>NC_083362.1:19530000-20975000 GCF_030254825.1 Meriones unguiculatus | reverse complement strand
GAGGGATAAGGGAGGAAGAGTGAGGGAGGGAGAGACTGGGAGGAGATGAGGGAGGGGTCTACAACTGGGACACAAAGTGAATAAATTGTAAATAATAAGGATGATGAGGAGGATGAGGAGGAGGAGGATTTCAATTTATTGGGTAGACGTATTCCAGGATATATTTGAGGTTATGATAAACTGAATTTGTTTTCAATTTTATTTCTTGTTATGTTTGTCATTGGCATATAGAAGCACAATTAATTTTCAATTTAAGTGTATTGTATTTTAGTATTATTTTGCATTAACTACACGGGTATGTTGCCTGAATGCAGGTCTGGCATTGGGGGCGGGAAGGCATTATATCTCCTAGAAATAGAGAGACCAGGTTGTGAGAACCATGTGGATTCTGGGAATCAAACCTAAATCCTTTGCAAGATCAGCAAATAATCATAACCACGGAGCCGTTTCTCCAGCCCCAAGGTTACTCAGTTTTGCATGTTAACTTTTTTATCCTGCTACTTTGCTGCATGGAATTATTAGCTGTACGAATTTTCTGGTGAAGTATTTAGATTATATGTAGAATCATTATCATCTGCAAATAAAGATACTTTGGCTCCTTCCTTTCCTGTTTATACACTTTATGTTCTCTACAGTCTTGCAAAAAAAACTTACTGTGGTTTTTCAAATTGTGAATACAATAGGAAATAAGATTAGATTTATAACAGCCTTTCTTGAGTTATGGCAGTAATATTTACCTGGCATAATTGTGGTGTTATAAATTTGTTTTATTTTGTCTTTTCTTTAGGGAAAACTGCAAAATCAGTCCCCTACTGCAATAAATTACACAGCCGATTTTTCCACATTTGGGGAAATTTTAAGGGTCAGCACAGCCCAAGTGCAATGGATGAGCCTCGCCCTGGAAAATCCATCTTCCTGATCATGATGTCACCATTCCAAGGTAAATATATATATATATTTATTTACTTTTAAAATAGTAACTTTCTATCTCTCCCTTCTTTCATAACATTCCCTGCATTCTCTTCAAACTTTGGCTATGATTCTCAGCATCTGCATTGATACCCTGCATGGTAGATCTGTGATAGGCTCCTGTCCTATTCCCTGTTTTCTCCCTCCTCTGGTGTCCATCCTCTTTGCCTTTCTGAGTGAGGACTGATCATCTTAGACAGAGTCCTCCTTCTTATTTAGCTTCTCTACGTGTACATGTTTTAGTATGTTTATCCTCTAATATATGTCTAATATCCACTTATAAGTGAGAATATACAGTGTGTGTCTTTCTGATTCTGGGATACTTCACTCAGGATGACATGTTTTCTAGTTCTTACCATTTCCCTGCAATTTTCATGATTTCTCTGTTTTTAATTACTGATTAGTATTCCATTGTGTAATTATACCACAATTTCTGTATCCATTCTTCTGTTGATGGACATCTGGGTTGTTTTCAGGTTCTGGCTATTATGAATAAAGCTGCTATGACCATGATTGAGCAAACGTCCTTGCTGAATACTTGAGCATTTTTGGATATATGCCTAGGAGTTGTATAGTTGGATCCTGAGGAAGTGCTATTCCCAATTGTCTGAGAAAGCATCAGATTGATTTTCTAGTTTATATTCCCACAAGCAATGGAGGAGGGTTCCCCTTTCTCCACATCCTCTCCAGCATGGGTTGTCACTTGATATTTTGATCTTAGCCATTCTGATGGGTGTGAGGTGAAATCTTAGGGTCATTTTGATTTACATTTCCCTGATGACTAAAGATGTTGAACATTTCTTTAAGTGTTTCTCTGTCATTCAACATTCCTCTGTTGAAAACTCTTTGTTTAGCTCTATACCCCATTTTTTTATTTGAATTACTTGATTTTTTGCTGTTTAATTTCTTGAGTTCTTTATATATTCTTGATATTAGCCCTCAGTCATGAATAGGGTTAGTGAATATCCTTTCCCAATCGGTAGGAAGTCATTTTGTTCTGACAACAGTGTCCTTTGCTTTACAGAAGCTTTTCAGTTTCATGAGGTCCCATTTGTTGATTGTTGTTCTTAGAACCTGTGCTGTTGGTGTTCTGTTCAGGAAGTTGTATCCTGTACCAATGAGTTCCAGCTCTTCCCCACTTTTTCTTCTAACAGCTTTAGTGTGTCTGTTTTTATGTTGAGGTCTTTGATCCACTTGGACTTCAGTTATGCGCAGGGTGATAAATATGGCTCTCTTTGCATTTTTCTACATGTAGACATCCTGTTACACCAAGACCATCATTTGAAGATGCTGTCTTTTTTCCATTGTATGGTTTTGGCTTCGATGTCAAAAATCAAGTATCCGTAGGCATGTCTGTTTAATTTCTGGGTCTTCTATTCGATTCCATTCATCCACCATCTGTTTCTATGCTAGCACCATGCAGTTTTTATTACCATTGCACTTTAGTACAGCTTGAGATTAGGGACAGAGATACCTCCAGGTAATCTGTTGTTGTACAGGAATGTTCTGACATATTGGGGGTTTTTGTTTTTCCATATGAATTTGAGAATTGTTCTTTCAAGATCTGTTAAGAATTTTGTTGGTATTCTGATGGGAATTGCGTAGAATGTTTTTGGCAGGATGGGACGGGAACTCTATAAGGAGAGCAACAGAACCAAGAAATCTAGACCCAGCGGTCTTTTCTGAGACTGATATTCCAACCAAGGACCATTCATGGATATAACCTTGAACCCCTGTACTGATGTAGCCCATAGCAACTCAGTATCCAAGTGGGTTCCTTAGTAAGTGGAAGAGGGACTCTCTCTGACATGACTTCAGTGGCTGGCTCTTTAATCACCTTCATTTGACCTGATGGTAGTGCAGCCTTACCAGGCTACAGAGGAAGACAATGCAGCTAGTCTTGATGAGACCTGATAGGCTAGGGTCAGATGGAAGGGTAGGAAGACCTCTCTTATCAGTGGACTTGGAGAGTTTTGTGAGAGGAGATGAGGGCGAGTGTGATAGGGAAGGAATGAGGGAGGGGCCTACAGCTGGAATACAAAGTGAATATACTGTAATTCACGCAAAAAATGAAAAAAAAATCTCTTTACAGCTAATGGAGAACATCTCATGAAACCATAAATGGACACAATGCAGAGAGCACTGGACTGTGCAGCATCCTTCCCCAACAGATATATCACATCACAGTGTCACTACCTGGGGTTCAAGGAACATGGAGGGGCAGAGATAGTATAAGAGCCATAGTTCCAGGAAGTCTGCTGTGAGTGTCTCTCCTGGAAATGAGTGCATAAACAAGAGTACAACAGTCACAATATCAATGGACATGTTAATGTGGAGTGGGGAAGCTTTCCCACTGTTCCAGTCCTAGGCAAAGAACTAGTGTCAACTAAAGGAGAATTAGCCTCTCCCAAGGATCAGCTCACTTACTGGCTGTTCAGTGCAGAGTGGTCAACCTTGAAACCACATACACATCACTAACAAAATTGATTCAGCAGATTTATATGTGTTTGTGTACATACCCAATCACATCCACACACTCATGTAACAGTAATATAGAAAGTGAGGCTATCAACTTGAGAGTATGGGGGAATGGGAAGGATTCAAAGAATGCTAGTTGAGAGGAGCTGGAGGGAGCAAAGGGAGCAGGGCAGTGATGCAATTCTATTTCACTAAAAGCTGACTTTAAAGTTTTTAAAAATAAAATAGTAACTCATTCATTATAATATATAAAGTCATAACTAGACCTTAATTTTAAACCAGAACATAACATTCAAAGAATGTAATTTTTGAGCAAAAATCATTAAAGTTTCTGTTTATATTTGTGTTTTAAGCATTGCCTTTCTTCCTCCTGTCGGACACATACACATACCCTCATCTAAGTTGGCAAAATATTGTAACTGTAAAAATTTTATTTGTATGAAGTGAAGGTAATGTCTTACACATGAGAGTTATAAGTATATGACTGAGAACATTTAAACTAAATGAACTATATTGGTTCTTCATATCAATCATCACCTATGGGATTCTTGTTTATATTTTGAACTTAATATTTGCAATATTATTGAATAAAGAGATAGGGGCTGGATGTGCTGTCACTTTGCCTTGAATCTACAGACTGTGAATGTAATAAACATAATTTATTTTTCAAATTCAAGGAAAATAAATGCAAAGCAAATATTTAAATTTTATGCAGAAAAGTGTATAACAGTTAATGTGAATAGTTTGTTATTGAAATGTAAGACACACATTTGCTCAGCTATGTTCATAGCAGTTTTATTTGTAACAGCCAGAATCTGGTAACAACCTAGATGTTCCTCAACAGAGGAATGGATACAGAAAATGTGGTGCATTTACACAGTGGAATACTACACAATTAAAAACAAGGCAGTCATGAAATTTACAGGCAAATGGATAGAACTAGAAAAGACCATCCTCAGTGAGGTAAACCAGAAGCAGAAAGACACAGTATATACTCACTTATAAGTAGATATTAGCCACATAATATAGGATAAACATTCTAAACTCTGTAGTCCTTAAAAAGCTAAACAATAAGGAGGATCCTAGAGAAGATGCTTAATCCTCATTCAGAAGGGCAAACAGGTTAGACATCGGAAGTAGGAGAAGACAAGGAACAGGACAGGAGCCTTCCACAGAGGACAACTGACAGACTCTACGCACCAGGCTATCAAAGAGATACTGAGACTCGTAGCCAAACTTTGGGCAGAACGCAGGAATCCTTATGGACGAAGATGGAGATAGAAACAGATGGAGGGGACATAAATTCCACAAGAACAACAGAGACAAATTACCTGGGCATAGTGGGTTCTGCAGAGACTGATACTCCAACAAAGGACCATGCATGGAGAGGACCTAGAACCCTATTCAAAGGAAGCCCATCAGCTGCTCAGTTTCCATGTGAGTTCCCTAGTAAGGGGTATAGAGGCTGTCTCTGACACTAACTCAGTGGCTTACTCTTTGATCACCTCCTCTTCAGGGTTCAGATATGCCAGGCCACAGAGGAAGATGATGCAGCCAGCCTTGATGAGGCCTGATAAGCTAAGATCAGATAGAAGAGGAGGAGGTCTTCCCCTATCAGGAGAGTAGAGAAAAGGCATAGGAGAAGAAGGAAGGTGGGTAAGACTGGGAAGAGATGAGGAAGGGGCTTCAGCAGAGATACAAAGTGAATAAATTGTAACAAATAAATATATAAATAGAATAAAATTTAAAAATATTTTATAGTAATTCAAGCCCCTATATATTATTTTTTTAATTAAACCAAAAAGAATTAAAAAAAAACAAGAAAGAAAAAAATTCTTCCTAGAGGAAATAATAATACAACACTATACAGAAATACTTTTTTAATCAGAGTGTCAAAAGGCTTTACTTTTAGTGGTTGATAGATATTTTTCCAAGGCAGAAGATTTTCTGAAGGAGTTGAATGAATAAATATAGTCAATGAATTAAAAGAATGGATGAATGTGGTGAATTCAATAGCTATACAGAGGCTAATAAAGTTTAGGAAGCTCAAAAGTTTCAAAAAGTACAAGATTCACAAGGCATGTACACAAGATCAATAATCAATAATAACAATCAACTCTAGAAAAACAACAGTTTTTCCCCCCAGTGGACTGTAAGGAAAGTAGGGATTTCTAGGCATGCAATTTATGTGAGCCTTATGTGGGCTGAGTGATGCAGCTGCTCCTGACACTCCTAAAATACTCATAACTAATTAACTTTGTTAAAATATAGAAGGGATAATTTCTTTGCTCAGTTCTCAGCATCCTATCTGTAGTAGATTGATGTTCATTCATGATTCCCCTTGCAAAGTCAGGCAATACAACTGGTGACCAAACAAGACTTAAAAACAAACTTTGGGTGAAAAAAAAAGTCAGTTTTAGAGCCTCTGTGATTGATAAGACTTGAAACTGAAGCTTAGCTGTCTTCCTAGAAAGAATTTTCATGTAATGTAGGAAATCCAATGGGTGGGACATGCAGACTATAACTTCTACACAAGGTTTTTATTTGTACAAATAAGTACAAGAGGATGTTGTGGAAGTGTTGGCTTATCATTTTCTTACAGCTGTCAGGATGACAGAATATGCTAATTTAACCTGTGCCAAAAAGCTCATCCTGTAATCCTAAGACTTGGAACCAATGAGTAGAATCACGCAGAGAGAAAGGAGGGAGAAGTGAAAATGATAAAAGATACACCTCAGGTCTGACCTTTAATGCTAAAAACAAAGAGGAAAGTCCATAATTGAGTATGAAGAAAGGGGCTTTCATAATAGTGCAGTTCAGAGAACTGTTTTAATTACTACATTGCCCATCTTTGACCTTCTGGCTTTAAGAAAAAGTTTCAAAGATGCAAAGATCTTTTCCCAGTCTATAGGCTGTTGTTTTGTTCTGTTGATGGTATCCTTTGCTTTACAGAAGCTTTACATTTTCAGGAGGTTCCATTTATCGATTGTTGATCTTAGAGCCCGAGCTGTTGTGTTCTGTTCAGGAAGTTGTCTCCTGTGCCAATGAGTTCAAGGCACTTCCCCATTTTTTCTTCTAACAGACTTAGTGTGTTTGGTTTTATGTTGAGGTCTTTGAACCACTTGGATTTTACTTTGGACAAAGTACAGGGAGTCTTATGGAAGAAGGGAGATATAAAAGGACCTCGAGGGGCCAGAAGCCAAACAAGGAGATCAACAAAGCCAAAGAAATCAAAAAATAAACAGCCTTCCAGTGAGTTCATGTCAGAGGCATCCACCATACCCCTTACTAGGAAACCAATTTGGAAACTGAGCTGCCAATGAACTCATGGACAGGCTCCCTTTGATCATCTCCCCTGGGCACTGTAGCCTTGCTAGGCCACGGAGGAAGATGATGCCACCAGCCTTGATGAGACCTGATAAGCTATGGTCAGATAGAAAGGGAGGAGGTCCTCCCCTATCAAGGGACTAGGAAAAGGACATATGGGAAGAATAGGGAGGATGGGTGGGACTGGGAGAAGACGTGGAAAGGGGCTGCAGTGGGTTTACAAAGTGAATAAATTATAATAAATAAATATGTACATACAATTACATTTAAAAATTAAAAATTAAATAAGCAGGGTCAACGGAGTACTGCAGAGACAGATTCATCAACCAAATACTATACAAAAAGAAGACCTAGATCCCGTGCTCAGATGTAGCCCACAGACAGCTCAGTCTCCATGTGGATTCCCTAGTAAGTGGAGAAGAGAGAGGCTCTTTCATGAATTTGGTTGCCTACTTCTTGATCACTTCTTCCTGATGGAAGCCAGCTCAAAGAGGAAGAGGATCCAGGCAGTCCTGAAGGGACCTGATAGGCTAGGGTCAGACAGTAGTGGAAGAGGACTTTCCTATCAGTAGACTAGGGAAGAGGGATAAGGAAGAGAGAGGGAGGGAGGGTTGGAACAGAAGGAGATGAGGGAAGGGGTACAACTGGATACAAAATAAATATATTGTAAATAATAATAATAATAAATAAAAAGGAGACTATGTCAAAACAAAAATACTAAAGCTGTGAGGCATCTGGATTGATGTGATCAGAAAGAGTGTCATGGAAATAGAGAAAATGAGTTGTCTATCTATTATTTCTCCTTGACCAAAAATCTGCATAATCTGAGGTAATGTCTTGCCTCACGGTCAATCATAGCAGCCATTAGAGAAGCTTGGTTATCTCTGACTGAGTTTCAAACAATATCAGAGATGGGAAGAATATGAAGGAATTATAAGCACTACTGTGGGAACTGGGAAAAAGAGGCCATACTTCCGCTCAGCTCTCCTTTTGGATGTGAAAGTTCAGCAGAGAGCTAACTCCACAGTGACATGAGAAGGTACGGAGCATCTAGTGAAAGGATGCTCTGCCTTTGAGTGCTGCACAAATGAACTTTCCTGAGCTCCAGTGTTGCATGAACTCTTTGTCAGAGAAGATATCCTCAGGCAGAACAGAATGATGAGAATGCATAAAGAAAGTTCACTGAGGTCAAAGGAATGAAGAGATGATGAAGGAAAGTCAAATGATTGCTATAATTTTTAGAAAGCAGATATGGCACGATTTGTGATAATTCAGAATTACTAGGGGTGGGGACAACAAAACAAAACAGCTCAGCTGGCTGCTGAGCTCCTGTGAGGCCTCAAAAGCTCAGTAGTAAATTCACATTACAAGAGGTCCAACCTAAACCATAACACACGTAACAACCACTGGAGGAACAACTGCCCAGTAACTGACCATAAGTCCCAAGGAGGCTCCAATACTGTGAGTCCTAATCCATTCTCAAGTGAACAGCTAGTCTTGAATAACCCATCATTCTGTAATTAAACTGGGAAACTCAGAGATTCACCAAACTGGACATGTAGAATCATCTATTTGCTCTGTCATCAGTACTCTGTTCGGTAAAAATGAATTTTCCTATTTTCTATTTTAAGAAATTGATTTTTTTTCCTTCACTTCTACTTAGAAAAAGCAGCATAGCATGCAATAAAAACACAGTGATCACTCTTTCTTCATTAGGAAAGTAATCATTTTAACTTCCATTTTCTGACAATAAATTTATTCCTGTGGAAATAATAGTATTTCCAATATTTTCTTCAAGATGTTTGCTTTGAAGCGTCCTATGGAATCCTAAAAAAGCAAATAAGCAACCCTGCCTCTGAGTACAGCTCTAGTTTTCTTCTGGCGTAGAAGCAGGAAGAGTTTTTGAGTGCTTCCCTGTCTTGACCCCACAGTCCCCACCCTAGACCTAGCATGCTCATGTCAGCCAAAGCTAATGATACATTCCCAGCCCTGCAATGTAGTAACTAGGCTTCTTATTCATGCTATCACTTTTAGGTAATGTATTAGGCACATATCCTCTTATCAATCTTCTGTTCTTTACTGAAATTATTTACTTTTTGTTTTCTTCACTTATTCTTTATGATGTACTGTTTCAAGTACTGTAATTTTGAATGGACTTTTGTCAAATGGATATACACATGTTAAGAATAAATTATGATAAATAGTGAGAAAATGAATCCATTCATAAATTAATTGATATAAACCTTGATCAACTGTGAGAAATTTAATTGATTTCTAACACAATCCATTTGCTTAATTATCATTTCTATCCCTCCCAAACTTCCTTTGTGCTGTTTCTGAGCCATTCCTTACACAAACTCAGTATTTTGCTCTGGTTGATATAGGTTAAGTGTTTCTTGCAGAGTTTCATTTAAATAGCTGAACAGTATAAACTATTTGCACCTAACTCCATTTTACTCATGGTATATATGTTTTTCCATTTATACACTTAATTCCACCAGTACACAAAGTTTTACATACCTTGCTTCTAATTATATATAGTAAACAACATGCAAATCTAATATAGTATAAATATTTCCAATATATACAATTATTAATGGTCATGTGTAAATTTCAAGTTCGCTGTTATTCTATGTAAAAGTACTACTAAATTGCACAGCTTCATCCTTTAATACTGTGGGTTTTGATCTTCCTAATGCTACCACCCTTTAATAAGTTCCTCTTGTTGTGGTGATCCCAAACTACTTCAGAACTGTAATTTTGTTACTGTGTTATGAATCTTAATGAAACTATCTCGTATATGACTCTAAAAGGGTTAACAAATTGAGAATGATTGCTTTAAAATATATAAGGGTGGAATGGTTAAGCCTCTTGATAGGTGATTGGATTTTAATATATTAATATTAATTTTCAGAATTAATAATTATATAGTAGTTCTAAAGAAGAATGTGCTTTTTGGAATTGCAAATAATAGTATTGGAGAAATATATGTACAAAAATTTTGCAACATCTAACTTTCAAGTGTCTTCTGTAAAGCAAAGGAAATTTGAAATCTATCATCATGGATTCTTTTTTTAAATGTATTTAAGATTTAGTTATGCATAGGATCACACTTTCTTCCCACTATGATGATGTGATTGGTCTGTGTTATTCAAGCAAATTTTCACTGTAAAAATCAAATTTTTATAGTACAGCTTGAGATCAGAGATCTCAAGTAACTTGGATACCTTCAGAAGTTCTTTTATTGTACAGGATATTGTACAGGATTGTTTTAGCTATTGTTTTTCATATGAAGTTGAGGATTGTTCTTTCAAGTTCTGTAAAGAATTGTGTTGGTATTTTCATGAGAATTGCATTGAATCTGTACGTTGCTTTTGGTAGGACAGCCATTTTCACTATGTTAATCCTACAGAGCCATGAACATGGGAGATCTTTCCATCTTCTGATATCTTCTTCAATTTCTTTCTTCAGACTTGAAGGTTTTTGTTTTTTCATATAAGTCTTTCACTTGCTTGGTTAGAGTTACACCAAAGTACTTTGTGTTATTTGAGGCTATTATGAAGGGTGTGGTTTCCCTAATTTCTTTCTCAGCCCTTTTGTCTTTTGTATACAAGAGGTCTACTGATTTATTTATTTATTTGAGTAACATGCTGGAAAGAATAGGGAGAAATGGGAACCCTCCTGCAGTGCTGGTGAGAATGTAAACTTATACAACTACAATGGAAACCAATCTAGCACTTTCTTTTTAAATTTATTTTAATTCTTTTATTCCAGACATTTTAATTTATTTTTGTATTTATTGCAGTTTATTAATTTTTAAATCCCAGCTGTAGCTCCTTCCTTCATTCCATCCCAATTTCACTCTCCCTTCCTCATATCCTCCCATGCCCCTCTCCACGTCCACTGATAGGAGAGGTCCTCCTCCCTTTCTATCTGAAACTAGCTAATCAGGTCTCATCAGGCCTAGCTTCATTGTCCTCCTCTGTGGCCTGGCAAGGCTGCTCCCCACCTCAGTGGGGAGATGATCAGAGAGACAGCCACTGAGTTTATGTCAGTCACAGACCCTGTTCCCCTTAATAGAGAACCCAGAACTTAGAACTTGGGTTCTAAGCTGCCATGGGCTATATCTGAGCAAGGGTTCTAGGTTATCTCCATGCATAGTCCTTGGTTAGAGAATCAGTCTCAGAAAAGACCCCTGTCCCCAGAATTTTTGTTTCTGATCCTCACCTTGTGGAGCTCCTGTCCTTTCCAGGTCTTACTATCTCCCCCTTCTTTCCAAAGATTCCTTGCGCTTTGCCCAAAGTTTGGTTATGAGTCTCAGCATCTGCTTTGATACACTTCTGGGTAGAGTCTTTCAGGGGCCCTCTAATCTGGCACTTTGTAAGAATGTTAGGAAGAGCTCTACCTCAAAACCCAGCTATACTACTCCTGGGCATAGGTCTGAAAGTTGTTCAGCCATATAGCAAGGACATTTGCTCAACTATGTTCATAGCAGCTTTATTAGTAATAGCCAAAATCTGGATACAACATATATGTCCCTCAACTATGGGTGAGGGACATATAAGGATGGGTAAAGAAATTGTGGTATTTACACAATGGAATACTATTCCAGGAAATTTTCAGGCAAATGTATAGAACTAGAAAAGATTACCCTGAGTGATATACCCGGAAGCAAAAAGACTGGCATGGTATATACTCACATATAAGTGGATATTAGCCATATAATATAGGATAAACATACTAAAATCTACAGACCTAAAGAAGCTAAACAATAAATAGAAACCCTAGAGAAGATGCTTAATTCTCATTCAGAAGGGAAAACAGGATAGACACCAGAAGCAGTGGAAGAGAACGAACAAGAAGGGAGCCTAGCACAGAAGTCCTCTAGAAGACTCCACCCAGAAGGGGATGGAAGCAAATACAGAGACTCACAGTATTTCATTTTTTTAATACCAAATATTTATCATTACATGAGATCTGGTTAGTAGTATCCTGCTTTGCAAGGTCATCTATATGTCTATATGCTTTCTCTTTGATTCTGTTTTACTTCCAATCTGATTACCTTTGACTTTTTCTTTGTCACTTATTAAGAGTTCCTTGGTAATCTTCATTAATTTTCATTGTCTTTTAATGTTACATTGGTTACTTACCTTTACATGTTATCCCAGTAATGATCAAAAGCATAATTTATTTACTATAGTCTATTTTATATTTGCTCTTTTCTCATGTCAAAGAATAATGTAATCTAATTAATGTTTAATTACCTTTAACTTTCTTGTCTTTTGTAACATTTCTGACATAATTTTCTTATGCTTGTATATAAACTAAACAAATGTTGTTCTATGGATAGTCACTATATATCACATATAAAAATAATACATACCCTTTCTAATACACTCCATTATTTTCTTTCTCATACCATCATATGAAATTGGTTTTATTCCAAAATGAAATAATTCATTTAGTCTTACAGTTATAATTAATTATGAAAAAAAATTTGTTTTGTTGTCTAAAATTTCAGTGTATTAAATAAATACCTTGATCTTTTCTGATAAATTTAGTCATAAAATATATATCAAAAACAGAAACACTTTTATTTGGTTGCCTCTATGTTTTCAGTGTTTAATCATAGTAATCAAAATACTTAATGCTCTGACTTCAACTATTCTAGAAATCCACTTAATCTTATTTACAATGTAATTTAGTCATGTAGAATTTAGTATTTCATGTTTGATTTCTTTTACTCTGTAAATGTACAATAATTATGAGCATATTATATGATTATGTATCTCAGGAATTCATTGATAGTGAGTATATATTTGTTTATATATAATCACATATATTTGATTTATCAAAATATTTACTCAGAAATACTATGATCATGGAATGGTTTGTTTTCAATCTCAGTAAAACCTATCAAATATCTCTTTGGTGTTTCTTTATGTCCTCATGAAAATTGCAATTTTGTTTTCATATTTTTGCTATTATTTGTTTAGTCCCCCTTTCTTTGCTCTTTGATTTGAAATCTACATGAAAGTATAACAAAAAATACCACTTCAAAGAAATTAATTGGTATATTAGTAACTGTACAATACATGCTAAATAAAAATAGGATTTTATTATAAATTAAAGTGTTCTAAAATTGCAATGATATATTTAGAGAAAAAGTAATAATGTCTTATAAAAAGGGGAAATTTAAACTTTATTAAAATTAATGTTTTAAAAAATGTTAAAATCCTCACTCAGAAAGGCAAACAGGATGGACGTTGGAAGGAGAAAGAGGAAACAGGACAGGAGCTTACCATAGAGGGCCTCTGAAAGATTCTACCCAACAGTGTATCAAAGCAGATACTGAGACTTATAAACAAACTTTGGGCAGAGTGCAGGGAATCTTAAGAAAGAAGTGGGAGAGAGTAAGACCTGGAGAGGACAGGAGCTCCATAAGGCTAGCAACAGAACCAAATGATCTGGGCACAGGGGTCATTTCTGAGAATGATATTCCAACCAAAGACCATGCATGGATATCACCTAGAAACCCTGCTCAGATGTAGCCCATGGCAGCTCATTATCCAAGTGGGTGTCCTAGTAAGGGGAACAGGCACTGTTGCTGACATGAACTCAGTGACTAACTCCTTGACTGCCTCCCCCGATGGGGGAGCAGCCTTGCCAGGTCACAGAGGAGGACAATGCAGCCAGTTCTGATGAGACCTGACCTGAGAAGCTAGAGTCAAATGGAAGCGGAGGAGTACCTCCTTTATCTCTGGACTTGGAAAGGGGCATAGAAGGAGAGGAGGAAGAGAGAGTGGGATTGGGAGGGGAGGTGGGAAGGAACTACAGCTGGGAATACAAAGTGCATAAACTGTAATTAATATAAAAAATAAAAATTTAATTTAAAAAGTTAAAATTTAATAATTTATTATGAAATGTAAAGTCAAGTTGAAATATCACACATCTTTGTGATATTTTTACTGGGCAATTCCAAATTACTAATTTTACTAAAATTTTTACATACCATTGAGGGTGATAAGTGATAAGATATAAACACATTGTGGTGTTAGTGTAAACATTTTGCTATCCCCAGATGGGAAAGCTGTTTCTTATTCATTATGGTTGTAATGAAGGTTTAGATCACTTTCAGTATGATCTGTCAATTCACCTACACATCTGTCTCAGTTAGGGCTCTATTGCTTTGAAGAAATGCCATGACACAGACAACTCTTATCAGGAAACATTTCACTGGGGCTAGCTTAGAGTTCAGAGGTTTATTCCATTATCATCCTATCAGAAAGCATAGCACATTGCAGGTAGACATGGTGATAGAGAGGCAGCTGAGAGTTCTACACCCAGATCTCAGGCAGCTCTAAGAGAGAGCAACACCAGCCTATCTTGAGAATTTTCTTTTTTAAATATTTTTTTAATTTTAAATTTAATTTTTTACATTAATTACAGTTTATTCACTTTATATCTTATCTAAAGCCCTCTCCCAATCCTGTCCTCCTTCCCTCATCTCCTCCTATGCTCCTTTCCAAGTACACAGATAGGGGAGGTCCTCCTCCCAGTACATCTGACTTATCAGGTCTCATCAGGACTGGCTGCATTGTCTTCCTCTGAGGCCTGGTAAGGCTGTTCCCCCTTAGGGGAAGATGATCAAACAGCCAGCCACTGAGTTCATATCTGACAGTCCCTGTTCCCCTTACTAGGACACCCACTTGAATACTGAGCTGCCATGGGCTACATCTGTGCAGGGCTTCTAGGATATCTCCATCAATGGTCCTTGGTTGGAGTATCAGTCTCAGAAAAGACTCCTGTGCCCAGATCATTTGGTTCTGTTGCTCTCCTTGTGAAGCTTCTGTCCCCTCCAGTTCTTTCTATTTCCCCCTTCTTTCCAAAGATTCCCTGCACTCTGCCCAAAGTTTGGCTATGAGTCTCAGCATCTGCTTTGATATCCTGCTGGCAGTCTTTTAGTGGCCCTCTGTGGTAGGCTCCTGTTCTGTTCCCTGTTTTACATTTTAAACTTCAAAACCCACACTCAGTGACATACTTTCTCTAAAAAGCCTGCACCTACTTCCATCAAGATATTCCTTCTGAGTCTATTAGGATAATGTTCATTCAAAGCAGCACAACATCTCAAATAGAGCTGGCTATTTATGTATATAAATTCTTCAGAAGCTAAATGCTAGAATATAGGATACTTACTTACAATAGCCCCATGCTCTAGAACATTTAAGACCATATGAAGGGTATGTATGTAACAACAATTAATAGAAAAGGAGGTTGTTATACTTAAAAGTGAAAGGAGGGTCATATGGAAGGACTTAAAGAAAGGAAATGGTATTATTATAATCTCAATAATAAAATAAAAAATAAAAAAGTACACCAACTTGTCAGGTATTATGGTACATACATTTAATCACAGCACTCATGAAAGAGAGGCAAGTAGGACTATATAACAAGATCCTCTTTCCAAAATACAAATATTTCAAGCTACTTACAATGATGCACCCCTGTAGTTCTGACACCCAGGATGCTAAAGGAAAAGGATTGTTTTAGACTAAGTACTAGTTTGGACTACATGGTGAAGCCCAGATTAGACAGAAATGCGTAGTAATAACCTCTCTCAAAAATAAAGAGAGAAAAAACATGATGACAGATAAATAATTTTGTAATGTCAAATTAAAAGCAATAAATCAAGTAATCCAATTAAAAATGGGGTGCGGAGCTAAACAGAATTCTCTGTAGAAGAATATAGAATGGCAGAGAAACACTTAAAGAGATGCTCAACATCCTTAGTCATCAGGGAGATGCATATCAAAACGACCCTGAGATTTCACCTTACACCCATCAGAATGGCTGAGATGAATAACTTAAGTGACAACACATGCTGGAGAGGTTGTGGAGAAAGAAGAACCCTTCTCCACTGCTGGTGGAAATGTAAACTTGTACAACCACTCTGGAAATCAATCTGGCACTTTCTCAGACAATTAGGAATAGTGCTTCCTCAAGATTTAGCTATACCACTCCTAGGCATATACCCAAAAGTTGCTCAAGTACACAATAAGGACATTTGCTTAAACATGTTTGTAGCAGCTTTATTTGTAATAGCCAGAACCTGGAAACAACTCAAGATGTCCCTCAACGCAGGAATGGATACAGAAATTGTGGTATTTTTACACAATGGAATACTACTCAGCAATCAAAAACGAGGAAATCATGAAATTTGCAGGCAAATGGTTGGATCTAGAAAAGATCATTCTGAGTGAGGTATCCCAGAAGGAGAAAGACACACATGGTATATACTCACTCATATAGTCCTATAAGATATGATAAACATAATGAAATCTATACACATAAAGAAGATAGACAAGAAAGAGGACCCATAGTAAGATGATCAATCCTCACTTAGAAAGACAAATGGGAAGTGCATTGGATGTAGGAGAAAACAAGTAACAGGACAGGAGCCTACAGCAGAGGGCCCCTGAAAGACTGTACCTAGCAGTGTATCAAAGCAGAAACTAAGACTCATAACCAAACCTTCGGCAGAGTGCAGGGAACCATATGAAAGAAGGGAGAGCTCCTATGACCTGGAAAGGATAGGAGCTCCACAAGGACCAAATATATCTGGGCTCAGGGGTCTTTTCTGAGACTGACACTCCACCAAGGACCATGTATGGATATAACCTAGAACCTCTGCTCAAATGTAGCCTGGGGTAGCTCAGTAACCAATTGGTTTCCCATAGTAAGGTAAACAGGGACTATTTCTGACATGGACCCAATGGTGGGCTCTTTGACCTCCCCACCCCCAAAAGGAGGAGCAATCCTGCTAAGCCACAGAGGAGGACTTTGCAGCCAGTCCTGAAGATACCTGATAACACAGGGTCAGATGAAAGGGGAAGAGATCCTCCCCAGTCAGTGGACTTGGAAAGGGGCAGGGAGGAGATGAGGGAGGTTTTGGGAAGGAATGAGGGAGCAGGATACAGCTGGGAAACAGAGTTAATAAAATGTAACAATACCACAATTTCTGTACCCATTCCTCTGTTGATGGACATCTGGGTTGTTTCCAGGTTCTAGCTATTACAAATAAAGCTGCTATAAACATGGTTGAGCAAGTATTCCTTTTGTGTACTTGAACGAACTTTGGGTATATACCTAGCAGTGGTATAGCTGGGTCTTGAGGAAGCACTATTCCTAATTGTCTTAGAAAGCGCCAGATAGCTTTCCAGAGTGGTTGTACCAGTTTACATTCCCACCAGCAGTGGAGGAGGGTTCCCCTTCCTCCACAACCTCTCCAGCATGTGTTGTCGCTTGAGTTTTTGATCTTGGCCATTCTGATAGGTGTAAGGTGATATCTCAGGGTCGTTTTGATTTGCATTTCCCTGAGGATGAGCATTTCTTTAAGTGTTTTTCTGCCATTCGATATTCCTCTGTCGAGAATTCTGTTTACCTAGAAACTCCACTCAGATGTAGCCTGTGGTAGCTCAGTAACCAATTGGTTTCCCAAAGTGAGGGGAACAAGGACTATTTCTAACAGGAACTCAATGACTGGCTCTTTGGTCTCCCCACCCCCGAAGGGAGGAGCAGTCCTGTTAGGCCATAGAGGAGGGCTTTGCAGCCAGTCCTGAAGATACCTGATAAAACAGGATCAGATGAATGGGGAGGAGGTCCCCCCTATCAGTGGACTTGGAAAAGGGCACGGTGGAGATGAGGGAGGGAGGGAGGGACTGGGAGGGAATGAGGGATCGGGACATGGCTGGGATACAGAGTTAATAAAATGTAACTGATAAAAAGTAATAATAATAAAAAATAAAATATAAAAATATAAAATGTAACAAGGAAAGAAAGAAGGAAGGAAGGAAGGAAGGAAGGAAGGAAGGAAGGAAGGAAGGAAGGAAAGATTATTTTGAAATATAAATCAAAACCAGTTGCTTCACTTAAAATGTATGAATAAGATTGTAGGAGGTATGATTGTATTTATATAATTTTTTAACAGTCAATCTATAGTATAGCAATACAAGTCAAGATGGATGTGACTACCTTTGCTAGGAAGAGTTACTGGTTGTGATAGTACATTTGTGTGTGTGTGTGCGTGTGTGTGTGTGTGTGTGTCTATAAGCACAAGGAAACACCAAATATTTAATCATACCTTACACTAGATCTTCCTGGAAGGATGGTTTTGAATGAGACTAACATTCTTGTTCGTAGACTAGAGAAGGTATGCTCCATTTGGAATACGTGTTTTTTCTCAACTGACCAGGTGAAGAGCTAAATAGAACAAATCTAACACTTCTTGCCTAGTGTCCTGAAAGACTGACTATCAACACTGTCTTGGGTGTCAGCCTGAACGGAAGCATTGTCTTCACTGGATATTGATTCTGCCAGCCTCAACACTGAATTAAGCCATCAATGCTCTTGGGTCTCCAGATGACCAAGCTTTCCTGCAGATCTGGGAATCTGCCAGCTTCTCTAAAGGCACTAGCCAAATCGCTGTTTCCTGCATTCTCTTCACCCCCACCTTCTCTCTCCCAGTCATCTCCTATCTGCACACACAGGCTTGCCCTTCTCCACACTAATCCTTTGTTTATGTCTGCCTGGAAAACCTTAACAAAAGTTTTGTTGATCTTTGATCTTTTTCTTGAGCTGTGGCTTCAAGCTGTGGGTTTGTATGTTCTGAAAGTGCAACAAGTTGTGGATTTGTTTATAATTTAATAAATTTACAGAAATTTTGAGTAAAGCTATTCAAAGCTGACCATTTGAAGAATATGACAGCAACATGGAGGAAACAACCATATGCTTCCCAACACTGAATCTAGGCTAAATGTTCTTGCTTCTGTTGGACATTCATATCACGCTCAATTCAAAGCACTATCCAAATCACTTATAATGTCTGTGGATGCATATTCCCTCTAAAACGTGGATTAGCTACATTTTTGCATTTTTGTTTACATCCATGTTTCTATGTGAATAGCTCACTTTTTCTCAGTGTCTTCAAGCAAAGTAATCAAGTGAACTTTTAAAATGTTCTCCTATGTTTTTTTTTATTTTGCATATGTTTGTTTATATGCACATAAATGCTCACATTTCAAGGTTCAAGTGTGGTGGTCAGAGGATAACTGGAAGAATTCAGTTCTTCCCTTCTGCCTCATGAGTCCAGGGGCCAGAACTAATGATATTGTTTGTGGCCAAAAATCTAGTTACAGACATATCCCCACCTGTATAAACTCAGATAATTGCGGAAAGAAATATATCTTGCATGAATGTAATGAAGTCATTGCTGAGGAGTTATGAACAGGCCATTACTTATAATG
This sequence comes from Meriones unguiculatus, assembly GCF_030254825.1. Lineage (NCBI taxonomy): Eukaryota > Metazoa > Chordata > Mammalia > Rodentia > Muridae > Meriones > Meriones unguiculatus. Next base: position 20,955,924 of record NC_083362.1, on the reverse strand, counting down.
AAAACGATGACAAAGGGAACCTATAAGACCTTTAGAAAGATTCATGGCACTGCCCTTATAATAGGAGAAATGTCATCAAAATGTATTTACCTGAACATGGTCAGATTACATCCACAGAGAGTCTGTGTAAAGCAAATATCTTTCTTATTATAAGAAATTCCTCTTCAAAATCACTAATCCCATATGCTGCTATCCTAACATTCCTCCTACTATTTTTATACACATTTAAACCACAATAAAGTTGAACATTTGGAGAAATGAGATCTTCTTTCTGCATAAACAGTATTTCTACCTGCACCCTAGATCACTTCACTGCTGTCTATTGTGTTTTCAGATTATTTTTTAATCTGTTTTTATTTTTGCATTAATTACAGCTTATTCACTTTGTATCCCCCTGTAGCTACCTCCCTATTCCCCTCCTGGCCCCACCCTCCCTCCCAGTTCTCTGCTCATGCCCCTCTCCCAGTCCACTGATAGGGGAGGTCCTCTTCCCCTTCCTTCTGATTATTTTTTTTTAATTTTATTTTTTTCTTATCAGTTACATTGTAGTAACTCTGTATCCCACCTGTATCCTGCTCCCTCATTCCTTCCCAATCCTACCCTCCTTCCCTCATCTCCACCGTGCCCCTTTCCAAGTCCACTGATAGGAGAGGACCTCCTCCCCATTCATCTGATCCTGTTTTATCAGGTATCTTCAGGACTGGCTGCAAAGTCCTCCTCTGTGGCCTAACAGGACCGCTCCTCCCTTGGGGAGTGGGGAGGTCAAAGAGCCAGCCATTGAGTTCCTGTTAGAAATAGTCCTTGTTCCCCTTACTATGGGAAACCAATTGGTTACTGAGCTACCACAGGCTACATCCGAGCAGAAGTTCTAGGTTATATCCATACATGGTCCTTTGTTGAATGTCAGTCTCAGAAAAGACCCTGTGCCCAGATATATTTGGTCCTTGTGGAGCTCCCACCTGATTATTATTTAGGTTTCTTTCCCCTTCTTTTAGCTGTCAATATAGTGACTGATAGACATTGCTACTTCCAGAGATTTTCTCAGGTGGAGAAAATTAGGGAGCTGCTCACTAAGCTGTTATTTATTGCCTTTAAAACCAAGCTTATTTATTTATGCTTATGTGTGGATGCCTGCTTGCGTTTATGTCCCCCAGCTATGTGCTGGAACTACACAGTATGGAAATCAACAGGTGATTGTGAGCAGCTATGTCAGTCTTAGGTATTAGCAGAAATAATTCTTTTCTTTTCTTTTATTAATTACACTTTATTCACTTTGTATCCCCCCATAGGCCCCTCCCTCCTCCCCTCCTGATCCCACCCTCCCTCCCCCTTCTTTACGCATGCCCCTCCCCAAGTCCACTGATAGGGGAGGTCCTCCTCTTCTTCCTTCTGATCTTAGTCTATCAGACCACATCAGGAAGTGGCTGCATTGTCATCTTCTGTGGCCTGGTAAGGCTGCTCCCCCCTCAGGGGGAGGTGATCATCTTAATTGCGTAAACTATCTGTCTAGCATGCAAACTAGTATTTCTATTTCATTCATTCAATTTTCTTTTCAGTGGACTATGATTATTGTATACAATGGTTTTATAGACACTCATTATTCTCCTTCTGTTCTTTCATTGTAACAAAACATGCTGATCAAAAAGCGACTGAAGAGATGAAATGTTTTCTTGACTGTTGTTCCAGGTTACAATCCTGCATTTCAGTGAAGTCAGAGTGGGAAGTCAAGCAGTTCCTCACCTCACAGGTACCAAAAGAAATGTCCTCATGCTGCCTGCTCACTGGTAGGTTGCTATGCTCACTGTCTTTATTCCCCCTCCTCCTCATCGTTTTTTATGTTTTTCCATGAAAGCGTGCCACCCACATTCTGAAGGGGTATCGTCACTTCAATTATGAATCAAGTTAATCCTCCATAGACATGCCCACAAGCCAACCTGATAGAAATAATTTCTTAATTATTACTGGCTTCCCAAGTGATTCTACATTATGTCACACTGAAAATTAAAACTAACCAGTACTAGGCATTTTGTTGATACATATTCCAATCACTCTGGTACAGTAGTGCACAGCTAAAATCTAAACACTCAGAGCCTGAGGCAGGAAGATCATACATTCAATACTTACCTGGGCTACTGAGACCCTACCTAAAAACTTACAAATTGTTTATAGATTTTTTATATCAGTGCACAGTAATAACAATATGACCCTGTTATGCATTTGATTAAAGAGTATCTATGTTTGAGAACAAACAAAACATTCTGGTGTTATGATTAGCAGCTTGAGAATATAGTCTTTTTTTAAGAAGCATAAGAAGCAAAGCTCAATCTAAGAGTAATAAGAAAGAGTCTTGAGGGACCTAGTTAGTTTCTAGAGGATCTTCCAATGCCAAGGGCAGTTTTATTGAAAGAAGCCTCTTCTTTACTTTTAATAACATATTTACTGTGGCCTACAGTTTAATAAAAGTTTTTCAAGCCTCAAATCCTTTAAGCATGCTTAGCAGTGACTCAAGAACAAGGTGCAATGATGGCTAAGATAAGTTTTGATATAAAAATAAGACTCTATAAAGATTGTTATTTAGTTATTGACCTACTGTAACCCTGCGGTTTCCATTGTCACAAGGTGAAAGGGCCAAATATTACATGAGCACACACACACACACACAAACACACACATATATATATATCACAAATACACATATGTATGCATGTGTAATATATGTGAGTGTGTCTATGTGTGTATATCTGTGTTTGTAATGATGTGTGAGATTTTGCCCCTAGTGCAAAAAATGTGTACAAAGAAATACAATCTTAACATATATTTCATAAGTTGATTCCCTTGAAAATTTTCTCTAAACTCGTGTAATTTTGCATTATTTGATATGGTGAATAAGATTTCACAATAAGACGTAAAGTCAAGGTATAAAATGCTCAGGACAAGTTTTAATGCTTATAACTCGTACTTTGTATGTGTAAAAGATCCTACTTTATATTGTAAAGGTAATACATTTCCCCCAAAATGTTTCAGTTAAGCTACATGTTTTATTGCTAATTTTCACCCAGAGATGAGTTCAAAACTGGGATCCTACAGCAGCAATATGTTAAGAGCTGACACTATAAAGATCCAGTAGCGAGATTAACAGTGAATTACTGCACAGACTCCACATTAAACCACCCTCTTGTGCAACAAATGTTACCGACAATCTGCAACCTGAAATATTAATATCTTATTACCATGGAGATCACATTAATTACAGTCACTTTAAGAAGGCAATAATTGCACAGTTTTATGGTGGCCACGAAGGTCAGTTTATGTAAGTGATTACTCACCTGCTACACAGCTCCACAAGCGCATTAAGGTATAGCAGGACACGCATTTTATTCTTCAAGGGCAATTTGTGGTTATGTGAATGTGTGTACACACAGACACAATCACACTGTTCGGGTACTGCGGCGTGAAGTCATTCTGTTGCAAACAAAAAAATCACTTTTTGAAATGAGTTTTGTCCTCATAATTATTAAAGATGATATATATGTGTGTATGTGTATATATATATGATATATATATGGACGCCATAGACTTGAATGTCAATAATCTGGTGAGAGATGACTAAGTGTGAGTGTGTGTGTGTGTGTAGTTTGTATGTGTACCCATATACATCCATGCATGTGGGCACGTGACTGTGCCTACGCCACCAGTGCACATGTAGATCTGAGAACAACCATATGTGTTTATCTCCACCTTACACTTAACGTCACGTTTTAAACGACTGAGTTGAAATATTTTTCTTCAAATATTACTGAAACAGTTATTACACTTTTATGAAAAAAAGTGAAGATGCTAAACTGTTTATCCCAAAAATTTTAACCAATTCATTCTATCGAAAAATACCTGTGCAATTTGGATGAGTTAGTTAATATAAATTACATTTCCAATGTCATACAGACTTAAATAATGAGCACACGAGTGTTGTGATGGCTAATCAGGCCTGTCAGCACACCCAAGACAAAGCAACCTCAAAAATTAAGGAGTTGTTCCATTAGATTGACCTAAGGCATGCCCGCTTTTTGGTTGATCGACATGGAAGTGCCCAGACCGCTGTAGATGGTGCCATCCCTGGGCATGTGATCCTGGTTTGTGAAGGACTCTGGCTGACAGTGAGCAGGGAAGCACTTCAGAAAAGGGTGTTCCTTCGGCGGTTCCCGGTTCAACCTCCTGCTGCGAGCTCCTGCTTCGGCTTCATCTTATGGAATACCTGCATGTCAAACAGACCCTCTCTTCCACCACTTAGTGTTGGTCAGTGTCTGATCTTAGCAACGGAAGTCAAAGTAGGCAGGACATTGGTATCAGAAATGTGGGGTCTTTCTGTGTCGAACCTGATGGTCTCACTGTGTCTTATAATTTGAGCTGTGTTGTTGGAGAAGGATGGAGGAATTGAGGGCTATGACCTGGAAAAGCCATTGAGGGCTCAGACTTAATCAGCTGTCTGGGAACATGGATGATAGTGCTGAGGGACATACAGATGGTGGAAGATAGGCTTGTAAAGTCTCTGAGGGAAGAAGAGACTATCAGGGCTGTTTGGATGACAATTTTAATTATGATCGTGGTAGTGAAATCCTTTGTGCTTTACCCAGATGCTAGTTCCTGGGGTTGAAAAATCAACTTTGACTGAATTAGTGTAGTCAAATCTTTGGGGAAGTAATTCTTCAAGGTAGCACACCGAATTTGTAGTCCAGATGGAGCAAAGTTTGTATCTCAAGCTTCAAGCTAAACTTGACAGTGTGTAGGAGGCACCCACGTAATATTGGCCTTTAAGTCACAGAATGGTCAGTCAAAAATAAATAAATAAAAACCTCTAAGCCTCAGAACAGGGCAATGCCACTCGTGTAGGTGTACCTTAGTTTTAACAGAAACCCAATAGTATTGCAGGTATAAAGGAGGCCCAGGGATCACAACAAACGAAAGCCAGTAGCAGGTATAAAGAGAGTCTGATCTAAGCGTATGATATAAGCTACATGTTGAATAGCAGAGCCAAGAACTAGGACCGCAACATTCCTTTAGAACCTCAAAGGTCGTGAGTGTTTCCATGAGGCTGGACTCTGAGCAGCAGATTGGGATTTCAGTGCTCAATTTCAGATTTCACTTTAATCTTATTGTAAATGTGCCCTATTTCTTACCTTTGGAAATAGGAAAATATTCACTTTGATTTTTTTTTTACAGACCCTCCCCCTCCACAGTTTAGAGACTTCTGACTTTTCAAAGGACCTAATATTTTTTAACTTTAATTTTTATTAATTACACTTTGTTCACTTTGTATCCCCCCATAAACCCTTCCCTCCTCCCTCCCCAAGTCCACTGATAGGGGAGGTCTTCCTCTCCTTCCTTCTGATCTTAGTCTATCAGGTCTCATCAGGAGTGGCTGCATTGTCTTCCTCTGTGGCCTGGTAAGGCTGCTCTCCCCTCAGGGGGAGGTGAACAAAGTGCAGGCCAATCAGTTCATGTCAGAGACAGTCCCTGTTCCCATTACTATGGAACCCACTTGGACATTGAACTGGCATGGGCTACATCTGTTCAGGGTTTCTAGGATATCTCAATCAATGGTCCTTGGTTGGAGTATCAGTCTCAGGAACAACCCCTGAGCCCAGATTATTTAGTTCTGTTGCTCTCCTTGTGGAGCTCCTGTCCTCTCCAGTATTTACTATTTCCCACTTCTTTCATAAGATTCCCTGCACTAGGCGTAAAGGTTGGCCATAAGTCTCAGCATCTGCTTTGATACCCTGCAGGATAGAGCCTTTCAGAGGTCCTCTATAGCAGGCTCTTGTGCTGTTCCCTGTTTTGTCCTTCTTCTGATGTCCATCCTCTTTGCCTTTCTGAATGGGGATTGAGCATTTTAGCCAGCGTCCTCCATCTTGATTAGTTTCTTTAGGTGTACAGATTTTAGCAGGTTTATCTTCTATTATATGTCTAATATACACTTATGAGTGAGTATATACCCTGTGTATCTTTCTGCTTCTCGGATACCTCACTCAGGATGATCTTTTCCAGTTCCCACCATTTACCTGCAAATTTCATGATTTCCTTGTTTTTTATTGCTGAGTAATATTCCAGCTTTCAGAGTTGTACCATGTTTCATATTGTGGTGTTTGAATGAGACATTGAGGATGAGGAATGGTTTTGACTTAGCTTTCTGTGTCAGGTTAGCAAGAGTGGACTTACATTGCCTAATATGTTGTAATAACTCGATGCAGCTGGAAGGAGGGAACTTCAACTGAGGAATAACTTTCATCTTATTGATTTGTGGCCATGCTGGTGAGGCAGGAATTGGCTTAACTGATGACCAACATAAGGGATCTGCCTACTGTGTGCAGGACTACCCCTGAGCAGGTGTTCCTGGGTGGCATGGGAAAGCTGGATGAAGACATGATGAAAAACAAGCTGGTACAAGTAGACAGTATTATTTCAAATATTTCTGTATCGAGTCCCTGACTTAAATTCCTCCTTTGACAACATACTGCAGGCAGCAAACCAAATGAACCCTACAAGCACTTGCCATCCCATCTTGGTTTTCGTCAGTGTTTCATCAAAGAAATATAAGGTAAAGTAGAACAATAAATGAAAAAAAAAACTATGCTAATAACTATAGTAAGTTAATATAATACATTTTATTAGCATATACAAAATATTTCTACCAGCAAGATTTCAAAGATCATTGCAAAGCTTAAACTACTTCATAGAAAAATTCGGTAGTCACTTCACTGTCTTAATTCTCAAAATACATGTTTCCTAATTTTTATTCTATATTTTATGTAACTTAACTATAGATAACAAAGAACTAGTATTTTTTAAAGTTTGAATGTCATATCAGGCTTTCCAAAGATATTTTCAAACAAATAAATAATAAATAACTATATAAGATGTATTTTTCTGTCTGGATATCCTCTGTCCCCTCTAACCTTACCCATTCTCTGTTAGTTTCTTTCCCATTATTTAAATTTTACTCATTTAGTGGTATGTTCTTGTATTTATAGTCATATTTGCTTTTAGATATAAAAGTGTTTTGACTGAAAGTATGCATGTGTACCATCTATGATCAGTGACTATGAAGGCCTGAAAAGGGCATTGGATCCTAGGTTTGTGGAAGAAACCAATCTCAGTGCTCTTCAAGAGAAGAAAGTCCTCTTAATCTCTAAACCATCTCTCCACTCCACTATTGTTTCATTCCACATTTTTATAATGTATTCTGTAACATTACACATATTATCATTTTGATCCACACACTTTGCTTTTAGATGTCCAGTCTAATCACATAGAAAAAAAAAATAATACCATATTTGATGCAACTGAAGAGTTTGTAAGTTTAGTACAACATATTATCCCTTGTAGAGGGAAAAGAATTACCAAAGTATAGAAATACTTTGTATAAACTCACATAATCCCATTTAAAGTTCTCATTTGTGTCTTCCTTCACTCTCATTGTGAACACTAAAATGTTTGTTGATGTATTTTTTTACTATAAAATTATTTAGTTCATATGGTTTTCTATTTTATCAGCACTACTGAATGCCAGTAACATATTTGTCTTAAGAACATGAAGACAAAAGTGTTTTGGAAAAATTAAAAGACAATGAGTTTACTGTTTGAGTTTTCATTAAAATGCTGAGGTAGTGAGAGTTGAAATAACCAGAAATATTAAAAAAATAACTGTCATCATTTTATTGGACAAATTAGACAAATCAAACCATTTCTCCTACACTGTCCAATGTGATAACACCTAGATCCAAAATTAAACAAAATAAATTAAACTATTGGCTTTATTGCTAAATGATTGACGGAGGTGAAACTAAGGCACTTTCTCCCTACCTTGACTGAAGTTCTGAGTGTGGAGGTTAACATAACTATTGTGTGGACAGAGAATAAAAAGAGATGTCAGAAAAATATTGTGGCCTGGGCTGATTAAAGACCTGTTTTAACTAGGATACCAAAATGATTATGTAAAAATCAGAAATATGTATTTGCCAATTAACATTAATAAGTTGCGTACTATATTTTACTACTTAGAAACTGGTTTTCTAAGTTTAACCAAGTTATTTTATTATTTTTTTTGTAAACAAATGCCTGGATAAATCAATCATCACTTTTCCAAACTGTTTAGTCAGTCCTTACAGAACTGTTCAAGGGGTTTCTGGAGTAAGTGATGCTCATCATTTCAGATTTTTAATTTACTGAGTCAAAAATTTTCACTAAACTCCATTTAAGTTTGCAACCACGTGATTATATACTTGTTTACAAAAAGAGTGTTAAGGACATACTGTCTATTACAGATCTTGCTCTTCCCCCAAAATTTTAATAAACTACCAAACATACATGGAACACATATGATTTTAGAACAGCAATATGTTATGACTTAAGCTTTAATCAATGATTAATTGGAGTTCACTCTCTAGCCCATTGGAGTCCTTCTGAAGATTCAGTTGCCATGTTTCTTACCAGTTTTAAGTTTGGTAGATTAGAGTGGTGTTAGACATGATCAAGACAGTGGTGATTTTATAAGTAATATATATATTTATTATTTTATATATAATATATAATTTATATAAAATATAATTTATATATAATATATATTAGATTTGAAGTCATTGACACAGGCAGCAACAATTGCTCCCTTCTCTTTGTCAGGTGTGGGTAGTGACTGTAATCCCCTAAATCCCCAAATGCTATAGCTTTAAAATCATGCCAACTTTGGGACTTGATGATTTGGTATATTCCAAGGTGAAATCAGTCCTTAGGGAGCACCTCCAGTAATAGATGTGTGAGCGATGAAAACTATAAGGGTTGGCCATTTATCATTATTTAAGTACCAACTAAAGAGAATTATAACCTAAGCAGGCCAGTATTAAGTCAAGATAAGTGAGGAAGCTGTCTCCATGGTGTTAGGAGGATATCCTGCATCAAAACAAGTCTGGCTGGGCATGTTGGCTCAGGCTGATTTATTATATTGGGGCTTGAATATTTTGCTTCATAAGCTTGGCATCCTTCCTAATCACTCTGTTAGTAATTAGAAGCAATGATTCATTCTGTAAAGGGCATCGTCTAATATTTAAGCAGGTCTGCAAATGTTTACTTCGTTCCTAGTGATTAGAGTTGGAAAGTTAAATGTTGTGTAGAGGCTTAGATTTATGGTTCTTAAACACCTTTACTTCCCTCTCCTCCTCACCTGTCCCCTGGCACCTTAGGTAGGGGACTAGTAGGGAAAAGGGATATGGTCTTTTTCATCTATTTCCTGCTGATTAGGGTTGATGGCTTGTTAAGGAATTACCAAACTCAGACATCAGGATGCCAGCCGTCCAGTCAAAAGGCCAACAAGAACCAACAACACAAAGTCAGTGAAAGTCCCAACACTCAGTTGGATTGCCCTGAGAAGCACTCTGGAATGTTTCTCTCTATGAAGTTAAGTGTCAAATCATGAAGATCAGCACAGCAGTGCCAATCCAAAAAGTGATATCTCACTCTGCTTGGGTGTCTAGATGTGTCCTCTTCTCAAAGTCCACCCACAGATGTTCTCAGCTGGCCAAAGTCATGTTTTTCCTAAGTGAAAGGGCCACAGCCAAACATCATATGCCCTATAGGCAAACTGGGCAAAACATCACACACCCAGCTTGCAGCCAAATATCACGTGACAAAATTCAATCTTCAATGAAACAAAAAAATTCCCCTTCAGATGTGTACTCTCCTTAGAGAAGAAGACCAGGCAAACCTCTTTCACTCTACTCACTATAATGCTGAGGTCTGTATTTCCAGAAGTTGTATCTCCTTGTATTTAATAAAATGGGGAATATGCTCCTGACTAGTATATGAGCTTAGACCAGAAGTAGGAAGACAGCACACTACAATCATCATTTATCCCAGAGATTTATCTGTGAAATGTGAGTTTTACATATCTTCAAGTTTGGGTTAAAATGAATTACAGTTGTCAATAATAGGGAATACATTTATTGAAAAACATTGTAGGGATCTCAGTAAGCTTTGTTAGAAAGATATAACTCTGGAAATTTGTTTGCCCTCAAACCAGAAAACTATAACCTACCATAAATAAAAATCAAGTGTAGATACTGTGATCATGAATATTGCTGAACTTGGTTATTATGAGTCACTGGTTGTGATCAGAGAAGTATCATTGTATTCATTAGATTCAGAGATATGGATAATAATACTACTACTTTATCTAATATTAACTTTCATTGAATTTACTTGATATAAAACAGCTTACATTAAATAATTACAAAGAACCATTGAAATTATATGTCAGTTCTCCACATCTATTTATGATATGTAAGTAAATTACATACACTCAGGTGCAATAACAGAATGTTCTCAGTAGCAATGGCTTAAACAATAGTTATCTGTATATTATAACAAAATTCCAGAGTTGGGGACTTATACAGTAGTTTTAACATCTGCAGAATAACATTTAACAATATATCTATTGATTATTTTAATCATTTTCGCCTTGATAATCAGTATTTACCCATTTTAGCTTTATATTATTTAGTCCTGATTATCAAAACCTTCTAGAGCTAATTAAGGAAATAGCAGAGAAGAAGAATATGAATAAAAATAAATCATGATGCTTTATCATTACATCATGATAGATATTATGATTTCTCTGTTAATCATAATGCATAAATGGCATATATCCATCATTCTGAAATAATCCCAAATTGAAATTGAGTATATGAGAGCTCTTCTCTTTGAGTTATAACAGCCAAAGTATATATCTCTGTAGTACTTTGAATATGGATGGCCACAATTTAAAAACAAAATTTTGCTCTTATGCATTCTGTTATAAGCATGAACTTAGAGATCAAAATTTGTGGTACTAATGAAAACATCAAGAGTTTGCAATGTAAATCTTAAATGTAATAAAGTTGACAAATAACATGTTCATGGAAGAAAACTAACTAAAGAATGGTTCAGTTAATTTTCCTTTTGTTTACAAATAGATTGTCAATTAGATAGTTTTATTATCTCAACATAATGAAAGTAGCACATGGTTTTATGTTATGCATAATAAATGCTATTAGATCTTTTAAGATGAGATTACAGATATATCTGTAATTTATGCAGAACAAATATGAAAAGAAACCTATAATGAATGTTTATGTTATCTTATTTGATTTATTTAATATACACTTAAAGTAAAGCTTCTTAATTGCTGTTTCTTCAAGCAGATTAGCTCTTCAAACAAATTAATGGAGGAAGTCTTGCAATTTCACTCATATGTACATTTTAGAAAAAGATACTCCTGCTATAAATATCTTCATGTAATACATTGAGCAACAGCAAAGCAACTGCAATTGGAATTACATGTATAATATAGCAATGTTCACAATGCTACTCCACACATTAGGGAAACAGTTATAGGCAATTTGGACTCTGTGTACAATAATAGAAACATTGGACATTTGCCATGTTTGAGTATCTCTTGCTTCAAATGTTGATATCTCAGAGACAAGGCAATGCTAAAATGTTGAACAGAGAACAATGGAAATAAGTGAATTTTATTACAAATTTTAAGGCAAAACCTGCAGTACTGGGATAAAGTATCACCCTGTATGCCACTAACAATAACTGGTCACTAATATCTACCAACATCAATGAACTCAACTCTCCAATAAAAAGACACAGTTGCAGAATTAGAATCCAACATTCTGCAGCATTCAAGAAACACAACTCTGTATTAATCATAGACACTACCTCATAATAAAGAGCAAAAACAAACAAAAAACAAAAACAAAACAAAAACACAGACCCAATAAGTAAGTTGGGTAGCTGTCCTAATATCTAATAAAATAGACTTTGAAACAAAATTAATCAAAGAAATGGGCATGGACACTTCATTCTCATAAAAAGAAACATCCACCAGGAGGGCATCACAATCCTGAACATCTATGTAAAATACACAAGGGCTCTTGCATTTGTCAAAAAAAGTATTAAAGCTTAAATCACACATTGACCCCCAACATCTTATTAGTGGAAGACCAACACACCACTCTAAACAAGGTACAGATCATTGAGATAAAAGCTAAGTGGAAAAAGTGATGGCACTTACAGAGGTATTAAATCAAATGGACCTAATAGATGACTACAGATATTTTTACTCAAACACAAAAAGAGTGTACCTTTTTCTTAGGACCTCATGAAACTATCTCCAAAACTGACCATAGAGTTGCGCATAAAGCAAGCCTCAACAGATACAAGAAGATTGAAATAATCCCTTGTATCATATCAGACCACCATGGTCTAAAAGTAGACCTCAATAATAACAGAAATAGCAAAAAGACTACCCCTGCATTGAAACTGCACAACTCTCTACTCATTGACAGGTGGGTCAAGGAAGAAATAAAGAAAGAAATTAAAGAATTCCTAGAATTCAGTGAAAATGAAGGCACAACTTACCTAAACTTATGGGACATAATGAAAACGGTGCTAAGAAGAAAGTTCATAATACTTCATAAAGAAATTCGAGACATCTCATACAAGCAAATTCATGGCACACCTAAAAGCACTAAAGGAAAAAAGATACATCCAAGAGTAGTAGGGTGCTTGAAATAATCAAACTCAGCTCTGAAATAAAAAAATTAGAAACAAAGAGAACAATTCAAAAAAATCAATAAAATGAAGATATACTTCTTTGAGAAGATCAAAAAGATAGAAAAACTCTTAGCCAAACTAACTAAAAGGCAGGGAGAAACTAGCCAAATCAGAAAATCAGACACTGAGGAAATCCAAAGAATCTTTAGGTCCTACTTCAAAGGCATATACACCACAAAATTTGAAAATCTAAATAAAATGGACAATTTCTTAATAGATTTAATTTACAGTCAAGACCGGTTAAATAAATTAAATAATCCTATATCCCCTAAAGAAACAGAAGCTGTCATCAAAAGTCTCTCATACAAAAAAAGCCCAGGGACAGACAGCAGAATTTTACCAGACCAAACTCCAAATTTCTTCAAACTATTCCACAAAATAGAAACAGAAGGAACATTTCCAAACTCATTCTATGAAGGCTTAGTCACCTTGATACCTAAACCATATAAAGACTCAACAAAGAAAGAGAACTTCAAAACTATCTCTCTTATGAACATTGATGCAAAAATACTCAATAAAATACTTGCAAACCAAATCCAAGAACACATAAAAGGTATCATCCACCATGACCAAGTATGTTTCATCCCAGGCATAACAGTGTGATTAAATATATGGAAATCCATCAATGTAATCCACCATATAGACAAACTTTCCTTCACATGATCATCTCCTTAGATACTGAAAAACATTTGACAAAATCCAACATACATGCATGTTTAAAGTTTCGGAGAGATGAGGGACACAAGGCACAGACCTAAATATAGTAAAGACAATATAAGACAAGCCTGTGGCCAACATCAAACTAAACCGAGAGAAAGTTAAATCATTCCCACTGAAACAGGAACAAAGCAAGGCTGCCCACTCTCTCCCTATCTCTTCAACATAGTACATAAAGTACTAGCTAGAGCAATAAGACAACTAAAGAAGATCAAGAGGATACAAATCAGAAAGAAAGAAGTCAATTTATTACTATTCCAGAAGATATGATGATATACAAAACTTTTACAAGAGAACTGGTAAAACTGATAAGCAATTTTACCATAGCAGCAGGATGCAAAATTAATCCAAAACACAGTAGAATTCCTGTATACAAAAGTCAAACAAGCTGAAAATAAATTAGGGGACAGGAGCTCCACAAGAGAGCAACAGAAACAAAAAATCTGGGCACAGGGGTCTTTCTGAAACTGATACTCCAACCAAGGACCATGCATGGAGATAACCTACAACCCCTGCACAGATGTGGCCTATGGCAGCTCAGTCTCCAAGTGGGTTGCCTAGTAATGGCAACAGGGACTGTCTCTGACATAAACTCAGTGGCTGGCATTTGATCACCTCCCACTGAGGGTGAGAGCAGCCTTATCAGGCCATGGAGAAAGACAATGTAATCAGTCCTGATGAGACCTGATAGGGAAGGGGAGGAAGACCTCCCATATCAGTGGACTTGTGGAGGGGTATAGGAGAAGATGAGGGAAGAAGGGTGGAATTAGGAGAGGGTGGGGGAAGGGTTTACAGTTGGGATAAAAAGTGAATAAACTGTAATTAATAAAATAAATGAATAAATAAATAGATGGATAAATATTAAAAAAAATGAAATTAGGAAACAACACCCTTCATAACAGCCACAAACAATGTACAGTAACTTGGTGTTACTCTAGCCACTCAAGTGAAAAACCTGTATGAAAAAAATAAAACCCTCAAGTCTGTGAAGAAAGACATTTAAGAAGGAATCAGAAGATGGAAAGAACTCCCATGATCATAGCTCATTAGGATTAACATAGTGAAAATGGCTATCCTCGTAGAAGCAATATACAGATTCAGTGCAATTCCCATCAAAAATACCAACACAATTCTGAATTTCATATGGAAAAACAAAAACCCAGAATAGCTAAAACATCCCTGTATATTAAAAGATCTTCTGGATGTATCTCTATCCCTGATCTCAAGCTATAATATAAAACAACAGTAATAAAAACTTCATGGTACTGGTATAGAAACAGACTGGTGGATCAATGTAATTGAATAGAAGACCCAGAAATAAACCCACACACCTAAGAAAACTTAATTTTTGACCAAGAAGCCAAAAGCATACAACAGAAGAAAGCATCTTCAACAAATGGTGCTAATCTAAATGGATGTCCACATCTAAAAAAATAAAAATAGATCCATATTCGTCACTCTGCACAAGAGTAAGGTTCAAGTGGATCAAAGACCTCAACATAAAACCAGACACATTAAATCTGTTAGAAGAAAAAGTAGAAAAGAGCCTTGTCCTTGTTAGTAGAAGGGCCAACATCCTGAACAGAACGCCAACATCATAGGCTCTAAGATCAACAATCAATAAATGGGACCTCATGAAACTGAAAAGCTTTTGTAAAGCAAAGGATAATGTCATCAGAACAAAAATTAACATCCTACAGACTGGGAAAGGATCTTCGCCAACCCTATGTATGACAGAGGGCTAAAATCAAGAATATATTATAAAGAACTCAAGAAGTTAAATACCAAAACAGCAAATAATCCAAAAGGGGGTACAGAGCTAAATAGAGAATATTCAACAGAGGTTATGTAATGACAGAGAACTATTTAAATAAATGCTCAATGTCCTTAGTCATCTGGAAATGCAAATCAAATCAACCATAAGATTCCATGTCACACCTATTAGAATAGCTAAGATAAAAAACTCAATTGATGATACATGATGGAGAGGTTGTGGAGAAAGGGGAACCCTTCTCCATTGCTACTGGGAATGTAACCTTGAACAACCAATTTGGAAATCAATCTCGTTCTTTCTCAGAAAATTAGGAATAGTGCTACCTCAAGATCCAGCTATACCACTGCTGGGCTTCTAAAGATGTTCCACCATACAGCAAGGACATTTGCTCAACTATGTTTATAGCAGCATTTTTCAAAATAACCAGAATCTGGAAACAACCTAAATGTCGCTCAACTGAAGAATGTATTCAGAAATTGTGGTACATTTACAAAATGGATAACTAGTCACCAATTTAAAACAAGGAAATCATGAAATTTGCAGGCAAATGGGAGAAACTTGAAAAGATCATCCTGAGTGAGGTAATCAAGAAGCAGAAAAACACATATGGTACATATTCACTTATAAGTGGATATTAGCCATATAATATAGGATAAGTATACTAAAATCTACATTCCTAATGAAGCTAAACAACAAAGAGGATCGATCCTAAGGAATAGGCTGAAATATCACTCAGAAGGGCAAACAGAATAGACAGCAGAATTAGAAGATAAGGAACAGTACAGGAGCCTTCCACAGGGGTCCTCTGAAAAATTCTACCCATCAGGGTATCAAAGGAAATACTGAGACTCATACCCAAATTTTGGGCAGAGTGCAGGAAACCTGTGGAAGAAGGGGAAGATAGAAAGACCAGTAGGGAACAGGAACTGCAGGAGACCAACAGACCCAAAAAACTTGGGCTCAAGGAGGGCCTTGAGAGACCCCCAACCAAGGACCATACATGGAGAGGACTTAGATCCCCTGTACAAAGGAAGTCATTGTCTCCTCAGTTTTCAAGTGAATTCACTAGTAAATGGTACATGGGCTGTCTCTGACATGAATTCAGCGGCTGGTTCTCTCTGATCACCTACCTCCCTCCTGGAGGCTGTAGCCTTGTCAGGCCACAGAGGAAGATGATGCACCCAGCCTTGATGAGACTTGATAGGCTAGGTTCAGATAGAAGGGGAGGAGGACCTCCACTATCAGTGGACTAAGGGAAGGTCATAGGGACAGAAGATTAAGTATGGGTGGAATGGGGGGGGTAGATGGAAGGGGCTACAGCTGGGATACAAAGTGAATAAACCAAGATAGATAGATAGATAGATAGATAGATAGATAGATAGATAATTTTTTAATTTAAATTATGGAATTTATTCTGGGATTATTTCTGGGATGATCTTGTTAGGTAATGTACACATTCTTAATCTCATTGAATTCACGTAGTGTTCACCTATTATATATAGAAAATATTGTTTCACCAAATTTGTCCATTCTCTGTAGCATTATAATCTTTCTAGCTCCACATCTATGATGATTCCTGTACTGTTCAGAGAATGGGTATGTTATAGATGCTCAATTTATATCAGTTCACTTCTCAGTCTCTTATTCTCTTTATAAAAACATTTCATTTAAATTTATACCCAGTTTCTTTTTTAAATTTACTTTACTTCATTTATTTATTATAATTTATTCACATTGTATCCAGGCTGCAGCCCCTTCCCTACCATATACATATATTAGCTTCTAGAAGAGTCAGCTTTCACATGAATTTTCAAAAGACCTTGACTATTAATCATGTTATCTTATATTCCTCTTTACCTAACCCTGAAACCTATAAAAGCAATCTTCCTGCAACATATACTTTTACACTAGTGACACAGATGTACAGGAGTAAACAACTACTTCTGACCAACTTCACTTAAGAACCACTTTATGAGATAGATCCCTAACATTTTAATTACCCAAGGATATGAAATTGGAAGCATCAAGGACCCCAGGGGTAAAGGGACTGTTAGTGTGGTAGCTATAGATTCCTTGAGTGAAAATTTAAGAAATGGTAGATGAAGTTATGAGTGATATATTTATGTTAAAAACCAGTTCCTCAGACTCATAAGAAATTGGCAAAGGCTTTGCCATACAGATCAAGCTCAGCATTGAAAACCTTGTTCTGGCCCAAGAACACGCATCTGGGCAAAATCTAGCAGTTGCAGCTTCACCCTTCCAAATGTGTACAGCAAAACACTGCTTGTCTACAAACCCTCCCTTTTGTTAGGGTTTTTTCCCTCTCTGTGATATTTGGCCCTCTTCCTTCATAATGCACATAGTACCCCGACCTCAGCCTTTCTGGGTATGTTTAATTATTTCTTTATTGTCACTTTTCTTTCTTCCATCCCTTCTTGCCTCTGTTAAGTTTCCAGACATTAATCATGCTGGTCACAGCATATAATCTATTAAGGGAATGTAGCTGCAAAGTGACATCTAATGACATGCCCATTGATCAGTACCTTGTTCAACCTCATTCTTCAAGCACTGGATGATAATTTACATAAACACCTGTTGTAGGCTGTTATTAATGTTTACTATTGTTTTAACTTCTTGTAACGCTGCTGTTAATCCTCAGCAGCTATATAACCAAATCACCACACAGAGACTGGGTTTTCAGTTAACCTAGAACACAATGCTGGCAATATTTACTCCTCCTAAACCTCCAAGCCCTCAGTTTCCTAACATTTAGATTTCCCACATTATACTTGCTTTTTGTGAAATCTTAGGTCTAGTTCATGCTCCAAGTCCTCCAAGCTCTCTCCTCCAGCTCTGCTCTCCTCGCTCTCCCCTTCTCCTCCTTCTCCTCCCACTCCTCTTCCGCCTTCTGGCTCCTCCCCTCTTTCCTGTCCTCTGACTCCTCCCTGCTCAACATTGTGTCCAGTTGCTTTATTTTGTTCCTGTTTACACAAGAGTTGAGACAGGATGCTTAGAATGAGTATCACAGTGCAATATCCGGATTGAAACCAGAGAGTTGGGGGTGGAGTGGGGGAGAAATCAGCATTTAAATGAATGAGGGTAAGGTGTATACATTAAAAAAAAAACACATTATACCAACAAACACCTAAGTCCTAAATGGTGTGTCTTTATCAAAACACTTTTCTCAAGGCTCATGGAGGAGGCAGAAGTTTGTAAGAGTCTGGCACGGTGAACTACTCCAAGGAAACTGCATCTTCCAGACACAAGACCTTAACACATATGAACCCACAGAATATGCAACAGCATGCACAATGAACAAATTTAAGCTAGACAAAATCTAAGAAGGGGAAGTGGACAGAACGTCTGAGAAGGGGAAGTGGACAAAACGTCTCACAACTCACCAAAATACTATCTTCACATGACAACTTACTGCTAGAGGAAAAATCAGTTTTCCCCAATAGAGTAACACCAACCACATTGAAATGCAGGCCAGCAAAAGTTGGCCAGAACAAAATGGACACCATTTTCATATGCACTTATTTGTCTATGTTTTGAATTGGGCGGGGTAGTGTTTTATTTTTCCTGATGATTCTTTCTCTCTGTGCTTTGTTTTGAAATTGTGTGGGTAGGGAGATGGCGATGACCAGGAAAGAATTGGGGAAGAGGAAATAATATCAAAATAAATGAGTTTTGTACACATATGTATAAACACACGTATGCAAATGCCAGTTATATGTTATGATTCTCAAACCTTTCAGAATGCCAATTTCAATTATGAAATGTCCTAAAGTATCTCATATGAAAACTGTACACAGCCTAAAGTTATTTTATTTTGGGTCTATACATGAAAAAAATGTTAAAATCGTCTTACTTTGTTGCTCACTTTGCTTCAAGATCTTTCAAGTGCTGAAATACCTATGACAACACTTATTATAAAGTAGATACTTATTTCAGCAATATTACATTTAAAAATATACAATTTTATTCAAAATACTTTAGGATTTACTACAGTATTGAGGATATAGATAATATACTTTTATACACAATAATCAGAAATTTAATATCAAGTAAGATAATTCATATTTACAAAATAAAAATTTACATGCAATTTCCTCAATACCCAGTAATTTTAAGTTCATTATTAGAAAACAATGATATGTGTCCAATACAGGCTATTTTCTTTCTAGGCATTGTGTTACTGTATTTACAGAAAATATCAAGACTAACAAATGTTTTGACCAAATAAATTATAATGTTTTTAAAATAATATAACTCCATATTCAAAGAAATTGGAAATTTCACATTTTGTTTAAGAAGTCTGTTTTTCAAATAGTACATTGTTGGCAATAGTGTAATCAACTAAATAATCACATTCTCTGTAATTCCTTAATGGTCATAACTGATAGAAATATTTAGTTACCTAAGTTTTACAAATATCAAAACAATAATCTACTTGGAAACTAATTAAAATGATTATTTAAATCATAACAAAGCATCATCATACATTTTCAATTACAGATCTATTTGCCCAACTAGTGGGTACTGCTATGAATATTTAAACTGATAACACTTTATTTAATGTATGTTATATTTAATTTTTACTAAAAAGAAGGTTATTAAAAATTACTAACACATTTTTGTTAAAATAGTAATACTTAATAGGCCACATATTTTAATAATATAAATTAAATAAGATTATAGAAAGTATGTCAAAAACATGTTAATTTTAATTTATGAGATGAAAACTACTTTTTCATAAATATTACTTATATTTTAAATATTATATTTTTTAATTTGAAAATTATTTTGTTTTTTACAAATTTCTTTCTTTTCCATGATCTATAACTTAAGGCAAAAATTTTAATCAAATTAATCATTTGCATGTAAAAAATAGTAAACTTGCCAAAATGTAGTAATTGATATTTTCAAGATGATCAGCAAACTGTTACTAAAAAATCATAAACTAATAATCAAACATAAATTATTTCATGAATCAAAAATATCCTTCAGAGAAAAAGATAAAATATAATGTAAAAACACAAAATAATATTTAAAATAAAAATACAAAAATATTAATGAATTGAAATAAAACTATCCAATAAAGTAGATAATTCAAGCAGATATTGTATACACTTATATATTAAAATAATAGAGCAACAAACATGTTTCTCAGCAAATCTAATCAAGCCATCAAATATGGATGCCCCCTATGATTAAGAATCTGAAAGACTTGACAGTTTATATAATTATAGCTAATTTAGGAGGTAGAAACCTGTGGCATAAGACTCATGTGACAATGACAGCATATAATTATGGGTCAGAGAATTGCTGGGGTGTTGCTGATGAAATGATTTAATCTGATGACAACAAAAAAATAAATTAAAAGTCTACTAACAAACTGGAAAGCTGGCTCAGCTTGAAGTACACTCAAGCTTTTGTAGTTCCCAAGTATACTTCTTACTTGCAAAAGACAACAGTTGCGTCCCTAGTACCCAGGATGAAGGGCTTGCAGACATCTGTAACTCTAGAGCTACTAGTGGATCTAGTATCCTCTTTTGGCCTCTGAAGGTAACAGCAATCATGTATGCATACCTACACACACACACATGTACACACACACAAACACATACACATGAATATAAAGGAAATTTTAAATAATTTGAATATTTAAAAATTATTTACTTATTTGCATTTTTAAATTACATAAAATTAGATGTAGGGTTGTTGATATTTTTTCCCAGTCTGTAGGCTGTTTTTTTTTTTTTTTCTGTTGACCATGTCTTTTGCTTTACAGCTTTTCAGATTCATGAGGTCCCATTTATTGATTATAGGTCCCAGAGCCTGAGCTGTTGGTGTTCTGTTCAGGAAGTAGTCTCCTGAACAGTAGTCTCCTGTAAATCCTATTGAGCCATGAGCATTGGGAGATCTTTCCATTTTCTGATATCTTCAAAGATTTGAAGTTTTTGTTTGTTTTGTTTTTCATACAAGTCTTTAACTTGCTTGGTTAGAGTTACACCAAGGTAATTGTGGCTATTGTGAAGGGAGTTGTTTCCCTAACATTTTCTCAGCTCATTTGTCTTTTGTATACATGAGGGCTATTGAGTTTTTTTAAATTAATTTTGTATCCAGCCACTTTACTAAGGGTGTTTATCAGTTGTAGAAATTCTCTGGTAGAAGTTTTGGGGTCCCTCATGTATACTATCATATCATCTGAGAATAATGATTCTTTGACTTCTTTCTTTCTGATTTGTACCCACTTGATTTCCTTTGGTTGTCTTATTGCTCTAGCTAAGACTTGAAGTACTATGTTGAAGAGATAGGGAGTAGGCAGCCTTGCCTTGTCCCTGAAATTAGTGGACTTGATTTAAGTTTCTTTTTTTTTTTTTTTTGCACTATATGTATTTTATTTGATTTGATTTTAGTACTTTTCTTTCTTTTTTTTTTTTTTTAGATTTTCAAATTTTGTGGCATATATGCTTTTTTGTTTAGTTTGATGTTTGGCTGTAAGGTTTGTTATATGTTGCCTTTACCATGTTTAGGTATGTGCCTTCTATCCCTGTTATCGTTATGAGGTTAAACATGAATAGGTGTTAGATTTTATCTAATGCTTTTTCAGCATCTAAGGAGATGATCATGTGGTTTTGTTCTTTCAATCTGTTTATATGGTAGATTACAATAATTGTTTTCTGTATATTGAACTGCCCTGAATGCATAGGATGAAACCTACTTCTTATGGTGGATGATATCTTTTATTTGTTCTTGGATTCAGTTTGCAAGTATTTTATTGAGTATTTTTGCATCAATCTTCATAAGACAGATTAGACTGAGATTCATTTCTTTGTTCGGTCTTCATGTGGTAACAAGGTGAATGTGGCTTCATAAAATGAGTTTGATAATGTTCCTTATTTTTCTATTTTGTGATATAGTTTGAAGAGTATTCAAATTAGCTCTTCTTTGAAGGTCTGGTAGAGTTCAATGAAATTCTCATCAAGATACCAGTTCTTTTACAGAATTGAGAGAACAATTCTCAACTTCATATGGAAAAACAAACAAACAAACAAAAATCAGACAAGCTAAAACAATACTGTACAATAAAATCTTATGGATTTATCTGCATTCCTGATCTCAAACTGTACTATAGAGCAATAGTAATAAAAACTGCATGGTACTGGCACAGAAACAGACTGGTGGTTCACTAAAATCAAATTGTAGATTCAGGAATAAATCCACACACCTTACAACAACTGATTTTTGACAAAGAATCCAAAAACCATACACTGGGGAAAAAAGGCATTTTCAACAAATAGTGCTGGTCTATCTGGATGTGTACATTTGGGAAAATACAAATACATCCATATTTATCACCCTGAACAAAGAGTAAAGTCCAACTTGATCAAAGACCTTAATGTAAAAAGAGACACTCTCAATCTATTAGAAGAAAAAGTGGTGAAGAGATTTGAACTTACTGGCTCAGGATACAACTTCCTGAACAGAAGGCCAACAGCAGAGGCTCTAAGAGCAACAATAAAGAAATGGGATCTATGAAACTGAAAAGCTTCTGTGAAGCAAATGAAATGCTCAAAGGAACAGATGACAGCCTACAGGCTGGAAAAAGATCTTCATCAACTGTATAGATGACAGAGAGTTAATATCCAGAATATATAAAGAACTCAAAAATTAAGCAATAACAAAGCAAATAATCCATTTAAAAATGGGATTCAGAGCTAAACAGAGAATTCCCAACAGAGGAATACTGCATGGCTGAGAAATACTTAAAGAAATGTTCAACATCCTTAATCGTCAGAGAAATGCAAATCAAAATGACTCTAGGAGTCCATCTTATACCCATAAGAATGGCTAAGATCAAAATCTCAAGAAACAGTAGATGCTAGAGAGGCTATGGAAAAGATGAAACCCACTTCCATTGCTGGTGGGAATGTAAACCTGTACACCAACTTTGAAAATTAATTTTGGACTTTCTCCTAAAATTAGCAAGAGTGCTACCTCAGGATCCAGCTGTACCATATATACAAAAGATTCTCCACCATACAACAAGGACATTTGTTCAACTATGTTCATAGCAGCTTTATTCATAATAGCCCATACCTGGAATCAAATCACATGTTTCTCAACTGAGGAATGGATACAGAAGTGTGGTACCTTTCCCCAGTGGAACACTACTCAGTCTTTAAAAACTAGGAAATCTAGAAATATGTATGTCCATTTGAATATGCGTGTGTGCAATAACAACTAAGAAATACAAGAGGCCATGAATTTGAGCACAGAGAGGCAACTGAGATGGTTTGAAAAGAGGAAAGGGGAGGAAGAAAGTGAAGGAAGAAATGTTGTGATTATATTATAATCTTGAAAATAGCTAAGTTGTTTTTTTTTTAAGTAAAATCTCTGCCTGACAGACATGAAGATCCGAGTTTATATTGTTAGAACTCATGAACCTTGTGCACACATCTACAACTGCAGTGCTGGTGTCTGTGGTGGTTTAGAAACAACTGCATCCCTAGCCTAGCAGAACCGATGAATCCAAGGTTCAATGAGTGACCCTGTCTCAAAAAATAAGGTGGAGAGCAATGAGGAAAACACCTGACGTTAAACTCTGGCCTCCACATACATATAATCACATACGTATACGTACTTACATGAACACTAGCAGATTCATAGTCACAAACATGCACAAAAAATTCATTTCTTTTAATTGACAATATTAAATCACAGAAGCATCCTTTTGCAACTAGAATATGCCTATGAAATATTGCTGGCTTATTTTCTTGAACTCCATCGTAACTCTTGGAAAGAGAGACTATGTTTCATATTTTAAAAAAATGTTTTCATATAACCAAGGATATATATGTTTTTTAGAGCTGACTATTTGGTAATTGTTAACTGTAATTTTTTTCAACTTAAAATTGTTTGTTTTTAACCATTCAGAAACATCATGTACCTTCTCTTTCAAGTAGATTTAAGTTTAATCTATTTTGGTGTTTAAGAGAAGAAGAAGAGAACAGGAAACAAGCTAGAAATCCGCCATGGAGGGCCTCTGAAAGGTTTTGCCCTGAAGACTGCCAAAGCAGATGCTGAGACTTATGGCCAACTGTTGGGCAGTGTGCATGGAATCTTATGTAAGAAGTGGGAAATAGTAAGATCTGGAGAGGACAGGAACTCCACAAGGAGAGCAACAGAACCAGAAAATTTGAACACAGGGGTCTTCCCAGAGACTCATACTCCAACCAAGTACCAGGCATGGAGATAACCTAGAACCCTTGCACAGATGTAGCCCATGGCAGTTTAGTGTCCAAGTGGGTTACATAGTAATGGGAAGAGGGACTGCCTGTGACATAATCTGATTGGCCTATTCTTTGATCACCTCCCCCTGAGGGGAAAGCAGCCTTACCAGGCCACAGAGGAAGACAATGCAGCCACTCCTGATGAGACTGATAAACTAAGGTCAGAAGGAAGGAGAAGAGGACCTCCCTTATCAGTGGACTTGGGGAGGGGCATGCGTGAAGAAGGGAGTGGGAGGGTGGGATCGGGAGGGGAAGAGGGAGGGGCATATGGGGGATACAAAGTGAATAAAGTGTAATTAATAAAAATAAAAATAAATAAAAAAGAAAAAAAACTAGGAAATCTTTAGTTTTGTGCAGGGTGATAAGTATGGCTCTATTTGCATTTTTCTACATTTAGACATCCAGTTAGACAAGCACCATTTGTTGAAGATGCTGTCTTTTTTCCATTGAATGGTTTTGGCATCTTTGTCCAAAATCAGGTGTTCATAAGTGTGTGAATTTATGTCAGGGTCTTCTATTTGATTCCCTTGATCCACCAGTCTGTTTCTATGCCAGTACCATGCAGTTTTTAGTATTATTGCTTTATAATATAGCTTGAAATCAGGGATGGAGATACCTCCTGAAGTTCTTTTATTGTAGAGAATTGTTTTAGCAATTCTGGGTTTCTTGTTGCTCCATATGAAGGTGAGAATGAAGGGGAGAATCTTTCTTTCAAGGTCTGTAAAGAATTGTGTTGGTAATTTGATAGGAATTACATTGAATCTGTAGATTGCTTTTGGTAAGATGGCCATTTTTAACTATGTTAATCCTGCCAAGCCATGAGCATGGGAGATCTTTCCATCTTCTCATATGTTCTTCTAATTCTTTCTTCAGAGATTGGAAATTTTTTCATACAAATCTTTGACTTGCTTGGTTAGGTTCACACCAAGGTACTTTATGTCATTTGTGGCTATTGTGAAGGGTGTTGTTTCCCTAATCTCTCTCTCTCTCAGCCCTTTAGCCCTTTTGTCTTTTGTATACAGGAGGGCCACTGATTTTTTTTTTTTTTTTTTTTTTTTAGTTAATTTTGTATCCAGTCACTTTGCTGAAGGTGTTAATCAGCTGTAAGAGTTCCCTGGTAGAAATTTTGGGGTCACTCAGGTATACTATCATATCATCTGTAAATAGTGATACTTTGACTTCTTCCTTGCCAAATTGTATGCCCTTGATCTCCTTCAATTGTCTTATTGTTCTAGGAAGGACTTCAAGAACAATGTTGAAGAGATACGGAGATAGTGGACAGCCTTGCCTTGTCCCTGATTTCAGTGGGATTGATTTAAGTTTCTCTCCATTGAGTTTGATATTGGCTATAGGCTTGCTGTTTATTGCCTTTACTATGTTCAGGTATGTGCCTTGTATCCCTGATCTCTCCAAGTCCTTAAACATGAATGGATGTTGGATTTTGTCAAATGATTTTTCAGCATCCAAGGAGATATCATGTAAAGTCCAAGTAGATCAAAGATCTCAATATAAAACCAGACACACTAAACTGCTTAGAAGAAAAAGTGGAGAAGAGTTTCGAACTCATTGGCACAGGAGACAACTTCCTAAACAGAACACAAACAGCACAGGCTCTTAGAGCAACAATCAATAAATGGGACCTCATGAAATTGAAAAGCTTCTGTAAAGCAAAGGAGACTGCAGTCAGAACAATACGACTGCCTACAAATTGGGAAAGAATCTTCACCAACTCTATATATGAGAGAGGACTAATATCCATTATGTATAAAGAACTCAAGAAGTTAAACAGCAACAAATCAAGTAGTCCAATTAAAATGGAATACAGAGCTAAACAGAGGAATATCGAATGGCAGAGAAACAGTTAAAGAAATGCTCAATGTCCTTAGTCCTAAGAGAAATGCAAATCAAAACAACCCTAAGATTTCACCTTACACCCATCAGAATGGCTAGGATCAAAAACTCAAGCGACAACACATGCTGGAGAGGTTGTGGAGAAAGGAGAACCCTCCTCCACTGCTGGTGGGAATTTAAACTTGTACAACCACTCTGGAAAGCAATCTGGAGCTTTTTCAGACAACGAGGTATAGTGCTTCCTCACTATACCTCAGCTATACCACTCCTAGGCATATACCCAAAAGAGTCTCAAGTACACAATAAGGACATTTGCTCAACCATGTTTGTAGCAGTTTTATTTGTAATAGCCAGAAGCTGGAAAAAGCCCAGATGCCCCTCAGTGGAGAAATGGTTACAGAAATTGTGGTACATCTACACAATTGAATATTACTCAGCAATAAAAAAAACAAGGAAATAATGAAATTTGCAGGTAAATGGTGGGATCTGAAAAAGATCATCCTGAGTGAGCTATCCCAAAAGCAGAACGATGCACACAGTATATTCTCACTCATATAGACATATAATATAGGATAAATCTACTAAAATCTGTACACCTAAAGAAACTAATCAAGAGAGAGGACTCTTGCTAAAATGCTGAATCCCAATCTAGAAAGGCAAAGAGGATGGACATCAGAAGAAGGTGAAAAGAGGGAACAAGTCAGGAGGCTGACACAGAGGGCATCTGAAAGACTCTACCCTACAGACAATCAAAGCAGATGCTGAGACTTATGGGAAACCTTTGGGCAGAGTGCAGGAAATTTTATGAAAGAAGTGGGAAACAGTATGATCTGGAGAGGACAGGAACTCCACAAGGAGAGCAACAGAACCAAAAAATCTGAGCACAGGGGTCTTTCCTGAGACTGATACTCTAACCAAGGACCATGCATGGAGATAACCTAAGACCCCTGCACAGATGAAGCCCATGGAAGATCAGTATCCAAGTGGGTTCCATTGTAATAGGAACAGGGACTGTCTCTGACATGAACTGGTTGGCTTGCTTTTTAATTACCTCCACCTGAGGGGAAAGCAGCATTACCAGGCCACAGAAGAAGACAATGCAGCCACTCCTGATGAGTCCTAATTGACTAGGATCAGAAGGAAGGAAAAGAATATCTCCCTTATCAGTGGATTTGGGGAGGGGCATGCATGCAGAGAGTGGAGAAAGGGAGGGATTGGGACGGGAGGAGGAAGGGAACCACAGGGGGAATACAAAATGAATAAAGTGTATTTATTAAAGAATTTTAAAAATAAAAATTAAAAACAAGGAAATCATGAAATTTTCAGGCAAATGGATGGAAATAGAAAAGTTCATCTTTTGTAAAGTAATCCAGAAGTAGAAAGACAAGCAAGTGGATATTAGCCATTAATATAGGAAAAACATACTCAAATCTACAGTCCTAAAGAAACTAAATGAAAAGAAGAATCCTAGGGATGATGTTTAATTCTCTTTCAGAAGAGAAAACAGGACAGACCCTGGAAGTAGCAGACAAGAGGGATGGATGTTTCCCTTAGATGTCCTCTCAGAGGATCCATCCAGCAGGGGATCAAAGCAGATGCAGAGACTCACAGCCAGATAGTGGACAGACTCCACGGAATCTTATGGATAAAGAGGGAGATAGAGAGATTCAGAGGGTATAGAGCCCCACACAGAGACCAACAAAGCTCAAAATGCTGAGCCCGGGGGAAATTCAGAGACTGATACATCAATCAAAGACCATGCATAGAGAGGACATATACCCTCTGCTCGGATGTAGCCCATAGCCCTCTCAGTCTCCATGCAGGTACCCTAGTAAGGGAGAAGATACAGTCTCTGACATGTACTTACCTGCTCCTTGTTCATGTTTTCTTAGAATGGTGATCTAGCCAGCCCACAGAGGAAGAGGATCCAGACAATCCTGATGGGACATGATAGGCTAGGGTCAGATGGTATGGGAGGATGACTTCCTCCATCTGTGGCCTAGGGGAAGGGATAGTACAAGAAGATGGAGTCGAGAGAGTGGGCTACAACTGGGATAAAATGTGAATAAATTGTAATAATAATAATAATAATAATAATGGGAAAATTACACAAAATTTAAAAATCCTTTCATATGGCAGCCAACTAACTGAGAAGCTGGCATATGTATTTCCTCTAGAATGTGATGAAGTGTAAGTTTCTGGTTTCCTTGAGGACTAGTTTTGTCATGTGATGTTTTGCTGGAGGCTAGCTTTTGAGAGGGCACATGATGGTTTGCTGTGAGATCTCTTATTCAATAGCTCTGACTTTGACCAGCTGAGAACAACTGTGGGTAGACTCTGAGGAGAGAAGATATACAGAGGCTTACATACAATGTGACATTGTTTTTCAGACCAACATTGCTGTACTGATCTTTGTCCTTTGACACTTGACTTCTCAGAAAAATATTCCAGAGAACTTCTTGGGTCAATCCAACTGAGTCATGAGGCTTTTGCTGACTTCTTTGGACTGAACTTCTGGTATTTTGATTACTGAGTTTGACAATCCTCTAAAGACCCATAGACCCTTATCATCAGGAAGTAGATAGAAGAGGTTCACAGCTCTTTTCCCCACTAGTCTCCTACCTAAGGTCTGAGAGTTGGAAGGGAGGTAAAGGTGTTTAAGAACCCTAAATAAAGTAGGCTTGGTGAAAAATCTAAGCCTACAATGTGAGTAATCTTCAAGCAGATCCCAGTCTGCAGGTAGACCATATTGTTGAGGGTCCAATTTAAAAGCAAGACAAGCTTACTAGTCTTATTTGGAATAGAAGAAAAAAACTGTGAGTTCTTATATGAGGTGGGGGTTTATTTTTCTCAGTACCCAAGAAGACTGAAAATTAAAACCTAAAGATTTTCTGAAGAAATAAACTGAATTTGTATTAGGTCAACCTAAAATATGAATAGGAAAATGCAAAATACAGGCTATTAGATGGGCATGGTGTCTTAATACTTTATTTACTAGCTTGTCTAGAGAAATAAGTCAGAGGATCTCTTCAACCTAGGCATGTATAGATTAATGAGTGGTGAATAAATAAAATCTATTAAGTAAACTTAAAATATCCACTGCTACTAAATGTCAAGAAATTATAGTTAATTAAAAAAGATGCCATTTGATTTCAATGGCTGAATTCACACAATGATAAATTATGTAATGGATGGATTAGATCACTAAATAAAAATATATTAATGAAAATTCAAACAGCATATCATAAAATGTCCACAAAACTCAAAGTACCCTATTGACATTGGACTTCCTGAACTTACAGCATTATTTAGTTCAATTTTCTATGTATGGTAAGCAATTGGCTCAGCAAGAAAACTCTGCTAGTAAGAAATACATTTTAAGGCCACTTGTTGGTGTGTCTTAAAGCTCCAATGATCTCTTTCTGCATTTGAAGCAAATATTTGTTAAAATGAAAACTCAGTCTCTCAGAAGAAAACTCAGCTGCCAGGTTGTCAGTCCTAAGGACCTCATAACTTAAATGTCGTGTTTAATTGCTTTCCATAAAAACAAGAGAGAAGTCAATGGCCAACGTAGGGTGAAAAGAATGATCTTAGATTATGATTTAAATCCGGACTCTCAAAGAAGTCATGAAAACACAAGTAGAATATGAGTAAGGGAATGAAAATTGAGATAATGGATTGGAGGCCCCCTCTCTGGCTTTTGGAAATAGGCAGGGTGGGGAAGAATCCTGTAGGAAACTCTAAACAGAGTCTTACTATTACATGAGCATCCAGGTTTGCAATCCCTGCATTGTGTTGAAGTCTGGCTTTAGGGAAGGGTATTGCTTAGGAATGACCTAAGCCTAACATCTAAAGAGACCTAAACTGTGTTCAGTTTTCAAATGTTAATATATAGATAATATCTTTCAGTGCAGAAAAGATGTTTATATTTGGTATAAACATTTTCATGTGGTAAAACTTTTTCACAATGAAAAATTAGAATGTTATAACAGACACTCACTATCTTGAGTTCCTTAATATTTTATATCAATTGTCACACCAATGTCTATTACTTTATATATTAATCTGTTCTGAATTTCCACACTTACTGCTTTAGTTTCATTAATATTTTATTTCTTGAGAATTTCATATGTGTAAATAGTGAGTTTGTCCATTTTGCAGTTCATTTTCCTCTCTCATTATCTTCATCTCTCCCACGGAGATCCTTTCTCTTTAACTGTCTCACTTCTCCACTGAGGATTGCTGTTAATTCTGACCCATTCAGTATCATTAAGTTGTTTGCATTTGCATAAGTGTGAGTTTATTTACTGGCACATCTGTAATGTATCAGTGCATATACCACTGAGAAAAATGTTAGCTCTTCCCTCAGTACCCACTAACCAGCCATAGATCCTCAGTGAAGCTGAAACTATAGGGGCTCTTCCTCATTCATGAGGAAATGATATGGGCTCAATTTATTTCAGGTCTTGTAGAGTTAAATACAACCACAATGAGTTCATAAATGCCAATTCCTCGACATGTCTCAGACACTGTTTCATTGTCTTACTTCCTATCCTTGGGGGAAGGATGGTATAAATGTCCCATTTCGAATCCAGCACTCCAGAGCTACTTGCTGTCCACATCTCACCTAGTTGTGAGTATCTGTATTAACTCCAACCCACAACAACAACAACAACAAAGCTTTTATGGTTATAAAGACAAGTAGTTAGAAGGCAGTTTGACAACATAGCTGCTTAGCAGTAATAACCAGCTGGTTTACAGCATCCAACATGAGTTTACTCCTGTGGAAAAGGCATCAAATACAATCAGAGATAAGTCATTTACCCTAAAATGCTCATTCAAAAGTCAGGCCATACTGTTAGGTTGTGATTTACACAACGGACAGGGGTCTCTAATGATTTCTCTCCCTCATGCTTGTACAGCACCTTCTAGCACTAAGAAAGCTAGCAAGGAAGATGTTTGCTCAGAACCTGTTTTGTTTCTCATTAACTTGCAACCTAAATGTATGCTGTCTTCAGCAAGAATATTTTATGATCTCTTTCAGGGAAAGCATCCAAGAATATTGACAATGACCTATAATGTTTTGTTGGTGTCAGAGACTGCCTTGATTTTTCACATATTGGTAGAGAGATATTCCATATCTGGCACTGGCTTTAATCCCCCCCATGCAAGGTACCTCTGTTTAAAATGTTTAAAAATTGTATTTTCTAAAATAGTTCCAAGATGGTAAACATACATGGAGGTCTCCTGCAACCTTAATTTAATGAAATCTTCCCCTGCTCTATCCTCTGACCTCTGTTCCTGACCCCATTACTGCTAATGTCTTTCCATCCTGGTGTTTCAAATCTTTTAGTGTTGTATTGAATATGCTCCCTTATCTGTTCTTTAGGAGTCAACGCTCCAGCCCTTTGATGGCTTCTTTCTAGATTTCTGGCATTTATGAGCGTTCAAGTTTATTCACACTAAGTGTAAGGATTGGGATCTAAATTTGAGAGGATGCGCTGCAAGTTGTCTCAATGGATTCCTAAATCAGAAATTTCCCTCCATTTCTACCACCTACCTAGTACTATTTTGTCTTTAAACTTATGCATCTTAAGAAAGAAATCCTTGATAAGAGTGAATGTCATTCTACATGCCCAGTGAAATGACCTTTGAGCATAGAATTCACAAAGACCCTCATGTGAAAGTTCAGCGAGACTTAAACTGCCTGACTATTAGATAAGTTGAGTCTGGCATCTCCATGAAAGTGTTTCTCTTTCAAACAGAGCTGACCTTGAATAAATAAAGAATACAGTGGGTAGTTAACAAATACAAACAAGAAAGTCTAGAAAGTACTTTATTAGAACTGACAGTTCAAACAAACACTTATCTCAAAAATGATAGCAGATAAAAAGACAAAGATAAGGCTTTCTCCCTTAAATTCCTTACAATCTTTTCTTGCTTCTCAGCGGTGGGGCAAAATTAATGAGCATTATCAGTGGTCTGTGTGCATATCAAGTTGTGAGATAACAGTTGAAAATATTTCTCTTTAATGTTTCCACAATTTTTAAATTTTTAGATGCATGCGAATGTATGAGTTAAGCATAAATTATAAAAAATTAAACATAAATACGTACATTAGTTAATTTGGGAGATTCCATTTTTGAACTAAGTATTTCTGTTTAAACTTAAATCTATCATTGTGAATGTAATGATGAATGGCAAGATTCACTGTAATAATTTAATTGTAAATACTTTTACTTAGAAATATTAATTATCATCAATGATGCATAAGTAAATTCTAGAAAGAAACTAAAGAGTAGAGAAAAAGAAAATCATATTCAGAGAAAATGCTTTCATATGCCTGAATGATGTAACCCACAGTGTTTACTTTCATTGGCATCATAAACCATATATGGTATCTGTGGTATTACATAGAACATCCACAGAGCAAATTAACTTCATTTTACATTACTGGTAGTGAACACAAGCCTCCAACAATACTAGACACTAGTTTGAGGAAGAAACAAATTTTTAAACACATCAGAATTAGCACAAGGAATATCTATTTGTGCATATTTTATTTATGGAATAAAATAGTGATAAGAGTATGGGATCCACATCTCAGATGGTTAGGTATTAACAGTAACACAATGGAATATATGAGGAAGCAGACCGTTCACAGCAGTCAAAATAACATGTTAGATAGTGTGCATTTCTAATTAATGTACAATTATGCTACAATTATGTTAGTCTAATTGTCTATTTGGATAAACCATTTTTGAATCAAACATTAAGCTATATAAAAACAAACAAAAAACCCATAATATTTCAAATGAAAATTATATGTATATATGAAAGCTATATATATATATGAAAGTTATATATATATATATGTATAATGCATATATGTGTGTGTAACATGCTAGTCCTAAATCTTTATAGATACTAGATACATATACATGGCATAAATATGAAGATGCACTGGGCAATCTGTAATTGAGTATAATTTTATACTCAAATATTATGGAATGTAGAAGCTCTTCTTTCTAGGAATTGTGTACAGCATATCTTGAGCTTGAGCATATCAGGAGCTTAAGGGGTAGCTTAGATGGACAAACTGCTTTTCTAGCATTCCTGAAACCCTGTTTGATCACTATTACAACTTAAAACAGTAATGGTGGGACATGTCTGTAATCA
Source organism: Meriones unguiculatus (assembly GCF_030254825.1). Lineage (NCBI taxonomy): Eukaryota > Metazoa > Chordata > Mammalia > Rodentia > Muridae > Meriones > Meriones unguiculatus. Next base: position 20,922,456 of record NC_083362.1, on the reverse strand, counting down.
CAGTACCTGGGGTGTGGACTCAGGAGAACAAGAAGTTATAGTCATTTACATTATGAAGAGAGCTTAAGGCCAGCCTTGGTTACATGAGACTCATTTTCAAATAGAACCAGGTATGTATATGTGTATATATATATATGTGTGTGTTTGTGTGTGTGTGTCTCTGTGTGTGTGTGTGTGTGTGTGTGTGTGTGTGTGTGTGTGTTCATGTGCTTTTTGATTATGGCTGCCAAGCTCCTCGTCCCTTATCTTCCTCATTCCACTATCTACTCCATGCTTAAATATTTGCACCCCAATTTTGTTCTTCTTCTCTTCTTTAATATTACCTATGATCTGCTATCTACCATACCTAATGCATTTCCCTCTCAACTGGCGTTTTATAAATTTCTGGTTTCTAAAATTAACCTCTAAGTTGAACATTTAAAACTAGGATCCACCCATTGGAAAGAACATAAATGGAAATACCCTTCACCAGGAGAAAGGTCCTCCTTAGAGGAAACTTCCCAGTACCGAATTTGGGTTCACATTTATGAGTTTGCAGTCTTGGACTGCAAAAATCATTATAGCATTTCTAACAAACAGTTTGTAAACACGTAGCAAAGCATATGTGTTGCATAAAAATAATCAAGCAAATTTGTTTCTAGAAATTTATGTTGAAACAAATATCTGTTACAGTATTGTTTACAATAGTGAATTATGAGAAACATGTCAAATTTTAATAAAAAATGTTAAATAAATTATAAAATTATTTGTAGACATTCACATTATGATTAACATATATAATTAGTAGCATAAAATTTTCTAAACCATTATTAATTAATATTAATTAATATTATATTAATATCATTAATATATTAATAATTAATGTTGTTAATATCTTATTTTTCTTTTTTCTCATTTAAATATTTGGCAATTTTATTGCAATAATTTTATAGAGGTAAGATATACATAACCTCTAAAAACTTGCTTTTTTAATTAAATTTTTTATATTAATTACAGTTTATTTATATTGTATCCCAGCTGTAGCCCCCTCTCTCATTCCCTCCCAATCCCACCCTCCTTCCCTCATCTCCTCCCTGCCCCTCCCTAAGTCCACTGATAGGGGAGGTCCTCCTCCTCTTTCATCTGACTCTAGCTTATCAGGTCTCATTAGGATTGGCTGCAATATCCCCCTCTGTGGCCTAGCAAAGATGCTCCTCTCTCTGGGTGGGGGGATGTCAAAGTGCCAGCCACTGAGTTCATGTCAGAGTCAGTCCCTGTTCCCATTACTAGGGAAGCCACTTGGATACTCAGCTACCATGGGCCACTTCTAAGCAGGGAATCTGATCTATGTTATATACAAGTATGGTCCTTGGTTGGAGAAACAGTCTTAGAAAAGACTCCTGTGCCCAGATATATTTGGTCCGTGTGGAGCTCCTGTCCTCTTCAGGTCATACTAACTCCTTCTTCTTTCATATGATTCCCTGCACTCTGCCCAAGGTTTGGTTGAGTCTCAGCATCTGCTTTGATAAAGTCTATCTGCTAGATAGTCTTTCAGAAGCTCTCTATGGTAGGCTACTGTCTTGTTTCTTGTTTTTGCCTACTTCCAAAATACATACGATTAGCCTTTTCAAGTGAGGATTGATCATCTTACCCTGTGTCCGCTTTCTTGTTTATGTTCTTTACGTGTATAGATTTCATTATGTTTATCATATCTTATAGGTCTATATAAGTGAATATATACCATGTGAGTCTTTCTCCTTCTGGGATACCCCACTCAGAATGATCTTTTCTAGGTCCCACCATTTGCCTTCAAATTTCATGATTTCCTTGATTTGTTTTTAATTGCTGACTAGTATTTCATTGTGTAAAAGTACCACAATTTCTGTATCCATTCCTCCTTTGATGGACATCTGGGTTGTTTTCGGGTTATGACTATTACAAATAAAGCTGCTACAAACATGGTTGAGCAGATGTCCTTGTTGTGTACTTGAGCATCTTTTGGGTATATGCCCAGGAGTGGTATAGCTGGATCTTGCGGAAGCGCTATTCCTAATTGTCTGAGAAAGCTCCAGAGTGGTTGTACAAGTATACATTTCCACCAGCAGTGGAGGAGGGTTCCCCTTTCTCCACAACCTCTCCAGCATGTGTTGTCAGTTGAGTTTTTGATCATAGTCATTCTGGTGGGTGTCAGGTGAAATCTCAGGGTCATCTTGATTTGCATCCTCTTGATGGCTAAGGATGTTGAGCAATTTTTAAGTGTTTCTCTGTCATTTTATATTCCTCTACATAAAATTCTCTGTTTAGCTCCGTGCGCCTTTTTAATTATATTACTTGATTTGTGGCTTTTTAACTTTTTTGGTTCTTTATATATTCTGGATATTAGCCCTCTGTCAGTATAGGTTTGGTGAAGATCCTTTCCCAGTCGGTAGGCTGTTGTTTTGTTCTGATGACGGTATCTTTTGCTTTACAAAAGCTTTTAAGTTTCATTAGGTCCTATTTATTGATTATTGCTCTTAGAGCCTGTGCTGTTTGTGTTATGTTCACGAAGTTGTCTCCTGTATCATTGAGTTCAAGGATCTTCCTCACTTTTTCTTCTAACTGACTAAGTGTGTCTGGTTTTATGTTGAGATCTTTGATCCACTTGGACTTTAGTTTTGTGTAGAGTGATAAATATGGATCTATTTTCATTTTTCTGCATGTAGACATCCAGTTGGATCAGCACCATTTGTTGAAGATGCTGTCTTTTTTTCCATTGAATGGTTTTGACTTCTTTGTAAAAAATCAAGTATCCAAAGGTGTGTGGATTTATTTCTTGGTCTTCTCTTCTGTTGCATTGATCCACTATTCATTTTCTATTGCAATATCATGGAGTTTTTATTACTATTGCTCTGTAGATAGCTAGAGATCAGGGATGTAGATGTCTCCAGATGATCTGTTGTACAGGATTGTTTTGGAAAAAAATGGGTTTTTTTATTTTCCCATGTGAAGCTGAGAATTTTTCTTTTAAAATCTATAAAAATTATGTTGGTTGTTTTGATGGGAATTGCATTGAATCTGCAGATTGCTTTTGGCAGAATGGCCATTTTCACTATGTTAATCCTACTGATCCATGAGCACGGGGTTTCTTCAGAGACTTGAAGTTTTTTTCAAACAGGTCTTTCAATTGTTTTATCAAGTATCAAGGTGCTTTATGTTATTAGTGGCTATTGTGAAGGGTATTGTTTCCCTGATTCCTTTCTTGGCCCGTTTGTCTTTGTTATACAGGAGGGCTTCGGGTTTGTTTGTTTGTTTGTTTGTTTGTTTTTGTTTTTTTGTTTTTTGAGTTGATTTTGTATCCAGCCACTTTGCTCAAGGTATTTATCAGCTGAAGGAGTTCTCTAGTTGAATTTTTGGAGTCACACATGTATCCTTTGACTTCTTCCTTTCTGATTTGTATCCCCTTGATCTCCTTTAGTTGTCTTATTGCTCTAGCTAGCACTTCAAGTACTATGTTGGATAGATATGGAGAGAGTGGGCAGCCTTGACTTGTCCCTGATTTCAGTGGGATTGATTTAAGTTTCTCTCCATTGAGTTTGATGTTGGCTATAGGCTTGCTGTATATTGCCTTTAGATATATATGTTTAGATATGTGCCTTGTATCCCTGATCTCCCTAAGACTTTAAACATGAATGTGTGTTGGATTTTGTCAAATGCTTTTTTGGCACTTAAGGAGATGATCATGTGGTTTTTCTCCTTCAGTTTGTTTATATAATGGATTACATTGATGGATTTCCATATATTGAACCACCCTTGCATGTGTGGGATAAAGCCTGCTTGGCCATGGTGGATGATAACTTTTGTGTGTTCTTTGATTTGATTTGTCAGTATTTTATTGAGTATTTTTGCATTAATGTTCATAAGAGAGATAGGTCTGAAGTTCTCTTCTTTTGGGTCTTTGGTTTAGGTATCAGGGTGACTTTGGCTTTATAGAATGAGTTTGGTAAGGTTCCTTCAGTTTCTATTTTGTGGAATAATTTGAAGAGAATTGGAATTGTCTCTTCTCTGAAGGTCTGGTAGAATTCTGCACTGAAACCATTTGGCCCTGGACTTTTTTTTTTTTTTTTTTTTTTTTTTTTTTGGAAGAAAGACTTTTGATGACTTCTTTTATTTCCTTGGCAGATACAGAACTATTCAATCTTTCTAGCTGATTTTGATATAATTTTGGTAAGGGGAATCTATCAATAAAATTGTCCATTTCATGTAGATTTTTAAATTGTGTGGCATATAGGCTTTTACAGTAAGACCAAATGATCATTTGGATTTCCTCAGTGTCTGTTGTTATGTCCCCCTTTTCATTTCTGATTTTCCTGATTTGACAATTTCTTTCTGCCTTTTAGTTAGTTTGGCAGAGGGTTTGTCTATCCTACTGATTTTCTAAAAGAACCAGCTCTTGGTTTCATTGATTCTTTGAATTGTTTTATTTCCTTCTAATTCACTGATTTCTGCTCTGAGCTTTACTATTTCCAGCCAACTACTCCTCTTAGGTGTGTCTGCTCCTTTTTTCTCTAGGGTTTTCTGGTGAACTTTTTTGCGATGTTTCAAATTTCTTTTTGAAGTTACTTATTTGTGTGGATTTTTCTCTTAGCACTACTTTCAATTTGTCCCATAAGTTTAGTTATGTTGTGCCTTCATTTTCATTGAATTCTAGGAAGTCTTTAATTTCTTTGTTTCTTCCCTAACCCAGCTATTATTGAGTAGTAAGCTGTTCAGTTTCCATATATATGAAGGTTTTTGCTATTTCTGTTGTTGGTGAGGTCCAGCTTTAAACCATAGTGGTCAGAAAGGATACAAGGGATTATTTCAATCTTCTTTTACTTGCTGAGGCTTGCTTTGTGACCAACTATATGGTCTATTTTGCAGAAGGTTCCATAGGTGTTGAAAGAAGATACACTCTTTTGAATTTGGGTGAAAAGTTCTGTGGATTTCTATTAGGTCCATTTGATTTAGGGCCTCTGTAAGTACCCTTATTTCCCTGTTTAGCTTCTGTCTGGATGATCTGTCCTTTGGTGAGTGTAGAGTGTTGAAGTCCACACTCAATACTATTAAGGATCAATGTGTGATTTCAGCTTTAATAATGTTTCATTTACAAATGTAGGTGGTCTTGTATTTGGGGCATAGATGTTTAAAATTGTGATGTCTTCCTGGTGTAATTTTGCTTGAAGGAGAATGATGTGCCCCTCCTCATCTTTTTTTTTTTTTTTTTTTTTTTTTTTTTTTTTTTTTTTGGTTAACTTTGGTTGAAAGTCTATTTTATTAGAGATTAGTATACCTACCCCAGCTTGTCTTCTGGGTCCATTTGCTTAAAAAGCATTTTTTTCCAGCCCTTTTCTCTGAGTTAGTGCTTATCTTTGTGGCAGAGGTGTGTTTCTTGGATGCAGCAGAATGTTGGATCCCGTTTACACAACCATTCTGTTAGTCTGTGTCTTTTTATTGGATAGTTGAGTCCATTGATGTTGATAGCTAACAGTGACCCATGAGCGTTAGTTCCTTTTATGTGGAATTAGTGGTCTTACTGTGATTCATTGCTTGTTTTCTTTTAATTTTGTTGGGAAATTATCTATAGCCTATGTTTTCTTGGATATAGTTGTTTTTGTTGGATTGGTGTTTTCCTTCTAGCATTTTCTGTAGGGCTGGTTTGCTCTGTAGATATTGCTTTAATTTAGTTTTGTCATGCAATATTTTATTTTCTCCATCTATGTTAATTGAAAGCTTTGCTTGGTATAATAGTTTGAGTTGGCATCTGTGGTCCCTTATGGTCTGCATGACATCTTCCCATGCCCTTCTGGCTTTCATAGTTTCTGATGAGTTTATGATGGTGTGATTCTGATAAGTCTACCTTTATATGTTACTTGGCCTTTTTCCCTTGCTGCTTTTAATATCTTTTCTTTGTTCTGTAGATTTAGTGTTTTGACTATGATGTGATGTGAGGAGTTTCTTTTCTGGTCTAGTCTATTTGGTGTTCTGTAGGCCTCCTATATGCTTATGGACATTCCTTTCTTTAAATTGGGAAAATTTTCTTCTATGATTTTTTTGAAAAGTTTTACTGGGCCTTGGAACCTGGAATCTTCTTTTCATCAATTCCTGTTATTCTTAGGCTTCACCTTTTCATGGCATCCTTGATTTCTTGGATGTTTTCTGTTTGGGATTTTTCTGATTTTACTTTTTCTTTGAGAGAAGTATCAATTTCTGTGAGTGTATCTTCAGTACCAGAGGTTATCTCTTCCATCTCTTGTATTCTATTGGTGATGCTTACCTTTGTGGTTCTTGATCTTTTCTCTGTTTTTTTTTGTTTGTTTGTTTGTTTGTTTGTTTGTTTCTAAATCCGTTTTCATGCCTTGCACCATTTCCTTCATCTGTTTGAATGTGGATTCCTGTTTCTCTATGATGGTCTCTAATTTTTTGTTCTTTTCCTCTCTATATGCCACTAATTGTGCTTCTACTTGTGCCTCTATTTGCTTGGCTATATTTGTTTGTGTTTCTTTGATGGCTTTGCTCATTTCCTCTTTAGCTGCCTCTATTTGTGTGGCTATTTCTCTGAGACATTTGTTTGTTTCCTCTTATGAGCCTCTAATAACTGTATAAGCATAGCTTTAAAATCATTTTCCTGTGTTTCCGATGAATTGAAATATCCATTGATTTTGGGGGTTGCCGGTGAAGCCATGATGTCCTGGTTTTTGTTGGATATTTTTTACTCCAACCTTTGGCCATTTGCTTATTTGTAACCTTCACTGTTCGTTCCTGGATTCTGCATTTCAGACTGGAACCATCTTTCACTGGTGTCTGGAGAATTCTTCAGGAAAATGAGAGAGGTCCAGTGGTTTTGTCATATGCATTGGTGTTTCAGCTGTACCTGTGGGAGGAAAGTCTGCAGGCGCAGAAAGACAAATGCAAGCAAGTGTGTGCATGGAAATGTGCCTGAAGGGCAGGGTGCTAGAAAATGTAGAAGCCTTGAGTGTGAGGGATGGGTGCCTTGCAGGCACCAAAGGGGTTGCAAGTGCTGAAGGTGTTCCCAGGTGCTGGTGATCACGGGCACAATTTGTTTGTGCAAATTCTCTGAATACCTCAGTGGCTTTTAGGCTACTGGTGTTCAGCTCTGACTGAGCTCCAGGCTTTTTTGCCTTAACTCCACTGGTGGACCCACAGAGATATGAGCTTCAATGTCCAAAAAATCCCTCTGTTTCCCACAGTGGGTATGTGGTTGGGAGGGATCAGATGTCTGGCTGCTAGTTTAGAAGGACCCTGGATCTGGGCCTCTGCAGGCACTTGAGGTAGCACTCACTCTCTAGCAGGTCAAATTGGAAAGCACAGGTGTTATCCCTGTTCTCTACTCTCAGGTTTGGACCTGCTGAGTCAAATGTGGGAGGATGAGCTCAGTCAGCTCAGTGGTATTATTACCCTCCAAATTAGTGAGTCCAGCTGCAGCCTTGAAACTGGGAGGCCAGTACAGGTGCCTGCTGGAAAGTCCTGAGGGCCCCAACAGTGGTCCACAGAAATAGGTGGCCCAGAGCCTGGTGTACCTGGGTGGTTTGGCGGGTCTGGAGACTTTGGTGGCTGTACAGCCTGCTGACCGCCGCTGAGGGGTTAGGTGGCCTGTTCAGTCACTGGCTGGGAGGCCCTGTGGAGTCTGTACAGCTGCTCGCAGACCCAGGACCCAGGAGGATGGTACCGTAGATCTGGGACTCGGAAGGCTGGAATAGCTGGCAGCCTCAGCTGAGGAGCTCGGAGCCCCACTGTTGCTGTCTCAGTCCCCAGGCTGTGAGTTCTGTGCTAAGAGTCTCTGGAGTCTCTAAGAGTCTCTGTGGGCATGCTCCGCTGAGGAGGAGGGAAGGCCGAAAAAGGGAAGTGCATGTGGTTCGAATGTTCTCCACTCTCAGTCCCCAGAGTAGTCCTCAGGTGGCCTGAATCTAAAGGTCTCTGCTCATGTGATGTCCCCTCTCATTCAGGAAGCCTCACTGTTGATTTTATGGCTTCAGTTGCCCCTCCATTCACCAATTTCTGAGTTTCAGATCCTCAGCCTCTCGGATATGGTGTGTTCTGGATCCTCCCAATATCTTCTATTTCAACATGTTACATATGATTAAAATAAATTAACTCATTTTGAGAAAATGATAAACAATTGAAAGTTATTTTTTTTCTGATCAGTTGTTGGTCCGTTTCATTGGTCATTCATTTTATTTTTAAATGAGAAAAAGAAATTTGACTTTACTCACAGTGACATGCACATAACCTGATCTAATAAACCACAAGTCTAATGTGGCTTATTTTCATTAGACTTTTAAGGCTCTATTACCGTCAAACTAAACTGGAAATGAATTGACAACACCATGCTAAATTCACAGAAAGTAAATCATGGGCTCCTAAAATATATGGACCCAACCGACTTGGGAACAGGGGCTATGTCTGACATTTTTGAATTATGTAAAGATTTATTGAAATTATTCAGTTTTTCTGAGCAAATGGCTTGTGTGATTCATGTTCATCTTGACATGTTCATCTCATGATAGAGAGTTTCATAAACAGGCCACTTCTGAAGCTTAAGAGGGCCAGAGAGGTGGTGGTACTTATGTGTAATCAAGACATTTGGGAAGCAGAGGCACCGGGATCAGGGCAGGCCAGCTTGAACTGCACGCGTATGGAGATCTTGTCCCAACAACAATATGAACCAGAAGCTTAGAGGTGACATCAATCATACTGTAAACGTAAAGTTCACTAGTGAATCTTGTACATTAAGTTTATGTTAATTTCACTTAAACTCTATCATTATGTGTGTCTTCATTAATTTTTTAAACTGAAAAAGTTTTGTTCACTTACCATAAGGAATGTAGCTCACATTGCCAGATTCTTGGCATTTTCTCGTCATTGTTCAGCCAATTTTCTGGTGAATCTCAGCTGTGACTCATAAGTATGAAGCGTGCACACATGGATCTACTGGTTTTTCATTTGTAGAATTACTACTTATCCATTACCATTTGAATGCCATAAAAAATTTTGTGGCAAATATTGTGACCTGTGTTTCTTTTGTGTATGAAACTGTTTCATACTAGCAGCACAAAAGTTGCTAGTTTATAAAACTAGCAACTATGCAGTTAAAATTAGAGAACTGGAGAATCTATTTTGATTCGTCTTTTCTGTTATATTCAGTACACCAACTCATATTTTCATTATAACTAATACAAATTTTTAAAAGGTAAATATCATATGATAGAACCTTGTTAATAATTTCCCTCACTCTCTCTTCTTCTATCCTTCATTAATTCTTTCCCCTTTCTGAGTATCTGGAAGCATGAAGGAAGGAAATACTTTATACTAATTTCCATTACACTGCCTGTATATAAGCTTACATGATCACTTATAAGTTATGATTTAGGATGTTATAACTCAGATTGAAGGTTTACCACTCTTCTTGTGTTAGCTAAATATGTTCTCTTAATAACTGACAATTTTAAGTGGAATTTTGAGAGATAACCTCATTCACATCTCTTTAAACAGAGGAGCATCTATGATACAACCATATTCAAAAATCAGTTTCCTAATTAGTAAAAAACAAAGTCATTGGCTAAAGAAATAAAGAAAAATGTGATATACCCAGGTATCACTTTTTTGTGTGCTTATAAGCTTTTATTCTGACATTTAAGTTTTACTGCTGCTTATTAACTATCCTGGTAAATTGATATATGTGCTTAGACAAATATAGCTATGTCACAATAAAGTGAAATTTTCAAAGAATTTGTATTAATAACCATAATTTTTGATGAAAGGCCTTTAAGTAAAAATGCTTAAGTATCATGTCATTTTTCATTATTAATTAAGAGTATGTTTCAAAGTATTTTAACTCTATGTCTAGAAGTTACAAGTAAGACATGCAAGTTTCATTCAAGTTTTGTTGATGAGGTGTATTTAATTTTCATTCATTTGTTAATGTACAAGGTAAATATTGTAGAAATCAGAAAATTAGGCAAATGCTTACATTGCTTATATAAGAAAATACAATTTTTTTTCAATGAGTTTCACCAGGGAAAGCAGCTACCTGTAAATACTACAATATTTATTTATTTATTTATACCAAATGAGAGTAATTTTTTTATAAGCAACTGAAAAATTGACTGCTCTATTTAATTTCATAATATTTCTCCTTGTCACTGAAGCATGTGTTCCACATTAAGGGGCAGTTATTAATTTTGAAAAATTTCATACATGTGTTTTAGTCATTACCATCATATTGTCTGTCAGCTCATACTGTTTTCCCATACATTGGCCTTCTCTTCTTTGGGTCAGTAATGTACATCATTTCTACAATGCAAAATTTAAATATAAAATATCTTAAAATTTCACTTTCATATCAAATACCAAGTGATATGGTTAATATAGTGAGCCTTTATAGCATCCTTCCATTCATAGTAGGAAGGTAAGGGTCACTTTAAAATAGTTGGCCCTTTAATTAGTGACATTTTTACTATCAGTTCATCACAAAGGAAAACAAATATCTGAAGCTGGACACTGATTTCACGTAGTCTCTGGTTTTAGGAAGGACTACTTGCTGAAGAGTTGGATAATTACTGGGAATGTCAGTTCAGAGATGAGAGAGGGCCTTGCTTGGTAGCTGGCAAGCAAATAAGGAAGACATATAAACACACCAGGAACCTGCCCGAGCTTAGGAGTGAACACATCCATTTTACTCAAAAGCCTCCAAATAAAAGTCTATCTTGACCACATTTTGATTCCAGGCTTGAACTTCATAAAAACAGAGAAACAAGTCAGTTCCACCTGGATTTTAGATTCACCCAACTGTGACAGAGTGAATAGATATTGATTGAAACTGTGAAATTTGTGATAAGCTGTTATGCAGCCAGAGTTAACCAGTTCTCATTGGAAAAAGTACATAATGTCTTCAAGTCTTTTTGAAGGAAGGCTGTGTGATTCACTTAAAACATAAGACCTTAAATATTTTAATGTCTTGATTTATCTAATAGAAAATATTAAAACATGAGCTATCTCTTTCTTATAATTATTTGCCATATATAAGATGTCATTGTCTCACTGCCAATATATAACTCAAGATAGCACAGAATTTTTTCAATTTGAAATTTAATTGTATTAATTGTATCATCCTGTAAGATTGAACGTAGTGTTGGTGACAGTTTTAAATAGTCAAGTCATTTATAAGACCCAAATAAGCAAACATCTTTTCATGTAAAGCAAAGTGTAGAAAACATTAGAAATTTCTTGTTTAATTTGACAATACTTGATGCTCTAAGCCTATGAATATACAAATTATACTTGATATAGCAAAAGTTAGGGATTCAGCTTTCTCTTTTTTTTCAGCATAAAAATACAAATACTTTGGAAAACGTAAAGGTTACTTATGTCATAGCAAAAAAAATTTGAGGGATTCATGTTAATATTTATATTGAAGCATTTATTAGTGTATTTTCTATTGTGATTCACAAATCATCACATTATGCTATTATTTCTTACATTCCTTTTATGTGTAAAGATTGTACATGTAATAGTGAAAATTATAAATGGTCATGCAGATACAAGAAAAACTGCAATGCAGTTTTAAAGAAATCTCTATTATGGTCATGATGAAGGTCTGTTCGGATTTGTCAAGTTTGCAGATTTCTCACACAATAACTACTCAAAATGCAAAACAATTTTTAGCATTTCTTAACTGTATAAAGTAAGGGGTTTCCCTATGACTTTTTCAAATACACTTATATGCCCAGGAGTGGTATAGGTTGATCTTGAGATGGCACTATTCCTAATTTTCTGACAAAGTGCCAGGTTGTTTTCCAAAGTGGTAGTACAAGTTTACATTCCCACCAGCAATGGAGGAGGGTTCCCCTTTCTCCACAACCTCTCCAGAATGCATCATCCCTTGAGTTTTTGATCTTAGCCATTCTGATAGGTGTGAGGTAGAATTTCAGGGTCGTTTTGATTTGCATTTCTCAGACGACTAAGGATGTTGAACATTTCTTTAAGTGTTTCTCTGTCATTCGATATTATTCTATTGAGAAATATCTGTTTAGGTCTGTGCCCCATTTTTTTTTAACTGGATTACTTGGTTTGTTGGTTTTTAACTTCTTGGGTTCTTTATCTTGTCTGGATAATAGCCCTCTAACAGATGTAAGATTGGTGACTGAGGAATGGATACAGAAATTGTAGTACATTTACAGAATGGAATAGTATGCAGCAATTAAAAAAGAAAAAAGGAAATCATGAAATTTGTAGGCAAATAGATGGAACTAGAAAAGATCACTCTGAATGTGGTAACACAGAAGCAGAAAGACAAACATGGTATACACTCACTTATAACTGGACATTAGACATGTAATACAGAATAAACATACAAAAATCTATAGCCTTAAAGAAGCTAAAAACAAGGAGGACTCTAGGGTAGATTCTTAATCCTCATCCAAAAGGACAAACAGTATAGACATCAGAATTTAGAGAAGACAGGGAACAAGACAACAATCTACCGCAGAGGGTCTCTGAAAGACTCTACCCAGCAGGTTATAGAAGCAGATGCTGAGACTCATAACCAAACTTTGGACAGAGTGCAGGGAATCTTACAAAAGACTGTGGAGATAGAAATACCTGAAGGGGACAGGAGCTCCACAAGGAGACCAACATAGGCAAAAAGTCTGGGCATATGGGGTCTGAATCAACCAAGGACTGACGTGGAAATTTCTAGACTCAGTTTGGTCATGTGATGTTTTTCTGTATGCTGGGCATGTAATGTTTTCCTCTTTCATTCGAGGGGAGTGACTTTGACCAGCTGAGAACATCCGTGGGTGGACTTTGCAGAGAGGACATATATAGAGGTCCAGGCTGACTGAGACATCACTTTTTTGGATCAACATCACTGTGCTGATCTTCATGTTTCAACACTTTATTTTGCAAAGAGAAATGTTCAAGAGAGTGTTTCTAGGAATCCAATTGCTTCCTGTTGGCCTTTGGACTGGAATGCTAGTATCTTGACAACTAAGTCTGATAATCCCCTAAGGACCCATCAACCCTGATTAGCAGGAAGTAGATCAAAGAGGTCTACAGCCCTTTTCCCTATTAATCTCCTAACTAAGGTAGTGGGAAGGGAGGTAAAGGTGCATAAAAACCCTAAACAAAGTAGGTTTATTGAAAGAGCTAAGTCTAAAAAGGACCATGCAAGGAAAGAACCTAGACCCCTGCTCAGATGTAGCCCATGGGCAACTCAGTCTCCATGGGGTATCCTAGTAAGTAGATCAGAGAAAGTCTCTGGAATGAACTTGGTTGCCTGCTCATTGATAACTTTACTAGGCCACAGAGAAAGAGGATCCAGACAGTCCTGATGATACCTGATAGGCTAGGGTCAGATACTAGGGGAGGAGGACTTCCTCTACTCACTAACTGGGGGAAGGGCATGGGGGAAGGAGGGAGGTAGGATGGTGGTACTGTGAGGAGATGAGGGAGGGGCTACAGCCAAGATTCAAAGTTAATAAATTGTAATACATAATAATGACAAAAAAAATGAATTGTTTTTGAGATTTTTTTTAAATTTTATTTTATATGCAAAGGTGCTTCTCCCGAATGGTATTTGTCCACATATGCATAGCTTTTGCCTTGGAAGTCAGAATAGACTGTTGGATCCCAATGAAGGGACGTTACAGACAGTTCTGAGCCACTATAATTGTGCTGGGAATTGAATCTTGATCCTCCAGAATAGAAGCCAGTTCTTTTAGCTGCTGAACCTCCCGTCCAGATTCCCCCTAATATTTCTTTGTTTTGGGTCTCTCCTTCTTCCTAAATCACTCATACTACTGCTTCTACAACCATGCCTTTAGGTTATACAATATACTCTGTGTAGAAGTAAAGTCATGCCATACTTGTCCTCAAAGATTTAATTATTTCACTTAACACATTAATCTTTAAATGCATCTGATTTCCTGAAAATGATATAATTTTATGTTTCTTTATGTCTGAATAAAGTACATACACAGTTTATCTTTAATGGGCACCCAGGCTGATGCCATAATATAGGACACATTATCCATGATTAATCATTGCATTTTTTGACAGACAGACAGACAGACAGATACACACACACATTCACACTCCACACACCCTAGCAAATGGAATAACATATACTAATCTTTTGTAAATCCATGAATTCAGTAGTTTTCAATCACCTCAGAAATTTATAGTACATCTTTAACTGTAACTAACCACTTTTGATTCAATTTTATACACTGCAACAGGATTCATATTTTAAAAATATAGTAATTAAGTATTTGAGAAATTCAAACAATGTATTTTGATAATACATCTCTCCCCCAACTCCTCCTAGTAGTTTTACAGTTAGAGATGGAACTTTGAAACTATCTTTCCTACCATAGGTTGGGATTCTGCATTGTGTTAATATGCAAGGTTTCTCCATTATGTTCTTATATGCCTATGCCTGATTGTATTTGAAAAGCACTGTTTCTTTAAAGACAGTCACAACTCCAGATCTTATAGTCTTACAGTCTTATACTCCTGCATAGATCTCTGAGCCTGGAAGAGAAGGGGTCAGACATCTCATTTTAGGCTAAGCTTTTCAAAGTCTTTTATTCTCTGCACATTGAGCATTTGTCTCTGTTACCTGCCATATACGGAAATAAGAACTTCCTTTAATAAGGTTTGACAGAGGTACTGACCTGTAGTTACACTAGTAAGTCATTATGAGTTCTTTTGTGCTGTCACCTTAAGCTCACACCATTGACTCTACTTGTTTGTAATAGGTACACATATTAGTAGCACAAATCAGAATCTTTTATGCTCCTACACATTACTTATTTCTGAATTATATAAAAAAGAAGTAAAAATAAACTGATTTTTAAAATAATAAAAAAACATGATTACTGAGAATGGTCAGTATGAACAATAAATGTAAATCAAGATAAAATCTGTGGTATATATGCAAGATTAGAGTCTCACAACAGTGTGATGCAGCCATGATCATTCAGGCCTTTATAGCCATTGAAGCAGGACAGTCTCCCCAAGCATGGTTGGATACCATAAAAAGCTAAAATGTTATGCTCAGGATGCGAGGCTAAGCACTGCACTCAGGGTCAGCCGCTTTCGACCCAGAGAAGAGCATGTCTGATTGCATGTGGGTTGATGCCCCAGGTCCCGCCTCTGGGAAAAAGGTATCAGTCGGGTCTGATACTCTTTGGGTGATGACACCTAAATGAACATCGGTACAAAGTCCCAATTTATTTCTAAGATCAGAGATCAGACCTCTACTCTTGCCTGATGCGTCTAAAACAAAAAGGGGGAACTGTAGAGAGCTGCGGAATGCTATGCCTTAAAGATGGAGCTGGTTTCCGCCTTCCACCTTCCCGATGGTGAGTGCTCTCTGTCACAAACAACTCCACATTTGGCTAAGGCTGAGGATCTGGCTTGCTTCCGTGTATGTGGACCTATCTGCATTGCCCACGTGGCACGCCTGGGTTGGCTACCCAGAGGCTATTTAAGCTGTGGGCTGGCTTTCCCCAGGGTCCGAGGATTGTTCAAGGTTCCTGAATAAACTGCATTGAAAAAAAAAAAATCTAAGGATAGGGTCTGTTTCAGTATCTGAAACTTGAAGGGTTTCTACAGAAAAAAAAATCACAAAAATACCCTTTATACTTTATACTCCACACTGGCATACTATTCTTTGAGCTACTTTGCAAATTCTGAATAATTTCTGTTACTTTCTTCCAAGTTGTGCTCCACATTGTATTCACTTTGTTGCAAAATTAATGATTATAATTCCTCACTGAGAATTTATTATGTTTGCAAATCTGAACAGTAAAATTGTTTACTTTTAAGACCTGTCAATAAAGCTAAAGCACTGAGATGCAATATTATCTTTACCTGATAGGTCAATTCACTAACAGCTTTTTGAAAAATTGAATTCAGTATATTATTTATTTGTCTTGTTTGCTGTGACAAAATGTGTAAAATAAGCAACAACATAAGGCACTCCGTCATGACAAATGGAGTAATGACAGGAGTCTGAGGCACTGTTTTCATTGCATCCACAGTCAAGAAGCAGAGCAAGATTAATGCTCATATTTAGCTTCCTTTCCTCTTTTTATTCAGTCAGAAACTCCATACTGAAGAATGATGCTACCTAGAGATAAGGAATATATATATTCCTTAATGAATATATAAGGAGTATATATATATATATATATATTCCTTATCTCTAATCTCTAGGTAGTATATATATATATATACATATATATTCCTTATCTCTAGGTAGTATATATATATATATACATATATATTCCTTATCTCTAGGTAGTATATATATATATATATATATATACATATATATTCCTTATCTCTAGGTAGTATATATATATACATATATATTCCTTATCTCTAGGTAGTATATATATACACATATATATTCCTTATCTCTAGGTAGTATATATATATATACATATATATTCCTTATCTCTAGGTAGTATATATATACACATATATATTCCTTATCTCTAGGTAGTATATATATATATATACATATATATTCCTTATCTCTAGGTAGTATATATATATATACATATATATTCCTTATCTCTAGGTAGTATATATATACACATATATATTCCTTATCTCTAGGTAGTATATATATATATATACATATATATTCCTTATCTCTAGGTAGTATATATATATATATATATTCCCTGATATATATCATATTATCCCATGATTTCATGACTCCCTAATAATCACATTTCTCCCTTCAGATTACTAACAGCATACACTTATCCATGATTGTTTTCGGATACATAGACATGGAAGCAGCTTGTTAGGATGGTAGTATCACATTCAATCACAGACGTTTGTGGTCTTTTCTTTACTTTTTTACATTAAAACAATTATTCATTCTTCCTCTCACTTCAACTTACATGATCTAATAATGTTGTTGTTTTTGTATCTAAGCATGTTTGCTGATTAGAATTTTTTAAAAAATATTTCACCCATGTCTCAAATATTATGTGTATTTGTTCTGGATGAAGCAGAAGTAGAATGTGTTAGTCCCGAAAGCACATGTAGTATGTTAGATGGAATAGCAGCAACCCAAGATATGTTCATTTTTAGTTATTAACATTTGTTAATGTTATTTGTATTTCATGAAGGAAAGTTCGTTAAACTTCACAGGAGGAAAAAATAACATTCTCATGAATTCTCAGAAGAAAAAAAAACAGATAAATAAAAAACCACAATGAAATGAAGTCACAACAGAATTATTGTCAATGTGTAGTAGAATTTTGTAATGTATCTTGAAGTTCAGAAAGTAGAAAGTATGATTCCAGCCAACAGTATGTCATGTAAAAACACATACAGTTAAATAAATTCTGGTTAGAATTTATAAAGTCAAAGGAGGAGTAAAATAAGAGCTTTTCATGGGCAGCTCGTCCCTTGTGCAAGTTTCATGTCATCAGCAACATTCCTCTGGCTAATCTGGATGAGGATCCCAAGTAGTGTTTGATATTAACTACCACTGTGAAACAATCTGTCCCATATTCCAGTAACAGGAGATCTGAAAACGGAAAGTATGTGGATTTTAGCCCCATGCCCTTAGAACATATTTGCACTAGTGGCCAGCAAGCATGTGAGTAGTAAAGAGTACTAAGTCAAGCAAGGATTGGTAGTTCATGCCTTTACTCCTAAGCACTAGTGAAGCACAGACACTTCTCTGTGAGTTTGAGGCCAGTGTGGTTTACACAGTGATTTCTAGGGAAACCAGGGGTACATAGAGAAATTCTGTCTTAAAAAGCTAAGCAAAAGCATTTGAACCAAATTAATTTGTATTGTTATTTGTATATTACTAATAATATTCATTAATTCATTTAGTTAGCTTAATAATCTATTATTTTTTAATTTTATTTTCTATATTAATTTCAGTTTATTTACCTTGTATCCCAGCTGGAGACCCCTCTATCATTCCTTCCCAATCCCACCCTCTCTCCCTCATCTCCTCCCTGCTCCTCTCTAAGTCCACCAATAGGGGAGGTCCTCCCCACCTTCCATCTTACCCTAGCTTATCAGGTCTCATCAGAACTGGCTGCAATGACCTCCCCTGTGGCCTAGCAAGGCTGGTCATCCCTTGGGGGTGTGGGAGGTCAAAGAGCCAGCACTGAGCTCCTACACTTGCATTTACCGAGCAGGCCCTCAACTGAGAGTAGGGAACAGGGGGAGCCCCTGTGCTTTCCTATTTGACCTGCTAGGGAGTGTGCCCTCAAGAGCCTGCAGCGCCCCAGATCCAGGGTCCTTCTAAACTAGCAGCCAGTCATCGGATCCCTCCCACTCACGCACCCACTGTGGGTAACAGAGGGACAGTGTTCTCAACATTGAGGCCCTGTTCCGTGGGTCTAACAGTGGAGCTCAGGCAAATAACTCCTGTAGCTCAGACAGAGCTGAATACCAGTGGCCTGCAGGCCATTGAGGTATTCGGGGAATCTGCACAAGCCAATTGTGCCTGTGAAGACCTCAAGGGCCTGTAATCCCTTTGGTGCCTGCACAGTGTCCCTGCCCCGCACTTCAGGCATCAACAGTCTCTAATACCCTGTCAGTCAAGTCACACTTCCATGCACAGGCACATGCACACTCACATGCTCTGCAGCATTTGTCCTTCTGCGCAGGCGAATCTTTCTCCTTACATACAGCTGAATCACCAATGCACATGCTCAAACCACTGCACCTCTCTTACCTTCCTGAAGAATTCTTCAGACACCAGAGAAAGACTGTACCAATCTGAACTGAAGAATCCAGGAACAAATAGTGAAGGTTAAGCAAAGGATAAGCAAATGGCCAGCGGTAAGCGAAAGAACGCATCCAACAAAAACCAGGACATCATGGCATCACCAGCAACCCCAAAATTCAGTGGATACTCCAATTCATCAGAATAACAGAAAAATGATTTTAAAGCCATGCTTATCCAGTTATTAGAGGCGTATAAAGAGGAAACAAACAAATCTCTCAAAGAAATAGCCATACAAATAGAAGCAAATAAAGAGGAAATGAACAAAATTCTCAAAGAAACACAGGCCAATATAGCCAAACAAATAGAGGCACAAGTAATTTAACAATTTTAATATATATTTTTTAAATATATAAATATTAGTTTGTGGTAGTTAGCTAAATGCATATTAATCACTGAGTATGTTGTGGTTAATATGCTATAATTATTCTATTCACTTTATTAACTATATAAATTTCCTAGTTGTTTTAATTTGATGTCTTAAATTATTGATACATGTCTTAAGGGCTAAACCATACCATGCCATTTATAATCTTATAGCTCATAGGATTACAGGTAGTTAAATCATTTAATAGATGAATGATTCATGGTTGAACATTCCCATTCTATTTGATATTAAAATTCTCATTCTAAAACATATTTAAGGCATATGTTATCCCTTTCCAAATCTTATCCAATTAGTAGATCTATATTATAATACATATTAACTATTATTTTATATCAATTACTATATAAAATATGAAGTTTTTACTTTACATGTAAATTATAATCTGCTCATTTAACTCATGATATGCCAAAACTAAAACTTTTGGCAATCAGCCCTGTGAACAAAATATTTAGTTAATATTATATATATAGTTATATAGAGAGAGCCATAGAAATACAAAGGTAGTATTTAGATAGATTAGATAGATATATCAAAAGAAAGAAAGAAAGAAGAAACAAAGAAAGAAAGAAGGAAATAAAGACACAAGAAACAAAGACAGTAAATGATAGTATATAATACAAAGTATTTGGTGATTAAATATTTTCAATTCTGGGTGCTGTCTACATATGTATAATATATAATATATGCATATGTGTGTATTTGATCAAAGAAAATGAAATATCCAGCAACTATTGTTTAACTTCTCTATTATTTTTATAATGTGCTGATATTTGAAGTCTAAGAAAATTGCAATTTTAAACATGAAAATGAAGAAAATAACCATAATCAAGAACATCAGGTTCTGGTACTCACTCAGTGGAGACTACTGGAATGAAACATTCATTTTTCACATTTCTGCTTTATTGTGGACCTCAAAGTTCTCTTCATAGTGTAGTAGATCTTTGTAGAGAAGATTGAGAATTTTCCAGTCTAGTTCATTGTATTTTAATACAACAGAATTATTTATTTATATTTTAGTATAATATATTTTGATAAGCATCTCCCTTCATCAACTCCTCCCCACTTACCTACTAATCAAAATGTAATTTTGATTAACTTTCTCAGATAAAGAACAAAAATGTAAATCTAAACAAACAAGCAAAATAGGAAACCCAATAAGACAAAAATAAAATAAATAAAACAAAACTGAGCAAACAAACAAACAAAAAATCCAAAAGTGAACAAAAAGCAAACTAAAACACTTCAAGTCTTCTAATGTTAAGCAGCTACTCCTGGACATAAAGGAAACTGATTTCCATGTGCCTAGCAGTTAAAATGTGTTACAGAGCTAAGCAGATAATTCACAACAGAGGAAAACCAAGTGGCAGAGAAACACTTAAGGAAATGTTCAACATCCTTAATCATCAGGGAAATGCAAATCAAAACAACTCTGATATTCCATGATACAGCCATCACAATGGCTAAGATAAAAAACTCAAGTAACAACACATGGTGGAATGGATGTTTAATAAGGGGAACCCTCCTCTATTGCTGGTGGGATTGCAAACTTGTACAACCAGTTTGGAAATCATTCTGGAGCTTTCTCAAAAAAAATGAGAATAACACTTCCTCAAGACCCAGGTATAACACTCCTGGGCATTTTCCCAAATGATGCCCCACCATTCAACAAGGACATTTGATCAACTATGTTCACACATAGGTTCTTAATTGGGTTAGAATTTGGATCTTCTTCCCCTTCACAGTGCTGAGAATTTTATCTTGTTTGAACCTGTGTAGATCTTTTAAAATTATTATTATTATTTACAATTTATTCACTATGTATCCCTGTTGTAGCCCCCTCCTTCATCTCCTCTCTGTCACACTCTCCCTCCCTCTTCTTCTCCATCCCTCTCCCCAAGTCTACTGATATAAGAAGTCCTCCTTCCATAAGGTCTGACCCTAGCCTATCAGGTTCCCCCAGAACTGCCTGGATACTCTTCTTCTGTGGGCTGGATGGGTCACCCCACCAGGGGGCAGTGATATGTACAGACCTTGTGCATACTGTTACATTTTCAGTGAGTACAGATGTGTGTCTGTCCTGTTATATCTGGAAGTGGGTGTTTCTGTGGATCCATCCTTCACCTCAAGCTCTTAGAAGCTTCCTGCTTGTTCTTCAACATTGCTTCCTGAGGTCTAAAGTGAAGGGTTTAATGAAAAAAGACATCCCCTGTAGGGAGCGTGCCAAAGACTCCCACTATATGCAATTTGTTCAGATTTGGATCTCTGTGTTAATTGGCATCTAATATAAGAAGGGGCTTCTCTGGTGAGAGTTGAGTGATGCTGTAAGATTAATTTTTATTTGTTATCAGTGTGTGTGCATGTGTGAGTGTGCAGTGTGCATGTGTCTTCTGAAGGCATAAAGGCATTGATTTTCTTGATGCTGTAGTTCAAGGAGTTATCAGCCTCCTGACATGGATACTGAAAATCAAATTTCAGTTCTCTATACTCCTAAAGAAGCTAAACAACAAGGAAGACCATAGGGAAGATGGTCAATCCTCATTCACAAAGGCAAATGCAATAGACATCAAAAGCAGAAGACAGGGAATAGGACAGGAACTTACTGCAGAAGGCCTCTGAAAGACTCTACTGATGAAGGTATCAAAGCAGTGGCTGAGACTCATAGCCAAATTTGGGCAGAAGGCATGGAATTTTATGAAAGTAGATAGACCTGGAGGGGACAGGACCTCCAAAGAGACCAACAGAGCCAAAACAAACAAACAAAAAACAAAACAAAAACAAAAACAAAACAAGATAAAAAAAAAAAAAACCCTGTGACCTGGGGGCCCTGCAGAAACTGATACTACAACCAAGGACCATGCATGGAGAGGACCTAAATCCCCTGCTCTGCTGTAGCCCATAGACTCACTACCCAAGTGGGTTCCCTAGTAAGGGGAGCAGGGGCTTTCTCTGGCATGAACTCAGTGGCTGGCTCTGATCACCTCTCCCTGAGGAGTGCAGCCTTGCCAGGCCACAGAGGAAGATTATGCAGCCAGCCTTGATGAGACCTGATAGGCTAGGGTCAGATAGAAGGAGAGTAGGACCTTCCCTATCAGTGGAGTAGGGAAGAGGCATAGGGGTAGAAAAGGGAGAGAAGGTGGGATTGGGAAGAGACAAGGGAGGGGGCCACAGCTGGGATACAAAGTGAATAAATTTTAATAAATAATAATAATTAAAATAAAAACATTATTTTATTTGTTTTTAATAAGTAGGTGTTTTATCCTACTATTGTATGCTTTTTATCACTGATCTCTTTTAAAACATAAACATTGCACTCATTTGTAAGTGGATACAACACACAAACCAAGACTATCCATTTTAGTAAATTTAATGTACAATGCACTACGGAATGGTCGGTAAACACTCTCAGATATTATGGCACACAGTACTCTGGAAAATACAAGTGATGGGTAAAGCTTTCTGGAAACTTCTACTGTCTACTTGCTAGTGGCTTGGATATGATATCTGCAATCTGATTATATTTCTCTATTTGGTTAGTAGTGGTTTTAGAGGAAGAACCAGAATCTAAAGCCTGATGACAATGTCTCTGCATGAACTGCTTTGTTCCCTCCCAGTAGTTTGAGGATTTTCAGCAAGACACTCTTAGGACATTTTCCATTTATTGCATAGTCTTGTCTGTGGCAATCCTCAGTTTTTCCAGCCACTTCACCATTTAAGAATCTTAGTGATGTTTTGTTACTGCAATATGTTTACAGTTCTTTGTTGTTATAATAGATAGAATGGCATGGGGATCATAGGATATTTCCCATGGGCTGACATCAGGGGGTAATGAAATTTGAGTGTATTTTATGATTAAGAGGAATTTCTTTGGATTTAAGAATAATCTCCAAATGCGTAAATAGCAGTGATTAATCAAAGTCAGTTTCATTATTTTTCAAACTGTTTCTAATTCATTAAGCTCTTTAGATACTTTAATATTTTATAATCTTAGAGATGAAAAAGAATTATTATGTACATTTGTGATCATTAAATATTACACATAAATGACATTGAACATCACCAGGAAATACTTTCTTACTTCTTTCTGAATGAGGAGTCAAAGCCTGTGAAGTAATAAAACACGAATGAGATGTACAGGATACTTATTCTCAAAGCAGGGGGTGCTAATCTTGTAGAAATGCCCTGTTTCCTTGTCATTGTTATTGCTGCCACACAGAGTGACTGATGGGGAATTAACCATTTTTCATAATGGCCTCAAGCATTAGAGAGAATATTCTTCTATACAGCTTTTAAACTCTGACAAGGTCTTCTCAAAGTACAAACGAGTACAGAAATGCAAATGTTGCTATTTCCTTTTCCTTCCTTCAGAATCCCAAATAACCCTGTGTTTCTTTGATTACATTAACTACAATATAAAAAAAAAAAAACCTTCATTACAGGAGACAAAAATTCATTGATCCTTCTGATGGCATAACATTTCTAATCACAAAATTATGCTAATTGCACTGACATGTTCCATTAATATAGTCTTAATTATATGTTCCAAGTGGTGAGTGTATATAGCACAAATGTACCAATCTGACATTTGGTGGTTTTTAAGTAACTTCCCATAAATGCAGCAATGTTTATATAGCATTAGCTGTGTAGACAAATGTTCCCAGTAAAGAACCTGCTTCTGCCACTGACCCTTCTCTAAAATCTGATGCAGATTTCAATGATTGTGGACACTTTGGAGTGTCTCGGGGTCAGAGCCTGATTGCAATTTATTTTGAGTCTTTGTTAGCCCTTCTGATAGCTATTCTTTGCCTTTGTCTGACTTAACATGTTATGACTAACACATTAAACTATTTGAAGTGTACTATCTTACCAACTTTAATTTCCACCAAGCGAAAGGTTGAGAATTACAATACCATTTGAGACTTATATCTGAAAATTTACCAATTTACTTTAGCCCACCTAATTAATATTTTCACCAATGTATTTTAAAAGTGACTTGACTTATGACTTTGTTATGTTAGTATAAAGGCTTTATAAAACTTACCACAGTGGAATATAAAATTTAGGGTTAACTAAACCTGTGTTCCTTGGTCAAGATCACTCACATTTAAATTTAGAATGAACTATTATCTTCTTTGAGTGGATTGTGTTCTGTGTGCCTCTGAAACATAGTTTCCTGGGAATGATGATCTCATCTAAGAAGATACACAGATGGCAAGAAGGTATCAGCAACATGGCTCCCTGGCATTAATTCATCAGGTGGGTTTTAATGTTTTGAAATTTATGTTCAAGAGTCCCCTGAGCCCATAATTTTTGGTTTTGTCACTCCCCCTGTGGAGCTCCCGTCCTCTCCAGGTCTTTCTTTTTTTTTTTAATTTTATTTTTTTCTTATCAGTTACATTTTATTAACTCTATATCCCAGCTGTATCCTGCTCCCTCATTCCCTTCCAACCCCACCCTCCCTCCCTCATCTCCTCCCTGCCCCTTTCCAAGTCCCCTGATAGGGGGGACCTCCTCCCCATTCATCTGATCCTGTTTTATCAGGTATCTTCAGGACTGGCTGCAAAGCCCTCCTCTGTGGCCTAACAGGACTATCTCCCCTTCTTTCATAAGATTCCCTGCACTCCCCTAACTTTGGCTTTGAGTCTCAGTATCTGCTTTGATACCTTGCTGGGTAAAGTCTTTCAGAGGGCCTCTGTGGTAGGCTTCTGTCCTGTTGTCTTCTCCTGCTTCCAATGTCTGTCCCATTTGCCTTTCTGAATGAGGACTGAACATCTTACCCAATGTATTCCTTCTTGCTTAGCTTCTTTTTTCATGTTAATTCTTTTTATTATTTTTGAGTCATTTTTATTATTATCATTTATTACAGTTTGTTCAATTTGTATCCTGACTGTGGCCCCCTAGATTGTTTATCCTATATTATATCTCTAATATCCAATTATAAGTGAGTATAAACCATGTGTATATTTCTGCTTGTGGGATATCTCACTCAGGAATATTGAATGGCAGAGAAACATTTAAAGAAATTCTTAATATCCTTAGTCATCAGGGAAATGCAAATCAAAATGACCCTGAGATTTTACCTTACAACCATCAGAATGGCTAAGATCAAAACCTCGAGTGACAATACATGCTGGAGAGGAGGTAGAGAAAGGTGAACCCGCTTCCACTTTCTTCCTTTGGTCCAAAAATATTATTGGATTGTTAGATTTGTGGTGATTTTACATTTAAGACAGGAATGTAATCTCAATATTGTTTTTAGAAATGGTTATGCATGGCATTAGGGAACTCTTTTCTACTCATTCCTGAGTTCTTAGTAACTTTTCTATAAAAATAAGATGATCTAAATCAAGGTGATATCTCTCAACAATAATTACTTACATCTATCTGACATTACTCATTGCTAAATTATTTTACCATTAACATTATGTTCATATAATTGCTGGAACTTTGCACATTTTAAAAACTGATTGTTTCAATTAACCTATATATCATTTATCTGAATCCATTATTTCACTCATAAATAAAAATGACACTAATCATTGGCAGTATAATTGATGGCTAAAATGACTGATAGCCTCAAAAAATTGTATTAATTTATGAGACTTTTATTTTATGTGATATTTATAGGAATATTAATTTTATGAAATACCTAAATAGATAAAAATGTTATGTATTTTGAAAAACTACAACTGAATAGCAAAATTGTCCCGTTTAAAAATACATAAAATACATAAAGAAATTTGTATCAATTAAAATGTATTTAACATTAATATTAATAACTACAATGGAACAAATGGTGGAAAGATGGTGAGAAAAGTAACTTTTCTGAGTTACCATTTTTGCAGTGTTAATAAAGTTGCCTCTGTTGTTCTCCTTGTGGGGTTCCTGTCCCCTCTAGATCTTTCTATCTTGATCTTCTTCCATAAGGATTCTGGCACTCTTCACAAAGTTTGGCTCTGAATCTCAGTATCTCCTTCCATACCCTGATGGGTAGAGTCTTTCAGAAGTCCTCTGTGAAAGGCTCCTGTCCTGTTCCTTGCCTTCTCCTACTTCCAGCATCTATCCTGTTTGCCCTTCTAAATGAGCATTAAGCATCTGCCCTAGGGTCTTCCTTTTTGTTTAGCTTCTTTAAGGCTATAGATTTTAGTATGTTTATCCTGTATTATCTGGCTTATATCCAATTATAAGTGAGTATATATTATATGTGTCTCCACTTCTGGGATACCTCACTCAGGATGATCTTTTATACTTCCAACCATTTGCTTGCAAATTTAATGATTTTCTTGTTTTTAATAGCTGAGTAGTATTCTATTGTGTACATGTACCACTCTTTCTGTATTCATTCCTTAATTCCTAGCTTGTTTCCACATTCTGGCTATTACAAAAAAAGCAGCTATGAACATAGTTGAGCAAATGTCCTTCCCCAGGGGTTCTGCAGAGACCGATACTCCAACCAAGGACCATGCATAGATAAGACCTAGACCCTCTATTCAAAGGAAGCCCACTCACTTCTCAGTTTCTAAGTGGGTTCCCTAGTGATGGATACAGAGGCTGTGTCTGACATGAACTCAGTGGCTAGCTTTTTGTTCACCCCCCCCATTGGTGCAGCCTTAATAGGCCACAGAGGAAGATGATGCAGCCAACCTTGATGAGACCTGATAAGCTAGGGTCAGATAGAAGGGGAGGAGGTCCTCACTATCAGGGGACAAGGGAAAGGGCATAGGGGGAGAAAAGAGATGGTGAGTGAAGCTGGGAGGAGATGAGGGAGAAGGCTGAAGCTGGGGTACAAGGTGAATACATTTTAGTAAATAAATATATAAATAAAATTAAATAAAAAATAAAGCCTTCAGGGTCACAGAGGACTGTGATCTGTGTGCATTATTATTTATTTGCCTCACTTGCTGAGTTTCCATTCTCTAGAGACCTGCCACATTACTACTTAAGCTGCTTAAAGCATACAAACACCATTTATAAATTCATGGCCAACCTGAAGATAAATAATCCATCATCTCATGATAGATACCTTTAATGTTAATTACTCAGATAAAACTAGTTTCATTAAAAAGCATGCTATACATTATACTACCAAATCCCTTCATTAAATTCTATTAGCACAATTAATAAGCAATTCATCCAGAGAGTAGCTCTCTTTATCACTGGTTTACTTTGAATTACTAAACAATGCCCAGAGTATTGGCCCCATATGAATTTCAAATACCATCTATTTATTTAACTAATAAACAATTAATCAGGTATAAACACAAGATATAGCACCTTTTTGTGCTTCTAAAAAAGAAAAATATCCAGTATTTTACTTTCAAGACCAATGGAGTTTTATAGGCTTAAATTGAACTAGCATAATATTCTAAAGAAAGAAATGGAAAATAAGTTTATAGGTCAATTAAAAGATGATCTTCATCTTCCTCAGATACATTAAAAATTAAATGAAACTGGATATTTGTGCCATTTTTTTCCTTTCTATTCTAGATCTGAGTGGTCACATACTGTTTTCAAGACCCTACTGACTGTATATTCAGCAGACTAAGAAAAATTTTTATACTTGGGTAATTATGCTTTCAAGCTTTGTGTCATATGTAGCCTCAAGGCTTAGACTTTCTAGTACTTCTCGTCCTATTTAATTCCTTCTTTAAAATGCTGTTCTTTCTTGCAGATTTCAAACCAGCATCAAAGACCATCACTCTCACAAAGATGTTAGAAACAGTCCATGTAGGTGCAGTATTTCCATTAAAGCTACTTTTAACAGTCAGTAGTTAAATTCCAAAGCTTCAACAAACACAACTCAACTTAAAAAATAAAATAAATTAAATAAAAAATAAAACAGGAAGGAAAGTAAAAAGAAAAGAAAAAGAATTTTGCTGACTGAAAAAGAGAGAAGAATT
Source organism: Meriones unguiculatus (assembly GCF_030254825.1). NCBI lineage: Eukaryota > Metazoa > Chordata > Mammalia > Rodentia > Muridae > Meriones > Meriones unguiculatus. Next base: position 20,894,378 of record NC_083362.1, on the reverse strand, counting down.
TAATGTCCATGGTCCATGTTGGCATTTTCACTTTCACAATATGAAAACAGATTCTCATCCACCTTATCCTGGAGACTTGCTTTTAACAGTCTTTATATTATCCTGTACATTTCTAGACTGGGATAATTTGCTTAATGGCACAGTTTTAGGAAACATATGACAGACAGCACAGAGACCAACTCACAGACTACAGAGAGAATATTATTTTGTTACTGTTGTTTAAAAACCTCTTGAAGTTGCTAGTTTAAATTAAATTGAAGCACAATTTCCATGAGAAGATAAAATCAAGTATATCTATGTAGTCATATCTGTTTTGTAAGTATGTATAGAGAGAAATATCATCATTTGATTTCTAAAATTCAAAAGAGAATGTATTATAAAATATTAATATTTAATTGAACATAAAAAATTCTATACCATGTAACGTTAAATGTCTTCAAAGCACAAAAACAATCAGAATCTTTAAAATAAGTGAAGATTTTGAACTCTTGAGACAGGAAGCTTAAAACAGGTAACTGGAATTTTGCTTTGAGGCCCACATATTCTTTAACTAGATAGTGATTTTTTAAATTCACTTTCCCAGTTGAACTAGCAAGACTGCCTTTCTCAAATGTATGGTTATCCATTAAAAAAATCCAAATAAAAAAAAAAAAACAAATACATGCAGCAAATGAGCTCCACCCCCTACTTTATCTCCTTGCTGCCACAACTGAGATATGTTAGTTAGATGTATCCTGGGGAAATCTGTAAAAGACTGTCTTAGTTACTTTTCTATTGCTATGACCAAGGTCATCATTGCAGCAGGAAGCTTGGGATGCCGCTGGAACAGTTGCTGAGAACTTACATCTTGGACAACAAGCAAAGGCGCTGACAACTAAGTGGGGATTATGTAGGCCTTGGAAACCTCAGACTACGCAGACAAAGCAAAATGAATATTCCTGAAATAAACACCTGAAGTACAAGGGACAAATATGCAGACACACACATTCAAGCAGATGAACGGATGTTAGAAGGAAATATGAAATAGCCAGGCTTATGGGTTGATGTTAGAATAATTCATATTTTCAGAATAGTGCTACCAAAACCCAAAGTATGTTTTCATACAAAACAGTTCAATACCAGGGAATTAATAGCTGCAATGATCCTTGAATTACTCCTATTTCATATCAATTCAACACATTTCATATGCTTAAGTAGTACTAATAAAACAAAAAAAATCAAACAATCATATATATCAACTTTGGTAGACATTCTTCATATTTTATAAATATACACAACTATAAATGTCCATATCAATACAGATCTAAATAATTTTCATTTTAATTTGGAATTATTGAGTTATCATGGAATGACAGCAGAGAGTTGTTTTCTGTGAGAAAAAAAAAAAAAAAGCCAAGTTGGGATGCTGAATCCAGACAGAATTGAAGGGTCTTATGCGCTTACATCCACAGGTTGGGATGCAGAATCAGAACAGAACTGAAGAGTTGGTGTGTGCTGCACCCATTCTTTCATGGAAAGAAGAGATTTTAAAGTACACACACATTGCCTTGGGTGCTTTCTGTATGAGTTTCCATATATTACATCACATAAATATTAGTTTCCAATAATAAGCCATACGGTATTTTAATACCCCTTTCTTTCACCTGTTATAATTTTTCAATAATATTTATAAAAATAGATCATTATGAACATATTTTCTGATGAATCTATTATTAAAATTATATTACTTACCATAAAATAAAAATTAGTATATATTTATCTTATGTAATAACTCTAAGTATGGTAGATAATAACCTTGATGGCCCTTGAATCATTATATTTTGTAAGTTAAATGTTTTATAACCTATTTTATTTTACATTTTGATGTGTTTATACTTAAAGATTTTTAACGTTGAAGAAAATAAATCTTTTTAAATTGCTAACAAAAGATACCTTTTATCTTCCAATTACTTCTCTTCAACTACTTCAGAATTCATTTCTTTTGCTTTCTGAAGTACACGTTATATCTATTATGTCTGACAAATAAGGCTTTATTTTGAAAGTATGTACTTCAGACTGAAGAAGAATTTTTGCTTGGCATGACAGCATACTTTTTTAATTGCAGCACTCCACAGACAGAGACAGGCATATTATTTGGAGTTTGAGGCCTGCTGCTCTACATAATGAGTTCCAGGCCAGCCAAGATTGCATATTATAGTATAGTTACACCCTTTCTCAACAACAAAATAGCAAGCAACAACCAAGATGCATCATGTACCATTAAAAGAATATCAGGACCCTTGTACTATTCTAGCCAACTGAATAGTAAAGGAAGTGTATTCCTCAGCCCCAGCCAAAAAAAGAAGGAAAGAAAGAAAGAAAGAAAGAAAGGAAGGAAGGAAGGAAGGAAGGAAGGAAGGAAAGAAGGAAGAAGATAGACAAAGTACACAGTCATTTCTGAGCAGACTTCCTACTATTATATCAGTGGAATTTGCCTCAAAAACTAAAATTAACAAACTGGTAATATAGATAGAAATACATTACCAGTGATGGACTATGTCAACGGTCACATGTGTCTCAATAAATATGAGAACAATAAAGAGAAATGTGGAAATCAGGAGCTATAAAATCATCCAGGACATTTGGAATTGAAATGATGATTGTAGTTGCCTTATGGAACATTTTGAGGTCAATTATAGGCGCCCAGTCAGAATGATAGTTGAGCCACACACCTCCTGAACAGATTGATCAACCTTTCAAAACTTGAATAAGTTATATTAGACAAGAAAAGTGATAATGGGTGATAAATTGCATAAAATATGTCTGGAAACTGTCTAACTTATTAAAAATGCTAAAAGAAAATAGAGCTGAGATATGATAAAAAATATGAAGGAAGTAATGAATATAAGAGTACAAAATAACCACATATTTGCTTTAAGAAACAGTATAAAACCTTTCTCATAAATCAAGTGACCGTAGGTATGTTGGTTTATTTCTAGGTATTTAATTTGATTCCATTGATCAACCAGTATATTTCTATTCCAGTACCAAGCAGTTTTTATTACTATTGCTCTACAGTATAGCTTGAAGTCAGGGATGAACATATCTATAGAAGTTCTTTTATTGTATAGGATTATTTTAGCTCTTCTGGGTTTTATTGTTATTGCCATACGAAGTATAAAATTATTCTTTCATTTTCTGTAAAGAACTGTGTTGGTATTTTGATGAGGATTGCACTGAATCTATAGATCCCCTTCGTTAAGATAGACATTCTTACTATGTTAATCCTGTGAATCTGTGAGCATAGAATGTCTTTTAATCTTCTGATATCTTCTTCAATTTCTTTCTTCAGACACTACAAGTTTCTGTCATACAGGGCTTTCATTTGTGTGGTTAGAGTTATACCAAGATGCTTTATATTATTTGTGGCTATTGTAAAGGGTGTGGTTTCCCTAATTTCTATCTCAGCCCATTTGTCATATGTGTACAGGAGATCTACTATAGAATATAATTGAAGACCCAGAAATAAACCCACATACCTATGACACTTGAATCTATATTTTAATTCTTTATTAATTACACTTTATTCCCTTTGTATCCTCTCTGTGGTTCTCTCCCCCATTGTGTCCCAACCCCTCCCTTCCTCCACCCTCTGCCTGCATGCCCCTCCCCAAGTCCACTGATAGGGGAGGTCTTCTTTTTTTTTATTTTTTATTTTTTATTTTTTTTATCAGTTACATTTTATTAACTCTGTATCCCAGCCATGTCCCCATCCCTCATTCCCTCCCAGTCCCTCCCTCCCTCCCTCATCTCCACCGTGCCCCTTTCCAAGTCCACTGATAGGGGGGACCTCCTCCCCATTCATCTGATCCTGTTTTATCAGGTATCTTCAGGACTGGCTGCAAAGCCCTCCTCTGTGGCCTAACAGGACTGCTCCTCCCTTCGGGGGTGGGGAGACCAAAGAGCCAGTCATTGAGTTCCTGTTAGAAATAGTCCCTGTTCCCCTCACTTTGGGAAACCAATTGGTTACTGAGCTACCACAGGCTACATCTGAGTGGAGGTTCTAGGTTATATCCATACATGGTCTTTGGTTGAATGTCAGTCTCAGAAAAGACACTGTGCCCAGATATATTTGGTCCTTGTGGAGCTCCTATCCTTTCCCCATCAGACTAACTCCCCTTCTTTCTTATGATTCCCTGTACTCTGCCAAAGGTTTGGTCATGAGTCTTTGCTTTGAAAACACTGCTAGTTAGAGTCTTTCAGATGCGCTCAGTAGACTCCTGTCATACGTTCAATGCACATCCCATCTGTCTTTCTAAATGAGGATTGATCATCTTACCCCATGTCCACTCAATTGATTATCTTTTTTAGGTGTATAGATTTCATTATGTTTATCATATCTTATAGGTCTATATAAGTGAGTATATCCCATGTTTGTCTTTCTCCTTCTGGGATATTTCACTCAGAATGATCTTTTCTAGATCCCACCATTTGCCTGCAAATTTCATGATTTCCTCCTTTTTGATTGCTGAGTAGTATTCCATTGTATAAAAATACCACAATTTCTGTACCCATTCCACCGTTGATGGACATCTGGGTTGTTTCCAGGTTCTGGCTATTACAAATAGAGCTGCTATAAACATGATTGAGCAAGTGTCCTTTTTGTGTACTTGAACAAACTTTGGGTATATATCTAGCAGTGGTATAGCTGGGTCTGGAGGAAGCACTATTCCTATTTGTCTTAGAAAGCGCCAGATATCTTTCCAGAGTGGTTGTACAGGGGAGGTCTTCTTTTCCTTCCTTCTGATCCTACTCAATCAGGTCTCATCAGAAGTGGCTGCATTGTCTTCTTCTGTGGCCTGGTAATGCTGCTTCCCCCTCAGGTGGAGGTAAATAAAGAGCAGGCCAATCAGTTCATGTCAGACAGTCCCTGTTCCTATTACAATGGAAGCCACTTGGATACTGAACTGCCATGGGCTACATCTGTGCAGGGGTCTTAGGTTATCTCCATGCATAGTCCTTGGTTGGAGTATCAGTCTCAGGAAAGACCCCTGTGCTCAGATTTTTGGTTCTGTTGCTCTCCTTGTGGAGTTCCTGTCCTCTCCAGATCTTACTGTTTCTCAATTCTTTCCTAATATTCCCTGCACTCTGCCCAAAGGTTGCCCATAAGTCTCAGCATCTGCAGAGCCTTTCAGAGGTCCTCTGTGCCAGGATCCTGAATTGTTCCCTTTTTTCCTCCTTCTGATGTCCCCCCTCTTTGCCTTTCTGTATAGGAATTGAGCATTTCAGCAAGAGTCCTCCCTCTTGATTAGTTTCTTTAGGTGTACAGATTTTAGTAGGTTTATCCTATATTATCTGTCTATATGAGTGAGTATATACATACCTTGTGCATCTTTCTGCTTCTGGGATAACTCACTCAGGATGATCTTTTCCAGATCCCACCATTTACCTGCAAATTTCATGATTTCCTTGTTTTTTATTGCTGAGTAATATTCCATTGGGTAGATATACCACAATTTGTGCATCCATTCCTCCACTGAGGAGCATCTGGGCTGTTTCCAGCTTCTGGCTATTACAAATAAAGCTGCTACAAACATGGTTGAGCAAATGTCCTTATTGTGTACTTGAGACTGTTTTGGGTATATGGCTAGGAGTGGTATAGCTAAATCTTGAGGAAGCACTATTCCTAATTGTCTGAGAAAGCGCCAGATTGCTTTCCAGAGTGGTTGTACATGTTTACATTCTCACCAGCAGTGGAGGAGGGTTCCCCTTTCTCCACAACCTTTCCAGCATGTATTGTCTCTTGAGTTTTTGATCTTAGCCATTCTGATGGGTGTAAGGTGAAATCTTAGGGTCGTTTTGATTTGCATTTCCCTGATGGCTAATGAGGTTGAGGTTTGACAAAAGAGCCAAAACCATGCAATGGAAAAAAAGATACTATGTTCAACAAATGGTGCTGGTCTAACTGGATGTCTACATATAGAAAAATGCAAAAAGATTCAGTTTTATCTCTGTGCACAAAACTCAAATTCAGGTGGATCAAAGACCTCAATATAACAGCAGACACACTAAATATATTAGAAGAGAAAGTGGGGAAGAGCCTCAAACTCATTGGTGCAGGAGGCAACTTCATGAAAAGAACGCCAACAGCTCCTGCTGTAAGATCAACAATTAATAAATGGGACCTCTTGAAACTGAAAAGTTTCTGTAAGGCGAACAACACTGTTAATAGAATGAAAAGACAATCTACAAACTGAGAAAATATCTTCACCAATCCGACAAAAAACTAATATCCAAAATATATAACGAATTCAAGAAATCAAACAACAATAAACAAAATAGCCCAATTAAAAAATGGGATACAGAACTAAACAGAACATTCTCAACTGAGGAACCTGAAATGGCGTAGAATCACTAAAGAAATGTTCAACTTCCTCAGTTATCAGGAAAAATGCAAAACAAAACAATTCTCAGATTCCATCTCACACCAGTCAGAATGGCTAAGATCAAAATCTCAAGTGACAGCAAATGTGGCAGGGATGTGGGTAAAGGGGAACACTCTTCCATTGCTTCTGGGAGTGTAAACTTATACAGCCACTTCAGAAACCAGTCTGGCATTTTCTATATATTTATATAAATACATAAATACTAAATATACTTCTCCTGGGTATATACCCAAAAGATGCTAAACCATACAACAAGGAAATTTGCTCAACTGTGTTCTTAGCAACTTTATTCATAATAGCCAGAATCTGGAGAAAACTTAGATGTCCCTCAACTGAAGAATGGATAAAGAAACTGTGGCACCTTTACACATTGGAATACTTCTCAGCTATTAAAAACAAAGAAATCATGAAATTTGCAGGTAAATGGATGGAACTAGAAAAGATCATCCTGAGGACGATAATCCAGACACAGAATGATGCACTTGGTATGCATCCAATTGGGTTTTAGCCATTTAATACAAGATAAGCATACTACATGGCACAGACACAAAGAAGTTAAGTAATGAAGATGACACAAGTTAGGATACATAAATCTCTCAGAAGGGGAAGTAGCATAGAAATAGGTAATGGCTGAAGAGAGGGGACAAGTTAGGATACAGTGCACAGATTTCAGAAGGTAAAGATCACATCTGAGGAGAGCAAGAACAAGAGGCAAAAAGTCTGTAGAGAAAAGAAAACCTGAGGGTGGGGTCATCTCTGTGATAAGCTGGAGACCTAAGTCAGGGTAGGTGCCTGAGAGGTTAGGAGGATGATTCAAATGGAGACTCCTAGTAAGGAGACCATAGAGACTGAAGAGGATGTCTTTTAACTAGACTAGTCTTCTAGAAATGGGGGAGAATAGCAACCCACCCACAAAACTGACCCAAAATTTTCCCTGCTTATGAGGAGTGCAGGGATAAAGATAGAGCAGAGATTGAGGGAATTCCCAACAGATGCCTGGCCCAACCAAAGACCCACTCTATCACAGAGTTCCAACACTTGACACTATGAATGATAGATACTCTGCTAAGCTTGCAGACAGGAGCCTATCAGAGTTGTCCTCTGAGAGATTCTACCAAGAAGCACCTTAAAACAGATGCTGAGACTCACAACCAAACATTGGTTGATGCATAGAAATTCTTGGGAGATAACAGGAGGAAAGAGAAAAGGACCCCTGAGTGATAGTAGCTCCAAAAGTAAAAACAACAGAGTCAACTAACCAGGGCCTAGAGGGGTTTGCTGAGATTGGAACATCAACCAACCAAGGACCATACATGAACTGGTCCCAGGGCCAGACAATGATGTAGCAGATGTGCAGCTCAGGATTCAAGTGAGTATTCTAGTAAGGGAAGTGGGGACTGCATTGGACAAGAACTAATTTGCCAGCTTTTAGATCACTTTCCACTGGAGGAACTGCCTTGCCAGGCCTTAGGGAAAAATGATATATGTTCAGTCCTGATGCAAGTTAATGAGCTGAGTTGAATATGATATGGAACGTCCCTTTTTGGAGGAAAAGTGGAAAGGGAAGAGTGAGAGAGAGATGGTGGGACTGGGAGGGGAGGAAGGAAGGACTTCAAGGATGTAAAGTGAATAAAATAAATGAGAAAGAAAGAGAACTAGTATAACACAGTGTTTCCTGCTAGAAGCTCTGAAGCCTAACAGCGTCTACTTTGATAGGGTCATAGAAAAGCTTCTCCCCATGCATAAATTACATAACACATAAAATCAAAGTAGTAACAAAATATACCTCAATTTGCTTTTGGGTTATTAAATGTGTGTTTTGATAACTATACCCTTAGAAAAGCGTTGCCTTTGTTATTGCCAGCAATTATTCTTGCTCATAATGTTCGTTAATGAATTATGCACAGCTATTAAGAAGAGTATTACTTTTAGAATCAAATACTATTTAAAAGATTTTTAAAGATTATATAATTTACAAAATGAGATAATAAGCAAAAATGGGAAAAGATGCAGAAACTAGAAATATGCTCAATAGGAAGAGCAGACAAGGTTTCATCAAAGCTCAAAGAGGGAGTAAATGGAGGGTTGGTGAATGCCTAAAATCCCTGAAATTATAAAAAGGGAATGTTGAAAATAAGGTGATATTTTACACACACACTCAAAAGGAAAATTCATGACTCGTTAAGTTCAACAACAGCAACTAATGACAGTAATGTGAAATGGATCTGCTCTCCTATATCTCAAAGCAACAGAATGTAACACACAGCACTTGAAGCTTGTACTTTTACATTGTCATAGTGCAAGGTAGCGTGGAAGAGGATTTGTGATTTATTTTCAGAATGTCTTATTATTTTCTGAATACTCTTCCTTCAGTGGCTTAAGCTATTCCTTTTTCCATATCTAGAACCATCCTTACTCCTAATAAACTGACCTAATGTTTTCTCCAAATTGCCTACATTGACTTTGCTCACCTCAGGGCCACTTGAAATGAAGCAAAGTGACTAGGGCAGAGAGAGTGGGGAAGTTTATAAATAAGACAAATGCTTAATTAGGTCATATATGAACCTTCAAAAATATACCTAGTCAGATAAACATGTACTGGAGCTTCTTACATTAATTGAAACAGAAGCAGGTCAGTGAGGGTCTTGGGTGACATAATTCATGGTAATTTTTTTCCTGTAATTGATTTTATTGAGAAAATACTGCCATATGTAACAACAGATTAAAAAAAACTAAGTAGAGAAAGGGACGATAATCCTGAATGCTATTTTACTGTAAACTTATAAATTTAGAAAGAAGTAGCAATTGGCATAAAATGCCTTGAGTCTCAAGAGGCATGTAAAGATGCACATGCAGACACACACGTGCTTACCTTTGCAAAAGGCTGTTTCCCTCTGTCAGCAGTTTTTAACTTCCTGAAGGTCTTCCACCCCATTGCAATTTTCTCAATATACTTTGACATTTCAACTGGTGTTGTCATTATTCAGCAGCCATGTTGTTGAAATTTCATGGCTGTAGCTTCCTCACCAAATCTCGAACATACAGTCTTGCATCAGATTTCCCAGGACTACAGCTTTCACAGTCTTTCTGATTCCTTTTCTCCTGGGTTCACTGAGCCATGCGTGTAGGACTTTTGTTGTATATGTGCCGTTTTGGACCGAAAGATATCAAAAGTTGCTTTCTGTATTTTGACTCATTCTGGCTTTCTGTAAAGGCCTTTGTTTCTGGAAAAAAAATAAGCTTCTTTGATAAATGATGAGAGCTGCATTTATATGTGGATACAAGGATAAGTGCTTAAGAATTCTACTGCCTTAAGACAGTGGCAACAATTATACATAAGCCGTTAGCTTTGAACAATGTAAGTTTTTTTGTATCGGGATTTCAAGTAATATTAAAATAATTAATCAATTAATAATAATAATCTATTAGAGAGATACTGTTACTTTATCTCTATGATGCTTGTATCCAACTTGGTAAACTGTATCATACAATTAACTAGAGTTAATTTTGAAGATATTTAATAAGCCCTTTGCTTTCTATATTTATATGTTAATATTAATTTCCACAAGGATAATTTATTGCATTTACTAGTTAAAGCAGAAGTCCCTATATATGTGAAGAAAAAATACTCAGGAAGGATGCGAGATTTTTCACTACAAGCTACTTTGATATAAAGCTGACAGGACATTACATCCAAAAGATGAAAGATTGAACATACCACCTTAAAATAGAGGAAAAGTAATTTAAATCTACCCTGTGATTAAATTCAGGTAGCAAAAATCTTGACTCACAGTTCATTGATAGAACTGGATATAGTTTTAAAATAGCACCATGAATTATTTTATATAAAGAAGGAATAGGTGTAGTAAAAATGTCAAACTTTAAACAGCTGAATCATTTTATACACCACTTGATCTTTGAAATACCAATATTGCATCATGGCATTAAATATGGTGAAGATTTTCCTCCATGGTAGAACATTCTGGCTATTCATACTTTATGCATAACCCAAGTAATTGTTTGCTTTTGAGAATCTTCTCCCATTGCAAAAGGAAAAACATTTTCCTCCTTTTATACTTGGTATTGCTGGTGTGGTAAGGAAGTCTTGTAACTACTGAGTACATCGCATCAGTGTGCACTGAAAAAGATGATGGATTCTATGATTTGCTTATGGCTACGTTACATTATTTGCACTCTGGAATTTTCAAATCAGGAGGCACTTTTAAAAGCCAGCAATTCCCCTTGGCCGGTGTTCCTTTTGTTCATTCCACCTGGCACTGTTTGGTTTTGCAGAAGAGCTATTTCATTTTCATCATTTTTTACCTCATTCTAGATGCATTATCATTCACAGATAGCATACATAAGAAGATGATTTTTACGTTTTCATGCAAGGATCTCAACAAAAAATTATTGAGCCATTTCTAAGGTACATAAATAATTTTTATTTAAGTTAACAATGCTTTTATCATAATAAAATAAAAAAAGAGAATGGTGATTTTACATGCTCTCTATATTATTTTTCACAATGTTTTTATTCTATAGAATTCAATAGTGCCATGAAATAAACTAATATTTTGTTAAATTATAATTTCTGTTTCTATGAATAAGCTACATGTAATAAAGTCTGACTTGTTTAAACTTGCTAAGTAGATGCCAATACAAATGGAATATTATACAATTAAATTAACAAATATTTGTGAATCAAAACAATGTGTATGTTTTTCATATTGTTATTGGGAAGGAGAGATGTAATGGTGGATACAGAACAATTGCACGTGAGTGAAGACCAGAGTTTGATCCTGAGAACACCCCAAGCCAGGCAATCAGTAAATGGGACTTTACAGCGCTAGGGATGAAAAGTGATGCTGTCTCCAATCAGGATGGTAGCTGATCAGGATGAAAGGTTTCAGAGAGCAGCTTTTTCTAACTATTTTGACAAAGAGAATATATATATATATATATATATATATATATATATATATATATATATGTGTGTGTGTGTGTGTGTGTGAGAGAGAGAGAGAGAGTATATATATATAATATATATATATTCTAACAAAGAGAATAATCTAGATTGTTTATGTTTAAAAACCATGTAAGTGGTATGTCACCTTCTCCTTGACAAATTCTGGAGAAAGGCTTGTTTTAAAATGGGGGTCTGATGCTCTTTGGGTGGATGACACCTAAATGAACATCAGTACAAAGTCCCAATTTATTTCTAATATCAGAGATCAGACCTCTACTCTTGCCTGATGCGTCTAAAACAAAAAGGGGGAACTATAAGAGAGCTGCGTAATGCCACACCTTAAAGATGGAGCTGGTTTCCGCCTTCCACCTTCCTGATGGTGAACTGTCACGAACAACTCCACATTTGGCTAAGGCTGAGGATCTGGCTTGCTTCCATGTATGTGGACCTATCTGCATTGCCCACGTGGCATGCTGGGGTTGGCTACCCAGAGGCTATTTAAGCTGTGGGCTGGCTTTCCCCAGGGTCAGATGATTGTTCAAGGTTCCTGAATAAACTGCATTGAAAAAAAAAATGGGGATTTTAAATGAGGATTCCCTTAAAGATGTCAACAAAGCTAAAACTGTTCTAGAAATTCCCCCACTTTCTCTTATCTCTTTTACTGTGAATATTTCAATGCAAGGGATTATGTGCAATTATGACAATTATAAGGACAAGTAGCTATAGAGTGACTTAATAATTTCATCACAACGTAGATCCTATACCCTTTGAGAGATGTATTGCCAAGTGCCTTTCTTTTTGCAAGGAGATGTGAAAATGGGCTCTAGGAGGCACAAAATCACCACCTTTAATATTTTTCTCTGCTGGATGATTAACACTGACAACAGAGCAGTATTTGTTACATGGTTGTAATACACTGAGACAGTACAGTTGCATATAAGGGCTGATTTAGTTACTGAGTTACATAACTAAGTAATAGGATCCTTGGGATATCCAGTAATGGATAGAGATGCTTAGGAATGAGCCAGCACATTGTGTTTGTTATTATACTATCAAAGATTGCTTAACAATGAAGTGACAGTTAGTCAAAGATTAGTCATCTTAGCAAGGTTAGGGAAAAAAAAAAAACTAGCCTGCTGGTTTTTGTTTGCTTTGGTTTGGTTTTTGGTTTTTTGTTTGTTTTCCTTTCTTCTTGCATTTAACGATTTTACTTATCCCTTTCACTAGAAGAACAGGACAAGGCAATTGTCTGTGGATGTGGGACTTTTGCATTTAAATTATAGGTTTTGTGTCTTGAATATAGATAGAGAATATGAAAGAAGTGTGTTAACCAAATGACAAAAGATTACCTAATGTCTCTTTGATTACAAAACAAAAGATAATGACCACTTACTTTTCCTTTCCAAAAGAATGCAGTCACTTTGACCAAAGCTAGATTTGTTCGTAATTATGAAAAAGTGAGACCAAAGTTACCAGTCATCCAAAATATCTTCCAACACCATCAATCACTGTTTTAGCTTCATTGTCTTTCAATAATGAGGACATGATATTTTAATTTCTATTGTCTCAGTCAACTAACTTCACACACTCCTCATAGTCTCAGTAATTAACAACCACACAAACAGAATCTGCTCTATGAACTGAAATTGATATAATTTAATTTAAAGAATTTGATGTTCCAAAGCACTTAGGTCAACTTGTGGTGTCCTTTACCCCTCAGTTTTCCTCTATCCTTCCGCGAGCTCTTCCATAGAACTTTCTGAGCTTGGCCAGTTGCTTGGCCTTGGGTCACTCCATCTGTCTCCATCAACTGCCAGACAAGCCTCTCAGATGACAGTTATGTGAGACTCCCTTCTGCAAGCATAGCAGAGTATCGTTAATAGTGACAGTGGTTAGTCCTCATGTGTTCCCTAACAAGAGGAGAAGCAGCTGACTCTGGATCTGTTACTTTCATGTGGGTCATTTTATCCTAGCTAGACTGCTATAAGCTTAGATTTTTCTTTTTCTTTTTTTTTTTTAACAAACTTAAGCTTTATTTAGAGTTAAGCCCCTCTACCTCCCTTCCAACCCCCTTCATCCTTAGGTGGGAGATTAGTAAGGAAAGGGGCTGTAGTTTTATTTTATCTACTTCCTATTCATCAGGTTCCATGGGAAGTTAGGGAATTACCAGACTCAGTCATCAGTATACCAGCAGTTCAGTCCAAAGACCAACATGGAGTAGGAACACAAAGTCAGCAAAAGCCACAATACCAAGTTGGATTGCCTAGAGAAGCTCTCTAGAATGTTTCTATCTGACAAGTCAAGTGTTGAAGCATGAAGTTCAGAGCAGTGATGTTGATCCAAAAGGCAATGTCTCACTCTGTCTTAGCCTCTAGATATGTCCGCTCCTCAAAGACCACCCATGGATTATCTCCGCTAGCCAAAGTTACCATCCTCGCACATGAAGGATCACAACAAAACATCACATACCCTCTTAAAAACCAATCAGGGAAAAACATCACATGACCAGCTTGTATCAAAATATTACATGACAAAATTCAGCCTTCAAAGAAACCAGAATTTTCCACTTCAGACTGCCTTGCTCTCCCCAGTGGGAGAAAAGGAGCTTAGCTATCAGAGTGGATTAGTACCAGTTGGGGCCCTCCCCTTCTCTGGGAAGAAGGAGGGAGTTAATGGGAAGAGGGGTGAATGATCAGGGGACTGGGAGGAAAGGAGGGAGTGGGATGGGATTGGGTGTAGAGTGATGAAAGGAAGAAAGAAAGAAAGAAAGAAAGAAAGAGAGAGAGAGAGAAAGAAAGAAAGGAAGGAAGGAAGGAAGGAAGGAAGGAAGGAAGGAAGGAAGGAAGGAAGGAAGGAGGAAAGAAAGAAAGGGAACAAATATGAGTAGATAAGTTCCTTAAATTATGAATAATTATGAAATTATTCATAATTTAATTGCCTCGTTGAGTATGATTGAAAGGGTGGAGCCATTGAAATAAGCCAGAGAGATAATTTTCTGATCAAGTCTCTGCTGCTCAGTTTTCACAGGCTCAACAGATTACTTTCCTTGCTTTTTTACTACTGCCCTAAGTACTGATACTATTGCTACTTCTAGAGCTACTGCTGTTTTCTACAGTCAATAAGCTGTATCTACAATTGTCATCATTGCCAGAGACACTATGGGAATCTATAAAATATTTTGTATCTCCTGCCAACTTCCAATATCCTGCCACTGTCTCACATCAACAGAAATTTACAGGAAGTCATTTAAAAAGTGAATCTGGGAAATAGTGTTTGCATCATCATAGATGAAATGGACCTTCGTTAAAATGGAGTTCTAAAATTATAACATATCAGATGTTCTTATAAGTGAAGATAGGAAAAAACCTAAACACACTCACACACACACTCACACACCATATATATCTTATGAAGAGACATACAAAGAATATACTAAGACATTTGTTGTTGTTGTTGTTTAATTTATATTACACTCTTTTGAATAAGAACACCTAAGAATAATAATAAAGAATACACTTTGTGCTAGCACACAATACTGGAATAGTCTTTCTAATTTGCATAGCAGTAAAAGACATTCATTAAGAAGATTAAAAACCAAGAGGAAAGCATGGAAATGAAGCTGCTGCATAATTTTATGAGAGTAGTTTTGTAAAGTAAGGAGCATAAAATTAAATATCTGATCACTCAAATGAAGATTTGGCTATAGAATAACCAATAGTTTGAAGGATATAAAGGTCATTACTATCATAATAATTTCTTTCAAAGAGCTGGGTAAGGGATAAAATTTAGCAAAAATAGAAATTGGTGAAATAGTGTTTGTGCATATCTTGTTTATTTATACAGTTTTCTTTGAAAGAGAGAATTTTAGGTAAGATGAGGATAAAAGATCTAAGGAAAAATTGTGTTGTTGCTTTCTCCATATATCAAGTTCAAAAATTATGCCGAGCTCATGACCTAATGCAGACAACACTGTAAAATTTATTGTTGTCATAGAAAAGGGAGGCAGAAATTGTAAGAATTAAAGGTATGTTTCTGTAATATGGTCTGGGAGACAATACAAAATATACAGAATTTATCCGTTCTAGGAATAGGTTGAAAAAACTAATTGGAAGTGTAGGTCTGCTCAGTATCCCAAAAGTTTATTTGTTCTTCAGAAATAATGAAATAATCTTGGGGTTGTTTTTGTTCCTCATAGTGTTGGTATAATGTTCTTTTGGAATGTATACACCTTACCCTTGTTCATTCAAATGTTGATTTCTCTCCTCAACTCTCTGGTTTCAATACTGACTGTGATACTTATTCTAAGCATCACCTGTCTCAACTCTGTGTAAATATGCCGAAATAAAACAACCAGCCACAATGTTGAGAAATAGAGAGGAAGGAGTAGGAGGGAGAGGGGAGGAGCCAGAGGAGAAGAAGGAGTGGGAGGCAGAGGAGGAGGACGATGGCAGGAGAGAAGCTGGGAGAACAGAGCTGGAGGAGAGGTCTTGGAACGATGTGGAGAAATGAACCAGACTTAAAATATCACTAAAAGCAAGTGTAATGTGGGAAATCTAAATGGTAGGAAACTATGCAGGCTTAGAGGTTTAGGATAGAGTAACTATTGCTCAGCATTGTGATCTAGGTTAATTAAACAAATCCCAGTCTCTGTGTGGTGATTTGGTTATACAGCTGTTTGGGATAATAGCAGCTTTACTAAATAACAAATTCGATAGTAAATATTAAATGACAAATACAACATCATAGTTTAAAAAAAGACAATTTTAACCAAAAGCAAACAAAAATAAAACCAAAAGCAAACAAAAATCAAAACAAAAGCAAACAAAAATCAAAACAAAAGAAAACAAACAAACAATCAAACAAAAAAGTTTGAAATAGAACAGAATCTTTTCATACTGACAATAGGAATAATTTTACCTCTAATTCTCAGTCTCCTTATCATCCGATCTGGCATTATTATAGTGCCCTTCATATTTTCTAATTAACATAGGGGATTATTAATTGCCTAAGAAACAGCATTAGAAAAGAGGGGCATGGGAGAAGATGAGGGAGGGAGGTTGTGTTTGAGAGGGAATGACAGAGGGGACTACAGCTGGGATACAAAATGAATAAACTGTAATCAGTATAAAAAAATAAAATTAAAAAAATAAAAAAAATTAAAAGATAAAATAAATCTGCTCCTCTGGCTCCAAAAAACGAGTAAAAGAAATCACTCCAGTGTACTGTAAAGGTGTGAAATTGACTATAATACAAAGCAAACATCAAGAAAACAAGTCATCCCTTCATGATCAAAAGCAAGACTTTGATTGCAGTATTGCTAAGTACAAAATATCAAATGTCTTGAGTGATTATTGGTGGAAAGTACTTGATATAATGAGGTTTGGAGTGGAGACTGGAAAAAGGCCTTTGAGACTTTGTTCCAATTAAAAACTAACTTGTGAATTTTACCTAGGAAAATGAGTTTATTAATTAACTCGAGTGTCAAAGAAGAAGATTGTTTTTGAGAATTACAGAGAGTTCTAAGTGGAGGGGTATTTAAATTTGAAGTTAAGACTTGAGATGTGCTACATGTGTAATAATGGCAAGTTTTAGGCGCCATCTTAGAAATAATGTAGAAGAAAGAATGAAAGTGAGGGAAAGGAAGTGGGGATCTGAGACACTGGGTGGATTTTCATAGAAAGTGATTTTGAAGAATAGTAACACATCCAATGATAGATTGCAAGACATAGAGACAGTCATTGTGGTTGTTCCTGAGAAGGGGAAGCTGATTAGAAAGAAAGGTAGATAAGGTAGGTAGCAGAATGCAATCTACACTTTGTGCTTTGATGGGGTGTTAAGGTGGCAGTGTGTCAGGAAACAGATGTAAGCTGATTATAGCAAGTGACCATAAAAAGTCTGGATTAGTTTAAATGAGAAAAGGCAGCTGTTTGTAAGGACCATGGAAAAATGAGAAACCTCAGAAGAGATGCAAAGTTAAGTCACAGAAGGAAGGTGAAGAAATTGCTAAGAAATCAGACTGAGACAAGCTGTGTAGATCCAGGATACCACTCCTTAACTATGGTGGATAAGATGGATTTATGAATTGGGAATGGGAAGAATGATAGCAAGAGATCAGTCTTATTGGAACTAGTCCTACTGGATTTTCTGGTGAAGGAGACTATCAGTCCTTATTAAATCTCTTCTGGGAACTGATGTCCTCTGAATTTGCTGGCAGTGTGATTACAAAGTGTTGGGGGCTAGGGATATAAATTTTGATCTTATAAGAAATACACTTCATCTTCCAATGTCTGTCCCATTTGCTTTTCTGAGTAAGAATTGATCATCTTACCCAGGGTCCTCCTTCCGGCTCAGCTCCTTTAAGTGGGATCCCTAGTAAGGAGAACAGGGACTGTCTCTGACATGAACTCAGTGGCTGGCTTTTTTACTGCCTCCCCCTGATGGGGGTGCAGTCTTGCCAGGCCACAGAGGAAGACAATGCAGCCAGTCCTGATGAGATTGGATAAGCTAGAGTCAGATGGAAGGGGAAGAGGAACTCCCCTATCCATGGACTTGGAGAGGGGCATAGGAGGAGATGAGGGAGGAAGGTTAAGATTGGAAGGGAGGAGGGAGGGAGTTACAGGATACAAAGTGAATAAACTGTAATTAATAGAAAAAAATACAATTAAAACAGAAAAACACTTCAAATATTTATGAAGATATTACCTTATGCTAAAAATCCTTCAACGTTTTTGAAACCCAAGACAATTATTGAGGAAATAAAAAAATGAGAAGATTTCAATTCAATTATTTATTTCATACCAGGAATGGTTGGGGTTTGCTCAGAAAATTGTACTTTTATGAATGTGTAGTAAACCTGAGCCAGACATTATGGATATAGAATAAAAATTTTCAACCACATAAAAGCTAAAGTGCATAATATTCTTTAATACCACTTTCTATATAGTTTTCAATTATTTTTACATTAGTGGTGTACCAATTATAAAATCATGGGTTATTGTAAATAGTCCATATAAATATGTCCCCTTAGCCCTTTTCTCCAAACAATTAAATATATTGCTTACTCTACTGCGTCTAGTTCCTCATCACCTCCCTTCCATTTAGAGCCACACCTTTCTGTCTCTCATAAGAAAGCAATCAAGTTTCTAAGGGATAGGAATATAATAAAATATAATAATAATATTATATAATATAATATATAATACAATGTATTATAGAAGATAAAACAAAACAAACAAACAAAAAAACACATCACAATAGAACAAAACAAAACAAAGGAATAAAAACGCCCAAGAAAAGACACAGGAAACAAACACATACACAGAGATCCACTCATTTGCACACTAAGGAACCTATAAAGTCATTACACAAAATTACTAAATTGCTCCTGCTTAAAGCATTTTATAAGATCCCAATATTAGTGTCATAAAGCATAAATTAACTAAAAGGATTCAGGCACTTGTTATTCAAAGCAGAGAACATAGTAGAATAGTCCATTTTCAATAAAATTTGTGTGTGTGTTTTGTGCATGTGCGTGTGTGTGTGTGTGTGTGTGTGTGTGTGTGTGTGTGTTTATGGATTGTTTTGCATGGATGTGTGATAGACTGATGCAATAATGTTTACAAAAAGTCTTTAGACTTAGATTTTAGACTTCAGGACAGCAATTGATATATTTTGACGTTGTGTCTAGCACACATTTCTTAGATAAGTCAGTTCTTCCTAGAATGGCTATACCTTAATAATACTGATACAAAAGAAGGAGGTTTCACTTAGGCAGAAATAAGTGACATCTTTTATGATATTTGAAATGATCACTGTTGTCCAGCACAATGAGCTTATTTCTTCTCTTCTATAGTAATTTTCCTTCATCTCTGATATAATAGTGTGCCACAAAGTGACTTCCAGGAATATGTCACAGATTCAATCAATTTAGAATGACACAGCACTATCATTCCCATAAGTGTTCAAGCACTTCCAGGAATGACTAAGAAGCAAAACCTTGCCCACCAACTGCTGCGGTGACACATACATTGTGAAGGAGACAGCCCTATAGAATGGTTGCCAATTATATATATTTGAAATATAGTTTGAAATTCATTCCTTGAAAATAGTGAATTTTCCATTTCTGAACATGTTTCAAACACACTGCAATATTTGATGTGCTTCTGTCAAAGGACTCTAATTTCCTCCATACACCACAAATGAAAAGCTCTGAAGTAGAGTCAGATAAAATTGACATATTTGATATCTGATGACTTTTAATGATTTTTAATTAAAATGTATTTAAATTGTAGGAAATTAATTTTATACTGTTAACAATACAAACTATCAGATGAACCAAGCAAAGAAATCCACCATCTCATGAGCTTTAATATTTATATAACACTTTAATTAAGCAAAACATTCTTTACTGAGAAAGCTAATAAATTACACTTACTTAAAAACTTGTTGATGATAACTCCAGAAAAAAACTTTTGGTTACTTTACACGCAAAATATTTAGTTATTTTTATTTATGTTGAAGGATGTAACAAGGATAGCAATTTGGTATTCATACACAAATTTCATGTAGCTATTATTCTATTTGGATATTTTTTAAAAACATTTTCTAAAGGAAACAAAATTTTATGTGAATAGCTTTCTTTCATTTTACTAAAGAGCTAAGAAAATGAAATACATCTGAATTTCATAATTAAAGATAAAAAACAAAGATATAAAAATTGATGATGACTTAACAGTCTAGTTTTCTGTTGGTATTATATGACCAATGACTAGGAATTACACAAAAAGTAATCATTCAAGGAGCAGAAAGTATTGGGGAGGTCCAGTAAAAAATTAAATTACATAGATGAAATTAATGGGCTTATTGAGCTTAAATTTCATGACATTTGTTCTTTCTTTAAATTTTTTATTTAACTTTTATTAATTACACTTTATTCATTTTGTATCCCCCCATAAGCCCCTCCCTCCTCCGCTCCCGATCCCACCCTCCCCCCTTTCTGCATGCATGCTCCTCCCCAAGTCCACTGATAGGGGAGGTTCTCCTCTCCTTCTTTCTGATCTTAGTCTATCAGTTCTCATCAGAAGTGGCTGCATTGTCAGAGTTCTAGGTTATGTCCATGAATAGTCCTTGGTTGGAGTATGAGTCTCCGGGAAGTTCACTGTGTTCTGTTGCTCTCCTTGTGGAGTTCCTGTCCTCTCCAGCTCTTACTATTTCCCACTTCTTACATAAAATTACATTCACTCTGCCCAACAGTTGGCCATCAGGCTCAGCATCTGCTTTGACAGTCTGCATGGCAGAGGCTTTCAGAGGCCCTCTGTGGCAGGTTCCTAGGTTGTTTCATGTTTTCTTTTTCTTCTGATGTCCATCCTCTTTGCCTTTCAGGATGGGGATTAAACATTTTAGTTAGGGTCCTCTCTTTTGCTTAGTTTGTTTAGATGTACAGATTTTAGTGGGTTTATTCTATGTTGTATGTTTATATGGTTAAGTATATACCGTGTGTGTCTTTTTGCTTCTGGGACAACTCACTCAGGATGATCCTTTCCAGGTCCCACCATTTACCTGCAAATTTCATGATTTCCTTATTTTTCATTGCTAAGTAATACTCCATTGTATAGATGTACCACAATTTCTGCATCCATTCTTCAGTTGAGGGGCATCTGGGCTGTTTCCAGCTTCTGGCTATTACAAATAAAGCTGCTACAAACATGGTTGAGCAAATGTCCTTTTTGTGTACTTGAGTCTCTTTTGGGTATATGCCTAGGAGTGGTATGGCTGGATCTTGAAGAATCCCTATTCTTAGTTGTCTGAGAAAGCACCAGATTGATTTCCAGAGTGGTTATGCAAGTTTACATTCCCACCAGCAGTGGAGAAGGGTTCCCCTTTCTCCACAACCTCTCCAGCATGTGTTGTCACTTGAGTTTTTCATCTTGGCCATTCTGATGGGTGTAAGGTGAAATCTCAGGGTTGTTTTCATTTGCATTTCCATAATGGCTAGTGAGGTTGAGCATTTCTTTAAATGCTTCTCTGCCATTCTGTATTCCTCTACAGAGAATTCTCTCTTTAGCTCTGTTCCCCATTTTTTTAAGTGGATTACTTGGATTGCTGCTTTTCAGCTTCTTTAGTTCTTTATATATACTGGATATGAGTCCTCTGTCATATAAAGGGTTGGTGATGATTCTTTCCCAATCTGTAGGCAGTCACTTTGTTTTGATGACAGTGTCCTTTGCTTTACAGAAGCTTTTCAATTTCATGAGGTCCCATTTATTGATTGTTGCTCTTAGAGCCTGTGCTGTTAGTGTTCTGTTCAGGAAGTTGTATCCTGTACCAATGAGTTCTAGGGTATTCCCCAGTTTTTTTTCTAGCCGATTTAATGTTTCTGGTTTTATGTTGAGGTCTTTGATCCACTTGGACTTCAGTTTTGTGCAGGGTGATAAGTTTGGATCTATTTTCATTTTCCTTCCCATCAAATTGCCAACACAATTCTTTACAGACATGGAAAGAAAAATTCTCAACTTCATATGGAATAACAAGAAACCCAGAATTGCTAAAACAATCCTCTACAATAAAAGATCTTCTGGAGGTATCTCCATCCCTGATCTCAAGCTGTACTATAGAGCAACAGTTATAAAAACTGCATGGTACTGGCATAGAAACAGAATGGTGGATCAATGGAACCAGACAGAAGACCCAGAAATAAACACACACACTTATGGACACCTGATTTTTGACAAAGATGCCAAAACCACACAATGGAAAAAAGATAGCATCTTCAACAAATAGTGCTGGTCCAACTGGATGTCTACATGTAGAAAAATGAAAATATACATTTTTTCTTGTTCTGTGTTTGTTTTGGAATAATTTTGCTTGACACTAAGTGATAAAATGTCAAGAAATAAACACATGATTTACACTCGTGGCATGGCTGTTGTAAAAGAGGATGAAAATAATGCGATTTCTCCTAGCTTACCATTGTAAATGGATTTTGTGCCCATAGTTGGTGTAGATATTGGGTGCATTATGACTTTGCCAAAATTATTTCCAAATCCAAGATGAAAGATCAAATAACTTTTCAATTACGAGGTCCCAAAGTTCAGTCATGGCCAGGCAATTCCTTATGAGTATTGGGTCTAGAACAGAAAACTATGAAAACCATATTTAGCTTTTCCTATAATTTAAAACACGTCTGACAAACAGAGTGAGACAGAAAGTTGCGTAGATCTTAGAGCTAACTTTATGAATCTGAAATGAATGAAGTAAACTAATTAACAAACTTGCTTGGCACAAGTATATGAGCATTGTGTGTCCTCATTCCATCATCATTGTTCTTAAGCTCCACAAAATCAGACTTCTCATTGTTAGAAATGCTCTCAAGATAAAACTGAACAAAGGTTATTTGAATGTTCTCACTTATCTATCTGCATCTTTTTTCCTTTTCTTTTACCTACTCATAGTTATCCAAATTTTATAAGGTCTTAGTATGATTTTTTT
Organism: Meriones unguiculatus; assembly: GCF_030254825.1. Classification (NCBI taxonomy): domain Eukaryota; kingdom Metazoa; phylum Chordata; class Mammalia; order Rodentia; family Muridae; genus Meriones; species Meriones unguiculatus. The sequence goes on along the minus strand of NC_083362.1, from coordinate 20,871,500 downwards.
CAGTCATAGATATAATCAGACTCAATGAATTACCCGATATTTAAAAATATAAAAATATAGCTATAAGTTAGTTTTGTACTATGCATGACCTGAAGACATTTGGCATGGAAGATATCACCCCCTCCTCCTGCTCATAAATATAATCCATCAGAAAAATTTCTAAGCATCCAAGTCTGCTTTTCGTAAACATACAAAATGTATAAAATAAAGAAGCAAAATAGGTGTGTGTGTGTGTTTTCAACATATGAAAAAAATCAAATCTAGAAATGATATAAAATATTATACATTTTAGTGGATAGAATTTATTATCATAAGTTTATAATCATGTGATTACATAAAGAACTGAACTATGAAAGAAAATGAAGACATTAATAGGACATTCTAACTATGAATAATTTATGTGAACTTTGGGTAAACTATTTGGTGAGAGTCTTAATTTAATTATTGATATGAAGCCCAGGCAGTAATTAATAAAGCTATGCCTTATCATTAATAGAAATAGAGTGTGCATATTTGCCTAGGCCAACACTGCCTCCAATGCTGTACAGCCTAGCATAGTTTCTTTTCCTGTAGTAATAAAATACGTCAGTAAGAAACAATTTAAGGGACAAAGGTTTTCCTTTACCTACAGTTCTATGTTACTGTCAGTCATGGTGGGAGAGTCAAAGCAACAGGAACTTAATACAATACAGTATCAACCAGGAAATCAAATCTACTCACTCATGGGGATTGGATCTTCTCTTCCCACCTCAATTAAGGAAATCAAGACACCCAACCCCCTGACATGCACAGGGTTTTCCTTGTCCTAGTTGACTATAGACTTTCATCAAGTTGAAAATGAGTATTGACCCAAACAGCTCAATCTACATTATGATGATGATGATGATGATGATGATTATCATCATCATCATCATCATCATCATCATCATCATCATCATTATTATTATAGTTATTTGAGGCATGGTTTCTCTCTGTAGCTTTGGCTTTCCTGGAACTTGCTCTGTTGACCTCAGCCTCAAAAAGATCCACCTGCCTTTGCCTCCCAAGTGCTGTTATTAAAGGCATACATTGCCATCACCTGACCCAACCTACATTTTAAATATGATTTATGTTTGTTTGTTTGCTTGTTTGTTTTTCCAGTAATTGTTTATTGCCTTCTAGAGTTGATTTCTAGGGATTAATATAAAAATTTTAAATGTGTAAATAGTGTTCTAAAATAAAAGATTTAACCATATTTTATGCCTGTATTCTAAGAAAAAATTCTACATGAAACCTAGGCAAATTAAATTCTGTAGCTTGTTTCGTACCACTTAACAAACAATGGTAGTCACCATTCTATCAGGGGACAAAGGTAAATACCATCCCAGCTACAAACCTTGAGGTCTGCAATGATGATGTGCTTATAACATATCCCAGTGCAATAGTGGCACAGCAGTCATGAGAGCAACCAACCACCAGTTGATTTAAATTACAGCCCACTCTCCAAGATGGAACCCATGGCCAACAGCACCAAGTAAGCCAAAATACTACTGTATGCTAAAGAAACATAGAAATAAAATGACTCCTAACAATATTTTTCTATCTTTAGATAAATGTCTTGCTCAGCCATCATCAGAGAAGCTTGCTCCTGCATTAGATAGAAATATATTCAGAGGCCTAACAATGAAGTATGTGCAGAAAATGAGAGACTCTAGATCACTTGTTCCTAAATTGGATGTCTCAGTCAAATTTTTCCCTAAAAGCTAAGGGAAACCTGTGGAAGAGGAGATGGAATGAATTTAAGAGCCAACGAGGATGTAAGACACCAAGAAAACAAGGCCTTAGAGACACAAAAGGATAGACACACATAAATTCATAGAAACTGTGGCAGCATGCACAGGATTTGCACAGGTCTATGCCAAATGCTGAGAGGGGAAATGGACACAAGCCTCCATTGCTTAGCGAGAAGCTATTGCCAATTGTCTGCTGCTTGAGATGAAAAAATAATGTCTCCAACAGCATCTCACTTGGTATGTCGTAGTCTTGTTTGTATGTTTTATTTTATCTTAATTTATAACAATATTATTTTAGACATCTGTTTATATTCCAATGAGAAATAAAAGGGTGGATGGGTAAGTGGGCAGGATCTGGGAGAAGTTGGGAGGGAACCATAGCATATTTTCATATTGTAATAAATAAAAGGAAAAATTAAAAAGAAATATCAAAAAATTACCCTCAAAACTGGCATAATTTTAAAAGAATATAATGACACCCATTTCAGATTATGCAATATTTTACTTGGAATAATTATCGGTTCATCAGTTAAACAGTTAACATCTAAGCTGTTTTCATTTCGTGGCTATGGTGAGCAGAAAAGCAATGAACATGGATGAGGTTTTATCCATGTAATAGGTTACAGAGTCTTTGGCTATATTCCTAAATTGGGATATATAGGTACATTAAAATTTTTGTGGAAATTTCACATGCACTGATTTCCACAATGGCTGAAAGACATATCTTCCAAGCAGCAGTAAAGAAGTGTTGTACTTTCCTCACATCTAATCTAGCATTTTTTCACCACTTTCTTTTGTAATTAATTATTCTGTCTGGAGTAAATTAAAGTCACAAAGTACTTTTAATTTACATATCTCTGATGGTTAAGGATGTTTAACTTCATTTTAAGTATTTCTTAGTCATTTGTATTTTATCATTTTAGAACTCTACTTATTTTCTTATCTAATTATTTAATTGGCTTCTTCTCTTGATTTTAATTTTCTTAATTATTTATATATTCCTCATAATAACCATCTGCATAGTGGGTAAATACATAATGCCATTTTGTAGTCCTCCTCTTCATTAAATGAGGGTGTTATTGACCAAACAAACATTAATTTTATTAGGTCATATTTATTGTTTGATTATCATCATGCCTGTGACATTGGAGTCTTGGTCATATATCATGGGTGACAATGCTCCAAGAAGAGGAAATAAAATTCCTGTCCTAGGAATAGATTACTTTATTTGGAGTTGTTGAATAGTGAGGTCCCAACAACCACCTAGTATTGCTGGTTACTGTCATTGCTTTTGGTTAGTTACACTCTGCAGCAGGATATACATTCATGGTGAAAACTTCACATACTTAATATATAGAATTCTGTGTGAAATTCTCAAAGAACTACTTTCCAAAGAGGATGAAACGAAATAAATAAGTAAAACCAAAACACTCCTCAGTCTCAATGCTGGCTGTGTTAGTGCTTCTTGCTTATACCTCGAAGAGAATATTAGCTCACAACACCATCCAAGAAAGTTTTAGGATAATTTTCCTAAAATAATTGAAGCAACTTTCTGTTTAGTAATTTTCATCCTATTCTGCCTATAAATTTACAGTCACCTATGCTTTTTTCATAGCTGAGCTTAATGCCTATCCTCTCCTTAAGAATACAATGATAAGGCTAGAGAGATGACTCATTTAAGACTCAGGCTCATACTTAAAGAAATATAATTGTACTTTTCATAAACCAAATGTGATGGATTTTCAAAACTGCTGTATATTTGTCATTCTTGGTCATCTTTTTTTATGGGCTCTCATGAAACCACATTAGAAAAAATAACACACACACAATCAACTCTAAAATTCCCTCCAAATGTGACTTGTAATATTTTCCAGAAGGCTTTTCTTTCACATTCACATCTTTCTGTGCCCAACTTGGAGTTTAACATCAAGTTTCTTAAAAACAACAACAATTTCCAAACTTTGTCATATTTGTAAACTAGGTACCACATTCTTGGGCACCTGAGTGATATAAAGTTGATTATGTGATTCAAACCATATCAGAAAAACTCAGTCCAGATGTTTGGGTTGATACTATACAAAATGTATTCACTTCCATCTAGTTTGCTAAACCAGTAAAATCAAATCATTTGGTCTTGGCCTGAGAAGCTTCCATCAAATCAAAGCCAACATGGAGGAGTAAACAGTACCAGACAGGTTTCTGCTGTTGTCTTTGATCACATAAAACAATGTATGCTCTGAAAATGTTATACCACTGAAATGGAGTACTTAGAGGCAGAGATTTGTTCATTCATTGTTTACTTACATGAGGTAACTCTACAATGGTTCTAAGAAAGAACCATTCACATTCACTTTTATGATTCACAAATCTTCGGTTTTCTCCACAAAAGACTTACATGGACAAGGGAGAATAAATATTAATTGACAATGACCATTGATCAAAAATCCCTAAACTTCTTGCTTTGCTTCTGTAGGACTATAGATTTTAGTATGTTTATCCTATATTATATGGCTAACATCCACTTATGAGTGTGTATATACCATGTGTGTCTTTCTGCTTCTGGGATACTTCACTCAGGATGCTCTTTTCTAGTTCCTACCATTTGCCTGCAAATTTCATGATTTCCTTGTTTTTAATTGCTTAGTAGTATTCCATTGTGTAAAAGTGCCAAAATTTCTGTATCCATTCCTCCATTGAGGGACAACTAGGTTGTTTCAAGCGTCTGGCTATTATGAACAGAGTTGCTACAAACATGGTTGAGCAATGACCTTGTTGTATAGTTGAGCTAGGAAGATACTCTATCCTCATTCAGAAAGACAAATGTGATAGACATTGGAAGCAGGAGAATACAGGGAACAGGACAGAAGCCTATCACTTCTGTAAAGACTGTGTTGATCAAGGTATTGAAGCAGAGGCTGAGAATCACAGTCAAATTTTGGTCAGAGTGCAGGTAATCTTATGAAGGAAGGGGGAAAGAGAAAAACCTGGCGGGGGCAGAAACTCTACAGGGCAAAAGCATTAAGCCCCAGGAGCCCTGCAAAGACTGATACCCCAACCAAGGACAATGAATGGAGAGGACCTAAAACCCTGGCTCAGATGTAGTCCATAGACTCAGGATCCAAGTGGGTTCCCTAGTAAGGAGAGCAGAGGCTTTCTCTGACATGAACTCCATGAAAGGCTCTCTGTTCACCTCCCCTTGGGAGGGGGCAGCCTTACCAAGACACAGAGGAAGACAATGCTGCCAGTCCTGATGAGAGCTGATAGGCTAGAGTCAAATAAAAGGGGAGGAGGATCTTTTTTATCAGTGGACTAGGTGAGGGTCATAGGGGATAAGAAGGAGGGAGGGTGGGGTTGGAAGGAGACAAGGGGAGGGAGGGCTCACAGCCAGGAAACAAATTGAATAAATTGTAATAAATAATAATAATTTTAAAACCTTACCTACCTACTTATACTTAAAGGTTTTTGTCAACAACAGTTCCTCTATGGAGTCTCTAACACCTCCTTAACCTAAACATACACTAGATGACTGTTTTGTTCCTCAGTGACCCAGTAACAGTTTATCCAAGCTGTCAACATTGATTTTCTGCATATTTCATTGTTCTTGCATTCACAGTTCTGCATTTACCAATTTCTATCCTCAGTGTTATTTTTCTCCCTCTATTTAAAGTTTTGGTTTATAACCTGCTCACCAATGATCTCAATGATACCTTTTAGTTGTCCACATTTATGTTTAGTATATAACATTTTTAAAAGTAAAGAACTCAATAGTCTTTTTTCACTTTTTAATTTTTATTTAAACTTTATAAATTACAGTTTATTCACTTTGTATCCCTGCTATAGTCCCCTCCCTCTTTTCCCCTCAATCCAACCCTCCCTCTTTCATTTACTCCCAAGCTCCTCCCCAAGTCCACTGATAGGGGAAATGCTCCTCCTCTTCTCTCTAAATTTAGCCTATCAAGTCTCATCAGGGGTGGCTGCATTGTTTTCCTCTGTGGCCTGGTGAGGCTGCTCCCACATCAGGGGGAGGGGATCAAAGAGCCAGAAAAGAAGTTCATTTCAGAGATAGTTCCTGTTCCCATTACCAGGTGATTCCACTTGGAGACTGAGCTGCAATGGGCTACATCTGTGCAGGGGTTCTAGGTCATCTCCATACATTGACCTTGGTTAGAGTATCAGTCTCAGAAAATACTCTGTTCCTAGAATTTTTTGATCTATTGCTCTCCTTGTGGAGCTCCTATCCCCTCCAGGTCTTTCTCCCCCTTCTTTCATCAGATTCCCTGTACTCTGCCCAAAGTTTGCTATGAGTCTCATCATCTCCCTAGATACCTTGCTGGGTAAAGTCTTTCAAAGGCACTCTGTGGTGGGCTTCCATCCTATTGCCTGTTTCCTCCCTACTCTGATGTGCATCCCCTTTGCTTTTCTGCATAAGGATTGAACATCTTACATATGGTCCTCATCCTTGCTTAGCTTCTTTATGTGTACAGATATTAGTAGGTTTATCCTATATTATATGTGTAATATCCTCCTATAAGTAAGTATATACCATTTGTATCTTTCTGCTTCTGGGATACCTCACTCAGGATGATCTTGTCTAGTCCCACCATTTGCCTGCAAATTTCATGATTTTCTTGTTTTTAATTGCTGAGTAGTATTGCATTATGTGAATGTACCACAATTTCTGTATCCATTCCTCAGTGAAGTACCTTGGTGCTACTCTTGCCAAGCATGTGAAAGACCTATTTGAAAAAAACTTCAAGTCTCTGAAGAAAAAAAATTGAAGAAGATATCAGAAGATGGAAAATGTCCCATGCTCATGGATCAGTAGGATTAAAAACTGAAAATGGCCATCCTGCCAAAAGCAATCTACAGATTCAACACAATTCCCATAAAAATACTAACAAATTTTTACAGAATTGAAAGAATAGTTTTCAATTTCATATGGAAAAACAAAAAATGCAGAATTGCTAAAACAATCCTGTACAATAACAGATTGTCTGGAGGTATCTCCATCCCTGTTCTTAAGCACTACTACAGAGCAATAGTAATAAAAACCACATGGTACTTGCATAGAAACAGACTGGTGGGTCCAGGGAATTAAAGAGATGACCCAGATATGAACTCACACACCTATGGACACTTGATTTTGACAAAGAAGCCAAAACCATTCAATGGAAAATGACAGCAACTTCAACAAATCATGTTGGTTTAACTGGATGACTACATGTAGAAAAATGCAAAGAGATACATATTTATCACCCTGCACAAAGCTAATCCAAGTGGATCAAAGATCTCAACATAAAACCAGACACACTAAACTCCTTAGAAGGAAAAGTGTGGAAAAACCTTGAACACGTTGGCATAGGAGACAACTTCCTGAACAGAACAACAACAACACAGGCTCTAAGATCAAAACTCAGTAATTGGGACTTCCTTAAACTGAAAAGCCTTTGTAAAGAAAAGGACATTGTTTTTAGAACAAAACAACAGTGTACAGACTGGGAGGATCTTCACCAACCCTATATCTGACAGATGGATAATATCCAGAATATATAAAGATATGATGAAGTTAAACAACAAAAAAATCAAATACACCCAAGAATAGTAGATGGATGGAAATAATCAAGCTCCGGGCATAAATCAATCAATTAGAAACAAATAAAACTATTCAAAGAATCAATGAAACCAAGAGCTGGTTCTTTCAGAAAATCAACAAGATAGACAAACCCTTAACTAAAAGGCAGAGAGGAACTGGCAAAATCAGCAAAATCAGAAATGAAAAGGGGGACATAACTACATACACAGAGGAAATCCATACAATCATTAGGTCCTACAACAAAAGCCACAAAATTCGAAAATCTAAAAGAAATGGACAATTTTCTTTATTTTATTTTTATTTTTAGTTACATTTTGTTAACTCTGTGTCCCAGCTGTATCCCACTCCCTCATTCCCTCCCCAACCCCACACTCTCTCCTTGGTCTCCTCCCAGCCCCTTTCCAAATCCACTGATAGGGGAGGACCTCCTCCCATTTCATTTGACCCTGTTTTATCAGGTATCTTCAGGGCTGGCTGCAAAGTCCTCCTCTGTGGCCTAACAGGACTGCTCCTCCCCTGGGGGGGGGGGTCAAAGAGCCTGCGCTTGAGATCCTGTTAGAAATAGTCCTTGTTCCCCTTACTTTGGAAAACTACTTGGTTACTGAGCTACCACGGGCCACATCCGAGCAGAAGTTCTAGGTTATATCCATAGATGGTCTTTGGTTGAGAGTCAGTCTCAGAAAAGATCCTGTGCCCGGATATATTTGGTCCTTGTAGAGCTCCTATCCTTTCCATATCATACTAACTCCCCTTCTTTCATATGATTCCCTGCACTCTGCCAAGGGTTTGGTTGTGAGTCTTAGTGTTTGCTTTGAAATTTTCTTGATAGATTCCATCTACCAAAATTAAGTCAAGATCAGGTAGAAAGATTGAATAGTCCTATATTCTCCAAGGAAATAGAAGCAGTCATCAACAGTCTCCCTTCCAAAACAAGCCCTAGCCCAGATGGACTCAGTGCAGAATTCTACCAAACCTTCAAAGAAGTGCTAACTCCAATTCTCTCCAAACTATTTCACAAAATAGAAACAGAAGGAACACTACCAAACTCATTCTATGAAGCCACAGTCACCTTGATACCTAAACCACACAAAGACCCAACAAAAAAAGAGAACTTCAGACCTATCTCTCATATGAACATTGATGCAAAAATACTCAATAAAATACTTGCAAACCAAATCCATAAGCACATTAAAGATATCATCCACCAAGACCAAGGAGGCCTCATCCCATGCATGCAAGGGTGGTTCAGTATATGGAAATCCATCAATATAATCCACCACATAAACAAACTGAAGGAGAAAAACCACATGATTATCTCCTTAGATGCCAAAAAGGCATTTGACAAAATCCAACACACATTCATGTTTAAAGTCTTAGAGAGATCAGGGATACAAGGCACATATCTAAACATAGTAAAGGCAATATACAGCAAGCCTATAGCCAACATCAAACTCAATGGAGAGAAACTTAACTCAATCAAACTGAAATCAGGGACAAGGCAAGGCTGCCCACTCTCTCCATGTCTTTGTAACATAGTACTTACAGTCCTAGCTATAGCCATAAGACAACTAAAGGAGATCAAGGAGATACAAATAGGAAAGGAAGAGGTCAAAGTGTCACTGTTCACAGAAGATATGGTAATATACAAGAGCAACCCCAAAAATTCAACCAGAGAACTCCTTCAGCTGATAAACACCTTCAGCAAAGTGGCAGGATACCAACTCAACTCAAAAAATCGGAAGCCCTCCTGTATACCAAAGACAAAAGGGTCGAGAAAGAAATTAGGGAAACCACACCCTGCACAATAGTCACTAATAACATAAAGTACCTTGGGATGACTCTAACCAAGCAAGTGAAAGACCTGTTTAAAAAAACAAAAAACAAAAAAAAAAAAAAAAACTTTAAGTTTCTGAAGAAAGAAATTGAAGAAGATATTAGAAGATAGAAAGATCTCCCATGCTCATGCATTGGTAGGATTAACATTGAGAAAATGGCCATTTTGCCAAAAGCAATCTACAGATTCAATGCACTTCCCATCAAAATAACAATATAATTCTTTACAGACCTTGAAAGAAAGATTCTCAGCTTCATATGGAGAAGCAAAAAACCCAGAATCTCCAAAATGATCCTTACAACAACAGATAATCTGGAGTTATCTCCATCCCTGATCTCAAGCTGTGCTACAGAGCAATAGTAATAAAAACTGCATGGTACTGGCATAGAAACAGAAAGGAGGATCAATGGAACCGAATAGAAGACCCAGAAATAAACCCACACACCTATGAATACTTGTTTTCAACAAAGAAGCCAAAACCATTCAATAGAAAAAAGACAGCATCTTCAACAAATGGTGCTGGTCGAACTGGATGTCTACATGCAGAAAAATGAAAATAGATTCACATTTATCACCCTGCACAAAACTAAAGTCCAAGTGGATCAAAGACCTCAACATAAAACCAGATACTCTAATTTGCTTAGAAGAAAAAGTGGGGAAGAGCCTAGAACTCATTTGCTCAGGAAACAATTTCCTGAACAGAACACCAATAGCACAGGCTCTAAGAGCAACAATCAACAAATGGGACCTCATGAAACTGAAAAGCTTCTGTAAAGCAAAAGACACTCATCAGAACAAAATGACAGCGTACAGACTGGGAAAGGATCTTCAGCAAAGCAGTATCTGACAGAGGGCTGATATCCAGAATTTATAGAGAACTTAAGAAGTTAAAAAGCAATAAATTAAGACCATCTATGGATATAACCTAGAACCTCTGTATTGATGTAGCCTGGCGTAGCTCAGTAACCAATTGGTTTCCCATAGTAAGGGGAACAGGGACTATTTCTGACAGGAACTCAATGGAAGGCTCTTTGACCTCCCCACCCACCCAAGGGAGGAGCAGTCCTGCTAAACCACAGAGGAGGACTTTACAGCCAGTCCTGAAGATACCTGATAAAACAGGTTCAGATGAAAGGGGAGGAGGTCCTCCCCAATCAGTGGACTTGGAAAGGGTCAAGAAGGAGATGAGGGAGGGAGAGTGAGGTTGGGAGAGAATGAGGGAGCAGGACACACTTGGGATACAGAATTAATGAAATGTAACTAATAATGAAAATTTAAAAAAAAAGAAAAATGTGGTACAGAGTTAAACAGGGAATTCTCAATAGAGGAATATCAAATGTAGAAAAACATTTAAAGAAATACTCAACATCCTTAGTCATCAGGGAATTGCAAATCAAAACAACCCTGAAATTTCACCTTATACCAATCAGAATGGCTAAGATCAAACACTCAAGTTAAATGCATGTTTGAAAGGATGTGGAGAAAGGGGAACTCTCCTTCATTGCTGGTGGGAATGTAAACTTGTACAATCCCTTTGGAAATCAATCTGGAGTTTTCTCCGACAATTAGGAACAGTGCTTCCTCAAGATCCAGCAGTAGCATTCCCAGGCATAAATCCAAAACAAGCTCAAGTGAGGACATTTGCTCAGTCATGTTCATAGCAGCTTTATTTGTTATGGCCAGAATCTGGAAACAACCCAGATGTTCCTCAACTGAGGAATGGATACAGAAATTATGGTATATTTACAAAATGGAATAATGAAATCTTGATAAATGTATAATTGCTGCATGGGTCTCCTACTCAGTTTTTATATGTACAATTATCTATCGTAACTACCTGTACTTTGTTATGGTTTTTACATATATGTGTACATGTATATATTTATATTTATAATACATGTATATATATATAATTTAGCATGTTTGTATGTATTTTCTAACCCTTTGAAATGCAATATTTTCATCTAAAAATAGAAGGTACACAGATTATTCATACTGTATGTTCTTGCTTTAAAATACTTTCACAATTGTTTCTATTAAATTAGGACTCAAAATACTGCTATCTTCCACTCTGCTCTTAATAAAATGAAATCGCTCTTAAAAATAATAAGCATATAATCGAGTCATAAAAAATCTCTCATTTTTATAACTAATATCCTAAAATGTATTGCACATATACTATTTGTTAATTGTATTTATTTAACATAATAGTGTATTTGGTACTGTTAATTTTAATTGATTTGAACAGTTGCTTAATTTATACTGCTTAAATATCTACTATTTGATGAAATCAATGATGGTATGATATGATAATATTAAGTAGTAGCAGTAGAAACCGTACTAAAAAACTTGTAAAGCAGTAAAATCTTTTCTCATTGATTTATATTTTATCAGTACAAATTGAGAGATAATATATAAATGTTTGGATGTAACAGAAGAGTGATATGCAAACATATTTTATTCATCTTAACAAGAAGCTAATAAATTTCACATATATTTCACTTTGAATTAGGGTTTATAAGCTTTTTTTTTTAGGTGCATCGGTTTGAGGGTGAAAGTCACTTCAAATTACAGACAGTTGTGTGCTGCCATGTTAGTGCTGGGAATTGAACCCAGGTCCTTTGGAAGAGCAGACATAACCATAAACTATTTTTCAAAGCCCTATAATAAATTCAGTCTTTTTCATGATTATCTATAATACCATGTTTTAAAACTGGTTTCATAGTATGGAAAACAATATTCTAAGGATTTTCAGAAGAACAGAGCATAGAAACATCAGAGGCATTATCAACATAATAAGAGATGAAAGAGAGAATCTTGGGTATTGAAAACAGGAAAGAAAGTACAGATACATTCATCAATGAAAATGTTAAATAATAATAATAATAATAAAAACCCAGACACAAACATTCAGGACATCAACTAGGAGGACTCTAGGGAATATGTTTAATCCTCATTCAGAAGAGCAAACAGGATAGACATTGGGAGTAGGAGAAGACAAGGAACAGGACAGGAACCTTTTACAGAGGACCTTTGACAGACTACCCACCAGGATATCGAAGGAGATACTGAGACTCTTAGCCAAACTTTGGGCAGAGTGCTGGAATCCTTACGGAAGAAGAGGGAGCTAGAAAGACCTGGAGGTGACAGGAACTCCACATGTAGAACAACAGAAACAAAATACCTGGACCCAGGGGGTCCTGTAGAGACTGATACTCTAACTAGAGACCATGCATGTAGAGGACCTAGATCACCAGTTCAAAAGAAGCCCATTGACTGCTCAGTTTTTAAGTGGGTTCTTTAGTAAGAGTTACAGGGTCTGTCTCTGACATGAACTCAGAGGCCTGCTCTTTGATCACCTCCCCCTGGGTGATGCAGCTTTACCAGACCACAGAGGAATATGATGTAGCCTGCCTTGATGAGATCTGATAAGCTAGGATCAGATGGAAGGGAAGGAAGTCCTCCCCCATCAGGGGAGTAGGGAAAGGCCATAGAGGGAGAAAAAGGAGGGTGTGTGGGACTAGGAGGAGATAAGGGAGGGGGCTGCAATGAAGATACAAAGTGGAGAAATTGTAATAAATAAATATGTAAATAAAATTAAATAAATAATTCAGGTTATCTGAGACACCACAAAATCAACAAATCTAAAATTAATAGATATAGAGGAAAGAGAAGAAACCCAAGTCAAAGTTACAGAAAATATTTTCAATAAAACCATTGAAGAAAGTTTTCCTAAATCCAAAAAAGGATATAACTTTCAACAAACAAAAAGCATACAGAACACCAAACAGATTGGACAAGAAAAGAAATACACCATGGCAAAAAATAATCAAAACACTAAATGCACCCAACAAAGAATGAAAATTAAAGTTGCAACAGAAGACCAAATAACATGCAAAGGCAGCTATACTATAGTTATACAGTATAATGGAGACTCTAAAAGCCAACAAAATATAGACATATATGAAGGCAATATAAATGAAGTCACCAAATGACAATGGAGACAGAACCGCAACTGGTCACCAAATGGTGCCTCCATGTTTAGAAAGGGGTTACATCTTACTGAGTTGATGGCTAAAGTGATCTTATTGGAACCCCTGTTTGCCAAGGCTATAGATTGTCCTCTCCAGTTATACAAGTCATTGAGTTCACAGAAGTCAAGCTGGTGCTTCTCTAAAGCCTTCATCACTATGGTCTACAGTTCTTGTTATTGAAAAGTACTCTCCATGGTATCTTGACCAGCCACAGTCAGAGATGCTTCCTCCTCTAGCAGATTGGAACAATTACGGAGACTCACAGCCTGACAATATGCTCAGCAGAAGAGATGTTGAAACAAACAGACTGAAATTTCTCTATCAAATCCTCCTTCAGGGCTCATGTACTTCTGTGGAAGACAAGATAGAAACAGAATAAGAGCCAGAGAGATGGAGGACACCAAGAAAGATATGAGCCCACAGAGACTGGCAACATGCACACGGCCTTCATAGGTCTGCTGAGGAGGTACTGTCTGTGAGAAGTGGACACATGGCACCAGTCCTAACATAGAAGCAATAGCTAATTGATAATGGCTTGCAAATGAAAAAATTGTTTTCTACAAGGGAGTCTACCTGGAGAAACAAAACACTCTTAAGGGTAGACCCCATGCCTAGCAGCAGATGGCCAAGAGAAAGTAAACTCAATGGCATATTGGAGCTTCTTTGTCTCATATTGTTGTAGCAAGATATTTTATTTTCTTTCATTTAATTGTTTAAAGACTTACAGATCTTTGCACACATGACATTTACATATACTTCTTTCCCTTTCTTCTTTCTTTTCTCCACCTCCCTTCATTTCTTTCTTTTCATATTTTTTTTTCATTTTAAATCCTGATAGTAGCTGTCCCTCCTCTCCTCCTAATCCCCTTCTCCATCCCTCTTCTTCCAATCCCTCCTCCCCTACACCTCAGATAAGGGGAGCCCTGTCCCCCACCAACTCATACTATCACATCAAGTCACATCAGGACTGAGTGCAATTTCTTCCAATATAGTCTAGTAAGGCAGCCCCTCCAGGAGGAAGTGACCACAGGCAGGCAACAGTCTGTGTAAGACTGCCCACTTTTCCCTTCTAGGGGAACCACATGATGCTCAAGCTACTCATCAGCCACTTATGTGGAAGGGGCCTAGGTCGAGGCCATGCATGGTCCTTAGTTGGTGCATCAGTCTTTATAAGACAATCCCCCAGCCCCCCTCAGCCCAGGTTAATCGCTTCTGTTGGTCTTCTTGCGGAGGTCCTGTCTCCTCCAGGTCTTCATATCCTTCCTCTCACTTTTGCACAAGACTACCTGCACTCCACCCAGTGTTTGGCTGTGAGTCTCAGCTTCTGTTCTGATCTGCTCTTTGGTGGGGCTTCGCAGAGGGCAGCTATGCTAGTGTCCTGTCTACAAGCATAGCAGAGTATTGTTAATAGTGTCAGAGGTTGGCTCTCTCCCATGGGGTGGGTCTGAGTTTGGGCCAGGCATTAGTTGGACATTCCCTCATATTAGCTCTATCTTTATCCCTGCACATCTGTTAAAGTTAACATGGCTTAAAGGTTTTATAGATAAGTTGGTGTTCCCCTCCCTTCATCCATCTAATTAGAGTGTGGCTTCTTCTGTCTCCTTAACCCAAACTACTAGGAATCTCAGCTAGAGTTGCCCCCACATCTTACCAGGAGGCTTCCCTGTTATAGTTCTCCAGCTTGTCTCAGAGTTGCCACCTTCCTTGGTTTCTCTTCTCTCTGCAAGCTCTGTGTCCCCTGCTCCCTCTCCCCATGTCTCATCTCCACTCTCATTTCTCTTCACTCTCATTCTCCTACCCTGTTGCCTCTCTTCAATCATCTACACTATCTACACTATTTCCTTTTCTGAGTGAGATTTAAGTATCCTTCCTTGGGTCCTCCTTGTTACTCTTTGTAGTTGGGTCTATGAAAACTATGGTTATTCTATAATACATGGTTAACAACCACTTATAAGTGAGTACATACTATGTGTGTCTTTCTGGGCCTGGGTTACCTCATTCAAGATGATCTTCTCTAGTTCCATCCATTTGCCTGCAAATTTCATGACTTCCTTGTTTTTAATTGCTGAGTAGTATTTCATTGTGTAAATGTACCACAATTTCGGTATCCATTCTTCAGTTGAGGAACATCTAGGTTGTTTCCAGGTTCTGGCTATTACAAATAAAGCTCCTATGAATATAGTTAAGGCAAATATCCTTATTGTATGGTTGAGCCCAGGAGTGGTTTGGAGACTTTTCTTGACTGCTTTTATTTCTTTAACAATATAAGACTATTTAGATTGTTAACCTGATCTTGATTTGCCTTTGGTAAATAGACTCTATCAAGGAAACTACATTTTATTTGGACTTTCCAGTTTTGTGGAGCATAGTCTTTTGAAGTAAGACCAAATAATTCTTTGGATTTTTTTCAGTGTTTTTTGTTCTGTCCCTGGTTTTCATTTCTGATTTTGTAAATTTGGGTATTGTCTTTTTGCCTTTTAGTTAGTTTGGCTAAGTTTTTTTTTTTTCTATCTTGTTGATTTTCTAAAAGCACCAGCTTATTTTATTGATTCTTTGTATTGTTCTCTTTGTTTCTAAGTTATTGATTTCAGCCCTGATGCATTTGATTATTTCCTGCCACATACTTCTCTTGGGTGTGTCTGCTTCTTTTTGTTCTAGAGCTTTCAGATGTACTGTTAAGCTGTTAGTATGAGATCTCGCCATGGGAGCTTAGTGCTCTGAACTGTCTTTTTAGCACTGCTTTCATTGTGTTTCATAAGTTTGGGCATGTTGTGCCTTCACTTTCATTGAATTCTAGAAATGCCTAAATTTATTTCTTCCCTGACCCAATGGTCATTAAGTAGGGAGTTGTTCAGTTTCCATGAGTTTGCAGGCTTTCTACTGTTTTTGTTGTTGTCTAGTGCCACCTTTAATCCATGGTGGTCTGCTAAACCCCAAAGGGTTATTTCAATATTGCTTTGTGATCAAGTATATGGTCAATTTTATAGAAGGTTCCATGTAGTGTTGTGAAGAAGGTATACCCTTTTGTATTAGGTGAAATGTTGTATAGATATCTGTTATGTCCATTTGATTCATAACAACTGTGTACTTGAGCATCTTTTGGTTATATGCCTAGGAGTGATATAGCTGGATCTCGAGGAAGCACTATTCCTAATTTTCTAAGAAAACAACAGATTGAAGGGACGGAGGACCTCCCCTATCATTGTCTGGGCGAGGGACATAGGAGGAGAAAAAGGAGGAAGTGTAGGATTGGGAATGGATGAGGCAGAGCACTAGACCTGCGTCTCAAAATGAATAAGATGTAATTAAAAGTTTTACAAGTTTACATTCCCACTAGCAGTGGAGGAGGGATCCCTTTTCTCCACATCCTCTCCAGCAAATGTTGCCACCTGTGTTTTTGTTCGTAGCCATTCTGATGGGTGTAAGGTGAAATCTCAACGTGGTTTTGATTTGCTTTTCCCTGATGACTAAGGATGTTGAGGACTTCTTTGTTTCTCTGCCATTTGATATTCCTCTACTGAGAATTCTGTTTAGCTCTGTACCACATTTTTCACTGGTTTATTGAATTTTTGGTTTTAACTTCTTTAGTTCTTTATATATGCTGGATATTAGCCCTCAGGAAAGAGGACCCTGGGTAAGATGATCAATCTCAATCAGAAAGGAAAACAGGATAAACAAAGAAAGAGGGAGAAAAAAGGAATAGGACAGGAGCCTACCACAGTGGGCCTCTGAAAGACTCACCCAGAAGAATGTCAAAGCAGATGCTGAGAGTCATAGTCAAACTTTGTCAGAGTACAGAGAAACTTATGAAAGAAGGGGGTGATGAAAGACCTGGAGGGGACAGGAGCTCCACAAGGAGAGCAACAGAACCAAAAATCTGGACACAGGGGTCTTTTCTGAGACTTATACTCTCAGCAAGGACCATGCATGGATATAATCTAGAACCCCTGTACAGATGTAGCCCATGGCAGTTCAGTGTCTAAGTGGGTACCCTAGTAGGGGGTTCAAGGACTGTCTCTGACATGAACTCAGTGGCTGGATCTTTGATCACCTCCCCCCTGAGGTGGGGTACAGTCTTGTCAGGCCACAAAGGAAGACAATGCAGCCAGCCCTGATGAGACCTGATAGGCTAGGGTCAGATAGAAGGGACGGAGGACCTCCCCTATCATTGTCTGGGCGAGGGACATAGGAGGAGAAAAAGGAGGAAGTGTAGGATTGGGAATGGATGAGGCAGAGCACTAGACCTGCGTCTCAAAATGAATAAGATGTAATTAAAAAAGAATTTAATTTATAAATGTCTACATTATGAATGCTAATATTTAACAATGAAAATTACAATTAGTTGTCTTTACCTATACGAATACAGTTCTGTGGAAATATATTATTATAGTGTTTAGATCTGCTGTGTGGGATGGTTCTTAGTATTTGTCTCCATAGCTAATGACACCCAACATTGTGTATACTGATGACTTGCTTTTCAGTGACCTATTCGAAGTTGTGAATTAAAATCAGCACTTGTGTAATTGATGTGGGAAAGCAACAGTAGGAAATTATCATTTTCACTGTCAGCAACTGTAAAAATGGAGGGGAAAAAGATTTTGAACACTTAGCAAACAGTGTTGAAGTAGCCATGATTCAGGGGGAAATACACAAAGATGAATTATAGTATAAGCCTAGTATCTTCATGGACAGAATGCTCTGAGTTGTACAAATGGCATAAAATCAAAGGTTTTCTTGGCCGCAGGCTGATTTGAGAGCATGCTACTTGAGAATGAGTGGGTCAAGGAAGTTGCTGAGGGTGAGAAACATGTTTTATAAGTAAAAGGATTTTCATAGGACAGAATGCTCTCAACTAAACTTTTGTCTCCTTGTCCAGTAGTTAAGACACTCATATTTAAACCACAACTTCCAATAATAGGATTTAAAACATGACATATCATTGTAAATTTAACAAATTCCAAAGCTTGAACAACTTTAGGGGTTACTGAGCACTGTCTATGAGGGGAGCTAGTTCCTAACAGCTGCACAAGGTATTCTTGTGAGGAACATGCCTCATTTAAAAGGCTTCCTTATTAATGAAATGGAGAAAAAGAAAATCAGGAGACTGACTGAACAGCCTGCTGACATAATCTACCATTTTTTAAAGAAGGTTATTCAAGCAGACATCATAAATAACATAATATTTACACCATTTAGCATCATAATGTTCCTTATGTATTAAATATATTAGTCTAAGAAGTAAAATTATGAGATCTAAATTAAGGCAAAAATTAATTAATAAAAATGGACACTGAATAGAGATGAGACAATGGCATAAAAATAAAAATCATGAAAGCAAACAATTATGTAAAAGAAAGTCTGAACTAATTGGAGACAGAAAGAAAACATATATTTTAAAAAGAAGGCATTTCCTCAGTTAAGGTTCCCTCCTTTGAGATGACTTTAGCTTGTATCAAGTTGCTGTAAATCTGAGAGGACCTGAAGGGGATAGGAACTCCACAAGGAGATCAACAGAGCCCAAAAACCTGGGCCCAAGGGGGCCTGCAGAGACTGATACTCTAACCAAGGACTTAGACTCTCTTCTCAGAAGAAGGCCATAGGCTGCTTGGTTTCCAAATTGGGTTCCCTAGTAAGGGGGCAGGGGATGTCTCTGAATGAACTGTGGCTGCCTCTTTGATTACCTCCCCTTGGGGGGAGCATCCTTGCCAGGCCACAGAGGAAGATGATGCAGTCAGCCCTGATGAGACCTGATAGGCTAGGGTCAGATAGAAGGAGAGGAAGACCTCCCCTATCAGTGGACTAGGGAAGGTACATGGGAGAGTAGGACTGGAAGTGAGGGGGTTATAGCCAGGATACAAAGTGAATAAATTGTAATACACCAACAAACAAACAAACAAATAATTTTAAACTGAGAGGACTTAATTCCAAATAGCCAGCCAATCCTAATCAGTCACAGAGCCTCCATGGGCACCAGCCAATCCCAATTGAGATCATATATCCCCTTTTGGGCTTTAAAGGGGACTGCAAGCTCCATTTTGTGAAGGTGGTGACACCAGCATGCTGAAATTGTCTGCAGAAATAAACGCTCTTTGTTTTTGCATACCAAAAAAAAAAAAAAGAAGCAAATGGAAATTCTAACTATTAAAGGTAAAACACAACAGAGGAAAACACAATGGTTGAGACAATTGATTATGTTAGATGATAACAAATCCTCAAAAGAAAATAAGACAATTGAATTGTTTTTG
Organism: Meriones unguiculatus; assembly: GCF_030254825.1. Lineage (NCBI taxonomy): Eukaryota > Metazoa > Chordata > Mammalia > Rodentia > Muridae > Meriones > Meriones unguiculatus. The sequence goes on along the minus strand of NC_083362.1, from coordinate 20,852,022 downwards.
TTTTTTGTTTTTTGTTTTTTTCAAATGAAAGAATCAAGAGAAAAACAAACCCAAACTTTAAAACTGGAATTAGAGATGGGCTAAAGGAGGGACTCTGATGTGGGTAGGGAACATCAAAATGATATAATTATAATAAAAATGTATTTTTATTTTCATCATTATCATTATTTTCCAATTTATTCATGTTGTGTCCCAGTTATAGTTCCCTCTCTCATATACTCCCAGTCTCATCCTTGATCTCTCTTCCCCTCTCCCTCCCCGTGGTCCACTGATTGGAGACATCCTCCTCCCCTACTATTGAACCTTAGTCTATCAGGTCCCATTAGCATTGCCTTGATCCTCTTCCTTTGTGGGTTGGTTAGGTCACCCCACCAGGGAGAAGTGATCAAGGAGAAAGCAACCAAATTCATATCAACGGCTGTCTTTTCTCCCCTTACTAGAATACCAATATGGAGACTGAGTTGTCTATAGGCTCTATCTAAGTAGGGACTCCAGGTCCTCTCTCTGCATGGTTTTTGGTTGATGCATCAGTCTCTGAAGTACCTCCTGAACACAGATTGGTTTTGGCTTTGTTGTTCTCCTTGTGGGACTCCTGTCCCCTCCGGGTCCTTTTATACCTTATCCTAGAATCTGTTAGTTTCTAATAGATCAGAGGTGAGTAGTAGGCCTCCTGAGCCAGTTCTCCTTCTGTAGCTGGTTGAGGGGAATACCCAACCTCTGAGGACTTACTAGCAGTAGGCACGGTTGCTATGAATTCAAGTTTTATAAATTTCATGGGATTCCATGTATGAATGCTTGGGATATATGTTGTCCTGCTGAAATCCTTTTCAGAAAGTTCTTACCAATGCCTGAATCTCGAAATGGTTTCCCTGTAGCAGTTTCAGTGTTTCATGCTTTACTTTAATTTTTACATTTACTATTTTATTTTTCATGTATACATGTATTCATCTATGTGGTAGCACATGCATATGATCACACAACCCTGAGGCCAGAAAGCAGCATATCCTCTGGGGCTGGAGTTACAGAACATGGGGAGTCATTTTACATGGGTGCTGAGAACCAGTACTTCCCTTTCAAGAGTGTGCTTTTAACTGCTGAGCCATCACCCTAACTCTACTTCACGTATTATATTAGGGTCTTTAATACAGCTATAAATTATTTTGTTCTGGGTATAATCTTCTGAACTCCTTCTTTTACATATAAAAAATATCAACTTTTCCAAAAACATTTGTCGAATGGGATTTCATTTTTATTTTGTTTCACTTCATTTTTATCCAGTGTATATTTCTGACACTTTCATCAAAAATTTTATCTCTAAAGTTCTATGGGTTTATTTCTGGGACCTATATTTTATGACATCAATCTAGGAGTCTTTTTCTGTTTGAGTAGATTTTTTTTTGTCACTATAGCTCTGCAGTATGATTTGAGATCATAAATTTTGATACCTATTCTCTGTTTATGATTGCTTTGAACATTGTGGGATTTTTTTTCTTGTGACATTTAAGAGTGATTTTCTAGATCTTTGATGAATTCCTTTGCAATTTTGATGAAGATTATATTGCATCTATATATTAATATATACTACATATTTATATTGCCATTTAAATCACATTTATTATGACAGTCCAGGAGCACTGAGGTTCTTCCCAAAGTCTTGGATTTTCTCTATTCTGTCTTTATAAATTTTATTATATTTTTTGTCCCTTTTGTTAAATGCTAGTACTCCTCTATTAATGAGGATATTGTGAATTGAATATTTTTCCAAATTCCTTCTTCTGCAAATTCATTATTGGTTTACAGACACTTTCTAAAATCTTTGTTTGTTTTGCTGTTTATAATAAATATGTACTTGTTTCATAGCTAGAAAAACATTTTATTTTTCTTTCGAACTATTTTGAGCTGTACTGAATTGTGACAATTACCCTGGATAGCATTTTTTTAATATTTTCTCATTTACGCGCATCAAACCTAAAATAACATAGTTCTCCTCTGTTATCTACTAACAGGTATTTTTATGACATATGAGACATTTTCAAAGTCATAGACTCCCAACTGAATTAAGCAATTATTGTCAATACTACAATTATGAACTGGTTATAAAACTCTTTATGAAAAACTCTGTAAATGCACGAACTCAAGGGTTCTTCTAATCTGGATGATTATACTGAGAGAGTAATAACAGGCCAATTGCCAAGAAGAGAATTGCAAAGACAAACCTGATCCATAAAATGTGAAGTAATGCTCTGCTTCAGAATGTATGAGTGGGAGGTTGTTTAATGAGCGCCCTTAAATGGTCTCATGATCCTCCAGTTTTAGCTAGTATTTTTCAAGCACACAAATGAACACACTCACATACACATATCACACACATAGACATAAACACACACACAGACACACACACACACACACACAGGGTTCATTTATATTTTAACCTGATCAGCAGAGCTAATAAAATAGAGTATTTTGAGTTATTTACTTTTTTAATATTTTCTCTGGCTTGAAAACATATGGAAGCAGGATTTTCAGAAAACATGGAGAATATGCTCTCTACATACAAAGAAAAAATTTAAAAAATCTACATAAAGTTTGAACAAAGTAATGTAGAATCAATATTTACTTACATGAATTTGAAATGGATCTTGCAGTACCCTTTTTGGTGCACAAGAATTCCAGGATATGTCATAATCTATTTCTCAATTTAAAAGCATAGAATAGTACATCTCTCATCCCTCATCAGAGAAATTTCTTTTAAATAATGCCAATTAGCAGAAAGACCACAACTCATCAACATACAGAGACTTCAGAGTGCTCAGAACTAAAATAAAATATCTATAAAATACTCTTCCCTTAAACACAGGAACACCTGGAAGAGGAAGCAGAATGATTTTAAGAGCCAGAGATGGTGGATGACTACAAAAAAAATAGCATTTTCTGGCAATAACTCGAAAGAAGCACGTAGGAACTCATAGTGATTATGACAGCAGTCACATACCATGTTCAAGCTCAAGCCAGAGAAAATCTCAGCATGGATGGATAAGAGCTTGGCATAAAGTCCCTTCACAAACTGAGAGGTCACTGGCATTTGACTCACTTTACTTTAAGGGTGTGGTTCATTTTCCAGGAAAAATCCCTTTATGCAAAAATGTTTTCACAAGAACTGAACTTACCTGTTATTTGTGAATAAAAATAAAAAAGAGACAGAAGAGGGAGTTGGGTGGTAGTGGAAACAAGCTAGAATCTAGAGAAGTTTGGGGGAAGAGGGATGACTATGATCAAAGTACAGTGAATACATTCTCAGTGTTTCTAAATCTGTCTGTTGTTTGGGTCAAATAAGTGTATATACATTCCTATAGATAAATTATTTCAGACAAAAAGTTGTAACACTAATATGTATATTTGAAAACTTTTAAAACATATTAACAATGACTAGTGAACAAAAAAAAGGATGGATTATTGGCAAGTTTTCTTTCACAGGGACTGACTTCTCCACAGGGATTATGTGTCTTTTGCATTTGATAGATTTATTTTATTATCATTTCCTTTATTGTTATTATATATTACAATTTATTCACTTTGAATCCTTGCTGTAGCCCCCTCCCTCAATTTCTCCAAGTCTCACCCTCCTTCTCTCTTACCCCACTATGTCCCTCCCATAGTCCACTGATAGAGGAGTTTCTACGCCCTTACTATCTGACCCTTCCCTATCAGGTTTCATTAGGACTGTCTGAATCCTCTTTCTCTGTGGCCTAGTAAGGCCACCTCAGCAGGGAGAGCTGATAAAAAAGCAGACAATGGAATCCATGTCAAAGACACAGAGAGCTCCTGCTCCCCTTACTGGAGAACCTACATGGCAACTGAGCTGAGCATGGGCTACATCTGGGCAGAGGATCTAGGTCCCCTCCATGCATGGTCCTTGGTTAATTCATCAGATTCTGCAGGATCCCCTGAGCTCAGATATTTTGACTCTGTTGGTCTCCTTGTGGAGTGCCTATTCCCTCCGTCTTTCTATCTCCCTCTTCTTTCTTTGCACTCTGCCCAAAATTTGTCTATGAGTCTCAGCTTCTGCTTTTATACCTCACTGGGTAGAGTCTTTCAGAAGTGGCCTGTGGAAGGTTCCTGTCATGCTGTCTTCCCCTACTTTTGATGTTTATCCTGTTTGTCCTGCTGAATGAGGGGTAAGCGTCTTCCCTAGGGTCTTTCCTGTTGTTTAGCTTCTTTAGAACTGTAGATTTAGTATGTTTATCCTATATTATGTGACTAATATTCACTTATAAGTGAGTTTATAGTATATGTGTCTTTCTGCTTCTGAGTTGCCTCACTCAGGATGACCTTTTCTAGTTCCATCCATTTGCCTACAAATTTAATGATTTCCTTGTTTTTAATTAATACAAATGTTTTTAATTATACAAATGGAATTGGTATCCCATTGTATAAATGTAGCACAATTTCTTTTTTGATTCTTCAGCTGAGAGACATCTAGGTTGTTTTCAGATTGTGGCTATTATGAATAAATCTGCTATGAAGATAGTTGAGAAAATGTCCTTATTGTATTGTTGAACATCTTTCAGTTATATGTCCAGGAAGTGGTATAGCTGAGTGAGAACTGTTCCTAATTTTCTGAGAAAGCACCAGATTGTTTTCTAAAGTGGTTGTTCAAGTTTACATTCCCACCAGCAATGGAGAAGGTTTCTACTTTCTCCACAACCTCTCCAGCATGTGTTGTCCCTTGAGTATTTGATCTTAGCCATTCTGATTTTACATCCATCAAAATGGATAAGATCAGAAACTCATGTGTCAGTGCATGTTAGAAAGGTTGTGGAGAAAGGAGAAGACTCCTCCATTAATGGTGGGAGTGCAAACTTGAACAACCATTGTGGTGTTTTATCAGAAAATTGGGAACAGCTCTATCTCAAGACTCAACTATACCTGGTAACTCCTGGGCATAGACCCCTAAGATGCAACAAAGACATTTGCTCAACTATGTTCATAGTGTCCTTATTCATATTAACCAGGAACTTGAAACAACCCAGATGTCTCTCAATGAATAAAGAAACTGAGGTACATCTACAAATGGATTACAACTCAGCACTTAAAAATAAGAACATCATGAAATTTGTAGGCAAGTGGAAAAAAAACATTCTGAGTGAGGGTAACCCAGACCCAGAATTATACCCATGGTGTATACTCACTTATAAGCAGATGTTATCTATACAATAGAGGATAACCACACCACAATCCACAGACCTAAAGGAGCTAAGTAACAAGGACTCTCCTAAGGACAATGCTTAATCCTCATTTAGAAAAGGCAAATAAAATAGACACTGGAAGAGTTTGAAGAGTGAGAACAAGAGGAGAGCCTACTATAAATGCCCTCTGAAAGACTACACCCACCAGAGGATTGAAGCAGATGCTGAGATTCACAGCCAAATTTTGAGCAGAGAGCGAGGAGTCTTATGGAAGAGGAGAGGGATAGAAGGACCCAGAGGGGACAAGCGCTCCACAAGAAGACCAGAAGAGCAACAAATCTGTGCTGAGGCTGGGGGTCTGCAGAGACTGGTACACCAACCAAAAAGCATGCATGGAGAGACCTAGGCCCTCTAGTCTGATATAGCCAACAGGTAGCTCATTTTCCAAGTGGGTGGCCTAGTATGGGGAGCAGAGGCTGTAGCTGACATGACTCAGTTGTCTGTTCCTAGATCACTTTCCCCTGGTGGGGCGGCCTTCCAGACCACAGAGGAAGGAGATGCAGAAAGTCCTAAGGAGTCCTAGGCTAAGTTCAGCTGGTAGGGGAGGAGGTCACCCTATTCTTAGGACAAGTGAAAGGAGATAGTGGGAAGAGGGTGGAAAGTTGGGACCCAGAGAAGAGTGAGGGGGCTATGCTCAGGATGTAAACTAAGGAATTTAAAAGAATTAATTTAATTAAAAAAGAAGTGGCTGGCCTCAAACTCTTGATCCTCCTGCCTCTGTCTCCTTCAGCAAATCCTCATTTAGAAAGACAAATGGGATATGCATTGAACGTATGACAGGAATCTACCACAAAAGGCATCTGAAAGACTCTACCTACCAGTGTTTCAAGGCAGACACTAAGACTCATAACCAAACCCTCGGCAGAGTGCAGGGAATCATATGAAAGAAGGGGAGTTAGTATGATATGGAAAGGATAGGAGCTCTACAAGGACCAAATATATCTGGGCACAGGGTCTTTTCTGAGACTGACACTCAACCAAGGACCACCTATGAATATAACCTAGAACTTCTGCTCGGATGTGGCCCGTGGTAGCTCAATAACCAAGTAGTTTTCCAAAGTAAGGGGAACAAGGACTATTTCTAGCAGGATCTCAAGGGCTGGCTCTTTGACCTCCCCCCCCCCCAGGGGAGGAGCAGTCCTGCTAGGCCACAGAGGAGGACTTTGCAGCCAGCCCTGAAGATACCTGATAAAACAAGGTCAAATGAAAGGGGAGGAGGTCCTCCCCTATCAGTGGACTTAGAAAGGGGCAGGGAGGAGACCAGGGAGGGAGTGTGGGGTTGGGGAGGGAATGAGGGAGTGGGATACAGCTGGGACACAGAGTTAAAAAATGTAACTAAAAAGAAAAAAAAAGTGGCCCCCAAACCCCAAAATAAAACTCAGTCTTTCTCATGTCCTCATAACAGTTGGTCTACTGATATATATCTCCCTACAGATAATTCCTAATGCTCAAATATTTTTTTAAATAAATATTTGCTATTCATGGCATGACAACACTGCTCATTGTGTGTCAAATATTAACTGAGAACTATTTTGATATACTGAGGGTAAATATATACCTGTTAAATTTGAGTTAAAAGTGGAGCTGATTTTTCTTTGAACGTTGGATTTGGGTCATCAAAAACATGCTTCCAGCTTCAGCTCACAAGATTACACCAAATTTCTCCTTTTTGTTGTTGTTGTTGTTGTTGTTGTTTGTTGTTCAGTTTGCTATTGTCAGGAACCTCTCTCACCTCCAAACCTACGGTTGTGGACATAATTTAATGGGCAATTTGCAGTTGATCTTTTTTCTAAAGTTCAGATTTTAATGTTAGGCCAAGCTAAAGGAGTTGTCAGTTTGTGCATAATTACAAAGTTTGTGTGACTACATTCCCTGGACTGAAATAATGTTTTTAAAATAATTGCTCCAGGCTACGATATTTTCTGCTTACAGTTCCACTTATTCAGAAGGCTGAGGTGAAAACATGGTCTGAGCTCTTAGCTGAATGGCAGAAACATTTTGTCACCCATTGGCAAAAAATATATATATAGTTAAAAAATAAACAGTAACCGTGAAAGCTTCCTTAATAATACAGAGAATATTATATGACTGTTATTTAACTTTCGTATGTTCTGCAAACAGTGTAGAAATGTAAGAGAACAAAATATAGAGAGCAATTAGGAATTAAACGGAGTTGGCCAGTCACAGATTGTAGATTCTAGTAGGATAAATGTACTTTTTTAATTTGTAGCCATAAAGTGGTTAGAATGATGTGTAATATAATTATAATGGTAGAAACTCCAAGCAATTCATATCCAATACTGTTCACCTCTGAATAAGATACATTAACTCTCCTAATCACAAAATGTCAAAATTTTGTCTAATTTAGAAATCCACAACCAATCAGAACACAGTGTTTTGGAGCTCAGTGGAAAGGATACATTTGCAAAACAACTTCTGCACCTAAGGCTAAGGGATTAATACAGAAGAGTGCAGTGGAAATAATGTAAGACACAGAGACACACTGAGTTTGATGTGAGACGTGTCTCCTAGGAGTGCCAGAAGCTAAACCCATCAAGTCTCGCTAATATGACTGCTTAAATCCAGCTGACCAAGGATGACAGCAATAGACATGAGAATGTGTTCAGGGTAAAGCTCTGAGACCATAGCCCAACACAGAGAACTACAAGCAACTAAGAAATACCAAGAGTGGAAGAAATGGTCTTTCCAAGAGAAGGGGACATAAATTGATTATCCAGTGCTAAACAATTTCTGAAAACATACTTAGAGGCAACATTATATTTATATTTAGGTTATATTTAAGAATTTATGTACATACATACACATATACATATTCATTCAAGAGCAATTAATGAAAAAAGAGGCCATTCATGTGAGGAAGAGTAAAGAAGAATAGCAAGTTTTAGAGGGAGGAAAAGAAAACTGGAAAATAGTGCAATTATATAATAATCTCAAAAACTAAAGAAATAAAAAAAAAACCTGATAAATTTAAATTCTACTATATGTTTTATCTTGGCTTGCATTGTTTTAAGATACGCAGAAACAAATAAGCATAAGCGTTCTAATCTCACATGCTGCAGGCATATCTAGACCAGTTTTGAGGTTGATGTTTAATTAATTCATATATTTACCTGGCCAGTACTAACATGATCTCATGCAATTTCCGTTTGCATGAGAATACAGAATACAGAACTTGGTATGCAGATCCTATTGTGAATGGTATCATTACTTCTGCAAGAAAGGTCATCAAAATATTCAGTATATAATGTAAAAATAAAAGTAACATAAAGTAGTGTTTGTTGAAAAATATCTCAGAATATTAAACCACTGAACCAAATGAGATTTTATGTATTCTTGATAAAAATTTACTCGCAATAAAAGAAAATAACATTTTAAGTTTCAAGATTAATTGCTGCTCATATACCTTTATTTGTTAATTTCAGTAGTCACTGCAATTTAAGCATGGCAAACACATCATTAAAAATTATATATAATTCATTCCATAGAAATAAATTAGGCATTCATCCAATCACATAGAAATGAAGGTTGGAGGAAAGAGATGGAGCAAGCAACAACCACATAATAATGAGATGATTGCATTTTTTCTAATTCAACTTCTAGCTTCATAGAGATCCTCTCAGGAGAGAAAATTGTGCAATAAAGGAACTCCTTGAATACAAATGGGGTTTCAAATTGAGTGCTTGTCCATTTCTCTATGAATATACTATCTTGCAGGAACTTGGTTGCCTCTGGCAATGAAAAAGGAAGAATAACCCCCCCCCCAGGGAGATAACAGAAGGCTCTTCATTTGTTACCTGATGGCTCTGCAGAACTAAGTTTCTTCCCCTTAGGAAAAACAAGAGGGGGTTTGTGGCTTGGTTCTATCTAGCCAGACCCAAAGTAATTCTTAAAGCCTTGGAACGCAGACATTGCAACTTATCAAGACTATTTGTTTTCTTATGAAAGTAAGCCTAGTGTTTATTTCCAAACATTTACAGAATAAATAATACATACCATACACAAACTTATCTCGCAAGTAGATAATAAGTTATTTATACTATTTTTGCCGTTTATTATAACAATGATACCACTAGAAGAGAAAATACTGAAGAAAGAAATATATACAAGAAAATTCTAAAAAAAATAGATTTACCATTGCAAAATAAAAATGAATACAGAATTGTGGATAGACCTCAAGATATTCTGAATATCTTGCAGATGTGCAGCTCCAGGTCTGTTTCCCAGGATGAAAAAAATAAAAAATAAATGATTCCAAGAGATAAATAAGCAAGTAAGGTTTTAGTTTTTTCTTTGTCAATATACCTAACCCTTTACTGCTGTAGCTGTCCGGGTGGCCCTGAGAGAGTGGAGCCTAAAAGTAAGGCAGACTAATCTCTCATGCCAGCTTTATGCAGGGCATCACATTTTTAAAATAATCTGAGGGTGTTTAAGGGTTACGGAAGGTCATATGCGCGAAGCTCACATGAGTTCAAGCTGTGCACAGTCATAGAGGCAGGGTGTTCGCCCTATGGACTACACCGGGGAGAGGCACAGATGCACATTCCAAGAACAGCTTTGTGCTTGGAAGACTGAGGTCACAGGGCCCTTATTCTGCTCTCTTGGAGTTTTCCCACAATCAATCAGAATTCTCCTTATACATCTTCAATGTTCCAACACATACCAAAAAAAAAAAAAAGTTATTTTTTCAACTTAACTTAGTTTGCTTTCTATAAATTGAATATTGAGTCACAAAGCAATGTCAGTCAGCATATCAAGAAAAAAATAAAAATAAAAATGGAGAAGGTGCTGGCAGAATGGATCGGAGGTTAAGAATGCTGGCTGCTTTTGCACAGGATCTGGTCTCTTTCCCAGAATCCACAAGGATGCTCACAAATATCCTTAACCAGTTTCAGGAAATCCTTTGCCTTCTCTGTCCTCTGTCATACACAGACGTACATGCAAGCAAGACACTCATAGAAATAAAATAAACAATCTAAAAACAATATTTTATGAAAATTAAGTGACAAAATTCGTGTGGTGTTAATTGAAATGTTCACAACTCAGGAATAGAGCTTGATATAACTTGACTCACATTCAAAATAACTTTTGTTGTTTTTTGTTTTGATTTTTAGCTGGAAGGCTAAACCTAGATCCTTGCTACCATAGAGCTAAATCATTTATTACACAGAAACACACACACACATGCATATAGATGTGTATATGTAAGTCTAAACACTGTAGGAAAAAGTCTATGAACTTGAGAGCTGGTAGAGGGTAGGAGATATGAAATAGAAGGCTAACACGGAAGAGCTAGAGAGAGAAAGTGAAGGGGGATGAGACGTCTTACTTCAGCACTTTGTGAATTCAGAAGCCCTGCACTTACCACGTTCACAGTGAAAGATACTCACAGTTATATTCTGTGCTGAAATTTTAAAAAAGCTGCCTCCCCAGCCAGACACTAATTAAAATATGGTATTTGTAAATTTACAAGGCATTAAATAAAAATTTTAAGACACTTCTCACTAAGCTTCCATAGAGTCCAACATCACCCCCCACAAACATACATACACACAGAGACAGAGACAGAGACAGAGGGAGACAGAGACAGAGACGGAGACAGAGGGAGACAGAGTGCTTGTTTGTGTTTCTTCGCAATCTATGCTGAGACACAGACCTGAATCTGGACACAGTGAGAGCATGTGTCTAAGTATTAGAGAATTTATCTACTACGCATGGGGCCCATGGGTGGCTCCCCAGGACTGCCACCCCACATCTGTAACAGAAAAACAGATGGACAAAGAATTTCCTGTAAGAAAAAAGTCTTTACTCATGATTTTCCTTGAATATATTCCAATATAAAATTTCTACAATAAATTATATGAGTGTAGAAGAGAGTACATAAAATTAAATCCCTGACATTTTTATATTAAAAAAACTTTAATTATTTTATAAATCTCACTGTACATAAACAATCTGATGTTCGAATTTAAAATTTTCTTCATTCTGTATATTAATTAAATAAAAACTTCAAAACAGGAAAAAAAAGAAAATATTCAGAAACAAACAAAATGTATTTAATTTCATGAGTTACACAAGAACTATTGAGATAATATAAGTTCATTCCTTATAAGATATGGATGATTAATTAAATCTTCAAATTTGTATCAATAAGCACGCTATATTTTTATACAAAAATATAAGTTTTATTCCTTGGAAAGTTATTTGCAATTAGTTTTTCGTCTAGCAACATAAAAGTATCCTTTTCTGGTCTTATTTAATTATAGGATCCTAGTTCCAAATCTTCAGATGTCAGTATATATCCTGAAGTAACTGTAAGAGTCCACGTTAGAGTCTGGAGATTGGGGAGCAAAAAAAGAGGATAATAGCAGAGTATAAGTGATAAGATAGAAGAAATGAATGAAGAGTTTTCTTTAAGGAGGAGACATGGAGAGAAGAAGATAGTAAAATTAAAAAAAATGTGAACATCTTAAAAGTCATAAGGAATCATCCTATTAACCATTAAGCCAAAGACCATCTGACAAATCTCAACATCAAGCATAAAAGTCCTCTTTTGTGTTGGTCACAGCTGTTTAAGGGAGTCATCAAACATGTGGCTATTTCAACGGGCCATCTTCAGAGGTGGAAAGGTCAGGCCTTATGATGACAACACTATGTACTTCAGCATCAGGGACCAGAGGCTCTCATGCTGGAACTGCCTCACGTAACTTCTCCATGAGGCCTACCTTTTGCTCTTCAAAAGGTAAGAACTAACCTTGAATACATTCTGTAAAACATTTTTTTTCTCTCAAGTGAAAAATCATACACCCATAGTAATTCATGTAAAAACAAACAAACAAACAAAAAAACGAACTTACATGGTATCTCCAACACTAATGTAAGAATCAGAAAATTAAAAATAGAAACACTTGCAATTTTATTTAAAATTGTTAAAATATTTGCAGTCCTGAACGTACTCAATAATGGAAAACTGAATAGCTTACCTGCACAATAAAGAAAAGGCAAAGGCAGTTCATCGACGCTTCTCAGTCTGGGCCTATGCATTTTTGAAATACCATAATCAAAGGAAGAAAAGAAGATGAAAGTCATAAATTTGAAAGAAGACTCCAAATCTTACCCTATTTGTGCATGCCATACTTAATAACTAGTAGATCCAGGAAGAAAGTTTCAGAATAAACACATAAAGCACTGAGAATGTGATTTTTAAAAATATATTTTCCACAACATGATTAAGTGAGTAGTGAACAAGGTTGTAAACTCCAAAATAACCTTTCAAAAGAAAAACATTACTTGTTGGCATAAGGAAGTGGTGTAGATGTTAACAGCACTAACGGCTCTTGCAGAAAACTCAACTTCAGCAGCCAGTGCACCTAACATGTAGCTCACAAACAGGATCCCATACCTCTTCTGCTCTCCATACATACTTTCACACATATGAGGTACATAAACTCACTCCAATGCACATAAACACATCCATAAACCTACAATATAAATAAGTAAATCTTCAAAAAGTATTTGCTTTCATAATTGCTATCCATGTGCACAAGTAAAACAAAAGCAAAACTATTTAGTGTGCACATTCAATCAAGCACACTTGGGATTATTGTGTTGAAAACTAAACAATACCAATAAAAAAGTCAATGAAACGTTAAGTTTATTGGTATTAGTTAACACTTCCAATGCAATTCTGAATCTAAGTGTATTTAACTCTCATATAGTCTTTTTTTCTTTTTTATTCTTCTCTCATATAATTTACCCTGATTGCAGTTTTTCCTCCCTCCGTTCCTCCCATTCTTCACTCCACCTTCCATCTTTCCAAGATCTACTTATCTGTTTTCCTTCAGAAAAAAAAAGGCCTCCCAGAGATATCAATCAAATATGACACAATAAGATACAGTAAAATATGAGGGTTTGTACCTAGTTGATATGTTATCATACCTGGTTTTGCTGCATTTGGTTGATATCCCTCAGATTCACTCCTACTTTTTTTATGTCATTAGAAAAGAAAAGGCTTCTAAGAGACAAAACATGACAAACATGACAAAATGAAATGAAGCAAAAACTATAATATATTGAAGTTGGATACAGCAACTCAATGGAAGAAGAGTCCCAAGTTAAAAATAAGTATCATATATCTGATCATTCTTGGAGTCAGGAGTGCCATAAAAATACTGAGCCTGGGAGGTAGAGGCAGAGGCAGAGGCAGGTGAATCTCAGTGAGTTCAAGGCCAGCCTGATCTACAAAGTGAGTCCAGTACATCTAAGGCTACACAGTAAAACCCTGTCTGAGGGGGTTAGTATAGAAAATAATTAGAACCCACACCCTGAAAATTACTAAGCTAGTAGTTACAATATACACACAGAAAACCTGGGGCAGACCCGTGCAAGGCTGGCACATGCTGTTTCAGTCTCTGTGCTCATACATACTTTGCTTAGCTGGTTCAGAAGACATTATTCTCCCGGTGTCCTCCATTCCCTCTGGTTCTTATAATCTTTCTGCCTCCTCTTCCATGGGGTTTTCTCATATCTGAGGGGAGGGACTGGATGGAGAACTCTCATTTATACTCTCTCTGCACCGTAATGTCTGGCTATGGGTCTCAGCATCTGTTCCCATTTGCTGCCAGTAGAAGCCTCTTTGATAATGATTGGATAAGGCAAGGTTGAGTATAGCAGAATATTATTGGAAGTCATTGTATTGATACTTTATTTGTTAAACACTAGTATTCAGTCTAAAATTGGGTCTCTGGGCTAGCTCTTCACTGGTTCTTCGTTACCCAAACAGGGTTGGGTGTGGTTTCTTACTCAGGAAGTAGGCTTTAGGTCAAATGGGACATTGGTTGGCTATTTTTGTATGAACTGCTCCACCGTTGCCTTAGCATGTTGTGTAGGCAGGACATATTGTAGATTAAATATTTTGTGGCCAGGTTGGTGTCCTCATTTCCCTTTTGGTAGCCTTCAGAACACTTTCCTGCACCAAAGATACTAGAATATAGAATATAGGGGTGAAGGTTCCATGTAGGCACAAGCTTGACTTATCCATGTTGAATGAGTTGTATGGGCATTGTTTTTGGCAATGGGGGTCAGCTGCCAGTTTGTAGAGAACAACCTTTTGTCTAAGCAACATCCCAGGTTGTCTGGGTATTTCAATGCTATCCACTTGGCCAATAACTCAGTTGAATGCAGTCTAGACTCACTTCTGGAAGCCTCCTAAGGCTACAAGAGATAGCCAGCTGAGTATGTGTGTTACCCATTACTAGAAATCCTCATTAGGAACCCCTTCATCGATTCCAGGAAGTTTCCATTTCACTAGGTTCCTACTACATCCTCCAAATACCCTCCTACCCCAATTCCTGCTCTCCCTGAAATTTTCATTTAATGTTTCATGGTATCTTGAAGAAGCATTGTCCCTTGTTATAAAATAGCTCCATTTAAACATCCCTTGCATATGTAAATGTGTTCCTTTTGGTAAGAGTCTATGGTAATAGGTTTCATACATTTTCAAAGGTTTTGGGCCAGCTATCTTTCCCTATGTCCATTCACCACAGTGCCATACTCACTTTCATCCCATTTAATCATGCCTATTTCATTATTTTTCCCCTTTCCTTTTATCGGTTCTCTCCTCTTTTCCTTTGAACTACCCTCCCCATATCTCATTATTAGTTTCCTGACTTTTATAGGTAATCTGATTTATACACACATTTAAAAGTTCAGCCCTATAATTCATAAATGAGAGATAATATACAACATTTGTGTTTCTGAATTTGAGTTAACTAACTTAAAATTATTATGACTGGCTCCATACATTTACCTTTGGGATTTATAATTTCATTTTCTCTCACAACTCAATAACATTCTATTATACAAAGAATATCTCATCTTCACTATTCATTAATGAATTGATAAGCATCTAGGCTACTTCCATTTCCTGTCTATTGTGAATAAATCAGCAATGATGGTGAAGGAACAGCATCTCTACAGTAGCAATAAGTAGTTGGGAAGATACACAGTAGCTCCATCATATGGTCAGTTTATTTATAGCTTCCTAAAGAAACACCGTGACTCTTTTCATACTGTCTGTAGCATTTGTATGCTAACCAAGACTAAAACTGTGTTCCTCTTTCCTCTAACCACAGTAGCATTTGTTGTTCTTTTAACATTTAACATTTCTGACTAAGTTTCTCAGATGAGAACTGTAAGAGCTACATTGGTGACTGGCTTGGCAAAGTATGCCCAGTGTTTCAATACTGGCACAAACATTATAGGCATAACGAACAACCCTCTGCTTGGACTGAAAGCCACAATAGGACAGTACCTGACACTGTTAACTGAGGTAAAATCCCAACATGGCTAGGTCATAGGCCCTCGGGGACAACTTAATATCTCTTACTTTTCTCAATAGGATAATAATAAGTTTCCATCTATTCTTTTTCCTTTATACTCAAAGATCTGTACATTTATCATCCTTCATCAGAAAAATCTTTTCCCAGTAGGTGGTAATTTACTCTGATGTTCACAACTGGATAGAATGAAGATAATAAGAGACAGCTGTAAATGATCCATCTATATAACATAGCTCCTCTCTCCTCCAAGACTCAAGACAATCACAGAGTAGAACATGGGAAGATTATAAGAGCCAGAGGTGATGGTCGTCTGAAGCAAAATAGTAGTTTATGCATATGGCAGTGCCATTGCACACAAGAACTCTAACAGCCTTGACTATATGTCCAAAATCTGGGCAGATTTGAGCCATTCAAGTCCCAGCATTTATGTGGGAGAGTATCATGAAGCCCCACACATAGACTAAGAGCTAACAGTAACTGAAGGCTGTGGGGGTAGAGGAATCAACTTTATTCAAGAATACTATCCCTGAGAGAGTGCATATGGGTCTCTAACAGCGCTTCCTACAACCATGTTCATACAGGCACTGTTGTGCAGATTCAGGGCGTGGATTAAAAAGGAATGCATGAAGTTTTAATAGGAAAGTGGTATTGAAGACAGGTGAGAAATGTGAAGAAAGGGAGTGTGAGGTAAATTTAATCATAACATTATATTCATATCTGAAATTCCAAAACAAATATATATAAAGATAATAATACTGCTTCCGGTATGATTTTATTAACTTCAAAATCATTTATTAGCACAAACTTTTTGCCAACTTAAACATTAACCCAAGAGTAATGAAATTTGTAGTCAACCCTGAAGATTTAAGACAATTCCCATCTCTCTGTGTGCCATCTATGTGTGATAAAACATAATGACCAAAAGCCCAAGATCCGCGGTATAATCTGGCCTGGGTCCCACGCCTGCCTGTGAGTGGCCAGCCATACTGACTCCACAGAGCCTGACTGTACAAGTCGCTCAGTCCTTCAGTGCCTGTGCAGCCACCAACGTCTGGCGGACCTGCAAAACCGCAAAGGTGCACCAAGCACGAAGCCATGGTAGTGGCTACATAAGACTTACCGGCAAGCACCTAGTCACCTCAGTTCTGGAGCCGCAAATGGATTTCCGGGTACAGGGGCTGCAACACCACTGAGCTGTCTGAGCACACATTTGGCTCAGCAGGTCCAAACCTGCCAGTAGAGAACAGGAGGAAACCCTGTGCATTTACGATTTAACCTGCTAGAGATTCAGTGCGCCCCCAAGTGCTTGCAGAACCCCAGATCCAGGGTGCTTCTAAGCTAACAGCCAGACATCAGAAATCTCCCACCCACATATCCATTGTGGGAAACAGGGGGTTTCTTGGGACAAGGAAGCCCCAGCTCTGTGGAGCTTCCAGCGGAGTTTAGGCAGATAACTGCTAGAGCTCAGTTAAAGACAATTACCAGTAGCCTGTAGGCCACTGACATACTCAGAGAATTTGCACACACGATCATCATCAGAGCTTGCAATAACTTCAGCACCGCCTCCCCCTTCAGGACCGCAAGGAGCCACTCCCTCACACTGAAGGCCTCTACATTCTCTAGCACCCTGTCCCTCAAGGGTGTTCCATGCAAACGCACAGGCTCGCCTGCATTTGTCCTTTTTCTGCACCCGCGGACTTTCCTCCTACAGATACAGCTGAAAAAACAATTCACACGCTGAAACCATTGGACTTCTCTCATCTTCCTGAAGAATTCTCCAGACTCCAGACGCCAGAGAAAGATTTGAACCAATTTGAACTGCAGAACCCAAGAACAGTGAAGGATATAGTTAAACAAATGGCCAGAGGTCAGCAAAAGGACACACACACACCCCAAAAAAATCAGGAAATTATGGCTTCAGCAGCAAACCCCAAAATCAATGGATACTCCAATTAATTGGAAACACAGGAATGTGACCTTAAAAATATGCTTATCCAGTTATTAGAGTCACACAAAGAGGAAACAAATAAATCTCTCAGAGAAATAGGCATGCAGATACAGACAGTTAAAGAGGAAATGAACAAATCTCTCAAAGAATTGACCTGACAGGTGATGGCAAAGAAAGAGGAACTGAACAAAATTCTCAAAGAAACAGGGGAAAATATAACCAAACAAATAGAGGGACAAGTAAAGGCAAAATTAATGGCATATAGAGAAGAAATGAACAAAAAAAATATAGTTCATCATACAGAGACAGGAAGCCACATTCAAAGAGATGAAGGAAATGGTATAAGACATAAAAAATAGAATTAGAATCAATAAAGAAAACACAAACAGAGAAAACCGTGGAGCTGGAGAACTTAGAGAAAAGATCAGGAACCATAAAAGTAAGCATCAACAACAGAATACAAGAGATGGAAGAGAGAATCTCTGGTGCTGAAGATACTCTTGCAGAAATTAATACTTCTTTCAAAGAAAAAGTAAAATTAGAAAAGTCCCAAACACAAAACATCCAAGAAATCACAGATGCCATGGAAAGATGAATCTAAGAATAATAGGAATTGATGAAAAGGAAGATTCCAAGCTCCAAGTTACAAAATATCTTCAAAAACATCATAGAAGAAAATTTCCCCAACTTAAAGAAAGAGGTGTCCATAAACATACAAGAGGCCTACAGAACACCAAACAGACTAGACCAGAAAAGAAAATCCTCACGTCTCATCATTGTCAAAAAACTAAATATACAGAATAAAGAAAAGATATTAAAAGCAGCCAGGGAAAAAGGCCAAGTAACATATGAAGGTAGACCTATCAGAATCACATCGGACTTCTCATCAGAAAATATGAAAACCAGAAGGGCCTGGGCAGATGTCATGCAGTCTTTAAGGGACCACAGATGCCAGCCCGGACTATTATACCCATCAAAGCTTTCAATCAACATAGATGGAGAAAACAAAATATTCCATGATAAAACTAAATTTATGCAATTTCTACACAGCAAACCAGCCCTGCAGAAGATAATAGAAGGAAAGCTCCAATCCAATGAAAACAACTATACCAAAAAAAAAAAAAAAAAAAACAAACCCTAGGATACAGATAATGACCCTAAAAAAATTAAAAGAAAACAAGTGATGAATCACAGTAAGACCACCAATTCCACAATAATAGGAAATAACGTTCATTGGTCACTATTATCTATCAACATCAATGGAATCAAATCTCCAATAAAAAGACACAGACTAACAGAATAGGTAAGAAAAAGGGACCCAACATTCTGTTGCATCCAAGAAACACACCTCTGCAATAAAAATAAACACTACCTCAGAATAAAGGGCATGAGAAAAATGTTTTCAGTCAAATAGACCCCCCCAAAAAAAAAATAAAGCTGAGGAGGCTATCCTATTATCTAATAAAATAGACTTTCAACCAAAATTAATCAAAAATGATGAGGTAAGGCACTACATTTTCATCAAGGAAAAATCCACCAAGGAGAAATCACAATTCTGAACATCTATGCCCCAAATACAAGAGTACCTACGTTTGTAAAGAAACATTATTAAAACTTAAATAAGATATTGATCCCAACACCTTAATAGTGGGAGACTTTAACACCCCACTATCACCAAAAGACAGGTCATCTATACAGAAGCCAAACAGGGAAATAAAGGCACTTAAAGAGGCTCTAAATCAAATGGACCTAATAGATGTCTACAGAACTTTCCACCCAAGCTCAAAAGAATACCTGCTTTTCAGCACCTCATGGAACCTTCTGCAAAATAAACCATATAGTGGGTCACAAAGCAAGCCTCAACAGATACAAGAAAATGGAAATAATCCCCTGTATTCTATTTGATCACCATGGACTAAAGCTGGACCTCAGCAACAATAGAAATAACATAAAGCCTACACACACATGGAAACTGAACAACTTGCTGCTCAATGACAGCTGGTTTAAGGAAGAAATAAAGAAATTAAAGACTATCTAGAATTCAATGAAAACAAAGGTACAACATACCCTAATTTATGAGACACAATGAAAGCAGTGCTCAGAGGAAAATTCATAGCACTAAGTGCCCTCAAGAAGAAATTTGTAACATCTCATACAAGCAACTTAGTGGCCCAACTGAAAGTCCTAGAAAAAAAAAAAAAAAAGAAGCAGATACACCCAAGAGGAAGAGATGTCTGGAAATAATCAAAATTGGGGCAGAAATCAATCTATTAGAAACAAATAAAACTATTCAAAGAATCAATGAAACCAAGAGCTGGTTCTTTGAGAAAATCAACAAAATAGACAAACCCTTAGCCAAACTAACTAAAACGCAGAAAGAAACTATTCAAATCAGCAAAATCAAAAATGAAAAGGGGGGCATGCCACAGACACCGAAGAAATCCAAACAATCATTAGATCGTACTACAAAAGCCTATATGCCAAAAATTCGAAAATCTAAAAGAAATGGAGAATTTTCTTGATCGATTCTATCTACCAAAATTAAGTCAAGATCAAGTAGAATGATTGAATACTCCTATATCCCCCAAGGAAATAGAAGTAGTCATCAACAGTCTCCCTTCTGAAAAAAGTCCAGGGCCAGATGGTTTCAGATCAGAATTCTACTAGATCTTCAAAAAAGAACTAATTCCAAATTTCTTCAAACTATTCCACAAAATAGAAACAGGAATTTTACCAAACTCATTTTATGAAGCCACAGTCAACTTGATACCTAATTTACACAAAGATACAACAACAACAACAAAAAAAAAAAAAAAAAAAACAGAACTTCAGACCTATCTCTCTTATGAACATTGATGCAAAAACACTCAATAAATACTTGCAAACTGAAGCCAAGAACACATCAAATATATCATTCGCCATGACCTAGTAGGCTTCATCCCAGGTAGCAAGGATGGTTCAATATATGGAAATCCATCAATGCAATCCACCATGTAAACAAAGTGAAAGAGAAAAATCACATGATCATCTCCTTAGATGCCAAAAAAAGCATTTGACAAAATTCCATATCCATTCATGTTTAACGACTTGAAGACATCAGGGATACAAGGCACTGACCTAAACATAATAAAGACAATATACAGCAAGCCTATAGCCAACATCAAACTCAATGGAAAGAAACTTAAGTCAATCCCACTGAAATCAGGGATAAGACAAGGCCACCCACTCTCTCCATATCTCTTCAACATAGTACTGGAAGTCCTAGCTAGAGCAATAAGACAAGTAAAGGAAATCAAGTGGATACAAATTGGAAAGGAAGAAGTCAAAGTTTCACTATTCGCAGATGATATGATAGTGTACCTGAGTGACCCCAAGAACTCAACCAGAGAACTCCTTCAGCTGGTAAACACCTTCAGCAAAGTGGCTGGATACAAAATTAACTCAAAAAATCAGAAGCCCTTCTGTATTCCCAAGACAAAAGGGCTGAGAAAGAAATCAGGGATACAATAGCCTTCACAATAGCCACTAATAACATAGAGTGCCTTGGGGTGACTCTAAGCAACAAGTGAAAGACCTGTTTGAAAAAAACTTCAACTCCCTGAAGAAAGAAAATGAAAAAGATATCAGAAAATGGAAACATCTGATGTGCTCATGGATCAGTAGGATTAACATAGTAAAAATGGCCATCCTGCCAAAAGCAATCTTCAGTTTCAACGAAATTCCCATCAAAATACCAAACTAATTCCTTACAGACATTGAAAGAAAAATTCTCAACTTCATATGGAAAAACAAAACACCCAGAATTTGAAAAAAATCCTGTACAAGAACAGATCATCTGGAGATATATCCATCCCTCATCTGAAGCTGTACTACAAAGCATTAGTAATAAAAACGGCATGATATTGGCATAGAAACAGAAAGGTGGATCAATGGAACCAATTAGAAGACTCAAAAATAAACCCAAACACCTACGAATACTTGATTTTCAAGAAAGAGTACAAAACCATTCAATGGGAAAAGACAGCATCTTCAACAAATGGTGCTGGCCAAACTGGATGTCTACATGTAGAAAAATGAAAATAGATCCATACTCATCACCCTGCACAAAACTAAAGTCCAAGTGGATCAAAGACCTCAACAAAAAACCAGACACATTAAATCAGTTAGAAGGAAAAGTGGGGAAGAACTTGGAACTTATTGACATAGGAGACAACTTCCTGAACAGAACACCAACAGCACAGGCTCTAAGAGCAAAAATCAACAAATGGGAACTCATTAAAATGAAAAGCTTCTGTAAAGCAAAAGATGTAGTCATCAGAAAAAAATGACAACCTACAGACTGGGAAAGGATCTTCACCAATCCTATATCTGACAAAGGGCTTATATCCAGAATATATAAAGAACTAAAGAAATTAAAAAGCAATAAATCAAGTAATCCAATTAAAACATGGGGTATGGAGCTAAACAGAGAATTCTCTGTAAAGGAATATAAAATGGCAGAGAAACATCTAAAGAGATGCTTAACTTCCTTAGACATCAGAGAAATGCAAATCAAATGACCCTGAGATTTCACCTCACACACATTAGAATGGCAAAGGTTAAAAAGTCAAGTAACAACTCATGCTGGAGAGGTTGTGGAGAAAGGGGAAGCCTCCTCCATTGCTGGTGCAAATGTAAACCTGTATAACCACTTTGGAAATCAATCTGGCCCTTTCTCATACAATTAAGAATAGTGCTTCCTCAAGATCCAGCTATACCTCTCCTAGGTATATATCCAAAGGAATCTCAAGTACACAACAAGGACATTTGCTCAACTATGTTTATAGGTAGCAGCTTTATTTGTAACAGCCAGAAACTGGAAACAACCCAGATATCCATCAACGGAGGAATGGATACAGAAATTCTGGTAATTTTACACAATGGAATACTACTCAGCAATTAAAAAGAAGGAAATCATGAAATTTGCAGGCAAATGGTGGGATGTATAAAAGATCATACTGAGTGAGATAATCCAGGAGGAGAGAGACACACGGTATATACTCACGTATATAGACCTATAAGATAGGATAAACATACTAAAATCTGTACATCTAAAAAACTAATCAAGAGAGAGGACCAGGGGTAAGATGGTCAGTCCACACTTAGAAAGACTAATGGGATGTACATGGGAAGTAGGAGAAAACAATAACAGGTCAGGAGCCTAGCACAGAGGGCCTCTGAAAGATTCTACCTAGCAGTGTATCAGAACATATGGTGAGACTCATATCCAAACCTTCAGCAGAGTGCAGGGACTCATAGGATTAAAGGGAAGTTAATCTGACCTGGAAACGACAGGAGCTCCACAAGGACAAAATATATTAGGGCATGAGGGTCCTCTATGAGACTGTTTCTCTAATCAAGGACCATGTATGGATATAACCATGTGTGTTTTTCTGCTTCTGGATTAGCTCACTCAGGATGATTTTTTCTACTTCCCACCCCTTGCCTGCAAATTTCAAATAGAACCCCTGCTGGGATGTAGCCTAAGGTAGCTCAGTAACAAAGTGGGTTACCCTAGTAAGGGGACCAGGACCTATTTCTGTCATGAACTCAAAGACTGGCTCCTTTACCTCCCCCCCCTTCCCGAGGGAGGAGCAACCTTGTCATGCCACAGAGGAGGACATTGTAGCTAGTCCTGATGAGACCTGATGAGCTAGGGTCAGATGGAAGGGGAGTAGGACCTCCCCTAAGCAGTGGACTTTAAAAGAGGCAGGGAGGAGATGAGGGAGGGTAGGATTGGGAGGGAATGAAGGAGGGTTCTATGGCTGGGATACAAAGTAAATATTTATTTATTTATTACATTGTATTCACTTTTTATCCCAGCTGTAGCACCCTCCCTTATCCCCTCCCAATCCCACTGTTCATCCTTCTTCTCCTCCCATTCTCCTCCCAAATTCACTGATAGGGGAGGTCCTCCTCCCCTTCCATCTAACCCTAGCCTATCAGGTCTCATCAGGACTGGGTTCATTTTCTTCCTCTTTGGGCTGGTAAGACAGCACCCTCCTCAGGGTGAAGTGATCAAAGAGCCAGCCCCTGAGTTTTTTCAAAGACAGCCTCTGATCCCCTTACTAGTATACCCACTTGAACACTGAGCTCCCATGGGCTGAATCTGTGCATGGGTTCAAAGTTATCTTCATGCATGGTCCTTGGTTAGAGTATCAATCTCAGAAATAAACCCTGTGCCCAGATTTTTTGGTTCTGTTGCTCGCCTTGTGGAGCTCCTGTCCCCTCCATGTCTTTCTATCTCCCCCTTCTTCACAAGATTCCCTGCATTCTGCCGAAATTTTGGCTCTGAGTCTCAGCATCTGCTTCAATACCCTTCTGGGTAGAGTCTTTCATAGGCCCTTTGTGGTAGGCTTGTCCTGGTCCCTGTTTTCTCCCTCTTCCAATATCTATCCCTTTTGCCTTTCTGAATGAAGACTGACCATCTTACACAGGGTCCTCCTTCTTGCTTAGCTTCTTTAGGTGTACAGATTTTAGTATGTTTATCCTATATTATATGTCTAATATCCACTTATAAGTAAGTATATACCATGTGCGTTTTTCTGCTTCTGGATTAGCTCACTCAGGATAATTTTTTTCTACTTCCCACCCCTTGCCTGCAAATTTCATGATTTACTTGTTTTTAATTGCTGAGTAATATTCCATTGTGTAAATGTACCACGATTTCTGTATCCATTACTCAGTTGAGGAACATCTGGGTTGTTTCCACGTTCTGGCTATTATGAATAAAGCTGCTACAAACATGGTTGAGCAAATGTCCTTCTCCATAGTTAGACATCTATACTTGCCAGTTTGGGTTATCTCTTTATGCTGAGTGAAAACATTGAGTGTAGAGCATACTGAACTAGATTACTTCATACATTTCATATGTAAACTTGTGTGAGGCTCACTTACATCCTGAAGGTGGTGTGTCTATGGGAGAGTAAACAGCCTAGCTGGGCCAGGCACTTCTACTGTTGGATTGAGTTTAAGGATCACATCATGAGATGGAAGCCGTTCTCTGCACAATTAGGGTGTCTGCCAAGACCCTTAAACTAGATAGGTCACTGGCTTTAGGATGAAACCTGTTGCTATAATTTATTAAAGAATCTCAACAATAAAAACACCTCAATCTGCAGCAAAGCCTTGCTCAACAATCTTCAGAGAAGCCCTTCCTGTAAGTAGATGACAATTAACTTACTGACAATAGCATGCAAAAGTGAAAGACTTTGGACACTTAGAACTAAATGGAACATTTTCATGCATCTCCTCTCATAAAAGATCAGCCATCTATGCAGAAGAGGAGAGAGAAAGATTTTAAGAGCCAGACAGAAGTGGTGGTTGACTCAGAGGAAAGAATGAATGTCTTCCAGAGAAAGCATGTCTAGGAGTTGTTAGCCATCACAAATGGACTTCATGTGTTTCTAAAAGGCTTTTTGTTTTATTTGAGTGTTTTTTCTTTTTTTTTTTTGTTTTATTCACTTGGTTTTTTTTACTTTTTTTAAGAGAGAGAGAGAAAAAATTTTGATCAGGAGATATATGAATAGGACCGAAGAGGAATTTAATGAGAAATAAGAAAGTGATCAAAACAAACTGCATGCAAATATTTAAATAAAATTTAAAAACCATAACCAACTATAACAATGCCACTATCTTTAAAAAATGAAAACAATTCGTAAGTTTTCTCTTTAAAGTATCAAACACCTTAGTTTTAAGGTTCAAATTCCATTCACTGTCATATTCTGTAAAAGGTTTTAAAAAACATAAAGCTATATATTTTTACTTCAAGAGAGATAGATCACAGCACAGTAATCACAAAATCAAAGAAAAACTGAAAAATATGATAAAATAATGCATAAGAATCAGATATGTAAAGTGTGTGTGTGTATGTGTATGTGCATGAACAAGTGTGCACATATTTTTTCCTAAAAACATAGTGCTATTTTTTTCTTTAAAATATACTTGTTATTTCACTTTGGTATAAAGGAAATTATTGTTTTTATGTTCAAGGGAATTTTACTTGAATATTAATGCTTTTGATTTCGGTTATGGCATATGGATGTTACCATGGTTACCCACCATGACGAACCCTGTCCTTTAGTCAATCATAAGCCAAAACAAATATTCCTTTCCTTATCTTGGGTTTAGTTTTTCTTTCTTCTTCCCAGCGGTGGTGTTAAGTATCAAGAGCAAGAAAACCCAAGCTCAGCATCCTGTGGCCAGTTTACCTGCTACAATGTTCACTTTAACAATTTATGTGCATGTGACCAGCTTTCTAAAGCATTTATAAAGTACAGTAGGTCTTTTACCTTTAAAGAGTTGACTGTAAAATAACAAAAAATCGAAATATTAAAATATAGTGTGGCACATGTTATAATAAAGATGAGAATGAAGGGAGAAAATTGAAGTTAGTATTAAGCAAAAACTTTAAACAGGTAAAATGGAAGTAGAATGTCTCAAAGCTATTCTACAGTGATGCCTTTAAAAAATTAATCCAAGAATAATCAATGAAACATAATGTTAGGAATGTGTTCTGAAAAAACGAAAACTTCTGTAAAATAACCTACTTGTACTTTCATCTGGTCAAACATAGAAATGAAGTGGCAAAATATGTCCACACACCTGGTCATTATCCCTTGTGGCTTAGAAACTTCCTAAAAGGTTGGCATTGATGTGTCAAAGCAAGTAGCAGGTGGTCTCAAAGTCCCTGCTCCCTCTGGTGATGGATGTCACTTAGTTCTTAAATTTTCCAAAGAAGGTGCCCTAAGAAAATTAGCAAGCAAACCTACAAACCCTGTTTGACCACATTTATGCAAAAGAAAGGCAAGAGAGCATTTCCTCTCATCACATATGGACACACTCATTAAAGAGAGCTTCAGCTACTCACTGGCAGGATAAGGAACAGTAGCTTGGAACTCTATAGATCCAAGCCTAAATATTTATGCTTAGTCAAATTAAACATTCTTTGAAAGTTTTTATTCAGTATTGGATCACATCCAATTATTTAGGCTTTTGTCTATATATCATGTCTGAATAATAGCATTCGTTTGTTTTGCTTTAACACTTATGTAAGATTTGTATTATGTCCTGTACTTTACTGATGCACAAACATTAACTCTATACACTTAACAACTTCCTGTGAAGTGTTTTGTTATTGTTTTGACTTTATAGACTGAGACCTCTGACTTATTTAATGAGGTAAGCTATAGACTTGAAGTATATTCACTGACTACACTCTGATTTGAACCTGATGCTGTGATCTCAGTCTAATCTCATATTAGTTGTGCTGTTTCTCTATAAAGTATTGTTTATCAATTTGATCTTTGAGCAGCTGTGCTATTTGTCACCATATAACTATCATCACAAGTACTTCCATTTGTGTAATGTAATTAAGTGTATATTGCTTAACTTCAGTTCAGCTTTATCAGCCTAATTATAATCATACTAATTCTTTCCAAAGTGTCATTGGCAGCTTAACAGTAGAAGATGATTAAAAATCACCCATGTACAATACCACCATTAACTTCTTAAAAACTATCTGTTATTGCCAAATATATATAAATTCAATTACCTGCATATTAAAACAAAAAAATTGTTTCAATAGCATTTTTTTAATTAGAAAACAAATGATGGGATAGAGTAAAAGATTTCTGATGAGAGCAGAAGCTACTGATGAAATGCCAACCTGACTTTTAGTTATTTAGCAGTCTAAATTTAGTTATTCAGCCATTTAGGACTAAAATCTAATTCAGGGCTTATTATCATATGTAGACATCACAATTAGATATTGAGAAACAAAAGTTTCAGCTTTCAAGTCTACCTTGATTTAATGAAAATGCAATTGCTGTCCATTGTTTCAATATAAGAGAGAGGATTTTGCAATTCTTTCTTTGAATATCTATGACATTAGTGTTAATTGTGTTGGAAAATAAGAAACATCACCAAATTTGAAAAATTTCATATATGAAAAAAATTATTATTTATATATGTGTGTACATAGTTTATATAGAGAATGATGGTTATATGTAAATATACCTATGTACAAATTTTAAAATATAGGCAATTTTACTCTTAATAAAAAGCACAATTTTAATTGTGTACTGTTATTTCACTAATTAATTATGAACGCATCTATTTGAGTGTTACACGACAACAAATAAAATTACATGACTAGATAGAAAAATTTCACTGATTCCACAAAATATCAAAACGAGAAAAACATCTTGCAGCACGCCTTTTTCTTATCTAATTGTGATTTGTTGAAAATATTTTTTTTTTCATACAATAAATTCTGGTGATGACTCCTCTGCCACCATCTCCTCCCAGACCTTCCTCATCTCCCCATCAACTCAAATTGACATCCTTCTTACTCTCTTTCATTAGCAATAAAACTGGGAGCCAGGGCAGGGAGGGGGTCTTTTCTCCAACACAAAGACATACAACAATTTAACCCCTGCACAGATGTACCCTATAGCAGCTCAGTCTCCAAGTGGGTCCCTAGTAAGGGGAACAGAGACTGTCTCTGATATGAACTCAGTGGCTGGCTCTTTAATCACCTCTTTCTGGGAAGAGGGGAGTGCAGCCTTGCCAGATCACAGAGGAAGAGGATGCGACCAGTCCTGATAAGACCTGATAGGCTAGAGTCAGAAAGAGGGGAGGAGGACCTCTGCTATCAGTCGACTAAGGGAAGGGCATGTGTGTAGAAGAAGGAGGGTGAGGTAGACTGTGAGGAGATAAATGGAGGCCGTAGATGGGATACAAAGTGAATAAAATGTAATAAATAATAATTAATTAAAAATTTAAAAATAAAAATAAACAACATGACATAAAAACAAACACACATAAACAGCACAAAGCAAACAAACAAACAGAAAACCAAAGATCCAAGGAGAAAGGAAAGGAAACACATATGGACGCAGACACACACGGACATTCGTAAACAAAAAAATCCCCTAAAACACAAACCGTATGTGTTTTATGTATCTTTATACATACTGTTATATGTAAACATACAACCTGTAGGGCAAGAAAAAACAGAAAATAAATGTGCATAGACAAAGCATTATAAGACATGACATTTGCTCTAATTTTTGTTTTTTAAATGCATTTATTTATTTTTCTTCTCTCATATATTAAATCCTAAAGGCAGCTTCCCCTCTCTTGTCTCCTCCCAGGCCCTCCTCCCACCTATTCTCTCCTCCAGATCTATTCCTCCTCCGTTTCTTTTCAGAAGAAGAGCAGACTCCCAAAGCATATCAATCATGATAATTGATAATTGATATGGCATGATAATTTACAGTAATACTAAGCGGAAACCCTCCTGTCACGGCTGGGCAAGGCAATGTAGTAGGAGAAAGGGCGTTCCAGAAGCAGGCAATAGAGTCAGAGTCAGCCACTGCTCCCACCATTAGGAGTCCAACAAGAACATTAAGCAACACAACCGTAACATCTCTGTAGAGGACCTACGTCAGACCCATGCAGGCTTCCTGATTGTCATTTCAACCCTAGTTAGTAGATTCTGTGGGCTGTGTTCTTATGATGTCCTTGACTCCTCTGGCTCCTACAGTCCTTCCTCCCCAATTCCCAGAGCTCAACTGAGTGTTTGGCCTGTGGGTATCTGCATCTACACCTATCACTTCCTAGATGGAACCTCTATGATGATGGTTATTCTATGCTCTGGACTATGAATATAAGAGTATCATTGGAATCGTTTAGTTGACTTTTTTCGTTTTTATTAAGTTTTTATATTTTAATATTAATTACAGTTTATTTACTTTGTATCCCAGCAGTAGCCTGCTCCCTCATTCCCTCCCAATCCCACCTTCCCTCCCTCCTCTCCTCTCTGCCCCTCTCTGATAAGTCCACTGATAAGGGAGAATCTCCTCCCTTTCCATCTGATCTTAGCTTATCAGTTCTCTTCAGGACTGGCTGCAATGGCCTCCCCTGTGGTCTAGCAAAGTGCTCCTCCCAGTAAGGAAGTCAAAGAGCCAGCCACTGAGTTCATGTCAGAGGCAGTCCCTATTCTACTTACCACGGTAACCCACTTGGATACTGGGCTGCCATGGGCTCCATTAGAGCAGGGGAACTAGATTATATCCATGCATAGTCATTGGTTGGAGAATCAGTCTCAGAAAAGACACCTGGGCCCAGATATATTTGGTCCTTGTGGAGCTCTTGCCTTCTCTACTAACTCCGCCTTCTTTCATATGATTCTCTGCACTCTGCCCAAGGTTTGGTTATGAGTCTCAGCATATGATACACTGCTAGGTACAGTCTTTCAGAGGCCCTCTGCAGTAGGCTCCTGACCTGTTACTTGTTTTCTCATACTTCCAATGTCCATCCCATTTGTCTTTCTAAGTGAGGATTGATCTTCTTACCCTGGGTCCACTTTTTCTTATTTATCTTCTTTAGGTGTATAGATTTTAGTATGTTTATCCTATCTTATAGGTCTAGTATCCACTTATAAGGGAATATATACCATGTAAGTCTTTCTGCTTCAGGGATACCTCATTCAGTATGATCTTTTCTAGATCCCACCATTTTGCCTGCAAATTACATGTTTTCCTTGTTTTTAATCGCTGAGTAGTATTCCATTGTGTAAATGTACCACAATTTCTGTATCCATTCCTCTGTTGAGGGACATCTGGGTTGTTTACAGGCTCTGGCTATTACGAATAAAACTGCTACAAACATGGTTGAACACATGTCCTTCTTGTGTACTTGAGCTTCTTTTGCATATATGCCTAGGAGTGGTATAGCTGGATCTTGAGGAAGCACTATTCCTAATTGTCTGAGAAAGCACCACCATTTGTTTCCAAAGTGGTTATACCAGTTGACATTCCCACCAGCAATAGAGGAGGGTTCCCCTTTCTCCACAACCTCTCCAGCATGTGTTGTCACTTGAGATTTTGATTTTAGGTATTCTGATGGGTGTAAGGTGAAATCTCAGGGTTATTTTGGTTTGCATCTCCCTGATAGCTAAGGAAGTTGAGCATTTCTTTAAGTGTTTCTCTGCCATTTTACATTCCTCTACAGAGAATTTTCTGTTTAACTTCATACTCCATTTTTTAATTGGATTGCTTGATTTGTTGTTCTTTTTTTAAAACTTTTTTAGGTCTTTATATATTCTGGATATCAGCCCTCTATCAGATATAGGGTTGGTGAAGATCCTTTCCCAGTCTGTAGGCTGTTGTTTTGTTCTGACGACAGTGTCTTTTGCTTTACAGAAGCATTTGAGTTTTATAAGGTCCCAATTTATGATTGTTGCTCTTAGAGCATGTGCTGTTGGTGTTCTGTTCAGGAAGTTGTCTCCTGTGCCAATGAAACTAAAGTAGTCATCAACAGTCTCCTTTCCAAAAAAGCCCTGAGCCAGATGGTTTCAGCGCAGAATTCTATCAGACCTTCAAAGAAGTGCTAACCCTAATTCTTTTCAAACTATTTCACAAAATAGAAACAGAAGGAATATTACAAAATTCATTCTATGAAGCCACAGTCACCTTGATTCCTAAGCCACACAAAGACCCAACAAAAAAAGAGAACTTCCAACCTATCTCTCTTATGAACATTGATGCAAAAATACTCAATAAAATACTTGCAAACCGAATCCAAGAATACATAAAAGATATCATCCACCATGACGAAGTAGGCTTCATCCCAGGCATGCAAGGGTGTTTCAATATATGGAAATACATCAATGTAATCCACCGTATAAACAAACTGAAGGAGAGAAACCACATGATCATCTCCTTAGATGTTTTTTTTTTTTTCTTCCTTTTTAATGTCATTCCTATTTGGATCTATTCTAGGTCTCTGGGCTATTCAGTCTCTGCTTCCTGATCATCCAGGCA
This sequence comes from Meriones unguiculatus, assembly GCF_030254825.1. Lineage (NCBI taxonomy): Eukaryota > Metazoa > Chordata > Mammalia > Rodentia > Muridae > Meriones > Meriones unguiculatus. The sequence goes on along the minus strand of NC_083362.1, from coordinate 20,820,602 downwards.
GTGTCAGGCATGCGCTCTCTCTATGGGCTGGGTCTCAATTTGGCAGGACTGGGACACCAATGCAACTCATTATTATTATTATTATTATTATTATTATTATTATTATTATTAACTTAGTCATTGTGACTGTAGTAATATGGAACCCAAACTAGTTTTAATTTGAATTCCCCTAATAGCTAAAGATATTGAATATTTTGGAAAGGTTTCCTAAGCCATTTAAAAGTCATCTATTAAGGACAACTTATTTAGTCCAACCTCCTGTTTTTTAAAAGTTTGTTTATTTTCTTCATGTTCAGCTCTTTGAAAATGATAATTTTCCATTGTTGCATAGAAAATCTCACCAGATACCTTTAGTAAAATGAAACTAATTTCCTCAATACATATGTATTTCGTATAAAGCTGAGATCATACACACTTCAGGGTCTGTTGGATGAGATATTTGAACGTTAATTAGGATAATCAGCACAAATAAAGCAAAAGATAGTATGCTTGACCTATCGGAATATTTTTAGCAGCAATAAACTGTTTCTCAACTCAGACTTTCATGCCTATATGTATAAGTATACCTCTACCTCTACCTCTACCTCTACCTCTACCTCTACCTCTACCTATACCTATACCTATACCTATACCTATACCTACCTATATATATGCACTACGTTTGTGCCTTGGCCTGAGGAGGCCTAAAAGAGTATGACATTCCACAGAACGGGATTACCGAAAATCATGAGCTGCTCTTTTGGAGACAAGAATAAAACAAGGTCTTTAGGAAAAGTAACGAGTGTTCTTTTTATTTTGCTTTGTTCGTTTGTACTTCAGAGACAGGGTTTCTCTGTGTAACAGCTCTGCCTATCCTGGACTTGCTTTGTAGACCGTCCTGACCTTGCTCTCACAGAGATCCGCCTGCCTGTGCCTCTGTGAGGGCCGGGTTTACAGGTGTGCACCACCACACCAGGCAACAACTGCTCTTACATGCTGAGCTGTCTCTCCAGCCCCCAGATTATCGTTCATATTTGCATTTGGATGGAGACGGTGCGTGTATGGGAGTAAAAGAAAGGCTGTAATTCAAGTAACTCTCAATGTCATATTATGAATATGCTTTTGTGACTGTTACTCCAAGATGTTTTCTGAAGCAGCAGTTTAGACACATTTTTCAAGATGGCCACATGTGTTAACAAACAATTATAACCATGTGCACATGGCTACACTTAATCTTTTTCTTTCATGAGATAAAATATATAGGTCAGAAGATGATGCTCTTTGGTACAGAGGTCACACCTCTAGAATTACGTTATTTTGTAATTTTCCTGAGGTCTTTGGGACACATGGACATAGACAAGGCTTCAGAGGAGGCTGTGTTCAAGATTTGACTCTAAGAATTATTGTGGTTTAAACCTTTGGGTATGTCTGGAACTTTAATTTGTCAACCATGAAATGACCAGATTACAAACGCTTTCACTATACAATATTTCTCTGTCTGCCTGTATTTAACCAATGTCACTGCAAGCTGTCTAAACTACACCTGCATTCGGTATAGAAAATGGTTGCTAGGTAAAGAAAATAATTTTGATAACAAAATCACATTTTATCTATATTTTTTCTTTTAAAAATGTATGTATGTGTGCACGCATACATGTGTATGTGTGTGTGAGGGTGCATCATAAACACATGTGTCCCATATATGTGAAAGCCATAGGAAAAATCTATAAAGTCAGTTCTGTCCTCCAAAATTACACAAGTTCTAGGAATTGAATTAAGGTCCCTTGGGTTGTGGGATACGAGCCTTTATTCATTGGACAATCCTGCCAAGGTGCACAACATTAATTTCTCTAAATTTAATCTATCAATAAATTAAATTAAATAATTTTCATTATCTAAATATTTGTCCTTTTCAATATTGAAACACTATATTGAACCTGTCTAAGTAGTCAGTAAAACAATTAAAGGGTTATCAAAATGTCAGCAGGAAATCAAGTGTTAACTGTGGTTGAAGCCCTTCTCCAGCCTCGACATGATACAGTCCATATTATGCATTGTGAGAGAGACATGCTCACGACAGTGGAACAAGCAGAGCTGCCTGAGGAGACTGGAGTGGAAAATAAAGGGCACTGAGCTTTGCTGGACCGGACAATGTGCAAAGGTTTCAGTAGATTATCACATAAAATGATTGAAAACGTTAAGGTAAGAAGGAAGTTTTAATTCCCTTCAAAAGTCACTAAGGAATGATTTTAAAATACTAATATTTAATGAAGTGTTTTTGTATCATTGGACTTATAATAATTCTGCCATATTTGTAAATATATACTAAAATATGAAAGAAGTTTTGACCTCCCTTTATTGCAAATAGTTTGACCAAATAAAATAGAAAAACATGCCATTTTTTACCTTCTGTTTTTTTTTTATTTATTGTTCTTTACTCTCCCTGAATATTGATTTTTTGTTTTCATTTGTTATTTGGTGAGGAAAATGAATGCGAAATTAAATTATAAATGTTTTAAGATTTCAAAAATCCAAAACTTGGATCCTTCTAAATTTCCTTTAAAAGTATGTTTGCTTTTATTCTGCAATCTGAACATAAAATTCATTTACAGCTAGTATATGTGCTAATATATATATGTATATATATACATATGTATACAACTATAAGTGAAAAACTATATATATATATTTATAAACCACATATATTTATATATGTATATGTGTACAAAACTATACATATGCATATACATCTACATATACATGAATAACTAATATATATACATATACATGTTAATGCAAATGTTCAGAAATTCAATAGGATGAAATAAAATACTCAAAACCAAACAATACAGAAAATAAAGGAAACTAAACACTCTTGAAAGCCAAACTTATTTTGTATTGAATTGTTTTATTTAATTATTATTATTATTTATTACAATTTAATAGAAAAATGCAAATAGATCCATACTTATCACCCTGCACAAACTAAAGTCCAAGTGGATCAAAGACCTCAACATAAAACCAAACACACTAAAACGATTAGAAGAAAAAGTGGGGAAGAGCCTTGAACTCATTGGCACTGGAGACAACTTCCTGAACAGAACATCAACAGCACAGGTTCCAGGATCAACAATCAATAAGTGGGACCTCATGAAACTGAGAAGTTTCTGTAAAGCAAAGGACATTGTCAACAGAACAAAATGACAGCCTACAGACTGGGAAAGCATCTTCACCAACCCTACATCTGATAGACACTGATATCAGAATATATAAAGAACTTAATTAACTAAACAGCAACAAAGCAAGTAATACATTTAAAAACTGGGGAACAGAGCTAAACAGAGAATTCTCAACAGAGGAATATCAAATGGCAGAGAAATACTTAAAGAAATGCTCAACATCCTTTGTCATTAAGGAAATACAAATCAAAATGACCTTGATATTCCACCTTATACCTATCAGAATGGCTAAGACCAAAAACTCAAGTGACAACACACACTGGAGAGGATGTGGAGAAAGGGGACCCTCCTCCATTTCTGTAGGGAATGTACAATTGGACAATCACTTTAAAAATCAATCAGGCACTTTCTTAGAAAAGTAGGAATAGTGATATCTCAAGATCCAGCTATACCACTCCTGGGCATATATCTGAGAGATGCTCGACCATAAAACAAGACATTTGCTCAACTATGTTCATAACAGCTTTATTTATAATAGCCAGAATCTGGAAACAACCTAGATGTCCTTCAACCGAGGAATGGATAGAGCAGTTGTGGTACATTCACACAATGAAATATTACTTCGCAATTAAAAACAAGGAAATCATGAAATTTGCAGGTAAATGTATGGAAAGGCAACTTTCTTTCAAAAAATGACCACTGCGATTGATCCTACTCACAGAGGAATTTATTAGGAAATAACCACAGGTAATCATTTATTGCTGAAGTTGAAATAGTTGGAGAAGTCACCTGTATGTTTCATAAACCTGAAAAAAAAAGGAAGCCGTGAGAGGCAATGTGTCTTGCCAATCTCTCAAGCCAGCAGGCCACCAACACTGAGAGAAATTCTCAGGGTTCATCAAGGATGCGCTATGTTACTCAGCACCCTAAGATGCTTCCCAGGGAGCTGACTCTCTTTCAAACTCATGGGAATTGTGAAGGAATTGAATTGATAGACTACCTGGGGCAAGAAACATACCAACTAAGAAAGCCATGCTCCCAGAGATGATGATGCAGGCTTTACTGAATCAGCTCAGTGTCCACACTGTCATACCACAGTTATACCACACTGACAGGTAAAACCAGGTAGCTACATATTTCATGTGGTTACCTCTACAGGAGTTATAAAGGGCATTTGACTCAATTAAAATATTCACATAAAATCCTAAACAAGATTTGGAAAGCGAGAGGCTTGACAAAAGTAGCAATAATTTATACCTAACCTGAGAAACTTCCTTTCAGATGGTTGGTTCACATGGTCCAAATGACCCAAAACCACTGTATCATGTAGCTCTTGTCTGCCTCTGAGACGGTAAGTCACTATTACTGTTGACACTGCAGACTGAAGATGTAGAACTCAGATTATTTCACCATGACCTTGAAGGCTGAAAGCCTCCTTCCCGTATCCTACATTCCTTGGGACCAGGAAATACTATGTGAGCTAACAAGGTAGGGAAGCAACTAATAGTCCTACCCTGATATGACACCCATAACTGCAACAATAACCACTGTAAGGTATCTCTAAAGATGCCATAAGTGCTACTCAAATGGCAGTAAGCAACAGCTCTCTCATTGGACTTGAAGTCTAATCAGCAAAAAGGATTCATGCCTGGTTCTAGATTCCTTGTCAAATACATGCAACTTGTGAGGTCATGGACCTAGAAAGTAGTCTGCTAGTGCCAATTTGCTAGACCAGAATAATTTCTTACTACACTCTAAGTATTATAGAGGATAATAATTGCACAGCTCATGTGGCTATCATCCCTAATAAAAAGGAGCTTCTCTATACATCAGAAGAACACTGAGGAAAAAATGTGACTGTACACAATCAAGTAATCATGGGGAGCCAAGCCCTAACATCTACATGTATATCTCACCCCCGTATCTATGGCTTAGGGAGCATCATGGAAGAGGAGGAAGAAAGAATCTAAAAGCCAGAATATACAGACCTCTGCTGTGAGTCTCCTCTAAAGGACTGTATAAACTAGACTGGAACAATGACTGTATCAATAGGGTTGTTAAAATGGAAGCAGAGAGATATCATGGGGCTTTTACCCTTAAACAAATAAGCAAGCAAAAGTATAGAAAACTATTGACTTCCGGGAACAGAATTACCTTTCCTAGCATGAGTCTGTAGCTGGTTATTCAATACATTAATTTTCTGTGGTAAACACAGAAAATATATACATACAAATGATAAACAATTGACTCAGGGTGTTATATTTACATACTTACATGTGTGTAAAAGGGAGCTTTTAATTTGAGAGTAAGGAATATAGGAGCAGTTAAGAAAGAGTACTTGATAGGTACTGAAGTTAGGAAAGGAATGGGGAAGGTTATATAATTCTATTTTAATTGAAAATGCACTTTGCAAAAGTAAAATAATTCACAGAATATGAGAAAGAGAAAAAAAAAAGAACAAAATGCAGAGCTAAATAACCCATGACAGAGGATCAAAATCTTTAAACAAGTAGTCTAAGATGTGAATGACAAAAAAAAAAAATTGTCAAAAAAACATATTAGGGCTAACGGCATGGTACCAACTGTCATGTGCTCACAGTACAAGAAGGATGAGCTCAGATCTTCAGTACCAAAAATATTGTGTGGCTCTTTTCTGGGGACACATGAATGAACATATAGACACTCTTAGAAGGAAAAGTGTCACTATAAATCTCTATAGCTTGCATGATGACTTAAAAAATAAAATGCAAAATGAGACACAACAAAGTATCTTTATACAAAGAAGCAGAGGTACATGCATTCTTTAAAGAAAATATTATGTGTTATAACATGAATGCATCTGGAGAATCATATGCTAAGACTGAAGACATGGCAGAATGTTAACACCTCTCTATCTCTGATGTATTTTTAAGTTAGTATCATATAGATGGAAAATACACAGAGAGATGCTGTTATAAAACATAAACTTTGAATTAAAATGTCTACAAACTTTGCAGGCCTAATAGAGAACAATGACTGTAACAAAATGTATTGTGTATATAAAATTTGCTGTAGTGTATGCTCAGCCTTCTCATGGCATAACTTCTAAATGAAACATCTATTTAGAGACACAAATCCACACATGTACTGCCGGGGCCAGCCGGGCAGAGTCGAACGGTTCTTGAGTTGGGTGTGAGGATTAAAATTAATAAAATAAACACACAGCACACAGGAAACTTTTTAAAGGTCCAGACTGGACAGCTTTTGCAAAAGGCAGACTGCTGCAGCAAGCAGCAAGCCTCAAGTGCTGCCTCATCCTCTGCCTCCAGCCTTCTCACCACTTTATTATTTGAGGAGTTCCTTTAGCCAGTAAAACACCTCAGAACAATAGGTTAATTTGCACAAGGAGCCTGAGGAAGAGGTGTGACCCCCTCACAAGCTATCCCACCTGCTGTCACAAACCAAAGGAGATGGACTTGTAGGTTCTCCTCTGCCATTAGTAAAGGCCTGCTAAAAACCATCTCTCCGCCGAGATTTAAATAACAAAGCAGGCTGCTGAGTCATGGCTCCCGAAAATGTACCCATGTGCATGAACAAACATATACACATGCACACACACACACACACACACACACACACACACACACACATACAATACTGGTAACAGTAACCATGTCATATTTTGCATCTTTTTTAAAAATACAAGGTGCATCTAAAAGTTTTCGTGTCAATGATTACTCTATAAAGCTAAAAATAAATGTAAGCAAACTGCAATGAGTATTTTTTTTTGTTCCTGAGGACAGATTTTTCATATCAAATAAAACAATTTTATAATTTCCTACTCTGCTATTTATATTTATAATATCAAATAATGTAATGTTTCATGTTATTATATACTATGTCATATTCTAATTCATAAACTAATTCAAAATAATTTAATCATATTATAGATATAATCAATGACATGAGATACATATCTCTTTTAATTCTTAAGTGCTCAGAGCAAGTCACAGTTCCTATTAAAGTTGATATATTTTTGGGAGGATAAGAACTTTGCTATTTTAAAATTAAATTTATTTCTTGACAACTTCATATGTATATAATGTACTCTGATTACCTTCTACACCACACTCCCTTACACACTCCAATCCTGTCAGCCCTCCCTCTTCCCTATCTGTACCATTCCAAGATTCAGGGTGTGTTGTTTTTTTTTCATGATATCTCTTTTAATAATTCTTCATACACACAAACACGTGTACATGTGACATGCTGACACATAGATGTTATGCACATATACATTTGTGTAAATGAAAACACAACTGGCTGGGTCCATTTAATGTGTCCTAAGTGTATATGCTGAAGAGGGTACCATTTAGGATTGGATCACCTATCGAGGGGCTCAACAGTATATGAGAGTGAGTGACTAAGCTGCACAAATTGTAGTTGTTAACTTAAAAAAAAAAGGACATAATTAGAGACGATATGCATATGCTTATGGGAGTTGTTGTGTCAAGGGATGAATATGGTAAATATTACAGAAATATATTGACTTAAAGAGAATTAAAAACCAAAAATAAGCACAACAACTGAGGAATAAACTGAAGTTGAGTTTTGGAATACATAAATGAAGAGAGAGGAGGCGGGGGGAAGGGAGGAGAGAATGAGGGACAGAGAGGAAGAGAGAGAGGAGAGTAGGGAGAGAGAGAGATTCTGGGCCACTGCAAAAATAAATGAAAACAAGATTTCAAGATTTATATACTCATGTTTTCATGTTTAAAGGAAAAATGCTCCAATAGCTAAAATGAAGGTACATAAAGATGCTGTTAATGAAAGAATGAATGAGTAAACTGGGATCAATCTGGACAATGAAATCTGACAGTCTTTAAAACAAAGGTCAACCTATTTGTGGAAAATATTTGTTAAACATGTCATTTTTGTTGAGTTAAGCAATGTTTTCACAAAAAGCCACATATGATATTATTACATTTTATGAGGTATTTAAAATTGTCACAAACAATCTGAATTTATAATGAAGGGTTGTTTAATGAGTTCTATTCAGGTTATCAAGATGAGAAATGTTATAAAAATATATAGTTGTAATGTTTGCACTACATTATGGAAGCAATTAAAATAAGTGAGCCATGACCTTCAAATAGTGAAGATGTTAAATTGTGCATTGTTTACTTTACAATGATATAAAGTGAAAATGAGATATTGTTTGGGTACTAGGAAATTCTTAAACCCATACATACAATCTGACTTATATAAGATTGATTTCTGACAAGCCACACATAAAGAAAAAATCCAACACAAGTGCTAGCTACTTTTTTATTATTTAATTTTGTTTTTTATATTAGTTACATTTTTATTAACTTTGTATCCCAGCTGTAGCTCCCTCCCTCATTCCCTCACAATCCCACCCTCCCTCTCTCTTCTCCTCCCTGCCCCTCTCTAAGTCCACTGATAGGAGAGAACCTCCTTCCCTTCCATCTGACCCTAGCTTATAAGGTCTCACCAGGATTGGCTGCAATGCCCCCTCTGTGGTCTGTGGTTGTTCCTCCCATGGGGGGAGGGGGCGTTGATGAGGTCAAAGAGCTAGCCACTGAGTTCATGTCAGAGACAGTACCTGTTCCCCTTACTAGGCAACTCACTTGGATACTGAGCTGTCTGGGCTACATCTGAGCAGGGCTTGTAGTGCAGCTTCTTAATGAAAGTTTTAAAACCAGAAAAGCCTAAAAGCAGTATAGTAAAACACAAAGACTACTTTACTCAACACTACTGTATACCACAGATATTTTTTTTCATGATCAAAGTTCTGAGGATAATAGAACTAAATGGTATATCCCACAACACAATAAAGTCTGTATATGACAAATTTGCAGCCATTATGAACACCATTGGGACAGGTAACTATACTTACATTAAAGTAAAGCTTCTAAAATTTCCAGAGCAAATTTTTATTTTAGAAATAATTTTAAAGTAGATATGAACTGCCACAACCTCAACAAAGACCTGTAGGCCTTGGCAGTTGATTAGGGGCTCCAGAAGTTAAGATAAGTGTAATTTTAACTAACAGTTTGTAATGAATTAAATAGTAAGCCAATTTGCTCCTTGGGTGGAGCAGCCTTACTAGGCCACAGAGGAAGAAGATGCAGCCAGTCCTGATGAGACCTGATAGGCTAGGGTCAGATGGAAGGGGAGGAGAACCTCCTCCATCAGTGGACTAGGGGAGGGCAATATGGGGAGAAGAGTGAGGAAGAGCAGATTTGGGAGGAAATGAAAGAGGGAGCTACAGCTGGGATACAAAGTAAATAAACTGTAATTAAAAAATTAAAAAATATATATGTTTAAAGAAGGATATATATTAAACAAAATCAATAGCTGAATAACTTGGTTTAAAAAAAACAAATGAGAGCTGAAATATGAAGCGTTCTTTCTTTCTTTCTTTCTTTCTTTCTTTCTTTCTTTCTTTCTTTCTTTTCTTGGACTCTTAGACTTTCTGTCCTCTTTCTTTTATATGTGTCTTTTTATTTGTGTCTTGCTCTCAAGTTGAGCACCAACAATAAAAACTCAGACAAAACTGAAAGGTGAAAATGAAATTGATGCTTGCCCTTTAAAAAATATAGATACCACTAATCTAGTGAAGGAACAAATAACAGTAATGAATGAGGATACAAACAGTGGCCTTGCAGCATTACCTCCAGTTCTGTACCTTAGTTACTGGTAGAAATTGAGAGCAACACTAAGGCCCACAAAATCTGGAGAACAGCATTGTTTTTGTCCATGGTTAACCATAAACGGAGTGTATTTTGTTACTGGAATATAGTTCCATCTGCTTTCCAAAACTTTGGTGGTGAATGGTTCATTGTTGCTACTGTGTGAAAGTGAAGTTTCAGTAGACATCATGGCAAGCAGCAATGCTAACAGCAGTAGAGAGGTTGTCAGAAGTGAAATGACATGTGTTTATGCCTTCTGAGCTACACTGTAAAGTCTAGACAAGACTGGGACACACAGCAAAACTCTATCCTATGAGAAAACAAACAAGCAAAAAAAAAAAAAAGCAAAAGCTTAAATTGGACAAAATCAACTATAATAATATCTAATATTATATTATTTGTTGCAAAAATTAGTAGGCTTAGGAGTAATTTTATTTGAGAGATTGCTTGTACAAAATTTATAAAGGGAAATGTATTTCTTGTTTTTTCTTTCACCCTGCCATCATTTCAGAAGCTTTTGACTTAATAGAACCTGATCACTAAATTCAAATTTCATTTTTGTTAATTTTCCGTGAGCTACAATATTTTAAATTGATCTGGTCCCTTTTCCTTTATCTTCCACTTTATTATTCTTATAATATACACTTTAATAAACACATATTTATATAATATGTATAATATTTTTCAAAATAATATTTTATTCTTCCCATAACTCTTAATCTTATAATCACCCTATAGTGTTCATTTTATTTATATTCCATGGTACTTTATCAAATATGTTATCCTCTTACTAGAAAAATTTCTCCAGTAATCCTTTTATCATAGTAACACCTTTATCACAACAGAGTTTGTGTGTATTTGGTGCGGGGGCATGTATGTAAAATTGTGTTCCATTTCTATACTTTGATATCCACATTTTACTGCTAAATTAAGTTTTCTTCATAATGATGTGTTCATTCTTTGTAATGTATTTTTTACATTAAAAGTATGTAAACACACCCAAGAGGAGTAGACCACTAGAAATATTAGTAAAAACAGTAAAAATTAGTATAGCAAAAACAGCCCTGTTGATAAAAGAATTGTAGTACCATCTTTGACATCAAATTACTTCAAAGTGTTAGTTAAAAAAAAAAAAAAAACAGCACGGTTTCAGCAAAAAAACAGACACATTGAACAACAGAACTGAATTGAAGTCCCAGACATAAGTGCCTACACCTCTTCAATACCAATATTTTGATATAGAATCCAGGAACATACACTTAAAAAAAGAATGCAAATAAATACATACTTATTACACTGGACTAGACAAATGTCAAGTCCTGTGAATCACAGACTTCAACATAAGGCTAGATACATTGAATTTGATAATAGAGAATGTGGGGAATTGCCTTGAACTCATTGCCGCAAGAAGACTTTCTTAACAGAACTCCAACAGCACAGACACTAGAATCAATAATATTATATGAAAATGAGCAGCTTCTGTATGGAAAAAGACATCATCATTTGGACAAAGCAGAAGCCTACAGAATAGAGAGTAAATATCTAAGCTATACAAGAACTCAAAACCCTGTTCATCAATAAAGCAACACAATTTAAAAATACAGTACAGAACAAAAATAGAGAGTTATCAAAATAAAAGACTCAAATGCCCGAGGAACACTTGAAAAACTGTTCAACATCCTATACAACATGGAAATGGAAATCAAAACTACTTCACTTTGTCAAGTTAAATAAAATAAGTGACAGCTCATCCTGGCTAGAATGAGAAGTAAAGGCAACACTCATCCATTTCTGCTGGGTGTGTACAGCTTCTATGGTTCTTCCTCAGGAATCAGGTAATTGATCTACCTCGAGACACAGTTTTAAACATATACACAATGGCTTCTTCATTCTACTTAAGAGACACTTGCTCAAGCATGTTTGGTGCTGTCTTATTCGTAATAGGTCAGAAATTGGAAACATCCTTGACATCCATCAACAGATGTTTAAAGAAAATGTGATACATTGATACTGCGACATATTACTCAACTCAACTGATTAAAAAATGAAATTTACAGGTAAAAGGATGGATCATGAAATATTCATCCTGAGTAAGCTAACAGACCTAGAGAGACAAATATAGCATGGATTGCTTATATGTATATGTAAGCTACTAAATCTTCAAAATCAGGCTACCATCTGTATAACCACAGAGTTTAGGTAAGAGACTAAGGGAATGAATGGATTACCCAATGAAGGAAAGTAGGATAGCAGTTATGAATTGATGGATTGGGCAAGAATAAGAGGCAAGAATGGTAAGGGGAAGGGAAAAGAGTTGGGAGAAAAGTAAAATGGGAGGGGCAGCTAAAACTAAGGATCATTTGAGGAGCTTTTTGAAAATTAAAACATATACATGTATGAATATAAAATGTATACATGTATGTATATATTCCTAAAATATATACATGTGTGAAGGAGACCTAAATACAATTGCTGGGAGTGGCAGATCCCCAAATGGACATGTCTTATCAAGAAATGGAGCTTTCAGTGCTGGAAATGGATTACACCTTATCAAGATGTTTTCCAAGGTGTCCCCATGGAGCCTTCAAGTTGTTCATGATATTGTCTAGAATACTGGTTGCCCTTCACAAATTAATGGTAGAGCCCTACTGTTGAAGACCAACACCAACACAACTCATTGAAAGTGGAAAGGTTGAACTAATGCCTTCCTAGAACCTTCAGCCCTGTGGACTAGTGTTTATGCTACTGGAATATACTTTGCACAGTATCAAGAGATAAAAGTAAACACCAACCTAGGTACAAATCATACATTTTGCTATGATGACCTGCTTGCATGGGAGTGACCAATCAATATCTGATTAGATTTAAAGCCTACTCCTTGAAATGGAATCCGTGTGCATCACTGCTCAGTAGCTAAGAACTTGAGACCAGCTAGGGCAGAGACTTAAGGAAAAGTCAAATACTACTGTTTTGTTAAAGAAACATAGCCATAAAATGACTTCTAATGGCATTCCCCTATACCTATCAATGAGTTTCACTGAGCCATCATTAAAGAAACGGCCTCCTGCAGTAAGTGGAACAAATATAGTGACACATAGAAGGGCAATTTGCAAAGCTTAGAACACTCATCCCAAAATAAGATATCTCCATCAAATCCTTACCCGTGGGAATCAGAGAACACTTTGGGAAAAGGGACAAATAGAGTGTAAATGCTGAAGAGAATGGAAGACAGCAAGGAATAAAAGTTTCTACACATAGAAGACCCATACACATTTGAACTCATAGAAATTTTGGTAGCATGCACAAGGCCTGCCTGTGCACCAGTGAAATCCCAAAGCTGGGTGCTGAGAGGAGAAATCTACAGAGGGCCCACTGCTTAGCCCAGAAGCTATCTGCAATCAATAACCACTCTTAAATGTAAACTTTGTTTTCTCCAATGGAATCTAACTGGGAATAAAAATCCACTCTTTAGAACAGGCCAACACAAAGCTAACTCAAGGGCATCTTTGGAGGTTCTTTGTCTCATAACTTTTGTCATTTTTTTTTTTTTGACTTTGCAGGTCCTTTGAACATCTGCTGTGTCTTCTGTTTTTGTATTTTTGTAATATTACTGTGCCCAAGAATATGTGTCTGTGCTTTTATGTGTCGTTCCTGCTATCCTTTGACTGTTGTTCTTCTGTTTGTTGGTTTGTTTTTTTCCTATGCTAGTTTGTTTGTTTTCATGCTATCATGTTTATATTATCATTCATTTGAAGGGAAGTGGGAAGGATCTCAGAAAATATGGCAGAGGATATATTCTATTTAAAATCTATTTAAATAAAATAAAAATAGAAAAGAGATGTAAGTGGAAATATTGAATTTCTAAGAATGTGAGAAGAAAATAACTACTATTTTTAATCTTTATATTTTAAAGAAGTTCTAACAGAGGTCTCAAGGTTTGTTGATGAATGGATGTACTAAAGAGAAAGAAACAAGAAACCCAGGAAGACAAGGCAAGTGACAATTTGAATGATCACATAGGAGACCAGAGAGAAGGGGAAATCAAACATGCTGCTCTGGAATATTGCAGTCACTTTGCATTTTTTAATACATGTCAGATGCAAGATGAAATCATCTCTGGAAATTCCTTTCCAATGAAATATAATTAATCTACATTTTCTCTTTTTTTATACAATTAAAAGAATTCCTTTCAATGTCTTAGATACAGAAAACTTCAGAGGTTTTAAAATGATCATTTTTCCACATTTGAATTTCTCTGGAATACAGAATCACTATGAGATTGATTTGGTAAGATAACAACATGTCAGAGTTTGACTAGCATAATTAATCTTTGAAGATGTATAGAATAATGACAGTTCGAAGAAAAGAATGAAGGCTAGACATGATGAAACACAGCTTAAAAAAGCAGCTGACTTCTGCAATTTACAGTTATTCTGTTCTCAGATAAAATTACTTACATTACTGATTATGCAGATAGGTTCATTGTATCTACTGATTTAAATGCCAAGAACCCTAAGGAAATATTTCAACATCTGCTGATTTCGATATAGGAAATTATTACTGCATATTCTGTTACTTATTATTAATTTAGTAATATACCAAATTACTTTACATAGAAATATAAATTTGTTTGAAATTTAGGCCAACTTTTAATTTAACAAAAATATTTAAAATGTTAAAGATAAATACCAAGATAGTTCTAAGTATTTTATTTCATGCACCGTACTTCATAAGCTTCATAGGCAGAGATTTTTAATTTTTTATAATTATCATTTATTACAGTTTATTCAATTTGTATCCCTACTGTGGCGCCCTCCCTTGTCTCCTCCCAATCCCGCCCTCTTTTTCCCCTATGTCCCTCCCCTAGTCCATTGATAGAGGAGGTCCTCCTTCAATTATATCTGACCCTGGCCTATCAGGTCTCATCAGGACTAGCTGCATTGTCTTCCTCTGTTGCCTGACTAGGCTGCACCCCCCAGGGGGAGGTGATCAGAGAGCCTGCCACTGAGTTCATATCAGAGAAACCCTCTGCTACTCTTACTAGGGACTCCATTGGGACACTGAGTCTATGGGCTACATCTGAGCCAGGTTTTAGGTCCTTGGTTGGGTATCATTCTCTTTGGGGCCCCAGAGCTCTGGGTTTTTGTTTTGTTTTGTTTGTTTGTTTGTTTTGTTTTCTCTGTTGGTCTCTTTTCAATCCTCATTCAGAAGGGCGAAAGCGATAGATATTGGAAGCAGAAGAAGACAGGGAACAGGACAGGAGCAGACAATGGAGGTCCTCTAAAAGACTCTACTGATCGAGGTATAAAGGCAGAAGCTGAGACTCATAGCCAAACTTTGGACAGAGTGCATGGAATTTTATGAAAGAAGGGGGAGATAGAAAGACTTGAAGGGGACAAAGAAATTCTATTATGAACTTCTAGTATTGTCTAATGCATTACACATAGAGGAAAAACATTTGTTATAAAATATTTAATATTTAACTTATTTAATCAGTGAAAAAATAAATCTTTAATAGTTGGTAATTATGTTTTTTAATTGTTTAAATTTGAAAATTTAAAGCTCACAGTGTCTTAAGAAATTAGTTTTAATTTAGAAAAGGTTTCATTGTTTATAATTCCTTTTCCTTATTAAAAACATCAATTGGCTAAAAGTCTATGATTAGTGCATGGAATCTTATGAAAGAAGTGGGAAATAGTAAGATCTGGAGAGGACAGGAACCCCACAAGGAGAGCAACAGAACCAGAAAATTTGAATACAGGGGTCTTTCCAGAGACTCATACTCTAAACAAGTACCATGCATGGAAATAACCTAGAACCCCTACACAGATGTAGCCCATGGCAGTTCAGAGTCCAAGTGGGTTACATAGTAATGGGAAGAGGGACTGCCTCTGACATAAACTGATTGGCCTGCTCTTTGATCACCTCTCCCTCAGGGGAGAGCAGCCTTACCAGGCCACAGAAGATGACAATGCAGCCACTTCTGATGTGATCTGATAGACTAAGATCAGAAGGAAGGAGAGGGGGACCTCCCCTATCAGTGGACTTGAGGGCATGCATGAAGAAGGGGGAGGAAAGTGGGATTAGGAGGGGAGGAGAGAGGGGTTTATGGGGGGGATACAACGTGAATAAAGTGTAACTAATAAAAGTTAAAAAAAGAAAAAAATATTTTGTTGATTCTATGTGAATTTCACATCATTTACCCCAATCTCACTCATCCCTTCATCCCTTTATATCCACCCTCTGTCCTTGTAAACAGGTAAGCTAAAATAAAAAGCAAACAAACAAACATCTTTTCATGGAAGCTAAAGTGTATCACAATGTCACACAGTATTACCTTTTGTCCACACATCTTTAATTGTGAATGTTCGTAGCAATGAGTCATTGGTCTGTTTCAAAATCTCTGGCTTCTGCACACTACCAATACCTGCAATGTTGGATCCTCACTGCAACTCCTCTAGGATATCCTGTTGTTGCCCTATGTCATGGAGATTCTGATGCACTGGATCTGCAGGGCAGGCTCTTTCCTGAGCTCCAGCAGATCATAGATGGGGCCAGCTCTCCTGCTTTCATTACTGCTAGACCAGCTCACCTTGATGCAGATGCTCCATTGCAGAAAAGGGATGGGGCCAGCTGTCTCAGGCTCACACCCTCTCTGGGTTATTCACACCCAAGCCACCAGGGTCTTCTCTACTCCGCTGCCCAGGTGAGGGGCACGGATTGTTCTCTGGAGTGCTGCAGCTGGTGAGGGGTAGGGGCAGCTCTCCTGCACTGGACCACCAGGGTCAGCTTCTCTGTGCTGTCCAGGCAGGAGCTTGTCCAGTTTTTCCGAGTGTGGTGGTCGATGTGGATCAGGGAAAGCTTGGACCGTGCCTCAAGAGGCAGTCCAGGCCTTTGGTGGTAACACGAACCTGGGACATCAGCAGCTGCCCTGGCTGTCGTAGCCCCAGCGACCTCAATAGAGAGTACAAGTGACTTGGTCTGTAGTAGTTGTTTAAAGGAGATATTCCCCACATAAGCACATACATTTCAACACTTGTTCCCCCATTGGTGTTGTTGTTTAGGAAGATTTAAGATGTGTGCTTCTGTTGGAGGAAGTATGTCTCTGGAAGCATAGTTAGAGAGTCCAAAAGCTTACAGAACTTCCGGTTCTCTCTCGGCGGCTTCCTTACGTGAGCTCTAATCTTTCTGTTCCTACCACCATGCCTGCTATTTGCTCCAATGCCTCACAGCATTGGTAGATTCATGTTCTTATAGAATTGTAAGTCAAATTATATTCATTCGTTTTAAAGTTTTTTTTTGGTCATGTTGGTTTATCCCAACAACTGAAAAATAACTATTGCAGATGTCTATTCTCAATGTTTTTATCTATAGTTCAAATATCTATACATAATGTTCAGTATACATGGAAGAAGATACAGGAAGAATATTTTATTATAATAGTCATTGGACCAGGATAACTACAGCAAGATAGTATTTTCTGGCCATGGCAGGGATGATACACTAATGAAATCGCAATAATACAGTTGCCTAAAAATGGCCTGCATAATGGCGATATGATTCTACATGGATGTGGAAATTTTCATAACTATTAACAACTATGTGAAGTAATACAGGAAATCATTGGGTGCCAAGACAAAACCACAAACTTTCGCCCAGCTCTGGCTAACTCAGCCCCAAGTAGCCAGGCCTAAACATGTGTACTCAAGAGCCGCAATAAGTGGACTCACTAGTATGTGTTTTCCTGTAAGTATCTGTGTATGTTTATATAGGTGGCACAAAAGTAATCAAAGGTGAGGTTATGAATCTGTGGAAGAAATGTGGGGAACATAAATGATTGAAGTGGGGAGAGAAAGAAGTGGGACAGTGGCCACTAAAATACTCACATGTGAATTTTCCATTTTCTAAATGGTTCTAAACCACATAGATCAGTAAATAGGATTTTTAAGACACTATGTTACTCAAGACCTGAATAACAAAAATAGTTCTTTTAAAATATTCTTTCTGGTGAGAAGTAAATTATGTTGATTTCGGTGAGTCGCTGATTTAGTATACTAGACAATTCTCATTTGAGCTTTAGGAGTTGAAAAATGCACTGGATATAAAAGCTCACTTAATGTGAAAATTTGTTCATAGAAAGTAGAGGAAGAAAATTGTATCTTATCACAGCTCCCAACATAAAAATCAATCAATATTTTTTATTTAAGAGACTATTTTCAAAGAACTCTTAAGACATAGCAAATCAGATAATGATAAAACAAAAGGAAAGGAAAACAGGTCTTATCAAATGATTACTAGTTTTTCTTTGTCTAAAACTCTCAGTGACATATACTTAAGAGTACAGAAACATCAACTTTGGGAAAAACAGTTATAATTACGGAAGATAATTATAGAGCGTGATACAAATGGTTTTGATTAAATGTCCTGTTCTGTGTTGCAATACCCCCTTAGGAATACCAGTACTTATTTTGCTGTGTAAAATGAACTGTTACTGAGATCTTACATGCTTCATTCTATGTCTGAAAATGCCTAAATGTAATTTAGATCACTAGCTCCATTCGCACTGTGGTAATTCAAAAGCAATACACTCTCTTTGATCTGAACATTTGGAAATTTTTATTCCAGTTATTGACTGAGAAGACTTAGGAGCCATAGCCTTACAAAAAGAAGTATATCACCATGACTGGGTTTAAGGTTTCAAGAGATTCATGCCATGTAATATCATTCTCTTGACCTCCGGTTTGCGGTTCAAGGTGTGAGATACAGCTGTTCCTCCTGACATAGCTGGGGCTTGCAACAATGCAAACCTCCCATGATGATTATATACTCTTATACATTTGTTCTGTTTAAATAAAAAATAGTAAGAAAAGAAGCCGGGGAAGGAGCTGAGTTCAGTTCCTTGTTCCATGTTCACAAGCTATCGGTTTCTTGTGACTCCAGCTCCTGTGACCTGACATTATCTCCTGGTTTCTGAGAGCACCAGAATGTTCATGTTAAGACACACAAAGACACAAACACACACTCACACACACACATACCATGTACAGCCACACATATGAAAATAATGAATCTCTTTTTAAAATAATATTAGATGCATAAGAAGGATAATTTCCTCTATATAAGTGAATTAAATTTTTCCTGAATTTTTTTTTCCCTACATGGGTATATTTGTAGCCCAAGTTTATATCCATCCATGATCCATTCGAATATCTAGTCTGGTGGCAGGATACTAGTCTGCTAGCATGTGTTATATTTAAATATTTTCATATGTCTATTCCATAAATGTTTATATTTTCCAGCTAGCTAGGCTAGATGGCCATGAAGGTAGTGACATCTGCTGCCATTCACAGTCTTCAGGGCACACTTGGTGAAAATGGGAAAACCAAACCCCATACGCTGTCCTTTGTCCTACACAGAATGCCAATACCACAGCAACACACACAAAATCAAGTAGTGGCAAACAAAAATGTATACAAGTAGAATTTCTGTCTTCTGAAATAAAATCTAAAATACACCCAATATTCTCTCTCTCACTATATATATATATATATATATATATATAAAACTATTATATTTCAATTACTGAAATAAACCAGAATAAAATATGTAAAAACTCTGTCAGTAGATACTGATATAAAATTATATTTATACTACAGAAATAAAATATATCTGTTTTACATTTTTTTTAAAAAAATAAATTATTCATTGTATTTGTCAGAATTTTTCTAGTTTTGTTGCCAGTTATTCTGCAGAGACATCTGTGCACTATGAAATAAAAAATAGCTATCGATGATATTAAAATTGCACTAAAATGTTATGTGTTTGGATTGAAATTCCACTGTTTCATTTAATGTGTTTTCCATCCAGATTACTAAGAATGTATGAATTCTATCCTTTCTCCCCTCCTCACAAAAGCAAGAAATAGCCCTAAAAAATTCTGATTTCTACTAGATAGCTTATATATTAGATAAATATTAGTTATGACAGATAAATCACATTCTGTAATTAAAATAATCATTTGGAAAATGTAAAAGGTAGTTGTACAAGAATTTGAGATACTTTAATTAGAAATACAGCTAGTGCAGGATTTATAAACTATTCCTACATTTTGATCACACAATTAAACTACAGCTCAAATGAGAAAATTCCAGACAAATAACACATCAAGCTGAAAGCAATTCAGACAGCATGGATAATTCCCTATGTACTATCTCCCTGAAGCAGCCTTAATTTCCTACATCATAACAAATCAAATCAGAAAGGCAGAATAACAGGCTCCCAAGCAGAGTCAAGTAAGGACTGAATCAAAAATTATTAGACATTAGTCTAAAGTATTGTGGTCAGGTTGTATGTTAAATATCACAAATATTGGAAACTCACCAACAAGATAAAAATTCACGTGTACATCTGGTTTGCATGTTTAATCTTTCATGTAGTCTATATTTTTATATCAGTAGGGGCAAACTAATTTCTGTGAGGGTAATAAATATTTGCATTATTGAAAATGCATTTGGTTTATTAGTTTTAATGTAACAAACATAAACAACTATTAATAAAATGATATTGCTAAAATATAAACAAAAATATTAATAAAAGTTTCTTGTTGTTCCTCATAATTCCTTATCAAAGTTCTAAGTGTAAATGTTATTTTTGAAAAAATATATATAAACACCTACTGCCAAATAAAAATAAATCTGGACTTATTGGAGGATGCTTTTAATTAAAAAATTCTTTAAATGCAAATGTTCTTTTGCATGAAATGTATGAACTATTCAAAAGGCCATCCACAGATATTCCTTTTGCTGCAAGTATTGTATGATATAATGAAAAATGGTTGTCAGAAATGGGGTGAACAGTGTCCTGATGAGACACTGCTGAACGAACATCTAGTCTTCAGTTTACCTGAAGGTCAGAAACAAGTCATGGAAGAAGAAGGACCCCGAATAAAGTTTAATCAAGTCGTATTAGTACTTTGTTCAAATTGTTTACCCTATAAATAAATAAACCAAGGAAATATAAAGAAGACTGTGAATATTGAAGGATTGTTTATTAGCCATTATGTAGAGTATAAATAAACAAAAAGAACATATTTGATTTTTTAACATAGTTTTTTTAATTTTTATTTTTTAACATTAATTACAGTTTATTTACTTTGTATCCCAGCTGTAGCCCCCTCCCTCATTCGCTCCCAATCCCACCCTCCCTCCTTCATGTCTTCCCATGCCCCTCCTCAAGTCCACTGATGGAGGAGGTCCTCCTTCCCTTCCATATGACCCTAGCTTATCAGGTATCTTTAGGACTGGCTGCAATGTCCTCTGTGGCCTAGAAAAACTGTTCTTCCCTGGGGGGGGGGGGGCGGCGTAAGGGAGGAAAAGAGGTCAAAGAGCTAGCCAATGAGTTCATGTCAGAGACAGTCCCTGTTCCCCTTACTAGGGTACCCACTTAGATGCTAAGCTGCCATGGGCTACATCCAAGCAGAGGTTCTAGGTAATATCCATTCATGGTCCTTGGTTGGAGAATCAGTCTCTGAAAAGACCCCTGTGCCCAGATATATTTGTCCTTGTGGCACTCCTGTCCTCTCCAGGTCATACTAACTCCCCTTTCTTTCATATGATTCCCTGCACTCTGCCCAAGGATTTTTTAAAGCTGCTTTTAACATAGTCTAGTTTCGGTGATTCTTTGTGGACTTTTTTTGTCTTAATTTTGGTATTTGTTTTGAATTTTTCATGAATTTATTTATTCAATCATTTTATAACCTATTCACAGACACTCCATCCTTTCCTCCCAGCCCCATCCTCCCATTCCCTGTCTCCTTCGGCTTAGCAAAGGGATAGCCTCCCCAAGCATACAGCTATAACGGACCATTACCAGTCTCCAGGCCTTTTTTAGGGAAAAACTAAGAAATGATTCCTATACCAAACACTCTACTTCTTGTTGTTGTTTTAGTTTTTTAAGTTTTTTTCTCCTTTTTTTCTTTATTGATATATTATTATTTATTATAATTTATTCACTTTGTATCTGTCTGTAGCTCTCTCCCTCATCTCCTCTAGGTCCTACCCTCCCACATCCCTCATGTCCCTCCCCTAGTCCACAGATAGGGGAGGTTTCCCTCCCTTACTATCTGACCCTAGCCTATCAGGTCTCATTAGGACTGTCTGGATCCTCTTTCTCTGTGGCCTAACAAGGCCACCTCACTGGGGGGTGGAGTGGGGGGCTAAACAAAGACCAGGAAACAGAGTATACTGATTTATTTAATTATTTTTGAATGAGCTTTTACCTGAAAGTATGTATTTTGACTAAATATTTTTTTTTTTCAAAATGAGAAAACTCACATAGATGTCTTATATTGTGTGAATGATAAAATGTTGGTGCACTTGCATCATGTACTATATTTCTATCAATATTATTTTATATAGTATATATTACAAAACAAATTTTATATTAGAAAAGCTTTGGAATGATGATTATTAAGACACAATCTGTACAAATCACCAGTGAAGCATGCTGTGTTAGAAATAAGGTCACAGATTATTATTTTCCAACAATATCCCCGAAGGTTTTGTTATCAAAACCCTGCTAAATACCTCTCCCTTTGATCGCACATGTCCTATAGAGAACTGATAGAATATTTGCATATTACCTATGTATCTACAAGGTCATTTCTAGATTATAGAGTAAAACACTAATGCTATGCATGTGTACATTCAATATCCTTTCTTTAAAGCATAATAACAAAAGTAAACTCTATTCTGAATGCTCAAAACAAATATAATTTATTTCATGGGTGATTTGAAACTTCTGACATATTATATCTTTGGATGTGGAACCAATGAATATTGTTAACTAACTGCATAAAATTTCAAAATTATAATATTTCGGAATTGACATCATGTATAGCACCACA
Organism: Meriones unguiculatus; assembly: GCF_030254825.1. Lineage (NCBI taxonomy): Eukaryota > Metazoa > Chordata > Mammalia > Rodentia > Muridae > Meriones > Meriones unguiculatus. Next base: position 20,797,845 of record NC_083362.1, on the reverse strand, counting down.
AAAAATGGATTAGTGGCTATTATCCTCTGACTATAAAATAAATATATGAAGAAATCATGAGGTGATAAAAACATTTTTTGTTGTTGTTTTTATGTGTGGAAGTCAGTATCCTGATTATGATTTACCTCGTAGTTTGGGGAAATGTTGATGAAACAACCTGAGTGAATCATGCATGGAATCCCTACATTACTTCTGAGGACCACATGTGAATATGCAATTACCTCAGATGTTAAAACGTTCAATTAAAAGAAAATCAATTACAGTTTTTCACTCATTGATTTAGATGCAGATTAGATTCTGGGTTCAAGCAGTGAGACTAGATGTCATCTTCCTTTTCATTTGCAGCATTTCAGCTTCCATTTATTTACCAGTAATTTAACTTTCAGCTGTCAGTGCCTGGTTCTTTATCGAGATCTGAGCCATGCCATGTATTTTCTTTTGTATGGTTACTATGAGTTTCTATTCTTTTTATTCTCTTCTATTTTATTCAGGTCTGAACTTTTTGTTGTATGGTTTTAAAAATTAGTATTTGTCTGAAAGTGTGCTTATATTTGAAAACATGTTCATATACTTTTACATCTATCTGAATTCCATCAACTGTCTTAATTTTCATGTATCATGGATCATCTATCTAGGCATGTTCCCATCATCTGCTGCCTGTCTATGTATGTATCTATGTATCTATCTACGTATCTATGTATGTATCTATGTATCTTTCTACGTATCTACATTTGTATCTATGTATCTATCTTTGTATCTATGAATCTATCTATGTATCTATCTATGTATCTATGTATCTATCTATATATCTATCTATCTATCCATCTGTCTGTATCTGTCTGTCTATCTATCTACTCTATGTCTGAATTAATTGATCAAACAGATGATGCAGTGTGTGTACTTGGTAGGGCAGTATGAAGTTGGAGAGGTGTCTCTGTACTTTAGAGTATTTACTGCTCTTCCAAAACAACCTGAGATGCCTTTCTTCCAAAATCCAGCTACATTTTGGCCTATAAGTGCACATTCACACTCATACTACTAACTAAATGATAAAATAACCTTTAAAAAATGGGGTAATTTAATGTGAAGAGTCTAATTACTGATATAAAAAAGTATAGAATCCATTGGTGGAAAAACTGCTGTGTCTTATAAGGGATGCAAACTAATGCATGCCATGGCTCTTAATCTTCAGGACAGAAAATATATTCCACTTCTAGAGTTACCAAGCTAATGATTTCATCACTTGACGTTATGTGGTGCTTATCTGAGATACTTACTTTTTCCTCTTGTTGGTTTCAGAGTTATCATGTGTGAGAAGCAGCTGCACTTTCAGAAGGTTTGCAGTCGGCCAGGTAGTGAGCCAGAGGAGTCTAAATCACTGAAACACGTACCAGCAGCACTGGAAGGATAGTGGGAGCCCAGATATGCCAAGCAATTAAAACACTAAGGGTTCAGCATTGATCTTTGATGGTGGCATAGTAAAATGGCGATACTAATTCATGTTTGAGCAAAGAAATATATTCTCACTCGAGTAAAGTCAAGAAACACTAGTGCCAGACTTGCAACCTATGAGTTGGCATGCATTGAATTATAACACCTTTTCCAAACTATGGAGAGAACAGCTACTTACTACAAGATCCTGTTAAAATAATGAGAAACATAATAAAACATTTTTTTTTCTGATGTGAATTTTAAGGATCCATTTATTATACTTAGAATACCATTAAATAAACCTGCTGAAAATAATGTTAATGACAACACTGTTAAAAAATTAAATAATAATTAATGAGATACAAGGCAACACTGGGAAAAGAAAAAGTGGAGTTGCGTCTTTTGTCTTTGTCTCTAGCTTTCTAAAGGTATAATTGATAAAATAATAATAATAAGGTCCAGGCACTCAGTAAGAATTATTGTTAGATATAAGGTTGGTGAAGATCTTTTCCCAGTCTGTAGGCTGTCGTCTTGTTCTGACGACAGTATCTTTTGCTTTACAGAAGCTTTTCAGTAGATCCTAAAATGGATTTCATGAAGATCCTAAATGGATCTTCACCAACACTATATCTTACAGAAGGCTAATATCCAGAGTATATTAAGAACTAACGAAGTTAAAAAGCAACAAATCAAGCAACCCAATTAAAAATGGAGTATGGAGTTAAACAGAAAATTCTCTGTAGAGCAATGTAGAATGGCAGAGAAACACTTAAAGAAATGCTCAACGTCCTTAGCCATCAGAGAGACACAAATCAAAATAACCCTGAGATTTTACCTTATACCCATCAGAATTGCTAAGATAAAAAACTCAAGTGACAACACATGCTGGAGAGGTAGTGGAGAAAGGAAAACTCTCCTCCACTGATGGTGGGAATGTAATCTTGTACAACTACTTTAGAAATCAATCTGGCACTTTCTCAGACAATTAGGAATAGTGCTTCCTCAAGATCCAGCTATACCACTCCTGGGCATATATCCAAAAGATGATCAAGTACACAACAAGGACATTTTCTCACCCATGTTCATAGAAGCTTTATTTGTAATAGCCAGAATCTGAAAACAACCCAGGTGTCCCTCAACAGAGGAATGGATACAGAAATTGTGGAACATTTACACAATGGAATATTACCTAGCAATTAAAAACAAGGAAATCATGAAATTTGCAGGCAAATGGTAGGATCTAGAAAAGATCATCTTGAGTGAAGATCCCAGAAGCAGAAAGACACACATGGTATATACTCACTTATAAGTGGATACTAGACCTTTAAGATAGGATAAACATACTAAATTCTGTACACCTAAAGAACATAAACAAGAGGACAGAGCCAAGATGGTGACTAGCACACACAGTTTTTGAACTGTGGAAGAGCTGAACACCTGAGTGGGTGAGTGGAAGGACTTCTGAAGCCAGGAAAATGACCTCCCAAGGTCCCAGGTCTACTAACCACCATACTGGCTCAGGAGAGTTGCTCAGTCACTGACTGAACGACCTGCCCAAATCCTCAGTGACAAATAATACACTATATACCCAACAAAGCCCAGCAGGCTCAACATACAAGCCAGGCATACTAGGCGCTGGGCTTCCCAGGCTTGGAGAGCACAGCAGAGATCCCCAGGACTTCCCAGAAAGCATGTGGACCGGTATCCCAGTCTCCAGCTGCAGCAGATTTTCTAACCTGCAGGCAACAGCAGCACTAAGCTAGCAGAGCCTGTCAGTTCTCCTGTGGACCAAGCAAGGTCATCCAGAGAGCAGAGAGCCCTGATCCCTGCTGATATCACCTACATAAGAGTGAGTAAGCCCTTGAGTGTCTGCAGAACCCCAGATCCAGGGTCCTTCTAAAATAGAAGCCAGGCATTGGACCACTCTCACCCACATACCCACTGTAGGAAACAGAGGGCCTCTTGAGACATTGAAGCCCCTACCCTACGGGTCCAACTGAGGAGTTAAGGCAGTTAATGCCAAAAATTGTGCAACGACTATCACCAGCGCCTGCTAGCGCTCGCGAGCCTACATTTGCCCTTCTGCACCCGCATACTTTCCTCCCACAGGTACACATAGTGTGGCAACGCACACACTGAGGTTACAGGACCTCCCTCAGCTTCCTAAAGAACTCTCCAGACACCAGAAAAAGACAGTACCAGTCTGATCTGCAGAATCAAAAAACAAACAGGGAAGTTTTCAGATAAGCCAATGGCCAGGGGTAGGCGAAAGTATATATCCAACATAAATCATGACATCACCAGCAAACCCCAAAACTGATGGATACTCCAATTCATCAGAAGCACAGGAAAATGACTTTAAAGCTATGCTTACCCAATTATTTGAGGCTCATAAAGAGGAAACAAATAATTCTTTCAGAGCAATAGCCATGCAAATTCAGACAGTTAAAAATGAAATGAACAAATCTATCAAAGATTTGGCCAGTCATTTGGAGGCAAAGGAAGAGGAAGTGGACAAAATTTTTAAAGAAACACAGGCAAATATAGCCAAACAAATAGAGGCACAAGTAGAGAGACAATTAGTGGCATATAGAGAGGAAATGAACAAAAAAATACAGATCATCGTAGACAGACAGGAATCCACATTCAAACAGATGAAGGAAATGGTACAAAGCATGAAAACAGATTTAGACTCAATACAGAAAACATAAACTGAGAAAACCCTTAAGCTGGAGAACTTGGAGAAAAGATCAGGAACGACAAAGGTAAGCATCACCAACAGAATACAAGAGATGGAAGAGAGAATCTCTGGTGCGAGCTGAAGATACGCTTGCAGAAATTGATACTTCTCTCAAAGAAAAAGTAAAATCAGAAAAGTCCCAAACACAAAATATCCAAGAAATCAAGGATGCCATGAAAAGACAAAATCTGAGTGCAGGGGACTCCAAGATGGCAGCGAGCAGAGCGCACCATTTTGGAGAGGCAGAAGACATGAATCTCCGGAATTGGTGAGTGGAGAGTCAATCGAAGCTAGAATTTGGACTTTTGGGCTTTCTAAAGAAGAGGGGCCACCACAGAAGTGTGGAGTGCTAGTAGATTTAGATTGGGTGCAAACTTCTCTGGGAAGGAAATAGAGCGCTTCCCTTGTCTGGGCCTCCTGCGGGGAAACAGGCACACAGCACAAGGCAGCAGAGCACAAAGCTCACATCCAGGAGATCAAGGTAGCAGAGACAGTGCTCTGGGCCCCTTACAGCAGCGGTCTGCTGTAACCACCTGTTGAACGCCCCTCCCCTCCTTGGACATATGTCCCACTCAGGGCCCTCCGGACCCACGGAGTGTCCCCTCCCCCATCCCGCTGACGCGATCCCGAGCTAGACCTCAGCAGGAAGTGCAGAGGAGTTCACACCCCAAGTGGCCAGAGCGCAATAACCCCAGAAACCTCCTCACAGGAGGAGCGCAGGCCCAATCACAGATCTCCAACCACTGAGCACTAACCACAGAGACTCAGATCCACAGTACAATTCTTCCTGGATACCAAAGCCGCAAAGCTCAGTGTCTGGGAGCCATGACGGGCGGAGGAAGGGAGGCAGGGCTCCAGACTCCGCAGGCGCAGCGGAGAGCAGTAACGACCTGCATTCACCACTCAGAGGAGAACACACCCCACCTAGGGCCCTCTCGCTGAGCTTTTGACCTGCAGAACACATCCCCCACTACCACCACCACCCAGCTCTGCAGGAGTGCATGCACCGCTGAAACTCCACCCTGCCAGAGTGCATGCCCAATACAGTGCTAGCCACAGAGACTCAGACCCACAGTACAACCCTTCCCAGATCCCAAGTCTGCCAGTAGCAGCACGGACTACACAGGGCTGCCCAGCCAGTGATTGTAGGGGCCATCCAACCCCTCAGTGGCAGAAAACCAGCTGAATAAACACCAAAGACCAGCAGACATGTAAAATCAATACTCACGCGCACATTCTTCAACAGCGCTTGTGATCCCTTAGCGCCTGCAACAACTTCGGTGCCTGCAGGGCACCCCTCTCACACACTGAAGGCCTCTTCATTCACGAACACCCTGTCCCTTAGGACACACCCACAAGCACACGCTCAAACACATGCTACCCTGCATTTGTCCTTCTGCGCCTGCGAACTTTCCTCCTACAGGTATAGCTGAATAACCAACGCAGACACTGAAACAACTAGACCTCACCCATTTTCCTGAAGAATTCTCCAGATACCAGAGAAAAACCAGTCTGACCTGGAGAATCCAGGAACAGACAGTGAACACTACAGATAACCAAATGGCCAGAGGTCGGCGAAAGAACACAACCAACGCAAATCAAGATATCATGGCTTCACCAGCAACCTCCAAAATTATTGGACACTCCAACTCAGCAGAAACACAAGAAAATGATTTTAAAGCTATGATTATCCAGTTATTTGAGGCACATAAAGAAGAAACCAACAAATCTCTCAGAGAAATAGTCATAGAGATTCAAACAGGTAAAGAGGATACAAAAAAAATCCCTTCAAGATTTGGCCTCCCAAATAGAAACAAAGAAAAAGGAAGTGAACGAAGAAGCTCTTAAAGAAACACATGCAAATATAGCAAAACAATTGGAGGCAGAAACAGAGGCACTAAGAGAGGAAACAAACAAAAAAATAAAGACAATCTTGGAGACACAGGAATCCACACTCAAACAGATCAAGGAAATGTTGCAAGACATGAAAACAGAATTAGAATCAATAAAGAAAACACAAACCGAGAAAACCCTGGAACTGAAAAACTTAGAGAAAAGAGATGGAATCACAAAGGTAAGCATCACAAATAGAATACAAGAGACGGAAGAGAGAATCTCGGGTGCTGAAGATACACTCACAGAAATTGATACTTCTCTCAAAGCAAAAATAAAATCAGAAAAATCTCAAACACAAACCATCCAAGAAATCAAGGACTCCATGAAAAGGCAAAATCTAAGAATATTAGGAATTGAAGAAGAAGAGGAGTCTAGGCTACAAGGTCCAGAAAATCATAGAAGAAAATTTTCCCAACCTAAAGAAAGAGATGTCCACAAACATACAAGAGGCCTACAGAACACCAAATAGACTAGACCAGAGAAGAAACTCCTCACGCCACATCATAGTCAAAACACTAAATCTACAGAACAAAGAAAAGATACTAAAAGCAGCAAGGGAAAAAGGCCAAGTAACATATAAAGGCAAACCTATCAGAATCACACCGGACTTCTAATCAGAAACTATGAAAGCCAGAAGGGCCTGGGGAGATATCATGCAGACCCTAAGGGACCACAGATGCCAACCTAGACTACTTTACCCAGCAAAGCTTTCAATCAACATAGATGGAGAAAATAAAATATTCCACTACAAAACTAAATTTAAGCAATATTTGAACAGCAACCCAGCCCTACAGAAGATTCTAGAAGGAAAATTCCAATCCAATGAAAACAAATACACCCAAGAAAACATAGGTTAAAGATAATTTCCAACAAAAATCAAAAGCAAACAAGCAATGATTCACAGTAACATCGCCAACTCCACAATAATAGGAAATAACATACAATGGTCATTATTATCTATCAACATCAATGGACTCAACTCTCCAATAAAAAGACACAGACTAACAGAATGGGTGCAGAAACAGGAACCAACATTCTGCTGCATTCAAGAAACACACCTACGCAACAAAGATAAACATTACCTCAGAGTAAAAGGCTGGAAAACAGTTTTTCAAGCAAATGGTCCCAAAAAACAAGCAGGACTGGCTATCCTAATATCTAATAAAATAGATTTTCAACCAAAACTAATCAAAAAAGACATAGAGGGGCACTACATTTTCATCAAAGGAAAAATTCACCAAGAAGACATCACAATTCTAAACATCTATGCCCCAAATACAAGAGCACCCACATTCATAAATGAAACATTATTAAAGCTTAAACCACACATTGATCACAATACCCTAATAATGGGTGACTTCAACACCCCACTCTCATCAAGGGACAGATCAACTAGAGAGAAACCAAATAGGGAAATGAAAGCACTTACAGGGTCCCTAAATCAAATGGACCTAATAGACGTCTACAGATCTTTCCACTCAAACTCAAAAGAATATACCTTCTTTTCAGCACCTCACGGAACCGTCTCCAAAATAGACCATATAGTTGGTCACAAAGCAAGCCTCAACAGATATAAAAAGATTGAGGTAATCCCTTGTATTCTATCGGACCACCATCGACTAAAGTTGGACATCAACAACAATGGAAATAACCAAAAACCTACACGTACATGGAAACTGAGCAACTTGTTACTCAATAACAGCTGGGTTAAGGAAGAAATAAGGAAAGAAATTAAAGACTTCCTAGAACTCAATGAACATGAAGGCACAACATACCCAAATTTATGGGACACATTGAAAGCAGTGCTCAGAGGAAAATTTATAGCACTAAGTTCCTTCAATTTGTAAGATCACATACAAGTAACTTAATGGCCCAACTTAAAACCCTAGAAAAAAAAGAAGCAGATACACCCAAGAGGAGCAGAAGGCTGAAAATAATCAAACTCAGGGCTGAAATCAATCAATTAGAAACAAATAAAACTATTCAAAGAATCAATGAAACAAAAAGCTGGTTCTTTGAGAAAATCAACAAGATAGACAAACCCTTAGCCAAACAAATAAAAAGCAGAGAGAATCTATCCAAATCAGCAAAATCAGAAATGAAAATGGGGACATAACTACAGACACTGAGGAAATCCAAACAATCATTAGGTCATACTACAAAAGCCTATACACCAAAAAATTTGAAAATTTAAACGAAATGGAAAATTTTCTTGACAGATTCCATCTACCAACATTAAGTCAAGATCAGATAGAAAGACTGAATAGCCCTATATCCCCCAAGGAAATTGAAGCAGTCATTAACAGTCTCCCCTCCAAAAAAAGCCCTGGGCCCTATGGTTTCAGCGCAGAATTCTACCAGACCTTCAAAGAAGTGATAATACCAATTCTCCTCAAACTATTCCACAAAATAGAAACAGAAGGAACACTACCAAACTCATTATATGAAGTGACAGTCACCCTGATACCAAAACCACACAAAGACCCAACAAAAAAAGAGAACATCAGACCTATCTCTCTTATGAATATTGATGCAAAAATACTCAATAAAATACTTGCAAACCAAATCCAAGAACCCATCAAAGATATCATCCACCATGATGAAGTAGGCTTCATCCCAGGCATGCAAGGGTGGTTCAACATACGGAAATCCATCAATGTAACCCACCACATAAACAAACTGAAGGAGAAAAACCACATGATCATCTCTTTACATGCCGAAAAAGCATTTGACAAAGTCCAACACCCATTCATGTCTAAAGTCTTGGAGAGATCAGGGATACAAGGCACATACTTAAACATAGTAAAGGCAATATACAGCAAGCCTACAGCCAACATCAAACTCAATGGAGAGAAACTTAAATCAATCCCTCTGAAATCAGGGACAAGACAAGGCTGCCCACTCTCTCCATATCTCTTTAACATAGTACTTAAAGTCCTATCCAGAGCAATAAGACAACTAATGGAGATCAAGGGGATACAAATTGGAAAGGAAGAGGTCAAAGTGTCACTATTTGCAGATGATATGATAGTATACATGAGTGACCCCAAAAATTCAACCAGAGAACTCCTTCAGCTGATAAACACCTTCAGCAAAGTGGCAGGAAACAAAATCAACTCAAAAATGTCAGAAGCCCTCCTGTATACAAAAGACAAAAGGGCTGAAAAAGAAATTAGGGAAACAACACCCTTCACAATAGCCACTAATAACATAAAGTACCTTGGGGTGACATTAACCAAGCAAGTGAAAGACCTGTTTGAGAAAAACTTCAAGTCTCTGAAGAAAGAAATTGAAGAAGATCTCAGAAGATGGAAAGATCCCCCGTGCTCATGGATTGGTAGGATTAACTTTGTGAAAACGGCCATCCTGCAAAAAGCAATCTACAGATTCAACACAATTCCCATCAAAATACCAACTGAATTCTTTTCAGACCTTGAAAAAAAGATTCTCAGGTTCATATGGAGAAACAAAAAACCCAGAATCTCCAAAACAACCCTGTACAACAACAGATCATCTGGAGGTATCTCCATCCCCAATCTCAAGCTGTACTACAGAGCAATAGCAATAAAAACTGCATGGTATTGGCATAGAAATAGAAAGGAGGATCAATGGAACTGAATAGAAGACCCAGAAATAAACCCATGTACCTATGAATACTCGACAAAGCAGCCAAAACCATTCAATGGAAAAAAGATAGCATCTTCAACAGATGGTGCTGGTCCAACTGGATGTCCACATGCAGAAAAATGAAAATAGATCTATATTTATCACCCTGCAGAAAACTAAAGCCTAAGTGGATCAAAGACCTCAACATAAAACCAGATACGCTAAGTCTGTTAGAAGAAAAAGTGCGGAACAGCCTAGAACTCATTGGCACAGGAGACAACTTCCTGAACAGAACACCAACAGCACAGGCTTTAAGAGCAACAATCAATAAATGGGACCTCATGAAACTGAAAAGCTTCTGTAAAGCAAAGGACACCACCATCAAAACAAAGTGACTGCCTACAGATTGGGAAAGAATCTTCACCAACCCTTTATTTGATAGAGGGCTAATATCCAGTATATATAAAGAACTAAAGAAGCAGAAAAGCAACAAACCAAGTAATCCAATTAAAAATTGGGGAACAGAGCTAAACAGAGAATTCTCTGTAGAGGAATATAGAATGGCAGAGAAACACTTAAAGAAATGCTCAACGTCATTAGCCATTAGGGAAATGCAAATCAAAACGACCCTGAAATTTCACCTTACACCCATCAGAATGGCCAAGATTAAAATCTCAAGTGACAAAACATGCTGGAGAGGTTGTGGAGAAAGGGGAACCCTCCTCCATTGCTGGTGGGAATGTAAACTGGTACAACCACTTTGGAAGTCAATCTGGCACTTCCTCAGACAATTAGGAATAGTGCTTCCTCAAGACCCAGCTATACCACTGCTAGGCATATACCCAAAATTTGCTCAAGTACACAATAAGGACATTTGCTCAACCATGTTTATAGCAGCTTTATTTGTAAAAGCCAGAACATGGAAACAACCCAGATATCCATCAACGGAGGAATGGGTACAGAAATTGTGGTATTTTTACACAATGGAATACTACTCCACAATCAAAAATGAAATTTGCAGGCAAATGGTGGGATCTAGAAAAGATCATTCTGAGTGAAGTATCCCAGAAGGAGAAAGACAAACATGGAATATACTCGCTTATATAGACCTAAAAGATATGATAAACATAATGAAATCTATACACCTAAAGAAGATAATCAAGAAAGCAGATACGGGGTATGATGATCAATCCTCATATAGAAAGACAAATGGGATATGCATTGAACATATGACAGGAGTCTACCACAGAAAGCATCAGAAAGACTCTACCTAGCAGTGTTCCAAAGAAGATACTAAGACTCATAACCAAACCTTTGGCAGAGTGCAGGTAATCATATGAAAGAAGGGGAGTTTGATGTGGAAAGGATAGGAGCTCCACAAGGACCAAACATATCTGGGCACAGGGTCTTTTCTGAGATGGACACTCAACCAAAGACCATGAGAGGATAAAACCTAGAACCTCTGCTTGGATGTGACTCATGACAGCTCAGTAAACAATTGGCTTCCCATAGTAAGGGGAACAAGGAATATTTCTAACAGGAACTCAATGACTGGCTCTTTGACCTCCCTACCTCCCAAGGGAGTGGCAGTACTGTTAGGCCACAGAGGAGGACTTTGCAGCCAGTCCTGAAAATACCTGACAAAACGAAGTCATATGAAAGGGGAGGAGGTCCTCCCCTATCAGTGGACATGGAAAGGGGCAGGGAGGAGTTGAGGGAGAGAGGGTGGGATTGGGGAGGGAATGAGGGATACAGCTGGGATACAGAATTAACAAAATGTAACTAATGATAAAAATAAAATTAAAATAAAATAAAAAAAGACAAAATCTAAGAATTAGAGGAATTAATGAAAAACAAGACTCCAGGCTCCAAGGTCCAAAAAATATTTTCAAGAAAATCATAGAAGAAAATTTTCCCTCTTAAAGAAAGAGGTGTCCATAAATATACAAGAGACCTACAGAACACCAAATAGCCTAGACCAGAAAAGAAACACATCACGTCACATCATAGTAAAAACACTAAATCTACTGAACAAAGAAGATATTAAAGGCAGCAATGGAAAAAGTTCAAATAAAATATGAAGGTAGACCTATCAGAATCATACCAGACTTCTCATCAGAAACTATGAAAGCCAGAAGGGCCTGGGCAAGTGTCATGCACACTCTAAAAGACCACAGATGCCAACCCAGACTACTATACCCTGCAAAGCTTTTAATCAACATAGATGGAGAAAACAAAACATTCCATGCCAAAACTAAATTTATGTAATATCTACACAGCAAACCAACCCTACAGAAGATACTAGAAGAAAAACTCCAATCAAATGAATGCAACTTTACCCAAGAAAAAATAGCATACAGATAATATCCCAGCAAAAATTAAAAAGAAAACAAGCAATGGAACACAGTAAGACCACCGACTCCAATATAAAAGGAACTAACATTCATTGGTCACTATTATCTATCAACATCAATGGACTCAACGCTCCAACACAGACTAATAGAATGGGTGTGAAAAGGGATCCCACATTCTGCTGCATGCAAGAAACACACCTCTGCAACAAAGACAAACACTACCTCAGAGTAAAGGGCTGGAAAAATATCTTTCAAGCAAAAGGACCTAGGAAACAAACTGGGATAGTTATCTTAATATCTAATAAAATAGACTTTCAACCAAAATTAATCAAAAATGATGTGGAGGGGCACTACATTCTCATCAAAGGAAAAATCTAACAAGAGGATATCACAATTTTGAACATCTATGCACCAAATAAAAGAGCACCTACATTCATATAGGAAACATTACTAAGACTTGAACACCCCACTCTCAACAAGTGAAAGATCATCTAGACAAAAATTTAATAAAGAAATAAAGGCACTTACAGGGGTCCTAAATCAAATGGACCTAACAGATGTCTACAGAACTTTCCATCCAAAATCAAAATAGTATACCTTCTTTTCAGCACCTCATGGAACCTTCTTCAAAACAGACCATATAGTTGGTCAAAAAGCAAGCCTCAACAGACACAAGAAGATTGAAATAATTCCCTGTATTCTATCTGACCACCATGGACTACAGCTTCAACTCAACAACAATGGAATTACAAGAAAACCAACAAACACATGGAAACTGAACAACTTGTTGCTCAATGCCAGCTGGGTTAAAGAAGAAATAAAGAAAGAAATTAAAGACTTCGTAGAATTCAATGAAAATAAAGGTACAACATAACCTAATTTATGGGACACATTGAAAGCAGTGCTCAGAGGAAAATTCATAGCACTAAGTGCCTTTAAGAAGAAATTTGTGACATCTCATACAAGCAACTTAATGGCCCAACTGAAAGTCCTAGAAAAAAAAGAAGCAAATGCACCTAAGAGGAGCAGACAGCTTGAAATAATCAAACTCAGGGCTGAAATCAATCAATTAGAAACAAATAAAACTATTCAAAGAATCAACAAAATTAAGAGCTAGTTCTTTGATGAAATGAACAAGATAGATAAACCTTTAGCAAAACTAACAGAAAGGCAGAGAGAAACTATCCAAATCAGCAAAATCAGATAAAAAGGGGGACATAACAACAGACAGTGAGGAAATCTAAACAATGATTAGGTCTTATTACAAAAGCCTATATACCACAAAATTTGAAAATCTAAAAGAAATGGACAATTTTTTAGATAGAGTCCATCTACCAAAATTAAGTCAAGATCAGGTAGAAAGACTGAATAGTCCTATATCCCCCAAGGAAATAGAAGCAGTCATTAATAGTCTCTTTTCCAAAAAAAGCCCTGGGCCAGATGGATTCAGTGCCGAATTCTACAAGACCTTCAAAGAAGTGCTAACTCCAATTCTTTCCAAATTATTCCACAAAATATAAAGAGAAAGAACATTACCAAACTCATTCTATGAAGCCATACTAACCTTGATACCTAAACCACACAAAGACCACCCCCAAAAAAAAGAGAACTTCAGACCTATCTCTCTTATGAATATTGATGCAAAAATACTCAATAAAATCCTTGCAAACCGAATCCAAGAACACATCAAATATATCATCCCCCATGACCAAGCAGGCTTCATCCCAGGCATGCAAGGGTGGTTCAATATATGAAAATCCTTCAATGTAATCCACCACATAAACAAACCACATGATCATCTCTTTACATGCTGAAAGAGCATTTGACAAAGTCCAACACCCAATTATGTTTAAAGTCTTGGAGAGATCAGGAATACAAGGCACATACCTAAACATAGTAAAGGCAAGATACAGCAAGTCTATAGCCAACATCAAACTCAATGGAGAGAAACTTAAATCAATCCCACTGAAATCAGGGTCAAGGCAAGGCTGCCCACTCTCTCCATATCTCTTTAACATAGTACTTGAAGTCCTAGTCAAAGCAATACAACAACTAAAGGAGATCAAGGGGATACAAATTGGAAAGGAAGAGGTCAAAGTGTCACTATTTGCAGATGATATGATAGTATACATGAGTGACCCCAAAAATTCAACCAGAGAACTCCTTCAGCTGATAAACACCTTTAGCAAAGTGGCAGGATACAAAATCAACTCAAAAAAATCAGAAGCCCTTCTGTATAACAAAAACAAAAGAGCTGAGAAAGAAATTAGGGAAACAACACCCTTCACAATAGCTACTACTAACATTAAATACCTTGGGGTGATTCTAACCATGCAAGTGAAAGACCTGTTTGAAAAAAAAAATTAAGTCTCTGAAGAAAGTCATTGAAGAAGATTATCAGAAGATGACAAGATCTCTGGTGCTCATGGATTCATTAGGATTAACATTGAGAAAATGGCGATCCTGCCAAAATCAATCTACAGATTCAATGCAATTCCCATCAAAATACCAACTCAGTTCTTTACAGACCTTGAAAAAAAGATTCTCAGCTTCATATGGAGAATCAAAAAACCGAGAACCTCCAAAACGATTCTGTATAACAAGAGGTCATCTGGAGGTATCTCCATCCCCAATCTCAAGCTGTACTACAGAGCAATAGTAATAAAAACTGCATGGTATTCGCATAGAAACAGAAAGGAGGATCAATGGAACTGAATAGAAGACCCAGAAAAAAACCCACTTACCTATGAATACTTGATTTTCGACAAAGAAGCCAAAACCTATCAATGGAAAAAAGACAGCATCTTCAACAATTGGTGCTGGTCCAACTAGATGTCTACATGCAGAAAAATAAAAGTAGATCCATATTTATCACCCTGCATAAAACTAAAGTCAAAGTGGATCAAGGACCTCAACATAAAACCAGATACTCTAAATCAGTTAGGAAAAAAAAAGTGGGGAACAGTCTAGAACTCTTTGGCACAGGAGACAACTTCCTAAACAGAACACCAACAGCACAGGCTCTAAGAGCAACAATCAATAAATGGGACAAAACGACAGCCTACAGACTGGGAAAGGATCTTCACCAACCCTATATTTGACAGAGGGCTGATATCCAGCACATAGAAATAACTAAAGAAGTTAAAAAGCAATAAATCAAGTAATCCAATAAAAAAATGCTGTACAGAGCTAAACAGAGAATTCTCTGTAGAGAAATATAGAATGGCAGAGAAACACTTAAAGAAATGCTAAACATCCTTAGCCATAAGGGAGATGCAAATCAAAACGACACTGAGATTTCACCTTACACCCATCAGAATGGCTAAGATCAATAACTCTAGTGACAACACATGCTAGAGAGGTTGTGGATAAAGGGGAACCCTCCTCCATTACTGGTGGGAATGTAAACTGGTACAACTACTTTGGAAGTCAATCTGGCGCTTTCTCAGATAATTAGGAATAGTGCTTCCTCAAGACCCAGCTATATCATTCCTAGGCATATATCCAAAAATGCTCACGTACACAACAAGGACATTTGCTCAACCATGTTTGTAGTTACTTTATTTGTAATAGCCAGAACCTGGAAACAACCTAGATGTCCCTCAGTGGAGGAATGGATACCGAAATTGTGGTATTTTTCCACAATGGAATACTATTCAGCAATCAAAAAAGAAGGAAATCATGAAACTTGCAGGCAAATGGTAGGATCTAGAAAGGGTCATTCTGAATGAAATATCCCAGAAGGAGAAAGACACAGATGGTATATACTCACTGATATCGTACTATAAGATATGATAAACATAATGTAATCTGTACACCTAAAGAAGATAAACAAGAAAGAGGACTAGGGGTAAGATGATCAATCCTCACTTAGGGTTAAGAAGGCAGCATTTGGGTTCTTCATTTTTTACATTGAGTGAGTCTATATGAGCCCACAGTAGTTCCAAATCAATTAAAGGCTAGAAACTAAATAGCTCTAAGGATCTGAACTGGCTACATTGTACTGTTCAACAGAAGTAGAAATACAAATGTGATTAACTAAATCAATTATAATCAACAAACTCTAGCAAGGAATGTCCTTAAAGCATGCCATCAGCCAAATGACTTAAGAAAATAAGATCACACTTAATCTGATGTTCACGGAGAAAGGAAATGTCTGTGTTATGCTTGATGTATGCTTCTTTTATTTCAAATATTAAAGCTTTCTATGAGATAGTTAACATGGCCTTTCAAGAACCCTTGCTAATGAATTACCAAAATTTCTGAAAGTATAATTAATTTATAGAGTAACTGTAAAAGATTTTTTGGGAATAGAAAGGGGTGATGGCTTCTGTCCTGACCCCTTCATAAATGCTGCAGGACTATTAACTGAAGTAGCATGCTGCATTATTCTTTTTATATGGAACTAACTGAAAGCCATATTAGAAAGAAATTAACAAATTCATGTCCCTAACACCCAGAACTCATAACACTCAGAACTCATGTCCAAAACCTATGGTTTTAAAACAATTTCAGGTCATTAATTCCATGACAGAGTTAAATTGTTAAATAAAGTTAAAGGAAAGAACAAACTAAAAACAATATAAATAAAAGTGAAAGAAAAACAGACAGGAATTGTAAGAATTTAATTGTCAGTGTACATTTTTAGTGCTGATAGCTCTTAGAGATCTCCAGCTCATCTCACATAAGTAGAAGGCCTAAGCCCTGCTTTCTGTTAGTTGGTCACAGGCACCAGACACATACCTCTTGGTCTCAGAGATCAAGGACTTGAAAACATGAATGTAGTCTTCTATGGGAGACTCACAATCAGATAAGGAGGTAACACAGAGCACCAGAGTAGATCAGACAAGTCTCCATCCTGAACCAGTAGCATAGATAATTTAGAGAGGAGGCTATTCCTTTTTTTTTCCATTTTCCTCTGTATTTATTTTGTGTAGATAGATAGACAGATAATAGATAAAGAAGGGAAGGATATATGGTGATAGATGGCATAAAGATAGAAATATATGCTAGATAGATGATAGATAGAAAGACAGACAGAGACAGAGATGTGTGGGTATAACATTATTTGTACATACATGTTTCCAGATCCATTTGGAATTGAGTAACCAATGAATGTGTCCATCCCTGGGAAAGATGATATATTTTTAGGGATTTAGAAAGATGAAGTTCCTTTCTAGTAGCTTCTAAGATATAATTACAGATAGATATGAGAATTCCTAATATACCTGAGAATGTTGCAAAGTTGCATTCTGGTGACTTTTAATCTCACTGTATAAATGAAAATTAAGCTGTGATGTCTAGTTCTGTAAAACAGCTCAAGCTGAAAGTATGCTACTGAAGGAAAAGCTATAGGGAACTAAATTAAAGTATACATGATATCTATAACTAAGTAATTTGAAAAGAGAAGTACTAAAATAGTCTAAATTTATTATCTACTAATGTTTTTTCAACAAATAAGGTTAAAACAAATATAGATTTTAATGACCACCTAACAAAGGCAAAGATACTAAGTTGTTCATTCGATGATCCTCGGGTATTGTCTTTCTACAGAACAATAGCTTAATGTAGCAAATGTCTACACAGTACATCCAATTTATACCCTGGAAGTCATTGACCTTATTAATGTGTCAAATTTGTAGCAGTGCAAAGCTGAGTTATTTGAAACTAAGATGTGTTTTAATCAGAAAAATGCCAGAAAGGAAAGAACAGAGAGATGCTTTAGTTGCCATGACAACTTGAAAAATGTTAACAGTGAAGTTCTATGATCATGAGTGTGTCCAAGTTGAAAATGAAAATCACAAGAAGCTTGGAGAAGTGTTCACAGGGAGTTATTGTTGTCTTTCTTGTGGTTACAATTTCTATTTTTTAGAAATTATATTTAGTATTCCATACTTCCCAATATGACAAACCTATAAATACATACATCTACAGCACAAAAAATGTTTTCAAAGGAAAGATGGAAATCATACTTTCTATGAGTACTAAACAATAGCTCTATCCCTGAATTTCAATGTATACACGTTAAAAATATTGATAGCAGGTTTACACTTACAGATTTACTGCTACATGCTTCTTTTTAGTCAGACCATTTGGAAGTATAATTCCATGCTCCTTTATTTTCCCATATATTTATGTCTCAGAATAAATTTTGCTTTCTTTTTAGATTTATAATGGTACCAGTTAAATTCTAATTAATCCATTGTGTGAAAAATGAGAAATTTAGAGAAATCTATTCACCGTTAATTTTATTAGACTTCTAGCAACTGAAAAACTGTAATACAGATGCATGTGTAAATTAACTTAGGCCCAGTATAATTAAAATATTACAGAGCCCGCGTTTATGCATCTTGCTTCTAAAATGTTCTTTCCTCTCAGGCACAAGTTTTTTGAGGTTCATAAATATCCATGAAAAACAATAACACATAAAATCAAAATGAAATGTTTGAAACTAAGTTGTGTACTCCTGGCAGACATACCAGTTGTGAGCTGGGGTAAATATTTAAAGCCCTTGTTTCTAACACTGTTATATGCCAATTTACAGTGTTTAATACAGGCACTTCGTTTCTCACTGATAAACTAATCCTCACACATGAATTTTGTACTTTTTTTTCGTTCTTGCTATATGTAAATTTACAGTAGAAAACTGGGACATGCCGAGAAACAGATCCTAGACTGAAAATCAATAAAAGAAAAAAAAAACTCTATTTACTAATTTTCTGTTTAAAGTAGGATTCTACCTTAAGTACTGAAGGTTTGTGGAGAATCCATGAATAGCTAGATTTTGAAAAAAAATATTTCCAATATGCTCTACATTTTGCTAATTTTTTTTCAGTTAGGTGTTTGCCTCGCTGTTATGCTTGCTTGCTTATTCCTTTCTTTCCTTCCTTCTTTCTTTCTTTCTTTCTTTCTTTCTTTCTTTCTTTCTTTCTTTCTTTCTTTCTCTCGCCATCTGGTAAGAGAAACCTCGGTTGAGAAAACAACCCCATCAGATTGTTGAGAGAAAAGCCTGTAATATTTGCTTGATTAATTATTAGTATGCCACTAAATGTGGCCATGGATAGTGGCCATTCTTGGTATAAGAAAGTAGACTAAGCAAACAACGGGAGGCAATCCAGTAGGTAGCATTCTTCTATGACCTCTTCTTCACTTCAAACTGCCAGGTTCCTGGGTTGAGTTCCTGTTCTGACTTCCCTCACTAATAGAATGTTATTTTAAAGTATAAAATGAGGCAAATTCTTTCCCCTCAGAGCTGCTTTTGAACGTGGTCTTTATCAAAGCAACAAACCTCTACCTATGGTAAGCATTAATGCATAAATCTGTAAAATGTCCTGTGAGAAAGGTGGCGAATATTATGATGGGGAAGATTTATCCACACCATGGGTTTATACTTTCTTAGGTAACTGCTAGTTCAGGTTTGAAAACATTTAAACTTAGTCAAAACATATCTTAAGTTCAAATTAGCTGCAGATTTGACCCTATTATGATTCTCATTCAATACTCATCTCAAACAGTGGCTGATTTCAGATTTTACCATACTACAATTATGGCTAAAAAATTGAATTTTATCAAATAAATACCAAAGAAGAAGATAAAAAAATTTCTGGGTGGTGGTAGCACACACCTTTAATCTCAACGTTCTGGAGATAGAGGCAGACAGACCTCAGAGTTTGAGGACATTCTGGTCTACAAAGTGAGCTGCAGGACAGCCAGTTCTACACAGAGAAACCCTGTCTCTATAATATCCCTCCCAAAAATAAAGGAAAGAAAAGAAAAGAAAAAATGAAATTATTCTAACACATGTCAGTAAAATCTCTCTTTTTTATTGTATATATTAATATATAATAATTGGATTCATTTTTACTTTTTCATATAAACACAGTATACTTGAAGTATAATCTATGTCACTTAATGACTGGGATAATAGAAAAAGACTTTAGAAAATCCGTTACATGAACATCATGAGATAGTCTTACATAACTATATATAACGGAGTTCATTATCTGATATAACCTTAGCATCATGAAGAGGCTAGAAATTCATAACATAGTCAAAGGTGTACACAGAATATATTTTATAGTAAATTTTAAAAGTATGGGTCATCAGTGCTCAAATAATAGAAAAAAGCACAATATAAACATATTTGCTGTAGCATTGTCATTTTTACCAGCATACATTCTATGCTGTATATTTCTGTGTACTCCGCTTTCCTATGACTGGCAGTAAAATAAATATACATATATTAGCATTACCACAAGTGTGTGAGTAACACACGTTGCTGAGAAGCCCTTGCTGCTTCAGCATCATAAGGACACAAGGACTGTACACTTGCATGATACTATTTTAGATGGATCATACACGCATTACATTCCTTACCATTATGGTAAAGCCTTTCCACTAGGAGTTTAGTGACTAAATTTTCTTTTTTTTATTTTAAACAAACACATTTAGGAATCTCTGTTAACTCTTTTTATTATGGTGTTTTAGGAAAGATAAAATAATTTTCAACCAGAGCATGATTTTTCTTAGTAGCTGTAACTTGAACCATTCAAGAATACAAGTTACATGATTTCTTAAACATTCTAATGGATTAACCTGATTTTAGCATCATAACATGCTAAGAATCACTATAAAGCAAATTTGAAGTGACAAAAACAAAAGTAGATTCACATTCAGTTGGAAGTTGAGTTATAAGAAAGAAAAAATGCCTATTAAAGTTTTGAATTATTGTAAGGTTGCGTTTACAATGTTTAGACCTATTAACATACCTAATATATCTAATATATTTATCAGAATTGTTTATGTTCTTTAAACAACTGGAATGAAAAAATACATATGTTTGGAAAGAATGGCTATTTTCTTTATGAAAAACTGAATTTATAATAGATTAATAACACTACGAAGAAAACTTCGCAGAATGTGACCACTTGCGGAATTAATAATATTTGCTAAATTTAATATATATTTAAATATACCTGTATTTGTTTTACCTTACATATTTTTTACCTAAAAATTTTAAGTACTTTAGTTTTATCTTAGTCTATTCCAGATTTTGTAAAAAATACTTTGTATACAAAAATTGACAACAGGTATTAATTTAGTGCTAACACTTAGATACTGAAAAGTGTAAGAGCAAGCCATGTTCACCATACGGTGAGGATCTCATCTCTTATCAGGAGAAAGGTGAAGTCTCTGTCCTCATATGGTGGAAGGGATAGTAAAGATAAGAGATAAATAGTGTGCTCCTGTGAAAGAAAACAAAGAGGGCAAAACAAAACAAAATAAAAACCCTAGCTAGTTCCCCCAAGTCCAAAAGGACTCTGCAAAAGCAGAGTTGATAATCATGTTCAGAAGAGCTGAATCCTCGTGACTCATTGATTCCCTAAATCCCCATCTCTTTAATGTCAAGAATCTGATCATTTCATTTGATTAACAGAATAAAATGGCTATTATTTGCAATTTTCTAATTATTTTATTTATTTACAGCCCTATCATAGCTCCCTCTGTCCTCTCTTCCAGTCTCTACCCTCCCTCATCTCTGCCTATACCCTTCTCCTACTCCTCAGAAAAGGGGAGCTCTTCCCACATCAAACCACCACAGCACACCAGGATTGAACACATCCTCTTCTCCTGTGGCTTGGCAAAGCAACCCCACCAGGGGGATGTGATCAAAAAACAGCCTCTGTTCCCCTTACTAAAAACCCCCACACGAAGACTGAGCTGCCTATCGGCTACTTCTGTGTTAGGAGACTAGATCAGTCCACTCATGGTTCTTGGTTGGTGCTTCAGTCTCTGTGAGCTCCTCCTGGCCCTGGGTAGTTACCTCTTGGTATTCTTGTGAAGCTCCTGTCCCTACCTTTTGTCCTTCCCCTGACTCTTCCATAGTCTTCCTGCATTCTTCCCAATGTTTGGCTATGAGTATCAGCATCAGGATTCACTGCTGAGTAGAACCTCTCAGCGGACAGCTATACAAGGCTGTGCAAGCATAGCAGAGTACCATTAACAGTGTCGTTGGTTGGCTCTTTCCCATGGGGTGGGTCTCAGGTTGGTCCAGGCACTGGATGAACAGTCCCTCAATCTCTGTTCTACTTTTATCACTGCATATCTTATAGGAGGGTAAATATGGGGTGGATGTTTTTGTGGTTGGGTCGGTGCTCCCCTCCATCCACTAAGAGTCCTGTCTAGTTAGATTGTTGCCCCTTCATTTCTCAAGGCTGCTAAGGCTCTAGGCTAGAGTCATGCCCAGGTCCTCCCGCTAGCCTATCTTGTGGTAAGTCTCCAGCTTGTCACAGAGATGCTTACAGTTTCTCTTCTCTCTGCAAGCTCTCTGACCTCCCCCAACCCAGGACTGATCTCTCCATCTTCATTATCTGCAGTTTTAGAAAGTGGTGTTACCTCATAGTCTCTAGAAATGGTCAATATTTTTAGTATTTCTATTTCTTCAATTCAAAGTACTTTATGAAATATGATTAATATAATTTGGAGTCAAACTAAGAAGAAATCATGAGTTTCTGTCTTCTACTGAAACAATAAGGCCAGCTAGATACGCTTTAAGGAGCAAATCTAAATAAGAAATAATTTTAAATGATAAATTTACATGATCTCTTTTTTTTTTAGAGTTGCTTTTTTTCTTTTCAATGAACAATTTATTCATTTTATATCCTAATAGTAGACCCTTCCCTTCTCTCTTCCTAGCCCCACTCTCCCTCCTTCCCCCTTATTTCCTTTCTCCTAGTCCACTGAAAGGGGAGTTCTCCTCTGTTATCTGACCCTGGCTTATCAAGTGTCATCAGGACTACCTGGATCCTCTTCCTTTGTGGCCTGGCAAGGCCACATCACCAGGGGCGAGTGATCAAAGAGCAGGCAACCAAGTTCATGACAGAGGCAGTCCCTGCTCCCCTTACTCAGGAGCCTTCATGGGCACTGAGCTATTTATCTATTGGCTACATCTGAGCAGGTGGCCTAGGTCCTCTCCATACACAGTCCTTGGTTGGTGCATCAGTAGATGCAAGATTAGTTTGACTAAAGTTAAATGCCAAAGCTCACAGCTTCTGGAATCACAAGTATTTTTTTTAATGCATTAACACCAGAACCAACATAGACAGTAGACAATAAAATTAGTTGAAGTCTTACAAAACAAAAACAAATTCTATTACTCCTGTCTGGGTGTTTTGAAAATGGAGAGGAAAACTCAAATAATATAAAAATGTCAATAAAGACAATGGAGAACAAGAATTTTAAAAAGTGGCAAAATTAATGTAACAGAATAACCAAGTTGAGGAAGAAATACAAAGGAAGTATTCTACAAACCTATATAGGAGTTCTATTATTTCATTGGCTGAAAACAAGTCTCTTAGCAAGCACAGGAAAGTTAACCAAGAGTAGAGTGAAGAAAGCTCAGAACAGGAAAAAATTACCAACAACCTGTAAAAAAATATCAATTCCCAGACCACACATAGAGGTGAAAATCATTCTGTTTTTCACTAGCAAGAGTAGAGAGATGCTCACAAAAAAATAAGGACAACATTAAAACAAGTCAGTATACAGTTCAGCAGCACAGCTCAATTTGTTCTAAAATTAAACGCAATAATATATCTGCCCACACAGATACACATACACAACACAAAGAAAAATGGCTTTAAAGATAAAACAGAGTGGCAAATAGGACAGACATTTGAAGTAGGAGAAGACAAGGAACAGGACAGGAGCCTTCCACAAAGGACCTCTGAAAGACTGTACCCAGCAGTGTATCTAAGTAGATAATGAGACTCATAGCCAAACTTTTGGCAGAGTTCCAGAATCCTTATGGAAGAAGAGGGGGATAGAAAGACCTGGAGGGGACAGGAACTCCACAAGGAGAACAACAGAGCCAAAATGCCTGGGCCAAAGGGGACTTCAATCCCTGTTCTTAGGAAGCCCATTGGCTGCTCAGTTTCCAAGTGGTTTCCCTAGTAAGGGGTAGAGGGGTTTTCTCTGACATGAACTCAATGGCTGGCTCTGTAATCACCTCCCCCAGTGGGGTGTGACCTTGCCAGGCCACAGAGGAAGGTTATGCAACCAGCCTTGATGAGACTTGATAAGCTAGGGTCAGATAGAAGGGCAGGAGTTTCTCCCCTATTAGGGGACTAGGGAAAGGGCATAGAGGGAGAAAATGGAGGAGGGGGGAGGCTGAGTGGCAATGAGGGAGGAGGTTGCATCACAAATACAAAGTGAATAAATTGTAATAAATAAATACATAAACAAAATTAAATTTAAAAAAGAAAGTTGTTGTGAACATAAAAAAGAATAAAACACTAGTTAGAGGTCTATAACAGATTATAACGTAATTTTTGTAAAATCTAATGATATACCATACACACTTAAAGAAGGAGTGAGCAAAGGGCTGGAAAAACTCAATCAACAAACTGAAAAAAAAATGAGAGTGATGATGAAAACAGAAAAAAAAAAACAACGTTGTAGCTATATGACTTTCCCAAGAAAATTTAAAATGTTAAGAATTGTGACAATGACATCAAGATCCAGCTATACCATTCCTATACATATATCCAAAATCTGTTCAAATATACATTTGCTCATGTTGGTAGCAGCTTTATTCATAATAGCCAGAATCTGGAACAACCTAAGAAACAACCTCCAATTACACAATAGAATACTACTCAGCCATTAAAAACAAGTAAATTGAAATTTTCAGGCAAATGGATGGAACAAGAAAAGATCATCCTGAGTTAACCTAGAAGCAAAAAGACATACATGGTATATACTCACATATAAGTGGATATTAGCCATATAATATAAAATAAGTATGCTAAAATCTATAGTCCTAAAGAAGCTAAACAACAAGGAAGACCCTAGGGAAGATGCTCAATCCTCATTCAGAAGGACAAATTGGATAGACTACTGAAGCAGGAGAAAAAAGGGAACAGCAGTGGAGCCTACTACAGAGGACCTCTAAAAGACTACCCAGCAGGGTATCTAAGAAGATGTTTTAACTCATAGCAAACTTTGGGCAGATTGCAGGGAATCTTATGGAAGAATGGGGAGATAGAAAGACCTGGAGGGGGCAGAGCTCCACAAGGAGAACAATAGAGCCAAAACCTGGGCCTAGAAGGATCTGCAGACAGAGTCTCCAAGGACCATGCATGGAGAGGACTTAGACACCTGCTCAGATGTGGCCCATAGGCAGCTCAGTCTCCAAATACTTTCGCTGGTAAGGGTAGCAGGGGATGTCTCTGACATGGACTCAGTGGCAGGCTTTTTTATCACCTGTCCCTAGGGGAGAAGCCTTGCCAGGCCACAGAGGAAGACAATGCAGCCAGTCCTGATGAGATCTGATAGACTAGGGTCAGATAGAAGGGGAGGAGGACCTCTCTTATCAGTGGACTAGGGGAAGGCATAGGAGGAAAGAGAAAGGGAGGTTGGGAGTGGGAAGATAGGAGAGATACAGCCAGGATACAAAGTGAATAAATTATAATAAATAATAAATTAATTAAAAAATAAAGACCTAAGCTGAACTTCTTTAATGAAAATGAGAATGTCTGTTGCAAAATAAAATTTAAATTATAAGATATAATAACAATAGACAAGGCCATAAGAACAACGATCAGTAATCATACATACAACGATCAGTAATCTCCCCAAACTATCATGAAAAACTTTACCATTTAAGTGCACAGCTCTAGTGTAATAATTGTCCAAAAAAAAAAACAACAACAACAACAAAGAATTAAATATTGAAGAATATAATGGATAGCTTTTTAGAGTCCAATGTAGGGACAAATGATGATGGCAGAACTCATACATAAGTACATATTTGAAAAACAATACCAATTTTTAATTTTAATTATAGAACATTGGTCACTTAGGTAATCCTAAATTACATATGCAATACATATAAAACACAGACACCACATAATCACGACGTACAACAAAGGTTTTCTGTAAGATATGTATAAGGTAAAAATCTTAGGCTTGCTGTGTCATGCCATTTTGACTACACTCTCATCTGAAATATATTTTAAATATTATTAGATAATTATCTGTGCAAAAGCTTGATGGGAGTTAGATCTATGCAGGTATAACTTGTCAGTCGTTAATGTCAACTGCGGGATCAAATGTGTCATAGCCAAAATTATTCCTCTAGGCAAACGATGCATCTGCTTATAATACATAGAGACTTCACTGACTGACACAGTTAAGACTGCAAGAATTCCTCCAACATCTGAGATGCCACCACAGTTTTTAATAACATATAAATTATATATGTAAAGTATATAGCTTTGTGCTGTTTTTCTTCTTTCCCCAACCCCCTTTTTCTAAAAATAACAGGACTGCACCTAAGTGCAAAGCCAAAATATATTTTACAAGCTTTTCACTTTTCACTTCCTTCCTGTTCTTGGGTTCTGTAAACTCTGAGATAATTCGCTGGCACACACACACACACACACACACACACACACATATATATGGAACTAAAACATGTTAGCCTCCTTCTCATGTCCATCATGAAAAATATTAAGAGAACTTTCAGAAGCAGTAATGATATGGAGAATGTGGATAATTCTTGCATTAAAATTTAAATTTCTTTCCTTTCTTTCCATTAACTTTCCTATACTACTCTGTGCCAAATGCCTTGTGTCTATTTTATCAGCATGGCCTTTCTTGTATACCTTTTTCACTAGTCATTTCATGAAGCTGTCCCAGCAGAATATGGTTCTTTAAGCTTCCAAGAAAAATTTTAAAATCAGCATCAGAAGCACACCACACACATACACAAACACACACATTCACACATAATTTTTTGATGAATATTTTCAGAATGACATGGGAACATATTCCAAGTGTACTTAAAGATAATTACAACAAAAAACCGCCTACCAGTTTCAGTGATTATCTTTGTATCAAATGTAAACAAAAAAAAGTTGTTCTGGAGGGACTAATATGCCTCCCTGTAGGACAGACACATCCTCTAACAAGCAAGATGTGCTATCATAGAACACTCATAAGATATTCTTTTTTTTGCGGCATTTTTTTCTCTTTTTTTAATTTTTTTATTAATTACACTTTATTCATTTTGTATCCCCCCATAAGCCCCTCCCTCCTTCCCTCCCAATCCCACCCTCCCTCCCCTTTCTGCATGCATGCCACTCCCCAAGTCCACTGATAGGGGAGGTTCTCCTCTCCTTTCTGATCTTAGTCTATCAGTTCTCATCAAAACTGGCTGCATTGTCATCTTCTGTGGCCTGGTAAGGCTGCTCCCCCTCAGGGGGAGGTGATCAAAGAGCAGGACAATCAGATTCTGTCAGAGGCAGTCCCTCTTCCCATTACTAGGTAACCCACTTGGACACTGAACTGCCATGGGCTACATCTGTGCAGGGTTTCTAGGTTATCTCCATGAATAGTCCTTGGTTGGAGTATGAGTCTCTGGGAAGTTTCCTGTGTTCAAATTTTCTTGTTCTGTTGCTCTCCTTGTGGAGTTCCTTGCCGGGGCCAGCCGGGCAGAGTCGAACGGTTCTTGAGTTGGGTGTGAGGATTAAAATTAATAAAATAAACACACAGCACATAGGAAACTTTTTAAAGGTCCAGACTTGACAGCTTTTGCAAAAGGCAGACTGCTGCAGCAAGCAGCAAGTCTCAAGTGCTGCCTCATCCTCCGCCTCCAGCCTTCTGACCACTTTATTATTTGAGGAGTTACTTTAGCCAGTAAAACATCTCAGAACAATAGGTTAATTTGCACAAGGAGCCTGAGGAAGAGGTGTAACCCTCACAAGCTATCCCACCTGTTGTCACAAACAAAAGGAGATGGACTTGCAAGTTCTCCTCTGCCATTAGTAAAGGCCTGCTAAAAGCCATCTCTCTGCCGAGATTTAAATATCAAAGCAGGCCACTGAGTCAGGGCTCCCGACAGTTCCTGTCCTCTCCAGCTTTTACTATTACCCACTTCTTACATAAAATTCCATTCACTCTGCCAGACAGTTGGCCATCAGGTTCAGCATCTGCTTTGATAGTCTGCAGGGCAGAGGCTTTCAGAGGCCCTCTGAGGCAGGTTCCTAGGTTGTTTCCTGTTTTCTTCTTCTGGCTTTCAGAGGCCCTCTGTAGCAGGTTCCTAGGTTGTTTCCTGTTTTCTTCTTCTTCTGATGTCCATCCTCTTTGCCTTTCAGGATGGGGATTGAGCATTTTAGTTAGGGTCCTCTCTCTTGCGTAGTTTCTTTAGATGCACAGATTTTAGTGGGTTTGTCCTATGTTGTATGTCTATATGAGTGAGTATATACCATGTGTGTCTTTTTGCTTCTGGGACAACTTCTAATGGTTAAAAGTATGACAGCTCAAATCTTTAATAGGTCACAAGTAAATCTGTGTAGTAGTGATTTAATAATTTGATCTTTAAGTATTTTGAATTATTTTCAACAAGAAATAAATACATAGACAAAGATCAAAAGATGACTAGAATGATAGAGACTGTGATATTTTGGTTTAACTGTAAAGCATGTTTTGGGAACCTTCCAAGTCTTTTAATAATTTATAATAATTCTTCAATTATTATCTCTCTAAAAAATTCTAATGCATTTGTCTATCCACTCCTTCTTGTAGGGCCACCAATGAAACCCATCCATCTACCTGCTCATCATACACTTCTCATCCTTTGCTTTCTTTCTTTCTTTCTTTCTTTCTTTCTTTCTTTCTTTCTTTCTTTCTGCTGTTTTTCTTATTTCCTTGTTTTAAAAATAACATGACTGCATCTAAACCCATAGTCCAATCCACTTACACAAACATGGCTTTCACATCATTCCAGTTCTTAGATTCTGTAAAGTCTGAGTTATACACTGACACTTACATATATTGATGGAACTAAGTTTTTCATAATTAGAACAGTGCTAAGTAGAAGTTATTTCCATTTATTATGCTATTGTTTCTCTTTCTCTAATTTTTTTCTTATAAATGTATATCCTTTTAACATCAAACTTCAAATATGTCGGTCTCTATTCATAGTCCACTTTGTGACACAAATATAATTGTTCTCTCTGAATATTGCACAATATATATTGACAAAGTAGATGGATAGCTCTGTTTTTAAAATGGTAGAAAAAATGCCTTATGTATCAGAAGACAAATCATCAAATTCAGATTTTTTATTTAATGTACAATAAATAAAATAATCACATATTTTGGTTGTCCTAGTTCATTTTCAGCAGAGTGATATCAATTCTCATTGTTCATAAGTGTATGAAAATATTTAATGAGGGTCTAAGGGCACTTTGACTGCAAAGATATATTTGGATTAATGAACCCTAATCATCAATTTCATCAGTCATGGGTGTTTATATATTTCCAAACATTTCTAAATGATTCTCAGTAGGGTAGATCCATAGTCTATTTCAAACAATTTTCAACAAAAACAAAAACAAGAAAAATTAAGAGTCTTAATTTATTTAACTACAAATATTTCCCTGCCTCTCCAGGCCACTCCTCTGACATAGCATTTCCCCTGCTTTCCTGGGGTTCTGGTCTTTCTGGAGCCTATCTGAATAATCCTGAGTAGCCTGACAACCTTAAAGCCATGTCCTTCTCAGCTTTCACATTGCCGACAATCCTAATTCCCCTTTGTTCTTTAAAGGAACTTTTTTTTAACAGTTATGGAAAATTTTATGGTCAGCAGAATTTATTCTACCTCCTACAAATATTCCCATACAACTTCTTATTACCATACTATGAGAGATTATCAAATTTTAAGGAACACTTTGCTTATTGGGATTTGTAATGCAATTAAGGGGGTATTAACCTTTCCAGTTTTTAAAACATTTTTATCAACGAAAATTTTTTTCTGAATGGCATAGATTTATATAATAAATTTTTAGCTACCCATATCCCATATCTTTTTTTTTAATTCATTTTGACCTCTCCGTTCAAGTTTCTTGTACATTTTTATGCCTTTTTCTTTTGTTTGATGATGTACTGAGTTTTCCCATGGCCATCTGTGTGACTGGAGGTATGGAAGTACCCTGATAAGTTCCTCGGTAACCATCCAGTTGAAGACAAGGACCCTCTTTACCCCTGAACCCATCTGTTGCCTATAGTTCAGCATGGAGAAACTGGGCCATGATAACCCTTTTCATTTACTCCTGACTTTGACAGACCAAATCTTATGCATGTCTAGTCAAGGCTATTGTTTACTTAGTTCCTTGCACTGAAATTTAACATTTCCTTTAAGAAATTTATCAATACTTTAATTTAAGTAGAAGAGATAAAGTCTATTGGCTACATCATCTGATTCAACAGAATATTATACTAAAATATGCATAATAGATAATATGTATTATATGCTATATGAACATTTGCGCAGTTATATAACATGCTCATTTTTAAAATTAAAAAGACCAAGGAAACATAAATACTCATGTAATTATGCTGAAAACTATAAGCATACAGTGGGGTGACTAAATTAAAAAGAATTAAACACTTTAAGATAGAATAATTACAAAATAAATCTTAGAAAATACAGCAGCATCAATATTGCACTTTGTCATAAAACCAAGTGAAACACATAACCAACTAAGAAAATGGTGTAGAAAATGATAGTAAAGACATCTTGTGCATTATCTGCTTTGATACCTTATGCATTGTATACATGTTGCCTCTTCTTCATTGTATACCTGATAATTGAATGCACATTTTGTCTTGTATAACATCCTGAGAAACACAGTGATTTTAAATAAAGATAAAGCACTTTCTTTTTTTATTGGGTTAGTTACATTCTGTTCCCATTAATTTGATGACATTTATAATAAAATAGCACATATTTAGTTGATAGCAAATTCAAGAGATGATTTTACTTGTCACAACAAATCTGTTCTTCTCTTGGAGCTGAAAGGGGAACTTTTCTTTTTGATTTATGACACTAATATAAAATTGCAATACTGCTTTCTTATAATAAGTAGAAATTCAACGTGGCATTATTGAATGTAGCTACAGAAGAAAAAGCAGTATGCTAACTGAAAATTAATTCATATATTTTTACAGTTTTCCATTTGTGACTAGTTTCAAATTCATTAAACATAAACATGTCCTTTATTGTTTGTTGTATTTCTGAAAGAAATGTAAAATTTAAAATGAAAATTGGGAAAATGTGATTATTTCATTATTTTAATCTTCAGTTTCCGTGAAGCCACGGAGCATAGACACTCAAGACCTATTGTATGTCCTATACAAATGCCATCTTGGGAAAGCAAAAGGTAACCTCATTATCAGGTGGAATTCATTCTGCTTATAAAATGACACGGGGACATTTAATTATGTACTCCAATGTCTTTCTCAATTATTTGCTAACGCCCTTACCAATTTTATGATAGAGTAATTCTATATCAACTTTCATCAATTATTTTTATACACAAGGGGAGGAAATGCCAGATACTTGAATATAACACTGGGTTTGAAAATCATAACCATATTTTCTTGAATTTACATGCCATATTAGATGTATTTAAAACTCTCTCTGAACTCTGAGAAAAGACAGTCAGAGCATACACAGTATTGTGTTTTCAATTAGTATCTTAATTATGCTTTGTGAAATCAGTGATACCTTTTTATTTCCTAGAAACAAATGAGGTAAACCTCATCAGACTTATCTACTCTTATAGATAGTCATTTGTATGATAAACCCTTTTCATCTATGACTGCATTACCCAAACCCAATTGTCTCATGCTGTTCACGAAAGGCAGTAATAGGACACAGGCTGTGATGCTATTAACACAATTCAATAACAGAATATTAGACTGTCTACTAAATGTCACCAATGAATTCCAGAATTTTATATATTGCTAGTAAAAGGTTGTAACATTGAAGACTGTGCTTCAGTTTTACAGTTTTGCCAGTAAATACCACTAATATAATTAGAGTTCTTATACATTTTAATCCAATTTTGCCTTAAATCACAGAATATAATTCATAATAGTAAATTGTACTTTTTATTCTAGAAATAGCTGGATAACTTATTTAAAATCCAACCCATTTACGAATTTCACTGTAGCTGGATCTTAAGGTAACACTACCTCAAAATCCAGTTATCCCACTCCTGGGCATATACCTAAAAGATGCTCCATCATTCAACAAAGACATTTGCACAACTATGTTCATAGCAGTTTTATTTGTAATAATCAGAATATGGAAACAACCTAGATGTCTCTCAATGGAAGAGTGGATACAGAAAGTGTGGCACGGGATCTTGGAATTACAGACGCCATTGTTACTGCCATCTCATTGGCTGCTGTTGGAGCTACCACCACGGCATTAGCCATGAGTCATACTGTGCAGACTGCTCAGACCCTAAATAATCTTTTAGCCAATGTAGCTCATGCCTTAGATGTACAAAAAGGAATTAATGCTCAACTAAAAGGAGGCTTGTTGGTGTTCAATCAGAGGATTGACCTCGTGCAGGAGCAAATTGATACCCTATGACAAATCGCTCAACTTGGCTGTCAATGGAAGTATGCTGGACTTTGTGTCACTAGCATACAACATGAGAATTTTTCCTGTGCTGCAAATCTGTCTAAACAATTGTCTAGCTATATTTTAAGTAATTGGACTGGAGAATTCGATACTACGATGGAGCAGCTGAGAGTGGCCATTGTCACGGTAAATTCTACCAGAGTGGACGCAGGACTAGCCACAGGATTATCATCATGGATTGCTGCAGTCATGAATCATCTGAAGGAATGGGCGGGCATGGGAGCGTTAGCAGGCCTTCTGGGTGTTGGTCTCCTTGGTTTGCCTGTGGTATATATGCAAGATTAGAGTCTCACAACAGCGTAATGCAGCCATGATCATTCAGGCCTTTACAGCCATTGAAGCAGGACAGTCTCCCCAAGCATGGTTGGCTACCATAAAAAGCTAAAATGTTATGCTCAGGATGCGAGGCTAAGCACTGCACTCAGGGTCAGCCGCTTTTGACCCAGAGAAGAGCAAGTCTGATTGCATGCGGGTTGATGCCCCAGGTCCCGCCTCTGAGAAAAAGGTATCGGACGAGTCTGATGCTCTTTGGGTGGATGACACCTAAATGAACATCGGTACAAAGTCCCAATTTATTTCTAATATCAGAGATCAGACCTCTACTCTTGCCTGATGCATCTAAAACAAAAAGGGGGAACTGTAGAGAGCTGAGTAATGCCGCGCCTTAAAGATGGAGCTGGTTTCCGCCTTCCACCTTCCCGATGGTGAGTGCTCTCTGTCACAAACAACTCCACATTTGGCTAAAGCTGAGGATCTGGCTTGCTTCCATGTATGTGGACCTATCTGCATTGCCCATGTGGCACGCTGGGGTTGGCTACCCAGAGGCTATATAAGCTGTGGGCTGGCTTTCCCCAGGGTCCGATGATTGTTCAAGGTTCCTGAATAAACTGCATTGAAAAAAAAAGAAAGAAAATGTGGCACATTTACCCAATGCAACTGTACTCAACTACTGAAAAAGCAAGGAAATTCTATCCCTGGGGTATGGGGTGGAGTGCAGCCTTGCCAGGCCACAGAGGAAGACAATGTAACCAGTCCAGATGAGACCTGATAGGCGAGGGTCAAATAGACAAAAAGGAGGATTTCCTCAATCAGTGGATCAGGATAGGGTAATAGGGAAAGAAGAGTTAGACAGGGTGGGATTGGAAGGAGACGAGGGAGGAGGCCACAACCAAGATACAAATAGAATAAATTGTAATAAATGATAATAATAAAAAAATTAAGATTAAAAAAATTGAACAAGCAGGAGTAAAGCAGCAGGAAAGGAGCCATGTATTTATGTGGTATATCTTCACACGAAGGTGAAGCCTGAACTTCCTTGCTGTCCATACACCATTTTCTATTTTCTAGCCCCTTGTTCAACACCTGCATAAATTATTCTTTTCTTTTTCTTTTTTTTTTTTCAATGCAGTTTATTCAGAAACCTTGAACAATCCTCGGACCCTGGGGAAAGCCAGCCCACAGCTTAAATAGCCTCTGGGTAGCCAACCCAGGCGTGCCAAGTGGGCAATGCAGATAGGTCCACATACATGGAAGCAAGCCAGATCCTCAGCCTTAGCCAAATGTGGAATTGTTCGTGACAGAGAGCACTCACCATCGGGAAGGTGGAAGGCGGAAACCAGCTCCATCTTTAAGGCATAGCATTCCACAGCTCTCTACAGTTCCCCCTTTTTGTTTTAGATGCATCAGGCAAGAGTAGAGGTCTGATCTCTGATATTAGAAATAAATTGGGACTTTGTACCGATGTTCGTTTAGGTGTCATCCACCCAAAGAGCATCAGACTCGTCCGATACCTTTTTCTCAGAGGCGGGACCTGGGGCATCAACCCACATGCAACCAGACATGCTCTTCTCTGGGTCCAAAGCGGCTGACCCTGAGTGCAGTGCCTAGCCTCGCATCCTGAGCGTAACATTTTAGCTTTTTATGGTATCCAACCATGCTTGGGGAGAATGTCCTGCTTCAATGGCTGTAAAGGCCTGAATGATCAAGGCTGCATCACACTGTTGTGAGACTCTAATCTTGCATATATACCACAGGCAAACCAAGGAGACCAACACCAGAAGGCCTGCTAACACTCCCATGCCCGCCCATTCCTTCAGATGATTCATGGCTGCAGCAATCCATGATGATAATCCTGTGGCTAGTCCTGCGTCCACTCTGGTAGAATTTACTGTGACAATGGCCACTCTCAGCTGCTCCATCGTAGTATCGAATTCTCCAGTCCAATTACCTAAAATATAGCTTGACAATTGTTTAGACAGATTTGCAGCACAGGAAAAATTCTCATGTTATATGCTAGTGACTCAAAGTCCAGCATATTTTCATTGACAGCCAAGTTGAGCGATTTGCCATAGGGTATCAATTTGCTCCTGCACGAGGTCAATCCTCTGATTGAACACCATCAAGCTTCCTTTTAGTTGGGCATTAATTCCTTTATGTACAACTAAGGCATGAGCTACATTGGCTAAATGATTGTTCAGGGTCTGAGCAGTCTGCCCAGTATGACTCATGGCTAATGCCCCGGTGGTAGCTCCAACAGCCGCCAATGAGATGGTAGTAACAATGGTGGCTGTAGTTCCAAGATCCCTTTTCTGTCTGAAGAGAGTCATAGCCTGAGGGGCATCAACGGGCACAGGCACGCAGTGAGGCATGCGAGTAACCAGGGCATACCTAAATTTACTAGCATTCCAGCATTGGGCAAAAAAGCAAGTATCATCACCACAATTACTTGGCTCTATCTGGCTAATAATGAATAAAAATGGGGGATATAGACAAACAGGTATGGACTTATAGGAAATAAGAAGCCTTAACCCCCTCGTTGGAACATCCTGCGTCAGTTCTAGAACTAGCAGTGGTGGTGTCCGAGGTCTGAGTAGGTTCAGGAGACCATTGCCCCCAGGGGCAAGACGTGCTCCATGCCAATTGACTAACTCGATGTTTTCCTCCACTTTTGAAAGTCATTTAAGGTTCTTAAATTATTTTTTCCCTTTTTTTAAAATTTTTCATCAATTACACTTTATTCATTCTGCATCCCCCCATAAGCCCCTCCCTCCTCCCCTCCCAATCACACCCTCCCTCCTCCCTCTGCTTGCATGCCACTCCCCAAGTCCACTAATAGGGGAGGTTCTCCTCTCCTTTCTGATCTTAGTCTGTCAGTTCACATCAAAAGTGGCTGCATTGTCCTCTACTATGGCCTGGTAAGGCTGCTCCCGCCCAGGGGGAGGTGATCAAAGAGCAGGCCAATCAGATTATGTCAGAGGCAGTCCCTCTTCACATTACTATGTAACCCAATTGGACTC
The DNA here is from genome assembly GCF_030254825.1 of Meriones unguiculatus. Lineage (NCBI taxonomy): Eukaryota > Metazoa > Chordata > Mammalia > Rodentia > Muridae > Meriones > Meriones unguiculatus. The sequence goes on along the minus strand of NC_083362.1, from coordinate 20,762,022 downwards.
TGAACTGCCCTGGGCTACATCTGTGCAGGGGTTCTGGGTTATCTCCATGAATAGTCCTTGGTTGGAGTATGAGTCTCTGGGAAGTTCCCTGTGTTCAAATTTTCCTGTTCTGTTGCTCTCCTTGTGGAGACCCTGTCCTCTCCAGCTCTTACCTAAAATTCCATTCACTCTGCCCAACAGTTGCCCATCAGGCTCAGCATCTGCTTTGATAGTCTGAAGGGCAGAGGCTTTCAGAGGCCCTCTGTGGTAGGTTCCTAGGTTGTTTCCTGTTTTCTTCTTCTTCTGATGTCCATCCTCTTTGCCTTTCCGGATGGGGATTGGACATTTTAGTCCCCATTTAGTCCAATCCACCTGCATAAATTATTCTTTTCTTAAAAAAAAAAAAGAAAAGAAAAGAAAAGATAAGAGCCTAACATAGAGGTCCCCTGAAAGGCTCCACCCAACAGGGGAATCAGAGCAGATGCTGAGACTCACAGACAACCTTTGGGCAGAGCACAGGGAGTCTCATAGATGATGGGGAAGGGTGGATAGAAAACCCAGAGAGGACAGCAGCTCCACAAAGAGAGCAACAAAGCTAAAAATTCTGAGCCCATCATGCTCTGCAGAGACTGTTGTGCCAACCAATGACCATGAATGAAGAGGACTTACACCTCCTACTCAAATGTAGTTGATAAGCTGCTCAGTCCACATGTGGGTTACCAAGTAAGGGGAGCAGGGGCTGCCTCTGTTATGAAATCAGTTGCCTGCTCTTTGATCACTTCTCCTGGCAACGCAGCCTTGCCAGGTTACAGAGGAAGAGGACAGCAGCAGTCCTAACAAGACTTGATAAACTAGAGCCAGATGACAGGGTGGAATTCTCCCTTGCAGTGGATTAGGGAAAGGGAATAGGAAGAATGAGGGAGGAAAGGTGGGACAGGGAGGAGATGAGGGAGGGGGCTAAAAATGGAATATAAAATGAATAATTTGTAAAAAATAAAATATTATTATAAGAATTGTAGAAAAAAGAATTTCACAGTATTAACATATTGCTAATTTAAGGCCTCTATATTGAACAACAAAAAAATTATTGAAGTATTTCAAAATATGTCAAGGGTCAGGGTAAAAATTTGAATTGGTAAAATATTTACATATATTAGTATGTAAAATTAACATAAATTGAAGCTTCATGCTAGAGATATATCTCAGTAGTGCAACCCTAGACTTGTATCCTTGAGGTGCTGTTTTGATGATTAGCCCATTTTATAAAATTCTGTGGTGTGGTCAGCCTGAACTAGGCCAAAAATAATTCATATCATGCCAAGGCATAGGAATTGTTGCAGATGAAGGGCTGCAAAGATCATAAGAGCCAAAGGAGGTAGAGATCTTCAAGGAAAGTTATATTTTTAATACAACAGAGTAAATGGAAAAATAAAAATAAAAAATGAATTCACATTGATTGTGGCAGCATGCACAGATTTGTGCACACTCTGATCCTACACAATTCTATAGCAAAGGCAGGAAAGTAGATATGTAACATCACCACTATCTGATATGTTAAGGTGTGATAACTATTATTTGCTGCGTTATGCCAAACCAGATGTCCATCGCAGGTATCACTGGATATACCAAAATGGACTCTGAGGGAGAAGAACTAAAATGTAATCTACAACTTGTGTTGGAGGAAATAGGGAGATTTAGAAGTGAAAAGTGGAGGAGTTGAGTAGGACAAATATGTCTAAAATACATTGCATAAAATCATCAAAGACTTAATCAAACTATTTCTTTTCAATTTTGCATGAGATGATAATGGAATGTTTTCTTTCCAAGTTATTACAATCTAAATGATCACAGAGCTCTCCTTTGCCATTCCATGATAGTCTGTCTAAGATGGAACTAAAAGAAGTATTTTTCATTCTGTATTATCACACAAAAGCCTACATGTTCACCTATAGTGGCAGCTAAACTGACAATTTCAAATGGTCCCAGATATAATTCATCTATTACCTAGAGGACATCACAAGAGAAACATTATCATTCTTGATATTCCAGCTACCATAAGCTTCATGCTAAATTAATTTGCTTCTTCATTTATAGCTCTATTCCACTTTGAACATGTACATCGAAAATGACAGTTGATGATCTTTTCCACTTCCCACCATTTACCTGCAAATTTCATGATTTCCTTGTTTTTTATTGCTGAATAATATTCCATTGTGTAGATATACCACAATTTCTGTATCCATTCCTCCACTGAGGGGCATCTGTGCTGTTTCCAGTTTCTAACTATTACAAATAAAGCTGCTACAAACATGGTTGAGCAAATGTCCTTATTGTGTCCTTGAGCCTCTTTTGGATATATGCCTAGGAGTGGTATAGCTGGATCTTGAGGAAGCATTATTCCTAATTGTCTGAGATAGCTCCAGATTGATGTCCAAAGTGGTTGTACCAGTTTACATTCCCACCAGCAGTGGAGGAGTGTTCCCCTTTCTCCACATCCTCTCCAGCATGTGTTGTCACTTGAGTTATTCATTGTAGCCATTCTGATGGGTGTAAGGTGAAATCTCAGGGTCGCTTTTATTTGCATTACCCTGATGACTAAGGACATTGAACTTTTCTTGCACAGTAAATTAAAAAAATTTTGCCTTTCTAAATTAGTAGGTGATACTTTATTAAACATTACTTCCCAATTTCATTTTGCTTTATACATGTTATCAACTTTCAGTCATCCTGCACAATTAGTACTTTATTACCTATATCAAGGCTTAGAAAATGTAGTTGTAAGAGCTATAAATCTAGTGGTTTCTAAGTATGAATGGCAAAACTAATCCACCAGATTGACTGAATTTAGGACCCAAAGTACTAACCCCTTCAATGGATCATTGAAATGTCTTTTAATTCCACACAAATGTCTTTGATATAATATTTAATGGGTCCACTTTTTACACTATTACACAAACTCAGCAATGCCCAACTGGACTTTTTGTTTTAATTTAATATACATCAACTCAATATATATATATATATATATATATATATATATATATAGAGAGAGAGAGAGAGAGAGAGAGAGAGAGAGAGAGAGAGGGAGAGAGAGAGAGAGAGAAAGTATTAGATCCTGAGCTAATAACTTCTACAGAGAACAGATGAAAGAGTTTTAGCTCATAAAAATCTAATATTACCATGAGAAAATTACTTAATTTTCTAGGCTTCAGTTTCAGGTTAAGCACTTGGTTCTGTGCTATATATGTAAAATAAGTGCTCAACAAATGATTGTCATTATTTATGTATCCTCATCATTAGCATATGGATTCATGAAGTTCATTTAAAATAGCCTTGACATTCTATGCTTTTCATTGCAATTTCTTCAAATACTCAAGAGAGTTGTAACTGCTTTAAAATTTTAATTCTAAACAAAAACAATCAAACAAAACCACAAAATCTCTCTTCATATTATTAATTATTAAACAATCTTAAATTAAGTTTAAACTTTGTTTTGTGGTTTCTAATTAACTGGTAGCTTGTCCAATTAACATAAAAATATAGATCTTGCTCAGACAGCAGGTGTCTTCATACTTTCCTTTACTGTAACTGTGGACCTTTATTCGATGATATGCTACTTCTCTCTCTTTTTTAAAAAGATTTTTGAGTTTTTTTTTAATTTTTATTAATTACACTTCATTCACTTTGTATTCCCCCATGAACACCTCCCTCCTCCTCTCTCAGTCCCACCCTCTCTCCCCCTTTTCTACACATGCCCCAAGTCCACTGATAGGGGAGGTCTTACTCTACTTTCTTCTGAGCATTTCTTTAAATGTTTCACTGCCATTTGATATTCCTCTATTGAGAATTCTCTGTTTAACTCTTTACTCCATTTTTTCAATTGGATTACTTGATTTGTTGCTGTTTAACTTCTTGAGTTCTTTATATATACTGAATATTAGCACTCTGTCAGATATAAGGTTGGGGAAGATCCTTTCCCAGCCTGTAAGCTGTCATTTTGTTCTGTTAACAGTGTATTTTGCTTTACAGAAGCTTTTCAGTTTCATGAGGTCCCATTTATCGATTGTTGCTCTCAGAGCCTGTGCTGTTGGTGTTCTTTTCAGGAAGTTGTTTCCTGTGCCAATGAGTTCAAGGCTCTTCCCCACTTTTTCTGCTAACAGGAAAGATCATCCTGAGTGAGGTATTCCAGAAGCAAAAAGACACACAGTGTATATACTCACTCATAAGTGGATATTAGACATATAAATAGGATAAACATACTAATTTGTACACCTGAGGAAGCTAATCAGGAAGGAGGACTCTGGCTAAGATGCTCAGTTCCCATTCAGAAAGGCAAAGAGGATGGACATCGGAGGGGGGAGAAAACAAGGAACAGGAGAGGAGCCTACCATAGAAGGCCTCTGAAAGGCTCTATCCTGCAGGTTTATCAAGGCAGATGCTGAGACTCATAGTCAAACTTTGGGCAGAGTACAGGGAATCCTATGAAAGAAGTGGGAGATAGTAAGACCTGGAGAGGTCAGGAGCTCCACAAGGACAGTGACAGATCCAAAAAGTCTGGGCGCAGGGGGCTTTTCTGAAACTGATAATCCAAACCAAGGACCATTCATGGAGATGTCGTGGAACCCCTGCACGGAGGTAGTCTATGGCAGTTCAGTGTCCAAGTAGCCTCCATAGTACTGGGGGCAGGGACTGTCTCTGACATGAACTCAGTGGCTGGCTCTTAGATCACCTCCCCCTGATGGGGGAGCAGCCTTACCAGGCCACGGAGGAAGACAATGCAGCCACTCCTGATGAGACCTGATAAGCTAGGGTCAGATGAAAGGGGAGGAGGTCTTCCCCTATCAGTAGACTTGGAGAGGAGCATGGGAGGAGATGAGGGAGAGAGGGTGAGGTTGGGAGGGAATGAGGGAGGAGGCTAGAGCTGGGTTACAAAGTGAATGAACTGTAATTAATTTGAAAAATAAAAATTTAGTTAAAAATTTTCTTTAGATATTTCCATTGATCAATACTTTAGATGTTAAACATAAACCAGGCAGGCTTCCAAAATGACAAAATAAACAATGTCAGTATACATTGATCCCTGACATAATAGGTGGAAAAAAGGTCAATAACAGTGTCCAACAATAAAAGACATTAACAGCTTTGGCCACTTAACTATAAGAACAGGTTTTATTTTTTTTTCTATTCTGATTTTGTATAAACACAAGTTGCAGAGAAAAAATTAAATTTAGTTCAAATTTAGAACAAATCAAATTTAGTTCTTATACCTATATGGGAAATGATGCTCTGAAATCACAAGAACAAAAATATAACTGTAGTCTGATGATGCATAAGATCCCTTATGTGATTCACAAATTATAATATTATAAGTCTAAACATATCAATATCAAAATTCATTATCAAAATTATTATTACTATAGAATGTGAGTTGAATATACGACAGCAAATGATGAGATTTCTTTGTCTTTTGTTGTATTTTTTATAGAAGAAAAATATTATATTCTGCTGTTTATTTTAATAACACAAGATTAATATTACATCTCACAGTCAAATGGAAAATAGTTTTTTTGCTTACTTTACTCTCATCCCAAAATGCCATAAAGATTTTTAATAATGCATTAAGCAGCAATATGTGGTGGACCTAAGACATTATAGAAAACAAAAATTAGAACAATATGGGATATTTGTATACTATATTTTAAGAAAGATATTTAAGTGTCTATGATTAATTATTATGTTAATTAACAAGAAGAAAGGAAATCTTGAGAATCTTAAGTTTCAAACATTCACATGAGAAAAAAAAAAAGTAATGTCCTCAGTGAGGCGAACACTAAGTTTGGTAAAATATCAATTGATAGTTTGATCACTTGATGTAGGAGAAAATTATTGCAAAGTAACAACTGTGAACTGAGGGATGCTTTATCTTGGTAATGAGGAAGGCTTCAGTCATGCTTTACAGAACTATATATTTTCACATTATGTTACAGTAATTCACTAATGTTTAGTAGCATACTTTGTAAAGCATCTTTTGGCCCATATAATTATTCAGATAAGTTGTGTTAGGTAGGAATAAAAAGAATATAATAAATTATAAAATTGATGACAAAAAAAGCCTTTTTTGCACATTTTCAGGGTATGCAATGGGTGAATTTTGGAAACACTGAGTCAAGTATGATGCTTACTTTACCTTGTATTATCTCCTAAAACAGAGGCCATAGTGAGATTGATAATGCACAATGTAATATTTTCACCTGTAAGCCATAATATGTGCTTTAGAAACGAAGAAAATATTTAACTTGATAATCTCATCAATGTCTAAAATATTCCTCATGTGTTAAATTCACAACTCATAGACTAAATATGCCATATTAACTTCTGACTTTTTTAAGGTACACAGAGCACAACTTTATTTTCATGATTAGTGGTATTTAGTGAATTTCCATGTAAAATTGATTCAGATCTGTTTCGTCATGTATAGACTTCTTACATTTAAAACATCTCGGCTTTCAAGTGTCATTTATCCACTTGTAATTTAAGAGTTGTGGTATGCATATACTCTTATCCAAATGTTATGGTTAAATGTAATTATAGTTGCTTTCAAAGTCAACATGCCACAAAGTAGCATATTCTGAGCAGGGAGCCTCAGCTGAAGAATTGTTCTGATTGCCTGATTTGTTGTGGGAAGATTTCCTTGATTCTGGACAGCATCTTCTGGTAACATTGTAGGTAAAAGAGACAATGAAAATCATATGGAAACCTACTACTGTAGAATATTTTAAACTTAGAACAATTGGAAAACTGTTAGAGGTTACCAAGTTTTGCTGTCAGTTTCAGATTTAGCCTTTTTCCCTTTTATGCTACAGCTTTTGTGTGCCAACACTGAGGAAATGTCTCCCATAAGATCTCACCTCATTGATGCTGTTCATCTCTAAATTAAGTGATTGTTCATTTACCTTAGACTAGCATAGATTTATTTCCCAGAAGAAGAAGTTTTAGTTCCATGGATTCTAAATTCAAAATATCAGTAGACTAGCCAATAGAGTCTTGGCTTCCCTTTGAAACTTCCTAAGGCTGGCCTCTTTATCTGAATTTCTTTTATAATATTTATTTTTCAAGTGCCAGCACTCAATTGCCAATGTAGCCCTAAGTGCCTCCTTTCTCCTACAAAACAATACGGTCTTGTCAGCCACAGCAACATGTACTCTTTTGCACTAACTTATTCCTAATTGTGCTTTCTGTTACAGTGATAGAACATAAAACCAACTTGTTGAAGGAAAAACTTATTTCATCTTATACTTAGACAATAGTCATTACCTATGAAACCCAGTCCAGAAGCTCACAGGAGGAACCTGAAGAGAATCATGTGAGCAGCATTCCTTCCTGTTTTCTGGTTTAGTCTCTATGTCTAAGTTACTTTCTTTAGCCACTTCCCTGAATGATGGAATCTGTCTGTAACTGTGAGATGAAATAATCATTTTCTACCCCAAAATGTTTTATTAAGTACTTTTTATCAAGCATCAGTTAGAAAGCTAAGATAGGTGACTTTTTTCCCTTAATTTTACAGGTTATATGTTTCCAGCCTCATTTTATTTATTTTTATTTCTGTGGTTCTAGGGTTTGTACACACAGCCTGTTCCATGGTGCTTCTTACATCTCCTTTCCATAAATTCCGTGTCCCTCTAGTTCATCACACTTTAAGGATTAGACTAAGACTTATTTTAAAGTTTGTGGAAATTACAAAGTATATATCATAAAGTAAAGATAAGCCCAATCTTTGAGAACATTTTTACATTTCCCAAAAAGCAATATTCAAGACACAGCTGTGTGAAGACAAATCTTCACATTCTTAATTCATACAGTTTCATTTTCTTAAGAGCGTATAAAATTCATTTTTTACAATCCATTTTCCAGGTGATCCTGTAACACAATTTTACAGGTGACTCTAGAGGTTTTTGAGAACTTCAAGGAACTATGGACAAAAGATGTCTTATTCTTTTAATTTAATGGAATCCATGTGTTTTCATAAAAGATAACATAAGAAAGTATTTATAATGTGACTTATATTTTAGTCTTTGCTCTAATTTCTTCATCTCCTCAGTCACTAATCTGCTGGGAAACAGTGGAAAATTTCAGAGATGCGCAGACACATGAATCAAGTCTTCACGTTTAATGGTGAAATAGCATTATGTATGGATCTAGTGCTCTAATGAAGGGTTATTTTCTGTAAGTGCTGAAAGGTTGACAGTAGTTGCTCTGTAGACTTGGGAAGAAGCAAGCTGATACCAGTCATACATAACTGTCTTTTTAGTGGTGGAACAGTTTTTATAACGGAATGTCTGTGAAGTGCTGACTTTAAGGTAACAGTTATACTCCTTGAAAGCTTATTACAAACTGGTAATAGAGGCACGTGAGGAATGTTACAGATGAGGATGAAATAAAATCAAAATATTCTCCTTATATTTGTCAGCTTATATTTTTCTTCCTGACTTTACCTACTTACATCTGCTATGATTCTTTTACAAACATAAGTTTAGATTGAAGTGAAAGTGTGTGATCATATCAAGATTCTCTGAGACTTCTCTCTTGAGTACCTTGATAGCTTACATCTTTCATTTTCTTAGAGTGATTTAGAGATTTGTAGAAAACCTCCTTACTGCTGTGTATTCTTGACATTGTGTATACTGTTGGCTGCTAAATTGATATGTATAAACATTCTTCAGCCCCACTATATCCAATACATTCTTGATCTTTTTTTAATATTTACCAATTCCATGAAGTTGCCTACGGGTTAAAACTTGTAGGGCTTCCCATCATATTAATGTTTTGTCTATTAAAACTACCTGAAATAGTAAATCCATCATGGCCTATTCACTAGACTCTACCCATAAGTTGCTCATATTCAACATCTTTCCTATAAATTTGGGTTCCATCTTACTATTGACAATGAATTGGCTGACCACTATCATTTATTATGACACAACTATAATTATAATTTATACTAAAACAAGGATAAACGTTTGATATTATTAAACTTCAAGTCTGATTATTCACTGCCTTGTTGCTCCAGTTAAAATTCTCACATAGTATTTCAAGCATCCCATTCTTAGAAAATATTAATTATATAAGCACAATTATATAAGGTTAGAATGAGGCAGTCAGTAAGAGAGAGCTTTTCATGCTCTATTTTATATACAAAGCTTATGCCAAAATTATACCCAAATGAAGATTTTCTCGGTCTTTTATCTAGTTTGTGGTTATTATCAAACTATTTGAAGGAACCCTGAATTTAGTAACCATAGGTATCTGGTATCTCTACAGAAGCAATGAAACTTTTTTATCTTATTTGATATACAAAGACTTGTAATTTAAATCAAAATATTTCTTGAAATTATAACTTTTTCTGTAAACAATTGAAATATATTTATTGAAATAACCTCCAAAAGAAAATAATGAAAATATTTCTAGTGAAAATATTTTGTTAAAACAAAAATTGTATCTTAGCTTTCTTAATTTTTATTTATTTTTTATTAATTACACTTTATTCACTTTGTATTCCCCCTGCAGTTCCCTCCCTCTTCTCCTTCCAATCCCTCCCTTCCTCCTCCTTCTGTACACATGCCCTTCCCCAAGTCCACTGATAGGGGAGGGCTTCTTTTCCTTCCTTCTGATCCTAGACTATTAGGACTCATCAAAAGAGCAGGTCAATCAGTTCATTTCAGAGACAGTCTCTGTTCCTGTTACTATGGAACCCACTTGGACTCTGAACTGCCATGGGCTACATCTGTGCAGACTATTTTCTCACTCAGTTTGAAAGTAGAACTAAAAATTTCTGAATGATATGATTATAAAGCAATAGATCATCATTAACAATTTTCATATATTCCCAAATTATCAGAAACATAAATATAAGTGGAAATATTTTGGGGTTGGAATTTTTCTGAAAATATTAAGTAATATAGTATGTAATTATCTAATATTCAATGTTATTTTTATATGGATTTAGTTAAGTATAAAACAATAAATAATGTCTTAAAAAATAAAATAATTTTGACTCTGTGCCACGGTTATTATTGACATCTCTTACATCGATCTACAGTGAAAAGTGCAAGTGAGGCAAAAAGAAATATAAAATACATAGTTTGGAGTGAAAAAAGCACTAGGAAGCTTCATTTTATGGCCAATGAAAGTTTGGAATGGAAGTTGTTGAAGGCAGTATCCTCATTAAAGTGAGGTCTCCTTTTCTGCACTGAATCACGGGAAGGGAGCCAACAGGGAAATAACCTTCACAGCTAATATTCCAACTTATGAAAGAAGAAAGCCTAAGAAATCACTAGCTAAAAGCTCCTGCTAATGAGTTCAGAGGAAGACAGTCCATTCCAAGCTGGCAACCAACTTGAATATTATTCATGTGATAATATCTTTAAAGGCATGAAAGACAAGAGTTAAGGTATTATAGATGGTTCTACCATGATTTTAGAAAGCCACTCAAGAGGATAAAGGACAGGCAATTTGTGGCTGGAGGATCCTTATATCAAGTCACTAAGAGGGTAGGGGTCCCTGAGATGTCATTATAAACATTGTTTTTCCTATGCTACTCCTTTATGGTAACTAAACTCACCTTGTTTTGAGGGGTTCAGTGTTGCCACTGGCTTCTGTTCCATGAGTCAGTTAAATCCATTATGGTGAATTCATATAATTGGCCAGAAGTGTCTCCAAAACTTGTGGTTTTGCAAAGGAAGAGAAAGGATAATTCTCTTCCTCGGTGCAGGTGCCTTCCTAAGTATCTTCATCTCATAGCATTATTAAAGGTACATCTCTGGGCCATCCATTTTGTAGGATCCATTTAAAAATGGGTCAACCCTTCCAGTTTATCGAAGCCTTAAAACTCCTTCATCTGTACAAAAGGATATCAGGTAACTCCAACTCTTCCTCAGTAGCTGTCTTTTCACACATTCTATAGACCACTACTTAAAACAACTGTATGCCCTTAAGGAGAAAAAAAAAAAAAAACTGTGTTAGCGTCCATATTAAATCTAGAGTTTCCATTCAGCCTTACCTAGTTTGATGTTCCTGCCATGGTTATCTCACGCCTTCATTTCTCTCTCTCACAAACATTTAATTGAATGAGTTAGCAACCTTATTACATTCTTCAATGGTGTAGTATTTTAGCTATATTTTCTATCTCTTTGCTAAAGACTATTTAGCTTTGAATGAAGCTATATATTTAGAAGCAAGGAATGATAAGGAATTCCAGGTTTGTGCTACGATTGATCTTTTTTGGTAATGAAGGTTTTGAAAACAATCTAGGAATGAGTTCATCATGCAAGGTTGGAGAGGACAATACTGTAGAGCTTGGGGAAAATGTATTCTTTGTTAAAGGTAGAAGAAGATTTCCTCAGGTAAAATCAACTCTTCAAATAATCAGTCCCCACCTCAAGTCACACAGTTCTCTTATGCTGTGTTTTTTGTTTTGTTTTGTTTTGTTTCCCAGTTTTTTTTTCTTTAACTCCTGTCACCCCTCAAGGCTGACACTTGAATTTACACTGTAAAGTCTACCAATCTTTTTTTTTCATTTCTCCTATTTTAGGTTTATATTTTCCTTTTTTTCTATTTTTATTATGTATTAAAATTTTTTCACTTTGTATCCCAACTGTGGACCTCTCCCTCCCTCTTCTCCCTCATGCTCTTCCACTGGTCCACTGAAAGGGGAGGACCTTCTTCCCTTCTATCTGACCCTAGCCTATCATATTTCATTAGGACTGGCTCCATTGTCCTTCTCAGTGGCCTGGCAAGGCGACACCCACCAGCAGAAGGTGGTCAGAGAACTTCCACCTGAAAGCCCTAGGGGAGAAGAAGAAAAAGAAGAAGAAGAAGAAGAGGAGGAGGAGGAGGAGGAGGAGGAGGAGGAGGAGGAGGAGGAGGAAAAAGAGGAGGAGGAGGAGGAAGAGGAAAAGAAGAAGAAGACACATCCAAGAGGAATAGATGGTTGGAAATAATCAAACTCATGCCTGAAATCAATGACCTAGAAATGAATAAAACAATTTAAAGAATCAACTAAATGAAGTGCTGCTTCTTTGAGAGTATCAACAAGATAGGCAAACAGTCAGCTAAAATAAATAAATGCAGAGAGAAACTATCCAAATCTGAAAAATCAGAAATGAAATGGGGGACATAACAACAGACACTGAGGAAATTCAAATAATCATTAAGTCTTACTTCAAAAGCCTATATGCCACAAAAGTTGAAAATCTAAATGAAATGGATAATTTTATTGACAGATTCGATTTACAAAAGTTAAACCAAGATTGTTTAAATATATTAAACAGTATTTTATCTCACAAGGAAATAGACGCAGTCATCAAAAGTCTCCCTGCCAAAAAATCCCAGGGCCTAATCATTTCAGTGCAGAATTCTAAGAAACTTTCAAAGAAGAGCTAATGCCAACACTCTTCAAACTATTCCACAAAATAGAAAAACAGAAAGAACCTTACCAAACTCATTCTTTGGGGCCACAATAACATTGATACCTAAATCACATAAAAACCTAACAAAAAAAGAGAACTTCAGACCTAGCTCACTTAGAAACATTGAAGGAAAAATTCTCCATAAAATACTTGCAAACTGAATCCAAGATGAATCCAAGAACATATAAAAGACATCACCCAGTACCAGCATGGTACTGACATAGAAACAGAATGGTGGATCAATGAAATAGAATAGAAGACCCAGAAATAAGCCCACACACCTATGAATACTTAGTTTTTTACAAAGAAGACAAAACCATACAGCGAAAAAAAGAGCATCTTCAAAAAACTGGTGCTGGTCTAACTGGATGTCTACATGTAGAAAAAAATGCAAATTGATCTATATTTATCACCCAGCACAGTAAAGTCCAAGTAGATCAAAGACATCAACAAAGTGACAGCCTGCAGACTGTGAAAGGATCTTGACCAACCCAATATCTGACAGAGGGCTACTATCCAGAATACATAAAGAAATAAAGAAGTTGAAAGGCAACCAACCAAATAATCCAATTAAAAAATGGGGAATAAAGCTAAACAGAGAATTCCCAATAGAGGAATATGGAATGGCAGAGAAACACTTGAAGAAATGCTTAACATCCTTAGTTATTAGGAAAATGCAAATAAAAATTACCCTGAAATTTCACCTTACACCCATCAGAATGGCTATAAGATCAAAAGTGTAAGGGATGATACATGCTGTAGAGGATGTGGAGAAACTTCCTCCATTGCTGGTGGGAATGTAAACTTGTTCAACCACTTTGGAAATCAATCTGGTGCCTTCTCAGACAAGAATAGTGCTAACACAAGATCCAGCTACAGCAGTCCTAGGCATATATGCAAAATATGCTCAAGTACACAGTAAGGACATTTGCTCAACCATGTTTGTTGCAGCTTTATTCATAAAATCCAGAACCTGGAAACAACCCTGATGTCCATCAACAGAGGAATGGATACAAAAATTGTGCTACATTTATACAATGGAATATTACTCAGCTATTAAAAACAAGGTAATAATGAAATGTGCAGGCAAATGGTGAGAAATAGAAAGGATCATCCTGAATGGCCTATCCCAGAAGCAGAAAGACACACATTGTATATACTTACTTATAACTGAATATTAGATGTATAATATAGGATAAACATAATAAAATCTTTACACCTAAAGAAGCTAAACAAGAAGGAGGACCCTGGGTAAGATGATCAATCCTCATTCATGAAGGCAAACATGATAGACATTGGAAGAGAGAGAAAACAGGGAACAGGACAGGAGACTGCCAGAGGGCCTCTGAAAGACTGTACCCATCTGGGTGTCAAAGCAGGGGCTGAGATTGATAGCCAAACTTTGGGAAGAGTGCACAGAATCATATGAAAGAAGGAGGAGATGAAAGACCTGGAGGGGATAGTAGCTCCACAAGGAGAGCAACAGAACCAAAAAACCTGGGTATAGGGGTCTTTGCTGACACTGATACTCTAACCATGTACCATGCATGGAGATAGCCTAGAACTCTTGTACAGATGTAGCCCATGGCAGCTCAGTGTCCAAGTGGGTGTCCTAGTAATGGGAACAGGGACTGTCTCTGACATGAACTCAGTGGCTGGCTCTTTGATCAGCTCCTCATAAGAGGGAAGCAGCCTTGCCAGGCCACAGAGGAAAACAATACAGCCAGTCCTGATAGACATGATAGGCTAGAGTCAGATGGAAGAAGAGGACCTCCCCTATCAGTGGACTGGGGGAGGGGCATGGGAGGAGAAGGAGGAGGGAGAGTGGGATTGGGAAGTGACTGGAGAAGGGGCTACATCTGGGATACAATGTGAATAAATTGTAATAAATAAACAAATTATAAAATAAAACTAAAAAAAAAATCCTCCGCATGACTAAGTAGGCTTGATCCCAGGCATGGGATGTGGTTCAATATAGGGAAATCCATCACTGTAATCTATCCAAAAACAAACAGAAGGAAATAATAATAATAACAAAAACCTGATCATCTCCTTAGATGTTGAAAAGCACTTGACAAAATCTAAAACCCATTCATGCTCAAAGTCTTGGAGAGATCAGGGATACAAGGCATATACCTAAACATAGTAAAGGCAATATACAGCAAGCTTATACCCAAGATCAAACAAAATGGGGAGGAACTTAAATAAATCCCACAGAAGTCTAACAATCTAATAATGAATACTTTGCTTTGATTTTTGGCAACTTCTCCAGTACCTCTCCAGCTAGGACACCCAATGCCTCCATTGACAGGACCCAGAGTCAGCTCTCCTGCTCTCATCTCCTCAGGCAGCTCACCCACACACAGAGATAGCGCCACTGAGCTGCCCGGTCACAGTGCAGGCCACACTATCCCAAATGCTGCAACTGGTGAGGGCCTGGGACAGCTCTCCTGCTTTCTTTCCATCAGGGTCAGCTCCCCCCTGTTTCCCAGGGGAGGAAGAGGGCCTGGTCTCCAGAGCGCTACAGCTGGTGAGGGTCAGGGCTAGCACTCCTGTTCTCAGGATCCCATGGACAGTTTTATTGATTGCTCTAGGTGGTGAAGGGTGATAGGTGGAGGGAATCACCCAGATAACTACACCACTTCATAGCAGAGAAATGTTCAAAATCTTTAGCTATCAGGAAAAATTTATTTAAGGAAACTAATTAAGGAATTAATTAATTTTGAATATAATTATTTTTAGCTCTTGAAAGATATATATTGATGCTTACTAGGATTACATTGGACTTAGAATTGCCTGTGAGCAATGCAGTGCTTTATAATAATGATCCTTCTAATTTAACAACTTGTGGTATCTTAATTTTATATGAATTATATTATACTATATATTATATTTTATCAACTCTTTTATGTGTACATTATGGAAAGCTTTGCATTCTTTTTAAAAGTTTTTATAGATATTATTCCATTGCATAGAATTTTCTTCTTTTTGGTTAAATTTATCCCTGGGTTCTAGTTTTAATTGCTACAGGAAGTAGTAATGTTTTCTCATTTTATTTTGATAATTAGTTATTGGCCTATATGATTCTATTGTTCTTTGTGTTTAAATTATCTCCTGCAATTTATTTATTTATTTTATTATGTTTTTTTATTACAATTCATTCACTTAGTATCCCAGTTGTAGCCCAGTCCCTCATCCCCTCCTGGTTCCACCTTCCCCCTTTTTCCCATCCTCCTCTTATGTCCCTTCCCTAGTTCACTGATAGGGGAGGTCCTTCTCCCCTACTATCTGACCCTAGCTATCAGATCTGATCAGAACAGTATGGATGTTCTTCCTCTGTGGCCTAGTAAGGCCACCTCACGTGGGTTAGGTGATCAAAGAACAAGGCAACCAAGTACATGGCAGAGATGCTCCACTATTCAACAAGGACATTTACTCAACAGTGTACATAGCAGCTTTATTTGTAATAGCCAGAATCTGGAAACAAACCAGCTATCCCTCAACTGATGAATGGATACAGAAATTATGGTATATTTACGCAATGGAATTAAAAACAAGGAAATCATGAAATTTGAAGGTAAATGGCTAGAACTAGAAAAAATCCTGCAATTTTACTCAATTCATTTATTGGCTTATTTCTGTATGGAGTGATGTTTTCTCCAGGTGGAATAAAGCTATCTACAATGACAGTAATTTGACTCCCTGTATTCTATTTGTGTGTCTTTTACTGATCTTTGCTGATTCCTCTCTCTCGTACATTCAATTCAATGTTAATATGTGATGAAAGTGGTCACCTTCGTCACATTCCAGATCTTGGGAAGAAATTCTTCAGCTTCTCTCTATTGGAATAATGTTTTTTCATTCATTTTATATTTCTTTCATCACATACTAGATATGGATGCTAGCATATTGCAGTATGTTCCTTTTGTAATTTATTCAAACCTTAACATGAAGTGATGATGAAATTTATCAAACAACATTTATGAGACAATTATATGCCCTTTCTTCCTTATCATCTGAGTATATCTCTTCTACCACTATGTCCCTTTCACAGATGGAACCTACTTTCTCATGGTGTGTAATCTTTGTAAACTGCTAATGAACTTGGTTGGTCGGTATTTTACTTAATGAATTTTAAAAGACGTGGAGTTTTATCTCTCCTTTTTATTGTATTGCCAGCTAGGTCTAAAGTCACAGTAACAGTCGCTTCTTGAAATCTATTTGGAAGAATTTATTTCTCTTCCATGTTTTAATACCATAAGAAGTATTTTTATTACTTTCTTAAGTGTCTGATAGTCAGCACCGAGGCCAACTGTTTCTATACTTCCAGAGGATTTTAGTTTAGTTGAAAGTTCTTGCCATTAAAGCTAGCTCAGGTTTTATATCCTAACATGATTCTGGCAGAGTAAGAGATTCATATTTAGTAATTTGACTATTGTCTCTTTGCTATCTAAGTTGTTGGATCACTGCAATGATGTGTTGTGATTTGTTGTATTTTTTAGCTGCTTTTATTTTTTTTGTAATACACGCTCTTAAAAATATTTCATTTTGTTTCATTTATATTTTGTTTTCCCTAATAAATTTAACTAGGTATTTTTCAATTAGTAAACCAACTCTATATCTTGTTGATAGTATATTCTTTTGTACTCTAATACATGTACTTATGCCATATTCTTATTATTAATTTTATTTTAGTAGGTTGGTATTACTTGTTCTTATTTTCTTCTTACCTGATATACAATGACAAATTATCATATTTTTCTGTTTTTTGGACATAGTCATTGATTGTTGTTTACTATTCTTACTACAAATTTTTCTGCACTTTATAGATTTTAATATTTATTATCCCAGTTTCACTTGTTTAAAGATGCTTTCCAAGTTACTTTTGTTTTTTAACTTATCATTAATTTTTTTAAAGAGGGTAATTTCAGTTCTATCATCTTTCTATTGATCTGTCTCTGTCTATTTCTCATCTCCCTATCATCTATCTATCATCTATCTACCTATCTTCTATCTACCTATCATCTATCTTTATTTATGTACTTTCTCAGCCTAGAAATTAAATCAAGGACATCACCTATGCTAGGAAAGTCCTCTAAAGCTATGTTATAACCACAGCCAACACTTCATATATTTATATACTATAAAAGATTTCCTGCTGATTTGTGGTTTCAAAAAACTGTATTTGGAAAATACATTTGATATTATTCAAATTTTTAAAAACTCTCTTGAGACACATTTGTGGTTTAAGATTTGCCCTAGGCAATAAACATAATTTTTATTATAATATGTAATGTGCAATGTTCTTTAGGATACTCTTAAGATATCAACTAGGTCTAATAATTCTAAAATTATTAGTATTCTTGTTCACTTTTTCAAAATTTTATCCATGATTAAAGGTAGTTTTGAACACCCT
Source organism: Meriones unguiculatus (assembly GCF_030254825.1). Taxonomy (NCBI): domain Eukaryota; kingdom Metazoa; phylum Chordata; class Mammalia; order Rodentia; family Muridae; genus Meriones; species Meriones unguiculatus. The sequence continues at coordinate 20,744,163 of NC_083362.1, read as the reverse complement.
CAAGTATTATTTTAATTGAATCTGTCTGTCTCTAAGGTCAATTAATATTTGTTCGTTATATTTACATGAACATTAAAATGTATGTCTAGAATTGATGTTTACTTCATAATTAAATGGCAGTCCCTATTCCTTGTTATCAATTTTAAAATAAAATGTACTTTATTTCCCACGTGTGTGGCTTGATTTCTTTGGAATATAATTGAATAGATAATTAAATCCCTTCATTTCCTGCCTTTTTATATTTTAGAAAAAAATCTTCCAAGAAATATAAACTTAAGTATATTTACTTATTTTTAGTTGCCTAATAAACACTTAGGCAACCTTAGAGAATTCAATTCATTTCCATTTAAAGTAATTATTTGGATATTAAAATATAGGATACAAACATTTTGTAACTTGTTTTCTATTTTTATTATAGGTCTTTTTTTTCTATTTTTTAGTATTTTTAAAGGCTATTTATTTCACTTATTTTTATTAATTATTTATTACAATTTATTCATTTTGTATCCCAGCTGTGGCCCTCTCCCTCATCTCTTTCCAATACTTCCTTTTCTCCCTCTCCTTTTCATTTATGCTTCCCCTAGTCCACTGATAGGGGTGGTCCTCCTCCCCTTCCAAGGTATCATCAGGACCAGATGCAGTCTTCCTCTGTGGTCTGGCAAGGCTGATCACCCCCCCTCATGGGGAGGTGATCAGAAAGCTGTCCACTAAGTTCATGACAAAGATAGCCCCTGCTCTCCTTACTAGGGCACCCACTTGGAAACTGAGTCTATGGGCTACATTGTAGCAGGGGTTTTAGGTTCTCCATACATGACCCTTGGTTGGGATATTCTCTGCAGGACCTCCAGGGTCCAGTAAATTTTTGGCTCTGTTGGTCTCCTTTTGGAGCTCCTATCCCCTCCAGATCTTTCTATCTCCCCCTTTTCTCATAAAATTCCATGTATTCTGCCCAAAGTTTGGCTATGAGTCTCAGCCCTGCTTCAATAACTAGATCAGGGTATTCTGTGAGAGGCAGTCTCTGGTTCACTCCTGCCCTGTTCACTGTCTTCTGGTTCTGATGTCTATTGCATTTGCCCTTCTGAATGAGGATTGAGCATCTTCCCTGGGATCTTCCTTGTTGTTTAGGTTCTTAAGAGAATAGATTTTAGTATGTTTATTCTATATTATATGTCTAACATCCACTTATAAGTTACTATATACCATGTATGTCTTTCTGCTTCTGGGATAACTCACTCAGGATGATCTCTTCTAATTCCCACCATTTGCCTACAAATTTCATGATTTCAGTGTTTTTAATTGCTGAGTAGTGTTCCATTGTGTAAATGTACCACAATTTCTGCATCCATTCCTCCATTGAGGGACATCTGAGTTGTTTCCAGGATCTGGCTATTAAGGATAAAGGTGCTGTGAACATAGTTGAGCAAATGTCCTTATTGGAGTGGAGCATCTTTTGGGTATATGCTCGGGAGTGGTATAGCCAGATCTTGAGGTAGCACTGTTCCTAATTTTCTGAGAAAGCACTAGATTGATTTCCAGAGGGGTTGTACAAGTTTAAACTCCCACCAACAATGGAGGAGGGTTCCCTTTTCTCCACAACCTCTCAGATGTATTGTCATCTTAGCCATTCTGATGGGTGTAAGGTGAATTTTTAAGGGTGGTTTTGGTATGTTTAACTTCTTGATTTCTTTACATATTCACATATTCTGGATATTAGGCCTCTGTCAGATGGAGGATTGGTGAAGATCTTTTCTCAGTCTGTAGGCTGTCATTTTGCTTTGATGACAGTGTCTTTTGCTTTACAGAGCTTTTCAGTTTCATGAGGTGCCACTTAATTGTTGATCTTAGAGCCTGTGCTGTTGGTGTTCTGTTCAGGAAGTTGTCTCCTGTGCCAATGAGTTCAAGGCTCTTCCCCAATTTTTCTTCTAACAGATTTAGTGTGTCAGGTTTTATGTTGAGGTCTTTGATCCACTTGGATTTTACTTTTGTGCAGGGTGATAAATATGGATCTATTTGTATGTTTTGACATGTAGACATCCAGTTAGACTAGCACTATTTGTTGAAGATGCTAACTTTTTTTCCCATTGTATGGTTTTGGCTTCTTTGTAAAAAATCAAGTATCTGTAGGTGTGTGGGTTTATTTCCAGGTCTTCTATACAATGGAATTGCACGATTCCATTGATCCACCATTTTGTTTCTATGCCAGTACCATGCAGTTTTTATTACTGTTGGTCTATAGTACAGCTTGAGATTAGGGATGGAGATACCTCCAGAAGATCTATTATTGTATAGGATTGTTTTAGAAATTTTAGGTTTTTTGTTTTGTTTTTCCATATGAAATTGAGAATTCTTTCATTGTTTCAATTTGGATGATTGCCATTAGCATATATTGTATGGCTGGTCTGACATCCCTACTTTTTTATCTTTTCTTATTTTTTGTTTTTTTATTAATTAGAGTTTATTCACTTTGTATCCCTCCATAAGCCCCTTCCTCCTCCCCTCCCAGCGCCACACTTCCTCCCCCTTCTTCTCGATTGCCTCTCCCAAGTCCACTGATAGGGGAGGTCCTCCTCTCCTTCCTTCTGATCTTAGTCTATCAGATCACATCAGGAATGGCTGCATTGTCATCTTCTGTGGCCTGATAGGGCTGCTCTCCCCTCAGGGGAAGGTGATCAAAGAACAGGCCTATCAGATTATGTCAGAGGCAGTCCCTCTTCCCATTACTATGGAACCCACTTGGATACTATGCTGTCATGGACTACATCTGTGCAGGGGTTCTAGGTTATCTCCATGAATGTTCCTTGGTTGGAATATGAGTCCCTGGGGAGACACCTGTGTTCAAATTTTCTTGTTCTGTTGCTCTCCTTGTGGGGTTCCTGTTCTCTCCAGATCTTACTATTTCCCTCTTCTTACTTAAGATTCCATGCACTTTGCCCATCAGTTGGCCTTAAGTCTCAGTGTCTGCTTTGATAGTGTGTAGGGCAGAGGCTTTCAGAAGCCCTTTGTGGCAGGTTCCTAGGTTGTTTCCTGTTTTCTTCTTCTTCTGATGTCTGTCCTCTTTGCCTTTCAAGATGGGGATTGAGCGTTTTAGTCAGGGTCTGCTCTCTTGATTAGTTTCTTTAGATGTTCAGGGTTTTAGCAGGTTTATCCTATGTTATATGTCTATATGAGTGAGTATATACCGTGTGTGTCTTTCTGCTTCTGGGACAGCTCACTCAGGATGGTCCTTTCCAGGTCCTACCATTTACCTGCAAATTTCATGATATCCTTATTTTTCATTGCAGAGTAATTCTCCATTGTGTAGATGTACCACAGTTTCTGCATCCATTCTTCAGTTGAGGAGCATCTGGGCTGTTTCCAACTTCTGGCTATTACAAATAAAGCTGCTACAAACATGGTTGAGCAAATGTCTTTATTTTGTACTTGAGCTCCTTTTGGATATATGCCTAGGAGTGGTATGGCTGGATCTTGAGGACGTGCTATTCCTAGTTGTCTGAGAAAGCGTCAGATTGATTTCCAGAGTTTACATTCCCACCAGCAGTGGAGGAGGGTTCCCCTTTCTCCACAGCCTCTCCAGCATGTGTTGTCACTTGAGTTTTTGGTCTTGGCCATTCTGATGGGTGTAATGTGAAATCTCAGGGTTGTTTTGATTTGCATTTCCCGAATGGCTAATGATGTTGAGCATTTCTTTAAGTGTTTCTCTGCCATTCAATACTCCTCTACAGAGAATTCTCTGTTTAATTCTGTTCCCCATTTTTTAAGTGGATTACTTGGTTTGCTGTTTTTCAGCTTCTTTAGTTCTTTATATATACTGGATATTATCCCTCTTTCAGATAAAGGGTTGGTGAAGATTCTTTCCCAGTCTATAGGCAGTCGTTTTGTTTTGATATCTCTACTTTTTATAAATTTTTCTTTTGAAAGTTTGTCAACTTTACTAGGTGAAATATTTATTAGTAGTAGTTTTTGGTGTTTGTATTTGTTTACCTTCAGTACTTCTGAGAGTTGTTGGCTTATACATGTTTTTCAAATTTTCTGTATATAAAATAACAGGGGCCAGTCCTATACCTAATTGTTAATCTTTCTTTTCCTACATTAAGTATTGCTTCTTTGCTGGTAGCTTTTGAGCTTAATTACAATACGTCCATGAGTAACATTGTTTGAGCTGAATATGTATGGTGACCTTTTTGAAACTAACTATTTGATTACTATATTTCTGAAGATGTTTCTTATTATCTCTTTGTATGAATTTCTTACTTGGCACTCACACACCCATGTGAAATCAATAGCAGCTATTTTTTCACTTCTACTTCCAGGGCTACAGGTCCTGCACAAGTTCCGAGTCTCAGTTGAAAATGTCCTCCAGTGGATTGGGCTCTAAATCCAATCAAAGAGCTCATCCTATCCATAGCTACTTGTGCGGTCATTGCTTTTGCAAATCTTGCCAACCACTTTTATAATGAAGCATATAAAATCCATATATCCACATGACTTGGGTTCATAATGTTTTTGAGAAATTTAATAGTATCTCCTGGCATCACAGGAGCAATAACACAAGTAAGAGACATTCCCAGTTTGATACAAGTTCTATACTTGAAACACTTGGGTTTTTCAGCAACATAGTCTTATCAGTTGTGGGCTGCAACCAGCAGCAATGGCAATAACTTTTACTGTTTTATATGTCTCTACATTTTCCCTGAGCAACAACTCCTAGGGAGATAACCCACCCCTAGCACTGGAATTCTCAATAACCTTATGGATTTGAGAGTATGTGGGGTTTTTGTTGTTGTTGTTATTGTTGTTTTTGTTTTTATTTTTTTAGTTTTATATGATACTTGTGTATACTCTTTGGGAGCCAAGTTTTTCCCTTACTCTTTTTGAGATTACTCTCTTTTATCCGTTTGGTCTTCCAAATGGATCTTTAAATCTTAAAAACACTTAAGGGTTAGCATTACTTTATCTATGTATAGCGAAATATGTTTTACCTAAGACAGGCAGCTCTCCACTTAAAACTGTGAAGCACAACTGCATAATGATAACAGGAGTTGGGAGATAACTTTGAAAAAGCACTCCAAAAGCCCATTGTTAACTATTATGAGAAAGTGATCCCAGAAGTTCATAACTATAAAAAAAAAACACTAAAGCAAACGATTAGCATAGTTTAATAAGGCATGAAAACATTTTGTTTATTTATACTAATTACTTCACTGTCTCATCCTGGGACACTCTTAGGAAGCATCCATCAGTTTTCAACCTGATGAAGTTGGTGGAGTTGACTCTAGCTAATTACTCTGGTTTGGAGCTGGTAGGAGAATTTTCAGCCATCGTATTGGCTTTGTTTACTTACATGTCCGACATTATTTCTGCACTTGTCTTCTTGGATAGTGGATAACTTTTATATCCAAGAAAGAAATGGACATAGTTTATTCAGGGAAGACAGATCTTATTCACTTGAGCATACTTAATCACTTTAACCTGTATTGTTCCCTATATAGCATTGCCATTCTATTCTTAGTGTCTTGGCTAACTAACCCTGTAGGCCACTGGGAACCTAGGCATATCTTCTAGCATCCATGCAGCCCAAACCTTAATGTTAATAAATGACTTAACATGAGGCTTTCAGGCACTGTATATGGTTTGCATCTGTACGTAAAATTAACTACTGTGTTAGGGAAGTCCCCAGGGAAGTGTTTACCCTTAGATCTCCTTCTTTTGTAGTAGGGTATGTGAGTAAAGTAGCACTAGTATTGCTCTAAATCTTATTTTATACTCCAATATGGACTACTAATCAGGCCTCAATGCCTTCCACAGGCTTAACACCATACTACATCCGGTCCTCCATCCTTATTTTTGTCCTAAGGATCCTAGCTTTTACATCTATCCATATTTGTCTCCAAGTAATATGGAGAGGTCCATGTCTTTGGCTTTCTCATAGATGGCTCAGTCTCCCTGTGGGAGCCTACTAAGGGGAGAAAAGACAGTCTCTAATATGAACTTGGTTACCTGCTCTCTGCTCATTTACAATTACAATTTATTCACTTTGTATCATAATTGTAGCATGCTCCCTCATCATCCTCCCTGTTCCACCCTCCATCCCTCTTTCTCCCCTATCCCTCTCCCATTGTCCACTGATCATGAAAGATCTCTTTCCCTACTGTCTACCCTAGCCTATCAGGTCCCATTAGGACTACCAGTATCCTCTTCCTCAGTGGGCTCTCTAGGTCACCCCACCAGGGAGAAGTGAGCAAGAAGCAGGCAACTCAGTAAGTTTGTGTCAGAAACTGTCTCTTCCCCCTTTACTAGGAAACTGAGCTGTCCATAGGATACATCTGAGCAGGATGTCTAGGTCCTCTTGTGCATGGTCTTTGGTTTTTGCACTAGTCTCTGAAGTTCCCATTCTGCCCAGCTTTTTTGGCTTTGTTGGTCTCCTTGTGGGGGTCCTGTCTCCTCTGGGTCCTCTATATCCTTTCTCTTCCATAAGAATCCCTGAACTCTGTACAAAGATTGGCTGTGAGTCTTTGCATCTGCTTCTATCCCCTGCTGGGTGAAGTCTTTTAGAAGACATCTGTGATAAGCTCCCATCCTGTTTCCTCTTCCACTGCTTCAATATTTATCCCATTTTCCCGTCTAGTTGAGAATTTAAGCATCTTCCCTAGAGTACTCCTTGTTGGTTAGCTGTAGATTTTAATACTTTTATCCCATGTTATTTGGCTAATATCCACTTATAAGAGAGTAAATACCACGAGTGTCTTTCTGCTTCTGGGTTACCTCACTCAGGATGATATTTTCTAGTTCCAACTGCTTGCATGCAAATTTCATGAATGTTTTTGTGAATCAGTTATTACACTTTAGTGCAGTTTTGACCACAGGCACAGAAACTCCCTCCACTGGTTAAGAAACTTCAGGCAACTACTCGACTGCTTGCTAGAAGCTGAGATGGCTGCTAATACCGTATAATATCATTAGAATTTCAAGATGTGCAGTCCTTTCCTTGCCAATCATCATCATGCAACTAGGTATGGCCTGTTTCTAAAATGATGAAGTATTATGAGACCACTGTGTACTAAGAATCAGCCACAGCACTTTTCAGTGGGGCTCAGGAAACAGAGCCCAGCAACTTGAGTCATGTTAAATCATTCTAAGGTAGTTCTTTATGTAGAAGAGCACATTTTTCTCCCTACCTCTTTCTCTTTGAAGCCTCGACACTTTCTACAATGACAGGATAATGGAAGGAGTTATTATAAAAACATTCATAGAAAACTGAATTCATTTGAAAACAGAAATCTCTGATAAATACTTAAGAACACCAAACTGGACTCACAACCAGTTACTTTCTTCTGCAACTAAAGAGTACCTTAAAGGTAAACAATGAAAAGCACGTAGCTTAGGTTCAACTAAGACATTTGATACCCAGAAAAATAAGCAGGAGAGCGAATAGAGCAGTAGTCACATTTCTGAAGAATGAAGTTGGTAGATTGCAAGTGACAGGTTCAATTACTGGTCCATAGACCACTGACACATCTGCCTGAAGCTCTGAGAAATGGCCAGTAGAAAAAGGATGAATAACTCTTAAGATTTAGAGAAAATATGTACCCACTCAGGCAGAAAATTAGCAATTACATTTTGTGCCATCAGTAATAACTATTTCAACAAAGATCTTAGGTGAACGTCAGACTGTGTGACAGTATATCAACCATTACACCTGTGTTCAATCAGCAACCACATCCCTCAGTGTGATACTGATCTTTTCAGTTCAAATGTGGCTTGTTCAGTGATAAGCAAGATGGCTGACATACACTACAGAAGTATCCAAAGGCAATTAATTATATAGTTTTGATGCTGGCTGCTAGAAAGAGAACCATTCTGACAAACTTGTATGGGTGTAATTTGTTTTTCAGGTGACCCTTTGATGTTTATTCCCTTCTGTAATAAAAACAATATGTACTAAAAATAAAGGTCAAAATTGTATTATTAGACCAGCAAGAAATTTAAAGAATTGGATATTCAGATTTACAGTTGAATAAAATATCAACTTAATGGAAGGAAACATTTGTGAAAATGCTTCCATGTCTCATACTAAACTGTCTAAACTAATATGTGAAAAAGTTAAAATATCAATAAAAGAATAGCATACTACTTGTTTATTAATCGAATTTAAGTTTCATCTGACATCTCAGTACATATTAAAGGTTTTAATTTAAATATTTGACCAAAAATAACAAAACTAATACAACTGAGATTTTGCCAAAAGATAAACCTTAATTTAATCTTGAAACACAAACAATCTTACATAGTATTTTTACAAAGCACATATACCATATAATTAAAACATAAAACAATGTGATAAGGCATTAGAAATGAAAAATAAATAAATTTAAGTTATTAAAGCTTTAATACATGCCTAATTGAAAATATTTCAAATAGAGGTATCTGTGGAATTAATGTGAGGTGTAGTTAGCAAACATCTGTAGAAATTAAAATGTGTTTAAGTGCCTTATTATGACACAACAAAAAGATATTATTTGAACTTCCTATAACCCATCAGCTATAAAGACAGTGTATACTGACATACTGTTTATCACACATGTGACAAAACTTTTAAAAGTAATGCGATTGTAAAAGAAATAAATGAGTATTGTCATTTTGGTTTACTATTATTATTTAAATTTTTTTTCACATTTAGCCCACTCCCTCATCTCCTCCAGGTCCCATCTTCCCTCTCTTTTCCTCCCCTATCCCTTTCCCATAGTCAACTGATAGGGGAAGTCCTCCTGTCCCCACAGGGTCCTTTTATATGACCCTTCTTCCTTAAGACTCCCTTGGGCTCTGTCTAAAGTTTGGCTATGAGTCTCTGCATATGCTTTGATACCTTACTGGGTGGAGTCATTTTTTTTTAATTTTATTTTTCTTATTAGTTACATTTTATTAACTCTGTATCCCGGCTGTATCACCCTCCCTCATTCCCTCCCCAACCCCACACTCCCTCCCTGGTCTCCTACCTGCCATTTTCCAAGTCCACTGATAGGGGAGGACCTCCTCCCCCTTCATTTGACCCTGTTTTATCAGGTATCATCAGGGCTGGCTGCAAAGTCCTCCTCTGTGGCCTAACAGGACTGCTCCTCCCCTGGGAGGCGGGGAGGTAAAAGAGCCTGCCCTTGAGATCCTGTTAGAAATAGTCCTTGTTCCCCTTACTTTGGAAAACTACTTGGTTACTGAGCTACCACGGGCCATATCCGAGCAGATGTTCTAGGTTATATCCATGGTTGAGTGTCAGTCTCAGAAAAGACCCTGTGCCTGGATATATGTGGTCCTTGTAAAGCTCCTATCCTTTCCATATCATACTAACTCCCCTTCTTTCATATGATTCCCTGCACTCTGCCGAGGGTATGGTTATGAGTCTTAGTGTCTGCTTTGAAACACTGCTAGGTAGAGTCTTTCAGATGCCTTTTGCAGTAGACTCATGTCATACATTCAATGCACATCCCATTTGTCTTTCTAAATGAGGATTGATCATCTTCACCAGTGTCTGCTTTCTTGATTATCTTCTTTAGGTATGTGGATTTCATTATATTTATCATATCTTGTAGGCCTATATAAGCGAGTATATACCATGTTTGTCTTTCTCCTTCTGGGATACTTCACTCAGAATGATCTTTTCTAGATCCCACCATTTGCCTGCAAATTTCATGATTTCCTCCTTTTTGATTGCTGAGTAGTATTCCATTGTGTAAAAATACCACATATTTCTGTTTCCATTCCTTGGTTGATGGATATCTGGGTTGTTTCCAGGTACTGGCTATTACAAATAAAGCTGCTACAAACATGGTTGAGCAAATGTCCTTGTTCTGTACTTGAGCAAGTTTTGGGTATATACCTAGGAGTGGATTAGCTGGGTCTTGAGGTAGCACTACTCCTAATTGTCTGAGAAAGCGCCAGATTGATTTCCAAAGTGGTTGTACCAGTTTACATTCCCACCAGCAATGGAGGAGTGTTCCCCTTTCTCCACAACCTCTCCAGCATGTGTTGTCACTTGAGTTTTTCATCTTGGCCATTCTCATGGGTGCAAGGTGAAATCTCAGGGTTGTTTTGATTTGCATTTCCCTAAGGGCTAATGAGATTGAGCATTTCTTTAAGTGTTTCTCTGCCATTCGATGTTCCTCTGTCGAGAATTCTCTGCTTAGCTCCATTCCCCATTTTTTAATTGGACTACTTGGTTTGTTGCTTTTCTGCTTCTTTAGTTCTTTATATATACTGGATATTAGCCCTCTGTCAGATAAAGGGTTGGTGAAGATTCCTTCCCAATCTGTAGGCAGTCACTTTGTTTTGATGATGGTGTCTTTTGCTTTACAGAAGCTTTTCAATTTCATGAGGTGCCATTAATTGATTGTGGCTCTTAGAGCCTGTGCTGTTGGTGTTCTGTTCAGGAAGTTGTCTTCTGTACCAATGAGTTCTAGGCTGTTCCCCATTTTTTTTCCAACTGATTTACAGTATCTGGTTTTATGTTGAGGTCCTCGATTCACTTCGACTTTAGTTTTGTGCAGGGTGATAAATATGGATCTATTTTCATTTTTCTGCATGTAGACCTTCAGTCGGTCCAGCACCATTTGTTGAAGATGCTGTCTTTATTCCATTGAATGGATTTGGCTTCTTTGTCAAATATTGAGTATTCATATGTGTGTGGGTTTATTTCTGGGTCTTCTATTCGGTTCCATTGATCCACTCTTCTGTTTCTATGCCAATACCATGCAGTTTTTATTACTATTGCCCTGTAGTACAGCTTGAGATCAGGGATGGAGATACCTCCAGATGATCTGTTGTTGTACAGGATCATTTTGGAGATTCTGAGTTTTTTGTTTCTCCATATGAAGCTGAGAATCTTTTTTTTTTCAAGGTCTGTAAAGAATTGAGTTGGTATTTTGATGGGAATTGCATTGAATCTGTAGATTGCTTTTGGCAGGATGGCCATTTTCACAATGTTAATCCTACCAATCCATGAGCAGAGGAGATCTTTCCATCTTCTGATATCTTCTTTGATTTCTTTCTTCAGAGACTTGAAGTTTTTCTCAAACAGGTCTTTCACTTGCTTGGTTAGAGTCAGACCAAGGTACTTTATGTTATTAGTGGCTATTGTGAAGGGTGTTGTTTCCCTAATTTCTTTCTCAGCCTTTTTGTCTTTGGTATACAGGAGGGCTCCTGATTTTTTTGAGTTGATTTTATATCCTGCCACTTTGCTGAAGGTGTTTATCAGGTGAAGGAGTTCTCTGGTTAAATTTTTGGGGTTGCTCATATATACTATCATATCATCTGCAAATAGTGACACTTTGACCTCTTTCTTTCCGATTTGTATCCCCTTGATCTTGTCTACTTGTCTTATTGTTCTTGCTAGGACTTCAAGTACTATATTGAAGAGATATGGAGACAATGGGCAGCCTTGTCTTGTCCCTGATTTCAGTGGGATTGATTTAAGTTTCTCTCCATTGAGTTTGATGTTGGCTATATGCTTGCTTTACATTGCCTTTACTATCTTTAGGTATGTGCCTTGTATCCCTGATCTCTCCAAGACTTTAAACATGAATGAGTGTTGGACTTTGTCAAATGCTTTTTCGGCATGTAAAGAGATGATCATGTGGTTTTTCTCCTTCAGTTTGTTTATGTGGTGGATTACATTGATGGATTTCCGTATGTTGAACCACCCTTGCATGCCTGGGATGAAGCCTACTTGCTTATGGTGGATGATATCTTTGATGTTTTCTTGGATTCGGTTTGCAAGTATTTTATTGAGTATTTTTGCATCAATGTTCATAAGAGAGATTGGTCTGAAGTTCTCTTTTTTTTGTTGGATCTTTGTGTGGTTTAGGTATCAAGGTGACTGTGGCATCATAGAATGAGTTTGGTAGTGTTGCTTCTGTTTCTATTTTGTGGAATAGTTTGAGGAGAATTGGTGTTAGCTCTTCTTTGAAGGTCTTGTAGAATTCGGCACTGAAGCCATCTGGCCCAGAGCTTTTTTTTGGAAGGGAGACTGTTAATGACTGCTTCAATTTCTTTGGGAGATATAGGGCTATTCAGTCTTTCTACCTGATCTTGACTTAATTTTGGTAGATGGAATCTGTCAAGAAAATTATCCATTTCATTTAGATTTTCAAATTTTGTGGCATATAGGCTTTTGTAGTATGACCTAACAATTGTTTGGATTTCCTCAGTGTCTGTAGTTTTGTCCCGTTTTCATTTCTGATTTTGCTGATTTGGATAGTTTCACTCTGCTTTTTATTTGTTTGGCTAAGGGTTTGTCTGTCTTGTTGATTTTCTCTAAGAACCAGCTTTTTGTTTCATCAATTCTCTGAATAGTTTTATTTGTTTCTAATTGATTGATTTCAGCCCTGAGTTTGATTATTTCCAGCCGTCTGTTCCTCTTGGGTCTATCTGCTTCTTTTTTTTCTAGGGTTTTCAGTTGGGCCATTAAGTTGTTTGTATGTGATGTTATGAATTTCTTCTTGTAGGCATGTAGTGCTATAAATTTTCCTCTGAGCACTGCTTTCAACGTGTCCCATAAATGTGGGTATGTTGTGCCTTCCTTTTCATTGAATTCTAGGAAGTCTTTAATTTCTTTCATTATTTTTTCCCTAACCCAGCTGTCATTGAGTAGTAAGTTGTTCAGTTTCCATATGCATGTCGGCTTTTTGATGTTGCTGTTGTTCTTGAGGCCCAGATTTAGTCTATGGTGGTGAGATAGTATACAAGGGACTATTTCAATCCTTTTGTATCTGTTGAAGCTTGCTTTGTGACCCACTATATGGTCTATTTTGGAAAAGGTTCCATGAGGTGCTGAAAAGAAGGTGTACTCTTTTGAGTTTGGGTGAAATGATCTGTAGACGTCTATTAGGTCCATTTGATTTAGGGATTCTGTGAGTGTTTTTATTTCCCTATTTGGTGTCTCTCCAGTTGATATGACCCTTGATGAGAGTGGGGTGTTGAAGACTTCCACTACTAAGGTGTTAGGATCAATGTATGATTTAAGCTTTAATAATGTTTCATTTAGGAATGTTGGTGATCTTGTATTTGGGGTATAGATATTCAAGATTGTGATGTCCTCGTGGTGGATTTTTTCTTTGATGATAATATAGTGGTCCTCCTTATCTTTTTTGATTAACTTTGGATTTAAATCTATTTTATTAGACATTAGGATGGCTACTCCAGCTTGTTTTCTGGAACCATTTGCTTGAAAAACAGTTTTCCAGCCCTTTACTCTGAGGTAGTGTTTATCTTTGTTGCATAGGTGCATTTCTTGGATGCAACAGAATGTTGGATCCTGTTTCCTTAACCATTCTGTTAGCCTGTGTCTTTTTATTGGCGAGTTGAGTCCATTGATATTGATAGATAGTAGTGACCAATGCATGTTAGTTCCTTTTGTAATGGAGTCGGTGATCTTACCCTGTTTCATTGCTTGTTTTCCTTTCATTTTTGTTGGGATATTACCTGTATGCCCTGTTTTCTTAAGTGAAGTTGTTTTCATTAGATTGGAGTTTTCCTTCTAGTATCTTCTGTAGGGTTGGTTTGCTGTGTAGATATTGCATAAATTTTCTTTTGTCATGGAATATTTTGTTTTCTCCATCTATGTTGATTGAAAGCTTTGCAGGGTATGGTAGTGTGGGTTGACATTTGTGATCTCTTAGAGTCTCCATGATACTTGCCCAAGTCCTTCTGGCTTTCATAGTTTCTGATGAGAAGTCCGGTGTGATTCTGATAGGTCTACCTTCATATGTTACTTTGCCTTTTTCCCTTGCTGCTTTTAATATCTTTTCTTTGTTCTGTAGATTTAGTGTTTTGGCTATGATGTGACGTGATGTGTTTCTTTTCTGGTCTGGTTTATTTGGTGTTATGTAAGCCTCTTTTATATTTATGGACATCTCTTTCTTTAAGTTGGGAAATTTTTCTAAGATTTTCTTGAAAATATTTTTTGGACCTTGGAGCCTGGAGTCTTCTTTTTCATCAATTCCTATTATTCTTGGATTTTGTCTTTTCATAGTGTCCTTGATTTCTTGGATATTTTGTGATTGAAACTTTTCTTTTTTTCTTTTTCTTTGAGAGAAGTATCAATTTCTGCAAGTGTGTCTTCAGCTCCAGAGATTCTCTCTTCCATCTCTTGTATTCTGTTGGTGATGCTTACTTTTGTGGTTCCTGATCTTTTCTCCAAGTTCTCCAGCTCAAGGGTTTTCTCAGTTTGTGTTTTCTTTATTGATTCTAATTCTGTTTTTATGCCCTGCACCATTTCTTTCATCTGTTTGAATTTGGATTCCTGTCTCTCTACAATGGTCTCTATTTCTTTGTTCATTTCCTTTTTATATGCCACTAATTTTATCTCTACTTGTGCCTCTGCTTTTTTTTTGGCTATGTTTGCCTGTGTTTCTTTAAAGATTTTGTCTATTTCTTCTTTCTTTACCTCCAACTGACTGGCCAACTCTTTGAACGATTTGTTCATTTCCTTTTTATGAGCTTTAAGTAATTGGGTAAGCATGGCTTTAAAGTCATTTTCCTGTGCTTCTGATGAATTGGAGTATCCATCAATTTTGGGGTTTGCTGGTGAAGTCATGATGTCCTGATTTATGTTGGAAGTGTTCTTTCGCCTACCCCTGGCCATTGTCTTATCTGAAAACTTCCCTGTTTGTGTTTGAATTCTGCAGATCAGACTGATACTGTCTCTCTCTGGAGTCTGGAGAGTTCTTCAGGAAGCTGAAAGAGGTCCCGTGTCCTCAGCATGTGCTGAGGACTAGCTGTACCTGTGGGAGAAAAGTACACAGGTGCAAATGGGGCAAATGCAGGTGTGCACGCGTGTGTTTGTGTGTGTGTGTGTATGAGTGTGTGTGGACGTGTGTCTCGAGGAACAGAGTGATGGTAATGTTGAACCCTTGAGTGTGTGGGAGGGACTCTGCATTGTATATGTCGCTGGCGCTAGTGATGATTGCAGTGCAATTTCTGGCATTAACTGCCTTAACTCCTCAATTAGACCCACAGAGCAGGAACTTCAATGTCCCAAGTGCCCCTCTGTTTCCCAAAGTGGGTATGTGGGTGGGAGGGGTTTGATGCCTGGCTTCTGTTTTAGAAGGACCCAGGATCTGGAGATCTGCAGAGTCTCAAGGGTGCACTCACTTACAGGCAGGTCACATGGCAGAGATCCGCGGTATCCAGGCTTTCTGCTCTCTGGTTTGGCCCTGCTTCTTTGATGTGCTGCGCCAGCTCCGTGCTGCTGTCACTTGCAGGTCATGAGGTTCTGCTGCGGCTGGAGATTTCAAGGTGGTCCCATCAGTAGGGATCGGGGTAACCAGGCTCTCTGTTCTCTGGTTTGGCCCTGGTTAGTCTTAAACTGGAGGGCTGTTGTGCCCTGCCAGCTCAGTGCTGCTCCACTGCCAGGTTAGGAAGTCTTGCTGTAGCTGGAGACTGGGTTGCTAGTTCAGATGCTTTCTGGGAAGTCCTGGGGTCTCTCCACTGTGCTCTCCAAGCTTGGGAGGCCCAGCGTCTGGTGTGTCTAGCTTGTATGGCGGTTCTGCCTGGTTTTAGTGAGTATATAGCGTATTCTCTGTCACTGTGGGATTGGGCAGGCAGTACCATCAGTGATGGCGATCCTGCGGAGCTAGTATGGCATCTAGCAGACTCAAGCCCTGGGAGGATGGTGCAGCCGCCATGCAAATCTGGGACTCTGAAACGGATACTGCAGGCCTTTGGTGCTAAAGGGCTTGGAGCTCCGCCTCAGCAGCTGCAGACCCCAGGCAGTTAGGTCTGTGCTGAGAAAGATGAGTCTGCTGTGCTGAGGAGGAGGGAGGTCTGGGGGAGGGGAGTGCCCCGAGATCAAAGGATTGTTTCTCACCTTCCCCAAACAATTCCCGGGTGACCGAGACCAAAGTTTTCACCTCCTGCGATGTTCCCTGTTGTTTAGAACGTCTCACCGTTGTTTTCCTGGGTTATAGGTCCTTCCACTTACGAAATCAGACGTTTAGCTCTTCCACAGCTCAGAAACTGTGTGTGCTAGTCACCATCTTGGCTCCACCCTGGGTGGAGTCTTTTAGAGGACATCTGTAGTGGGCTCTCCTCCTGTTTTCTCTCTTCTGCCACTTCCAGTGTCTATTCTCTTTTCCCTTCTGAATGAGAATTAAGCATTTTCCCTAGGGTCCTCCTTGTCCTTTAGCTTCTTTTTTTTTTGTATTTTTATTTTTATTAATTACAGTTTATTCAGTTCATATCTCCCCTGCAGCTCCTTCCCCCCTCCCCTCCTAATCCCACCCTCCCTCTCCCTTCTCCACATATGCAGCTCCCCAAGTCCACTGATAGGGGAGGTCTTTCTCTCCTTCATTCTGATCCTAATCTATCAGGTCTCATCAGGAGTGGCTGCATTGTCTTCCTCTGTGGCCTGGTAAGGCTGCTCCCGCCTCAGGAGGAGGTGATCAAAGAGCAGGCCAATCAGTTCCTGTCACAGACATTTCTATGGAACCCACTTGGACGCATCTGTGCAGGAGTTGTAGGTTATCTCTATGAATGGTCCTTGGTTGGGATATCAGTCTCAGAAAAGACCTTTGTGCCTAGATTTTTTGGTTCTGTTGTTCTTCTTGTGGAGCTTCTGTCCTCTCCAGCCTGGTGCTTTCTCAGACACTTAGCAATAGCACTTCCTCAATATACAGCTATACCACTCCTAGGCATATATCCAAAAGATGCTCAAGTGTACAGCATGGGAATTGGCTCAACCATGTTTGTAGCAGCTTTATTTGTAATAGTCAGAAGCTAAAAACAACCCAGATGTCCCTCAGTTGAGGAATGGATAGAGAAATTGTAGTACATCTACACAGTGAAATATTACTCACCAATAAAAAACAAGGAAATCCTGAAATTTGCAGGCAAATGGTGGGAACTGGAAAAGATCATCCTGGGTGAGGTATCCCAGAAGCAGAAAGACATACAGGGTATATATTCACTCATAAGTGGATATTAGATATATAATATAGGATAAACATACTATAATCTGTACACCTAAGGAAGCTAATCAAGAAGGAGGACTCTGGCTAAGATGCTCAATCCCCATTAAAAAAGGCAAAAAGGATGGACATCAGAAGAGAGAGAAAACAGGGAACAGGATAGGAGCCTACCTCAGAGGGTGTCTGAAAGGCTCTGCCCTGCAGGGTATCAAGGCAAATGCTGAGACTTATGGCCAAACTTTGGGCAGAGTACAGGAAATCTTATGAAAAAATAAGTCATTTAGCTTCTTTAGGTTTGTATTTTGGTATGTTTATCCTATATAATATGACTAATACCCACTAATAAATGAGTATATATCACATGTGTCTTTCAGTTTCTGGGTTACTTCACTCAGAAAGATCTTTTCTAGTTTCCACCATTTGTGTGCAGATTGCATGATTTCCTTGTTTTCAATAGCTGAGTAATAATTATTCAATTGTGTAAGTGTACCACAATTTTTGATGAGAGGGAAAAGGGACAAATATGATTAAAATACACTGTATGAAATTCTCATTAAGTAGTAAAGACATTCATTAAAGAATATATGTTTTTACTACTTATTTAAAAGAGCTAATGTATGCTTTTATTACTTATTTGAGAATTTCATACAGTGTATTTTAATCATATTTGTCTCTCCTGCCTCTCATCTCAGACCCTCCTCTAAAATCCCCCGCTCCAGATTTCATTCCCATTCCAATATGTGTGCCCATTTGTTTTTTAAATTCATTCTAATTAGTTCTGGCGGTTTAGTTGTGTGGGGGCTGGTATTGCTCTTAGGGGTCAGAAGAGGGCAACAGATACTCTGGGCCTGAAAGTACAAGCAATTTTAAGATGTGTTTATAAACCAAGCATAGGTTCTTTCCTTGAGTAATAAGCAGTCTTAACCACTGAGCATGCTCTCCAGGTACATGATAGTCATTTGAGTTTAAATAGAAATAATAAAAATGAAACATTTAAAGTTAGCTGGCCTTGCAAATAGATTTTTATTTCAAAAATTAAAATGAAAAAGGTTCTAAAACATGAACATTTTATACGATCTATAGAAAATCTATTCTAGACCATGAAGAGAACAATTAAAATTGAGGAGCTTGTTACATTTTTTTTCTTGTTAATTATGATAACAGATCAGAATATGTACTTACGTTTGTGCTTAATCTTGTTAGAACCAGCACAACTAAGCTTCATGAAGAAGAGACCCCCACCCATGCAGTAGAGAATACATTATCAGTGCTCAGAATGAATAGTAGATACAGTAGTACAGGTTACATTAGAAATCAGGAAGAAGATATTTTCCTCATGTGCATGGGTTTCCCTTCAAGGGTTTTCCATACCAGTCTCTGAGAGCTTAGAACTGCATCCAGTAACTGGTGCCTATCATTGAACTTTTCTGTCACATTGTTAACTGTGCAGTGTTTATTATCAGAACTTTCAAATTCCCTTCCTTGGTGTGTTCCTTCTCACTATTCTTGTTCCCAAAGTATCCCTGCCTCATCTACATGCCATCAATGTTCAATTTGAAGGAGCTATCATGTTACAAAGGTTTGAGTGACTTCTTCTCATTAAGGTATAAATGATAGATTGATTCCTGTTCTGTCTTTTCCGGGCATTTACATTTTAATAGGGGATAATTCTTTCATTCATGGGGAATGAGCTCTATAATAGTGTCATTTCAAACTAGAGTAATAGGACACTGTGTAGGAAACGTGGACTTGGGAAACCTTCTTCATTTTTCTCAAGGTCGCATTGCATTGCTCATTACTCTTCAAGAGTTCAAAACTTTATCTGTACCTGGGATTCTAATGTCACCAACGTTGGGTTTAGTTTCTCCAAAGCTGAAGTTATTCTCTGGAAGTAATTTGAACATGGGTATAATCCCATTAACTCTTTCATAGCACTAAGATAACCTTGAATGAACAAGGAAGCATAAAATGCCTAACTTCTGTAGTGGTGGCCAAAAGCAGGGAGGAAAAATAATGAAACACAATGCATAAAGCTACAAAAAGTGTAGAGACAACCTAATCATGCATCCTTGGTGCAATATTTATATATCCTCAAGCTCTGTAGTAAATATTGTTTTATGTGCATACACTATTCTTTCACTTCAAGGAGAGATGAGATTTCTAAGTACCCTTTTGCTGCACAACCCTAGTAAATAAAATGCATCAGACCACTGTAACCATCATCTAGAGAGATGGAGATCACATCCTAGGCATTCTTATTTTTCCTTGAAACATTTTTTTATGAATTGTAAATTATATACACTTCTAGAGAAAGGAAATTCATAGGAAACCTACTGACAACTTGTTTGTGTCTGTTTCACAAAGGTCTAAATTTTCAGTCCTCCTAGCTCATATATCACTGTATTTTATGTCTTGCATTAAAATACAACTATCCTGAAATACTATAAAAATTAAAATACTACACTTTAGGTGAATGTTATCAGATTGACTTAAGATGAAAATTGCAGTTTCTTTCAAATAAATATATATATAAACATATATATGCAATCTCAAAAACAAATATACTTTAAAATTAAAATACAAAGTAATGACAGAAGAAACAATTTATTCATTCTGCAACACATGAGGCAGTAAAAGGCCAAACAGGCTGCAAAATGTTGTAAAAATGAAGTAGTCCAACAAAAATTAATAAATATTGTGTCCTAAATTTAGTTTCAAACACAGTTGAATATTCTGATACTACTAAAATACAAATATGAACACTGAAAATTTACAAGATTTTTATTGAATATGCTAACCTTAATTTAAATAATGTTTGAGGAATGTGGTGTTAGAATATTTTAAGTTTATTTTTCACTTATTATGATCTGGAATCATTTACCAATTAAAGAAGGCTTTTCAGCACTGTTTATAAGACTTCTTTTTTTTTTGTATTTCATAAAAAAAAAGGTAGATTCTTTTCTTAGGTAAACGTGCATGAATTGTTTAATAGTGCCTTAACAGGCAATATAAGAGAGGACAGTCTAGAACACAAACTGAATTTAAACACTTGGGTTGCTGAAATTTTGCTCCTTATATAATGGAACATAATTGTACAGAAGAGAATTTTAAATTTCTCTTGGAAAAGTTGAAGATTTGATTATCATTTGATTATCCTTTGCAAATACTTGGAGTAGTTACCTTCAAAGTCAATAAACTTTCTCAGAAAGTCTAAAGAAATCTTTTTTTTAATTTTTTATTAATTACACTTTATTCATTTTGTATCTCCCCATAAGCCCCTCCCTCCTCCCCTCCCGATCCCACCCTTCCTCCCCTTTCTGCATGCATGCCACTCCCCAAGTCCACTGATAGGGGAGGTTCTCCTCTCCTTTCTGATCTTTTATTTTGAGAAAAAAAAAACAACATACAAATACTGAGAGATTTCTGTCTTTCTCATGCAAATACTTTTTCACTGGCATATTGAAACCAAATTTTCTGTGATTTAAAATGCTCTTAATGAGAAAAATATCTGATGCATTTACTTCAAGACACTGTGGCACACAGATTGACCCAACTCTCTGTATCAGTCTAGTGTGGCAACTAGTAACGTAATTTTGAATAATTTATATTTTCTGATAAATTAAAACTGTTCTCAGTGCAGAAATCTTCATGCAAACATAAGAAATCAGTTGCATTTGACATCCATCAGTTTGTATAACCAATCTAGTGATTATTCAAGTGATGGTCTTAAAATAAGATCTTTTTGTGATTTTATAAATTACCATTCAAAACAACTTGCAGCCAAAATTTTAACTATTTAAAATGAAATTAATATTATATCAATCAGATCAAATAAATATTAATAAAATCCAGACTTTTGTGCTATTTGCCTAATGAACCTTCTAGAAAAAGGACAGGGTTTTTGAAATATGTCTGTGACCTCAAGACATGGAAGGAGTAATTAGAAGGATAAGGAGATTAAGGTTACCCAAGGCTACACAGAACGGGTGAGGCCAGTCTGAATAGGCCTACTCTTGACTATGTCTCAAAAAAGATAATGACAAACAACTCTGATATTTGTTACCTTAGAGTTAATGATAGGCCAGAAGTATAAAATGTAAATGACTATAAAATTAATCAATACTTGTGAATCTAAAACAGAAACTTCAAAATTAAAGCAATTTGGTTAAATTGTTGTAATGCTCATTTAATAGAATTTATTTATTCAATTGTTTTTTCTGTTTTTACCAATACTGAGAAATGGAGTTAATGATTATAGCTTTCATAACATTTGTTTTGCATTGGAGGAACACTTTTACCAAATATACTCTAGGAGTAAAGAAAATGACCCACCGTTCAGACTCAAAAGTCTTATTTCACTTGTTGTTTCATTTATTTAAAAATTTATGCTTCTGCTTATGTTTATGTTTAGTTTAGCAAGTTCCAAGGTCTCAACTGACTCCTTGGCAGGATAATGATGATGGTGATGACAGTGATGATGGTGATGAGGATGATGATTGTGATGATGGTAATATCCCCAACTAGAATGCATATATACCTCCATAGAGCATCTAGCCAACGAACTTAACTGTATTATGAATGACCAATAAATGGATTGGTTGTATGCCTTTATTCAGCTACAATAGGATACTATCAATATCACCAGTAATTGTTGATTTTATCACAGTTGTGGAAGAAAGAGCATCTTCAGTTTCATCGCACTTCCCTTTAGAGTTCTTCAGCTTGTGTCAATGATTAAAATCCACATAGCTGTGCCCGCTACCTAGATTGCTGTCTTCCCTGGTGACAGCATCTCACACAGAGGCCATGCCTAGTGAAGTACTAGTGTTACACAGCTAACGTATTTCCTCACTTTAAAGACTTTCGCTGGCTTTCTTTCTTTCCTCTTCACCATGGTTTATTTGCTGTCTTATCATTTTACTTCCAATCTTCTGTTTTCACTTCTTTAGTGGAATGTTGACAACTAGAACCAATAGGAAGGAGTATATACAAAGCATAAAGACATTAGCTATTTAGAGGGCTTTTTTTTTCCTTTTTATTGTTATTGTTTTGTTTTTTTAAAAACAGCGTTTCTCTGTGTAGTTGGCCTGGACATCTTGGACTCATATTTAGTGCAGCCTGGCCTCGAAGTGTAGGGATTAAAGGAGTATGCAATGCCCAGTTTAGCTATGTGTTGAGTGATTAGAAAAAAATCTGCTTGAGAATTGTTTTCAGATTATTTTAAGAAGTATATTATCATGCAAATTATCAATGCCAAAGTAGCATTTTAATAGGGAATGATATATTTGAAAAATTGGGGTGATTAAAATCTCCATCAGATCCATATCAAATATACTTTTGATTGACAAATTACCAATAAATAGGATATTCTATCTCTATAAATTTTACTTTAATGCCATTTACAAAAGATAATGTTGACATTTAAGACCCATAGTGATATGTGCCTGAAAAATTTATACTGTACTCTGTAGGCTAAGGTGGAAAAATTAAGTGGAGGGTCATCCTGTGCTATATACTGAATTGCAGGCTAGCGTTACCTACATAGTGAACCTTTTTCACTAGGCTATTGTTAAAAATGAAAAAAAAATGTGGCAGAGATACCTGTTTTAATTTTGCCTTCCATCCCTCTATTTCACCTTGTATTCCATATCTGTACAGCCTTACACTTACAATAGTAGTTATCAACTTGTAGGAAGTATGTAGTCAGAAAATACATATATAAAAGAAAACAGGAAGAGAAAACGAGAAAAACAAATATGAGGAAGTTCATTACTGATGTTTCTAGTCTTCCATTGTAGGGTTGAGTGAGGTCAGGAAGGGAGAATAATTTCACATATATATTTCCATTCCCAACAAATTTTCTCAAGAACTTCAGCTATCATTGTCATCCCATTTTCTCATTTGCACTCCTGCATGTTTTTGGAGTATGGGCAGATTTTGTAGATTCTGTGGCTATCCTGAGTCCTTAAAGAGAACTCCTGACGTGGAATTAAAATAAAGCATTATCAATGTAGGCCTACATATGTGATACAGGCTAGTAAATTTTATGACAGGTTCTCTTTTATCTGTAACAGAGAAAAAAGCTAGTAGCTATAACTGAATTTTGTGACCTAAAAGATGACACATAGAATGTGGGAGTTTTGCTTGGAACACTAGAGCATTTATTGTCAAAGTGGGTATTATTTTTGCTCATATCACTAACTTTCATAGCTTGTTCTATGACCAGCTTGATGTAGGCAATGGGTAATAAACACCAGTTGTAAATAGATATTTATTATATGATTTGTATTAAATATTAAATTTAATCTTGCAAACAGGCAGCTTAGGTTGAACATATTATTATAGGTTTCTTGAGCAATATAATTCCTTTGGAATAAAATTTTCAAATTTTTATAGTTTATTTATTTATCTTGCCAACAAATCTTGACTAAAGCAATACATCTAAATTTCTAGCACATTCACTAGATAAATGGTAGATACATAGACACATAGATATAGACAAATAGGTAGAAACATAGAGAATCAGACAAACACTTAAAAAATAGATGATAGAGAAGTGAGACAGAGAAAAATAGCTTAGACGTGATATAACTTTATGGTAAATATAAGTTTTTTGTATTTATTTTTATTCATCTTTGGGTGAGAAAGCCCTCAAAATTTGAATGTGTTATCATGTTTCCAACGGCCAACATATTTTGCTCCCAAGAAATGTAAACAAATTGACCAATAAATACCTCTGAAAGACCACAAAACTGTTTGATTTTGTTGTGTGCATATTCTGTAAAAATCCAGAGAAAGACAGAGTTAGATAATAACATAGACCTTTTTCAATATCACAGTTTTCTTAGTTCTTGCATTTTGTTTCAGTGAAGACATGACCAGGTGTAAAAAATTGAAAGACTAAATAGCTGGTCCTCCCGTATCAGGGAACTAGGGAAAGGGAATAAAGGGAGAAAAAAGAAGGTGGGTGAGCCTAGAAGGAGAAGAGAGAGGAGCCCGCGTCAGGTATAAAAAGTAAATAAAGTGTATATATGAATAAACAAATAAATAAACAAACAAATAAATAAATAAATAAGGAAAGAAATCTCCAGTCTTTCCAATAAGTGCAAGAATAAATCCTGCTCTACTCGCGTCTGGAACAGAGCATCATGGAAAGATCCTGCAAAAATATTATTCTTCCCAGATAACAACAAATAGTACCTGCCC
Organism: Meriones unguiculatus; assembly: GCF_030254825.1. Classification (NCBI taxonomy): domain Eukaryota; kingdom Metazoa; phylum Chordata; class Mammalia; order Rodentia; family Muridae; genus Meriones; species Meriones unguiculatus. The sequence continues at coordinate 20,720,005 of NC_083362.1, read as the reverse complement.
CAAACTCAATTGTCTGGAATCTGGTCTTGTATTTTGTGCATTTTTCAGTGTGTTAAATGCAGTTGGGAAAGAATTAAGTTCAATTTTATAAAATACTTTTTAATTTGCATGATATAATTTATGGACTTCATTTAAATGTTTATGTTAGAAATTTCTCTTCCATCTATGTTAGAATGAGCTATGAAAAAATATATACTCTAACTATAATATAAAGTTAAACAATGATTTTAAATGTCACATTCATGCGTGAGATAAATAACACCAATTAATTCATATTTTAACAAAATAATTTTCTGAAATAAAAAATATTTATTTTATGGTCCAAAGTGGAAAATCATTTAGACATTATATATAATATATTATATAAATAATATATTAGTTTACTGTTTTAAAGAAGAAGTTAACATTTAGGTGAAGAACAACTTGTTTCAATATCAAAAGATCTGCAAAGAATAATTCCCTAAACATGTTGTAATTTTTGTTTTTCACCCTATGCATCATAGAAACACTATAATTACAAGATTATGATGTGGTACCATTATGAGGAAACACTTTTCTTCTTATCAGAGAATATAAATTATGATACAAAATAAAATGAATTATAAGCATGTAGCTCTTACTATTGGGATAACATTAAATATATATTCAATATTATTGGATATGCCTATCTCAACAAAATATCTGGTGTGAGAAGGCCAGATAGCTAGTAGAACTTATTCTAATTTCTCCTGTGTAATATCTGGTGTCTAGGGCTTGTAATAGAGTCTTCTGGGCTCTAAAAAGTTAGGCAGCCCTGACAGTGTAACTCTTCTGCCAACAGCAAAGGTGGCTTCTCTCTTGGGCTAGCTCTACCCTACACCTACAGATTTCCTCAGCACATTCCCCACAGTTTTGGCTTCCTATCTTTCTGTGATGTACATTTAAACCTTTGCTTCACTGTAAAAGCTTCAAGTGGTGTTTCAGGTCTTCCTTGCATCAGCAGTTCTGTAGATCAATAGAGTGGGCATCCCTGACTCCTTCAATCTTGGCTCTTTTGCGGCTGCAAAAACAGTACTACATCTAAAATAGTGGCAGGATGGTGCTGTGGGCTCCCTTCAACCACAGCTGTGGTGGCTTCTGTGTAGGTGAGTGGCTAAGTCTGCAAAAATAACTCCCCCTGGAAGTTGTTTGGAGCAGAAATCTTCTTGAACTGCATTCTCAATTCAGGATTCCTCTCTTCAAGAGATTTTCATTTTTATAAGATGATGTCTTTGGTGAGTAGGGTTTGCCCTCAGGGCAGATTTCCTATTTTCCAGTGATCTATATCAGGTTTCCCTTTAACAGGTTTTATCTTTATAATGATTACAGTCTCTTCCAAATTGCTATAAGAACTGCCCATTAAACCCTACTTCAGCATCAAAGGGCTTTCCTGGCCTAAAGATCCAAACACTTTCATATTGCCAGCTGTTTTCACAAGTTTATCACAACGGTCCATGTTCTCAATATCAATTTTCTATGTTAGTTACTTGTCTTAGTGTTGTGATAAAACACTCGAACAAAAGCAGCTTTAATCAAGAAAGGATTAATGCTGGCTTATGATACCAGGGCACAGTGCACAGTAGTGGCGCAGCTGTATGACAGTGTCTTGAAGCTAATAGTCAAATGATATCTGAAGTCATGAATACAAAAGTTATGGATGCAGATTCTTTTCTACCCTTTATTCAGACTAGAAACCACGCCAGTGGAAAGGACAAGTCACAGTTAAATCAAGTCTTTCTAACTCAACTCACACAATATGAATGATTCCTCCCAGGCCTCCCATAGGCTAATTTAGTTTACAAAATCTCACACAGGCTCAAACTGAAAGTACTAACCATCATTAACATGTTTACTGCAAGCATAACATACAACAAATATTTCCATATCCCAGACATATGTACAAAGAACTGAATGTCTTATGATAGTTATGAAATCAATGGTAAAAGGTAAAAGAGAATATTATGACAAAAATTAGAAAAGTAAACTGCTATATTAACATGAAATTTTGGTGTTAAGTATTATGTAAAAAGAAGACATGTGACTATTATCTCTGTTACAAGTTAAGGCAGGTAACTGAGCACATTATTAAATAAAAGAGAATTTAGCTACATTTTAAAAGAAAAGAGTCCTATGATAAATATATATCATAAAATACTAATTTACAAAACTAACAGAGGTATTAGAATAACAGCTGTTACTAAAACTTAATACTCACATTCTTTCATCCTAGACACAATTTTAAGAAATGAGAAAGCTATCATATAATAAAATTATTCATCAAGCAGTGTTTTAGTTTGCAAGCCTTGTAATATGTTGAAATTTAAGTAGTATAATTCTGTTTCAGTTGTATATACCATTGAGTTCTACTTCCCGTCTATGAATTGGGAATAATGGAGCAAGGATGTTTAAATTGGGGTGGAAAATGTGAGGTCAGTGTTGAGAAAGGACTAGAGGGATGGCTAAGTAACACTGATTACCTCTTGAAAAAGTCACATGGCAACCTGTTGCCTAAAATGAATGTATACAATACAGTATACATATACTAGATAAATAGACAGATAGACAGACATATAGACCAATACAAAAACTTAATACAGAGTGACTTTATTGGTCCACAATGATCCTATTCCACACCACAAGCTAAAAAATAAACAGCTCAGCATTATAAATCTATTAGTACTTTTAGAGTTGTTGGGCAATGAGGGCTCAGAATAGTGTTTATGATGGCACCATTTGTATAAGCGGAGACAATGAAAGTAAATGTTGACATTGTGAGCAAAATGAGTAGCTTAAAAATAATTTCTAACAAAAAGATTAGTGAAAATACAAATTATCATATTTATAAAATATATTCATAAGATATGTAACTCATTTTAATAATTGTGAAAATATGATTATTTTATAAATATTTGCATAAAATATCCAATAAAAATTATAATAAAATTTCCAAAACATGAATAAAAATTCACATGTTAGGAGCCAAGATGTTGGCGCCGGGGGAGCACCACGTTTGAAAAGCAGGACAGCACTCGCCGTGCAGAGACCAGGAGACTGAACTCTGGGCCCTGAAACTACATCCATCGTGTTTCCCAGGTGAGGGGAGGCTCCCACGGCCTGGGAATCGGTCGGGTCCACTCACGGCTACCCAGCCAGAACCTGGAAGAAATCCTGGGTAACACCGGCTTTGTGTCTCTGGGCTAGAGCCGCAAGCGTGCGTGTACCAATCACTTTCCCAGGCTGATCCATGGGCACAAGGGTGCCTAAGACTGGGAGTCCCAGTCGCAAGAAAACCCCACGGGGAAGCAAAGTTGCTAGTCTGATCACGGGTCACCCAGACTTTCCCCGGAAGGTCTCTAGGACGGTGGGTACCCACCGCCATCACAACTGAGCTCCTGCCGCGGTACAGACAAGTTGCGTGCCCCAGTACAACAGGGACTGGGAACCCCTGTACAGAGAGGACTCCACAAGGAAGGAAGAAACCGTGCTGCTGGGGTCACCTAGGGAAAGTCTAGCAGCCTACAGATCGCAAACAGGTGAGTACGCCCAGCCATCACAGATCTGGGCCCAAACAGGGAGCACAGAGTGATTGGAAACTCAGCTTCCACAGACTAGCAGGCGGGCGCACGCTCCACCAGCCCAGAGGCCTGCATTGTACCAAATACACCTTACAGGCAGAACTGTGCGCCCCAAGACACCAGAGCAGTACTCACCCACCACAGATTACCTCTTGGGTTCTGGGGCACAGAGCCCCAACCTCAGACCTACAAAAGACCTGGAATCAAAAGACCTGAGATCAACACCCAGATACTGCTCCAAGGGGCAACCAGTTATCCCTAACAAAACCGACCAAACCACGGGACACACAGGTTACAGCAGTTGATCACTAAATTTACAGCAAGAAACCCAGAAGGAGGGCAGCTGTCTCCAGGACTTCTCCCAGTGAGAGGAGAGCCCTCTTGACTAATCAGGACCACAGTTACTACCCAGGTCTCTATGCCTGAGGTGAGCTGTAGCAACTCTTGAAAAACACCGGACATCCAGTGACTATACCCAAAAAGCTGGGAAGGCTTCCTTCAGGAAAAACCATCTTCCTGCCAAAGGGATTCTCTCCACTACAAGAGTCCAGGAACAACCAGAAACTAAATTCAAACCACTAAGATAGCCCAATGGGTAGAGGACAGTGTAAAAGTTCAACCAACAAAAGCCAGAGCAATATGGCATCTCCAGAACCCAGTTATCCAGGGGCAAATAGCCCTAGACACCCCAGCATAAATGAAATTCAAGGAGATGACCTAACATCTATGCTCATGAAGAAGATAACAGAGGAAACAAATAAAATACGAAAAGAATTAGAGGAAGATAAAAACAAACAGATCATAGCTTTCCATAAAGAAATGGAGGAAATTAAGGACAAGGAGATTATGGCTATCCGTGAAGAAATACGGGAAGCTGCAGCCAAACAGTCTGTGGCCTTTAGAGAAGAAATGCTTAAATCACTGAATGAAATAAAAGAAACAGTGGATTGTTCAAACAAACAGCTGAAGGAATTGATGGAAAAACATGAAAATACAGTCAGACAGGGGAAGGAAACCAACAAAATAGCTCAAGACCTGAAGATAGAATTGGAAAAATAAAAAAAAAAACACAAATGGAAGAAATTGTGGAGAGAAAGAACTTAGGGAAGAAAGGAGGAACTACAGAGGTTAGCATAACCAATAGGCTACAAGAAATGGAAGAAAGAATCTCAGGTGTGGAAGATACAATGGAAGAAATAGATGTATCTGTCAAAGAAAATGTTAAATCTAAAAATTTTCTGACACAGACCGTCCAAGAAATCCAAAACAAAATATAAAGACAAAACCTAAGAATAATAGGAATAGAGGAAAAAGAAGATTCCCTGCACCAAGGCCCAGAAAATATTTTCAACAAAATCATTGAAGAAAATTTCCCCATCTTAAAGGAGAGACCAATAAGAATACAAAAGGCCTATAAAACATCCAGTAAATTAGACCAGAAAAGAAAATCCTCCCACCACATAATAATCAAAACCGTAAGTATACAGAACAAAGAAAAAATACTAAAAGCTGCAAGAGAAAAAGGCCAAGTAACATATAATGGCAAACTCATTAGAATCACACCTGACTTTTCAACAGAGACTATGAAAGCCAGAAGGGCCTGGACTGATATCATGCAGACCCTAAGAGAACACAGATGTCAGCCCAGGCTACTATACCCTGCAAAACTCTCAGTCCTCATAGACGGAGAAAACAAGATATTCAATGACAAAAACAAATTTCAACAATACCTACAAACAAATCCAGCATTACAGAAGACACTGGAAGGGAAAAATACAACCCAAGAAAGCTAGCTACATTCAAGGAAACACAGGAAATAAGTAACCTCACTACAGTAAAACAAAAAGCAACCAAGCACACAACTGTATGAGCACAGCCAACATCATCAAATTCAAAGGATCTAACAACCACTGGTCATTAATCTCTCTCAATATCAATGGACTTAATTCTCCAATAAAAAGACACAGACTAACAGAATGGATGTGTAAACAAAACCCAGCAATCTGTTGTATACAAGAAACACACCTGTGTCACAAAGATAAACATTACCTGAGGGTAAAGGGATGGAAGACGGCTTTTCAAGCAAATGGACGCAAGAAGCAAGCAGGAGTAGCCATTCTAATATCTGATAAAATAGTCTTTCAACCAAAATTAATCAAAAGAGATGGGGAAGGACACTTCATACTCAACGGAAAATTCCACCAAGAAGACATCACAATCCTGAACATCTATGCCCCAAATACAAGGGCACCCACATTTGTGAAAGAAACATTGATAAAACTTAAACCACACATAGATCCCCACACACTAATAGTGGGAGACTTCAACACCCCACTCTCAACAAAGGACAGGTCAACAAAACAGAAATTAAACAAAGAAACAATATCTCTAACAGAGGTCATGAATCAAATGGACCTAATAGACATTTACAGAACCTTACACCCGAACACCTTATTCTTGAAGAAGTAGGTGAGAATGTATTTGAGATTGGGAGAAGGTAGGGGCTTATGGGGGGATACAAAATGAATAAAGTAATTAATAAATTTACCTTCTTCTCAGCACTTCATGGAACCTTCTCCAAAATAGACCACATAGTTGGTCACAAAGCAAGCCTCAACAGATACAAGAAGATTGAAATAATCCCTTATATCCTTTCTGATCACCATGGAATAAAGCTGGACCTCAGTAACAACAAAAATAGCAAAAAGCCTACACATATATGGAAACTGAACAACTTGCTACTAAAAGACAGCTGGGTCAGGGAAGAAATAAAGAAAGAAATTAAAATCTTCCTAGAACTCAATGAAAATGAAGACACAACATACCCAAACTTGTGGGATACAATGAAAGCAGTGCTAAGAGGAAAGTTCATAGCACTAAGTGCCTTCAAGAAGAAATTTGAGACAGAGCATTCAAGCAATTTAATGGCTCACTTAAAAACCCTAGAAAAAGAAGAAGCAGACACACCAAGAAGGAGCAGACGGCAGGAAATAATCAAACTCAGGGCTGAAATCAATCAATTAGAAACAAATAAAACAATTCAAAGAATCAATGAAACCAAGAGCTGGTTCTTTGAGAAAATCAACAAGATAGACAAACCCTTAGCCAAGCTAGCTAAAAGGCAGAGAGACACCATCCAAATCAACAAAATCAGAAATGAAAAGGGGGACATAACTACAGACACTGAGGAAATCCAAACAATAATTAGGACTTACTTCAAAAGTCTATATAGTCTACATAGTAATGGGAAGAGGGACTGCCTCTGACATAAACTGATTGGCCTACTCTTTGATCACCTCCCCCTGAGCGGGGAGCAGCCTTACCAGGCCACAGAAGATGACAATGCAGCCACTTCTGATGAGAAATGACAAACTAAGATCAGAAGGAAGGAGAGGAGGACCTCCCCTACCAGTGGAATTGGGGAGAAGCATGCATGCAGAAAGGAGAGGGAGGGTGGGACTGGGAGGGGAGAAGGTAGGGGCTTATGGGGGGATACAAAATGAATAAAGTAATTAATAAAAGTTAAATAAAAATTTAAAAAATCCAAAAGTAATTTAAAAAGAAAGTGAAGCATAGATTCAAATTATCAAATAAAATGTTATGATTTATAATTAAATATAAAATTTGAATTCTCCTTTCCAATAAAAGAAACTGATCTTTAAAAGAACTCTCACTTAAATATAAAAGTACATAAACAGGTAAAGAAATATAGAGTTCTGTACATGGAAATAAGTCTCAGAAGTTGAAGGTTAGCAGTTTTTTCCATCTGGGCAATGCAGAGGCTCAGTTCTAATTGCGCACTTAGGAAGATACCCCATAAAGTAAGAGTTAAAAACGCAACCATGGTGTGATTCCATGAACCAGGGAAAATTAACCACAGATGCAGCTGACATTTCCTTATTTCAGACTGAAAGTGAGAACAACAGCACCTATAACAGCAACAGTAACTCAAGATGCAAAGGTAAAGAGCCTCCACATGTAAGATTTTAGACTATATCTTTAGTAATCTGCTCACAAGTAAATCCCCTTAAGCACATGTCAAGGTATAATCACTGTATGTCTGTGACTAATCATTAAAACCCTGCTATGAGGCTGGCAACTGACCCCCAGAGACATAGTCACAAATAAGAGTAGTTTGAGTGATGAGACTAGGCTCATTGTTTTTGCTGTATACGCTGGTAGAATGTAAAATATAAAATGCAATTTTATACTTATTTTTAAATTGAGGTGATAACAAATTTTTACATAATAATTTTAAAATACATTTCTGATGGGATTATTCTATGGAATGCATGCAATGTTCAAAAAAGAAATAAAGGCATTATCACAATGTGTTCAAGTGGAAAGAGAATGCTTTGAGGGACCTCAACTTTTTCAGTGGAAGTTTTAATAATAACACATCAAATTTGCATAAGAAAATTATCTTTTGAAGAAATATATTTATGAATATTTTACTCTTTTGAAGAAACTATATTATAAAAGAACTATTTTGTGAACTATGAAAATATAAAAGCAGTAATAACTTCCAGCATTTAAAGATATGTACTTGTTTGATGTTGGCTATAGGCTTGCTGTATTTTGTCTTTACTATGCTTAGGTATGTGCCTTTTATCCTTGATATCTCCAAGACTTTAAACATAAACAGGTGTTGGATTTTGTCAAATGCTTTTCAGCATCTAAGGAGCTATTCAGTGTGTGTGTGTGTGTGTGTGTGTGTGTGTGTGTGTGTGTGTGTTTCCCTTCATTTTGTTAATATGGTGGATTATATTGATGGATTTCTGTATATTGATCAACTCCTGCATGTGTGGGATGAGGCCTACTTGGTCGTGGTGGATATCTTTGATGTATTCTTGGATTCTGTTTGTGGTATTTTATTGATTAAAAGAGAAAAATTTTAATCAATCCCACTAAAATCAGAGACAAGACAAGGCTTCCCACGCTCTGCCTATCTCTTCAACATACTATTTGAAGTCCTGGCTAGGGCAATAAGACAAAGAAAAGAGATCAAAGGGATACAAATCAGAAAAGAAGAAGTGAGAGTACCACTATTTGCAGTATGATAGTATACATGAGTGATCCTAAAAATTGTACCAGAAAACTGCTTCAGTTGACAAACACCTTCAGCAAAGTTGCTGGATAAAATAAATAAATAAACTCAAAAAAAGTAGAATCCCTCCTGCTTACAAGAGGGAAAAGGGCTGAGAAAGAGATTAAGGAAACAACACTCTTCACAATAGCTGCAAGTAACATAAAGTAGATTGATGTGACTCTATCCAAAAGAGTAGAAGACCTGAATGAAAAAAAACTTCAAGTTTCTGAAGAAAGAAATTGAAGAAGATATCAAAGATGCAAAGATCCACAATAAAGTTGGTAAATAGGTGTAGGCTTAACTCAGTGAAAATGACCATCCTACAAAAAGCAATCTACAGATTCAATGCAATTTGCATCAAAATGCAACACAATTCTTTACAGACCTTGAAAGAACAATTCTCAATTTCATATGGAAAAACAAAAACAAACACACAAACAAAAAATAGAATTGCTAAAACAACCCTTTACAATAAAAAATCTTAGGGCCGTATCTCCATCCCTGATCTCAAGCTGTACTATAGAGCAACAGCAATAAAAATGGCATGGTACTGGCATAGAAACAAAATAGTAGATCAATGGAATTGACTTGAAGTTCCAAAAATTAACCCACACACCTATGGATACTTGATATTTGACTAAGAAGTCAAAACCATACAATGGAAAAAAAAAGACAGCATCTTCAAAAAATGGTGCTGGTCTGACAGGATGTCTACATGTAGAAATATGCAAATATATCCATATTTATCACCCTGCACACACTGAAGTCCAAGTGGATCAAAGCCCACAACAAAACAAAAGACACACTAAAACCTGTTAGAAGAAAAAGTGGGGAATAGCCTTGACCTCATTAGAATAGGAGACAACTTCTTGAGAAGAACACCAACAGCACAGGCTCTAAGATCAACAATCAATAAATGGGACCTCATGAAACTGAAAAGCTTCTGTAAGCAAAGGGCGCTGTCATTAGAACAAAACGACTGCCTACAGACTGGGAAACGATATTCACCAACGCTTCATCTGACAGAGGGTTAATATTCAGAAGATATAAGAAACTAAAGAAATTAAACAAACAAACCAAGAAATCCTATTTAAAAATGGGGTACAGAGTAAACAGAGATTTTTTTAATAGAGGAATATCAAATGGCAGAGAAACACTTAAAGAAATGCTCAATGTCTTTTGTCATCAAGGAAATGCAAATCAAAATGTCCCTGAGATTTCACTGTACACCCATCAGCATGGCTAAGATCAACAAGTCAAGTGACAACACTTGCTGGAGAGATTATAGAGAAAGGAGAACCCTCCTACATTGCTGGTGAGAATCAGTCTGGTACTTTCTCAGAAAATTAGAAATAGTGGTACTTCATGATCAAGATATAATGCTCCTGGGCATATATCTGAACAATGCTAAACCGCACAACAAGGACATTTGCTCAACTATGTTTATAAGAGCTTTATTTGTAATAACCAGAATCTGCAAACAACCTAGATGTCCCTCAGCTGAGGAATGAATACAGAAATTATGGTACACCTACAGAATGAAATACTACTCAGCAATTAAAAACAAGGAAACCATGAAATTTGCAGGCAAATGGATGGAACTAGAAAAGATCATCCTGAGTGAAGTAATCCATAAGCAGAAAGACACGCATGGTATACACTCACTTATATGTGGATACTAGACATATAATATAGGATAAAACTACAAAAACCTGAATACCTAAAAAAGGTGAGCTAGAAGAAGGACCCAGGTAAGATGATTAATCCTGACTCAGAAAGGCAAATGGGATGGACATTGGAAGAAGGAGAAAGCAGTAAACAGGACAGGAGTCTACCATGGAGGGCGTCTGAAAGACTCCACCCAGTATTGTATAAAAGCAGATAATAAAACGTTGGGCAGAGTGCAGGGAATCTGAGGAAAGAAGGGGGGATAGTAAGATCTGGAGAGAACAGGAGCTCCACAAGGATAGCAACAGAACCAATATATCTAGGCACAGGGGTCTTTTCTGAGACTGATACTCCAACCAAAGACCATTAATGGATATAACCTAGAACCCCATGGCAGCTCAGTATCCAAGTGGGTAACCTAATAAGGGGAAAAGGGCCTGTCTCTGACATGAATTCAGTGGCTAGCTCTTTGACCGCTTCCCCTGGATGGGGGAGCAGCTTTGCCAAGCCACAGAGAAGGACAATGCTGCGAGTTCAGAAGAGACCAGAAAAGCTAGGGTCAGATGGAAGGGGAGGAGGACCTCCCCTATCAATGGACTTGGGGAGGGTCTTAGGAGGAGATGAGGAAGGGAGGGTAGGATTTAGAGGGAAGGGGGGAGGGAGCTACATCATGGATACAAAGTGAATTAACTATAATTAATATAAAAAATAAAAATTAAAAACAGAAGTAAGTCTCAGAGGCTGAAAACATTTGTGTGTTTGTTTGTAGAATATCACTAAAATTTTATGGGCATTGCTCCAAATCTTTAGATTACTTCGGTAAAATAATTATTTTTATAATACCCATTCTGCTGATCTGTGAATCTAGGGAATCTTCTCATTCTCTAAAATGTTCTTTAATTTCTTTTTCCAGTTAAATATCTTTCATCACTGTCCTTAGGTGTATTTCTAAGTATTTCTTCTGTGAGGAAAGCAAGGACTCATTTGTTTGATTTCTTTCTCAGCACATTCATTTTCAGTATAAAAAAAAAAGCTACTATTTTTTTCTAAGTTTATCTATACACTGCTGCTTTGCTGAAAGTGCTCACTAAATCTAGTTTTCTTCTAGAATCACTAAGTTAGCTTACAGAAGGAAGTTGTTATTTATTTTATTGAAAATAACAATAACCTTATTTCAAGAAGGCATCATTTAGACTAATATAAAAAGCTAAGAAAAAGGAGGCTGCTAAGGGTTGAGTTTTTATGTGTTAAGATAACAACAGTCCGCGATTCACAGTGTAGCGCTCCATCAGATTCAACACAACTGTAAAACTTCTGTGCAATCTCCACAGGGATGTGCCTTCCACTTTGCTTTGTTATTCGCATAACTAAATGTCATGAGACTTAGAAATTAATAAAGTAAAATTTAAATTAGTATAAAGGTCCTGTAGAGTATTTTAGACTGTCAAAGAAATGATACATTGATGCACTATTTTGATTTTTTTTATAAATATTTCTTGAATTATTAAATTACCATGTACTGAAGCACTTAGCAACTGATTTTTTTTTTCAGAATCAGATAAACATCAGCAGTAAATCACAACATATTTAAAAACACTTGTTCTAGGAACTGGGGGTATCAGTAAGATGATGAGTAGGAAGAGATACTGCCATATTAGGTAAATGTGAAAATGTCAAAAGATAAGTTTTGTCAAGGATGTTAAGACATAAAAATTTACTTCCTCTGAGTAGAACCACCTCATAGACCCATAGATTCCAAAAGAGTATCACCAGCTGAGTAAATAATGTTGAAAAGGAAAGGCTATGAGTGTAATCTCGCATTCAAGTATTTTAAAGTTATTTGCAAAGCTGGTCCTTTTTAATTGGCAGGTAAGCATGTATCATAAAATAGCATGTTTCTTGTAGTTTTAAATATGAGAATATTTATTTAAAATTAAGGCAAGTAAGACCTCTGAGAAATTTGGAGTTTTGGCTTCATCGAAAATTACAGAAACACACAACATAAATTTCATCCTTTCAGAAATGCTTCCCTTATATATTCTAATTTTGTTTTCAAAATTACATTTTCCTTCAGGCTTTTTTCAGTACCATATTTTCAAAATTATAACTTTGTATGTTATTTAACCATACTTTTTCAGTTGCTCAAGAAAGATAGAAAGAATAAGTCAAGTTTTCAGATTTAGTTTCACTAGTGAACTGGAAACACCAAATGCATGAGTGGCTTTCTTTGGGGATTATTTGGGTATTTTTGTGAGTCATCGAAAGATCAGGCTAAAAATGCTTTTTGACAAGCTTTAAAAAAAAAAAAACGGAGTTGAAAAGACAGTCTTCAGAAAACACTTGCTTTTGCAACTATAAAATAAATTGATAATGTTCCTCTTTTCTCATGATGTCATTATTTGGTTTTACAGAGACCCAGCTTACATTTATGGGCTTCGATACAATATAGTTACAGTAACTCAGGCTTTCTCAAATGCTACCACTGTGCCTGAGTAAAATGCTACTAAAGTACCAGTGACATAAAGCAAAATTACCTACAAATCTAAATTTCACTGTAACTATTTACAAAAAAAGAAATCAAGTGAAATGAAATAAAATGAAACTAGTGACATTTTGTAGCCACTTAGCAAAAGCAATTTGTGATTTTGAAAAATCACAGGTAAATTTTAAGGTTGAAAAACACTCAAAGAGACTTACTCCTGTGCCTTCAATAGGACTATATGGAGGCTTTATTCCACTTATGTTACTTCATCGTCTTTACCCTAAAATTGTGCTGCTTTAATAAATACCAAATGTTTTACAGGTTTTGACAACAGAGATTTGAATGATTTCAAAAATGCCCAGACAAATAAAACTGTGCTCAGATAAAAGAAATATCTCCATAAGAAAATTGTAATGGTGATTTCAATAAAGAGGCCCATGCGTCTTTATGAAGACTATTTTATAAAAATCTCCTTGAAACACAGAGAGCTCATCATATTTAAGAAGTGAGATTTGCTATCCCATGAAGATGCTGCTCAAGTCAGTTGATCCAAGTTTCTGTTTATAGCTTCAGATATGACATAAAGAAAAATAAATATTCTGCAGCAGCGACATTAATAAGCCCTTCATGGGAGCAGTGAAGATCAAACTGATAATAAGTCCTGAAAGGTTCTAAGCTGATCATAAAAGGAGCTCGCATTAAATGCAGCTTGAAGGAGAGCTGACTTGTGAGTTCAGATAGCTTTAAGTGCTGCATCACCACTCCTTAGCGCTATTGCAAACTATTGAGTATGCAAGAATTTTTAGATTTTGCCCATTTAACCTAGGAAAGGGTAACAACCCTGCCGTTATGTTGCAGAATCTGCCGATTTCCCTCTGGGCAGATTTCCAATAGGAAGGTAAAAGTATTTTATTAAACCTAACATTGTGAGCGTTAAATTAATTAAAGAGGACTTTAGAATATAATTTAATGCTATGAAATGATTTAGTTTTGCTTTTAGGATAATAAAGAGAAATAACTGACTGATAGAAAGGGGTGGTTCCAAGGAAAGTCGAAGCTTAAAAATCACAGAGGAACTTTTGCCAGCTTAGCCAGTCATCTAGCAAACTAGACAGACATCAAAGAGCAAGTATAACAGGGAAAAGAATGCCTCTTGGCTTAAATCTGTACATGTCACTGAATATCTTGTTAGATTTTTTCCTCTGTCGTTTTGATATCAAAATTATCAAATGCTTTGGTGAAGATCATATTACATGCCTTCCTGTGAGTGACACATGGAGATGATATTATCACATGGGAAACAAAGAGAGAAAAGTAAAACTTGTCTGATTCCTGCACACAAAAGTATAGATAGAAGAATCTGGGGGACACAAATGCACAAAGATTTTAAGGTAGAATTTTCTCATTGCAGGTGGAGCAGAGGTTGATCAAATTAACAGCCATGGCAAATACAGAGGAAAAGGACATTTTAATTTGTATAGCTGTAAGCAATCTAGATCAATAATAAAATCCATGTCCTAACATTAGCTATAGTTCAGAATTTGGCTTATTATTCAAGCAAAGATTTCAAGTTGGAAGATGTCAAAAGATAGTGGTGTGATCCATCCTAAAACCTCCGTGAAATCAGTAAGTTTCAAAATCCTCACATGCAATGTGCTTTTGAGACTTTCAAAGTGTTATTTCCAAATAATTTAGAACACATTGTTAGCATCAGATGTCTACTACTGTGAATCTCCGATTGATTGGACCTAAATGTTCTGGATTTGAAACTAATATTCACACATTTAAATAGTTCTTTAATTAAGCTGTATTTCTGTTGTCAAAGTACTTAAAAATAAGAAAAGATGCTAGTGCTATGGGATATGACTTATTAAATTGAGTAAATATTTAAATGAATAATGAATAATCTTACTATTCTATCACGGTTTCACCTTGATAAGGATGCACTACCTATCATTAGCCATTTTCTCATCAGAGACTTGGAAAATAAAGCATCATATGAATGAGAATGTTTTGTTATTAGTTTAGATTTTTTTTCTGATTTTTTTTAGAGAAGGGTTATTAATCCTGTAGAGCAGCTCCCTATTTATAGATACATCTGTTTTTGTTTATAATTACATCAGCCCTACACTATTTGTTCTTAAATATTTGCCATAATGATTCTTCCCCTGTTGTGATTACTCAACAAACATAGATTCATCATACCTTATTCAGTTTTATACTGCGTTGCAGCAAATGAAGCAGGTGAAGAACATTTCAGGGTTTTATAACATTCACACATGTAGTGGCATGTCCTGGTGGTTTGTATTGTTAATTATCTTGCTCTCCACCCCGAGATTCTTACTGTTTGAGAGCAATGCCTCATGCACCCCAAAATGGTGTTTGTGTTACCTTGCCTCCCAGGTTGGCTGAATAAAACTTCCTACCCTGGATAAGACAAATGTGAGATGGGCAGAGCTAAAATTACTGGATTAGGAGGAGTGAAGATCACTGAATGGAGGAGGAAGTTGGAGGAAAAAGGAGAATAGAGAGTCACCATAAGATAGAAAATGAACTACATGGGCGGGGAGGAAGGACTCCATGAATTTCATGGAAAAGAACAGCCCAGATGAAGAACATAAGCAAGTATTTTGAGAATTTGGATGGAATATAGTCCAGATAGGAGTGGTTAAGCCTGTGATGGGGGCTGGACAATAATGATAAACTGTAGGTGGAATCTGTCCAGCCCACAGTGAAATAAGGCAAATATAAAAATCTAACAGGTCCTCTTTGCCTTTCGGGATGGGGACTGAGCACTTTAGTCAGGGTCCTCCCTCTTGATTAGTTTCTTTAGATGTACAGATTTTAGTAGGTTTATCCTATGTTATATGTCTATATGAGTGAGTATATACTGTGTGTCTTTCTGCTTCTGGGACAGCTCACTCAGGATGATCCTTTCCAGTTCCCACCATTTACCTGCAAATTTCATGATTTCCTTGTGTTTCATTGCTGAGTAATATTCCATTGTGTAGATGTACCACAATTTCTGTATCCATCTTCTGGCTATTACAAATAAAGCTGCTACAAACATGGTTGAGGAAAACAAAAGAAAAAGAAAACAGGAAACAAGTTAGGAACCTGCTGGAGGGTCTCTGAAAAGCTCTGCCCTGCAGACTATGAAAAAAGATGCTGAGACTTATGGCCAAATGTTCGGCAGAGTACATGGAATCTTATGAAAGAAATGAGAAATAGTAAGATCTGGAGAGGACAGGAACTCCACAAGGAGAGCAACAGAACCAGAAATTTTGAACACAGGGGTCTCTCCAGAGTCTCATACTACAACCAAGTACCAGGCATGGAGATAAACTTAGAACCCCTGAACAGATGTAGCCCATGCCAGTTTAATGTCCAAGTGGCTTCCATAGTAATGGGAAGAGGGACTGTCTGACAGGAACTGATTGGCTTGCTCTTTGATCACCTCCCCCTGACGGGGGAGCAGCATTACCAGGCCACAGAAGAAGACAATGAAGCTACTCCTGATGAGATCTGATAGATTAAGATCAGAAGGAAGGAGAGGAGGACCTCCCTATCAGTGGACTTGGGGAGGGGCATGCATCAAGAAGGGGGAAGGAAGGTGGGACTGGGACGGGAGGAGAGAGGGGCTTATGGGGGGATACAAAGTGAATAAAGTGTAATTAAAAAAAGTAAAAGAAAAAATCAAACAGGTCTGAGTCTTCTGTTCATTATTGTAGCTGGTTAGATAATACCACCTTATTAATTAGCCCAATACCATTTATTTTCCACAACACACATACACACACACACACACACACATACCATGTTTTTGTTTTATTAAGATGAGCACAAGATCCTAAATTATAATTTACTTAAGGTTTTATTTTGTATTTATTTATTAATGGCAAAGTGCTTTTATTTTATTTTTATTTATTTTTATAGAATGTTCTTGTACCACACTTGTTTCCCTCTCCTCCACGGTCCACCCTTCCACCCTTGCACCCTCCCCTCTGCAAAAGAAAAAAAAAACTATACAGTAAGTTCAATTTGGTTTGTCCATATACTGAATGAAGCATAGTCAAACTCCCCTTGACTAGCCCTTAGCCCCCTCCCCCATCTCCACCCCCAGCCACCAGAAACTATCAGCTGTGAAGAGCCCCACTTCAGCAGCTTTTTCACAATGTTAAAGACTATCTACAGCAGATTCTAATGGAAGAGACAAAAATGAGGTGAACACAGAATAACTGAAAGAGTAGTGGTGACTACCTAAACTTTATCTTAGTAAGGTCAAAGCCGCATGGAGATAACCTAAGACCCCTGCACAGATGTAGCCCATGGCAGTTCAGTATCCAAGTGGGTTGTAATAAGAACAGGGACTGTCTCTGACATGAACTGATTGGCCTGTTCCTTAATTACCTCCCCCTGAGGGGAAAGCAGCATTACCAGGTCACAGAAGAAGACAATGCAGCCACTCCTGATGAGACCTAATTGACTAGAATCAGAAGGAAGGAAAAGAAGTCCTCCCTTATCAGTGGACTTGGGGAGGGGCATGCATGCAGAGGGTGGAGGAAGGGAGGGATTGGGACGGGAGAAGGGAGGGAACCACAGGGGGGATACAAAGTGAATAAAGAGTAATTAATAAAGAAAAAAATATGCACAATTTCAAAAAAATTTAGACATGTTACAAAAAATTAAAAAATTTCCCATGTAGTATTATAAATGTCAATATAATTGATTTTCCAAAAGGAAATCTAAAAACAAATCTAGGTAGTCACATTCACTTCTACAATATGGGCAAAAAACCCACAATATTTGAAGCAAGAGAAGCAGACTAAGCAGAAATGTTCACAACCAGAGAGGTATTGCTGAACTGAAACTATGAAGTTCATTTCCAAGTACAGGTCTACGTTAGGGAATAAGCTCAACAGCCACCTTGCCACATAGGCAGAAAGGATATTTTTCTGTACATCGGCGAAAGCATTTTGTAAACTGAATCTCAATTGTGTGTGTGATATGTTTGCCTGATTTGAAGTTTTCCCATCAGGAAAAAAAAATGAGGAAGAAGAGATGGAACAAAGCTTTTGCTTTATTACTATGATTTTAGATAGCAAAAATACAAAACGTGAAATGTGTATTTATTCTAAAATATTGAAAAAAAAGTAAGTATGCTAAGACTGAGGACAAGCAACAAGGTATGGGATGTGGCTATGTTATAGTCTGCGTTCCTACGCTTTTTCTTCCCTTCTTCTTTTCTACTGATCTTTTCAACTGGAGTCTGCCGAAAGCAGCTAGGCCTATCATGGGATACTTGGGAGGTACTGAGGTTCAACACATGAATAAGCTCTAGTGTTGTCTCATTATATCTAATAAAAATGTAACATAATATAATAGAATGGTGCGAAATGCTTGAAAGGGAATAAGGATTCAAAGCTTTTTAGAAAGTACAATAAAATACGTTTGCTAATAAAATATATATTGTTTATATGTGCATAAATATACCTATATAACATTGTGGAAGTTGATATGATTCATTATGTTTACCCTCTAGCAGACACTATTGGATGTAGACCTGATATTGGTAGAGCCACTGAAACAAAGGCCCAGAAAGTGAGAATAGATTCATCAGCTGGAATGAAATAGAAAATGTTGGCTGAGCCAATGCTA
This sequence comes from Meriones unguiculatus, assembly GCF_030254825.1. Lineage (NCBI taxonomy): Eukaryota > Metazoa > Chordata > Mammalia > Rodentia > Muridae > Meriones > Meriones unguiculatus. The sequence continues at coordinate 20,701,515 of NC_083362.1, read as the reverse complement.
ATCAGCACATGGAAAAAAAATGTAGAAATTGATAAACAAAGGAGCCTGTGCTCTAACATCCACTGCTTTCTTTTACATACCCAACAGGAATACCTAAGAATTCTAAGACGCTAAAGACAGTTTGGTGGTGGGGATGGTAATGATATGATAACACCGGAAATGATAATTAAATATCACCAGTACAATTGAAATGGAAAGATAAATGCCTGGGTGTTTCTTAGGATTCATATGTGTTTTGTTTTCTGTTTGTTTTTCCATCAATTATGCCCAGATCTCTTACATCAATGTGGAATCAGATTAGATATAATAGGGAGATTTGAATGCCCTATTCAATATGGCTCATTAAAATTATGTTTGCTTTTAAAAGCTGTTTGTTTTCCATTTCCCAGAGCTATGTCAGTTAACATGATTTATTGATATAGAAAACATGACTATTTGTTATTAATTATATTCTAAACAATAACATTTCATCAGCGATTTATTCAGTGTTCATACCAGCCTAATAGGAGAAAATACTACATGAGATTAATTGTCATATTTTCATTTCAATTATTTTCTGGCTCTGTAATAGCAAATCACAGTTCTCATGTATTTGATTTGCTTCTCTTGTGTGAATTTACAAAGGGATTAAAATACTACCAGAGTAATAGAAGTTCTTTAAATAGTTCAGTATAAAATTGCTTTTTAATATAACAATATTAAAAAAAAACACCACACAGAGAAAGTTATATGATTGGTCTTGTAGAATGATCAACTACTGATCACATTAGAGTCTGTGACGCTATTAAAATTTGGAATTAGGACTGTGGCAAACAAAGGGTTGTGAATTTCAAGTGACCAATGTGGGATACTAAGGGGTTGGATAGAGCAGAAGGCCTCAGACATAGGTAATAATATTTTAATCTTTAAAAATTGTGAAAAATAAAAATAACCTGAAAGATAATCAGAGAATGTATATCACACATGACTGAATATTATACTAGTAAAAATCTACATTATGTGTTCCTAAGGAAAAATAATTATCAGTGCAACAGTAATTAGCAGATGTTTGTCTCACAGAAATAGTTATTTAATACAATGTTATCATCTCAATGAGAAAAATAAAAATAAATACACAGAGAAAAAGAGGTAAACCTTGAACAGGTTAAATTTCATGTTTCATTGACTGAAATGGAAACAAAGAAAATATATTTGCTGGTTTGACTTAATTTATTTGAACATTCAGCTTCTTTTAAACTCTGAACTCTGTGATAAGACAGCAGTCTTCCCTAAACAATTATGATTTATGGAAATGGTTTGTTTCTTTTTATGCTTTGAGATTATGATATAATTACATTATTTTCCCTCTTCTATTTCTAGCCCCCAAACCCTACCCCAAAGTCCATTCACTCTCTCTCAAACTTATGGTTTCCTTTTCATTAATTGTTTTTACATATGGGCCTGTGTTTGTGTTTTCATAAACACATAAATAAAACCTACTCAGTTTGAATCGTGATACTTCTGTGGTCATGTTTTTAGCGTTGACCATCTGGCATTATGTATCCAAGTGCTGTGTTATTCCCTCAGAGAAACTATTTCTGCTGCTCTCAGCATTCTTTACTTGTCAGCTTTTCCTTGTCTAGGCTTTAGGACTCAAAAGTCCCATTCGAACTTCCATGTTAACATGTCTACTGGTGTTCTTCCTCTTCAGCCACTTTTGGGCAATCATGTTGGTGAGACTTTAAAGGTGTAGCTTCCGACATTTCTAAGAGACAAAGTCTCAAAACAAACTTCGTGTTTCAATGGCTTTTACAGTCTCTCTCTTTTCCACTCCTGAAATGAGCCCTATTATATGTTTCCCTTCTTTGAAGTTTGCACGGTGCTTTCTGGTGCCATGAAAGCTATTCTCTGGGAAGGAGGCTTTCAGGTGAGTTACAGCTCAAGGGCCTCCAGGTCCTGTGTTCAAAGTTCATAGTGTCATGAGCAAAAGGGACTTGCCTTCAAACTCTAGGGAGCAACCAAAACCAACAGCAGCATATAAGGTTGTGGGAGTTTTTTTTTTTTTTTGATGCCTTTGCTGTTATTTTACCCTCTCCTCTCTTCTTCTGCATTTATCTTCCCCTCTTGCCTAAGTAGAACCCCCTGACTTTCACACTCTCCATTTCATATCACTCATTTCCTGATATTTCTTACCACTGATGCTGTTCAGCAATGGCCCCTTTTTATTTCCTGATATTTGGGGTTACTCCAGGTTATACTCTCAGATGTAAAGATTTTGAGTAAAGAACTTCAGATGAGAAAGAATATGCACAGTTTGTCTTTCTGGGTCTGGGCTATCCAACTCTATATGATTTTCTGTAGGTACAACAATTTACCTTCAAGGTTCATGATTTCATTTTTTATTAGAGCTGAATAATACTGCTCAGTGTATGTGTAGCATATTTTCATTATCCATTTGTTAATTGATGGGCATTTAAGTTGTTTCTATTTCCTAGCGATAGAGCAACAGTGAGCGTGGCTAATCAATTGTCTGTGGAGTTGGATTAAGTGTTTTGGGCATGTGCCAAAGAGTGATGTGTCTGGATCAGATGGTAGGTTTATTTTTCCTTTTTCTGAGAATTCTCTACACTGATTTGCAGAGAGCTCTGAGCAGTTTGTAGCTTCACCTACAGAGAATGAATGTTCTTTTTTATTTTTTTATAAATTTATTTATCTACTTACTTTACTTCCTGATTTCAGCTTCCTCTCCTCCCCTGACAGTCACCTCTTGCACACAGCTCCTCTTATTCTTCCCTCTCCTTCTCCCCAAGGAAGAGGAGGTCCCCCATAGGTACCAACCTGCCCTCGCACACTAAGTCCCTGCAGAACTAGGCACATCCTCTCCCACTGAGGCCAGGCAAGGCATCCCAGTTAGGGGAACAAGATCCATGAGAAGCCGCAGTGTTAGAATGGGCCCTCATTCCACTTGTTGGGGTTTCCAGGGAAGAATGAGCTGTACATCTGCTGCATATGTGCAGGGGCCCGAGGACCAACCATTGAATGGCCTTTGGTTGGAGGTTCCGTCTCTGTGAGCCATCATGGGCCCAGGAGAGTTAACTCTGTAGGTCTTCTTGTGAAATTCTTTACCTTTCCAGCTCCCTCAGTCATTCCCCATCTCTTCCATGTGACTCCCTGATCTCTGTTTGGATGTGGATGAGTGTTCTTTTCCTCCCACATCCCCTCCAATATTTTGTTTTAGTGATTTCTGCTAATCATGAGAAAAGATAAAAATCTCAATTTTGTTATAATTTACATTTCATAAATGATAAAGATGCTTAACAGTTTGGGGGGTTACGCAGCCACTTTCCTAACTTTGAGAACTATTGATCTGGTCATAAGTCCATTTTTAAAGTAGGTTTCTTTTTCTTTTATTTCTTTTTTTTGTTTTCTTTTTATTTAAATTTTTATTATTATCATTTATTACAATGTATTCAGTTTGTATCCTGGCTGTGTCCCCTCCTGTGTCTCTCCTAAATCCCACACTCACTCTCTCTTCTCCCCCTATTTATAGATTCAGGATATTAATCCTCTGTCAGATGGACTCCTTGAAAAGATGATCTCCCCCTTGTGGACTTCCCTTCTTCTAGTTGATTATCCCTTTAGCTGTTCAGAAATGTTACAGTTTTATGAACCTAACTTACTAAATGATAGCCACAATTTATGGGCGAACGAAGTCTTATTCAGAATGTCTTTTCCAATATCGATATTGTTTTTTCACAGCTACCTTGCCTTTTTAAAATTGATTTAATTTGATTACAATTTAATCACTTTGCATCCCTGCTGTAGCCACACTTTGAAGCCCTGATAGCTTTATTTTTTATTTTAATTTTATTTGTATATTTATTTATTGCAATTTATTCACTTCATATCCCTGCTGCAGCCTCCTCTCCAGTCTCCTCCCAGATATACCCATCCTCCCTCTTCTCAGGCCTCTCTAGGTCAGTTTTTTTTTTTTTTTTTTTGCTCTGTTGGTCTCCTTGTGGGGTTCTTGTCTCCTCCAAGTCTTTCTATCTCCTTCTTCTTCCATAAGTTTCCAGCACTCTGGCCAAAGTTTGGCTATGAGTCTCCATATCTCCTTCGATACCTTGGTGGGTAGAGTCTTTCAGTGGTTCCCCGTGGAAGGCTCCTGTCCTGTTCCTTGTCTTCTCCTATTTCCGATGTCTATCCTGTTAGTCTTTCTGAGTGAGGTTTCAGCCTCTTCCCTAGCATCCTTGTCATTTAGCGTTTTTAGGGTTATAGATTTAGTATGTTTATCTTATATGTCTAATATCCACTTATAAGTGAGTACATACCATATATGTCTTTCTGCTTCTGGGTTACCTCACTCACGATGATCTTTTTCCAGTTCCCACAATTTGTTTGCAAATTTCATGATTTCCTTGATTTTAATTTCTGAGTAATATTCCATTAAGAATACGGCATGCTTTCTTCTCACAGTTAGTGTGTTTAAGGTCTCACAATTATGTCTTTGATCCATGTGGAGTTAGAGCTTATACAAGGTGACAGATATGAGCTAAATTTAATTCTTTTCTATAGGGACAATACAGTTTTACCAACATTATATTTTTGGGGAGTTATACTATTTTTTCATACTTATCAAATACTTAATGATTGAAGTTACAAGTACTATTATTTAGAACTCAATTTTGTTCCATTGGTTTACATCTCTTTTTTGTTTTCATAACATATTTTTTTTTCTATGCCCCTGAAATATCTTGAGATCTGGAATGGTATTTCCTAGAGTATCTCCTGTTGCTTAGCATTATTTTGGCTAGCTGGGATGTTTTGTGTTTTCATGCACATTTTTAGGATAGGTTTATTTATTTTTTATTTCTGTGATGAACAATATGGATATTTTGTTTGATATTGTATTAAATCTGTAGTGGATTGCAGTATGGTTATCCTGTGCTATGGGTCTAATATCAGCTTAAAAGTGAATATGTACCATGTCATTCTGGGTCTGGGTAACTTCATTTAGGGTGATCTTTTCTAGTTCCATCCATTTGTCAGAAAATTTCATGATTTCCTTGTTTTTAATAGCTGACTAATACTCCATTATGTAAATACACCACAATTTCCATATCCATTCTTCAGTTGGGGGACATCTAGGTTATTTCCAGTTTCTGGCTATAAAGAATAGAGCCACTATGAACACAGCTGAGCAAATGTCATTGTTGTATGGTGGAGCATCTTTTGGGTATATGCCCAGGAGCTGTGTAGCTAGTTCTCAGTAGAACTATTCTCAATATTCTGAGAAAGCAGCAGATTAATTTCCAGAGAGGTTGCACATGTTTGCACTCCCACCAGCAATGGAGGGGTGTTCCCCTTTCTCCACATCTTTGTCAGCATGTCTTGTTACTTGAGTTTTATTCTTAGTCACAGTGACTGATGTGGCTACCACCCTTCATCAAAGAATCTTCTCTTTAAAGCAAGTGGATACAATCACAGAAAACCACAACTGGACATACTTCCTATACCAACAGTTCCAACGGAAGCATCTGCAGCGCAGCCACTACATTCATGGCTAAGTATACATCACAGAAGAGGAGGCTGACAGATTGTAAGATCCAGTATACCAGGAAGTCTACTGTAAAACAGTTTCTCTAGAAATGGCTGCATAAACAAGACCAGACAAGTGGAAGGAGAAAATCACACAGGGTCTCATCACCAGACAATGAGTTACAGGCAAACTGTGACTATTGCAAAAATTAATTTCTCCCAGGAATAAGGCCCCTACAAAATGATCATTCCTCAAACAGCATATAAGTAAGTATCAAGAGATTCAATAGATTGAATTTATATATTTGTGATTATTTACATATGTATTTGTGTGTGTGTATAAAACAATAATAAACAAATGGCAACTATTAGTTTGAGAGTTTTGTGAAAAGATGTGGAAAGAATTAGAGAGAGGGGACTTGAGAATAGCTGGATGAAAGAAATGAAATGGGGCAGTAATGAATCATATTTTAATTAATATAAATAAAATGATAAAATGCTCTGTCAATAAGTTAAAACTATGAGAATTTTTCTTTTCCTTTTTTTAATTTTTTACAGTTTATTCACTTTGTATCCCAGCTGTAGCCCCTTCCCTTGTCTGCTCCCAATCTTACTCTCCTTCCCTATTCTTCTTCCATTGCCCTCCCCAAATCCACTGAAAGGGGAGGTCCTCCTTCCCTTAGATCTGACCCTAGCCTATTAGGTCTCATCAGAACCAGCTGCATTGTCTTCCTCTTTGGCCTGGTAAGGCTTCTCCCAGCTCAAAGGAGGTGATCAAAGAGCCATCCACTGAGTTCATGTCAGAGACAGTCCCTGTTCCCTGTACTAGGTAACTCACTTGGAGACTGAGCTGCCATGGCTACATCTGAACAGGGGTTCTAGGTTATCTCCAGGTATGGTCCTTGGCTGGAGTGTCAATCTCAGAAAAGGCCTCTGGGTTTTAGCTCAGTGGTAGAACCCTTGCCTAGCAAGCATGAGGCCCTGGGTTCAGTCCTCACCTCGGGGGGGGGGGGGGGAACAACTGGAATACCCATGATGAGTATTTTAAGTTTGGAACAATATCACTTAGGTATTCTACATTTGTTTTGCTGACAAAAAAATAATGTTTCCAAACATTTTGCATGGCAAAGAGAAAATCATTTACTGAAAGAAAAAGAATCAATCTTCTTGCTTTCATCAAACTCAAGAAGTCTTTTTCTGTGACATTTCATCAACATCTGAGCACCATCTGGGTCTAGATATGTAGAAGGGATATTGTCCTTTTATCGCCAAGAGAAGCCTATGAGGGTGTTGGATGCTCCTTTATAAGGATTCTGTGCTAATTGCATTCCTGGAATAGCATGCCATTTTAGCAAAATTGAAAACATTTGAAGATCAAGAAAGCTGAAGAAGCAAAGCCCAAGAATGTAACAGGGCATATTGACACTGGAAGAGCGATTGTGTTACTGAACATCTGCTCCTATAACTTTGAGTATGTTGTGATAGTAGAAAGGTAACATAAATGATGTAGGGTCAGCCCTTTAGATTGAAAATGTTTTTGACTGGGAGAAATGTTGTCATCAGAAAAGCATTTATTAAATCCTCCAGTGAAAGCATTATTCAGAAGTCACTAGAGTGATTTTAATGTCACAATTTACTAAAATTTACCATTTACATAAAAGTAGACACCTTTGGATGCTAAATTTGTACATAAGTTATGATATACTAAAATAATTTTAATGTGTAGTGAAACTTATTTTTATTTAATTGTCTGCTATTTAAAATATTATTACAGTCATGTCATATAACAAAAGAAAATTTAAAATCAGTGTGCACAGAAATACTGAACTAGACTTTGAATTTTTTGCTTTTTGTTATTTTTGTTGTTTCCTAATTTTGTTTATTTTTATTCTAATAGTAAGTCAAGTCATGGACTTTTTTAATTTTTTAATTTTTTTAATATTAGTTACAGTTTATTAACATTGTATCCCAGCTGTATCCCCCTCCCTCATCCCCTGCCAATCCCACCCTCACTCCCTCATTTCCTCCCTGCCCCTTTCCAAGTCCACTGATAGGGGAGGACCTCCACCTTTTCATCTAACCCTGGTTTATCAGTTATTTTCAGGACTGGCTGCAAAGTCCTCCTCTGTGGTGTAGCAGAGCTGCTCCTCCCTCGTGGATGGAGGAGGTCAAGAGCCAGCCATTGAGTTTATGTCAGAAATAGTCCCTGTTCCCCTTATTAGGGTGCCCACTTGGATACTGAGCTAAGGGGCTACATCCGAGCAGGGGTTCTAAGTTATATCCATACATGGTCCTTGGTTGGAGAAATAGTCTCATAAAAGACCCCTGTGCCCAGATATATTTGGTCCTTGTGGAGCTCCTGTTCTCTCCAGGTCACACTAATTCCCCCTTCTTTCATATGATTCCTTGCACTCTGCCGAAGGTTTGGTTATGAGTTTCAGTATTTGCTTTGGTATACTGCTAGGTAGTCTTTCAGAGGCCCTCTGTGGTAGGCTTCTGTCCTGTTACTTGTTTTCTCCTACATCCAATGTCCATCCATTTGTCTTTCTAAGTGAGGATTGATCATCTTACCTCAGGTCCTCTTTCTTGTTTACCTTCTTTAGGTCTATAAGATTTCAGTAAGTTATGGACTTTTACATCACACTTTTTTAATTTCAATTTATTCACTTTGAATCATGGCTGTAGGCCCCTCCATGTCCTCTCAGTCCAACTCACCTTCCCTCTTCACTTCCTATGCCACTTCTCTGGTCCACTAATAAGGGAGGACCTCTTCCCCTTCTATCTGACCCAAGTCTATCAAGTCTCATCAGTGCTGGTTGCATCATATTCCTCTGTGGTCTGGCAAAGCTGCACCCCCCCCAGGAGGAGGTGATCAAAGAGCCTGCCACTGAGTTCATGTCAGAGACAGTCCCTACCCCCCTTACTAATGAACCCACTTGGAAACTGAGCAGCCCATGGCTTCCTTTGAGCAGGTGGTCTAGTCCTTTCTATGCACAGTCCTTGGTTGGAGTATCAGTCTCTGTATGCTCCTCTGGGCCCAAGTTTTTCTTTTGGGTCTATTGGTCTCCTTGTGGAATTCATGTCACCTTCAGGTCTTTCTATCTCTCTCTTCTTCCATAAGGTTTCCTGAACTCTGCCCAAAGTCTGGCTATGAGTCTCAGTATTTCCTTTTAATGGAATTGAATCAAAGACCCAAAAAATAAACCCACACACTTACTGAAATTAGATTTTTGACAAAAAAACAAAACCATACAATGGAAAAAAGATACCATCTTCAACAAATGGTGCTGGTCTAACTGGATGGCTACATCCAGTTAGACTGCAAATAGATCCATACTTACCACCCTGCACAAAACTAAACTCCAAATGGATCAAAGACCTCAATATAAAACCAGATATACTCATCAGTTAGAATAAAAAGTGGGGAAGAACCTTAAACTCATTGGCACAGAAGACAACTTCCTGAACAGAACACCAACATCACAGGCTCTAAAATCAATAATCAAGGATGATCTTTTCCAGTTCCCATCATTTACCTGCAAATTTCATGATTTCCTTGTTTTTTGTTGCTGCATAATATTCCATTGTCTAGATGTACCACAATCTCTGTATCCATTCCTCAGTTGAGGGGCATCTGGTTTGTTTCAGCTTTTGGCTATTACAAATAAAGCTGCTACAAACATGGTTGAGCTAAAGTCCTAGAACCTCTGCATGGATGTAGCCCATTGTAGTTTAGTGTCCAAGTGGGTTCCATACTAGTGGGATCAGGGACTGTCTCTGACTTTAACTGATTGGCCTGCTCTTTGATCACCTCCCACTGAGGGAGAAGTAGCCTTACCAGGACACAGAGGAAGACAGTGCAGCCTCTCCTGATGAGACCTGATAGACTAGGATCAGAAGGAAGGGGAGGAAGACCTCCCCTATCAGTGAACTGGGGGAGGGGTATAGGTGAAAATGGGGGAGAAAGGATGGGATTGGGAGGGAAAGAGGGAGCTACAGGTGGGATACAAAGTGAATAAATTTTAATTAATAAAATTTTTAAAAGATCATCAATAAATGGGACCTCACGAAACTAAAAAGCTCTGTAAAGTAAAGGACACTGCCATCAGAATGAAATGAGAGCCTACAGACTTGGAAAAGACCTTCACTAACCCTAAATCTTAGAGAGAGCTAATATCCAAAATACATAAAGAACTCAAGAAGTCAAACACCAACAAAGCAAGCAATCCAATTCGTCTTTGAATCTGAAAATAGTAAAACCACAGGAAATTGCAAACTAGCTTCACACTTACTTCTAAAATCTCTATACTGAAAACAAAGAGAAAACTGCCATATGTTTCATAACCAAACGTTGGGCAGAGTGGAAGAAGAGGGAAATGGAAAGACTTGGAGGGGACAGGAACTGCACAAGGAGACCAACAGAGCCAAAAAACCTGGGGCCAGAAGAGGCTAAACCAACCAAGGACCATGCATGGAGAGGACCTAGACTCTCTCCTCAGAGGAAGCCCATTGGCTTCTCAGTTTCCAAGTGGGTTCCCTAGTAAGGGGAGCAGGGGCTGTCTCTATTATAAACTCAGTGGCTAGGTCTTTGAAAATCTCCCCCTTGCAGTGCTGCCTTGCCAGGCCATAGAGGAAGATGATGCAGCCATGCCTGATGAGACTTGATAGGCTAGGGTCAGATAGAAGGGGAAGTGGTCCTCCCCTATCAGTGGACTAGGGGGTGAAGAGGGAGAGAGGGTTGGATCGGGAAGAGATGGAGGTGGCTACAGCTGAGATTCAAAGTGAATAAATTGTAATAAACAAACAAATAGAAAATTAAAACAAAAGAAAGATCTTTGTGCAAAGTTGGACAGACAGTGGTTAGCAAAATACCAGAGCTATAGGAGTTTTGAAGATTTCCATTACAGTGTAAACAATCATACCAACTTGCATACTTCTAAAACAGTGTCTTAACAGTGAGTCATAATGTTTAAAACAGAAATAAATTGACAGTTGCAATATGTCAATTTTCGTTATACTTTTGGTCAAAATAACTTACTTGAAAAATATTCTAAATATGAAATTATAACATAAATTTATGATTAATTCATTTATTTATGAGAACTGATAGCACAGTGGTATTTGATTTGCACAGAATGTCCATTTTTCCATGAATTCTGAAGAACTAAGAGTCTTTTAAAAGCCTTTGTTTACTAGAACGCAGGCGCTGAGCTGGAGTTAACAAGTTCATGGTCAAGTCCTGATATATTTATGAGGAAGAAATCATGAAGTTAGAAGATATAAGAGAAAACATTTAGACTGAAAAAAAAAAAACAGACTAAATGTTTGAAATATAACATTCCAAATAACAGGTGCTTCACTCATCTTGTGGGAAATACTCAAAGAGTGACTGAAATTTCTTTCTTTTTTTAAAATTTTTTATTTAACTTTTATTAATTACACTTTATTCATTTTGTATCCCCCCATAAGCCCCTCCTTCCTCCCCTCCCAGTCCCCCCTTCCCCCCTCCCTTTCTGCATGCATGCCCCTCCCCAAGTCCACTGATAGGGGAGGTCCTCCTCTTTTTCTTTCTGATCTTAGTCTATCAGTTCTCATCAGAAGTGGCTGCATTGTCAGGGTTCTAGGTTATCTCCATGAATAGTCCTTGGTTGGAGTATGAGTCTCTGGGAAGTTCCCTGTGTTCAAATTTTCTTGTTCTGTTGCTCTTAGACCAGTTCTTTTTGGACACAGGGAATAATCCCTTTTTCTGGTACTCTTCACTCCCCCATTTTTTTTTTTCTTACTTTTTGTTTGTTAGAGTCCAAAGGAAGCTACCTGTCTTGACAATTCAGTTTGTCTTGCTTGATGCCACCTGAAAGCACATACCAAGACAGAATTATATTAAGATTGAGTACTCCAGGCCATCGTAATCTGTCCCTCCTGTCAATGTAAAACATACAAAGTTTATTTGGGCTGTGAGGAGAGCACTATCTACAACATAACCTGAGATGTGATCTGTCCAAGAAGCCAGGCAAGTAGTCATCCTGCGCCAGGGACTAATGGACTAAGTCAAGGAGAGCTGAAATTATTCACATTATGGATAGGATACAACCCTCTCTTGGGCTACCAAGTACTGCTCACATCACTTTGCAATGCAGGTGTCTCATATGAGGTTCAGACGGCTTCACATCTCTGAGAAGAGAGGTGTGTGTAGACACCTTTGCTTGTGAAATAAACTTATGTGGAGTTTAAATTGGATTTTATAGAGTGGACCCATTTTGAATATGTAGTTTAACAATTCTCCCAAACTACGCCATTTTTAAAGAATAAAATCAAGATTAACTAGACTAACCCCTCAAATATTTACCCATTCCCTGCATAGGCAACTCCAGCTGAAAATTAGGCAACTGCTGTGCTATTTTCTACAATTATAAGCTCGGTTTTCCTAATATTTTGCAAAAATGCATCTTGTTTATAAAAGTTTTTTTTAATTCTTTATTAATTACACTTTATTCACTTTGTATCCCCCCTGTGGATCCTTCCCATCCCAATCCCTCCTTTCCTCCACCCTCTGCATGCATGCCCCTCCCCAAGTCCACTGAAAGGGGAGGACTTCTTTTCCTTCCTTCTGATCCTAGTCAATTAGGTCTCATCAGCAGTGGCTGCATTGTCTTCTTCTGTGGTCTGGTAATGTTGCTTCCCCCTCAGCGGGAGGTAATTAAAGAGCAGGCCAGTCAGTTCATGTCAGAGACAGTCCCTGTTCCTATTACAGTGGAACCCACTTGGATACTGAACTGCCATGGGCTACATCTGTGCAGGGGTCTTAGGCTGTCTCCATGAATAGTCCTTGGATGGAGTATCAGTCTCAGGAAAGACCCCTCTGCTCAGATTTTTGGTTCTGTTGCTCTCCTGTGGAATTCCTGTCATCTCCAGATCTTACTGTTTCCCACTTCTTTCATAAGATTCCCTGCACTCTGCCCAAAAGTTGCCCATAAGTCTCAGTATCTGCATTGATAGTCTGCAGGGCAGTGCCTTTCAGAGGTCTTCTGTGTCAGGCTAACTTGTTCCCTCTTTTTTCCTTCTTCAGATGTCCAGTCTCTTTGCCTTTCTGGATAAGAATTGAACATTTTAGCAAGAGTCCTCACTCTTGATTAGTTTCTGTAGGTGTACAGATTTTAGTAGGTTTATCCTATATTATATGTCTATATGAGTGAGTATATACTGTGTGTGTCTTTCTGCTTCTGGGATGGCTTACTCAGGATGATCTTTTTCAGATCTCACCATTTAGCCTGATTTCATGATTTCCTTGTTTTTTATTGCTGAGTAATATTCCATTGTGTAGATATACCACAATTTGTGCATCCATTTCTCTACTGAGGGGCATCTGGGCTGTTTCTAGCTTCTGGCCATTACAAATAAGACTGCTACAAACATGGTTAAGCAAATGTCATTATTGTGTACTCAAGCCTCTTTTGGGTACATGCCTAGGAGTGGTATAGCTGGATCTTGAGGAAGCGCTATTCCTAGTTGTTTGAGAAAAACCAGAGTGCTTTCCAGAGTGGTTGTACAAGTTTACATTCCCACCAGCAGTGGAGGTGGGTTCCCCTTTCTCCACAATCTCTCCAACATGTGTTGTTTCTTGAGTTTTGATCTTAGCCATTCTGGTGGGTGTAAGGTGAAATCTTAGGGTCGTTTTGATTTGCATTTCCTTGATGGCTAATGAGGTTGAGCATTTCCAAGTGTTTCTCTTCCATTCGATTTTCCTCTATTGAGAATTCTCTGTTTAGCTCTGTACTCCATGTTTTAATTGGATTACTTGGGTTTTTGCTATATAACTTCTTTTGTTCTTTATATATACTGGATATGAGTTCTCTGTCAGATATAGGGTTGGTGAAAATCCTTTACAATCTGTAGGATGTCATTTTGTTCTGGAGACAGTGTCCTTTGTTTTACAGAAGCTTTTCAGTTTCATGAGGTCCTATTTATTGATTGTTTCTCTTAGAGCCTGTGCTGTTGGTGTTCTGTTCAGGAAGTTGTCTCCTGTGCCAATGAGTTCAAGTCTCTTCCCCACTTTTTCTTCTAAGTGGTTTATGTTGAGGTCTTTGATCCACTTGGACTTTAGTTTTGTGCAGGGTGATAAGTATGGATCTATTTGCATTTTTCTACATTTAGACATCCAGTTAAACCAGCACCATTTGTTGAAGATGTCTTTTTTCCATTGAATGGTTTTGGCATCTTTGTCCAAAATCAGGTGTCCATAAGTGTGTGGATTTATGTCAGGGCTTTCGATTCCATTGATCCACCAGTCTGTTTCTATGCCAGTATCATGCAGTTTTTAGTATTGTTGCTCTATAGTACAGCTTGAGATCAGGGATGGGGATACCTCTTGAAGATCTTTTACTGTAGAGAATTGTTTTAGCAATTTTGGGTTTCTTGTTGTTCCATATGAATGTGAAAAGGTTTTATTCATACAATATATTCTAATTACTTTTTCCCATTTTCCAACCCCAACCATTTCTTCCCACCCATACAAATCCACGTTTAAAGCAAGAAGTCACTGCAATCCTCAAAGAGGAAATTAGCAAAGGTATAACAAAATGTTTTCTTCATTCTGTATCTAATTCTCATACAATATTGGTATTATATTCACTTTGCATCTTTGTATCCCATTCCAGATTTTCAGTACATTTGGCCAGCCTTCAAAGAAAGGTTGCTTCATTGGTATATCTCAATTTCTTCCCATTTAAGTTATATATATATATATATATATATACACATATATATATATGTATATATATATATATGATGACCATTATGCAAGCCAAGTAAGGGTCATTTTGATGAATACTTCAATGTTAAAGGAAAGAAAAGCTTTAAATTGGAGTAAATATTGACATATATGTGTGTGTGTGTGTGTGATACACACAGGCACACACACACACACACACACACACACACACATATATATATATCACTCATTTAGATGTTTCACAAGCTACAACCCCACTGAACCCATTGGGTTTCATGCAGAAATCAGTTTTCTAAGAAGAAAATCACCAGCTGACATGGTGCAATGATAAAATTACCTTTTCTACCACATAATCCTGAAACTAATGTGATTTGTCCCTTGAAAACACATTGCTATATTTTTATTATTGATTATTGTATATAATGTAAGCTGTAATATCACACATATACATGCATCACATACATGCACACACACAAATATGCACACATTTGCGCACATAGAAGAAACACACACACACACACACACAGTCCTGACTAGCAATGTAAGCTAAGCTGTCCCATAAATAGACCATTACTCTGTTTTATAGCCATCTACTTAAGGCATCTGGAGGAAAATACTAAAGTTCAATGAACCACAAGGTCCATTAATAAGTCAATTAATGGATCTCCTTTGTCATTAACTATTCCTTTGGTCTTAAGCCATGCTTTGTGAAATATATAGATATGATGACCATTATGCAAGCCAAGTAAGGGTCATTTTGATGAATGCTTCAATGTTAAAGGAAAGAAAAGCTTTAAATTGGAGTAAATATTGACTTTTTATAAGGTTGTGTTGCATCCATTTACAATGTGGAAATATCTCTGTATTTATCCTACTAATAGATAACTGTTGAAGCTAAGAAATTATTAGAAGAATGCAATAAGTCTCTAATTCCATATTCTTGAGAGGTCAAAAGTTGTCAAAGTCTTTGTAAGGAAGGCTATGTCAGATAATGCATGCTTTTTTTCCAGCGCTGATGAATGAAGGTGCTTGACAGGCATACAAAGTGTCTTCCTTACCACTAAGTTGTGAGATCCACTTTGAGTAAATACTCACGTAGTCACAAAAGTGAGACAAGATCAATACATGTGTTCCCATTTTTCAAGTCTATCTAATGTATGTGTCCTTGGGACACCATGATATTTCTTTTATTCTCTGGTGTATTGACCATTTTCTACAGTCATTCATCACAACTAAGGAGTCAGTACTTATGTATGCTTCAGACCATCTCTGCCTCCATATTAAATGTCAAGCAGGAATTTTGCTCTCAGCTCTGTACCTATAATTATATTTCTCAAACTGCTCTTCTACATGGCAGTTCATTAATTGAAATGTAGCTCAACAACAATCTATCTTAACATATGTTCACACTCTTGCATCTTTTTATCTGTGGGCCAGAACAAGTCCTTCCCACCGGTTCAAGGGATCAGACAGACTAAGGGACTCATTATTTATTGCCATTGAGTGGTGTCAACCGAGCACAGTGGTGCATGCAAGAGGCAGAGGCAGGGAAGCAGGTAGATCTCTGTGGCCAAGGCCAGCCTAGGCTACAAAATGAGTCCCAGACAGCGAAGGCTACACAGAGAAACCCTGTCAAAACAACAACAACAACGACAACAAACAAACAAACATAGGCATCAAAAGAATCTTCTCATTTTTTTAAATATGTGGACTAGATTGAGCCTGTGTCTTCATGCATTATTCCTATTTTCAAAATATATTGCTTCCCTAATCCTGAAAAATATACTGAACTTCAAATATGACCTCTGCACTTGCTTCTTCTGTCCACAGTCATAGATGTCCCATTTTCAGTTCTCAGAGCATGGTTGCATTCGGAGATCACAGTCCCTGTGAGACAACTGGAGTATTTGAGTCTACATTATGACTGTCAAACAGTTATCCAGATTTCACACTGTGCCTTCAAATCTACAAGCTTCTGCCAATCATTTGTCACTGTCACTTCTTCAGTTTTACCACCATGAGAAATTAAGTTACTTTAAAAGTTGTAATTATAATTCAGCCAGATCAGCCAATTGATCTCTCTTGTCAATCTTCTGCTGAAAACGAGTATCTTAAACCCATAGATCTCTTAAAGAATATTTATTTCTAACAGTTCTAAAGGCTGAAAAATTCATGATCAAGGGCATGTTTGGAAAGGAAATTAATGTTATAATTGAAGGTACATGGGCAGAAAACTGCAAGCGAATAAAAAGTAGATAAACATACCATATTTTCTGTATCATTTCCTCAGTTGAGGGACATCTGGGTTGTTTCCAGATACTGGCTATTATAAATGAAGATTCTAAGAACATGGTTGGGAGAGCAGCCTTGCCAGGCAACAGAGGAAGATGATGTAGCCCTTCCTGATGAGACCTGATAGGATAGAGTCAGATGGAAGAGGAAGAGGACCTCCATATCAGTGGACTAGGGGAGTGGCAGTAGAGAAGAAGAGAGAGGGAGAGTGGGTTTGGGAGGGGACCAGAGAGAGGACTACAGCTTGGATACAAAGTAAATAAATTGTAATAAATAAAAATAAAATGAGAGAAAAAATTGGAAAAACTCACCTTTAAAACAAATCAAAATAGCAAACCACTCCTGTGGTGATAAAATTAATCCATTCATAAGAGCTTATTCTTCTTTGCATTGCCTCAGAAAGGTCATGTCAGTCAAAATTTCAGCACTGAGAATAAAATTGCCAGCCTTTGGACTTTAGTAGACGTGTTTAAACAATATTAATTCATGGTGTATTCTTTTAAAAACATATCATAATGATGTTGCTAGATGTTAAGAGTCATTGGTAATATTTCATGGGGACTTTTTTGCAACTCAGAGAAACGGGCATGAGAGCAACATACACATAAGACAGAGGTGAGCTAAAAACTGAACGAGGAAGATGTCCCACTTTCAAAAATGGTTGTTTGGCTTTCCAGGGCTGATAGACTACAAGTCTAGTGAATCTTTTCATTTGTTTGTTTGTTCATTACATTTTATTTACTTTGTATCCAAGCTGTAGCCCCCTCCCTGGTCTCCTCCCACTCTTACCCATCCCCCCTTTTCTCCCGCTATGCACCTCCCTAGTCCACTGATAAGGGAGGACCTCCCCTTCTCTCTAATCCTACCCTATCAAGGCTGGCTGTGCCATCTTCTTCTGTGGCCTGGTAAGGCAGCAACACCCCAGGAGGAGGTGATCAAAGAGTGGGACTGAGTTCATGTCAGAGACAGCCCCTGACCCTCTTAGTAGAATAGGAAAACACTTGGAAACTGAGCACCTCATGGGCTTCCTCTGAGCAAGGGTCTGGGTCCTCTCCATGGATGACACATATGGTATACAATCACTTGTAAGTGGATAGCAGCCGTGTAATGCAGGATATTAAAATCTATAACTCTAAAGAAGCTAAACAACAAGGAGGATCCTAGGGAAGAAGCTGAAACCTCACTCAGTAAGACAAACAGGATAGACTTCAGATGTGGGAGAAGACAAGGAACAAGACACGAGCCTTCCACAATGGGCCTCTGGAAGACTCTACCCATCAGAGAGTGGAAGGAGATACTGAGATTCATAACCAAACTTTGGACAGAGTGACAGAAACCTTGTGGAAAAAGAGGGTAATAGAAAGACCTAGAGGGGACAAGAACTCCACAAGGAGAACAACAGAGCCAAAAAATCTGGGCTCAGTTTGCAGAGACCAATTCTCCAAGTCTAGTGAATCTTAAAAAAGTCTATGAAAGAAGACAACAAGATGAAAACAAATTGATCAGATCCATCTTTCTTTTCTTATTGTTACAGAGATTTCTCAGTTATTGAGTTCTCTCAAAGAAAAAAAAATCTAGGAGGGAGACACAGAGTTAAAAATCAGTTCATTTATTAAAACAAACACTTGGAGTGGGCTTTCTACTGTAAGGGGAAGAGTACCATGGGTTCTGTGCTGTGAATTTAATGTTTTTATAAACATTTAAAACTTGAAGCATATTTCTGGAGGAAGATGAAGCCTTTGCTTCCCCAAATCATGGACACTGAATTGCCCTTTTTGGGCAGTTCTTTCTATGAGTAGGAAAGGGAAACAAAATATTTCTTCAGTGCAAATATTGGGAAAATGTTGTCATACATTAGATTTGTATATATAAAGAGAAACCTATCTTGAAATTTTGAGGACTTTTAACTCCTGGAACATTCTTATTCTCAGAAGACACAGCTACAAAGATGCAGTCTGAATTTTCTAGGCTACCTCATGTCTAAGTCCTTTTGGGAATGCCCTTGTTTCCATTACTGGTCACATGCCACTCTGACATTTAAAGCATTTTGATTAAGACATTGTATTGTTTTTAAATTTGAAGCCATCATGAAATCTGAGCCGAGAATTTTATAATAGCTTGTCAGGCTATTGAAATGGGACAAGGGCTGAACTTATTTTTAGAAGTCCTATCTCTTAGCTCCACTGCACATGTTTATTTTCTAAATAATACTATATCTTCTCATCAAATTCAATTTCATGAATCTTAACCATGCCAAATATCTGGGCTGTCATATCTAGATAAATAGCAACATATGGCTAAACAACTCCCTTTGCAGTCCTTTCTGTCTACTGAGAACTCATGGAATTCCTCATTTCAGGTACTGGCTTATGGGGGGATACAAAATGAATAAAGTGTAATTAATAAAAAAATATTTTGTAAAAATGACAAATGTTAAATTTCTATAATGCCAAACAGATAAAATGTCAGTGTGGAAAATAGGCACAGAATCCTACCCTTTGCCACAGAACTATTGGCAATTGTTAGCTACTAGGAAAACAGTGAGTTTTTCCTAAGAGTATAGCCTCTGATCACCTGACCATACTTTGGTGAAAGACCAGACCTCCAAGAATTTTAAGGTACCACAAATAATTAAAAGCAAAAAAGTCAACAAAAACAAAGGCATGAAGATGAGTGGTTAGGGAACAGGTAGTGGATCTGGGAAAAGCTTAAGAAGTTGTGGAAATATGGGTAAAACACACTGTAGAAAGCTGACAAAAATACTTTAAAAATGAGTTTGCTCTAGAAAATATAGATGACCTTTTCTTTATTTTTTAATTCTTTATTAATTAAACTTTATTCACTTTGTATCCCCCCAATGCTTCCCTCCCTCCTCCAATCCCAATTCCTCCCTTCCTTCCCCCCTCTGCACTCATGCCCCTCCCCAAGTCTTCTTTTCCTTCCTTCTGATCCTAGTCAATTAGGTCTCATCAGGAGGAACTGCATTGTCTTCTTCTGTGGTCTGGTAATGCTGCTTCCCCCTCAGCGGGAGGTAATTAAAGAGCAGGCCAGTCAGTTCATGTCAGAGACAGTCCCTGTTCCTATTACAGTGGAACCCACTTGGATACTGAAGTGCCATGGGCTACATCTGTGCAGGGGTCTTAGGTTATCTCCATTCCTGGTCCTTGGTTGGAGTATCAGTCTCAGGAAAGACCCCTCTGCTCAGAATTTTTTGGTTCTGTTGCTCTCCTTGTGGAGTTCCTGTCCTCTCCAGATCTTACTGTTTCTCACTTCTTTCATAAGGCTCCCTGCACTCTGCCCAAAGGTTGCCCATAAGTCTCAGCATCTGCTTTGATGTCTGCAGGGCAGAGCCTTTCAGAGGTCCCCTGTGTCAGGCTGCTGACTTGTTCCCTCTTTTCTCCTTCTGATGTCCATCCTCTTTGCCTTTCTGGATAGGAATTGAGCATTTTAGCAAGAGTCTTCCATCTTGATTAGTTTCTTTAGGTGTACAGATTTTAGTAGGTTTATCCTATATTATATGTCTATATGAGTGAGTACCACAATTTCTATCCCCACAGAGGGGATACAAAGTGAATAAGTGTATTAATACAAAATAAAAAAAGGAAAAACGAAAAAAAAAACATTGTGGTACACTTATGCAATGAAACACTACTCATCAATTAAAAACAAGGAAATCATGACATTTGCAGGCAAATGGTGAGATTTAGAAAAGATCATCCTGAGTGAGGTATCCCAGAAGCAGAAAGACACACACTGTATATACTTACTTAAAGTGGATATTGGACATATAATATAGGATAAACATACTAAATTTGTACACCTAAAGAAGCTAAGCAAGAAGGAGGACCCTGTTTAAGGTGATCAATCCTCACTCAGAAAGACAAACAGGATGGAATTTGGAAGAAGGAGAAAACAGGAAACAGGACAGAAGCCTACCACAGAGGGCCTCTGAAAGACTGTGCCCAGAAGTGTATTTAAGCAGATGCTGAGACTCATAACCAAACTTTGGGCAGGGAATCTTATGAAGGAAGAGGGAGATAATAAGACCTAGAGAGGACAGGAGCTCCCAAGGAGAGCAACAGAACCAAAAAAATCTGGGCACAGGGGTCTTTTGTGAGACTGAAACTCCAACCAAGGACCATTCCTGGATATAACCTAGGTAACCTAAAACCCCTGCTCAGATGTAGCCCATGGCAGCTCAGTATCCAAGTGGGTCACCTAGTAAAGAGAACAGGAACTGTCTTTAACATGAACTCAGTGGCTGGCTCTTTGATCACCTCCCCCTGACCGGGGAGCATCCTTGCTAGGCCACAGCAGAGGACAATGCAACCAGTCCTTATGAGACCTAATAAGCTAGGGTCAGATGGAAGGGGAGGAGGACCTCCCATCTCAGTGTACTTGGAGAGGGGCATGGGAGGAGATGAGGGAGGGAGGGTAGCATTGGAAGGGAATGAGGGAAGGGGCTACAGCTGGGATACAAAGTGAATAAACTATAATTAATTTTAAAAATAAAATTAAAAAAGAATATTCAACACAGTAATAATAGCAATTTCCATTTTAGGACTTATAACCTCCAAGCCATGGGCTTTGACCAGGATTCTAGTACAGGCATGAAATTTCCTCTGGATCAGTTAAATCAGCTCAGTTCATATGAGTTTTAAGAACCCCCAGACTTCCTTCCAATGTGGTGGAGTAGTTGTCACTCTCACCAACAGTGTACAAGACCTGGACTTTCACCTCTTACAGGCTGGCTTTTGTTACTTTTTATATTCCTGATTGTTGTCCCTCTGAATGGAATGGTACAGACTTTTAACGTGCTTTTCACCGTGCTTTTCACCTTTGTTTCCCTAGTGACTAAGGATGTGAAGCCATTTTTCTTGATGATGAGAAACCATTTTCTCTGCACAAAAAGAAGTTAAAACTGTCTATAAAGTATCCAAATCACTCTTTGTGATTGAATACACATCACTACAGATACATTCAGACACTTATTCAGAATCATTGTAATATACGGGTGTTCATAGTTTCATTTTTAATTTATTTATACAATTTCATATACTATTACTATTTTTATGTCTTTTGCACACTACTTTTCCCTCCTTCAGGCATCTCATGTCTCCTCACTGCCTCTCAAATGCTTGGCCTAGTATTCTCTAATTACAATATTTTTACATATGCAAACGTTATATGTAAATAAAGCCTGCTGAAATCATCTGGTGTTGCTCTTGTGTTTGTATGTTTAGGGCTGACCGACTGTGCCTGGGTAACCTCTAGCGTAGTTAATCCAAGGAGAAGACTGATTTTCTCTATGTAAGTAGGCGTTAATTGTATATATGTCTTCATCAAGGAATTAGTCTTATGAAATCTTCATCAAATATGTAGCCAGCTGAGTCTCCATTGTGCTTCTATGCCATTGAGATTTCATAGATGCAGATCTCTGTCATATGCAGAAGACACTATCTTGGAAAATGTTTCCTGAGCCAGTAATGCATTGCATTGTACATGTATCTTTTGAGGATGGGTATTTACACTTTCTTATTATTTGTATTTTGAACAATTGTGTATTTGGGGGATGTTCTCCATTTTCAGGAAAATGACGGTTCTTTATTTTGGGGCATACATATAGGTGTTTATATTGCATATAGGAATTATAATAGTTAAGGAAATTTCAGTAATAGGTTCTCTTCTAGCCTCACAACCTTGCCAGTCATGGGTAGTTGACTGGGTTTATAGTACTAAATATGAATTATTTCCTATTGAGCTGGCCTTAAGCCCAACTGAAGGGTTGTTTCTTATCCCGAGATATAATAGCCACTGCTGCACCCTTGAAAACATCCTACCATGTTTTCATGACTGTAGTTTATAGTCTTTTGGGCAGGAGATTGCTTTTATTGTATTCTTTCCTGCCAGCTTACACAGCACCTTCTAACACTACATGCTATCTTCAGGGAGGATTTCATCTCATTTCCACCTTGATTCATCCATGGCTCTGTTGGCAGAAACTGTGTGTTTTCTTCAGCAATCCTGAAAAGTTCTGGGAGGCAACAGCTTTGTAGTGGTGTATATTGTTTGGGAGTTTCTTGCTCTCCCTTCACTGCCAATGCAAACAGTTATTATATTCTTATTTCTATGGTTGGTATTAGATAGTCTATGATTCATGGGGGAAGTTCTGTCACTCCAAATACCATAAAATCTCTCTCTCTCTCTCTCTCTCTCTCTCTCTCTCTCTCTCTCTCTGTGTGTGTGTGTGTGTATGAGTATATATGCACATGTACTTATATTTGCTACTTATATATTTTAATTAAACATAAGTAATATTACCCTGTTTATTTTCTATAATTTCTCCTCCCTTTTCACTTTCTTTATGTTATCTCTTATCATCCCCAGTTAAAGCTTCAACTACATTTTTTTCATGTCTACCTTAATAGTACCTTTGTCCCTTTGATTCCCTTTCTAGAGATCCTTCGACCTCAAAAGAACATGCTCTCTTTATTTTCCTCATCTCTGCTGTTACACAAAGCTGAGTATACTAACAGCTAAATATTCAGAGTTGAATATAGAAATAAGAGAGATTCCCTGCACTCTATCTAGAATTTGGCTATGAGTCTTAGCATCCACTTTAATACCCTGCTGGGTAGAGTCTTTTAGAGGCCCTCTGTGGTAGACTCCTGCCTTGTTCCTTATTTTTACCTTCTTCCAATGTCTATCCTATTTGCCTTTCTGAATCAAAATTGAAAATCTTGTCAGCTCAGTCTCCAAACTGGTTCCCAGATAAGGGAATCAGGGCTCTCTCTGACATGAACTCAGTGCCTGGCTCTTTGATCACCGCCACCTGATGGGGGAGCAGCTTGACCAGGCCACAGAGAGATACTATGAAAGAGAGTATTGATGAGAACTGATAAGGTAGGGTCAGATGGAAGGGGAGGAGGTCCTTCAGTATCAGAGGACTGGAGAAGGGACATAGGAGGAGAAGATGGAGGACAGGATTGGGAAGGAACGAGGACATGGCTACAGCTGAGATACAAAGTGAATACATTGTAATAAATAAAAAATATATTAAAATAAATAAATAAATAAAAAGAAATAAGAGAGAACATGAAGTATTTGTGTTTTGGGGTCTGTGTAATATCACTCTATATAGTAACATAGTTTTATTCATTTACCTGTAAATTTCATGGTTTAATGTTATTTATAACGAATAGGATTCCAATATATAGATACACATACGTGTGTGTCACATTTTCATGATACATTGAAGAATAATTGGATTGTTTTCATTTCCTAGCTATTGTAATTAGAGAAATGTTAAAAAATCTGAATAAATATTTACTGAGTAGGATATTGAGTTCATTGGGCACATGAAAATTGAATAGTTTATCTTGGTTATTTGGTATATTTGCTTTTAGCTTTCTGAAAATTCCCCACACTGATTTCCATTAGTGGCTGCACCAATTTTCAATCTCATCAACAGTGATTGAGGGTTCATGTTTTGCCATGTCATCACCAGCATGTGTTGTCAGCTGTTTTCTTGACTTGGCTATTTGTTCTCAGGAAAGATAAGGACTAAGACAGAACTTTCCACTATCCACAGTTCTGTACACATCCTACATTACTACTGAAACACTAGCTTAAGAAATAATACAATAAAAATCAGCAAATAAAGATAAGAAGAGAAGTCAAAGTATCCCTATTTGCAGATAAGAGTCCCCAATTTTCACCGCAAAATCTAGAAATTATCAACACTTGTAGGTAAGTGATAAGATATAAAATCAATCTACAAAAACCAGTAGCCTTTTTACATACCAATAACAAACATGTTGAGGAAAAGAAATCATAGTGACACTCTCACTCACAATAGCATATATTGTGTTATTTTAGAAAAAATATATATATTCTAAAATATATATTTGTAAAAATATATATTCTAAGATATATATTTTCTCTATATATTCTAAAAATATATACTCTAAAATGAATGTATTCTAAAAATATACACTTTTTAGAATATATGTACATATTTTTGCACCAAAGTGCAAAAATTCTTCCACAATAAACTTCGAATTCTCTAAAGAAAGAGATTTCTGAAGATGCTGGAAGATAGAATGACTTCCTACACTCATACATGTGGACATAACACTGGGAAAAATAATTATCCCACTAAAAACAACTTACAGACTGATGTTATCACAATCAAAATTCCCAAGACAGTCTTCAGAGAAATAGAAAAGTCTAAATTTATATAGGACCACAGAAAGTCACAGATAGCCAAAGCAATCCTTACAGATAAAAAAAAAAATTAAAAGTTGTAGGAATTGTAACACAGTCTTTGAAGATACATTACAGAACTACAGTAGTAAAACCAATATGGCACTGGCATAAAATCAGACACATGAATTAATGGAACAAAATAAAATACCCACATGAGTTCAGGTAACTCAAATATTTGACAAAGATGCCTAAATTTATGCAGAAAAGACAGCATCTTTAACAAATTATGCGGGTAAAACTGACTGCCCATATGCCACATGAAATTAGATCCATATCTATCATTCTTCACAAAAACAAACTGCAGACAAACCAAAGATCACAACGTAAAACTAGAAAAACTGAACTATCTAGAAGGTAATGTAAGCATTTCCATGAAATATATATGTGTGGAAAGGACTACCAATATAGCAATCGGTTTATTTAAGCGTTCAGTCCAATGACTGACAAAAGGGACTCTGTAAAACTAAATAGCTTCTCTACAGCAAATGATAAAACCAAGTGAAGAAGAATCACACAGTAGGGAGGGAATTTTTAGCCTATGTACACGGGAAAGAGCACTGACATTCCAAATGTCTAAGGATCTCAGGAAAGAGTCAAGAATGTAAGTGAACCAGTTTCAGATAGGCTAAGATTTTTAACAGAGTGTGGAAAAGAAGAAATAAAAATGGTAAACACCTTTTAAAGTGCTCAATTTTTCAAATAACTGGAAAAAAAGTAAAAAAAAATCTTTGAGCACCTTTTAGACACAATTTTTACAGACCTTGAAAAAACAAGTCTCAAATTTCATATGGAAAAACAAAAAACAACAACAACAACAACAAAAAGAATACCTAAAGCAATCCTGTACAATAAAAGATCTTCTGGAGGTATCTATATCCCTGATCTCAAGCTGTATTATAGAGCAACAGTAATAAAAATGGCATGGTACTGGCATAGAAACAGACTGGGGGCTCAATGGAATCAAGTTAAAGACCGAGTAATGAACCCACACACCTTTGGAAACTTATTTTTGACAAATAAGCCAAAACCATACAATGGAAAACAAACAAACAAACAAAAAGATAGCATCTTCAACAAATGGTGCTATTGTCTCCATGTAGAAAAATGCAAATAGACTCATATTCATTACCCTACAAAAAAGTAAAGGATAATTATTTTTCAAATACATAATTTTTATTCAGTAAGAAATATTTGTAGGGTAGGGGCCAGGATATACTTGTTGATAATAATTTTTTCTCTATTACCTTCGTATTTAAAATGTAGTTTTGCACGTTTTTGAAGCACATTACTATGTAAAGTGGTTTGCCTGAGCACCTAACACCTGATGAATGTGAAGAATGATTAACACAGGAAGCATCCACACTGGTTAATGATGTTAACTCAAATAATGTAAGTCACTAATACTAATGAGATATGAATGAATGTCCACTCATCCCACACAGGGAGAGCAAAAATAAGCCTGAGGGGAGGATCTAACCAACCCTCAACTTAGTGATCCAATGTATATAATTCCATAGTTACATATGGGAACATGGAAGAGACATTGGCAACAGATACAGAAAAGAGTGAAAGAGAACAGTCACACCAACAGCCCACTGCAGTGTGAGTGACAGCTCACAAAGCTGGAAACCTGGATCTCACAGCCAGCTCAACAGGCTTGAGAGTGTTCTTTCCAGGTAAGCCAGTCACTCCAAGGCCCTTCCAGACATCACAGCCAGTCTCTCTCTCTTCCATACAACTTAGTTCGTTTGGTTTGTTCTAAGCATCACAGCTGGCCTGGAAGTATTTAGATGTCTAGTTGATCTCTTTCAGATGTCTTGGCTGTTCTCTGTTGCTCTGAGGCTTTACTCAGCCGCTCTCATTTTTCTGAGTGCATCGTTAAGCCTTCTTTGCTGCTTACATCTGCTTGGGGAAAGAGGGGCCAAGGGTTTCTAATCAGTTGTAGAAACTTCCTCGTTCATTTGTGTTATTTAGTCTCTAAATTTAAAGAGCTTCCCTGCAGAATGGAATGCTCCCTTTAGAATGTCCCATATATTGATGAAGTTCCTTGTATGCAGGACTTTTTCACCTATTCTGTGTCTCAATAAGCTTCCCTACAATTTGGAGGATTTTATATTGGAGTAAATTTCTACACAACTAACTATGCACAGAAAGACACATACTTATGCACTTGCTCATGTATAATGGAATATTTAGACTCATAGGATGAAAGAGCAGAACAATGAGTTTCAGGGAGAAAGGTTTGGAAGTTGAAGATATACAGGTTAAAAAACACGTTGAGCTTTAACTAGACATGAACAATAAGTAATCTACTGTATAAATGATAATTTTGGTTATATAATTAAAGTCACTGGGAATGGATTCTTAATATTTTTTTTTCTTTTTAAATTTAATTCACACAGAATTACATTGCTCTTCTCCCCTATCTCCCCCATGTCCTCCCCTAAAAAGCAGGGCCTCTTATTTAACAATTGTTGTTACATAAATATAATAACAAATAAACATATAAGTGTAGAACCTTAAGTCTCAGAGAACATTGAGTAAAAGGAGGTATAATATTGGTAAGAGCAAAAGAACAACAAAGTCTTAGATAATTGTGCCTTCTAGCTATGACAGTGAAGCTTCCCATGAAAACTCAACAATGTATCTGCCCAAATAAGATTTGAAGAATTCCATTATGACTTGACATCCAAACATCAATGGAAGAAATCCCATGAGTCTCTAGCCTTCAGTTCAAGAAGTAAAAGCAAAGAGAGAAAGAGTAAAAGCTAAGAGAGAAAAGTGAAAAGGATTAGCCTTACACAAGATGAAGCCCAATGATTGGTTATCCAATGCCCAAGAGTGCAAGTGTTTTTACAACAACAAAATGTGATGTAATGCATATATTAATCCATCATATGTGAGTCACTTTACAAAGAATTAGTATCTAGATTGTATGATGCTTTCCATTACATGTATTTACATATTTTATTCATTAATTCAAAGTAACATGTAAAAATGTGAGTTTAGAATATTTACACCATTCATGTCGTAAACTGAAATATAACTGCTGTGAGTTTAGTAATATCAGACAATAACAATTTTATTTCAAGGAATATGAATATACATTTATTGTCTGAAATGGTGATTTGCATGTTCCCACAAAACAAAACATCTCTAGATTACTTACAATGTCTAGTCTAATATGAACACTGTGAAAATAGTTGTAGGGAATGTGTTGGAGGATAATATAAGGAAGGGCAGCTAATACTGCTAAATACAGATTCTTTTCAACTATTTTCAACCAAAATTGATACAACCTGTATGTATGGAACCAGGGGTTGTAGAAGGGTGTTGGTAGCTATACTGGACTTAAAATACAGCCAATCACAATGTTTTAATAATTACATACCTTTAAATATGAAAAACAGAAACTGATAAACATAGAATGTATATGAAATGTCTGAAATCTGAAATCGGAAACAGAAATGGTTAGCACATTCTCTCTTTGCTCTCTTTTATCTCGATGATATGGATCTGGGAATTTGTATGAACTGTATCAATTTTGCAGTATCTCCTATAGAATTATACTGAGAGTACATCTGGATTCAATTCAATTTAAATACTTTGGAAAGTTTTCCACATTAACTATCAAAATACCCATCTCATATGCTCCAATTTTTCAATCAATATATTTTTAAAGTTAGCTGCTGAGGAAACCAACAAAAATATTATCTGAGATTGTCTTTTGACAGCTCAGGGATCATGGAAACTGAAGTAGCTTAGACATAGGAATACAATTCTATTGCTAATGTGTATCCCACCTCTGATGGTTTACTGACATGTATGAATCAATGTTGTATATTTAGAATTAGGTGTTGAATAGTTGCCTAAAACAAAAGAGAATGGTATAATGATCTGTTTTCAAATAGTATGGCTATCATGGCATTGAAGACATTTAAACTTAAGTGCTTTGTTTTTTAGGTTCAAATAATCTTGAAAAGTAAAATTAGTGTAGAATATATTTTTGTTGCACTTTAATGATGACTAAACTCAAAGAATTTGACATCCATAGTTCCATCACTTGTGTATTATTCAATATAACTGTAAAATTGCAACTTAATTTATTTGAATTTTCGTTGGTAGAATTTCCAAGTATTTTCAGTCTTAATCATGTTAGTGTTTCTCATTTTTGTATAAAACAGTAAAGTGACAGTGTCTCTCCACACATATGTTCACATACATTTTTAAAGGTAATCCCTATAAATAACCTTTAACCATGTACTGATAACTAAATCACCATGTTTGGACAAACTAAATTGCATTTGTTGTTTTAAATTTAAAATGAATTATTCAATTTAACAAAAAAAAGTATGCAAAAGCTTGATAACTCCAAAAGAACTATGTGATAATACTACATAAAAATTCTATCAGGAGACTAGGGAAAGGGCATGGAGGGGAGGAGAAGAGGGAGAGTGGTTGGAACTGGGAGGAGACAAGGGAGGGGGATGCAGCCAGGATACAGGTGAATAAATTGCAACGAATAAATTATTTAATTAAAAAAACAAATTATAAAACCCATAAAAATTCTGAGGAGCATTGTATTTTTCCCAGTAGACTGTAAAAACTTACAATTGGTTCCTGATTCTCTAACTTGAAATACATAATCATAATATATTCTGTAAGTGAATAAAAATTGCCTTATGCAACAAGTTCATATTTTTGATAAATTTCTTTGTAACTGAAGTCAAACAGAATCATGTCTATATGTGCTTCACAATAATAAGAGCCAAATAATTTTTAAAATGTTGCATGAAATTTGACTATTTAAATACTCTGTTTATATTAAACAGTTGGGAGGGGGAAAGTGCTAGTATAAATGTTACTTTTCTGATGAAGTCAATTACTTTGTGAGTGTCAAGGATTAACAGTGATTTGTCTTCTGAACTCCTTTGCCCATACAGCTTCCCACAGTTTTGCATCATAGTGTGGCCAAATACTGAACTTGTAGAACAATATCTAAACATAATGTGTAGCATGATTGTGGATTTAAGTTTTCAATTGAATTGTGCGAAGCAGTGTTTTAAAAAAGATATTATTCTATAACAAAGGAGTAATTTTCATTAGCAATCTGCTTATTTTTGTATTTCTGTGAATTGTACAGGTTTATTTCATTTAGTAGAGATTTGTGCAATTATTAAAATGTGATTTTTTTTGAGTACTTATCAGTACAGAACAGTATGGAGAGCTTAGACTGGGGTGATTATCAGTTAATTTGACACCTATCTAGTAGATTGGTTCCAGAA
Organism: Meriones unguiculatus; assembly: GCF_030254825.1. NCBI lineage: Eukaryota > Metazoa > Chordata > Mammalia > Rodentia > Muridae > Meriones > Meriones unguiculatus. Next base: position 20,671,425 of record NC_083362.1, on the reverse strand, counting down.
CAGCCAATCTTTTCATAGTTTGTACCATTTATTTTCTGAGTTGTTCATAAGAGCACTGCTGCATGAGTGAAATTTCTCCTCAGATTGTTTTCTAAATGTCTGTGTAAAGTAAAATTATAGGATTGAGTGTATTTGCTACATTTTAGGTAGGGTTTTCCATATTGTTGTATTCAATTTTTACTTCTCCAATTAGAACTCAACCAAGTTAATAATGATTTGTGCTATTGACTCATTGCATTGCCATGAACTTGAGAGTTTAACCGTGAATGGAATTATGCACATCTTCCATTAAACAATTCATGGTCTTTTTGCACATAAAACCATATGAGAATGAAGAACAGCAAATGTAACAATCACCAAAATACACATGTTAATTAACCAACACACACACACACACACACACACACATCAGAGGACATACATGCACACATGTAGTTTAGTTGTTATACTAAAATCCTAGAGCATTTGAATGTTTTTTAAAATTATATATACAGACATATGTAAATATATATTCCTTTAACTTAGCTAGATAATACACATTCATGATATGTTTTAATGGAAGCTAACTAACAAGGAGAGCCCAATGGAGGATGCTTTAATCTCACTCAGAGGGGGAAATAGAATAGACAGCAGAAGTGGTTGAAGAGAGGGAATAAGAATAGAAAAGGAATACTGAAGGAAATGACGGCGATGACCACAGGTAGGGAGACAGTGGGCAGGAGGACAGTGAGCTTTCAGAGAGAAGAGAAACTGTGAGCATGGGCATGACTAAGAGATTTGTGCAATTATTAAAATGTGATTATTTGAGTACTTATCAGTACAAAACAGTATGGAGAGCTTAGACTGGGGGTGATTATCAGTTAATTTGACACCTATCTAGTAGATTGGTTCCAGAAATAGAAACCTATAGCTGTAGCTGGAAACCTAAACCGGTAGCTGGAAACCTACAACAGGGTAGGCTCCTGGGAGCTCATGGCGTTGTGCATAGCTGAGACCCCTAGTAGCTAGGGTCATGAAGACTGAAGAGGCCACCCTCTAATCAGACAGGACTCTTAGTGGAGGGAGTGGAACACTAACCTACCCACAAAAACTTTCACCCAAAATTTACCCTGTCCACAAGATGAGCAGGGATAAAGATAGAGCAGACATGGAGGGAGAGTTCAACCAACTCCGGGCACAACAGGAGACCTGTACCATGGGAGACTGCCAACACCTGATACTATTAAGGACACTCTGCTATGCTTGCAGACAGAATCTAGCATGGTTGTCCTCTGAGAGGCTATACCCAGGAACGGATTAAAACAAAAGCTGAGACTCACAGACAAACATAGGACAGAGCTCAGGGAGCCTTCCAGAAGAGTTGGGGGGGGGTGGAGGTGGGGCAGGAAAGGATAGAATATCCCAGAGCTGACAGGAGCTCCTCAAGAAGACCAACAGATCCAACTAATCTGCGCCCAGTGGGGTCTTTCTATTTCAATTTTTATTTTTTTAATATTAGTTACAGTTTGTTAACATTGTATCCCTGCTGAGTCCCACTCCCCCTTTCCCTCCCAATCCTACCCTCCCTCCCTCATCTCCTGCCTGCCCCTTTCCAAGTCCACTGATAGGGGAGAACCTCCTCCCCTTTCATCTGATACTGGTTTATCAGGTATCTTCAGGACTGGCTGCAAAGTCCTCCTCTGCGGCCTAGCAGGGCTGCTCCTCGCTCCTTCGGGGGACGGGGAGGTCAAAGAGCAGAAATAGTCTCTGTTCGCCTTATTAGGGTACCCACTTGGATACTGAGCTACCATGGGCTACATTGAGCAGGGGTTCTAGGTTATATCCATACATGGTCCTTTGTTGGAGAAACAGTCTCATATAAGACCCCTGTGCCCAGATATATTTGGTCCTTGTGGAGCTCTTATCCTCTCCAGGTCATATTAACTCCCCCTCCCCCCATTTTTTAATAATTCCCTGCACTCTGCTGAAGATTTTGTTGTGAGTCTTAATAGCTCCTTTGATACACTGCTAGGTAGAGTCTTTCAGAGGCCTTCTGTAGTAGGTTCCTGTCCCGTTCCTTGCTTGCTCCTACATCCAATGTCCATCCCATTTGTCCTTCTAAGTAAGGATTGGTCATCTTACTCCGAGTCCTCTTTCTTGTTTATCCTCTTTAGGTGTATAGATTTCAGTATGTTTATCCTATCTTAGAGGTCAATATAAGTGAGTATATACCATGTGTGTCTTTCTGCTTCTGGGATACCTCACTCAGAATGATCGTTTCTAGGTCCCACCATTTGCCTACAAATTTCATGATTTTCTTGTTTTTAATTGCTGAGTAGTATTCCATTATGTAAAAGCACCACAATTTCAGTATCCAATCCTCCTCTGAGGGACACCTGGGTTGTTTCCAGGTTCTGGCTATTATGAAAAAAGCTGCTACAAACATGGTTGAGCAAATGTCCTTGTTGTGTACTTGAGCTTCTTTTGGATATATTCCTAGGAGTGGTATAGCTGGATCTTGAAGAAGCACTATTCCTAGTTGTCTGAGAAAGCGCCAGATTAATTTCCAAAGTGGTTGTACAAGTTTCCCAGCGGGGTCTTGTTGAGACTGAAACACCAACCAAGGACCATGCATGGACTGGAATTAAGCCCACTACATACATGTGCATGATGCGCAGCTTGGTCTTCATGTAGGTGCCCTATTACGGAAAGTGGGGCTCTCTCTGACATGGACTTTTTTGCGTTCTTTTTTACTGCTCTCTTTGGCGGGGCTGCCTTGTGAGACCACTGTGAAAGAGGACATGCTCAGTCATGGGACTGTCTGCGCTGAGGAGAGTTAGCCTTGGGTGGAGAGGGCTTCCCTTTTCTGAGGGGCGAGAGAGAAGAAAAGGGGAGGGAGGAACTGGAAGGAGCATAGTGAGGGGGCTTCCATTGGGATGTAAAGTGAATAAATAAAAAAAAAACAAAAATCAAAGCTAAATTTTATTTTTAATTAATTAATTGCAATTTATTCACTTTGTATCCCTGCTGTAGCCTCCTCCCTTGTCTCCTTCCAGTCCCACCCACTCTCCCTCTTCTACCCGATGCCCCTTCTCTAGTCCACTGATAGGGGAGGTCTTCTTCCCCTTCTATCTGTCCCTAGCCTATCAGGTCTCATCAGGGCTGGCTGCATCATCTTCCTCTGTGGCCTGACAAGGCTGCACCCACCAGGGGGAGGTGATCTAGAGCCAACCACTGAGTTCATGTCAGAGACAGCCCCTGCCCTCCTCCTTACTGGGAAACCCACTTGTTGCATTTAATTGCAATATGACCCATTTGCAATATGTATGTATTTGGATGTATGTGTATTCGTAGTATTTAAAGGAAAATAACCTCTGAAGTATATTCTTGAGCTATTGTGTTTTGTTTGTTTGCTTTCCTTTCTTCTATGTGAAATATACAAACTCTTATGTAGTTTTCATATTTCAATATACCAAAATCAGCAAAATTAGGTTAGAAAAACATGTAAAACATGTACCATCATATATTGTAAATATACATGAATGTGTGTGTGTCTGTGTGTGTATGCATGTATTTATATTTCTATTTGTCTGCATTGTCCAAAATTTCATGTTTTCATGTCTTTTTAATTGGGACTCTGCAGAGAAGGGTGGATTTTCTTCTACTTCTATGGTCATGAAAATATTACTTTTTATGTTCATCCATGTTATTCAATTTTTTAAGTTTTATGGTATTTTGCTCATTTGCTTTTAGTTGCTAACAACTGGTAACTTTTCAAAGTTTTACAGTAGTAAACATGGTCTGATGTTGAATCTAAAAAGAAGCAGCTGAGCTTCGCTGGAGTTGCTTCTGCCCTATCACATCAAGCTGGCATGCCCACTAAGCAACGTAACTCTCAATAATCAGGAAAGACTATCTATGGTTGGTCCTCTTAGGAGACTGTAAGAATGTCCTCTTCACCAGCACTGATACTCCACAGGTACACAGGGACATTGTCATCTTCTGCTGTTCTGACTCTCTTGCAGCTTAAGGTCAGTGTTGTTCAGATTGTAAGTGTGTGTGCTACATTGATCATAAGGGAATGTCAGTAACAGTCAGATACATGTAGTCTGATAATGTGACTACCATTTTTCACACCTCAAGTGACATCTGTTTAAAGTTATTACTTCTGTATTCTTTTTCTTGTTCAGACTCTGACAACGCTGCTATAATATTTTCTGTTTGATTCATTGACATTTTCATAAATCTGTCCAAATTTTACAGAGCAGACATACTAAACACTGGGTGCTCACATACTAGAAGAAATACAGAGGCAAAATAAAGTATAGTATATACAAAAATGTGCTAAGGATGCATGTCCAATGTTGTTAACACCATATGTTGTCCTAAAATAAGTAAAAACTGGCAAAATATTTTATTTTATAGTGTCAGAACACAGTTGAAATATGGAGTCATGTAAGAGGAATTCTTAGTGCTCAACATTAAACTCCATGTAAATAAGACAAGTATCTTGTGAATCAGTTTCTTCAAAAACAAAGAACTGTTCTTGTATTGTGCTTTTATGTGCTTCCCAGGAATAACAGAAGTGAGCTTGCTTTACATTATTTATTATAAATGGCTATTGCTATATGTTTTCATGCCTCTATGGAAAAACATGTTTTTGCTATGCGTGGCTTGTCCTTGTAATTGTACATTTTTTTTTCTCATATGATTCTTCTTAACCCTCAGAGTATGAATTATCTGATGCTCTGAGAAAAGTTTGCTGTTGCAAGTGGCTGCAGTATGTCTCATTTATCAGCCCCATTCTTCCAGGTTCAACTGCCAACTAGAGCAGTAATCATTATATTATTATATTGTATGTAGATGCAACTTTGTCTAAACAGATCTTCCTTTCATTTAAATTTACTTTTCTGTCCACTATTTTGAACAAGTTCACTAGTAATTCAAGGTTTAAGTCATGTGTATCTACTCCATGCCTATGTTTATCTGCAGTAAGTATTAAAAAATTTAATTCAATGTACAATCTATCATCTTGTCTTGAATATTCAATCTTATCTTGCTTATTAATTCATCATATTTAGATAGTTTTCAATAATTTTAAAATTTATTGTTATTCACCTATTATCTTTTTTTTCCAGATGACATTCTGATTTTATTCTCTATCATATTAATCTTGTCATTCATTCTTTTTTTTTTTATGCAGTTTATTCAGGAACCTTGAACAATCATTGGACCCTGGTGAAAGCCAGCCCACAGCTTAAATAGCCTCTGGGTAGCCAACCCCAGCGTGCCACGTGGGCAATGCAGATAGGTCCACATACATGGAAGCAAGCCAGATCCTCAGCCTTAGCCAATTGTGGAGTTGTTTGTGACAGAGAGCACTCACCATCTGGAAGGTGGAAGGCAGAAACCAGCTCCATCTTTGAGGCGCGGCATTACGCAGCTCTCTACAGTTCCCCCTTTTTGTTTTAGATGCATCAGGCAAGAGTAGAGGTCTGATCTCTGATATCAGAAATAAATTGGGACTTTGTACCGATGTTCATTTAGGTGTCATCCACCCAAAGAGCATCAGACCCGTCTGATGCCTTTTTCTCAGAGGCGGGACCTGGGGCATCAACCCGCATGCAATCAGACATGCTCTTCTCTGGGTGGAAAGTGGCTGACCCTGAGTGCAGCGCTTAGCCTTGCATCCTGAGCATAACATTTTAGCTTTTTATGTTAGCCAACCATGCTTGGGGAGACTGTCCTGCTTCAATGGCTGTAAAGGCCTGAATGATCATGGCTGCATTACGCTGTTGTGAGACTCTAATCTTGCATATACACCACAGGCAAACCAAGGAGACCAACACCCAGAAGGCCTGCTAACGCTCCCATGCCCGCCCATTCCTTCAGATGATTCATGGCTGCAGCAATCCATGGTGATATTCCTGTGGCTAGTCCTGCGTCCACTCTGATAGAATTTACTGTGATAATGGCCACTCTCAGCTGCTCCATTGTAGTATCGAATTCTCCAGTCCAATTACCTAAAATATAGCTAGACAATTGTTTAGACAGATTTGCAGCACAGGAAAACTTCTCATGTTGTATGCGAGTGACAAAAAGTCCAGCATACTTTCATTGATAGCCAGGTTGAGCGATTTGCCATAGGGTATCAATTTGCTTCTGCACGAGGTCAATCCTCTGATTGAACACCATCAAGCTTCCTTTTAGTTGAGCATTAATTCCTTTATGTACAACTAAGGCATGAGCTACATTGGCTAAAAGATTATTCAGGGTCTGAGCAGTCTGCACAGAATGACTCCTGGCTAATGCTGCGGTGGTAGCTCCAACAGCCGCCAATGAGATGGCAGTAATAATGGTGGCTGTAGTTCCAAGATCCCTTTTCTGTCTGAAGAGAGTCATAGCGTGAGAGGCATCAATGGGCACAGGCACCCAGCAAGGCATGCGAGTAACCAGGGTATACCTAAATTCACTAGCATTCCAGCATTGGGCAAAAAAGCAAGTATCATTACCACAATTACTTGGCTCTATCTGGCTAATAATGAATAGAAATGGGGGATATAAACAAACAGGTGTGGGCTTATAGGAAATATTATGAGAAGCCTTAACCCCCTCGTTGGAACATCCCGCATCAGTTCTAGAATTAGCAGTGGTGGTGTCCAAGGTCTGAGTAGATTCAGGAGACCATTGCCCCCAGGGGCGAGACGTGCTCCATGTAAATTGACTAACTCCATGTTTTCCTCCACTTTTGAAAGTCATTTAAGGTTCTTAAATTATTTTTTCCTTTTTTTTAAATTTTTCATCAATTACACTTTATTCATTCTGCATCCCCCCATAAGCCCCTCTCTCCTCCCCTCCCAATCATACCCTCCCTCTTCCCTCTGCATGCATGCCACTCCCCAAGTCCACTGATAGGGGAGGTTCTCCTCTCCTTTCTGATCTTAGTCCATCAGTTCACATCAAAAGTGGCTGCATTGTCCTCTACTATGGCCTGGTAAGGCTGCTCCCCCTCAAGAGGAGGTGACTAAAGAGCAGGCCAGTCAGTTCATGTCAGAGGCAGTCCCTCTTCACATTACTGTGTAACCCAATTGGACTCTGAAGTACCCTGGGCTACATCTGTGCAGGGGTTCTGGGTTATCTCTATGAATAGTCCTTGGTTGGAGTATGAGTCTCTGGGAAGTTCCCTGTGTTCCAATTTTCTTGTTCTGTTGCTCTCCTTGTGGAGATCCTGTCCTCTCCAGCTCTTACTATTTCCCAGTTCCTACATAAAATTCCATTCACTCTGCCCAACAGTTGCCCATCAGGCTCAGCATCTGCTTTGATAGTCTGTAGGGCAGAGGCTTTCAGAGGCCCTCTGTGGTAGGTTCGTAGGTTGTTTCCTGTTTTCTTCTTCTTCTGATGTCCATCCTCTTTGCCTTTCCAGATGGGGATTGGACAATTTAGTTAAGGTCCTCTCTCTTGCTTAGTTTCTTTAAATGCACAGGTTTTAGTGGGTTTGTCCTATGTTGTATGTCTGTATGAGTGAGTATATACCACGTGTGTCTTTTTGCTTCTGGGACAACTCACTCAGGATGATCCTTTCCAGATCCCATCATTTACCTGCAAATTTCATGATTTCCTTATTTTTCATTGCTGAGTAATATTCCATTGTGTAGATGTACCACAATTTCTGCATCCATTCTTCAGTTGAGGGGCATCTGGGTTGTTTCCAGCTTCTGGCTATTACAAATAAAGCTGCTACAAACATGGTTGAGCAAATGTCCTTTTTGTGTACTTGAGCCTCTTTTGGATATATGCCTAGGTGTGTTATGGCTGGATCATGGGGAAGCACTATTCCTAGTTGTCTGAGAAAGCACCAGATTGATTTCCAGAGTGGTTGTACAAGTTTACATTCCCACCAGCAGTGGAGAAGGGTTCCCCTTTCTCCACAACCTCTCCAGCATGTGTTGTCACTTGAGTTTTTGATCTTGGCCATTCTCATGGGTGTAAGGTGAAATTTCAGGGTTGTTTTGATTTGCATTTCCCTAATGGCTAGTGAGGTTGAGCATTTCTTTAAGTGCTTCTCTGCCATTCGGTATTCCTCTACTGAGAATTCTCTGTTTAGCTCTGTTCCCCATTTTTTAAGAGGATTACTTGGTTTGCTGCTTTTCAGCTTCTTTAGTTCTTTATATATACTGGATATGAGTCCTCTGTCAGATAAAGGGTTGGTGAAGATTCTTTCCCAATCTGTAGGCAGTCGCTTTGTTTTGGTGATGGTCTCCTTTGCTTTGCAGAAGCTTTTCAGTTTCATGAGGTCCCATTTATTGATTGTTGTTCTTAGAGCCTGTGCTGTTAGTGTTCTGTTCAGGAAGTTTTCTCCTGTACCAATGAGTTCTAGGGTATTCCCCACTTTTTTTTCTAGCCGATTTAGTATGTCAGGTTTTATGTTGAGGTCTTTGATGCACTTGGACTTCAGTTTTGTGCAGGGTGATAAGTATGGATCTATTTTAATTTTTCTACATGTAGACATCCAGTTGGACCAGCACCATTTGTTGAAGACGCTATCTTTTTTTCATTGTATGGTTTTGGCGCCTTTGTCAAAGATCAGGTGTCCATAAGTGTGTGAGTTTATTTCTGGGTCCTCTGTTCGGTTTCATTGATCCACTATTCTGTTATTATTCCAGTACCATGCAGTTTTTAAAACTGTTGCTCTATAGTACAACTTAAGATCAGGGATGGAGATACCTCCAGAAGATCTTTTATTGTAGAGAATTGTTTTAGCAATTCTGGGTTTCTTGTTATTCCATAAGAAGTTGAGAATTTTTCTTTCCAAGTCTGTAAAGAATTGTGTTGGTAATTTGATGGGCATTGCATTGAATCTGTAGATTGCTTTTGGTAAGATGGCCATTTTTACTATGTTAATCCTGCCAAGCCATGAGCATGGGAGATCTTTCCATCTTCTCATATCTTCTTCTAGTACTTTCTTCAGAGATTTGAAATTTTTTTCATACAAGTCTTTGACTTCCTTGGTTAGGGTTACTCCGAGGTACCTTATGTCATTTGTGGCTATTGTGAAGGGTGTTGTTTCCCTAATTTCTTTCTCAGCCCTTTTGTCTTTTGTATACAGGAGGGCTACTGATTTTTTTTGAGTTAATTTTGTATCTGGCCACTTTGCTGAAGGTGTTTATCAGTTGTAGGACTTCCCTGGCAGAGTTTTTGGGGTCACTCACGTATACTATCATATCATCTGCAAATAGTGATAATTTGACTTCTTCCATTCCAATTTGTATCCCCTTGATCTCCTTCAACTGTCTTATTGCTCTAGCAAGGACTTCCAGCACTGTGTTGAAGAGATATGGAGAGAGTGGGCAGCCTTGTCTTGTCCCTGATTTCAGTGGGATTGCTTTAAGTTTCTCTCCGATCAGTTTGATGTTGGCTATAGGTTTGCTGTATATTGCCTTTACTATGTTTAGATATGTGCCTTGTATTCCTGATCTCTCTAATACTTTAAACATGAATGGATGTTGGATTTTGTCACATGCTTTAACAGCATCTAGGGAGATTATCATGTGTTTTTTTTCTTTCAGTTTGTTAATATGGTGGATCACATTGATGGATTTCCGTATATTGAACCATCCCTGCATCCCTGGGATGAAGCTTACTTGGTCGTGGTGGATGATATCTTTGATGTGTTCTTGTATTCGGTTTGCGAGTATTTTGTTGAGTATTTTTGCATCAATGTTCATAAGGGAGATTGGCCTGAAGTTCTATTTTTTTGTAGGGTCTTTGTGAGGTTTAGGTACCAAGGTGACTGTGGCTTCATAAAATGAGTTTGGTAATGTTGCTTCTGTTTCTATTTTGTGGAATAGTTTGAAGAGAACTGGAGTTAGCTCTTTCTTGAATGTTTGGTAGAATTCTTCGCTGAAACCATCAGGTCCTGGGCTTTTTTTGGATGGGAGACTTTCAATGACTGCTTCTATTTCCTTAGGGGATATAGGACTATTTAATTGATTTACCTGGTTCTGATTTAGCTTTGGTAAGTGGAATCTATCAAGAAAATTGTCCGTTTCATTTAAATTTTCAAATTTTGTTGCATATAGACTTTTGAAGTAAGTCCTAATGATTGCTTGGATTTCCTCAGTGTCTGTAGTTATGTCCCCCTTTTCATTTCTGATTTTGTTCATTTGGATGGTGTCTTGCTGCCTTTTAGTTAGCTTGGCTAAGGGTTTGTCTATCTTGTTGATTTTCTCAAAGAACCAGCTCTTGGTTTCATTGATTCTTTGAATTGTTTTATTTGTTTCTAATTGATTGATTTCAGCCCTGAGTTTGATTATTTCCAGCCGTCTGGTCCTTCTTGGTGTGTCTGCTTCTTCTTTTTCTAGGGTTTTTAAGTGAGCCATTAAGTTGCTTGAATGTGCTGTCTCAAATTTCTTCTTGAAGGCACTTAGTGCTATGAACTTTCCTCTTAGCACTGCTTTCATTGTGTCCCACAAGTTTGGGTATGTTGTGTCTTCATTTTCATTGAGTTCTAGGAAGATTTTAATTTCTTTCTTTATTTCTTCCCTGACCCAGCTGTCTTTTAGTAGCAAGTTGTTCAGTTTCCATGTATGTGTAGGCTTTTTGCTATTTCTGTTGTTACTGAGGTCCAGCTTTATTCCATGGTGATCAGACAGGATACAAGGGATTATTTCAATCTTCTTGTATCTCTTGAGGCTTGCTTTGTGACCAACTATGTGGTCTATTTTGGAGAAGGTTCCATGAAGTGCTGAGAAGAAGGTAAATTCTTTTGTGTTTGGGTGTAAGGTTCTGTAAATATCTGTTAGGTCCATTTGATTCATGACCTCTGTTAGAGATATTGTTTCTTTGTTTAATTTCTGTTTTGTTGATCTGTCCTTTGTTGAGAGTGGGGTGTTGAAGTCTACCACTATTAGTGTGTGGGGATCTATATGTGGTTTAAGTTTTATCAATGTTTCTTTCACAAATGTGGGTGCCCTTGTATTTGGGGCATAGATGTTCAGGATTGTGATGTATTCTTGGTGGAATTTTCCCTTGATGAGGATGAAGTGTCCTTCCCCATCTCTTTTGATTAATTTTGGTTGAAAGACTATTTTATCAGATATTAGAATGGCTACTCCTGCTTGTTTCTTGTGTCCATTTGCTTGAAAAGCCATCTTCCATCCCTTTACCCTCAGGTAATGTCTATCTTTGTGACTTAGGTGTGTTTCTTGTATACAACAGATTGCTGGGTTTTGTTTACGCATCCATTCTGTTAGTCTGTGTCTTTTTATTGGAGAATTAAGTCCATTGATATTGAGAGAGATTAATGACCAGTGGCTGTTTGATCCTTTGAATTTGATATTGGCTGTGGTCATATGGTCGTGTGCTTGGTTGTTTTTTCTTTTACTGTAGTGGGGTTATTTGTTTTCTGTGTTTTCTTGAATGTAGCTAGCTTTCTTGGGCTGTATTTTCCCTTGAGTGTCTTCTGTAATGCTGGATTTGTTTGTAGGAATTGTTGAAATTTGTTTTTGTCATTGAATATCTTGTTTTTTCCGTCTATGAGGACTGAGAGTTTTGCAGGGTATAGTAGCCTAGGCTGACATCTGTGTTCTCTTAGGGTCTGCATGATATCAGTTCAGGCCCTTCTGGCTTTCATAGTCTGTGTTGAAAAGTCAGATGTGATTCTAATGGGTTTGCCATTATATGTTACTTGGCCTTTTTCTCTTGCAGCTTTTAGTATTTTTTCTTTGTTCTGTATACTTACGGTTTTGATTATTATGTGGTGGGAGGATTTTCTTTTCTGGTCTAATTTATTGGGTGTTCTATAGGCCTCTTGTATTCTTATTGGCCTCTCCTTTAAGTTGGGGAAATTTTCTTCAATGATTTTGTTGAAAATATTTTCTGGGCCTTGGTTCAGGGAATCTTCTTTTTCCTCTATTCCTATTATTCTTAGGTTTTGTCTTTTTATGTTGTCTTGAATTTCTTGGACGGTCTGTGTCAGGAATTTTTTAGATTTAACATTTTCTTTGATAGATACATCTATTTCTTCCATTGTATCTCCACACCTGAGATTCTTTCTTCCATTTCTTGTAGCCTATTGGTTATGCTAACCTCTGTAGTTCCTGCTTTCTTCCCTAAGTTCTTTCTCTCCACAATTTCTTCCATTTGTGTTCTTTTTAATTTTTCCAATTCTATCTTCAGGTCTTGAGCTATTTTGTTGGTTTCCTTCCCCTGTCTGACTGTATTTTCATGTTTATCCATCAATTCCTTCAGCTGTTTGTTTGAACAATCCACTGTTTCTTTTATTTCATTCAGTGATTTAAGCATTTCCTCTCTAAAGGCCACAGACTGTTTGGCTGCAGCTTCCTGTATTTCTTCACAGATGGCCATCATCTCCGTGTCTTTAATTTCCTCCATTTCTTTACGGATAGCCATGATCTGTTTGTTTTTATCTTCCTCTAATTCTTTTCGTATTTTATTTGTTTCCTCTGTTATCTTCTTCATGAGCATAGACGTTAGGTCATCTCCTTGAATTTCATTTATGCTGGGGTGTCTAGGGCTATTTGCCCCTGGATAACTGGGTTCTGGAGATGTCATATTGCTCTGGCTTTTGTTGGTTGAACTTTTATGCTGTCCTCTACCCATTGGGCTATCTTAGTGGTTTGAATTTAGTTTCTGGTTGTTCCTGGACTCTTGTAGTGGAGAGAATCCCTTTGGCAGGAAGATGTTTTTTCCTGAAGGAAGCCTTTCCAGCTTTTTGGGTATAATCACTGGATGGCCGGTGTTTTTCAGGAGTTGCTACAGCTCACCTCACGCATAGAAACCTTGGTAGTAACTGTGGTCCTGATTAGTTGAGATGGCTCTCCTCTCACTGGGAGAAGGCCTGGAGACTGCTGCCTTCCTTATAGGTTTCTTGCTGTAAATTTAGTGATCAAGAGCTGTAACCTGTGTGTCCCGTGGTTTGGTCGGTTTTGTTAGGGATAACTGGTTGCCCCTTGGAGCAGTATCTGGGGGGTTGATCTCAGGGTTCCCGGTCTTTTGTAGGTCTGAGGCTGGGGCTCTGTGCCCCAGAACCCAAGAGGTAATTTGTGGCAGGTGAGTACTGCTCTGGTGTCTTGGGGCGCACAGTTCTGCCTGTAAGGTGTATTTGGTACAATGCAGGCCTCTGGGCTGGTGGAGCGTGGGCCCGCCTGCTAGTCTGTGGGAGCTGAGTTTCCAATCACTCTGTGTTCCCTGTTTGGGCCCAGATCTGTGATGGCTGGGTGTACTCACCTGTCTGCGATCTGCAGGCTGCTAGACTGTCCCTAGGTGACCCCAGCAGCAAGGTTTCTTCCTTCCCTGTGGGGTCCTCTCTGGACAGGGGTTCCCAGTCCCTGTTGTACTGGGGCGCGCAGCTTGTCTGTACAGCTGAGCTGAGTGCGCAGCTCTCTGCGCAGCAGGAGCTCATCTGTGTTGGCAGTGGGTACCTGCCGTCCTAGCTACCTTCCGGGGAAAGACTGGGTGACCCGTGATCAGTCTGGCAACTTTGTTTCCCAGTGGGGTCCCCCTGCGACTGGGACTCCCAGCCTCAGGCACCCTTGTGCTCACGGATCAGTCTGGGAAAGTAATTAGGACATGGACACTTGCGGCTCCAGCCCGGAGACACAAAGCCCGTGTTACCTGGGATTTCTTCCGGGTTCTGGCTGGGTAGCCATGAGTGGACCCGACTGATTCCCACACCGTGGGAGCCTCCCCTCACCTGGGAAACAAGATTGAAGTAGTTTCAGGGCCCAGAGTTCAGTCTCCTGGTCTCTGCATGGCGAGTGCTGTCCTTCTTCTCAAACGTGGTGCTTTCCCGGCGCCGCCATCTTGGCTCTTGTCCTACCTATTATCTTGAATGCCTCAAAATCTTGAGACTCATCAACAACCTGACAATGTTTTTCTGTGTACTTCATTTTGAATATTTTGTGTGCAACATTTGAGTATGTAACTATAAAAATTTGTTTCATGCTTTTCAGCAAAAATGGAATGTAAATTTTTATTAGAAACCCAGTCCTGCTTTTTAAGTATGAGAGGATATTCACGTTCTTTTCAAGGTTTAAGCTGGTCTTCTCTTCAATAGAACTCTCTTTCTTCTCCTTGACTTTGCCTGATACACTGATGACTTTATTTTGCTAAACCAATTAACCTGGCTATAGAAGCTTCTTTTCCATGGATCTAAGCCTCTTAAGTATGGTACATTACCTAATCATATTTTCTAAAACAGAAGCCAAATTTACTCTCACTGATGTTCATATCCAAATAGAAATGTTTGAGATCGTACTGCTTTTCATATTTAAATTCAAAGAAAAACAAGGAGTGAAATATCTAATACACATAGCAGAACATGGAAACTGGGCTGTGTTACAAAAATCAACAAAATAATTACATTTTAATGAACTGAAAATTTTAGGATTTCCCTAATGGACACAGAAATAGAATTATGACAGCACTAAAAGGACTTAATGATCGGTTGTTGAGGTTGGCGGTTTGACATAGTGTTAAACCTATTATAATGAAGAATAACATAAGCAATGTCAATGGATCAACCATGCAGAGGAACATGTTTTGTTATGAGGAAATGGTTCATTTTCCCAGAGGTGGAGAATGAGAACAGAGTTTGCACTGCAATGAAGTTGAAGGGTCCTTTGGATCACACTGTAGAAAATGTAAAGATAGACATAGAAGGGTTTTATTTTAAATTCTGTTCAATTGGAAGACAATGAAAAATGTTAGTATTAATTAATGTTATATTAATAAAACATTGCAAATTTTGGGATAAGCATCCCTAATTTTGCAATCCAGACTTTCAGATAAGTGATTCTGAAACTTACATTCTATGGAAATATTCCAAATAATGAAAAATTCTAAAATGAAAATCACTTCTAATCCCAAGCATTTTAGAAAAATTAAATCTGTGCTAATGCTATATAAGTTTATGAAAAAATGTTTACATTTTTAAAGGTAGGCAAGATAATACTTAAATAGTTATAGTTATGAAGCCGTATGTAAGTAAGCATGAAGCAATAGCGTGAGATAAGTATCAGAGAACATGTGATCAACAGATAAACAACAGAAAAATCATTGTTATAAATACCGGCTTAAAACAAAACAATACAGTAGCAGTCAAATTATATTCATGCAGTGTGATGAAAAAAAACACACAGCACAGGGGAAGATATTATAAATTGCTGAAGATAAAAAAGTGAAAAGATTAATGCCAAAGATTTTATGAAAATTGGGGTTGATGCATTAAGTCATAGTGAAGTTACTTAAGATTTTGACCTATTTTGACTTGCCCTAATATGTGTGTGAATTAAGAGTATTCTGACATTAAATTGCCAGTTGAAACTGTTCCAAGCTCTCTATAGCTTGCTGGCTCCGGATTCACCCAAAAGAAGAATACTGGGGGTTATCTCATTGTAGTAGGAAATGAAATAGGATCGAAAGATGGTACCACGGTAACTAGAATTGCTTCATTACTGGCTGAGGTTTGGAGTAATTATGTTTGAAGGAAGATGCTTTTGTACTACTGTTCACTCATCTCAGCACAGCCATGTCCTTTTCTTGATCTCAGGTACTTGAGTCGAACAAAGATGAATGTGCTCCATTTTGAAGCTTTCACTGGTACACACTGTGCTTCAAATTTTTACAGTCTGGCAAATCTAATTGCTTGTAATTCACCGTACTTTAACATGTACTATTCCATCTTCACTTGACAGATTTCTTAAAATTGCACATACTTTAATTGGCAAAAATGCCACATAAGGTTTATGATAATGGAAAAAAATCTTTTGAGCTTTAATTAGGTCAAGTCGATTTTTTTCTTCTTCAGCCAAGGACATCATTAGAAAACGCCTTGTGTGATGCAGGATTTCAAAAGCAGCACAGTCAATGGCTTTTCCATTGTCATGAAATAATAGGGCTCACTCTTAATTATATTCCAAAAAAGGAACAACAAAAAAATTCTCAAAGTACAGTAGCCTTTTATTCCAGGTTTCTATGGGTCAAGATTTGTAAAAGGGTAGATAAAAAAAAAATCAGTCTATTTTGAACGTGTAATGTATATTATAAACTCACCCATGTTTTCATGTAATGTTGTAATAACGTGGGGTCATTGTGATTCCATAATGGCAGATTCTATTTTATTTTTGAATAATAATATTTTTCTAAACACTTACATATGTCAGCAGTTTAAACCACTTAAATTCTTTTTTGCATCAAGATATTTTAATTTTGCTTTCTTTTCTTCATTATAGTAATTGAATTCAACATGATATTTTTTAAAATTATCTAAGGTATACCAAACTAGATCTGAATTCTACCACACACTTGATTAAATTTTACCTATTTAAGTATAACTTAATAAATAAGCATAATTAAAAAGAATGATGAGAAACTTACACATTTTAACACTTGTGTGGCATTACTAATTACTAATGAAATTACACAGAGATGATTATACATATTGCTAAATATGCTCTTGTATATGTAGAGTAATCATATTGTCTATATATATATATGTGATAGTGTGCATATATGTAATATATGTATTTGCTAGCAGTATTACAAGTCTTGCCAAAGATAATGTAACATTATTAATAAATAGATCTGTTTGGATGAATATGCTTGAAAGTTTTCATCAAAATAGACAAATTTTCTTAAATCTTGAATTCAGGGTCTGTAAAAAATCTCTATCTTGATAGAAATAAATGTCTTTTAGGAGGGAAGTAATGTCTTTGACTTCATGGAAGAAGATGTGGTTTCTATTTAGTGCAAAGATGAACGTATCTGCCTATTAATAATGCTTGTAGAGCAGATTATTCAAAATGCTTATGTTTCTCTAAAACAAAAAAAAATCCAAGAATTTGCATCTCCTTTTATAAATGATTAAGTCTTTCTTTATGTTTAAAAAAGAAATAAAAGATGCCCATTAGGTGAGCATCTCCATGTAAACATTCCCACCCTCTTGCAGGCAGGGAGTAACCCTTCCTTTCCTATCTAGCACCAAAAAATAATGTGCCAAAAAATGATAACATTTATCTAAAAAAAATGATAGACTTGAAATAGTTTTCTTTTTACATTAAGTATCTTGCTGATTACTTAATTTCGTATAATGTCTTTTGATCATTTTGACCTCTCTCTAACATCTATAAGACACACACTTGCTTTCTATACTCCCAACTCTATGTGATTTTTGAAATATAAACACAAACACCTGTGTGCATGCACATGCTCATGTGCACACACAAAAACGAAACCAGATGGACTGCATGCACATACACAAAGACTTCAATTTGTGCTGTTCATTTATTTTTGGACATGTAGCCAAATGCCACATTAATAAATGAAATAGAATTTTGACTCACATATAAGACCGTACTCTTTTTTTTTTTTTCAATGCAGTTTATTCAGGAACCTTGAACAATCATCTGACCCTGGGGAAAGCCAGCCCACAGCTTAAATAGCCTCTGGGTAGCCAACCCCAGCGTGCAACGTGGGCAATGCAGATAGGTCCACATACATGGAAGCAAGCCAGATCCTCCGCCTTAGCCAAATGTGGAGTTGTTCGTGACAGAGAGCACTCACCATCTGGAAGGTGGAAGGTGGAAACCAGCTCCATCTTTAAGGCACGGCATCACGCAGCTCTCTACAGTTTCCCCTTTTTGTTTTAGACGCATCAGGCAAGAGTAGAGGTCTGATCTCTGATATTAGAAATAAATTGGGACTTTGTACCGATGTTCATTTAGGTGTCATCCACCCAAAGAGCATCAGACTCGTCTGATACCTTTTTCTCAGAGGCGGGACCTGGGGCATCAACCCGCATGCAATCAGACATGCTCTTCTCTGGGTCCAAAGCTACTGACCCTGAGCGCAGTGCTTAGCCTCGCATCCTGAGCATAACATTTTAGCTTTTTATGGTAGCCAACCAAGCAGATTGTCCTGCTTCAATGGCTGTAAAGGCCTGAATGGTCATGGCTGCATTATGCTGTTGTGACACTCTAATCTTGCATATATACCACAGGCAAACCAAGGAGACCAACACCCTGAAGGCCTGCTAACGCTCCCATGCCCGCCCATTCCTTCAGATGATTCATGACTGCAGCAATCCATGATGATAATCCTGTGGCTAGTCCTGCGTCCACTCTGGTAGAATTTACCGTGACAATGGCCACTCTCAGCTGCTCCATCGTAGTATCGATTTCTACAGTCCAATTACCTAAAATATAGCTAGACAATTGTTTAGACAGATTTGCAACACAGGGAAAATTCTCATGTTATATGCTAGTGACTCAAAGTCCAGCATACTTTCATTGACAGCCAAGTTGAGCGATTTGCCATAGGGTATCAATTTACTCCTGCACGAGGTCAATCCTCTGATTGAACACCATCAAGCCTCCTTTTAGTTGAGCATTAATTCCTTTTTGTACATCTAAGGCATGAGCTACATTGGCTAAAAGGTTATTCAGGGTCTGAGCAGTCTGCACAGTATGACTCCTGGCTAATGCTGCGGTGGTAACTCCAACAGCCGCCAATGAGATGGCAGTAGCAATGGCGGCTGTAATTCCAAGATCCCTTTTCTGTCTGAAGAGAGTCATAGCATGAGGGGCATCAATGGGCACAGGCACCCAGCGAGGCATGCGAGTAACCAGCTAGTAAATTTACTAGCATTCCAGCATTGGGCAAAAAAGCAAGTATCATTACCACAATTACTTGGCTCTATCTGGCTAATAATGAATAGAAATGGGGGATATAAACAAACAGGTGTGGGCTTATAGGAAATATTATGAGAAGCCTTAACCCCCTCGTTGGAACATCCCGCATCAGTTCTAGAATTAGCAGTGGTGGTGTCCAAGGTCTGAGTAGATTCAGGAGACCATTGCCCCCAGGGGCGAGACGTGCTCCATGTAAATTGACTAACTCCATGTTTTCCTCCACTTTTGAAAGTCATTTAAGGTTCTTAAATTATTTTTTTCCTTTTTTTTAAATTTTTCATCAATTACACTTTATTCATTCTGCATCCCCCCATAAGCCCCTCTCTCCTCCCCTCCCAATCCTACCCTCCCTCCACCCTCTGCATGCATGCTAATCCCCAAGTCCACTGATAGGGGAGGTTCTCCTCTCCTTTCTGATCTTAGTCTGTCAGTTCACATCAAAAGTGGCTGCATTGTCCTCTACTATGGCCTGGTAAGGCTGCTCCCCCTCAAGAGGAGGTGATCAAAGAGCAGGCCAGTCAGTTCATGTCAGAGGCAGTCCCTCTTCACATTACTGTGTAACCCAATTGGACTCTGAAGTACCCTGGGCTACATCTGTGCAGGGGTTCTGGGTTATCTCTATGAATAGTCCTTGGTTGGAGTATGAGTCTCTGGGAAGTTCCCTGTGTTCCAATTTTCTTGTTCTGTTGCTCTCCTTGTGGAGACCCTGTCCTCTCCAGCTCTTACTATTTCCCAGTTCCTACATAAAATTCCATTCACTCTGCCCAACAGTTGCCCATCAGGCTCAGCATCTGCTTTGATAGTCTGTAGGGCAGAGGCTTTCAGAGGCCCTCTGTGGTAGGTTCGTAGGTTGTTTCCTGTTTTCTTCTTCTTCTGATGTCCATCCTCTTTGCCTTTCCAGATGGGGATTGGACAATTTAGTTCGGGTCCTCTCTCTTGCTTAGTTTCTTTAAATGGACCCGACTGATTCCCACGCCGTGGGAGCCTCCCCTCACCTGGGAAACAGGATCGATGTAGTTTCAGGGCCCCGAGCTCAGTCTCCTGGTCTCTGCTAGGAAAGTGCTATCCTGCTTCTCAGACGCTCTGCCTTCCCGGCGCCGCCATCTTGGCTCCCCCCAAGTCCGTACTCTTACATCTATCCAAAGAGACTAACACACACACACACACACACACACACACACACACATAACCTAAAAATAAAAAAATAATAATTTGGGGCATGAAACTGAAGTGAGAAATATCCAAAAATTTAATAATTGACAAAAGAATATTTTTTAAAATATTCAACTTCTTATCCACCAGAAAATTCCAAATTTAAAACTACAATGAGATTTTTTTTTCTTACCCAATAAAAATGACTTATATGAACAACAAGTGACAAAATAAAGAGCAACATGCTGGTGTGGATTTCTGAAAAAGAAGACGCCCAGTACTTGTGGATGTGTAAACAGAGGCACCCACTATGGAAATCAGCAACGACTTGTCTCTGAAATTAATTCTGTCACATGGCCCAGCTATATAAATTTTGGACAAAGAACATATGTCCTTTTGAGGAGATATTCACCCATGCTCACTGATGCTCTGCATAAAAGATCCAGGAAATGGAAATAGCCTAGCTGTCCATCAACTGATAAAAGAATTATAAAAATGTTGTATATAAGTAAGGGGAACAGGAGCTATTTCTGACATGAACTCAATGACTGGCTTTTTTACCTTCCCTCCCCCTGAGGGAGGAACAGTCTTGACAGGCCACAGAGGAGGACATGGCAGCCAGTCCTGAAGATACCTGAGAAGCTAGGGTTAGATGGAAGGGGAGGAGGACCTTCCCTAGCAGTGTACTTGGAAAGGGGCAGGGAGGAGATGAGGGAGGGAGGGTAGGATTGAGAAGGAATGAGGGAGGGGGCTATAGCTGGGATACAAAGTAAATAACCTGTGATTAATATAAAAAAATAAAAATTAAAAAAATGTTGTGTATATGCATAATGGAATATTACTCAGTTGTTAAGAAAAAATTATGTCTGAAATTCAGAGGTAAATGGATGGATCTGGAAGTATTCATTCTAAATGAGGAAACGCAGGACCAGGAAGAGAAAAGTTGGATTTTTTTTTCTTTTATTGTTTGTTATTATTAGTTACATTTTATTAACTCTGTATCCCAGCTGTATCCCCTTCCCTTATTCCCTCCCAATCCCATCCTCCCTCCCTCAGCTTCTCCCTGCCCCTTTCCAAGTTCACGGAATGGGGATTTTTAAAGTAAATTTATTTAAGATTTTGATAAATCTTATGAAAGAAAGAAATAAATATTATGAAAGAAAAATATATGGTTATTATGGTTGTAAATGTTTAAAGGTTTTCGGGGAAGGAGGAAGTGAATGCATAGGTGATTCAGGCAAATACTGGGATTTTAACCTGAAAATGCAGTAGCTTTGGGTTGTACACATTCCCTTTTCCAGTAATGCAAGTGGCCGCACAGCTCCTTGATTTATGTCATGCAGATCCAGATCCAGATCCAGATCCCTTGTACAAACAGTGCAGCTAACAATCTCATATTGCCACCTGCATCAAGCAATCAAACAACATTTACACTCCTCTCTGAACAATCAAATATCTTTTACCTTCCCAAACAAGAATCAAAGTTAGACAGATTCTATTCAAAATATTTCAATATAGCGAGTCATGCCGACACCTGTAAAAACTGATTCCCTGTCTCAGCACCCATTGATTGCCTATAACACCTTAAATAGGGATGGGACTTCTGAGCCCTCTACACACTTATGTTGAGATGCTGAGTGATTTGGTCTCATGCAAGCCTTATATAGGCAACCAGACCTTTAAGAGTTTACAACCTCCGTATAGCATTTAGAAGACACTGGTTCATAGCCGTGCTGTAGTTCTTAGATTCTTTCTCCATACCCCCTTTCCTCTAAGTTAACAGAGCAATGTGTGTTATAGATTGTTTTGTTTTCATTTTTTATTTACAGTAGCTGATTAATCCTTTATTTAATTAATCACTTTGCAGCCTGAACCCAGAACCCCCATCCTCTCCTCACTACCCCGTCCCCATTCTTCCCTCTCCTTCTCAGAGAAGGGGAGGCCCCCAAGGGGTACCGACTCACCCTGGCTTCAATGTTTTTGTATCTGTTGAAACTAGGTCTGCAACCACCTGTGTGGTCAACTTTCGAGAATATTCTGTTAGGTGTTGAAATATATATACACCGTTATGGGATAAAATGTCCCGTAGATATCTGTTAAGTCCATTTGTGTCATAACATCTATTACCTTCATTATTTCTCTGTTTAGTTTCTGTCTGGATGACCTGTCCGTTGGTGTGGGCAGAATGATGAAGTCTCCCATTATTAGTGTGTGGGATTTGATGTGTGATTTAAACATTAACAATGTTTCTTTTACAAATGTGAATGCCCATGCATTTGGGGCGTACATAGATGTTCAGAACGGAGGGGTATCACATTGGTGTATTTTTTTCTTTGATGAGTATGAAGTGTCCTTTCCCATCTCCATTGATTAATTTTGCTTGGAAGTATATTTTGTTAAATATTAAAATGGCTACTCCAGCTTCCTTCTTTTTTAATTTAATTTATTTTTTTATTATTAGTTATATTTTATTAACTCTGTATCCCAGCTGTATCTCCCTCACTCATCCCCTGCCAATCCCACCCTCACTTCCTCATCTCCTCCCTGCCCCTTTCCAAGTCCACTAATTGGGGAGGATACAGATATAACCCAGCTTCTTTCTTAAGTCCATTTAGTTGGAAAATCTTTTTGAACTCTATTCTGAGGTAATGTCAGTTTAGGTGTGTTTCTTGTAGGCAGCAGAAGGATAAATCCTGTTTTCCCATCCATTCTGTTATCCTGTGGCTTTTTATTTGAGAATTGAGTGCTGATATTGAGAGATATTAATAACCAATGATTGTTAATTTGTTATTTTTTTAGGGGTGGGGATGGTACTGTGTGTTTGTGTGGTGTGTCTCTGTGTGCATGCACTCTTACACGTGTGAATGTATTTCCCCCTTTTGGCTTTACTGTTGTGAGAGTATATATATATTCTGTGTTTTCATGGGTGTAGTTAGCCTTCGTAGGATCAAATTTTCCTTTTAGTAACTTCTGAAAGGCTAGATTTATGGATGAATATTTTTTTAAATTTGACTTTGTCTTGAACTATCTTGTTTTCTCCATCTATGGTGATAAAAAATTTTTGCTGGGTCTAGGCTGACACCTATTTTCTTTTCAAGTCTGAAAGACATCTCTTCAGTCCTTTCTGGCTTTTGATTTGCCTTTGAAAAGCCAAGTGTAATTCTAATAGGATTGCCTTTATATATTACTTGGCCTTTTCCCCTTGCAACTTTTAATATTATTTCATTGTTCTGTATGCTTAGTGTTTTGAATATTATGTGGCAAACGAACTTTCTTTTCTGGTCCAATTATTTTTTGTTTCCTATAAACTTCTTTTATTTTTATAGGCATATTCTTCTTAAGTTTAGGAATATTTTCTTTCATGACTGTTTAAAATATTTTCCATGTTTTTGAGCTGGGATTCTTCTTCTTCTTCTTCTTCTTCTTCTTCTTCTTCTTCTTCTTCTTCTTCTTCTTCTTCTTCTTCTTCTTTTTACTCTATTCCTATTATTCTTATTTCATGGTGTCCCAGATTCTCTGCATTATGTGGTGTGTTTGCTCTCAGGGATTTTGAAATTTAACATTTTCTTTGAACTGTCTTTTTTTTGTCTATTGTATCCGCTACAGCCGAGATTCTCCCTTCCATCTCTTGTATTCTGTTGGTGATGCCTACCTAGATTTTCCATATCCATAATTTTCTCAGTTTGTGTTTTATTTATTGCTTCTATTTCCATTTTCAGGTTTTGAACAGTTTTATTCATTTCTTTCACGTTCATTTTATCTTGGATTTCTTTAAGGGGTTTATCCATTTCTTCCCATTGTTTTTGTCTTCCTGTATTTTACCAATGGATTTAGTCATTTCTTCTTTAGGGTCCCCTGTCATTCTGATAGAATTGGTCTTAAGGTCATGTCCTTGTGCATCGGCTGTGTTGGAATAGCCAGGGCTGCTTGTTGTAGGATATCAGGTAGTACCACACTGCCCTGGCTCTTGGTTGTATTCTTATGCTGGCCTCTAAGCATCTGAGTTTAAAACAATTATAGGTTTAGGTGCTGTCTTCTAATTCATCCTTATTGGAAAGATGTTTTTCCTTTGCTTTCTATTTCCTTTCTGATCTTTTCGCCTGAGTGACATGTGGTTCTCCTGACTGGCAAAACCTCGTATGGGGTAGGGTGCCTCTGTTGAAATTTGGATGCCAGAGTTGCCTCGGGATTTTATGGTCCTGGGAGCTTCTGTCATCTCTGGGGTTCCGGTTACAAATATGACCTCTGGTAGTACATGGGGCTTCTGAGGTTGTGAGGGACTCTGGTTTTGGACACCAGTGTTTCCTCTGGAGTTCAGGTACCAGCATCAGGCTTCTGAGGTTCCTGGTATTGACACTGCCTGTAGAAGATCAGGGGGCCACCGCCAGACCTGAGGGCTGGGATATAACGCTGAGCGCAATGAGTGCTTTGTAGGAAGCTCTGAGGTCTCTGAAGACGCATTTGATATCTTTTGGTGGGGTTTCACCTGGGGTTCTGGATGCATGTCCTTCAATAGAGCAAGGGAGATTACATATTTTTTAATTATAAATATATATATATTTTATTTAACTTTTATTAATTACACTTTATTCATTTTGTATGCCCCCATAAGCCCCTCCCTCCTTCCCTCCCGGTTCCACCCTCCCCCCTTTCTGCATGCATGCCCCTCCCCAAGTCCACTGATAGGGGAGGTCCTCCTCTCCTTCTTTCTGATCTTATTCTATCCGTTCTCATGAGAAGTGGCTGCATTGTCAGGGTTCTAGGTTATCTCCATGAATAGTCCTTGGTTGGAGTATGAGTCTCTGGGAAGTTCCCTGTGTTCCAATTTTCTTGTTCTGTTGCTCTCCTTGTGGAGTTCCTGTCCTCTCCAGCTCTTACTATTTCCTACTTCTTATATAAAATTCCATTCACTCTGCCCGACAGTTGGTTATCAGGCTCAGCATCTGCTTTGACAGTCTGCACAGCAGAGGCTTTCAGAGGCCCTCTGTGGCAGGTTCCGAGGTTGTTTCTTGTTTTCTTCTTCTTGCTTTCAGAGGCCCTCTGTAGCAGGTTCCTAGGTTGTTTCCTGTTTTCTTCTTCTAATGTCCATCCTCTTTGTCTTTCAGGATGGGGACTGAACATTTTAGTTAGGGTCCTCTCTTTTGCTTAGTTTGTTTAGATGTACCGATTTTAGTGGGTTTATCCTATGTTGTATGTTTATATGAGTGAGTATATACCGTGTGTGTCTTTTTGCTTCTGGGACAACTCACTCAGAATGATCCTTTCCAGGTCCCACCATTTATCTGCAAATTTCATGATTTCCTTATTTTTCATTGCTGAGTAATACTCCATTGTATAGATGTACCACAATTTCTGCATCCATTCTTCAGTTGAGGGGCATCTGGGCAGTTTCCAGCTTCTGGCTATTACAAATAAACCTGCTACAAACATGGTTGAGCAAATGTCCTTTTTGTCTACTTGAGCCTCTTTTGGATATATGCCTAGGAGTGGTATGGCTGGATCTTGGGGAAGCGCTATTCCTAGTTGTCTGAGAAAGCGCCAGATAGATTTCTCGAGTGGTTGTACAAGTTTACATTCCCACCAGCAGTGGAGAAGGGTTCCCCTTTCTCCACAACCTCTCCAGCATGTGTTGTCACTTGAGTTTTTGATCTTGGCCATTCTGTTGTGTGTAAGGTGAAACCTCAGGGTTGTTTTGATTTTCACTTCTTTAATGGCTAATGAGGTTGAGCATTTCTTTAAGTGCTTCTCTGCCATTTGATATACCTCTACAGAGTTCTCTGATTAGCTCTGTTCCCCATTTTTTTAAGTGGATTGCTTGGTTTGCTGCTTTTCATCTTCTTTAGTTCTTTATATATACTGGATATGAGTCCTCTGTCAGATAAAGGGTTAGTGAAGATTCTTTCCCAATCTGTAGGCAGTCACTTTGTTTTGATGACAGTGTCCTTTGCTTTACAGACGCTTTTCAGTTTCAGGAGGTTCCATTTATTGATTGTTGCTCTTAGAGCCTGTGCTGTTAGTGTTCTGTTCAGGAAGTTTTCTCCTGTACCAATGAGTTCTAGGGTATTCCCCACTTTTTATTCTAGCCGATTTAATGTGTCTGGTTTTATGTTGAGGTCTTTGATGCACTTGGACTTCAGTTTTGTGCAGGGTGATAATTATGGATCTATTTTCATTTTTTCTACATGTAGACATCCAGTTAGACAAGCACCATTTGTTGAAGATGCTATCTTTTTTCCATTGTATGGTTTTGGCATCTTTGTCAAAGATCAGGTGTCCATAAGTATGTGGGTTTATTTCTGGGTCCTCTGTTCGGTTCCATTGATCCACCATTCTGTTTCTATGCCAGTAACATGCAGGTTTTATTACTGTTGCTCTATAGTACAGCTTAAGATCAGGGATGGAGATACCTCCAGAAGATCTTTTATTATAGAGGATTGTTTTAGCAATTCTGGGTTTCTTGTTATTCCATACGAAGTTGAGAATTTTTCTTTCCAGGTCTGTAAAGAATTGTGTTGGCAATTTGATGGGAATTGCATTAAATCTGTAGATTGCTTTTGGTAAGATGGCTATTTTTACTCTGTTAATCCTGCCAAGCCATGAGCATGGGAAATCTTTCCATTTTCTCATATCTTCTTCTAATTCTTTCTTCAGAGACTTGAATTTTTTTTCATACAATTCTTTGACTTGCTTGGTTAGGGTTACACCAAGGTACTTTATGTCCTTTGTGGCTATTATAAAGGGTGTTTTTTCTCTAATTTCCTTCTCAGCCCTTTTGTCTTTTGTATACAGGAGTGCTACTGATGTTTTTTTGTTTGTTTGTTTGTGTTTGTTTTTGTTTTGTTTTTTTTTGAGTTAATTTTGTATCTGGCCACTTTGCTGAAGGTGTTTATCAGCTGTAGGTAGAGTTTTTGGGGTCACTCATGTATACTATCCTATCATCTGCAAATAGTGATACTTAGACTTCTTCCTTTCCCATCTGTATCCCCTTGATCTGTCTTATTGCTCTAGCAAGTACTTCCAGAACTATGTTGAAGAGATATGGAGAGAGTGGGCAGCCTTGCCTTGTCCCTGATTTCAGTGGGATTGCTTTAAGTTTCTCTCCGTTCAGTTTGATGTTGACTATAGGCTTGCTGTATATCGCCTTTACTATGTTTAGATATGTGCCTTGTATCCCTGATCTCTCCAATACTTTAAACATGAATGGATGTTGGATTTTTCAAAAGCTTTTTCAGCATCTAGGGAGATTATCATGTGGTTTTTTTTTCTTTCAGTTTGTTAATATGGTGAATCACATTGATGGATTTCCATATATTGAACCACCCCTGCATACCTGGGATGAAGCCTACTTGGTCATAGTGGATAATATCTTTGATGTGTTCTTGTATTCGGTTTGCAAGTATTTTGTTAAGTATTTTTGCATCAATGTTCATAAGGGAGATTGGTCTGAAATTCTCTTTCTTTGTTGAGTCTTTGTGAGGTTTAGGTACCAAGATGACTGTGGCTTCATAGAATGAGTTTGGTAATGTTCCTTCTGTTTGTATTTTGTAGTATAGTTTGAAGAGAATTGGAGTTAGCTTTTCTTTGAAGGTGTCCATTTCATTTAGATTTTCAAATTTTGTGGCATATAGACTTTTAAAGTAAGTCCTAATGATTGTTTGCATTTCCTCAGTGTCTGTAGTTATGTCCCCCTTTTCATTTCTGATTTTGTTGATTTGGGTGGTGTCTCTCTGCCTTTTAGTTAGCTTGGCTAAGGGTTTGTCGATCTTGTTGTTTTTCTCAAAGAACCAGCTCTTGAGAACTTCTATGGGTGAGAGGAGAGCCTCCCTGCCTAACAAAGACCACAGCTACTACTCATGTCTATACACCTGAGGTGAGCAGTGGCAATTCCTGAGAAACACTGGCCCTACAGTGACCATACCCAAAAAGCAGAGAAGGACTCCTTCAGGAAAAATCATCTTCTGGCCAAGGATATTCTCCCTACCTCAGGACTCCAGGAAGCACAGAAACTAACAGCGAACACCTAAAACAGCCCAATGGGTAGAGGTCAACATAAAAGCTCAACCAACAAAAGGCAGAGCAAGATGGCATCTCCAGAACCCAGCCATCCAGGGGCAAACAGCCCTGGACAACCTAGCATAATAGAAAATCAAGAAGATGACCTTACATCTATGCTGATGAAGAGGATAATAGAGGAAACAAATAAAATACGTAAAGAATTAGAGGAAGATAAAACCGAACAGATCATGGTTATCCATAAAGAAATGGAGGAAGTTAAAGACAAGCAGATTATGGCCATCCGTGAAGAAATAAGGGAAGATGCAGCCAAACAGTTTGCAGCCTTCAGAGAAGAAATAATTAAATCACTGAAAGAAGTAAAAGAAACAGAGTTGAAGGAACTAAAAGAAAAATAGGAAAATACAATCAGACAGGTGAAGGAAGCAAACAAAACAACTTAAGACCTGAAGATAGAATTGGAAAAATTAAAGAAAACACAAATGGAGGAAATAATGGAGAGAAAGAATTTAGGGAAGAAAACAGGAACTACAGAGGTAAGCATAACCATCAGAGTATAAGAGATGGAAGAAAGAATCTCAGGTGTGGAAGATACAATGGAAGAAATCTGTCAACGTATCTGTCAAAGAAAATGTTAAATCCAAAAAATTCCTAACACAGACTGTCCAAGAAATCCAAGACTATATGAAAAGACAAAACCTAAGAATAATAGGTATAGAGGAAAAAGAAGACTCCCTTCTCCAAGGCTCAGAAAATATTTTCAACAAAATCATTGAAGAAAATTTCCCCAAGTTAAAGGAGAAGCCAATAAGAATACATGAAGCCTACAGAACACCCAACAAATTTGACCAGAAAAGAAAAATCCTCCCGCCACATAATAATCAAAACAGTAAGTATACAGAACAAAGAAAAAAAATACTAAAAGCTGCAAAGGGAAAAGGGCCAAGTAACATATAATGGCAAACCCATTAGAATCACACCTGACTTTTCAACAGAGACTATGAAAGCCAGAAGGGCCTGGACAGATATCATGCAGACCCTAAGAGAACACAGATGTCAGCCCAGGCTACTATACCTTGCAAAACTCTCAGTCCTCATAGACGGAGAAAACAAAATATTCAATGACAAAAACAAATTTCAACAATACCTTCACACAAATCCAGCATTACAGAAGACACTGGAAGGGAAAATACAACCCAAGAAAATTAGCTTCTTTCAAGAAAACACAGGAAATAATTAACCTTACTACAGTAAAACAAAAAGCAACCAAGCACACAACCTTTTAATTATTTTTTGAAAGTATATGTTGAAATAAAAGTCCCACAGGAGAACAAACATAAATTAGTGGATCTACCACTGTTTAAAATTTACTTTCTGAAGAATATCTCTCCAACCCCCCCCCCCCTTTTTATTTTCATTTTTGTAGCTTGGAGCTATTATACATAAACCAGCCATCATCCATGTTACTCACAAGCATCCTAAATTGTCATTTATGTAAGATAAATGTCTCCAAGCTTAGTTCTAAATCATAGCTTAACTAGAAGCTGCAGAGTTGTTTGGAGAAACTGCTGTGTCATTGTGCATTCTCATCTGCAATGTAGAAGAGTTCCAGGTTTTTTGAACTCTTTCAAGTGTCTGGTAGAGACACTGTTCTTTGTGTAGCAGCTCCATTAGCTATTTAGTAGCAACTCATTGTAGTTAAAATTGTGTTTTCCTAATGATGTTCAATGTGCACTGTTTATTTGTAATGTTTTGTATTTAATGAAATGTTCCTATATTTTATATACCCATTTTAAAACTGATTGTGGTTGTTTGCATGTCGAGCCTTGAGAACCCTGTATAGTCTCAATACTGATTTTACATGAATTTTTAGAAATACTCTCTCAATGTCTGTATTCTTAGATTTAAAATCTTATAAGAAGATTTTACATACAATAAGAGTTTTAAATTTTAACCAAGTCTTCATATCCTTATTGTCATCACTTTAAACAGTTGTGAGATTCTACATTAAAAAAATGCACAAGGACATTCCTCGAGAGCTACACTAATATATGGGTACAGAATTTATCAATAAATATGAATTTAGCAGGCAGTTTCCTACTATATCCACTTAGTAAAACTACAGTACCAGATTCAAACGTAAGGCCTAGGAGCTCTGAAACATGAGCTATTGGCTATGTTTACACAGGAGAAATCCATGTTTCCATGTGAAGCTGGCCTTAAAGCCAGGCAGAATGCTGTTAGTTCTCCCTGTTAACACTCCTGACACACTTATACTCACTGACATCTCTTACCACACTGGACATTATTGTAACCCACAGGAATCAAAGCTGAATAAGGCTTTTCTTCTCTAAAAGTCTGTAGAGCACTTTCTCATATTATGAAAGATAGTCAACAGAGAGGAGCTTTCCAGTCAACACCAACATGATTTCTTCATGTCCTGAGACCACACTATGTGGAGTCCTCAGCAATAGGGTCTTTCCATCAAGTTAAGTTCTGGTGGGAATTTGGGAACAATAGTAAAAGCTGTTACTCTTTTTTTGAAATCCATTTTGCATGGAGCTCAATATTTGGTGTTCTTTAAGATAGCTATGAAACTGATTATGTTTTAATAAAGCTACTTAAACATTATTTTCTATTTTTAATTATTGTTGTGTACATTTGAAAGGCAGAACCACAGAACAGAATTTAATATAGCAGTGTTTTATTTAGCTCTTGAGAGAGAACTATTCAGAGTTTTTTGTCTGATGATCCAAGTTATTAATATTTCTGCTTTGTCTGCTCCACAGATGCACGTGCTATGCCCTGTGTGAGACCTATAGATTGCTCTTTCTAATCTTTTCAAGTGTATTCTTTCCCTTGTCTCAGATACTTTTCTTGTGTGCTCTGCTCAGAGGTCATCTGAAAGCTTGACTGAGACGATCTACAAATTGCTGAAGCGGTTTCTTTCTCTTTGTTAATCCCTTTTCTTATATTTTATGTTAACTTGTCTAGCCATCTGGGGCCTCCTCAGACTCCACATCAGTTTCTTCAGTATGTGTTTGCTGGGCCTAAATATGCACTCACAAAACAAAAATAAAAGGGAACTCACCTCTCCAAATAACAACAGGAGATTTCTTTTGGCAGAATTTAGTATATTTTCTTGCCTGAGATCCAATAAAAATCTACTATGTTTCTATAATTTTTAGGCTTGTTGTTGTTTAGTTTTGTGGGGTTTTTTTCTGGTATGTTAAATATGATTCCTGTTACTGTAACACAGCTGAAGAGAGATATTTGTGAAGGATGTCTTTCCCACTCTTTATAAAAGAAACACCAACCATACATTAGTTCATAGGCATCTTTAAAAAAGATCTTTGTGAGATGATTATGTATAAATTTATCTTATAATTTTTCAAGAGAAAAATATTTATTATTTATGACAAACTAATTTAATGTTTAATTCTAAAAATACTTTAGTAAGTCATTGTTTTTTTCTCCTTTGACTGTTTTGTGAGGTATGGAAAATTTGTGATGAAATTAAGAGGATATGGTACGACTTTATTTTGTCTCTGAGCAATGTTAACTTATTAGTATATTGATTTGAGCCTAATGTATGTGCATTTTCTTTCTGTAATTATGTCTATCTTGTCTGTCAGGGCTTTAAAATGATTTAGGCAACATAGACAACAATAAAAACTTAAAAATTTAGTATGTAAATCATATTCTGGTATACTTTCTTACCTACATAGTGATAGGCCAGCCAACCTGAGATTGTTAACGACTTTTTCAATGTATTATTCTCTTGGAGCAGATTTTTTATTATTATATCTTGTAATCTGATGAAATAGTAAAGCATAATTGGTGGTAAATAATTAGCTAATTAATTAGTAGATGAGTGAATTAAACTGATATAGAATCAGGGAAGTATATTTAATGTCATACAAGTAAGTATAACAAAACAACCTCTTGTAATAGTTTTTATTTTTAATATATAATTCATATGTTTTCATTAAATTTTAACCAGCACATTCTGATCATGTTTTCACTCTTGAACTTTTCTCTGATACTCCCAGTCTCCCTACCCAACAATGTTCATACACTTTCTTTTCTTTCTTTCAACAAAAACTAGAAAAGTGTAAAACCTAACTAAAGAAGAAAAGAAAGCAGAAAATGTATATACCAAAAAGAACCCATGGAGTCAATTTTGTGCTGTCCGAGTACTCCTGGACACATGGCATGCCCAGAGTGTGACTGGACATAATAGTAATACTGTGTTGGCTAAAACTGATTTTTCTTTTGTAAAAAGTTATTAATTGCAAATACATTCTTGTTCAGGGGTAAGAATTTGTTTCTACTCCTCTTTTCAATGCTTGAATTTTCTCTGGTTTGAACAGGTTCAGTCCTAGTGCATGCTTGCCACAGTGTCTGGAATTCAATATGTGTATCAGTCATTTGTCAGGATGAGCCTGATTTTTTTTTGAGGCATCTACTGTAAAAATAGTTTTTATTTCCTCAGATGAGTTGATGAGATGAGAGCTATACCCAAGCTATGTAAAGACATAGCTTAGGTTGAACCCAGAACATTTTTTTCTCTGTTCTAGCTATACCCAGGCCTAGGCCTGGAAGCTTCTAGCCTCCATACAATCTAAACTTCTGCAAGCCTGGACCCTGAAGGCTTCAGCTTCCTCCATCTGCTAACATATTCCTAGAATATTTTAGCCTCTGAAAATTACTGTTGAATAAACTCACTTTTTCTAGCCGGTTCAACTCAGCTGTACTTGCACAAACTTCTCTCCAAGCTGACTGATTCAAATTGGCTTCTCTCCATTTTTACTGAATTGCCGTGCATGGAGACATTGCCTCTGAACTGCACTAACTGCATGAATGGAACTACATTGAACTCAACTGATCTCAACTGTATTCAACTTAACTGCCCCAAGCTCAACCCTCCTCTCTCTCTCTGTATCTCTCTCTCTCTCTCTGTGTACTGCTCTTATAACCCTCTTTTTGCTGTCTGTTGTTGTGAGAGTTGAGCATAACTATCTCTGACCTATTCCATCAAATCTTTCTCTGATTCATCACTTGGTCTACCCCTCAATTAGACATCATTGTTTGGGATAAAAGATGTGTACTAAGGTTGTGTCTGTATTCCACTCAGAGGGATTACAGCTATGTGGCATGGCTGCTTCCTAGCTGGATCACACAGACCTAGAAGGTATTTGCATGTTATCCTTACTTGAGAAGCCTTGGTGCTGGAATAAACTTCCTCTACCATCTACCACCTCTGGCTTTTACAGTCTAGATACTTCCTCTTCCATCTAGATCACTGAGTCTTGGAGGGGGGAATAATTAATGAAGACATATAGCACTTAGAGATGAGTTCTACAAAGTCATTTTTTGCACATTGTCCACTTGTGAGTCTCTGAGTTAGTTCCCATCTACTGCAAGAAGAAGCTTTTCTGATGAGTTTTTAGTGATGTACTAATATTTGAGTATAGGACTATATCATGAGAAGTCATTCCATTGCTACAATCCTTTAGTATAATAATAGTAGTAGGCTTTCTTGGAGAACATGACTTAAATATTCTTAGGCTGTTATCAGTATCAGATGTGAGCTCCATTCAATCAAACCTTGTTGATTATTCTTTTAACATCTGTGCCACCATAGCACCAGCATATCTTGTAGGCACATCATGGATTTGTAACTGAGTGATAGTGATGATTGCCGTCCTCCTCTAACAGTGTGCAAAGTTTGTTCTAGCACCACTGAAGCTACTTAGCAGAGATGAATCTTCTAGATCAGCACCAGTAGAACGTTTTCATGTTCACTAACATAAGTAAGTTGTTTCCTCAGCAACAGAGCCTAGCATCCGTTGATGAAGAATAACCAAAAGCCTTGATAATAACTTGTGACATTTGTGGAAATCAATGAAAAAGCTTAGGCCAGAAACTCAACAAAATAATGTAACACATTCCTGTCACTAGAGGTGTTAGTATGTAGCATAAACTGTCTAATTGGCACATTATCTCCCTCGTTATATGGTGACTCCCTTTAAATTCCTCTCACGTGTGTATACATTTAGAAAACATCTATACCAATAGTAATAGTATGTTTCCATATGACTTTACAATGGCCTTTACTGTTAATTGTTTTTACCCATATTCAAAAGCTAAGAAACAAATGTAAAAACTCAAAGGTATTTTGGTGCTAAAGCTCCTCATAAAGAGAACCAAAACAAAGTTTACCTACATGCTTACATACCACTTTTGCTTATGGCAAAAATTATTTAAAATTAAAAATAATATCAGCCGTGTGTGCATGCAGACATGTCTCTGAGTATCTGGTGTGTGTGTGTGTGTGAAGAGAGAGAGACCCAAAGGTAGAAGGAAACAATTGAAATAAATGTTTTACCTATTCAGAAGGTTAGTTAATTCCTTTGAGCTCTTTATTAAAAAAAAAAAAATTCCAGTGGGCATCTCAGCAAGTCAGGCCATTGGGTTGCTTCCAAAGCAATTAATTCTCAGTGGGGTGCAAGTGAATTCATTAAAACAGGGAATTGTATTGCCTCAGAGGATTTGCGGTATGGTTCATATCTTTTAGACGAGAAACACAGTCGAATGAGCATGTAAAGAATATTGTAAGCTCCTTGGTTCCTCTGTACTAATTCAGGTTGATTCAGGGTGAGATATAATTATACTAAAGGGTAATAACTGTCTTTATAGTAATGTAATTCCCCTTGAGCTTTTATTTATATTTGTCCCAGTCTCTTATTTGATTGATGAGAAACATCAACACATTAAGTCAGACATACAGATATAAGATAGCAATTTGAAATAAAAAAATAACTTTAAAAAGAAAATGATTTATTTCTACTTGCCTACAAACCCTGCTACCTGTGAGATTAGCTCTGAAGAGAAGAGGGTCTGTGGT
The DNA here is from genome assembly GCF_030254825.1 of Meriones unguiculatus. Taxonomy (NCBI): domain Eukaryota; kingdom Metazoa; phylum Chordata; class Mammalia; order Rodentia; family Muridae; genus Meriones; species Meriones unguiculatus. The sequence continues at coordinate 20,636,661 of NC_083362.1, read as the reverse complement.
TTCAGGCAGGAGTGAGAAAACTCAAAAAAGTCATTAGCAAGTGTTCTGCTTGGTATATGCAAATACTACTACCAACCCTCCCCAAACCCCAGTGATGTTTCTTCTGATTCTGCTATTTGTAGCAGCATGAACAATGCTGGTAGAAATAATATAACCTCACTCCTGTCACTGCCAGGATAGATTATAGTCACGTGCTCATCTTAAAAAAAAGAAATACTGAACTATTACCTAGGACAGAATGGATACTCTTTCCAATACAATCCTTTCCTGCACCATGATGGCACTAGGGTATGGTTGATTTGGGGGCTTGGACCTTGACTTTATATTGACAAGCCACCTAGTTTACAGAATTTTCTTAAAGTGGCTTGCATCGGGAATGACAGTATCATATTCTCTCACACCAACAAGGAACAAGTATTCCCCTTCACCCACATCATCAACATCAGGTTTTGTCATTTGTTTTATTTATCTGGGCCATTCTGTCAGTTCTTTATCACATACTTCTGCTTGATGGTAACTTTATGTCCGAACTGAAGGCAGCAGACATTCATAGAATGAGCTTCTAACCCTGAGGGCAGAAGTAAACATCATCTCTTAAAATTACTTCACTACAAAAAGCAGTCATATGTCTATCCAAATATATTTTATCCAAACTTGTAACAAGAAACACATCTTTTGGATTTTAAATAAGTAAAGTGAGTGAATTAATAAAATAATAAAAAATTAGAATATTGAACATGTTGATAATTTAGTAATGCAAAATATTTCCTTACCACTTTATGACATAGCTAACCTGCAATTATTACTTTTTCCCCCTTGTGGTAACAGTCTTTTTTTATTCAAGAGTAAAATATGGTGTTCAGAATAAATGAAGTTACTGTAGGTCATTCAATAATATTTTCATTAGAGGGAAATGTTATGAAGTACGCATTGGTTAAATCTTTCTTCCATCTTTCAGGTGGAGGTTGGTGACCTTATCCTTTCCTACACAATACTCATTTGGTCCTTCACAGCCTGCCCATCATCTTGGATGCCTCAAGGCAAAATTGTCTTTTGAGTGCAGAATTTATTTCCAGTCCATTCTTATTCTTTCTTCGGCACTTAGTTATCTCCCCCTGGTACTGAGAGTCTCATGACAGTCTTCTAACCTGTCATTCTACAGGAAAGTGATATCTTACTCTCCATAAGGAAAGACATAGAGAGTCAGTGCAGTGTCTTCCTCTAACAAAGATTTTTTAGGAAGGAGGGCCACGAATGGCATTGTTTCATCCAAAGGACAGTAGGATGTCAGCCATCACTTTGTGAAAACATATGTAGTGATTCATTTTGATATTTCTTCCTCAAATAACAGTATACTTTTAATAAAGTCAATCCAATGCTACCTGAAAGATCTTTGAGCTCCATGAAGCTTTAGAAAGAGATACATGTGTTATATAAAACAAATTTTTTCTCAATGCCACTCTTAAATTGTTCTCATAACTGCCCAGTTTTTGACTAGTGCCTTCTTTCTGCTAGTAGCATAACCATTTCTGCAGGTTTACTGAGAGAATTTCTTGTATTTGGCTCAGTAGGTGGCTGAGAAATACTTGTTGATAAAGCTACCCTGAGTACAAAACAAATGTCACTTATGGTTCCCGAGACACTTTTGTTTAATTGCTTTCAATTATCTTAGCCCATGTCCACCCAAGCAAAATGAAGTGGCAAATCAAGCAATCGTCTAGTGTATGTGATCAATATAGAAATTCAATATGGATAATTAAGGTGCCCCCCAACTTACTTTTTTCCTATAACAAGCTTTCTTTTCACCAGAATTGTTCAGATAATTGCCTCAAATGTCCATTTTATTTTGCATCACACACGCAGGTCTGTAACTAGCCTAACGGACCATGGGGAAACAGAATGGCCAGTGCATTTCTCAGGTAGAGCAATATCTAGTTCACTCATCTGTGGTGTTTCTGGATAAATCAGGCTGACTGGACCTGGAGAGTTTCAGTGATGAGTGCACTCTTCCGTAGCTGAGGTCTGTAGGACATAGAGGAATGGTCTTGACATCTGATTTTCTAAATAGCATATATCCACCAGGATCCTCAAGCCAGGATTTGAACTTTTTACCAGAGATATATGTGGACAATTACTGATTCATTTGGAATTTGAGTGTTAAAACAATCAACAGAAACATTTGGGAGCTTGTATGGTTAATTAGAATGTGACAAAAAGAGTAAAAATCAATTTTGTTTATCATCAAGTTACTAAAGAAATGAGTAGAGTTCCATTACGGGAAACTCTGTTCCTTCATACGGATACATTTGAATTCAATATTAAGGTAAACATCTAAGCATAATGTAAGCTTATAAAAATATGTACTGTGCAATTTAACTTCAAGGGCATGATAAATATCCATATAATACAACCTTGGCTTTTAGTAATTTCCTTTATATAATTATGAGCTGAATAGTCATTTTGATGGATCGTGTGATTATAATTTGGGTTTTTCTAGATTCCTGCTTCAACCAATCAGATAAGCTACACAGTGGATTATTTTTAAAAGACGTGTTAAAAGCAGATGGCATTTGCAGAGTGGGTAGCGTAGCTCCTTCCAGCATACAGGCTTTTGGGAAACAGCTGCAAGTACAGGTTCAGTGCATACCTGAACAGTGAGCACAACGAAACCGGTTCTGGTCTTTTTGCACCCAATTATCAAAAAAATATTTTGGAATCATATTTATTTATATATGGCCTTCAAAACCTTTGTGCTTCTATGGGAAAAGAGCATGTAAGTTTTGACTGCCTACCGCCTTTGCTTTATGGCATGCTTATAAAAGAATTAGAAACACATGCAAGAAATTGTGTCTTAAAATACATCTGGGTTTAGACTTTAGAGAAAATATTCTTAGTAAAATAGACTCATTTTCAATGAATTCAAATTCATTAAACATAACAGTAGATAATCATTAAAACTCCTCAAAACTTGGCAAAAAATATTCTTATACACATGGTGAAAATGAGGAATAAATTACCCAACAGAAATGTCATACCACAGAGTTTTTTGAAACTTATATTTTTAAAGCTATATTTGCAATTGTTGAAAATTTAGTGACTCTCTCCTCACCTATCTTGATGCCACACCTTGATTTTCTCTTTTCACATAAAAAAATAAAAGAAGACTATGTAGAGGCAAGAAACTGACACTTCATAACTTAATTTCAGAATGACTTGTTTTCCATTGTATCAAAGAATTATTTCTCTAAAATGTCTTAGAGAATGCATAAGAATGCACTTCCTTAGCATAGGCCTACTCAGCCAGGATTGGGTTCACTGTGAGGTGATGGTTATCAAAGCTCCTGTATGGAGGCGAGACCCAACCAGGACCCAGCTCAGTTATTCATGCCGAACATGGCACTGCTGTCCCTGCCCCGACGATGAAAAATCAGTTTATACACAAACAGACCTTTATTAAAATGAGTCCATTACTAGAAAAGACATTTGATTCTTGCATTATTCTGGCAGATTACTGTTGTCAGAAACTCAAATCCTTACTGAATGATGTTATTTAGCATGTGCTGAATTAAAAAGAAATAAAAGGTACTTTGTACTTAACAAAGTTCCATTTATTCTAAATCTCAAAATCCCCTAATTTTCTTAGTGCAACTCTGTTTTGTTTGCTGTGTTTAGTAACCAACTGTGTTTTTTAAAGAAAGCAACACATTAAAAACAATTATGGACCTAAACTACCTACACATCCTGAATTTCAAAGCATGCAATTTATGCCACTCTAGGAAAACCACAGAGGCCAGGTGGGAAGGATTACCACCTTTAGCAAAACTCAGCAAGAGATATGTTGAAGATTGAAAAATGCCCAGGGTATGAGCTAATTAGAACTTTTAATAAGTGGACTGAAAGAAAATTGTTAAAGTTGCTGAGCATATAAGAAATTAGATATAGCAAAGCAAAATTTTAAAGGTAGTTATTTTAAAATACACAGCTATTTAATTTTTACTGTAGTTTTTATTGTCCTTTAAAACTTGGTGTATGTATTCCATATATTTTGATATTCCCCACTTCCCCACCTCCCCACTGCCACCACCTCCACAACTCCCAGGAACTATCAGCACATCTCACTCCCAAATTCATGTACCTATTGGGATTAATAATTAACTCCATAGATTATCCAACATATCTATACCGTCTATAAGGTGTAAATAGTTTTCAGCAGGTTACACTGTTATCTTGAAATTGGAATTAAGTGAATTTTAAAATGGAAAATGGCAAATATCACACATGGCTTATTTATTAGTCTTCATTGATTATTTTGGTTTGGTTTTAATATTTAGTCTTAAAAATTTGAAGAAAAAGTGTGATACAGGCCAAACATTAATATAGTCATTTAGAGAGCTATAACGTGTTTCATTTTGTTTGGGAAATAGAATCTCACTATGTAGGTCGGGCTGGCCTGGAACGCACAGCCACCCCACTGCCTCTGCATCTCAAGTGCTGGGACCAAAGGTTTGTACACTATGATTGTGAAGCCATTCATTCATATACAGCAAAGTAAAAAAAGGATTATAAGCATTCTGTCAGTATTTGAAAATCATTTTCTAAATGAACCTAATTCACTCAAATATGAAAGAGTAGTTTCAACGTATATCACAATTATTTTACTTTCTTCTTATATAACCTTCTAAATCATAATAATATCCACCCTTATTTATTTCAATACAATATCCATTAGTTACAATTATATGGGGTTTTTTTTGCAATTTGATAAAATATAGGAAATCTCCATTTAATAGAGCATTTTCAACATGACGCTTACTGTGAATACAAAACACCAAACAGCTCTTTAAGAAAGCTGAATTCCGTGTTTTGAGGATATGTTGTTGAGTCATGCAGTAGTTCTCTGTTTATGCAAACAGAGCAGTATGTGGAGCAGAAGAGCCCTTGAGTCTGTGAAGTTCCAAAAGGATGCGCTTTGTTGACATGAGCCACCCACGTCAAGGTCCAAAACCTCAGATCCACGAAAAATTGGCAAAGCTTCCATCTCAGATGAAGCTCAGCATGGTGTAAAAGTCTCCGTCGGGTTTGTGTATGAATGCTGATAATGTGTACAGAAAATACTCATCCAGATTTTTCCCTGCCCCTCGGCATTTATGGCCTGAAAAAGTTTCCCTGCAGATACTGCTTCTATCCAGACTAGCTAAACCTGTTCCCTTGTTCATTCAGTGTGTACCGTAAACTGCAGCCCTCATTCAGCTCGATGAAATAACCCTGCTTCTCTGCTCAAATGTGTATAACAAGCTCTCTGCGCTTCTGGTGAGTTACAGCCTTTCTGCCTTAGCCTAGTCCACTCCACCAAATCCCAGCTTCTTGTGCATCCCTGCATTGGTCATTGCTTCATTCTGTTACTGGCCCCAAGTCATTTCTGGGACCCAAACCATTCAAGGAAGTAGCACAACCATACAAAAGCAAAACAAAACAAGACAAAATATCCTCCATGCAATGGCAAACCATTTTCAAGTATTCCTTTGAAATTATTTACTCAGTTTTAAAAGTTTAGTTTCTATTCATTTGCAGGACTTCCTTATATATTGCATACATTAGCTTCCTATCAAAGATAGTCATTGTAGATACTTTCTCATGGGTTGCAGAATTGGAGGTGTGGAGGATGCTGAGGTTTGGGTTAAAAGGTAAAACTGTATCAGATGGATACTCTGAGTACTGAATGTGCCAGAAGAGTAGCTACAATTAATAATACATTGAGTGTTTGCAGTGGTAGAAGACAGCAATTTTTTTTAAATTTTATTTTATTCTTATCAGTTACATTTTATTAACTCTGTATCCCAGTCGTGTCCCTTTCCCTCATTCCTTCCCAGTCCCTCCCTCCCTCATCTCCACAGTGCCCCTTTCCAAGTCCACTGATAAGGGGGGACCTCCTCCCCATTCATCTGATCCTGTTGTATCAGGTATCTTCAGGACTGGCTGCAAAGCCCTCCTCTGTGGCCTAACAGGACTGCTCCTCCCTTGGGGGGTGGGGAGGTCAAAGAGCCAGTCATTGAGTTCCTGTTAGAAATAGTCCTTGTTCCCCTCACTTTGGGAAACCAATTAGTTACTGAGCTACCACAGGCTACATCTGAGCAGAGGTTCTAGGTTATATCCATACATGGTCCTTGGTTGAATGTCAGTCTCAGAATAGACCCTGTGCCCAGATATATTTGGTCCTTGTGGAGCTCCTATCCTTTCCCCATCAGACTAACTCCCCTTCTTTCTTATGATTCCCTGTACTCTGCCAAAGGTTTGGTCATGAGTCTTTGCTTTGAAAACACTGCTCTAGTTAGAGTCTTTCAGATGCGCTCAGTAGACTCCTGTCATACATTCAATACACATCCCATCTGTCTTTCTTAACGAGGATTGATCATCTTACCCCATGTCCACTCTCTTGATTATTTTTTATAGGTGTATAGATTTCATTATGTTTATCATATCTCATAGGTTTATATAAGTGAGTATATCCCATGTTTGTCTTTCTCCTTCTGGGATATTTCACTCAGAATGATCTTTTCTAGATCCCACCATTTGCCTGCAAATTTCATGATTTCCTCCTTTTTGATTGTGGAGTAGTATTCCATTGTGTAAAAAATACCACAATTTATGTACCCATCCCTCCCTTGATAGAAATCTGGGTTGTTTCCAGGTTCTGGTTATTACAAATAAAGCTGCTATAAACATGGTTGAGCAAGTATCCCTTTTATGTACTTGAGCAAACTTTGGGTATATACCTAGCAGTGGTATAGCTGGGTCTTGAGGAAGCACTATTCCTAATTGTCTTAGAAAGTGCCAGATAGATTTCCAGAGTGGTTGTACCAGTTTACATTCCCACAAGCAGTGGAGGAGGGTTCCCCTTTCTCCATAACCTCTCCAGCATGTGTTGTCATTTGAGTTTTTCATCTTGGCCATTCTGATGGGTGTAAAGTGATATCTTAGGGTCGTTTTGATTTGCATTTCCCTGATGGCTAATGAGGTTGAGCATTTCTTTAAGTGTTTCTCTGCCATTTGATATTCCTCTGTCGAGAATTCTCTGTTTAGCTCTGTTCCCCATTTTTTAATTGGATTACTTGGTTTGCTGCTTTTCAGCTTTTTTAGTTCTTTGTATATACTGGATATTAGTCCTCTGTCAGATAAAGGGTTAGTAAAGATTCTTTCCCAATCTGTAGGCAGTCGTTTTGTTTTGATGACTGTGTCCTTTGCTTTACAGAAGCTTTTCAGTTTCATGAGGTCCCATTTATTGATTGTTGCTCTTAGAGCCTGTGCAGTTGGTGTTCTGTTCAGAAAGTTGTCTCCTGTGCCAATGAGTTCTAGGTTGTTCTCCATTTTTTCTTCAAACAGATTTAGAGTATCTGGTTTTATGCTGAGGTCTTTGATCCACTTGGACTTTAGTTTTGTGCAGGGTGATAGATATAGATCTATTTTCATTTTTCTGCATGTGGACATCCAGTTGGACCAGCACCATTTGTTGAAGATGCTGTCTTTTTTCCATTGAATGGTTTTGGCTTCTTTGTCAAAAATCGAGTATTCATAGGTGTGTGGGTTTATTTCCAGGTCTTCTATGTGATTCCATTGATCCTCCTTTCTGTTTTTATGCCAATACCATGCAGTTTTTATTACTATTACTCTGTAGTACAACTTGAGATCGGGGATGGAGATACCTCCAGATAATCTGTTCTTGTACAGGATTGTTTTGGAGATTCTGGGTTTTTTGTTTCTCCATATGAAGCTGAGAATCTTTTTTTCAAGGTCTGTAAAGAATTAAGTTGGTATTTTGATGGGAATTGCATTGAATCTGTAGATTCCTTTTGGCAGGATGTCCATTTTCACATTGTTAATCCTATCAATCCATGAGCACGGGAGATCTTTCTACCTTCTGATATCGTCTTCGATTACTTTCTTCAGAGACTTGAAGTTTTTCTCAAACAGGTCTTTCACTTGCTTGGTTAGTGTCACCCCAAGGTACTTTATGTTATTAGTGGCTATTGTGAAGGGTGTTGTTTCCCTAATTTTTTTCTCGGGCCTTTTGTCTTTGGTATACAGGAGGGCTTCTGATTGTTTTGAGTTGATTTTGTATCCTGCCACTTTGCTGAAAGTGTTTATCAGCTGGAGGAGTTCTCTGCTTGAATTTTTGGGGTCACTCATATATTCTATCATATCATCTGTGAATAGTGACACTTTGACCTCTTCTTTTCCAATTTGTATCCCCTTGATCTTCTTTAGTTGTCTTATTGCTCTGGCTAGGACTTCAAGTACTATGTTGAAGAGGTATGGAGAGAGTGGGCAGCCTTGTCTTGTCCCTGATTTCAGTGGGATTGATTTAAGTTTCTCTCCATTGAGTTTGATGTTGGCTATAGGATTGCTGTATATTGCCTTTACTATGCTTAGATATGTGCCTTGTATTCCTGATCTCTCCAAGACTTTAAACATGAATGGGTGTTGGACTTTGTCAAATGCTTTTTCAGCATCTAAGGAGATTATCATGTGGTTTTTCTCCTTCAGTTTGTTTATATGGTGGATTATATTGATGGATTTCTGTATGATGAACCACCCTTGCATGCCTGGGATGAAGCCTACTTGGTCGTGATGGATGATATCTTTGATGTGTTCTTGGATTCGGTTTGCAAGTATTTTATTGAGTATTTTTGCATCGATGTTCATAAGAGAGATAGGTCTGAAGTTTTTTTTGTTGGGTTTTTGTGTGGTTTAGGTATCAGGGTGACTGTTGCTTCATAGAATGAGTTTGGTAATGTACCTTCTGTTTCTATTTTGTGGAATAGTTTGAGGAGAATTGGTGTTAGCACTTCTTTGAAGGTCTGGTACAATTCCGCGCTGAAACCATCTGGCCCAGGGCTTTTTTGGGAGGGGAGACTCTGAATGACTGCTTCAATTTCCTTAGGGGATATAGGGTTATTCAGTCTTTCTATCTGATCTTTATTAATGTTGGAAGATGGAATCTATCAAGAAAACTGTCCATTTCATTTAGGTTTTTAAATTTTGTGGCATATAGGTTTTTTGTAGTATGATCTAATGATTATTTGAATTTCCTCAGTGTCTGTAGTTATGTCACCCTTTTCATCTCTCTCTGATTTTGTTGATTTGGATAGATTCTCTCTGCTTTTTAGTTAGTTTGGCTAAGGGTTTGTCTATCTTGTTGATTTTCTCAAAGAACCAGCTTTTTGTTTCATTGATTCTTTGAATAGTTTTATTTGTTTCTAATTGATTGATTTCAGCCCTGAGTTTGATTATTTCCAGCCTTCTGCTCCTCTTGGGTATCTGCTTCTTTTTTTCTAGGGTTTTCAGTTGGGCCATTAAGTTACTTATATGTGATGTTACGAATTTCTTCTTGCAGGCACTGAGTGCTATAAATTTTCCCCTGAGCACTGCTTTCAATGTGTCCCATAAATTTGGGTATGTTGTGCTTTCATTTTCATTGAATTCTAGGAAGTCTTTAATTTCTTTCTTTATTTCTTCCTTAACCCAGCTGTCATTGAGTAACAAGTTGTTCAGTTTCCATGTGCGTGTCGGCTTTTTGTTATTTCTGTTGTTGTTGAGGTCCAGCTTTAGTCCATGGTGGTCAGATAGAATACAAGGGATTATTTCAATCTTTTGGTATCTGTTGAGGCTTGCTTTATGACCAACTATATGGTCTATTTTGGAGAAGGTTCCATGAGGTGCTGAAAAGAAGGTATACTCTTTTGCGTTTGGATGAAAAGATCTGTAGAAGTCTATTAGGTCCATTTGATTTAGTGTCTCTGTAAGTGTTTTTATTTCCCTATTTGTTTTCTGGAAGACAGTAATTCTTAAGACTTGTTCCTGTGAAGATGTAGCAGATTTTAGTCATTGTTCTGTTGACTAATATGACTAAAATCACTTTACATGTAAATTGTATCTAAATGTCACTTTGTGCTGGTGGATATAGGTGCTTGTGTGTATATATGTTTCAGGATTGCACAGGAATATTCTATAGTATTTTTGTGTAAGTAAAAATCCTAGCCTGACATCATGGCATGTGGTTGATACCAGCTCTCAACACTCTGGGGCAAGAAAAATGTGAACTTCATTGACAGCTTGGGGCACATAGTGAATCAGCTCGGGGGAACATAATGAATCAGTATCTCAAAAAACAAAACAATATAAAATAGCACAATGACTACGGTACCACCAGAAACAAAACAAAACAACTTATAGAGCATAAAATAAGTGTACTGATTTTAATTTATTCTCTTTCCTGACAATACATTGAAATTTAAGAAACAGACAGAAATCAATTAATCTTTAAAGCAAAGCCATATAGAATTTGGGAATTATTAAGCACATGTTAAAGTTATAGAGACCAGAAGAAATTGTAAGAAATTCCAATCTGCAATATTTTCTTTAAAAAATAAGGACAATTTTATTCCCAAAGGTTATCAGTATTGAGAAGAATTCATATATCAAGTGAGTGTACTTCAAGGAAAGTAGCATGGTATTTATTTTTTAAGCTCACAACGTATAATTAAGAACATTCTATGAATATTACACACTATTCTTGACATTTGAAATGCAGCAGCAAGCTAAGATGCAATATCTTTTATAATGATAAATTGGAATAGCTGGTCAGATAAATGAAACAACTTATGAAAATACATAATATTTTAGAACAAATTGGGTCCAGCACAAAATGTACAGTACATCACAGTGATTAGTAATCTGGAGGTTGTGTTTTATGTTTTAAACAGTATGATCCAGATACGTTATTGAAAAATAAAATTTAATCACATAATAAAAGTAGAGAGATTGGTTGTGAATAAAGCAATAAGCATTTGGTGATAGCATCACAAAGATATCGGTACAGAAAAAAAGGCTGAATGAGCAAGAGAAAATTAGAGGTTACTCTATATGAACAACAAAGTAAGCTTGAGATCAATCAGTGAAGCTAGGGGAGATAAAATGTTAACATTTCCTAGTGTATTTTATGCTACAATATAGGTAATATGACATTATGTTTTGTTGGGATAGTAATCACCCTACAGGATCCACAAGAATGTCAATAACCAGCAACCTTTATTTTATTCATTGAACATTGATTCTTTTAATCTACAATACATCCTGAACACAGCTTCCCCTCCCTCCAATCCTCCCATTTCCCCACTTCAGCTCCCCTCTTCCCCAGATCCACTCCCCAACAGTTTACCTTCAGAAAAGAGCAGGCCTCTAAGAGACAGCAACCAGACAGGATACAATAAGACAAGGCAAAAGCCTCCCTCTGAAAGTTAGACAAGGCAACTGAATAAGCAAAAAGCCCCAGGAGCAAGACCACTTCCTTAAAACCCCAAAGGTTACTAATGAGTCTCAAGCTCTGTGCTCTCTCACATAAAATGAAAAAGTGTTTATATTAGGAGTGGCTGTCCTTTGCAGACCACTGTGCTTTAAGTCCAGGAATTTACCAATACTCGCAAAGGGATGATTAGCAGAGCATTGTAGACCATTAAAGACAGCAAGAAGGTACACCCTGACTCCACAGCTTGCTAACAATCTAACAATACTGGAGGAAACTTAAAAAGAATAGCCAAGAAAGAAAAGGAATTTTTTAAAGAAGAAAAAATAAAACAAAGCAGTGTAACAAAAATTGACGAGATACTTCCAATAACAGTGCAAATTTTATCTAAGTAAATGAAAAACAATTCTGAGTGAACAGATTTTTCAAAACTATTCAGACAACAGTGCAACAGAGGTGACAAGATTCTGGTCTCAAAGATCACTGGCCAACCAATAGATGGCAGATGTTTGGGTGTGTAGGCAGCATAAGGAGGAAGCACTAGAAACAGAATTTGCTTCTGAAGAAATGAAAAGCTGAAATGCTTTGATGCGTTGATTACTTGCTGAGACACATATTATTTAAAAGTGTTTATGTGAAAAGTCAATGTTCCAAATGGACCCGTTAATGCCATTTTATTACTATGAAGAAAGGGGCCATCCAAAGGAAGAAGGAAGCGGTGGGTTTCTCCAGAGACCTCACAGAACAGAGAGATAAAGCAGACAGCCGTGCATTCAAGCCTGCATTTACTTCACAACTGCTGAGTCAGCTGTCAACTATGACCTGAAGAGTAGCTTTACATACAATGCTGCCTCTTATCAAATAGACATTGCCAGCTCCTACAAGAACCAAATATGGAAAACAAAAAAAAAGCAACTTTCTTTCAAAATAGTGCATAGATATCTCTATCCTTGCATGATTCCCACCTTCTACCACCCGTGCAAGTATGTCTAATGTGACTATACAAATCTCTGTTTATTCCCAGATGAAAGAATGAAAGAGCTGCTTCTGGATAAGTGGACCCACCCTTTTTTTTTTTTTTTTTTTTTGCACTTTGACATTTGCAGCCCTGTCACTAGGACTTACTCCAGTTGGTTGGCAATATATTCATTCTGTACTACAGGCACTAAGAAAGCCTGAAAGAAAGTTTTATTCTGTGTTTTACAAACTTGCTACAGTCAGATCAGCCAGGCGCAAAAACAGTTTTGAATACAAAGTAGCGAAGGAGCACCTAGAAGGTAATCGGTGCTGAGGAACAAATGAGCTCTGTGGGCCTTAGACAGCTCTTTAGACTCTTACACATTCATTTTTTTCTAGCTACTCAATAGAAAATAGGAAAGCAGTGACACCGCGATAAGAGGTCACTTTCAACCCGGAGAGTGTCCTCATTAAGTTTCAATTATTTTGCCACTTTGTAAAACTGCACAGTTTTTCCCTGTTTCTTACATTTCTAACCCATGTAGGTGGTTAATATTTCTCCACATATGTTTCACAGCAGGATCTGAACTATTAGAACACTTTCAGCTAAAGTTCTTTTTCGGTTGAGCATGTAAATGTGACCCCTGATGGGTGGTGTTTCTTCAGACATGATAAGAATCACTGACTCAGCCACTACATCAAGTAAAGGAAGTCCTGCTTATTGAGCTTCATAGACGTGCATTAGGACAAATGGACCACCCAAGATGTCCCATGGTATTCACCATGTTTATTTGAATAACACTCAGACGGACAAGCAGAGAGATGATAGATTAGTAACAGATCATGAGGCTATCTTATAATTATTAAATATGATACAGCATATTATCAGTGAGGTACTCCGAAGATCTGTATGACTCATAATCAATTTACTTGTAGGAATGACTTGGATATTCCATAGAACCTAATTTTATTTTGTAAAAATCAGAAGTTATTTAATCTTGAAAAAATTTCTAGTTTATCTCATTCCTTATTTCGCTGAGATACACTAACATATCAGCTCATCATTCTGGTCATAATATACAAATTTACAGGACAAAAGAGGCTGAAATGTAATTTTAAATGTATTTTCTTTTCTTTAGGGGGGTGTTGTAGGTGTGTGCTGTGTGAGGAGTATGACCTAGTGGGGGTGGGGGTTAAGGTACCTGAGGGCCAGAGGAAAAACTCTAGGTTTTTTCCTCTGAGGAAAGGTCTTTCAGTGAATCTGAAGCTAGAACACCAGCAAGCCACAATGATATTCCCACACTTGTGCCTCTGAGAAGAGCCAGAGTACAGCTATGTGGGACCATGCCGGAATCTTATATGTATCCTAAGGATTTCAATTAAGGTCCTCATTCATGCACAGCAAGCATTCTTAATCCAGTCCCATACTTTGAAAAATGTATACACTTTAGTGTATTGCAAATGAAGTACTCTTAAACAATGTAGACCAAATTATTTGATAGATAGTAGTCATGAAAGTCTATATGTGTCTTGATATCTCCTCAAGTTCAGGAATCCTCCTGAAGCTCAAGAGAACAGGTACTTGAGAGCTTGCGCAGTTGGGAAGGCAGACATTTATGTCACCAGAAGTATTATGTAACAGAAAATAGTGTGGTAATGCCCTTTTTCAACTGCATTTGCAAAAAGGTATGTCATTCCATGAAATTCTGGTTTTCTTTCCTATTGAGATCACAGCATGATGATATTGTTTGGTATTTTCATATTTTCTGTCGTGAAAGTAATTTGATATATAACCAATATCTAAACAGCTCAATAGTTAATTCTCATTTATTCTTCTTATAAGACTTCAATTGTTTAAGACTTCAATTTGTGAGAAGTCGGTGACAAATACAATGTGTGGTTGCTATCATCTCAGGAGGCATTCTTTATGCGAATTGCAAAGGTATGGGGTAATCTAAACAAATGACAGAACAGTGACCAGGTGACTGACACTTCTGTGTTCCAAGTGACTGATGCTAAACTTTGGATCAGAAAATAGGCCAATGTCTCATATCTCAAGAGAGGAGGTGAACTCCGTCAATCCAATACTGCAGGGAGGGTTTTAGAATGATCACTCCGTGGTCACTCTTACTTTCCATCCTTATCTCTGTGACATCTATTCATTTAGAAGGACATTTAAAGTGATAAGATAATGAAGAGGTTCAGGACAGGAGAGGCTTTGGACAGTGGGCAAACGGAAGTGTAAATTTCAATGATCAATTTGTTAGGATAAACGGACTCTCTAGAATAACTATAGCAAATGATAAAAATGTTTTTTTAACTGATGCTCTTCCTGTTGGTGTCTACTTCAGTGAGACTAGTTTTTTCTAATTGAACATGGTTTTTACTTATAGCTACAAAAATGAGTTAAGAAGCAAAAATAAATATAAGTAGTTATGCAATAATTTGTAGAGAACGTACCTGCCCACAGTGGGACAAAAGAGTGAAGTGAACCAGCGGCAGCAGCAATACGCTGGGCGCCCCTAGGGTCTAAGCAAACAAAATCAATGCTTGAGCTGTACTAGGCTTAGCGAAACTTAGTTTCGTTCCTGTACTTCAAACTATGAGCTATTTTTCTCTATCATTTCCTCCAATTTGATAAGGATGTGGCCATAATTGTATTTTCTCCTTTCATTTATATTTGAAAAGAAGAAAATGAATACAATAGCAAAAGAAAAGAAACTGAACTTCAGCCACCCAGAAATAACCTTTGCATGCTCAGGGGAATTGGGAATTTCTCTTGGCAGTATGCTTCGTCCTGAAATGTGTGTGCTCCTACTTGCTTAGGAGAAAAAACATTCTCCAGTGTTTGAGTCCCAAAGAAAGCAGCTTTCTGGAGGCAAAAAAAGGTTAGAATTAACTAACTCAATCTACTCTGAAAGAGTAACTCAAGCACATTTTCTTTATTTGGCTATAACTTGTGTACATTAAGTGTCATGCTTATCAAGTATGTTGTTTGACATGATAAAATAGCCTAACATACGGCCAACAATGCAAAGGTACAAAACAATAAGCAATTATATTTGGAGTGGATGCTGACTTTTGGTGACCTCCATGTGGCCCGGCTGTCATTGTTCATGCTTCTGTGTTCTAACAAATGTGTTGAAGTCTAAGCGTACTCTGACAGGGTTAACGCAAATATTTGGGAGTTGGTAGACTATCAGCCTATGGAAGGCTGTCTCAGTTCTGCTAGGTTTTCAACCAAGGCTATGTGGCTTTACAGCTTTGAACAGATTTCAATGGTCAGACGGTCCGAGGAAATATCTAAGCAAGGGCTGGTCTCTCTCTGCAAGCATTTTTCAAGTTTCTTCTTAGGGCACAGATATTCATGTCATGAGTCAATGCAAATTACACGACTAAGCACATGTAAGAGGAACATCAGAGAAAAAGACTCCACTACTCATGTGTTTTGCAAGACTCACGGAACATTTCACTGGATAACCTAACACAAAGACCCTTGGAGAGATCAAATTCTTTGCTGCTCACAGCCTTAAATGAGAGAAGAGTGGCTGTTCTGATCACACTTGGAGTTTCAGTCAAGACATGGTTACAGCAAGATGGAGTTGTGGATGGCAGTTTATGTAAGCCAAGCATAGCTGGTCAGATTCTTCAGAGTCCACAGATAGAGTCGATAGAGTCTATAGTAGATAGAGTCATAGTAGATCACAGATGATTTCCTTTTACACTGAAGTTAAGTTTAAACATCCAGACCCAGGAATAATTTATTTTGAGACTAAGTTTTTCAAGAATTATTGCCTTTCCATGCTTGTCTTTAAAACATTCTTGTAAGAATTGAAATGCCTGGGTGCATTTACAAATGAATGTGCTTTTCCATTCCTACTGACTGTCGTATTTATTTTTTTACTGGTAAACAACTACAGATTTTACTTTTGATATTTCTGAATGCATGTAACCATTTCCACTGGTGTGAATTAGATGAAGTAATCTATTGGATAATAAGCCTGTGTGTCTGAATGTCTTCCTAACCATGGTGACTTTATTTTGGGGATCACTGCCTATGTAAAAGTCATTCCTCCTTATAGCAACGTCTGTGACTATGTATGGCTATGGCACACAAGTCCCACAACATTCTTGTGTTAGAGGTATATTTTCCAAATGCATTACTATTTTGGAGAGAAACCTTCTATGAGGCATTTAGGACAAGAGGTTGGGGTCTTCACTAATAGATCAAAACAGCTGCAGAAATGGTTAACAAGAGCAGGTTCTTGTCTTTACTCCTGTCCAATGTGACAATAATATGTTTGTCTCCCCTTTTCACTTTAATGTTGTTTCATATGTAGATACAGCAAGAATTCCTCACCAGAAAAATTGTACTTTTATTTTGGACCTACCTCTTCCTTTTCTATAACCTCTCCAAAACAGTTATCACCTTTCAAAACATAGTTACTATTTTTTCTTCACATGAATAACATGCACATCTGCTAGATATATGTAGAGTGTCTCTGTCCAGCCCATGCACGCCCTTTGGTTGGTGGTTCAGTCTCTGTGAGTCCCCATGTTCCCAGGTTAGTTCACTCTGTAGATTTTCTGTGGTGTCATTGACCCCTCCAGCTCCCTCAATCTTTCTGCACTTCCACAAGCCTCCCCATGCTCCTCCTATTGGTTGTGGGTCTCCGCATCTGTTTCCATCAGCTGCTAGATGAAGCCTCTCAGAGAAAAGTTATGTTCGACTCCTCTCTGCAAACATAGCGAGTATCATTAATAGTGCCAGAAGTTGGCTCTCTCCCACGAGGTGGGTCTCAAGTTGGGTCAGTCATTGGTTGGCCATTCTCTCAATCTCTGCTCCATCTTTATCCTTACACTTCTTGTTGGGAAGACAAATTCTAGGTCAAAGGTTGCATGAGTGGGTTGTTGTCTTGCTCCCTCCACTGGAATTCTTACCTAGCTACTGAAGAAGGTGATTTGAAGTGTCATATCCTCCACTGCTAGGAGGCTCATCTAGGGTCACACTCAGACTCTGGTAAACATCCCCACCCCAGCGATGCTCCCCTGTTCAGTTCTCTCTCCTCACCACCCACCCCCACTGTCTCCACACTTAATCCTCACCTTGGTTCCCCTCCCCTCCCTTTCTCCTACCTTGGTCCCTCTCCCATCTACTTTTTTCTTTTCTTGCACATCTTTTAGTGTTGTCCTAGATAATACTTTATCTACAGATAATGATTTTTTTCTCTTGTATTCATTCTAATAATACGTTTTAACAATATGTTTCTTCTTATTTCACTTCTCTGAGCCCTAATTTCCATCAGGGTACATATGATTCTTCTCCCTGAAGTTTCTGATGCTTTATGTCAAGAAGGGTGCATTTGTGAAGAAAACTTTTGCACTCCGAATGCTAGAATGCTACTCAAATCTCAGAAAATGAAAAGGGACTGTCAATCCTGGATGCAGATAATGTGCATGTATTGACAGTTGCTACACGGGTTTCCTTGGAAGCACAAACGTGGCAAAATGTTGATAATACTTTTGTTTTCCAATTATACAATGATATGCATTTTATAAAGTATAATATTCATATATTTTAACAAGATTTTCATGTTCCTTGTCATGCCTGCTGTTATTTACCTTAAAAAAAATAGGGTTGGGGGTAAATGCACAGAACACATATAGGATGTTGTGTGTAGTTATGATCCACCTGTTTACTTACAGTATGTAAAACAGGAAGGGTAAACAAAGATAGTAAAACTAAATGTAAAAACAAATTTAGGGAATATCTATATCTTACTGGCTTATAATGTTATAGTGAAATTGGGGAACAAAGTAGTCCAGAGTGAGGGACATGAGGGAGGGAGAAGCAAATAAGAGGCAAGATGAGAACAGTCCTATATTCAGCTGGAGATGGAGAGGCCCAGGAGAAAAGAAATGTATATTAAACACAGAAACTTGGATGGTATTATGTCACACAAATCTTTATGCACTGGAGCCCCACGTCTCATGTCATTCTTTTTTGTAGTTACTTGAATTGAGACAGAGAAGTAGAAGAAAATCCAAACCTAAATAACTCTTCTTGTATTGGAAAATCTATTCATAAATACACTTTATAAAACTGTTTTGTTTTTTCTTACCTATTACTTTGAATACTTAGTTTACTTTGAGTATTTACTTTTAAACTATTAGAAAAGAACAAGTGGTAATATTCAGATATAGTAAAATGATCTTTCCCTGAATAGAAGTTTTATAACAGAATAATTATTAACTTGCAAAATTACTTAAGAAAATTGTTAATTAGTGTTTCGTTAAATATATAAGGACAATTTAATACATTCTGGGCAATGAGTAGTACAGAAAATAATTCAGAACAAACACAAGAGTAAGAATGAGGAATAGAGGATACTATTTTCTTATAAAATTCTTGTAAAGCACATAAAGAGAAAGAAAGCATGAGAAGGGACTTTTTAAATTTAAAATGTAATGTTCAGAGCCAGGGAACTCTTTGGATTCACTGAGGAAAAAATATCCAAACTTTAACATATTTAACTTATTTTTAAATGTCAGTACTTTAGCATTTTTATTTTCCTTTAAAAAATACAAATAGGCTAAGGTCAGAGGGAAGGGGATGAGGACCTCCCCTATCATTGAACTTGGGCAGGAGCATCAGAGGAGATGAGAGAGGGAAAATGGGATTGAGAGGGGACGAGGGAGGGGGCTACAGCTGGGATACAAAAAGAATAAATTGTAATAAAAATTTTTGAAGAAAAAATGAAAATTAAGACTGTAGTTTTGATTCTGCCTCTTGGAAGACAGAACATTAAAACTGAAGGGCTGTAAGGACTCTGCCTTTGTGAGAGGGAAAGGATAGAAGAACAGGAGAGGGAAGGGAGAAAGAGTACAAATAGATCCGATTTGAGTGGAACACAAGGTGGAAGGCACAGACTGAGATAGGAGGTTCAAGACAGAATTGTTTATTTCAGCTTTTGTGCATGATAGGACAGGCAGCTGAGAAGTTGAGAATAACAGAGTCTGAGAGTATGTGAGGATATTTGTTGCAAATGCTTGACACATCAGAATTTTTACAGCAATAGAGTGAGTCATAACAAAGATGACATGATGGACTAGGGTAAATATATTTGTTGCAGTGAGCTATGTGGTTGCTATTGAAACCACTCAAGTTCACCATTGTAGCTAAAACTGGACATAAATAATAAATGAACTAATGTGTGTAGCTGTAGCCCAACAAAATCTTTCCACATACGGAGGCAACAAGCTCACCAAACTCCTGTCAGAAGGAAGGCCTTAAAAATATTTTCACAGCAGTTGAAAATGTTCCATTTCTACTTCTGGCTGTATTTCAGGCATGTAATTGAAAGTATAATTTTTAAAATTAATGTCACTATAAAAAAATCTGGGCCCAGGGGTGCCTGCAGAAACTGATGAATCAACCAAGGACTATGCATTGAGAGGACCCCTTGCTCAGATGTAGCCCATGGGCAGCTCAGCCTCCATGTAGGTTCCCTAGTAAGGGGAACAGGGGCAGTCACTGGCATGAACTCTGTTGCCTGCTTTTTGATCATCTCCTCCTGGCTAGGTGGCCTTACTAGGTCACTGAGAAAGAGGATGTAGACAGTCCATATAAGACCTGATAGGCTAGGGTCAGATAGTTGGGGAAGAGGACCTGCCCTATCAGTGGACTAGGGGAAGTCCATAGTGGGGAAGAGGGAGGAAGGGTGGGACCAGAAGGAGATGTGGGAGGGAGCTAGAGTGGGATATGAAGTGAATAAACTGTAGTAAATAATAATAACAACAAAGAAATGATGAAATAATAATGAAATAATAATAATGAAAATGTAGAAAATAGAAACACAGGAGTTTTACTCAGGTGTAAAAAATAAAATAAAATTTGGAGATAAATGGGTAGAACTATAACGTATCCTACAGAAGGTAACTCAGACTCTGAAAGACAAGTGCCATATGTGCTCTAGTTGTGGGTCTCAGCTTTGAATTTTTAAGTGTGTATACAGCCTGTAGGCTTAGATTTTTCACCAAACCTACTTTATGTAGGGTTCTTAAGCACCTTTACCTCTCTCCCACCCCCCTGCAACTTTAGGTAGGAGATTAATGGGGAAAGGGGCCATAGGCCTCTTTTCATCTACTTCCTGTTGATTAGAGTTGGTGGATCTCTAGGGGATTACCAGACCCAGTCGTCAGGATGCCAGGAGACCAGTCCAAGGCCAACACAAAGCAGTGAAAGCCTAAAGACTCAGTGGGATTGCCTGGAGAAGCTCTCTGCGATGTTTTTCTCTGCGAAGCCAAGTGTTGAAGAGTAAAGATCAGCCAGCACAGGTGTGATCCAAAAAATAATGTTTCTCTCTACCTCTCTCTATATCCTCTCAAGGTTTACCCACAGATATCGTCAGCTGGCCATAGTCATGCCCCTCGCATGAGAGAGCAAAACTTCATGTGCCCTCTCACAAGCCAAGCTAGGCAAAACATCACATGCCCAGCTTGGAGCAAAATATCACATGACCAAACTGAGTCCAGAAACTTCCACTTCATCAATCTAAAGACAACACAGGATCCAGGGAAATGGAAGAGAATCATGGTAGGAAGTAGAAGATTTTTAGGGGGATCAATAGCAGTGTACAGGTGTCATACAGAGAAATTGGAACAATTGGGGTTAATTTTAACTAGCAAATGGCCTTTGGAGAATAATACAGAGAGAGAGGGAGGAAGGGGATATAAGTTATATAAAAAAGTGTTTGAAAAAAACCTATGCTATATGGACCTCTACATTACTAAAACAGCATAATTCCTAACTGCATCCTAAATACTTAACATATATTGACAATAAGTATCCTCTCACCTCTCATCAGTGAAGCTTCTC
Organism: Meriones unguiculatus; assembly: GCF_030254825.1. Taxonomy (NCBI): domain Eukaryota; kingdom Metazoa; phylum Chordata; class Mammalia; order Rodentia; family Muridae; genus Meriones; species Meriones unguiculatus. The sequence goes on along the minus strand of NC_083362.1, from coordinate 20,615,527 downwards.
TTTTTTAATTAAATTTTTACTTTTTGTATTAATTACATTTTATTCACTTTGTATACCAGCTGTAGTCCTCTCCCTCATTTTCTCCCAATCTCACCCTCCCTCCATCCTCTCCTTCTATTCCCTTCTCCAAGTCCACTGATAGGGAAGGTCCTCTTCCCCTGCCATCTGACTGTAAGTGAAGCTTCCTTTTAAGGCAGAGACCACAAAAAAACCATAACTAGTTCAAATACAAATAACAACTGACCAAGTGTTTTGCAGCTCTAAGTGACACAATATAATTCCTGTACCTAAAGTTCAAGAAATGTTATTAAAAAAAATTGGAATGTTACTAAAATACTGTTACTAAAAGCCATACTTGGAAGTCCCTTGTGAAATCATTTCTCCTAGAAATGACAAGATAACAGAACTATATAACAATGTATTGTGAATGACTGTCCTGAAAGGCAAGCAACCTCTATCTCAGGTAGTTCATCTGAGCCCAACTTGAAAAATATCATCATATCATCCCGGGTGGGCATGCTGAAAGTCTACAGCTCCACACAGAGGGGCAGAATATGAGAGAAGAGGCTCACCTGAGAATCCAGCTACTTCTTTCTTTTTTTTAATTTTTTTATATTACTTACATTTTATTCACTTTGCATCCCAGCTATAGCCCCCTCCCTCATTCCCTCCCAACCCCACCCTCTCCCTCATCTCCTTGAATACCCCTCTCCAAGTCCACTGAAAAGGGAGGTCCTCCTCCCCTTCCATCTGACCCAAGCCTATCAGCTTTCATTAGGTCTAGATGCACTGTCTTTCTCTGATAAGGCTGCTCCCACCTCAGGGGGAGGTGATCAAAGAGTAGGCCACTGAGTTCATGTCAGAGACAGTCCCTGTTCCCATTACTAGGGAACCCACTTGGACACTGAGCTGCCATGGTCTACATCTGTGCAGGGGTTCTAGGTTATCTCCATGCATGATCCTTGGTTGAAGTATCAGTTTCAGAAAAGACCCCTGGGCAAAGATTTCTCTGTTCTGTTGTTCTCTGTAGAACTGCTTTCCTCTCCATTACTTCCTATGTCCTTCTTCTTTCATAAGATTCCCCGCACTCTGCCCAAAGCTTATCTATGAGCCTCAACATCTGCTTTGATATCCTGCTGGGTAGAGTCTTTCAGAGGCCCTCTGTGGTAGGCTCCTGTCCTATTTCTTGTTTTCTCCCTCTTCCAATGTCCTTCTCATTTGCCTTTCTGAGTGAAGACTGATGATCTAATTCAGGGTCCTCCTTCTTGCTTAACTTCTTTAGGTATACAGATTTTAGTATGTGTATCCCATATTATGTACTTGATATCCACTTATAAATGAGTATATACCATGTTTGTCTTTCTGCTGCTGTTTTACCTGACTGAGGATTATCTTTTCTAGTTCCCACCATTTACTTGCAAATTTCATGATTTCCTTGTTTTTAATTGCAGAGAAATATTCCATTGTATAAATGTACCACAATTTCTGCATCCATTCCTCAGTTGAGGGGCATCTGGGTTATTTCCAGCTTCTGGCTATTCTGAATAAGGCTGCTACAAACATGGTTGGGCAAATGTCCTTGTTGTGTATTTGAGCATCTTTTGGATCTATGCCTAGGAGTGTTATAGCTAGTTCTTGAGGAAGCGCTATTCCTAATTGTCTGAGAAAGTGCCAGACACAACCATTTTGGAAATCAATTTGTCCAGCTACTTCTTAAGACGTGGCAATGCTTCATGTGTCCTGGTGGAGGCAGTTTAGTATACACAGGCTAGAGAAGAACAGACCAAATGTTCCATCTATTCAACTATGGGAAAACCTTATTGTAATTGAGTAAGGCTTTTCAAGAGTGCCTGACTGAGTGCCTGCAGCCATGTAATTAACCCTTATCTAGGCTCTGTAAAGAAGCCCCAAAAATTATTTGGTCCTTCAGCATGAACTGTGGGTGTATCAAACCTATATTCGTTATTGGAACCTTGGAAGAATGGGGGCACACTGCCTTCTATCTTCCCAAAAGAAGGAAATTAGCAACATTACTTAATCAAGACCAGAACACTGAGAAAAGCAGTATGCATGCTAACATGGAAATAGCATATTAATATGGGTCCCCACTGTCAGATAAAGAACTACAAGCAGCTAAGAGTGTTCTCCTTGGAAATGAGCCCCCAACTGGATATCTAAAACTGACTGGGTGATGAGCATAAAAGTAACTGTACCTAGAAGTAAAACTAAACAGTTTCAACAGGTTGTATTTATATATTTAAGTGTGTTTGGTTGTATGTGTATGTTATCCAACAATAACAATTATTCAAAAGAGAATTTGAGAGGGATAAAGGGAGCAGTAACAGAGGGATTAAGGGGGAGAAAATCATTTTAAAAAAACGTATTTTATTACTTTAAACTATATATGGGATTGCACTAAACAGGATGATAAGGCTCCAATAAAAACCATAAGCTATTAAAAAAATAGTTAACGGTTCTTACCTAAAATTCCGTTCACCTGCCCAACAGTTGCCCATCAGGCTCAGCATCTGCTTTGATAGTCTGAAGGGCAGAGGCTTTCAGAGGCCCTCTGTGGTAGGTTCCTAGGTTGTTTCCTGTTTTCTTCTTCTGATGTCCATCCTCTTTGCCTTTCCGGATGGGGATTGGACATTTTAGTTAGGGTCCTCTCTCTTGCTTTAGATGCACAGGTTTTAGTGGGTTTGTCCTATGTTGTATGTCTATATGAGTGAGTATATACCATGTGTGTCTTTTTGCTTCTGGGACAACTCACTCAGGATGATCCTTTCCAGATCCCACCATTTACCTGCAAATTTCATGATTTCCTTATTTTTCATTGCTGAGTAATATTCCATTGTGTAAATGTACCACAATTTCTGCATCCATTCTTCAGTTGAGGGGCATCTGGGTTGTTTCCAGCTTCTGGCTATTACAAATAAAGCTGCTACAAACATGGTTGAGCAAATGTCCTTTTTGTGTACTTGAGCCTCTTTTGGATATATGCCAAGTAGTGGTATGGCTGGATCTTGAAGGGCTGGAGAGGACAGGGTCTCCACAAGGAGAGCAACAGAACAAGAAAATTTGAACACAGGGAACTTCCCAGAGACTCATACTCCAACCAAGGACTATTCATGGAGATAACCCAGAACCCCTGCACAGATGTAGCCCAGGGCAGTTCAGAGTCCAATTGGGTTACATAGTAATGTGAAGAGGGACTGCCTCTGACATAATCTGATTGGCCTGCTCTTTGATCACCTCCCTCTGGGGGGGGGGGAGCAGCCTTACCAGGCCATAGTAGAGGACAATGCAGCCACTTTTGATGTGAACTGACAGACTAAGATCAGAAAGGAGAGGAGAACCTCCCCTATTAGTGGACTTGGGGAGTGGCATGCAAGCAGAGGGAGGAGGGAGGGTGGGATTGGGAGGGGAGGAGGAAGGGGCTTATGGGGGGATGCAGAATGAATAAAGTGTAATTGATGAAATATTAAAAAAAAAAAGTTACCGGCAAGGGCAACTTCCTTTCAGGTTGTTGGCCAGAGATGTCAAAGCAACTTTCAGTCAATATAGGATACAGCGTTGTCCTTACTTGTATGACAGATCTTGAGGATACGTTCTTGTTTGGAAAGACACCACACACTTTGAATATACGTCTTGGAAGAGATGAACTAGCAGCAGTTTTTTAAGCCAAAATCATAGTCAATGAGGTGACTTTTTGTTGTTGTTTGGTTGGTTGGGATTTTTTGTTTGTTTTAGAGATGGGGAAATGTGTTTTTGTTTCTTTTTCTTTTTAAGTTTACAATGACTTATACAGTAAGCTAATGAAGAAGAATATACCTGAGAAAAAGGATGGATCCCTGCTTTCTTTTTGAACAACAACAACAAAATGCACTCTGTGTAGATGACCTCCCATCCATGTCAGAAAGATAGAACACCAGTACATAGTCTCACGTTCAACTGCTCAGCCTGAAGCAGCAGCTACATGTTCTCAGCCTTTACTCTCAAAGAAGCACTGCCTCTGTCAGGCTTGATCGTCTGGGGTTTATTCAACTGATCCAGCTCTGAAGGCAACATTGTGATTCTAGCATGCTCTGATATTCATCAGTTCTACTGATTTTCCCGAGATCACACTAATACCTACACTCATTCACTCACATTGTTCCAGGTTTCTTTATCTCTGTTTTATGCTTTCTTTTGTTTTGTTTCATTTTTTGAGACTGTCTCACTTTATAGCCCAGAGTGGTACTAAGCAGTCACTCTGCTACCTTTGTTCTCAAATGCTGGAATTACAGGTATAAGCTGCACATTAGGCTTCTAGCTCCTCTTGACTTTTCCATTTCTAAGGATGGAATTTCTCAATGTGTACTTGAGAAATCAAACAATAAATTTCTCAAAAAACTATTATAATGGTTTTGGTGTGTCTAGGGACTTAAACATGAGTGTTTTATAAATAGTAAAATTTGGGAATATTAACCAATGTCTTTGGATGTATTATTTTAATGGGTCTTTTCTTCAGTGATGATTTGAATGGTGAAATTATAATAAAAACAATCCTCCTTTTGAGTTACAAAGGAAAGGTCTAATTGTGCTACTTTTGAAATTCATTAGTGATGGTGTATATATATATATACCATCACTAATGAATTGTGTATATATATATATATATATATATATATATATATATATATGCAATTCAGAAAATGTACATATTCTGGGTATTCAGACTATCAATTAATAGTTCTGAGACTATTGTCAAATGAGATAAAAACATTGATTAACTTTGTTAACTATGAATGTAAAAATTTCATGGAATTGATTTATAACTATGGTATTTCTTCCCTCATTTCATCTCATAAGGGACAAATGAACATAACAGTGACAGTGAACATACCTATGAAATTTATTCTAATATTAATTTTTCATCAAATACATAATAATGCTATAGAGATTAAATTACTGTGAAAAGGATTAAGTAGTATTTCTGTAGTAGGAAATCATAGTTGTTTGATGAAAAATTCACTGTAGGGACATGCAAAGAAAACAGAACAGGTAAACAACAGAATTAGAGAATCTGAGGACAAGAACAAGGGAGTTTTAAATATCAAGTGTCATCGACACAAGTAAACAGACACAAAGGGAAATAGATTCAGATGTACGTGAAATGCCATCAATCACATGTCCTCCTGTGTGAAGGAAGCAGGGAGGGATTTCCATGTGCACTATAATAATAGCTAGGAGGCTTTCAAGTCTGATAAAATAACATGTATCTGTACACATGTACAAGGATCAACATGTGTCAAAATAAAGAAAACCACAGAGAGACAGTATAGTACAAATGTTGAAAGCAATAACAGACAATAGTGATTTTGAAAGGGGAATGAATGAAGTAAAATGCCATGTAAATGCAGTTCTCAGCAAGACTAAGTGATGGCTTCTGGTCTCAAACTATCCAGACTAGAAGTCAGCGAGACAAATATTCAAGTTCTGAAAGAAAATAACCATTAATCCAGAATTCTACTTTTAGAAAAAGTATATACATTTAAAGGGAAAGGCGATTATAATAGTTTCAGGAAGTTAAAAGATTAAAGAGTTATTTGTTATCATTTGTGATCGGTAAATAGAAAAAGGAATTATCTTGGCATTGACGATGAGATACAATATCTTCAAACAATTGAAAAATATAATACTACTAAAATAGATAAATAGAGAATGATTTTTAAATATATATATGTTTTCACAAGGTTGAAATAAAACAAAGCTATGGAAATGTAAGAAGTAGGGTGGCGTAAAAACATAGAAATACATCAGTAAACAGTAGGGGAAAATTCACTAATGTGTATATTCATTTGAAAAAAGAGACAAAGAACATTAATAGAGTTTGTCTGGTAATATGGCATAAAAAGGAGGAAAACCTCTTCATTAGAATTTTAAGCAAAGAAATTAATATAAGTCTTACTAAACATCAAAGTTTCAGAGTCTGAAACAATGGAAAAAATATAATTTAAGGAGGAAGACTTACGGTCTATGCAGTAAGTACTCTTTGGGAAGCAGCCCCATGGGTGTCCTAATTTCCTCATTGGGGCCTGAGTTTGAAAACATGTTATGGGAAGGTTTGCTATAAATTAAAGGAGGAGACAGGAGCTTCACAAGGAGAGCAACAGATGCAAAAAGAATCTGGGCTCAGGGGTCTTTTCTGAGACTGATAATCCAACCAAGGATCATGCATGGAGATAACCTAGAACCCCTGCGCAGATGTAGCCAATAGAAACTCAGTCTCCAAGTGAGCTCCCTATTAATGGGAACAGGGATTGTCTCTGACTTGAACTCAATGGCAGGCTCTTTGATAACCTCCCCCTGAGGTGGGAGCAGCCTTATCAGGGCACAGACGAAGACAATGCAGCCAGTCTTGGTGAGACCTGATAGGCTAGGGTCAGAGGAAAGGGGAAGAGGACCTCCCCTATCAGTGAACTTGGGGAGGTACATGGGAGGAGATGAGGGGAGGGAGGGTGGGATAGGGAGCAGTGGACTTGATGACATGGGGGATGTGGGAGGATAGGACCAAGAGGAGATGAGGGACAGGACTACAGCAGGGATACAAAGTGAATACAATGCAATTTATAAAAGATTAAATTAATTTTAAAAAGAATGCCTGGGGGGGACTTCAAACGAAGAAAGAGAATTCAAATCACTGTATTTGAATACTTCTTAAGACAAACAGAATCTTCTGAGTGGCTAAGTGAGTGACCAACCTGAGGGTCCCTGTGGTTCCAGGACATTGGCTTTAGCTTGCACACAGACCCACCTAGATCAGAGGTCAACTTGGTGACATGTGCAGGCTGCACTGCACAGGAAAGCAGAGTGTAGAATTAAGATTGAGTTCTCAGGATAGACCAGCTGCTTGGATGTGTGTAGAAGCTTACCAAGAAACTTGTGTGGCCAGGATAGGCACAGCACTCAGTGCCTTTGCTCTCTCTCCACGAACATTGTTTTGATTACTCGTCCACTTCCATACCTTCAGACACATTCGATGAAGAGACACCCATCCTTGCACCAGCAGAGTTCCTCTGGTGCAAGAGGGAATGCTGCAGGGTAGTCCACAGTCCCAGACAGCAGGAAGTGATTGATCACGACTTCTTTACCTGAACCTCTGCTAGCTCCAGCACTGTGGTCACTATCATTAATTCATCCGAGAAATGGTCACTGTACTACCATGAGCAGCAGGTGACAGAGTAGAGAATTGTTAAAACTCCGTAGAACCTCCAATGGTTTGACCTCATCGGTCCATGGAGAGAAATAGCTCTACCTTTGAGTCTCGTGAACTTCTTAGAAAGAAATAATCTTTAATTTTAACAGAAAAATAGGTAAGGGTGTAATGTGTAGCCCGTGTCCCTGGCTTTTACCTTTTATTTTTCATTTTTTAAAATTTTTTGTCATTTTTTTCTTACTTCATTTGTTGTATATGTCCTCTCATTCCTACTTTGTTTCTTTTCTCACTCCTTTTTTTTCCTTTATGTGTTATTGATGTGTTTATTTTTTAATTTTTTTAAATTTATTTTTATCTTTTATTCACTTTCCATCCTTGTTGTCAGCCCATCCCCTCTCCCCTCCTAGTCCTTCGAACCTCTCCTTCTCTCCCTCTCCTCCTTTCCTCTTCCTCAGAAAAAAGGAGCTCCCTTTCCCATCCAGCCCAGCTCATCAAGTTGCATCAGGCCTGAGCTCATCCTCTTCCCCTGAGATCTGGCAAAGCCGTCCCACTAGAAGAAAGTGATCAAAAAATGGCAAGTGAGTCCATGCCTCATATAGTCCCTACTTCCCTCACTAGAGGACCCAGAATTGAATGACATCAAGGGTATACAAATAAGAAAGAAAAAGGTCCAACTATCTTTATTTGCAAAAAAATATGATAGCATACCTGAATGACCATAAAAATTTCACTATGAAACTCAGACAACTAATAAACACTTTCAGCGAATTAGGAGGATGCAAAATTAACACAAAAATTAATAGCCTTCTTAAAAACAAAAGACTAATGGGCTGGGAAGAAATTGGAGAAACAATAACTTTTACAATAGCCTCAAGAAGAAAAAAATCTTAGATTAAGCAAATGAAAGACTGGAATAATAAAAACTTTAATATATTGAAGAAAGTAATTGAGGAATATATCAGAGGGTGGGAAAATGTCCCATGATCATGGATTATTAGGATTAACATAGAGAAAATAGCAAACCTACAAAAAGCAATTTGCATATTCAATGCAATCTCCATAAAAACTTGAACATATTTCTTCACAGAAATTGAAAGGACAGTTTTCAGCTTTATATGGAATCACGCACACACACACACACACACACACACACACACACACACACACAGATCTACATGTATACACAACTAACGTAGTGAAAACACTCCTGAATATTACTACTACTAAATAATAATAATAATAAAGAAGAAGAATGATAATAATAATAAAATATATGTTAGGTAATGTTGTCTCAGGTTTTATTTTGTACTGCAGAGATATAGGGGTCAAAACCTTATGATAATGGCATAATAACACCAAGGGAACTGAACTGAAGACCCATACATTAACATTTCTATGAACACCTGATTTTTGACAAAAATGTCAAAGTACAAACTGGTTCTGAATAAACTAAATGTTCACATGTATAAAAGGAAAATAAATCCATATTTACTACCCTACAGAAAATTCAAGTCCAAAAAGATCAATAACCTCAACATAAGACCATATACTCTGACTCTGAAAGAAGAGGAAGTGGGAATAGTCTTGAACTTATTGGCACACACAACTGCCTCCCCACATATCCCTCCTCCACCAACACACACACACACACACACACACACACACACACACATACACAAAGACTTCCTGAAGAGGAGGACACTAACAGCACAGACACAAAGACCAACAATTGATTAAAGGGACACCATGAAACTGAAAAGCTTTTTTTTTTTTTATAAAATATACATCATTACTTAGGCAGCCAGGTACCGAATGGGAAAATATCTTTACTAATTAAATATATTGTAGATGGTTAATATCTAATATTTAAACAGAAGTTAAAAAAACATGACTAGACATCAAGAGAATAAGACAAATAAGGGCTACAGAACTAAGCTGAGAGTTAACAAATAATGAAACAGAAATGGCGGAGAAACACTAAAAAAAATGTTCAACATCCTTAGTGACCTGGGAAATTCATGTAAAAACTACTTTGAGATTTCATCTTACCCTAGTCATATTTGCCAAGAACAAACTCTACCTCACGATTGCAAGAATGTGGGGAAAAGGCAATACTCATCCATTGATGATAAGACTATCACCTGGTAGAGCTACTATGAAAATGTATGTGGTGATTATTCAGGAAGCTGAGAATAGCACTACTTCAAGATCCAGATATCTCATTCTCCAGCATATACCCAAAGACTCAATATCTTAATACATAAAAACTTGCTTATTAATGTTCATTACTGCTTTATTAATAACAAACAGAAATTGGAACAGCCTATATATCTTTCAATAGATAAGTAGATAAAGAAAATGTGATACATTCATATAATGCAACATTAAACAGCTGTTTAAAAAATAAAATCTTGAAATTCACAGAAATATGGGTAGAGCTAAAAAAACAATCATCCTAAGTGAGGTAACCCATACCCAAGAAGACAAATGTGTTATATATTCACTTTTGTGTAGATGTTAGTTGTCATGTCTTTGATAAGCATGTTATTGCCTGAATAATCACAGAGGTTAGGTATAGTGTAAGGAACTAGCAGGAGGGGAAAATTTTCCCAAGGTGGACATAATAGAATACATATTTTACAGAGAAATGAGGTGGGAGTAGAATAGGAAGATTAAATGACGAGGGGGAAGAAGAGGGTAACAAAAGAATACAGGGAAGAACAGCTAAAACTAAAGCTCATTTTCAGGGTCATATAAAATTTAAGAATCTTCTTAAAACATATTCACTCATTAAAGTAATCAATATGGAATCAGCAAATCATGGGAGATACAAAGTTCCCACTACACATGTCTTGCCACCAAGTAAAACCCCCAGTGTGAGTTACTGGTCTGTAGCTAATCAAATTGTTGGTCAAAGGGCCCCATGGACTCCTCTCAGCATCTCGGGCTTTTGCCAGTGTTATTGGTTGCTCCCTGTAAAGTAATCATAAGACTCCATTGCTGAAGACAACACATACATATCTCACTGAATGCAGAGCAATCACACTGGAGCCTAACTTGAGCCTTCACCCCTACTTAGTGGTGTTCATGGTGCTGTAAGATACTCTGTGATCTCTGAAGAGAAACTAACTGTCACTTACCCGAGACTTACAACAGTGATCTAGACACAAAATATGCTGGTGCAATAGTGGCACATTGTTGTGGGAGTGCATAACTAACCTCTGATTGTATTTGTGTCCTGCTCCAAATACGCTGTATGTACACTGAGAACCCCATTCAGTCATAAAGAGGAAAATCACAGTGTCGTTTTAAGGAAAACGGATGGGACTGTAGATCACACTTTTATATAAGCAAACTTTTATAAGCAAACTGTTTCCTTTGATGTCAGACTGTAGGAGGGGAAACAGTCAAAAGAAAAAAAAGAGGGATTAGTAGAAGTTTAGAACAGAGGAACCACAATGCGAATGGGAAAAAGAATATGGTAAAGAATATGGAAGGAATAAGTATAACCAACACAAAAATATGAATGTTTGAAAATGTCACCAGGAAATCAAAAAATCAAACTGATACATGCTGATGAATATAAATGTACAAATGTATTTAGCTTATTTCTTTACACTCATCTTTGATATTTATTTTCCTGCTAAAGAGCTGGAAATACAATTAGTTTCTTCCTGTTCACTTTTCTAATTCTAACAGTTTTGAAAGGTTCTCTTTGAGAAGTTTTCATTAATTTCATTCATTTATTTAAAAGTACACTATATTAAGAGCATGAGGCTTTTAACAGATTTCTAAACATGTAATTGGAAATAGTGATATTTTTAGACAACATTTGTTCTTTTCAAAATTAATTGCTCAACTATGTTCATAGCAGTTTTATTCATAATAGACAGAAACTGGAAACAACCCACATGTCCCTCAACAGAAGAATGGACAAAGAAAATGTGGTACATTTACACAATGGAATACTACTCAGCTATTAAAACAAGTACATCTTGAAATTTGCAGGATGATGGATTCAACAGAAAGAAAAAATCATCCAGAGTGAGGTAACCCAACCCCCAAAAGACATGCATCATAGTACAATAGTACAAAATCACATATAAGTGGTTTTTAGCCATAAGGAACAGGATAACAATCCACAGACCCAAAGAAGCTAAGTGACAAGGAGGATTATCACTCAGAAAAGGAAATAAAATAGGCATCAGAGGGATAAGGGGAGGGAACTAGGTAGGAAAGTGGATGAGGAGGGAAGCAGGGTGGGGATTAGAAGTAGTGAGAGGGAGTCAAGGTGAGAGAAAAAAGAGAAGTAGAGAGAGTGGCAGGACATCTCTATGATTTGCCAGAGACCTGGTATAGGGGAGGATCTAGGAATTTATGGAGGTCACCCTAGCTGAGACTTCTAGCAGCAAAGGATGTGAAGCCTGAAGTGGCCGCTTACAGTAGCTATACAGGACTTCCAGTGGATAAATGAGAACACCAATCCACTAATAAATAATTCAACCTAAAACTTGTCCTGCCGGCAAGATGTACAGGGACAAAGATGAAGCGAGATTGAGTGAATGGATAACCAATGGGATTGAACCACGGGAGAGAACCAATCCCTGACACTATTACTGTTCATCCCATGGGAGAGAACCAATCCCTGACACTATTACTGTTATTCTACTTACTATGTTTGTAGAAGGAGCCTAGCGTAACTCCTCAGAGAGGCTTCACTCAGCAGCTGATAGCCAAACACTAGACGACAGAAGAGCTGGGGAAAGACTGAGGGAGCCTGAGGGGTCAAGGACTCCACAAGAATACCTACAGTCAACTAACTTAGGCTCATGGTGGGTCACAGACTGAACCACCCACCGAAGACCACACATGGACTGGTCCTAGGCCCCCTCACATTCATAGCAGATGTGCAGCTTGGTCTTCATGTGGATCCCCCAACAACTGGAGCAGATACCAGCTCTGAGTCTGACATCTCCTTTTGTATCCCCTTCCCTTAACTGGGTTGCCTTGTCTGGCCAAAGTAGAAGAGGATGGGCCTAGTTCTGCAGCGATTGAAGGAGCCAGGGTAAGTTGGTACCCATAGAGGACCTCCCCCTAATCTGAGGTGAATAAGAGGGGAGAATGGGGGATGGGAGGGAGACTGGGAGGAGAAGAAGGGAAGCTGCAATCAGGATGTAAAGAGAAAAAGTAAATAAACTTTAAAAATAAGAATCTACTTTTATGACAAAAGCTTTATTTCTGCACATCTGGGGGAATGGATTACAGATAGATGTGCTTTTGCTGATAGGGTGTATAGACATATATACAACAATATGAAATATTGTTTTTATAAGTGATGTTATTTTCACATGTTTAACATCATTTGATACAATCCTCTTGTTTCAACGTGGAATGTGAAATGTTAATCATTTTTAATTTTATTTTGTCAGTAGCTCAGCATTGTTTCAATGAGCAATACTTACTTTGTCCTGTGTAGGAATGCATACATTAAGCAGAGCTCTTACACTTCAAATTTAAAAAATTTAAAAAGTTATTATCTTTTGCTCAGTAAGACTTAAGCCAAATGTGTACCTAATAAATTTCCTGTGGATTATTTTAGAAGTCAAATATTAATAAATTACATATGGAATACTACTCAGCAATTAAAAACAAGGAAATCATGAAATTTGCAGGCAAGCGGCAGGAAAAGATTATCCCGAGTGAGGTATCCCAGAACCAGAGAGACACACACAGTATATACTCACTTATACATGGATATTAGACATAAAATATAGGATAAACGTACTAATAGCTGTACACCTAAAGAAGTTAAGCAAGAAGGAGGACCCTAGGTAATATGCTCAATTCTCATTCTGAAAGGCAAATGGGATAGTCATGAGAAGTAGAAGACAAGGAACAGGACAGGAGCCTTCCACAAAGGTTCTCAGAAAGACTTTACACACCAGGGTATCGAAGGACATACTGAGACTCATTAGCCAAACTCTGTCTCTGACATAAACTCAGTGGCTGGCTTTTTGATTACCTCCCCCTGGAGGGTTCAGCCTTGCCAGGCCACAGAGGAAGATGATGCAGCCAGTTCTGATGAGACCTAATAAGCTAGGATCAAATAGAATGGTTGTAGGTTCTCCCCTATCAGGGGACTAGGGAAATAGCATAGAGGGAGAAGAGGAATGGTGGGTGGGATGGGGAGGAGACGAGTGAGGGGGCTAAAGACCGGATACAAAGTGAATACATTTAAATAAACATATAGATAAATTTTAAAAAGGAAAAGAATGACTCTCTAATTTTCTCATCTCTATTTTCTCTCCCTTCATGCATTATATAAGTTATTTTTCTCTATCAACCTTTTATGTTCATTTTAAACAAAAGACAATTGAAATTGAGAATGCATTTATACACATAGAAAACAGTTTTGATTGAAAAATAGATTCTTTTCATATGTAATATATTCCAAATTTCTTCCCCTACTGCAACTCCTCCTACCCTCCTCCCTTCTGTGTCTGCCAGATCTGTGTTTTTAAATTTAAACATAGCAAGTACAATTACTCTATGTACCAGACACATTCTAAGTTCCTATCAAGTTAGGTACAAATGACTCTGATCTCACAGGCACATATTGTTTAACTTGAGATATCATTACTATAAGATTATAAAAACTTTTCTTAAATAATTTACATTTCTAAAATCTTCCGTATTATACACAAAAATATCTGACTCAAAAACCTGATAGAAAGGGAGGGTGGGATTGGGAGGGAATGAGGGAGGGAGCTATGGCTGGGATACGAACTAAATAATCTGTGATTAATATAAAAAAATAAAAATTATAAAATAAAATAAAACCTGATAGGGTAAATTGTCACTGAAACTGTAAAGTGTCTACTATCATTTAAATAAATAAAAAAACTGAAAACATTTGGTGTTTAATTGTAAGACAGATTTTGCATAAAAATATAGTGATCATTAAAATTCAAGTCCTAGGACCTAATTAAATGAAATTATTGCTTTTTTTCACCACACAAATTGGTACACACATTATTTAAACAACTGATAATTTGTGTAACACAATAAAATAATTACACTGGAGTTCATATTATTATTTGTTGAGAAATTGAGAACTGATTGCTTGATTAGGCTTAAATTTGATCTTAAAAACTAATCTTGAATAAAACCTCTATTTGATTAGATACATCTTTAAATTACAAATATTAAATGCAAATAATAAGGTTGCGGTATTGAAATTGGGTCAAGCTAGTAATATATCATTTTATTCCTTTCTAATTATCGTATCTATTACAAAGAAAATATACGGTAAGAACAATTAAATTGTGATATTAAATACTGCAGTGATACATGTAAAACATGTTGAAGAAGTGCTATTCAATTATCAATTCCAAATTAGAGCATTGAAATATTTGGAAGTAATATTGTCATATATTCTTTTTTTTAATTATTTTTATTTTCACTAATTACAGTTTATTCACTTTGTATCCCCCCTATATCTCCCTCCTTCCTCCCCTCCCCATCCCACCTTCCCTTTTCCCCACCTGTGTCTCTCTCCCAGTCCACTGATAAGGGAGGTCCTCCTCCCCTTCCCTCTGATCTTAGTCCATCAGGTCTCATCAGGAGTGGCTGTACTGTCTTCCTCTGTGGCCTGGTAAGGCTGCTCCTGCCTCAGGGGGAGGTGATCAAAGAGCAGGCCAATCAGTTCCTGTCAGAGACAGTCCCTGTCCTCACTACTGTGGAACCTACTTGGACACTGAACTGCCATAGGCTACTTCTGTGCAGGGGTTCCAGGACATCTCCATGAGTGGTCTGTGGCTGGAGTATCAGTTTCAGAAAAGACCCCTGTGCCCAGACTTGTTGGATCTGCTGCTCTCCTTGTGGAGCTCCTGTCCTCTCCAGATCATATTATCTCCCACTTCTTTCCCTGCACTCTTTATTAAAAATATTGGCTTTGAAAATAAAGCTGAAGAAGACTGAATTGAGAATTTCAACTTTTAGTATTATTTATTTACTTTATTTGGTATGTATGAGTGTTTTTCCTGATGCACGTATGAACACTGTGTGTGTCTCTGTGTGTGTGTACAGAGAGTTATGAGCTATCATGTTGGTGAAAGGAACTGAAGCCAGGTCCTCCAGAAGGACAAATGCTCATAACTGCTAAGACATCTGTACAATCCTTTAAAATAAAAATTCAATGAATTTGTGTTGACTTAATTCCCAATATCAAAATCAACATGTGAGTCATACTCTAAAAATTGAGTAGTTGTACAAAACTTCATTATTTCAAACATTAGTGCAGTTAGAGCATATTGAAAACTTTCATCTGTATGTGTAAATACCATGTCTTTGTCAGTCAATGAATTTTTTTAATAAAAAAATCATTAATGATACACAGATATTTGCCTTTCAATGCCTCCTGACAGCCAGGATTAGAGGTAAGAGTCTTGCCATATCCAGCCTGAGATGTGCTCTAAAACAGTCAGTATGACTGAAAATAAACATAAATTATCAAAATAAATTTGGTTATATACAAATGTGTAAGTATATGCCTTATATGGTTCTTTCTCTTGTTATGTTTGGTTCATTGTTTCATTGGTCTGGATTCATGGGCTGTGTGTTTCTGTAAAAAGTGTATTTCCATGAATTAACGTTTACTTCCTTTGTCTGTACAGACCAGTCTTACGGTCCTATTCAGGGCATGCTGAAACCCCAGAATATGACACTCTGAATTGAAACATGTTCTTTGGTAGATACAACTGAATCAAAATATTTCTATTTCAAAAAGTTTAGAACCCACACTTAATTATTTTTTGTTTTATCAAGGCAGTATTTTTAATTGTCTCTTGAATATATTGATATTTTGTACTATCTTTTGAAATATAGATTTCTGAAATAGCTAGCAATTGTAGGCTCTGAAATGTTTTCCATTCAAGGGTTGTTCCTGCCTTTTCTACGTATTTGGTTTGTCCTTCAAATACAGCTTAGTATAAAAAAAAGTATCTAAGTATTTAAATCAATGTTTGTTAAAATATTCATGTCCTCTTCACATTTAAACATTGGTATGTACGCAGCTCTGAGTTTTTTTTTAATTTTTTATTTAACTTTTATTAATTACACTTTATTCCTTTTGTATCCCCCCATAAGCCCCTCCCTCCTCCCCTCCCGGTCCCACTCTTCCCCCCCCCCTTTCTGCATGCATGCCTCTCCCCAAGACTGCAAATTTCACAATTTCCTTGTTTTTAATTGCTGAGTGGTATTCCATTGTGCAAATGTACCATGATTTCTGTATCCATTCCTCAGTTGAGGGACATCTGGCTTCTTTCAAGATTCTGGCTATTATGAATAAAGCTGATATGAACATAAAAAAAAAGAAGGAGAGCAGCTCTGAGTTTTAAAAGAAAATCATGGATAAGTTAACCACTAAGTAATAAATGTTTGTGATTCCCAGATTCTGGTTGTTGTGAATAAAGTTGCTATGAACATAGTTGAGAAAATCCTTGTTGAATGGGTGAACATCTTTCTAATAAATGCCCAGGAGTGGGATAGAGGGCTCTTGAAGTAGCACTATTCCCAGTTTTCTGAGAAAGCACCAGATTGATTTCCAAAATGGTTGTGCAAGTTTACATTCCCACGAGCCATGGAGGAAGGTTCCCCTTTCTCCACAACCTCTCCAGTGTGTATTTTTTCTTGAGTTTTTGATCTTAGCCATTCTGAGGGGTTTGAGAGGGAATCTCAGAGTTGTTCTAATTTGCATTTCAGTGATGACTAAGGACACTGAACATCTCTTTACATGTTTCTCAGCCATTTGATATTCCTATGTTGAGAATTCTGTTTAGATCTCTACCCTAGTTCGTACTTGGATTATTTGTTTCATTGGTGTTTAATTTTTGCATTCTTTATATATTCTGGATATCAGCCCTCTATCAGATGTAGGGCTGTTGAAGATTTTGGCCAGTCTGTAGGCTGTTGCTTTGTTCTGTTGACTTTGTACTTTGCTTTGCAGAAGCTTTTCAGTTGTCTCTCAACTGAAGAATAGACACAGAAGTTGTGGAACATATACACAATGGAATACTCCTCAGTTATTCAAAACAAGGAAATCACAAAATTTGCAGGGAAATGGATGGAACTAGAAAAGATCATCCTTGAGTGAGGTATTCCAGAAGCAGAGAGATATGCATGTATATATTCACTTACAAGTGGATATTAGGATGAACATACTAAAATCTACAGAACTAAAGATGCTAAATAGGACAGAGGTCCTAGGGAAGATGCTTAATTCTCATTCAGAAGGGAAAACTGGATAGACACCAGAAGCAGTAGAAGAGAGGAATCAGGACTAGTGCCTACCACAGATGTCCTCTAAAAGACCCCAATCAGCAGGGGATTTAAGTGATGAAGAGATACAACCATATGCACTCATGTGCTGTAAACATTCAAAACACACAAACATGTTGAGAAATTTGTTACATACACACAGCACAGAAAAACTTTGTTTCCCATATTCACATCCTATTTTTTTCTCCCACTACTGGGCACATCACTGTCTTTACAACGTGTAGGTTGAATAACGTAATTAGAGAGCTGAGGCAGAAAAAAGAAATTTCATAAAGCAAAACGTTAAAATACAATATGATTCTCCTATCTTTGACACAATCTACTGGAGAAATAATGTGATTATTTGTTAACTTGTAATTGTTCACTGTTTCAAAGTTCTGAGTGTCTCTTGACTTCCTTTTCTTAGTTCTGGAACACATTATATCAAAGCAGTTTCCTTTCTCTTAAGAAACTTAGCCTACAAATGATTGGTTTTCCCTGCTGTTTCAATAGCTTAGAGACTATTGTATTTGTCATCATAAAACCATTCCTCATAAGTTAAATATTACTTAATAGCAGATCTGACAAACTAATTGTTTTTTAATACTGGTTGATTTTAATTTTACTGCTTCGTAATGGCTTTCAGGGAGGTATCTTGAATGTTTCCAAATCCATTTTAAGCAAGCTCCTTCTGGAGGTCTTCATGCTGTTTCCTAATCTCATCCCTAGTGATTTAATTATTGTTTAACAAAGAAGTATTATTTTTTGAGATTTGCCTCTTTTACCTTCTTTTCAAGTTTTGACTGCCAGCTCTTACCACGAATCTATGGAGATGTTAAATATATTCCACAGAGTGCAGACAAATACACATGGAGTATATTTAGATGAAGGACTTTTCAAACTGAGAAAACAAGTTGCAGAATGTATAGGCCATGCTTAGTTCCATTTTAACATTTATTTTATACATCAATTTTAAGTCCTGCATGAGGAAGACTAAAGTACAGTTATTCTAGGACATAATGAAAATACGACTTTCTGATATAATCATAGTTTCATTATACTTTTAAGATTTAATTATTTTTATTTTAGGTTTTATCTTTTTTATTAAACTTTTATTTATCTTTTATATTAATTATAGTTTTTTCACTTTGTATACCAGCTGTAGCCCCCTCCCTCATTTTCTCCCAATTTTACCCAGCCTCCCTCAACTCCTCCCATTCCCCTCTCCAAGTCCACTGATAGGGGAAGTCCTCCTCCCCTTCCATCTAAACCTAGCTTATCAGGTCTCATCAGGTCCAGCTGCATTGTCCTCCTTTTGCAAGGCTGCATTGTCCTCCTGCCTGGCAAGGCTGCTCCTCCCTCAGAGGTCAAAGACCCACCCACTGAGTTCATGTCAGAGACAGTTCCTGTTCCCACTACTAAGGAACCCACGTGGATGCTGAGCTGCCATGGGCTACATCTGAGCAAGGGTTCTAGGTTATCTCCATGAACAGTCCTTGGTTGGAGTATCAGTCTCAGAAAAGACCCCTGTGCCAGATATTTTGGATCTGTTGCTCTCCTTGTGGAGTTTCTGTCATATTCAGGTCTTACTATCTCCCATTTCTTTCATATGATTCCCTGAACTCTGACCAAAGTTTGGTTATGAGTCTCAGCATCTGCTTTGATACACTGTTGGGTATTTTATGTTTGTTAATGTTTTTTTCTGCATTCATGTAAGCATATCAAGTACATGACTAATGCCCAAGGATGCCAGAAGAAACTCTACTGTTAAAGCCACTTTCATCAGGTAGCTTACGTCTCATCTCTCTCAGTAAGTTACTTTCTAGTACCATAGAACACTGACCAGAAGATAGCCATTCAGATATACATGGTTCATCAGCATATACAAGGTCTATAGGACAAAATAAACATTTTAATAATTCACCTTGCCTGTAGCACTTGTTGCTAAGGAATTGACTATGTCTAATGTGAGTTCTATTAAGTTATATCCCAGTTCCCACACAATGCTTATGTTCTACCCTTATTTTTTCACTCAGCTTCTGACACAGAGCCTGACTCTCAAATCACTATTGGACTGACAGCCAAATCTTCAGTTTTGTATTTCACAAACAAACTCTCTGCAGGAGAAAAAAAAATCAAGTAAAAATAGATTCAGAAATTGTGGTACATCTACACAATGGAATATTACTCAGCAATGAAAAATAAGGAAATCATGAAATTTGCAGGTAAATGGTGGAAACTGGAAAGGATCATCCTGAGTGAGCTGTCCCAGAAGCAGAAAGATACACACAGTATATACTCACTCATATAGACATATAATATAGGATAAACCTACTAAAATCTGTACACCTAAAGAAACTAATCAAGAGGGAGGACTCCGACTGAAATGCTCAATCTCCATCCCGAAAGGCAAAGAGGATGGATATCAGAAGAAGAAGACAACAGGAAACAAGTTAGAAACCTGCCATAGAGGGCCTCTGAAAGGCTCTGCCCTGCAGACTATCAAAGCAGATGCTGAGACGTATGGCCAACTGTTGGGCAGAGTGCATGGAATATTATGAAAGAAGTAGGAAGTAGCAAGATCTGGAGAGGACAGGAACTCCACAAGCAGAGCAACAAAACCAGAAAATTTGAACACAGGGGTCTTCCCAGAGACTCATACTCCAACCAAGTACCATGCATGGAGATAACCTAGAGCTCCTGCACAGATGTAAGATGTAGTCCATGGCAGTTCAGTATCCAAGTGGGTTCCATAGTAATAGGAAGAGAGACTGACATAAACTGATTGACTTGCTCTTTGATCACCACTCCCTGAGGGGGGAGCAGCCTTACCAGGCCACAGAAGATGACAATGCAGCCACTCCTGCTGTGATCTGATAGACTAAGATCAGAAGGAAGGAGAGGGGGACCTTCCCTATCAGTGGACTTGGGGAGGGGCATGCATGAAGAAGGAGGAGGGAAGGTGGGATTAGGAGAGGAGTAGAGAGGGGTTTATGAGGGGATACAAAGTGAATAAAGTATAATTAATAAAAGTTTAACAATGTAAAAAAATAATCAAGTAAAAGAATCAAGTAAAAAGCATGAGCACCCAACTCTCATGTTTCTGTTAGGAGGAAGTTAAAAACTAATGTAAGAGGGTTATACACTAATGCCATGAATTTTCATCTTTCTCAGCATGCTGTTAGAAACCTCAAGTCAATACTATAGAATTTCTAAATACAATTCAGGACGGCAGAAATTGATAAGAACTCATGCCTTGCATGAAATTTTGGTTTTTAGCACTTCTGAGATAAGTAATGGGCCACACTCATGGTGGAGGAAGTGTAGAATACGTAGCTGTGGGATATTAGCTTGAGCTCAATGATAGTCTAAGATATGCAAAGTGAGCGTTTGAGCATTTCAAATACCAAAGATGCTGTGAGGAAATAATAGCTGGAGGACAGCTTTCAGCAGGGAGGACTTTATTGTGCAATGAAAATTGCGCTCACTGTTTTACAAGACTGGGGAAACAGAAGCATCTCCATAGATGTGTATGAAATTTAGCTGAACACATTAATTTCTCTAATATCAGATGAAATTATTAATTTCCATCATGTTTCTGAAATGTTACATAGTGTGTTATGAATTTTAATTAATGCAAATATCTCAATGCTCAGCTGGGCAATGGTAGCACACTTCATTAATCCCAGCACTCTGCAGGTAGGCCCAAGAGGATCTCTGAGTCTGAGGCCAGCCTGGTCTACAGAATGAGTTCCAGAACAGCCATAATTTTATAGAGAAACCCTGTCTCCTTGAGAAACCAACCAACCAACCAAATAAACAAATGCTTTAGAAACATAATAAATACTCCTTTAAAAAGCTACAACATATAAAAGGAGAAATTATCTAGAAATTGCTCTAAGTAATATATATGTGTATATTTCCAAATATTCAAAATTTAAGTTTAATACCTATTATTTAATAATCTTTAGGAATGGACCTTCTAATATGGCATAGAGGAGAGTTGGCTATGCTATCCTGTCCCTTTTACAGGATAAAGGTAAGATGTGCTTTACGTGACTCACTGGTGAAGAAACAGGTAGTGCTTTCTGCCATCGCCCCAGTGGATACATGAGACTCAGTCTTCCCGAACTGCCTTCCCAAGCTTGCTTACAAGAGATTCTAGGTTTTTCTTGGTCCTCGCTATGCAAATAATAAGCTTATGCATACAGGTGTTTGGTCTCACCAGACACAGCTAAGGTGGTGTCCAGGGTACATACAATAGGCCACCTTCATTGAGTTTGAAAAAGGTCCACATCAAAAAGCAGGGCCTGGGTAGGAAGAGGACAATGAGGGCAGGGGTCAGATGTGGGGAGAGTGGGAAGGGGAAGTAAGAGGGTTTAGAGAGAAAATGGAAACTGAGGGCAGGGGCATTCCTGAGACAAACTAGAGACCTGCAACAGGGTAGGCTACAGAGAGGATATGGGGATGTCTCTATCTGAGCCTCCTAGCAGGAGAGAAGAGGGTCATGGAGACTGAAGAAGCCACCTTCTAGCCAGGCAGGACTTATAGTGGTGGAGGAGAAACAGCAATCCACCTGCAAAACTTAAGACCCAAAATTTACTCTGCCGACAAGATGTGCAGAGATAAATATAGAGACTCAGGGAATGTCCAGCTAATGCCTGGCCCAACATGGGACTCACCTGAGAGCCAACTGCTGACACTAGTAACGATATTCTGCAATGTTTACAAACAGATCCCTAGCATAACTGTCCTCTGAAAGGCCCCACTCGGCAGCTGAATCAAACACTGAGGTGAACAGCCAAGCATTGGACCGAGCTTAGTCATGCCTGTGGAAGTTGGGGCAGGACGGAGGGAAGAAGGATAGAAGGACCTGGAGTGGACAAGTACACCACAAGAAGACCAACAGAGTCAACTAACCTAAACCCATGGGAGCTTACAGAGATGAAAACACCAACCAAAGAACATTCATGAACTGGATGTAAGCTCCCTACACATACGTAACTGATGGGTGATTTACTATTCATATGGGTCCTCTAGCAAGCTGAACGGGTGTTGTCTATAGCATGGACTTTGTTGCCTGCTTTTTGATCACTTTCCCCTAACAGGGCTAACTTACCTATCCTCATTGGATGAGGATGAGCTCAGTCTTGATGTGACTTGATGTGCTGGGGTGGTCAGGGGATTTCTGCTTTCCTGAGGAGAAGAGGTGGGGGAAAAGAGGGAAGAGGGTAGGACCGAGAGGGGAAGAGGGAAGGTGCTATGATCAGGATATAAAGCAAATACACAAATTAAAAATAGAATTTAAAAAAGAGAGAGGAAAAAAATAACAAAATCAAACAAACTCCAAGAAAACAACAAAACAAACAAACAAACAAACAAAAACGGGGTCTAAAGTGCTTGGTCAGACATAGATGTTCCACTCTGGAAAGCAACACTTAAGTTCACTTAGGTTTTTAAGGTAAAGTTGCACATACTTATTCATCTCATTTTTTTGACCATATCCAATTCAATAATCATCTTCTAAGTATGCATACCACATTTAACTCTTACATGTTATCAGCAGACATGGAGCAAGCTCCGTGGGGGGATGAATCATTATTATTGTTAGAGCTCTGTTAATTTAATTTGTACTTTTTATTCTTGATGTTTGATGATTTGTTAATTTTCCAACTTAAAACACACACACACACACACACACACGCAAAAAAACAAAAACAAAAACAAAACAAAAAAAAAGAGATTGTGCTTCTATGCACTGTCCAACCTGACTTCCTTTAGAGAGGGATTTCTTTTTGCTTGTTTAGGTGCAAATTATTATTTTAATTTAATAAACTGTTGCACTTATGCTAAAGAAGGTAAAAGATACTTTATGTTATTTGTGGCTATTATAAAGGGAGTTGTTTCCTTAATCTCTTTCTCAGCCCTTTTGTCATTTTTTATACACAAGGGCTACTGATTTTTTTTTTTTTGAGTTAATATTCTATCCTGCCACTAGCTTCCTTGAAGGTGTTTATCAGCTGAAGAGTTTTTAGGGATCATTCATGTATACTATCATATCATCTGCGAATAATGATACTTTGACTTTTTCTTTTCCAATGTGTATTTCCTTGATCTCCCTTAGTTGTATTATTACTCTAACTAGGACTTCAAGAACTATATTGAAGAGATATGGAGAGAGTGGGCCTTGTTCCTGATTTCAGTGGGATTGATTTAAGTTTCTCTCCGTTTGGTTTGATGTTGGCTCTAGACCTGCTGAACATTGCCTTTACTCTGTTTAGATATGTGCCTTGTATCCCTGATCTCTCCAAATTTTTTTTTGTTTATTATTATTATTATTATTATTATTATTATTATTAATTACACTTTATTCATTTTTTATTCCCCCCATAAGCCCCTCGCTCCTCTCCCTACCGCTCCCACCCTATCTCCCCTTTCTGCATGCATGCTCCTCCCCAAGTCCACTGATAGGGGAGGTCCTCCTCTCCTTCCTTCTGATCTTAGTCTATCAGATCACATCAGGAATGGCTGCATTGTCTTCTTCTGTGGCCCGGTAAGGCTGCTCCCCTCTCAGGGGGGAGGTGATCAAAGAGCAGGCCAATCAGTTTATGTCAGAGGCAGTCCCTCTTCCCATCACTATGTAAGCCACTTGGACACTAAACTGCCATGGGCTACATCTGTGCAGGGGTTCTAGGTTATCTCCATGAATAGTCCTTGGTTGGAGTATGAGTCTCTGGGAAGTTCCCTGTGTTCAAATTTTCTTGTTTTGTTGCTCTTTTTGTGGAGTTCCTGTCCTCTCCAGCTCTTACTATTTCCCACTTCTTATATAAAATTTAATGTGTCTGGTTTTATGTTGAGGTCTTTGATCCACTTGGACTTCAGTTTTGTACAGGGTGATAAGTATGGATCTATTTTCATTTTTCTACATGTAGACATCCAGTTAGACCAGCACCATTTGTTGAAGATGCTATCTTTTTTCCATTGTATGGTTTTGGTGTCTTTGTCAAAATCAGGTGTCCATAAGTGTGTGGGTTTATTTCTGGGTCTTCTGTTCAGTTCCATTGATCCACCATTCTGTTTCTATGCCAGTACCATGCAGTTTTTATAACTGTTGCTCTATAGTACAACTTAAGATCAGGGATGGAGATACCTCCAGACGATCTTTTATTGTAGAGGATTGTTTTAGCAATTCCAGGTTTCTTGTTATTCCATACAAAATTGAGAATTTTTCTTTCCAGGTCTGTAAAGAATTGTGTTGGCAGGAAGACTCCATTTTCTTGATCTTTCAAAGTGAATTTGCTATCAGCCACCAACAATGGCTTTCCACACACAAGAGTCTCAAATTAAGTAGGTACTCCACATTTTTTCTGACTCTTGTGTGTGGAAAGCCATTGTTGGTCTCTTCAGCTTCTATTGTAAAAATCAAGTTGTATGTATGTGCATAGCCTGTGTGTGCATGCATTGTGTGTGTGTGTGTGTGTGTGAGAGAGAGAGAGAGAGAGAGAGAGAGAGAGAGAGAGAGAGAGAGAGGAGACAGAGAGACAGTGACAGAGAAAGATAAGTCAGAAAGACTGAGACAGAACAGGAGCATAATAATAGCTTTGTTTCTCTCAAGAACTCTGACTAATGCAATCAGCAAGCATAAAATCTAGTATTTTTAATCCAATCCTAAGTTTATGAATATTTGGCACAGTTTAGAATTACCATAAATAGAGCTACTACTGCAAACAAAATCTCTTTTGTGCTCACATATCATTTCTTTCCTGTTGGGGAAACAACGAGAGGTAATATTGCTGGGACTCAGAGTATATTATAAGTTGATAAGTCATTGCTAGGATGTTTTCCAAATGGGTTCAACTACTTGTTCTTACCAGCTGTGGTCTGAATCCTTGCCAGCACTATAATAGGTTTATTTCCATGGATTTCATTCTTCATAGACTAATAAAAAAATGCAGTTTTACTAGTATTTCAAGGTACTTAATTCTGTTTGCATTTGCCATTAACAGATGATACTGACGTGGTTTTTTAATGTTATTTGTTAATCATCTCTGCTTTGGTGAAATATCTTTTTATATGTGCTAACTACTTTTGAAATGCATTATTTATTTGATGTAAGGCCATTTTGTGAGGACTTTAACCTATTTTTAATAATAGATAAATAATGGTTAATTTATGCTTTATCAAAACTCAATTGATGTGCAGGAAGGACTGCTGTTTGTATGACTCTGGCCCGATTTCCATTTCTTCAATTCCATACTAACCTTGTTAATATAGATCTGTAGGTTTATTGAAAGCTGTTTAAATAAAACAATACTGTAGACATCCATATTCAGGGTCTAGGTGCATAAGTTCCTTGTCCTCCCATTCACAAACAATCCAGATATAAATTAGATCCCCATGTACATTGCCCAGCAGTTCTTTCTAACCCTGCCTGCTCTGAAACCAACTTCTAGGCTTCTGACTAGGCCTTCTCTGCCAACCCATCATGCACAGAGCCCTCCAGTACTGTTTCCAACCTATCCAAGCAGCCGGATCGAACATATCTCTCTCTAGGGTTTATTTGGTTGATTATTCCAGAGCCTTCCAACCATGCACACTTCACAGCCCATAGCTCTACCACTAAACCATGCTCAGCTCAGGACACATATCCCGCACACCATCCCAGTCCACTTCTGTGTTCAAGTGACCTCATCAAACATAACATATATGTACATATCTTCCCTTCTGTCCCAGTCTTTTCTGTTTATATCAGACCTCATGAAACTGATGAAATTCATGACAAGGGACACTGTCATTCAGACAAAGCAAAAGCCAACACAATGTGGAAAGATTTATACAAAATATACATTTGATAGAACACTAATTTCAAAAATATATAATGGCCCCAATATGAACATATTGAAATACCATGAAGAAAACAATAACCCAATTAAAATTTGGGATATATATCAAAACATGATTCTCAGAAGAAGAAACTTAACTGGCTGAGAAACATTAAAGAAATGCTCAAAATCCTTAGTCATCAGGGAAATGCAAGTCAAAACTACTTTGAGATTTCATCTTACACCTGTCAGAACAGCTAAGATCAATAAAACAAGTGTCAGCTCATGCTGGCAAGGATATGGAGCAAGGGAGCACTCACTCATTGCTGGGGGGACTGCAAACTTGTACAGCTTCTATGGGAATCTGTATAGTGGCTCCTCAGAAAGATGGGAATCAATCAACCCCAAATTCAGCTATACCACTGTTGGGCATATAGCCAAAAGATGCTTTCTCCTACCACAGAGATATTTGCTGAACCATGTTCATTGCTGTTCTATTCATAACATTCAGAAACTGGAAACAAACTGAATGTCTCTAAATAGAAGAATGGATAAAGAAAACATGGTGCATTTACATTAAAGTACAGTATTGCTCATCCATTAATATAATGAAATCATGAAACTTGTAGGTAAATGGATGAAGCTAAAAAAAAAATCATCCTGAGTGGAATACCTCAAACTCAGAAATACAAACATGATATGTATGGGTTTATTATGGATATTACACTTAAGTTAATGATAATCAAGCTAAAATACATTTAATTTTAAAGATTAGGTATAAAGAGCCATAGAGGTACAGACAAACCTTTTTAAGAGAAAGAAATAGAGTATATAGTCATAGAAATGTGGTGGTGGGTCTAAACAGGTGGATCAAGAGGGGAGAAGGGGACAAGAAGGAAACGTAGGAAGAGCTCACTAAAATTAAGAACCAGTTGATGGGTAGTATGAAATCCCAATATTGCAGAAACTTCCTATAATATATACTTATATGGCAGTGATCATAATGATATACCCAATAATGAGAGAGACAGTTCTCAACATAGCATCTCTTAATTAGCCCAGTCCTAACAGATACATCTTCCAAACAAATCCCTTCCCTAAGCCTCAGAGATTACTGTGAAAGAGGAATAGAAAGATCATAACAGCCAGAGCTGTAGGGACTTTATTTATAAGACTGTCTCTTAGTAATGTGAGAAGCTGTACTGGTGAAGTCTCACCAGGATCACTTTATGAACTTGAATTGAACAATGACAACAAAAATAGATATACTAATGTGGAGAGTGGAAAGCCCCAAAAACCTCAACCATACAGAGACCTATTGGCAACTAAGGAATTGTGAGAGAGAAAAAGTATTTTCTGGGGGACCTCAGGACACTTGGCTATCAAACAGCAAATGATCAGCCCTGAAACCATATTTAGGAGTAATGTTATGCAGACTGAACAGCTTACATTTAGGAATACATGTGAATATCCAAACATCAAATGTTGCTTTCAAAACTGTGTTTAACTGACTGTAATAACCGTTAATGAAAAATGAGGACAGAAAGGGTATATGACTAGACTTGGCAGGAGGAAAGGGAAGGGGGAAATGAGGGATATGATATAGTTTATTGTAATGTCAAAGATAAAAGAAATATAACGGAAAAGACATCATTCTATTCTTTTGTGTCCATGTACTTTAGTATCTTGAACATTCATTAAGGGGTAGTAAATAAAATACAGAATAAAGGCAACACAAACCTCTGCATTTAGGGGCTGGGAGCTAGCTCAGCTCTTTAGAACTCTGCTGGCCTTTCAAAATATCCAGTTTCAGTTTCTAGCACCTACCTATAGCTTTTAAAACCTTACACAGGTGATCTGAAACCCCGTTCTGGTCTCCTTGGACACTTTGCATGTAGAGCACATACACACAAACAGACAAAACAATCACACACATAAAATGAAAATAGACACAAATTTAAACCTCTGCATTTAAAAATAGTTGCTTTATATTCTAACTACAATAAATCCCGACAGTATAATGACAGGTTCCACTAATGCTTCCTTAAAAAAAAAAAAAAAAAAAAAACAAAAAAAACCTTGAGTTTCTCATTATATATTGTTTTCAAATTATAAGAAGCCCTTTAAAAATTTAAACCTTATGGAAATATGTAATATCCTCTACATTAAATATTCCAGGGTGCTTATCTAACAGTCTCCACAGTCTTGGCCAGTGAATCATTCAAGAGAGTATATTTAAACAACTGAGGCTTAGACTCCACAGTAGGAATGCAGATAAGGTGAATGCCTCTTGCAAGATGAGCAGCACAGTTCCTAGATAGTTAATCTAGGAGCACGTGCCTGCTTATACATCTGTGGGTTTGGGATTGAGCATGTGGAGAACAAAAAATAAACTGGTTTGAGAATTTAAGAATTTAGTAACAAAGGTGGAGATATTGCTCAGTAGTTAAAAACACTTGCTGCTCTTCATTTCCCAGCACTCATGTCAAGCAACTCACAGCTACTTATAATTTCTGCTCCAGGGTATCTGAGTCCCTCTTTCTGACTCTGTAATTAATCACCAGAAAACATCTCTCTTTCTCACTCTCCTTGTCTGTCTCTCAGACATACACATACATACAAACATGAATCTTGTTTTAAAAAAGAACAGAACAGCTTACCAACTTTCTTATTTCATAATTTGTTAGACTAATGAAGCTAAAATATTTTAAAATTAATATGTTCTACAACAGTCTTACTAGTAGAGTCAGCGATGTTCTCCAGTTGGTAATTTTCTTGCCTAGCATACATAAAGCCCTGAGTTCAATCCTTAGCACTACATAAAGCAAGCATGGTTATGTACACAATTCTAACACCCAGGGAGTGACCTGCAGGGAAGACATGAATCTACCCAAACATCTTATCTCAAAGACCTGGAGACATGACTCAACAGTTAAGAGCATTGGCCGCTCTTGCTGAAGACTCAGGCTCAGTAACCTGCACCCAAATGCAGCTAACATCTGTCTGTGCTCCTTCTTGTGGGAAATCTAATGCCCTCCACAGGCAACAGGCATGCACACAACACACAGACATACAAGAAGGCAAAATCCCCATTGGCATAAATTTTTTTTTTAGAGAAAAATACAATTTAAACAAAGAAAAAAAATAAAATTAAGGGTTAAATTTAAATCAGTGTTTTACAAATCTTTGTGTTAAATTAACTGGTGTATAACTATAGCTCAAAGTAATATCATTCACTGGCCAGGTCAGGTGAAAACAACTTGTTTTTTGCCCTTGAAATGCCCAGTAAAATTGACACAAGTGCTTGAGTGTTTTTGCCGTATTTTCTTTTCTGTTGCTAATGGCACAATACCATACACTGTGTAAATAATACATAAGATAGATATATTTTATTTCATGTTTCCAGCTGAGGTTTAAAAGGTCCTGAAGAAAATCTTGATGGCAGATTCTACATCAGCACAGAACATCACTGAAGAAATACAGAGGTCAAGTAAGAGACATACTGGGTTTCACAGCAGATCTTCACTCCAGACAATCCTTTAATCCACTAATCACTTAACAGGAATGGAATGTAAGCATTAATCATTTATTGATGGTCCCACTCATCACATCCCAGAACGTAACAGAGGTTACATTTTGGAAAGATTTTAGAGGGCCAATAATTATGTAACTCATTGCCGTCATAATGAAACCTAGAAGACACAGGATTAAGAACTCTAACAAATACAACCACTCTGGAAATCAATCTGGCACTTTCTCAGACAGCTAGAAATAGCACTTCCTCAAGATCCAGCTATACCACGCCTAGGCATATATCCAAAAGAGGTTCAAGTACACAATAAGGGCATTTGCTCAACCATGTTTGTAGCAGCTTTATTTGTAAGAGCCAGAAGCTGGAAACAACCCAGATGCCCCTCAGTGGAGGAATGGATACAGAAATTGTGGTACACCTACACAATGGAATATTACTCAGCAATGAAAAACAAGGAAATCATGAAATTTGCAAGTAAATGGTGGGACCTGGAAAGGATCATCCTGAGTGTGCTATCCCAGAAGCAGAAAGAAACACACAGTATATACTCACTCATATAGACATACAACATAGGATAAACCTAGTAAAATCTGTACATCTAAAGAAAATAATCAAGAGAGAAGACCCTGACTAAAATGCTCAATCCCCATCCCGAAAGGCAAAGAGGATGGACATCAGAAGAAGAAGACAACAGGAAACAACCTAGGAACCTGCCACAGAGGACCTCTGAAAGGCTCTGCCCTGCAGACTATCAAAACAGATTTTGAGACTTATAGCCAACTGTTGGGCAGAGTGCATGGAATTTTATGTAAGAAGTGGGAAATAGTAAGAGCTGGAGAGGACAGGAACACCACAAGGAGAGCAACAAAACCAGAAAATTTGAGTACAGGGGTCTTTCCAGAGACTCATACTTAAACCAAGTACCAGGCATAGAGATAACCTAGAACCCCTGCACAGATGTAGCCCATGGCAGTTTAGTGTCCAAGTGGGTTACATAGTAATGTGAAGAGGGACTGCCTCTGACATAATCTGATTGGCCTGCTCTTTGATCACCTCCCCCTGAGGGGAGAGCAGCCTTACCAGGCCACAGAAGATGACAATGCACCCACTCCGGAAGTGACCTGATAAACTAAGATTAGATGGAAGGCAAGGAGGACCTCCCCTATCAGTGGACTTGGGGAGGGGCATGCATGAAGAAGGGGGAGGGAGGGTGGGACTGGGAGGGCATGAGGGAAGGGCTTATGGGGGCATACAAAGTGAATAAAGTGTAATTAATAAAATAAAATTAAAAAACAAAACAATTAAATTAAAAAATAAAATAAAACAAATAAATAAATCATCACTGAAGTTATAAAAAACAAACAAAAAAGAACTCTAACAAAGGAATGTACCCCAAGAGGACTTGGATTTCTACCTGATATAACAATATGCAGTGTCATTGATTATTAATATTTATATTGATTTATCTTTTAGGTAAACAGTGATTTAAACCTGTTTCCTAAACCAGCTGTTAAGCTAGAGCACAATGCTGGGCAATATTTATTCCATCTGAAACCTCCAAACCCTCATAGTTTCCTCCCAGTCAGATTTCCCATGTTATACTCACTTTTAGTCATATCTTAGGTCTCTCCCCTCTGACTTTTCCCACTGGTTTCATTCTCCTCCCCTCTGGACCAATATTTTCCACCCTATTCTCTGCATTGCTCAGCACTGGCTGGATGTTTAATTGACAATTCAGAGAACAAATGGTGGCAGGTTTACACAAACTTGAGACAGGTGAGGTTTAGAGTAAATATCACCAGTTTCCCTGCACTCAGCCCAATTTTGGCTATGAGTCTCAGCCTCTGCTTTGATACTTCGATCAGTAGAGCCTTTCAGAGGCCAACTGTCGTAGGCTCCTGTCCTATTTTCTGTCTTCTCCTGATTCTTGTGTCATCAGTCCTGATGGACAAAGGTCAAATAGAAGGGAAGGAGAATCTCCCCTATCAGTGGACTGGGGGAGGGGCACCGTGAGAGGGGAGGGAGAGTGGGTGGGATTTGGAGGAGATGAGGAAAGGGGGCATAGTTGGGATACAAATTGAATGAATTATAATAAATGATAATAAAAAAATGTCCTGATTGAAACCAGATAGTGGGATAGAGAAATCAGAATTTAAAGGAACAAGGGTAAAATTGTATACATTCCACAGGAACATTATACCAACAATGCAGGTTTGAAACAGAAGTATAATTAGTTCATAGCATATCAGAGCTGATTAGTCTAAAAATGTATCCATGGTGTTTGCTAATTTGAAGGTATTTTAATGTATAAAATGGTTGTGTTATTTTTATGATATCTAATTTGTAATAAGCAATATAACAATTTTCTATATGACAAAATCAGAAAATACAGAGGAATTAAGAAAGACATATTTCATACTACACTCTTCCCATACAAGTTGTTTGGTTGATGCAACCAGCCTTGATGAGACCTGATAAGCTAAGGTCAGATAGAAGGGGAGAAGGTCCTCCCCTATCAGGGGACTAGGGAAAGGGCATAGGGGGAGAAGAAGAGGAAGGATGGGTGGGACTGGGAGGAGACAAGGGAGGGGACTGCAGCAATTTATTCACAAGTGAATAACTTATAATAAATATATAAATAAAATTAAATTTAAAATTTAAAAAGTTGTTTGGTCTAGAAGTGAAATTTTATTTATTAATCAAAAGTATTTCTCACTATCTTTGAATGTTCATCTATGATGAATTTATTATTTGGTCTTTGCTGACACTGTACAGTATAAATAAGAGTACAGCTAGCAATTTTAGTAAAATGAGAACTTCTGCACAAATTCGGACACAAATGTTTTGTGGAAACTAAACCAGGCTGTAATCTAACTTAAAAGTTTCAGTGACAGTAAATATCTTCATTCATAATGATCATCACCATAAGCTTCTTTTAATCTTTACCTGAATGAGACTAAGAACCTTCACTTAAGCATGGCACATGCGTGTAATATGGGGTGTATGTGACTAGAGAAACTTTTATCTATAAAGTACAACATAGATCAGTTTTCTTCCAACAGCAAATAGCCAGCTCCAGTGATCATCCACCGTGTCAGAGGAAGATTAAATTGAATTTAGTTTGGCTTAGATCTATTTGCAACTGAGAGGACAAACCCTGTGTACACCCATAACATTTCATCTTTGAACCACTGACTAAAAAGTCTAAAGTTGTTAAGGCATCTTGTAGAAGTTGAGAGGTCAGTGAAGGGTTTGAACCTCAATAACATGGTATTCCTTCAATCCCTCAGTTCAAAACAAACAGAAGACATAGTAAGCTCACTGATGGAAAAGCTGTTTCATTTCTCTGGTGTAGATAATTCGTGTGACCTGTTTGTTTCACCTCTCCCTTTATATATAGATAGCATACTCCCTTCACCTTTAGATCCCTCAGAGAGTATGGTGTATAAGGATGACTTTTCTATTGTTGCTTTACCACAGTCCTTAAGTGACAGGAATATCTTTTGCTACTTCATTACCGACAATACCTTTATTTCTGTTTGTCTACATTTGTGCTTATTAAGTAAGGATACCCAAACATATCTATCAAATATGATTCCTACTCCCATGAATATTATTTATTCTTGAAATATTTACTGTGCGTTGATCATGT
The DNA here is from genome assembly GCF_030254825.1 of Meriones unguiculatus. Classification (NCBI taxonomy): domain Eukaryota; kingdom Metazoa; phylum Chordata; class Mammalia; order Rodentia; family Muridae; genus Meriones; species Meriones unguiculatus. Next base: position 20,582,006 of record NC_083362.1, on the reverse strand, counting down.
CTCAGCCTGTTCCCAGCAATGGGTATGCCTTAGGAAATGTCAGTACGCTTCATGTTCATCACATATATGTGCAAAGATTAAGAAACTGATTTTGTAAGGAATAAATTTTAAAGTCATTACACTTATAGATGTAATATTGTTAAGTTTCCCATGGGCAGTGTGTTTGTTTGTGAAAGGGTTATAATCATTTACCGTTTATAATGTACAATAAATTGTAAATACAGTAGTTTCTACTTTACATTTGATTTTATAATATGTATTCATCTTCCTACTTTAAGAGGTTTTCAAAGTGAATTATAAGAAACTCATCAGACACCACTGTAGTATATGACCATATTTCATTAAGCATAGTTGAATTGTTACAGAAACAATACTGCTCCAGGTATATAACTGAATTTTTTATTCCCTTGAATACAGAAAATGCATTACTTCTGATCATTTTAGAAGTTCATGAATTCAAAGTTCTTTGGCATTAAATTGAAATATTTAATCTTAAAGAGAGTTCATTTCAACATTATCTGAATATAAGTTTAGACACATGCTTTCTTATTAGAATATTAGAATACTGAGATTAAGAAGCTAATTCAACCTGGAGAGGACAGGAGCTCCACAAGGACCAAATATATCTGGGCACAGGGGTCTTGTCTGAGACTGATTCTCCAACCAAGGATCATGCATGGATTTAACCTAGAATCCCTGCGCGGACGTAGCCCATGGCAGCTCCGTATCCAAGTGGGTGTCTTAGTAAGGGGAACAGGAACTGTCTCTGACATGAACTCAGTGGCTTGCTCTTTGACCTCCACACCCCCGTGGGAGGAACAACCTAGCTAGGCCATAGAGGAGGACATTGCAGCCAGGCCTGGTGAAACCTGATAAGCTAGGGTCAGATGGAAGAAGAAGAGGATCTCCCCTATCAATTTACTTAGAGAGGGCAGGGAGGAGATGAGGGAGGGAGGGTAAGATTGGGAGGGAATGAGGGAGAGGGCCTCAGCTGGGATACAGAGTAAATAAACTGTAATTAATATAAAAAATAAAAAATAGCGAATTCAAACATTTTAACAAGTAGGTTGAAGCTATGGATTGTTTCTATTTATGCGATGGTCATTGGGGGCTTCAAATGGCTCCATGAACAAAACTGCTTGCCCTTATGCTTCATTGCCTGACTTGGATCTCCAGGATCCATAGATGGAGGGAAGAGACCCACTCCTAAACTCATCCTCCTATTTCCTCAGTGCCCATGCTGTCTGTCTCCCCCATCTCAATGCTAAGATTGCGTCTGGTTTAAACTTGTGCAGGTCTTGCGCATACTATCACAGTCTTTATGAGTTAATATGTGTATCAGTCCTGTCATATCTACAAGAGGCTGTTTCGATGGAATCTGTCACCACCTCTGACTCTTAAAATCTTCCTGCATTCCTCACATACATCACTGAGCCTTGAGGGGATGGGTTTAGTGAATACACCACATTTAGAACTGAGGTTTCTAAAGTCAAGTATTGATTCCATCTTGTGGAGTAGGACTTAAATAGAATCAAAATTTGATTGTTTACTCCTGTAACATTTTTGTCACTATTGCATAGTTGTCAAATGTCCTAGGCAGCAAGGAATGAAAATTTACTTTCTATAAAATATGAATACCCAAAATTAGTGAAAAGTTAATATTGATGAAAAATCTAAAGAATCTTTTTTATTAAAAAATAAATGCCTTTTATTCTTTCTTTCTTTCTCTCTCTCTCTTTTTCTTTCTTTCTTTCTTACAAATTATTCACTTTGTATCTTCTCTGTAGACTCCTCCCTCATGTCCTCCTAGTCTCACCTCTTCTCTCTCTATGTCCCTTCCCTAGTCCACTGATAGGAGAGGATCTCCTTCCATTCTATCTTACCCTAGCTTATCAGGTCTCATCAGGAGTGGCTGTATCATCTTCCTCTGTGGCCTGGTAAGGCTGTTTCCCAGGGGAGGTGGTCAAAGAGCAGGTCACTGAGTTCATGTCAGAGACCTACTCTGCTCCCATTACTAGAGAACCCATTTGGAAAATGAGCAGCTTATGGGCTTCATCTGAGCAGGGGCTCTAGGTCCTTTCCATGCATGATCCTTGTTTGGAATATCTCTGCAGTTTCCCCTCAGCCCATGTTTTGGGCTCTGTTGTTCTCCTTGTGGTGCCCTTGTCCCCTCCAGGTCTTCAAATCTCCCCTTTCTTCCATAAGGTTGACTGTACTCTGCTCAAAGGTTGGCATCTCCAACAAATGGTACTGATCTAACTGATGTCTACATGTAGAAAAATGCAGATAAACCCTTATTTATCACCCTGCATTAAAGTCAAGTCAAAGTGGATCATAGACCTCAACATAAAAGTAGACACACTAAATCTTTTAGAAGAAAAAGTAGAAGAGCTTTTAACTCATTGGCACAGGAGACAACTTCCTGAACAGAACACAAACAGCACAGGCTCTAAGGTCAATAATCAATAAATGAGACCTCATGGAACTGAAAAGCTTTAAGATGAAATCTTAAAGTAGTTTTGATTTCATCTCCCTGAAGACTTAGGATGTGAACATTTCATCTTTGTTACACAGCTATTAAAAAATTGGTGAAAATTTATTCTCATTCTGTTGCCTAACATTATAATGGAATATCAGTGTCCTTTGCCAGACAGAAGTTTTTGGGTCTCATGAGGTCCCATTTATCAATTATAAGTATTTGTGTCTGTGCTCCTGACATGCCATTCAGAAAGTCTTTGTGGTTGTGTGTGTGCATGTGGGTTTTTGTGCCCCAGTGAGTCCAAGAATATTCCCGACTTTCTAATCTATCAGGTTTAGAGTTCCTAGTCTTAATTTTGAAGTCCTTGATCCACTTGAAGTTAAGTTTTGTACACCATTACAGACATGGATCCATTATTACTTTTCTACATGTAGTCATTTCGCTTTATCAGCACGATTTATTGAACATGCTGTCTTAACTATGTAATTTTGGCTTCTTTGTCAAAAAACAGTAAGTATAGACATATGTCTGTGTCTTCAATTCAATTCCATTGATCTTGTTGTCTATTATTATGTATATGTCATTATTATTGCTACTACTATAGCTCTTTAGTACACCTGGAAATCTATCTGGGATGTTGATGACTCCATTAGTTGATTTGACTATCTTAGCTATCTTCAGTTTGTATGTTTCCTTATAAATTTGAAAAATTAGTGTTTCATTTCTATAAAGAATTCAGTTGTAATTCTATTGGACATTACACTGAATTTGATGATGACTTTTGGTAGGATGGCCATTTTCAGATTTTTAATCCTATTGATCCATAATCATGGGAGAATTTCCATCTTTTAATATCTTTTTCATTTTCTTCTTCCAATATCTCAGAAGTTTTCTTTGTCAAGTATTTTACTTGCTTGGTTCAGATGCACACACACATACATATATACAAATACACACACAATTCACATAAACACATATATGATAGATAGGTACAGATATGGGTATGTATACATAAATATAAAATATTAGAATATATGTAATCTTGATATATATAAAATCATGGAATATCTTGTGTTCTTTGTGTGGAATACCTTGGAGCTAATTCCTTGATTACTTTTTTTTCTCAGTCTGCTTGTTATTCAAATATAGGAAGGCCACTGATTTTTAATTATGGCTACTATAAATTAATTTTGTATCATGTTACTGTTCTCAAAGTGTTTACCAGCTTTAGAAGGTTTCTGCTGGAGTTCTAGGTTCTTTCATGTAAAAATCACTTCATTAACAAGTACAGATTCTTTGAATTCTTCTTTATCTATTTGTATCTCCTTGATCTCCTCCAGAAGTCTTATTGCTTGAGCTAAGACTGCAAATACTATATAAATATGTATATAGACAGTTGATCTTGTCTTGATCCTAATTTTATTGGAAATGAAAGCTTTGAGTTTCTCAAAAGTGAGGATGTTGCTTTCAAATTGTGACTCATTCCCTTTATTATGTTGAGGTATGTCCCTTGTACAGACATTACTGGGAACAGGCAAAACTTTCAGTATTTCACTGTTTGTTAGATCATGTGTGAAATTAATGAGAAATTTAGATTTGTTTCTGAGTTGCCTATCAAAATGATTATATTATCATCTGCCCTGACTTAATTTGACACTGAGTCTCTTATTTTTTAAGATTTAACTGAAAAAATTATAAAATGTAAAAAACAACATTTTTTGGCAAAAGATTTACTGGTATGTTCATAGTGTTTTGGTAAGATTTCAAATTAAGGAAAGATAGTTCACAGCTTATTGCAATTACAAGAAGTAAGCCGATATAAATGGAGACTTCAGAGAATCTGGCAAATTAAATCATGCTTTTGGAAATTTGTTATAAAATCTTCCAGAATTACAAGATAATTTTAAAGAGCAAGTGTTTTTTCTTTTTTTATTTAATTAATTACACTCTATTCACTTTGTATCCCCCCATAAGCCCCTCTCTCCTCCCCTTCTAATCTCACCCTCCTTCCCCCTTATTCACTCATGCCCCTCCCCAAGTCCACTGATAGGGGAGGTCCCCTTCTCCTTCTTTCTGATCTTAGTCTATCAGTTCTCATCAGAAGTGGCTGCATTGTCATCTTCTGTGGCCTGGTAAGGCTGTTCCCCCTTCAGGGGGAGGTCATCAAAGAGCAGGCCAATCAGATTATGTCAGAGGCAGTTCCTCTTCCCATTACTTTGTAACCTACTTGGACACTAAACTGCCATGGGCTATATCTGTGCAGGGGTTCTAGGTTATCTCCATGCCTGGTACTTGGTTCGAGTATGAGTCTCTGGAAAGACCCCTGTGTTCAAGTTTCTGGTTATGTTGCTCTCCTTGTGGAGTTCCTGTCCTCTCCAGATCTTGCTATTTCCCATTTCTTACATAAGATTCCATGCACACTGCCCAACAGTTGGACAAAAGTTTCAACATCTGCAGAGCCTTTCAGAGGCCCTCAGTGGCAGGTTTCTAGCTTGTTTCTTGTTTTCTCATGCTTCTGATGTCCATCCTCTTTGCTTTTCGGGGTGGGGATTGAGCATTTTAGTCAGGGTCCTCTCTCTTGATTAGTTTATTTAGATGTACAGATTTTAGTAGGTTTATCCTATATTACATGTCTATATGAGTGAGTATATACCGTGTGCGTCTTTCTGCTTCTGGGACAGCTCACTTAGGATGATCCTTTCCAGGTCCCACCATTTATCTACAAATTTCATGATTTCCTTATTTTTAATTGCTGAGTAACTAAAGTAGCTGAAAAGCAGCAAACCAAGTAATCCAATTGAAAAATGGGGAATAGAGCTAAGCAGAGAATTCTTGATAGAGGAACATCGAATGGCAGAGAAACGCTTAAAGAAATGCTCAACGTCATTAGCCATCAGGGAAATGCAAATCAAAATGACCCTGAGATTTCACCTTACACCCATCAGAATGGCCAAGATGAAAAACTCAAGTGACAACACAGTCTGGAGAGGCTGTAGAGAAAGGGGAACCCTCTTCTTCTGCTGGTGGGGATGTGAACATTTACAACCACTCTGGAAATCAATCTGGCCCTTTCTTAGACAAATAGGTATAGTGCTTCCTCAAGATCCAGCCATACCACTCCTAAGCATATATCCAAAAGAGGCTCAAGTACACAATAAGGACATTAGCACAACCAAGTTTGTAGCAGCTTTATTTGTAATAGCTAGAAGCTGGAAAAAGCCCAGCTTTCCCTCAACTGAAGAATGCATGTAGAAATTGTGGTAGATCTACATAAAGAGCAACTTTTAAAAATAAAGTTTATAACTTGTATCTAAAGTTCAATAAATATATTAGAAATTTTATAGAGATTGTTTTATGTACTTTAATAGTTATTATTTTATCAATTTTTGTTATTTACTCTTTGGGAATATTTAGTAACAGGACTAATGCTTTCAAATTAGTGAGAACAAATGAGAGCCATATATTCCAGGCAATTAAAATTAACCACATATAAGCATAATGTTATTAGCAGTCTAATAATAGGTCACTATGTTATAGTCAGCATTTATATTCAGTATGAACACTTTAATATATTTATGAAAGGAAAATATGTTTTAGTTTTGATTAACTCTTTTAATAATAGTATAAAATAATTGAATATATTTTAAGCAACATAAAATTTGAAATTGTTTTATAAAAGTGTCTCAATATTATTTAAGAATTTGAAGCAATTCATGTGGATTATTCTGTTCTGTAAGGAATGTAATGTTAATACAAGTATTAAAACACAGTGTTTATGTTATTGCTTATGCACTTGCCAGTGGTACTTAAAGGCATGTTTGAGACTTGCCAGTTAGTAACTATGTTAGTGAGGCGTCACTCATTGCCTAGGTCAGCAACTGTGCTCTTTCAAATTCACATCAAGTGCAAGTAGCGATTATTAGAATTATTTTTATTCAAACATATTACAATTTAGAGGTCTTAGGATGTTCTCCTGTTGACAAGTTTATTCTGAAGTTTTTATTCAGGGCAAATTCTTGAACATAAGTAACTAAATTACAAAGTATAGCACATGATTAGGAAGTACTTTTCCTCTTAATGAATGATTGCCAGAATTACAGGCCCACGTACCCACTCCACAGCTCTCCATGGTGAGAACAAGTTTGGAAGAAAGTGTATGACACAGGAGAAATGAAGTGGCCAGGACTGAGTTACAGAGAGGAAGCTTTGCAAAGCTCTGTCAGGATGACCTAGGTATAGCAGTACGTTTTGGTAATCTTAGCACTCAGGAGAGTGAGTCAGAAGATCAATTCTGAGTATAGCTCAGGTTGCACAGGGTTCCTCTCTCAGCAAGCTAACCAAAGAGCTAACAAAGAATCAACAGAATACACTGCTTCACTAATCGCAGCAACATGAGAATGAGGGTCCTTGAGCTGCACATCTGCAATGTTTCTACTTAAACTACTTATAAGAATCTTACATGAAATATTTAAGTGATATGAGCCAAAACAACATCAGCTTGGTGCCTATATTAGACACTTAATAAAATTTGCCTTGTGGTTGTTTCTAAAGCTGTGTGTGTGTGTGTGGGTGTGTGAGTGTGTGTGTGTGTGTGTGTGTGTGTGTGTGTGTGTGTGTGTGTTCAGGGGCACATGCAGTAATACACACATTGAGGCAAGAAGAGGCCACTCTGTTTCACCTCTCTACCATCCCTTGGGAATGTAAGTGTCTTTCTCTTGGTCAGCTCTGCCTGAAATCAGGAAGACTCAGCCATCCTCCTGCCTCTGACACCCTCACAGCTAAGGCTACTCACTTTTGTGTGGATGAACAGCTTGTTGTTACTTTTTGCTGGGGTTTGAACTAACGTTCTTTTTTGAATTATTTATTTATGTTTATTTTAGGTGCACTAGTCTTTCGCCTGCATGTATGTCTGCGTAAAAGTATATATTCTCAACTTCTCTCACTCCTGAACTATCTCTCGAGTTCATTGCCTTCTGTTCTTTATTTTTGTAAATAGTTAGAAGGATTCCTGTGTGTTGCCATGTAGGTGTGATGTACATCAGAGACAACTTTCAGGAAGTTTTTCTGTGTGTGTGTGTGTGTGTATAGGAGTTGACTCATTTGTTTTGAGTATTTTTTCTCATTGTTTTTTTTTGTTGTTGTTATTCTAATTTTTTACAGAGAGCTATAGAACATTAATTTGTGTGGGAAGATAGGTGAGGAGGATTTGAGAGGAAATTCTGTAGGGAAAACATGACCAAATTATATTCTATGAAAAGATCATTTTAAATGCAATGTTAATTTTTTGGTGGCTAATTTTACATTTATTAATAATATGCTCTGTTTTTGCTAGTTTATCACTTGTTATCTGTGTAGGCTAGTAAAAGAGATTTGTGTTAACTGCACCTTTGCTCTGTTTCTTATTTGTAAGTTTGTTCCACACTCTTTCATAATATATATCAAGATTTTAACAGGTATACTGTTAACTTTTGTTTTACTTACTATTTTCTACAGATACTATGTTGGATTCTATTATATTAAATGAGAATTTTACACAGATATGTTCTCTAAAGAGTTTCACCTTTCCATTATTTTTTTATTCTTTCCTTTTTCTTTATCATTTTTGAGATAGTGTCTTATTTTAAATATAGGATGACTTACTTTTCATTGCATTTTGATTATAACGTCTTTCTGCCTACACAAACAAGAAATTCACAGGTATTATGCCATTATGCTCAAAATAACATTATTAAAATATTTCATATATAGAATATTTTTATTCTGTAGTTCTTTATGTATAATATCCCACTTTGGCATTAATTTTACATAAAATTAGTTTTGTGTTTTTCAAATGTATATACTAAAAATCTTTTAATACCAACAATCGTGACTAGAATGAAATATCTTGTACTTGATTCCTTGTTTGTTCTTCAGTGAACAAAAAGATGTGAATGAAAAAACCCTTTATTTTACTTATAAGTACATTTAGATTTTCTACTACTTACTTTATTTTTTACCTTTTAGATTTTTGTATGTATTGAACGATTATTAAGAAATCTGTTATGTTCCTTTTATTGAGCAGCAAACACAGCACGGTTGATTTGTAACCTAGTTGTTAATTTTATCTCTTTAACAAATGTAGAGGTTGTTTAGATGTTCCATATTTGTTGTTCATCATAGTTGATTCTTACAGATTCCAGTTTGGAAATCACCTCCTCACTGTTCCTATTTAAACAAGGCTAAGGCAAACATCTTTCATAAAATAGATCTTTTAAGCTGTGTCATATTTGATTTGTTGGATCAATGTACCCTTGTGATCATGTGATTAATCCATCTGCTTCTCCTGCACTGGAAGCTATTAAACAGATCATAAACACAGTATTACAGAGTGAATGTCAGGGTCTTTGAGTTCTACTAGCTAACTAGTTGTATAACCTTGAACATGTCACATAATCTCTTTGACTTCAATCTCATTATGTACGTAGCAAGACAGCAATTATCTCTATCGGCTTCATTGCTTATAGGACTCTAGGATTTTATTCTACAATTATCTTCAGATGAATTTAGCTCAAGGAGAAAAGCTGCACTGCAACATTTATGCAAATAATCTTAAATGAATTATGGAGTTAATTTAATAAGCTTCTTAGCTTTTGGGGGCTAATTTAAAAAAAGTAAATATTCATTTAAGAAATGTACTGATGGTTGCTATTAATAAATATTGTAAAATATTTCCCAGATAATTTAGTATTTCTAGAAATTGTTCATCAGCAATATGTTTAAAATTATCATAACTCTGACACCAAAAGTTTCATTTGCTGGGAGTAACAGCTTAAAATTTTTAGTAATAGTTCCTAATTCAATATAATTATCTTCTCAAGTTTCCACATATATAATTTCTTGATATTAATGAAACACATTATTTCTGTGAAAAAGGCTGTGATTTTTAAGTTTAAATGCTACTTTGTTTTAAGAAGATACAAATTATCTTGGGTTTACAAATTATCTTTTGTTCTTACAAGCTGATGGGACTATAAAGCAAGTTGACTAAGCTGTTGTTTTTTTAAATTTACCATAGTGTTTAACATTAGAGATACTGTGACACTAATAAAAGGATACATGTAAAATAGTTGTTTTGATGGGAGGCTGAGTATCAGCATGGATAAACACAAATGCATTCTTAAGAAGTGGTTTAACAGTGATGAATTCTGAAAGAATTCCTTTTGAAAACCAATTTATTTTTGAGATGTTCATTGAGAAGAAATATTTACTGAGTGAAGTTGTTGTATCAGTATTTTAAATATCTTTGTTCACAAATAGAATAATAATGATTACTATAAACTAAAATGTTTTAATTCTAATATAGCGAATATTTCATTAAAAAAACATCAAAGACATGAGAGTTGCAGTAAGTTTTAAATTATTTCTAGTGTTTGTAGATCAAGTTCCTTTGCCCTTCTTTCTTTTTTTGTATTCTGCCATTTTATTGAACGTTTTTATTGTACTAGTTATTTTTTGTGGAAACTTAAAAGACATTTGATAGGTAGGCAGTCAGGCATGTTATGGGTGGATAGATAGAAGACATAGATAAATACATAGATGCACACACCTACATATGTGAATACGTACATACACAGGCACACATATACATGCATAAATATTCACATAGGTGTACAGTACATGCATAAGTATGCATTTACATAGATATATACACGCATAAGTACAAACATATATGCATACATACATCAAGAGAGAGGACCCTGACTAAAATGCTCAATCCCCATCCCTTTGCTCTTCTCATCTGGTTTTAAGTGTGGAAGGGATATCTTGACATGGTTTTCTAAGACGAAGCACAGAATGACCAAAACTTCAGCACAAGATAGTACAAAGAAGTCTTCTTTGGCAGAAGCCATGATCAGCCTCTGAATCTTTACACTTCTCTTTCTCCTGCTGGGAATGCAGCACCTTTGCCTATGCAAGTCTTTTCTACAGTGCAATTGCAGAATATTGTCAAAAGGGAAATTTGACATAGTAAAAAAATTAATACCTGCTTAGTGCAATTCAGAATCGCAATAAATTTGAGGATTTTAAAATGTTCGCCTAGATGAAGAAATAGCATCCTACTGCATTTTCTTCTTCCAACATTAGCCCTCCAGTCAGACGTTTTGGAGTTGATTGTGAACATTCCTGTGTAAATTATACATATTGCATCATCTCTAATATTATAAATAAACAAAATTACTCACCTAACATAACAAATACTTCATAAAAATAAATGCCTGACAACCTGTATTTTTTATTTTTATTTTACTTATTCCAGCCTTTGAGCCTTAATCAAGGCCCTAGCACATGCTATGTTTGTGCTATATCATGTCATTATATACTCCTGTCCCTACTAATTTGAAATAATTTGTTTAATGTGTTATCCTGCATGACAAAATTTCAGTGATGGCCTTAAAGTAGAAATTTCTATCATCCCTTAATCACATTAGTAGTTTTTAATTTCCTCAAGGAATAGTCTTCAAATGATGAAAAACTAAATTTGCATCTGAATATCAACCTACCATTTATTATCTGTTACATAATGAAGGCTGAGTTTGATTACATAGATATAGCACAGACATTTGAAAAACTCAACCAAGATAATTAATATTCACAAATATCATCCTGTGTAAAGGAACCATAAAAGGAAATGAGCTTAGAAATATGAACATGTATGTATTCACTTTAGCTGTTTAGGTTACCAAAGAATTACATGGCTTTCAACATTAGATATGCCAAATGTTTAATTTCAAAGGCAGAAATGACATTCTGTTAGCATATAAGTATACACATGATAAAATTTTATTTGCTAAATTAATAAAAATAAGAAAATTGGTGATCTGTTGTTATGAGATGTCACACTTAGAGCAAAAATGGTTGATGTCAGGTAATAAAACAATAGAATTAGAAAAGAACTTAAAGAAGGAAAGGACATAAGTTAAAAGAAATTTACAGTATTCAAGCGCTATTAAAAAATAAAAGTTCTTTCCTGTAAAGAACTATGTAGTCCTTGAATGTGTCTATTGAAAAATGAATTATGGAACTAGATAGAGAAGGTCTTTTGCTTTTCTTTGTTTGTTTGTTTTTACACTGTGATCCAATTATAGTTTTCTAAGACTGACACCATGCACAGACTAGTGTTTATGAGCCTCTAAGCATCCAGGAGATGAACTTCTAATATGTGATTAGAAACAGAGTTAGGTATCTTTAGGACTAGCTGCAAAGTCCTCCTCTGTGGCATAACAGTACTGCTCCTCCCTTGGGAGGTGGGGAGGTCAAAGATCCTGCCATTGAGTTTCTGTTAGAAATAGTCCTTGTTCCTCTTACTATAGGAAACCAATTGGTTACTGAGCTATCATGGGTCACATCCTGACAAAACAGAGTCATATGAAAGGAGAGGAGGTCCTCCCCTATCAGTGGACTTGGAAAGGGGCAGGGAGGAGATGAGGGAGGGAGGGTGGGATTGGGGAGGGAATGAGGGAGCGGGATACAGCTGGAATACAGAGTTAACAAAATGTAACTAATAGAAGAATAAAATAAAAAAAGAAACAGTTAGAAAAAAAATTTTTTTCTTAATGCTACTAGACACCTGGAGGAGGACCTCCCTTATCAGTGGGCTGGGAGAGGGACACACACAGGGTGGAGACGAGGGAAGGGGGATTGGGAGGGGAGGAAGGAAGAAGGTGCAAGGGAGATACAAAGTGAATAAACTGTAATTAATAGAAATAATGTATAAAAAGAGTACACAATTCAGTGTCCAGGTTTAACCCCTGAGCACTCAGGACGTGAACACAGGATGGCAACTGAGAAACTAAAGTTTTTCTCTCACTATAAGAGTACAGTTGTGAGCAGGAACAGGTGGCTTGGAAAGTAGAACTGTGTTGCAAACTGAAAACAAACTGGATACTGATCTCAGTATTGGATACATATTATATGTATAGCTCTGCATACATCATTAAGAAACCCACCACTGTTATATAAGATGATATATGTCTTCACACTCGAAAATTAGCCTACAGGCCCACTATATGATCTTTGAACAATATACATGGGCCACTTGTGAGACCTGTTTTCATTATCAAGAAAGAAGAAACAACAATTCACAGCTGGGTCATAAGCACACAGAGACAGTTTGTCAATGAGACTGGAAAAGGCAGACAGCTTCAGTATTTTCAGAAGGACCCCCAGCAAAAGAAATCAGTCTAAGACCTCAGGTTTTGTAAAATACAGGAAAAGGCATCAACCCTTACTGTTGTATCTGAAAGGGGTGGGGAGAGGGTGTTATTGTGTCTCTGTCCACTAAAAAGTAAGAAAAAAAAACTCTTAATCTGTGATCAAACTAAAAGGAAAGACTTTGTGTTTATTTAGATTTGATTTCATTCATAATTAGAATGGAAATTTTAATTGATTCTTCAAATACAAAAAGGGCAATCCAAGGTTTTGTAACACATTAAAGGCAATAGAAAGAAAAATGAAGAAATAATGAGAAAGAGAGCAAGGAGTAAAGAGAAATGGAAAAGCAGAGGTAGAAAATATACACCCTCTGGTGTCAAAGAATACAATCCCCTTTCACCACTAAAAGATCAAAACAAAGATCTCTGTTTAATTTGAGAAGGAATTCAGAAAGATTTCACTCAGAAAAATCTCCAAGCAAAATAAGAAAATGAATGGTGAACTCAACAATAAGAAATGTAATTCATGAACAGAAATGTACAAAATTCATAAGACAAACCCAAATAAATTTTAGAACTGAAAAATACAGTAAGAAACATTTTCAATATGTGCTGAAATTCTTCAAAAGCAGAATTGATCAAGCAGAAGAAAGAATCAGTGAACTCAAAGATGGGTCACTGAAATTATCCAGTCAGAGTTGGAAGAGCTTGAAAGGGAATAAGGAGAAAGTATGAGATTTATAGAACACAAATCCATCGTGGAAAGCAAATCAAATGTACATTATAAAACATCGAAGAGACAAAGGAGCCCAAGAGATCACCATAAACAATTGAAGAAAAACAAATTGAACAAGCAAGAAGAAATTGATATATGTATATAAACATGCACCTACAACCTATTGAATCACAAAGTAATGGAAAATCTTGTGTGAACAATAATGGATAGAGATTGAATGCAATAAGAAAAATATTCAACAATAAAAATCCACGGCTCAAATGGCTTCATTGTTAACATATAGTGAACATAGAAAGGGGAATTAATAGCAATGCTTTTAAGCTTTCCCACGAAAAAAAAAATGATGAGAGAACTCTGATATTCATTTTATAACGTCACTGTTACACAATGACAATCAACGTAGGCAAAAATCCTGCAAAGAACGAATCATAGCCTGGTTTTGTGGATGGACTTAGATTCCAAATTCTTCAACAAGCTATTATTCACACTAAAATGCAAAGGACTGAAAGAAATTTGCCCATGATTTGTAAAGATGGCTCATTATGCTAACTAGGGAAATATCATAATCACATTTATGGAATAAACAATTGGGTACAAACAGAATGGAGATAGATGTAATGCCACAGATAATAAGTTAGAGAGAAATCACAGCCAGATAATCTGGGAGTTCTAAGTTCAGGAGCAAGGCAAGGATGCTGATGCTGAAATTCTTCAGAAAGTTATTGAAAATCTTAGCTAGTGTAATTATGGAAAAAAAGACATTTGTTTTAATAAATGGGAAGAAAAAAGTAATGTTTGCCTCTTCAGATTGTGGAATTATATATATGGAAGTGCCTATAGATTTAAGCTAAAATTGTTAAAAGCATGTAAAACTAGTATTTTCCAAAACAATAATCAGAATATTAATTGTGTCTCCATAGGCACACAACATAGGGGAGAAAATTTGAGTAAACATTCCCATTTATGATAGAACCACAAAGAGTTTAACAACTGAAAATGAGCTTAGAGATCAGTTAATAGAACAACTGTCTAACAATTATGGAACCCTGGGTTTTGCCTACAGCACCATACAAACTTATGACTGTGACTCAGGACTGTGATCCCAGAACTTGAAAGCTGAGGACGAGAGATTCATAAGGTTCTCCTCACCAATAGAATGAGTTAGAGCTATCCTGAGCTACATGAAGCACTTTTAAAAAAGAGAGAAAGAGAAAATAGAAAACTAAACACACATATTTTTGTGCTGAGAGATGACTCTGTGGTTAAGAGTGCCTGATGATGTTTCATAGGCCCCAGATTCGATTCCCAGCACCCATAAGGCAATTAACACCTACCTGTAACTCAGGGTAAGGAGAAGCTGAAGCCCTCTTCTGGCCTTGTATATACATGTATGCACATCATATTCCTAAGTATAACCTGCTCACTCTGTACATTATTCTTTGGATATATGTTTTCAGGGTTATTTGTTGCTGATTAAACATTTAGTCAGACTATTTTTCTCACTCCCAGCTTTCCTTACTTGCCTGTTGTCCTTTTTGTAAGGTTAGGGCCTTATGGGCATTCTCTCTTTCAACTTTTGTTTAGGCAGTCACATTGTTGAAACATCTTGGGCATTGCTTCTGTTATTCCCATGAGAATTCTGGGAATTTTGACACCAAACTCTGTTATCTTCTGGATTTACAATCTTTTGGCCCACATTTCTACAATGATCCTTGAATCTTAGGTGTGAAAGAAGTATTGCAGATGTACTCATTAGAACCAGGCTCCACAACTCTGTCTTTTGATTGTGCTTTTTTATAAAAGTTTCCATCTGTTGCAAAGAAAAAGATTAGTTCCTGTGGAGTAAGGACTGCACTTACCTGTGAATATCAGAACAAGTATTTAGAATGTTATTAGGGATTATGCTGAATTAGTAAAGCTGGAGTTGTATATTATTCTCCAAGATCCATTCCTTTACTAGCACTGAGTAATTGACCAGGTTTCCAGTACAGGTGTAATTTTTCTCTTGTTGACTATGTCTTGGGTCTGATTAGAGAGCTGTTAATTACTACCAACGTATGTGTGCCACTACTGCACCCTTGGTGTTGCCAGGCCTTGCTGTGACCTGCATGTTGTGGTTCATTGGAATTATAGTTGGGTAGGACTGCTTTTTACTTCAAATATTTGGAAGCTTGTGTGATGATATATAGTAGCATCAAAGCTAGTCCTGGAGAAGGAGGCTTTCATGGAAGTTCCAGCTCAGGGGACACCATGATTGAGTTTGAATTGCATGGCTTCTTTAGCAATATTAGCTTAATTTAAATCTCTGAGGGCAAACAAGGACAATAGAAATAACATGCAATTGAAAAATCTCTTGAACAACCCTGACCAACAACTCAAAAGAAGAATTCTCATGCTGGTGATGGTATTTTTTTTTTTTTTGTCAGATCATCTTCTGTACTGATGAATTTAATAAATATTGTCTGTTTGTACAACTACTGTGTTTGTGTATTGTCTGTATGAACAGATTTTGCTAAATTAACCCATAAGATAACATTGTCAAGACACATATGAGTAAGGGATATTACTCAGTATCATCACGATCCTAATGTTCTAAAAAATACAAGTTGTCCACAGACAAAGAAAGACACAGAAGAATTAAAGAAACAAAGGTGAGATGTTGACACATCACCATTTATCCCCAGATTAGATTTGCCAGAAAAAATATAGCTGCCATTTACATCTAAATTGCAGAGAGAAAACAAATTTAATAACTGTGTACAGTATCACATAATAAGAAGCAAATTTATTACCCAAATTTCATTCATCTCCTGTAATCAAGCTGAAACTAAGAATCTAGAATTTTATTTTCCTTTTTAAAAATTTTTATTCACTTTGTATCCTTGTTGTAGTCCCATCCCACCTCTCCTCCTAGTCCCATCTCCCTGGAACTCTGTTTTCCATCCAACCAAGCCCATCAAGTTTCATCATCAGGACTGAGCCTGTCCTCTTCCCCTGTGTCTAGTAAGACAGTCCTCCAGAGGAAAGTGATGGAAAAACTGACGAGTGTTCAATGTCCTCCCTATTTTTGTTGTTACAGGACCCCATATGGCATAATCTGCTCCTCTGCTACATCTTTGTAGGGAACCTAGGTCCAGTTCATGCTTGGTCCTTGGTTAATATTCCAGTCTCAGCAAGCCCCTCTGGGCCCTGGCTAGTTGACTCTGTTGGTGTTCTTGTGGAGCTCCTGTCACCTCCAGGCCCTTTTGTCTTTCCTTCCACTCTTCCACAAGACTTCCTACATATATTTCCAGGGTTTGACTGTGAGTCTTGGCATCTGTTTTGAAGTGCTGCTGGGTAGCGCTTCTCAGAAGATAATTTTGTTAGGCTCTTGTCTGCAAATTTATCAGAGCATCATGCATGGTGTCAGTGGTTTACACTGTCTGATAGGGTGGGTCTTTGAGTGGGCCAGGCACTGGTTGGGCATTTCCTCAATCTCTCCTCTAATTATTCTCTTTATCCCTGTGTAGTTTGTAGGCAGGGAAATCTCACACTGGTCAGAATGGCTAAGATTAAAATATCAAATGACAGCACTTGCTGGTGTGGAGGTGAAGAAAAGGGAACCCTCCTCCATTGCTGGTGGGAATGTAAACTTATACAACCCCTCTGAAAATCCATCTGGTGCTTTCTCAGACAATTAGGAAGAGCTTTACCTCAAGACCCAGTTATACCTCTTCTGGGCTGATACCCAAACGACACTCCACCATACAACAAGGACACTTGCTCAACTATGTTCCTTTTATTTTATGTTTATTCACAATAGCCAGAATCTGGAAAAACCCTAGATGTCCCTTAATTGAAGAACTGATTTTTAAAAAAAGTGGCACATTTAAACAATGGAATACTACTCAGCTATTAAAAACAAGGAAATCATGAAATCTGTAGGCAAATAAACTAGAAAAGGTCATCCTAAGTGAGGTAATACAGAAGCAGAAAGACACATATGGTATATATGCACCTACAGGTGGATTTTAGCCATATTGTACAGGTAAGCATACTACAAGGCACAGACTCAAAGAGGATGAGCAACATAGAGATTCCAAGGGAGGATGCATAAATCCCCCCTTACAAAGGGGAAGTAGAATAGACAGAGGTAGTGGCTGAAAGGAGGAAACGAGGTAGGAGAGGGGACACAGAGAGTTCAGAGGGTGGAGAACAGACCTGGTGAAAGCAAGGGCAAGATGACAGAAGGCCTGTAAGGGAAAGAGAAACTGAGGGTGTGGTATCTCTTTGATAAGCTGGAGGCCTAAGTCAGGGTACTCTCCTGAGGGCATTCAAGGGGTATTCTAGCAGATACTCTTGTAGCAGAGACCATAGAGACTGAAGAGAGTATCCACTAACTTGACTAGTCTCCTAGCAGAGGGAGGGGAACAGCAACCGACCCATAAAAACTTCCACCCAAAATTTACTCTGCCTAAAATGTTATTTTCTATATTTTTCAGTTCTACCAGATTTGTTCTTCCAGTATTAACCACAGTATTAATCACCTGCCTATTAACAGGTGATTTCCAAAGAATGTGAGGTAACTTTCTGCAGACAATATGACACAGAGAAGAAACGTTTCTATTTTATAACTATGTACTCATAGGTGTACATGCTCCAGTCAACTTGCCTCTCAAATCCCATGACTGGAACTTCATGTATCAACAATCACTGTGCAGGAGTATCCAACTATAGAGAGCTATAGACAATGTCTCTTCCTTCTGACACAAGATACCAGTCTGTGTGCATAGAGGTAACTTGGGCAGGAGAGGGGCAAAACATCCTTCTTCCTCTTCCTTCCCTCTTTGAATTGTGCTTTGCTTAAAATAAAGAATGTGTATCAATTGACCTTCTTTTCAGATTCTTTCCTCTTTGACACCACATATGCCTTTAATATTTAGTATTTATGAAAAAATAATTGTATTCTCACCAAAAATAGCATTTAAAAAAAAACAACGAATGTCTTCTTTTTGATTTTTTTAATATTAGTTACAGTTTATTAACTTTGTATCCCAGCTGTATCCCGCTCCCTCATTCCCTCCCACCCCACCCTCCCTCCTTTATCTCCTCCCTGCCCCTTTCCAAGCCTACTGCTAGGGGAGGTCCTCCTCCCCTTCCATCTGACCCTAGCTTATCAGGCATCTTTAGGACTGGCTGTAAAGTCCTCCTCTGTGGCCTAGCAAGGCTGTGCCTCCTTAGGGGGTAAGGGATAAAGAGCCAGCCATTGAGTTCATGTCAGAAATTGTCCCTGTTCCCTTTACTAGGGAAGTGATAAGCAAATGGCCAGGGGTCTGCAAAATAACACATCCTACAAAAATCAGGACATCATGGCTTCACCAGCAACCCCCAAAATTAATGGATACAGATTTCTTATGTTTCAGTTCACCTTGATATCAGTTAAGATGGAATGTGTTAACTTTATTGTCTTTAAGAAAATGCTTACAGATTCTGGCTAATACAAATAAAGCTACTATGAAGAGAATTGAGCAAATGTCCTTGTTGAATGGCAAACAGGATATACACCAGAAGCAGTAGAAGAAAGGAAACAGGATGGGAGCCTATTATAGAGGGTCCTCTGAAAGACTCCACCCAACAGGGGATCAAAGCAGATGCTGAGACTCATGGCCAAACTTTGGGCAAAGTGCAGGGAATCTTATGGAAGACTGGGTGAGGGTGAGATTCTTGGAGGACTAAGAGGGAGGGAGTTCAGAAGAACACTGAGAGGAAAGGAGCCCTACAAGGAGACCAACAAAGCCAAAAGTTCCAAGCTCAGGGGTTCCAGCAGAGATTGATCCACCAACCAAGGACCAAGCATGGAGAGGACCTAGACCCCTTGCTCAGATGTAGCAAATTTGCACCTCAGTCTCCTTGTGGGTTCCTAAGTAAGAGGAGCAGGGGCTGCCTCTGTCATGAACTCAGTTGCTTGCTCTTTGATCACTTGCCCCTGGGCAATTCGTCCTTACCATGTCACAGAGGAAGAGGATCCAGGCAGTCCTGATGAGACTTGATAAGCTATGTCAGATAGCAGAGAAGGAGAACACTCCTTTTCAATGGATGAGGAGAAGGGTTTGATGGGGAAGATGTAGGAAAGGTGGGACTAGTAAAAGTTAAAAAGGGGGCTTCAGTGGAGATATATAGTGAATAATTTGTAAAAAATAAAAATAAAGAAAAGTGATACATTTCCTGGGTGAAACCCTAAAGAGTGGCACAAAGGCATTTCCCAACAGCCTTTTGTTCATTCCAAGTAGGTCTTCCTAAGACCATGTAATCAAACATGTGACACCTAGTAAGACTCCTAGGTCTGAGACCAAAAATGAAAATGATGTAATGACGTACAGGTTAGGAAGAGCAAGGCATTTTTGTAAATTAAAGAACACAGCTGCATGGATCCTAAAGTTACCAGTTGAAGCTTTCTATGATTCAAGGCAGTCTATTGGAAATTTAACTATAAAAACAATTAGATAAGTAAAAATTATCCCGTTTTAGTGGCTTCTTTAAAATATAGAATTCAGTGATTCACATTAGATGGTCTAAATTAGTTTCCAAAAAACCCTTGAGGCCCATGTCATATTCAAATGAACTGTTAGTAATGGTGTTAATAGTAGGGCCTGCATCACCTGAAACAGCTGTTTTATCATTTTAAAACGTAAGCAGTAACGTACTTCACAGCACAAAATTTGGCCTAGGAAAATACTATTTTGAAAATTAAGTAGAAGCAGGAGAGATGGCTGAGCAGTGAAGAGCATATATTGCTCCTGCAGAGAAACAGGGTGTCGACACTGATGATCATGTCTGCTGGTTCACAGCCCACCATGATTCCATCTTTAATGCTCCAATTCTCTCTGTCTGAATGAGCATCTGCATTCATGTACACATACCCACACTCAGACTGACACCGAAGAACCATTAAAAACAAAATAAATATTTTAAATAAAAACATAAGTAATAACAGTTGTTTTTAAACAACTTACTACACTTTCTAATTCCATTTTAATTTTCTAGTTCTCTACAATTTTGCATTCAAAACCCAATGCAGCTGCTAATCCAGCATTTCTACAAATTCTGTGATTTCTACCAATGTAGATTCTGGTCTTCCACCAACAACTGTCTCCGTTCTGACCATTTCAAAAGAATGGACTTAAAAACTTCACCCATTAGAGGGGACCGTTACGTGGCAGAGCAGTCTTTGAAGAGCCAGTTTTGGAGAAATCCACAGCACATTGTTTTCATCCTAATGTTTACTTCTTTGTTAACCCTCTGCTCTTCTGCATTCACTCCTTTCAGACTTGGACTATTTGGTCAAAATATTGTCTTCTACATCCACATGAGCTGGCTTCTGCTGGTCTCCGTCTCAGTCATTCTCATCTTGACTTTCTGTTCTCTAAAGTCTTCACATTCTTTCCCATGTACTAAACCAAAAAAAACTGAATTACTGCCAAAATCTTATCACCAAGACTTGTCTTAAATGATAGCCTTACTTAAATGAATTTCCTACATGTATACTAGAGTGTCTTTTATATTTCCTTACATATTTTTCTGATAATTCATTTTCATATGTAAACATTTACTAAAAATTTAAGATTTTTACAGTTAAATTCAGAGTACATAAAATATTAGAAATAGTACTTATGCAGCTTTATGTATAAATTGTCTGCTTTTACTTCCTAGGGACATACTGATATATATATATATATGAGTGTGTACATATGTGTGTATGTATACATATATGTGTGTATATTTATATATATTCATATGCATGTATATATGTGGTATATGTATATATCTATACACAGATAGAGATAGATAGAGAGATAGAGAGATAGATCAGGGTTCTCTTTAAAAGTTTTGCTACGTGAATTCAGAGATTTATGGTCCAGGTTAACGGTTATCTCTCCCGTCCTGGTGAATATAGGCAGTGAGCTACTACTCCTATTCACCAAACAAGCAAAGGGAAACGTGGATGAATGGATAATGGAAAAAAATCTTTCATTAAGTTTAAAACTGCTGTCATTTTGATTCAATGACATTTGCTTTGAAACCATGGTTTTAATTGAAAACAAACTTACACAAGCTTTTGCCACTGTGTCCCTGCTGATTCAGCATTAATATACCATGTACCTCAATATATTAAACTGCATATATGACTGCAACTTATATTTTAAATATCATTTATTGCATTCTGAAAATTAAGTAAAATATATAATACATGACAAAGCATTTCTAAGCAATGCTTTTCTTTTGATTTGAGCCATTTTAATATGTTTCAAAAAATTCAAACAGTCTTGCTTATGTGAGAGATACTGTTCAGAATTGTTCAGGAAAGCAGGGAATTGGTGTTATTCTAAGATAAAAGAAAAGATAATTGTTTGATCATTTGCAAGTTTGGACAAATAGAAAACTGAGCTATGTGGCAAAAATATCTTTACTTTGTAACACCAACTAAATTGTAATCACATGCTCTATTGTGAAAAATAAAAATATCAAAAATGTACCCAAACTACATCTTGAAATTTGTTAAAAAAAACTGTTTGTATGTTTATATATTTCAAATGTCTTAAATGTCATATTGAACTAAAGAGAGAGTTTATTCTTCAAAGTAAAATCACACTGGAAACAAACTAAGAGGAATTTTCTTATTGTTAGTCAATAATGAAATATATTTAGAATAATGTGAAAACTGTGTTCCAAATTAAAATTTCAGTGGTAAAAGTTATTTTTCACATTATGCTATAGATAAATTTTTTCATATCATTTAAAGATATGAGTAATTAAGCTACATGTGTATGAACACATGTAAATATATATAAACAGATATATGTATACATGTTAATAATTAAATAGAAAAATTACATGTTAAATTTTTAACTGTTTTCTCTATTATTATTATTATTTGTTACAACTTATTCACTTTTTATCTGAGCTGTAGCCTCCTCCCTCATCTTCTCCTAATCCCACCATCCCTCCCTCTTCCCCTGCTGTGTCCCTCTCCTAGTTCATTGATAGGGCAGATCCTCCTCCCCTACTATCTGACTCTAGCCTATCAGTTCTCATCAGAACTAAAGTTTTAATTTTGAAATATTTCCTAACTTTATTAATGAGGAAGGGGGCTACAGCTGAGATACAAAGTAAATAGACTGTAATTAACATGAAAAAATAAAAAAATTATGAAAAAGATACATCTTAACAAACATTAAGTTATATAATGGAATATTAATAAACAGTATCAATTCAAAACACCACCCTTAAATATTCAAAGCATATGTTTACATTTATGTATATAAACATATTCAGAACTTACACAGACATACACACATATACATATCTTTCATACATACTTATCAAGAGAGTGAGGAAGCAAAAATCACTTTATAAACTATTTGCATTTGGCTTATTTGGGCTTGGGCAAAGGGATTATCAATAAATTTTCACAACGTTTTAGTCTGGGAATCTGAAACTATTATATTACATATATATATATATATATACATATATATATATATGTAAAAGTAATCTTTAGCAAAAAGCCTTTCTTTTTTAATTTTAGGGCAACACAGTTGATATTTTTTCTTTCACCTCTTAGATCAGGTATGGTCTACTCCCAAGATTGGTCTCTTTTATGAGTATTTCAAAGGCATTTTGGGTATTGCTTACTTGCTGTTTGGGAGAAATTAGCTTCAGGAATGTCAAGCTTACCGTTTCTAGAGTGTAAAGGCCATATTCAGGGAGAAGCATTAGAAAACTCAGAGGCAAAATAGATAATGAAAAAATCTATGCATGTATGTCCCCCAGTCTTTTTTTTTTTTTTTATGTTCCTTCAGTCTTTAAATTTTGTACTTGTCGCATTGCAGTGTAGGAAACAAAAAGAGCAAAGGGTTTGAACTAACGAAGTGAAAGTCTGAAGGGGTCAAGAAAGTGTTTGGAGTGCCTCCATGAAGATTAGAAGTTAAAACAATCAATTGAGATAATGAAATACAGCCTGTGTTCTTTGATGTATGTAGAGAAAGAATTGTGTTCAGACAAGTTTAAAGAAACCATGAATTGTAAAATTCAATCAAAATGCCTATAGGACATGGAAAGCAGTTCTCAGCTGAAGCCAGCTGAGGCCAACTGTTATACAAAGCACAGCTATAAGTAGCGAACATCATCACAGCCATCCAATTCATCCGTTTGCCCCAAAATCAGTATATTTTTTTAAAAAAGACAGATTCTTGTTATACTATAATCTAGACAAAAAATAATACATAAGAAATTAATGATGATCCTTTCAGGGCTGTGGACATACTCACTCAAAACACACTTTTCTATCTATGTCCAAGGTGCTGGTTCCCATATTTGTCATTAAAAAACAACAACAACAAACAAAAACAAAAACAAAACAAAAAAAAAACAGCAAATGGCTAACAATGGGAGTGGGGCGTTTCTCTGGCTCTGTTGTTTGCCTTTGGATCCCTTTCCCCTGCCTTGGCTGCCTTATCAGGCTCCAGTTGGAAAGGATGTATTTTGCCCTGTTGTGACATGAGGTGCCAGGATGAGTTGCTACCCTTTGGGTACCTTCCCTTCTCTGAAAAGGAGAGAGAGGTATAGGGGGAGGGATTTTGTGAGGGTGGAGTTAACTGGGAGGAGAGGAGGGAGGGAATAGGATCAGGGTGTAAGTGATGAGAGAAAGAAAAAGAGACAGAAGGAGAGGAAGGAAGAGGGAGAGGAAGAGAGAGAGCAAATTAAACTACAACCCAAAGTCAAAACCAAATTCGGGAAAAGTCCTTCTTACACAGTGATTACTAAGCTAACACGCTTCTTGTTCTACATATATTTGTTTTCATTCAATAGTTAAACAGTGTTAAATATAGCTCTGAAAACACCAGCTGAAATGCACTAAAGTGTTTTAATGTAAGCAGAAGAAGGAATAATAGTAGAGACCTAGGCAGCGATAGCAAAGGCCGCAGGAGATGATGGACATGAGTCTGTTACCAGCATTCAGCCTCTCCTGGAAACACTGAGAAGTTTAAGATCTCTCCTGGTTCTGAGACTCCCAAATCCTCATCCCGACTTCAACAGTGACAGGTGTATCCCAGAGACTGAGCCATAGGGTGGAAGGAACAGAAAAGCTTAATTAAGCCTTGAAGCTCTTATTAACTAGACATGTGGAAGATAAATTTGAAATTATAGTTCCAATATATAAAGCTTTGTTACATTATTCTGTTCTATGATTTGTAGTAATATGCTCACTTGCATTATATAAACAAAATGCAGCCAAATGAAAGGTTCACTAATATTCAGCCTTTCTATGCTTTTTAACAAACAGTGTTTCTGAAATTGAAGTCTCCAAAGTTGTTATTTAGGTTGTTTATTTGCCAGTAAATTTTATGTCAGAATAATAAATCTAAGCATTGTTTTTACAAATATTGTTTAAAACTTCAAGTATTTTAATTAAGCTCCTAAAATTTATTGTAAGCTACAAATATTTAAAATTATGTTTTGAAGTGATTTCTTTTTATACTGTCCTGGAAATTATAGTTTTTATTTCATTTAAAAACATAATTAGTATTTGTTGTTCTAGAAAATAAGTGTTTAAGTAAAACTGGCAAGAATTTATAGTAAGTCTGAGCCCAGTGATAAAGGAGAAGTTATATTTTTTATTTTATTTTTATTTTTTTATTTTCTTAATATTAGTTACAGTTTGTTAACTTTGTATCACTGCTGTATCCTGCTCCCTCAAGAGGTTATATTTTTAAAGTATATAGAAAAGAAAGTTATCGGTCTTGAAAACTAACTACTTTATGAAGGATGGCAAATGTAAAATATTTATAATAATTCAAGTATCACTTATATTCTTAAAGTTGTCTTGATTGAGAAATACCTATTTTCTCCTTACCTGTTAAAAGCTAAGTATTTGCAATTTATATATTCGTAATGTTCATAAGCAACTTTCAGACTCACTGGCAAAGTTGGGATTTAGGGTCTAAATTTACTGAACAAATAAGTACACTCAGTTCAAGCTTATTGTACTTCCCCTATTTTTAACTCTTACACTTATCTTCACCTGCTTCATCTATAAAATACAATTTAACTACAAATGAGAAACCTTTATTGTGTTCCAAGTTATATATTAACTAATGGATTTTAGTTCTTTCTTTTACTGAGGGGACTAGAGACAGAGGCAGGCTCTCACTGTGTGATTGTCAAACTTGCAAGCCTCTTGGTTTGGTCTCTCAAGCACTAGGAATATAACTGTTCACTTAATGTATTTTCTATATGTTGATTTATATGATCAGGTCTGCCTATGTGGAATATACAAACTTACTTGGAAATTTTTTGAACTCTCACTTAACACATATCATACCAAGGACTTTCTTTTACACAATGGAATATCTCATTCTTTTTGCAGCAAACACAAGTACACACTCTTTCTCATGCACACACACACACACACACACACACACACAAAACCACTGTCATAATTCAAGCAAATGCTTAACCCTTATCCTAAGTTTGGCATACAGTACACTCCTTACTTTTTGCCACTGGAAAAACGTAATGAGTCAACTAATAAAAAAGTTGTGGCATAGAAATGATTATGTATCTTAAGGTTTACTTCTCCTTTTAAATAAAAAATAATAAAATTTACAAAGGGTTTTATCATGAGAGTAAAATCAAGTAGGCATATATGATTATCAGTCAGTTCAGTAATAAACCATACTTATTTGGTTTGTTATTATTGTTATTACTGTAATTGAGGGTAAAACTTGTAAGTTTTCTTTTTGTAGAAATATGAGAGTAAAAAAATCTAAGGTATGAAAGCAGATTAAAGTAAAGATGAATGATGACTTAGTGAAAATTTTCCACCTTGATTTCATCACAAACTACAGAAGAGCTATAGACAGTGCAATTATTGTATGCTAATTTAAGCACAGTTATAGCTATAAATTTGTATGTGCATAAATGTAGACTGTTTCAATATATTGCTTTCACATACGTTATAATCCCCAGAGAAATATTCTAAATATCACTTAACATAGTCAAAATATGATTTTGGATCTCAATTTTCAGAGTAGAATGTATAATAAAAGTTAAATTGATTTCTTAACAAGTAATATGTAAAATAGTCCTTCTTATTAAGAAGAAAAGCTTTTGTTACTCTCCCCAAAGACTAGAAAATGATCAAATGTACAGACAAATAATAAAAAATAGATTAATAACATTGAGACCAACTTTGAAGCTAAATTGATACAAATGTAAAACTAACTCCAATGAAATAAGATCAGCCTCTCACAGATCAGGGCACTTTGGAACCATAGTCTTTTATAATGTCTATTCCTTCTAAACACTGAACCAGAAGCAAAGCAAAGCGTGATCAACGTGAGAGGGAGGGCTGGGATACATTCTTTTTCAATAGTGGTTGTTGATATGAGTGTGCTTAGAGAATTATCATTACAATGGCAGAAGTTAGCTGTGTCTGTCTTAAATGTGTACTTTACACACAGAACTGCTCCTATTTTACTTTAAAAAAAAACTGTCATTTTCTTTAACATGCAGGATGCTATAAAAGACAGAATTTAGCTTCTATTTATTTATTATGTTTCTGTTTAAATTGATTTAAAATATATTTAAGATTATTTATGTATTTAAAAATGTGTTCATTTTCAGTTGTCAATTTTCATTTAAAGAATTATCATTAGACATGAGAAACAAAACTGCACGCTCACTCTCATGGGCAGGGTGATTTTATGTCCATGACACTGCTGTCCTTTAGCAGCCTAAATGAGTTGTCTTTTCTGCATCTTTTAAAGTTCAGACTCTACAATTGCATGGTCAGCTGACACCTCACCCCTGACCTTAGAAAAATGTTTTGCATGCTTTATCAGAGATGTAGATGACAGGTCATGTCTACTACATTGACCCTTTCTGTCAATTCTTAAAAATATTCCAGTCTTTCATGAAAACGACATTCAATGCAGACATTTAAAGAAAAGATTTTTGCTAAATTTGGAGTGCATTGTAAAACCAGCTCTCAAATTATAACATATTGGGTTACAGTTCATTGAATATAGTGACTCCAGTGCACAACAGATATTGGAGATTTTTAAAACCTGTTTCAGGACATGTTTGTCATAATCTAGTTCATCTTTTTGGTGTTCTTATTCTAGTAAAACCAAATTACTGCCATGTGATTTGTATTTGATTTCATTTATCTATAAATATGAAGATAATTCTGTTATGTCAGATGAATCTGGATGCCGGACACCGCTGTGGTAAAATAAATTCATGATGATCTACTCTAAGGTAAAGATGGAGTCCATTAAAATATATCTGACAGACTTAAAGGACAGCTGTGCTTAGGGAAGGTGTTCACTGGAAGGATAAGGCAAATCCAGGTATCTGAAGTTACCTCAGATGTCATTTGGGAATGAGATGATGATGCATCTCCTATGCATGGCGCAAAACACAGGTAGTCAGATAAAATCTCAGTATCCTGATTGTATCCTGGCTCTGTTTTATTTGAAAATAATCCTTTAACAGTAAGGTAGTGTTGATCTTTGATAATAAGGTATGATTCTTGGAATTAGCAAAAAATGGGTATCTGCTTACTGATTCAACCTAATAGTCTGTGTGATTTGATTATGGAATTGAGAACATTGATGTCCATCAATCTTTTAAATGTGTGTGAATTCCTATTGTTCTCTTAATTTTAGAGTATTTAGCTTTTACTTAGTTCTTACTACTTAACAACTGTCCTAGCTACCTAATTTCCCACTAGCGTCTTGGAGGTGTTTGACCCAGAGCCATGTTGCTGGAATTGTTGAATCCCATGACCAGCTAATCCCTTCGTGTTGGCTTGATGTTCATTGTTTATGTCTGCTATAAAGGTGAAGGGTGAAAAATGAGCTTCTCTGTGGGTATAAGGATCAGGTTTAGGATGGAGTTAGGCTGCCTTTTTTTTTTTATCAAGTGGTTATTGCAGGTTCTTCTCTAAGGTCCATGGTCTCACTAGTCATGAGTAGTTGGCTAGCTTCCTTCTATCATGTTTGATTTTCTTCTTATTGAGTTGGCCAGAGGTCTACTATGATAGCTATTAGTCACCACCAAGTATGACTGCTACTATTGTACCCTAAAGTATATTTTGCCATGTTGACCATTGTTGTGGCCAGCAGGTATCAAAGCTATCAAAGCTTTGTATGACTGTTGATTTCTTTCCTATCTTAGCTTACATTGTACAATCCGATACTATGAGACCAAGACTTCAAAGAGAAATATCTTATATCATAGGAAGATCAAAATTTCTGAGCAATGTGTAAAAAGTGTGTGGTGTTTTCAGCAATATCTTATCTTATCTTAAACTTCTGGGAGCTACCAGAGAGCAAGAATTATACCGATAATCTCTAAGACTACTCTGACTAAGATATCAAAAGACAGAGTTTTATGTCTGGTACTGTTTTTTCTTGTTATATAGTCTGTATATGTACTGTGGAGAGTCTCGTAAGTCCAAAGAAGTTTAAAGTTTAAGTTTATATATATATTCATGTTAGGTTTTGTAGAACAGGCTGGCCTCAAACTCACAGAGATCTTCCTATCTCTGCCATCTCAAGTGCTGGGATTACAGGTGCTCCCCACTGTGCCCTGGCTAGCATTGTATTTTTAAGTCTATTCAATCCATAAAAATTAAATATCAGTAGGGCAAGGACTACCATAGTTTATGTATGTCGAGCAAGCTTTAGGTTTATTAATAACATTATTAAAATTAGTGTACTATAGAAAGATTTAAAACAATTCAGAATGTAGGTAGTTGAATTAATAAATGTTCATGCTCCATCTACAAATAATCTCCAGATTCCTAATTATCTATTACGTTCCCTAGGAAGTAAAATATCTATGGCTTTTGATTTTAATGCCACATCCATTAGGAAACATATCAACTTGTTTTCTTTATTATGGATATTGTTTGCACTATTATGGATTTCCCATTGAATAAGCTAGTAAATACACAACTAATAAAATTTCTGTGCTTTATGTTGTACTTTAAAATATCCATAATAAGGTCTGCTTATGAAAATATCTTTCTTTTTCTTATTATTTAGTGAAAACTAGCATGTTTTAAGAATGAAGATTTTAGCAAAATAGATGTTTTATCAATGCTATGTAGTAATAGAACTTAAAATATGCTGTAAAAGTATGATTCAGTACACTATTTTTTCCTGCAGAAAAAGACCACAGAGATTGATAAAAGATGATATTTACCAGGGAAGTTTCATCCATTGTAACAAATCTCCTAAACCACATATAATAGGAGAAGAGTTTTCTTCTTAAAAACACGTTATTCTAGATGAATTACCAAAATTCTCTATTTTAACTATGTGAAGAGAACTATAATATTCTAACACATACCTAAACTCAAAAGGGCATGAACAACAGCTCTAACCTAACATTTAAATAAAATAATTCTCTAAACTTCAAACCCTCAGATGTATTTATCAGCTATGAACTCTAATTTGTGTACCCATTTGCAACCATCCTCCCTTCAGTGCATGCATTCAGGAATGGGAGGAAGTATGAGGAGTGAATGTGATAAAGATACATACATTACATTCTTTTTCTTTCATTCTTTTTTAAATTTTTATTTATTTATTTTTAGTTTATACAATTTATTCTCTTTGTATCACTGTTGTAGCCCCTCCCTCATCTCCTCCTGATCCTACCCTCCTTTCCTCATTCCTTTCCCTATCCCTGTCCCCTAGTCAAATGAAAGGGGAGGGAATCTTCCTCCTCTACTATCTGAACCTAGCTTATCAGGTCTCATCAGTACTGCCTGCATCCTCTTTCTCTGTGGCCTAGTAAGGCCACACGACCAGGGGGAGGTGATCAAAGAGCAGGCAATGGAGTTTATGTCAGAGAATGTGTCTTCTCCGTTTACTAGAGGATCCCACATGGAGACTTAGCTATCTATGGGCTACGTCTGAGCAAGGGGTCTAAGCCCTCTACATGCATGGTCTTTGGTTGATTCATCAGTCTTTCCAAGCCCCCTGAGGCCCAGATTTTTGGCTTTGTTGATCTCCTTGTGGAGCTCCTGTCCCCTCTGCTTCTTTCTATCTCCCCCTTTCAAAAGACTCCCTGTGAACAGTGTCCTTTGCTTTACAAAAGCTTTTCAGTTTCATGAGGTCCTATTTATTGTTGATCTTATTGCCTGGGCTGTTAGTGCTCTGTTCAGAAAGTTGTCTCCTGTGCCAATGAGGTCAAGGCTCTTCCCCACTTTTTCTTCTAACAGATTGAGTGTGTCTGGTTTTTTGTTGCACTCTGATCCACTTTGACTTTAGTTTTGTGCAGGGTGATAAATATAGACCGATTTACATTTTTCTACATGTAGACATCCAGTTAGACCAGTTCCATTTGTTGAAGGTGATATCTTTTTTCCTTTGTATAGTTTTGGCTTGTTTGTCAAAAATCAAGTATCAGTAGGAGTGTGGGTTTCTATCTGGGTCTTCTATTTGAGTCGATTGATCCACCAGTCTGTTTCTATGCCAGTACCATGCCATTTTTATTACTGTTGCTCTATTGTAGAGCTTGAGGTCTGGGACAGAGATAACTCCAGAAGATGTTTATTGTACAGAATTATTTTAGCAATTCTGTGTTTTTGTTTTTCCATATGAAATTGAGAATTGTTCTTTCAATGTCTTTAAAAAACTGTGTTGGTATTTTGATGGGAATTGCATTAAATCTGTAAATTGTTTTTGGTAGGAGAGTCATTTTCACTGTTAATTCTACTGATCCACAAGCATGGGAGATCTTTCCCTCTTCTAGTTTCTTCTTCAATTACTTTCTTCAGAGACTTGAATTTTTGTTGTTGTTGTTGTTGTTGTTTTGTTTTTGTTTTTGTTTTTATATAGGTCTTCCACTTACTTGGTTAGAGTCACATAAAGGTAATTTATGATATTTGTGCCTTTTGTGAAGGGTAATGTTTCCCTAATTTCTTTCTCAGCCTATTTGTCTTTTGTATAAAGGAGGGCTTTAGATTTTTTTGAGTTAATTTTTTATCCAGCCACTTTGCTGAAGGTGTTTATTAGCTGAAGGAGTTCTCTGGTAGAGAGGAACTATACCCCCTTCTCAGATGTAGCCTATGGGCAGCTCATAGGGGCTGTCTCTGACATGGACTTAGTAGCCAGCTCTTTGATCACCTCCCCCTAGTGAGATGGCCTAACTAGGCCACAGAGAGAGTGGACCTAGGCAGTCCTGCTGAGACCTGATAGGCTAGGGTAAGATAGTAAAGGAGGAGAACCTCCACTATCAGTGGACTATGAAGGGACATAACCAGGGAAGAAGGAGGGAGGGTGTGACCAGGGAAAGATGAAGGACGGGACTACAGCCAGATACAAAGTGAATAAATTGTAATAAATAATAATAATTAAAGAAAAAATTTTTAAAAAGTAAAGACAGGGAAAAAAAGCTACCTGTGCTCAGCCCAAAGTCTGGCTATGAGTCTCAGCATCTATTTTGATCCCTTGCTGGATGGAGTCTTTCAGAAGACATCTATGGTAGTCTCCTGTCTTATTCCATCTCTTCTACCACTTCCAGTGTCTATACTTTTTACCCTTCTATATGAGAATTAAGCATCTTCCCTATGGTCCTCTTTATTGTTTAGCTTCTTTAGGTCTGCAGATTGTAGTATATTTATCCTATTCTATATGGCTAAAAGTATTCTGATATTAAAAAATGAATATTAAAACACATTATGTGCTGCCCCATTGAATGTTTTCCAGAGAATGTTAACAACATATATTTTCATTGTTTTTTTTATTTTTAAATAAAAAAATAATAAAGGAACAAGAAAGGTCTTTACTTGTAGGTAGTATCAGTTAGGTGCCTTCACATCTTAGACTGTGGCATAAATAAAATCGAGGTAAAGTATAATCTCCCACTTGGGATAAATAACCTTTTTCTTAGTTAAGGCTTTTATTGATGCAACACAACACCATAACCAAAAGGCAAGCTGGGGAAGAAAGGGTTTATTCAGCTTACACTTCCACTGAATAAACTCAGGACAGGAACTCAAGTAGGGCAGGAACTTGGAGGCAAACACTGATACAGTCCATGGTGTAGTATTGCTTATTGGCTTGCTCTTCTTGGCTTACTCTGCTCACCCTTTTATACAATCCAGGACCATCAGCCTAGGGATGGCACAATAGACTGAGCACTCCCTCATTAGTTACTAATTGGAAAAATGCCTTGCACTTGGATATCATGGAGGCATTTCCTCAACTGTGGTTCCTTCCTTGCTTATGAATCTAGCTTGTGTCAAGTTGATACACAAAAACAGCTAGTACAATTGACCCCTATCAACTTGACACACAACTACATCATTATTAAGCCACAACCCTTCTTTTCTTATTCATCCCCAAGATCTCACATTAAAAACATGAATAACTTTAAAATTCTGGCAGCCTTTACAAATTCAAACACATTAAAATTTCAATCTTTTTAAAGTGTCCAATCTCTTAAAATTCAAAGTCTCAACTGTGGGCTCCAGTCAAACACTTTCTTACTTCAAGAGGGAACAATCAGGGCACAGACACAATCAAATCAAAGCAAAATCAAACCCCATCAGCCTAATGCTTGGGATTTACCCATGATCTTATTGACTCGTTCACTTCTCCAGCTCTGCCTTCTGTAACACACTGCTTGTCTTCTAGGCTCTAGGTTTTTCCATTCTACTGCTGCTTCTGCTCTTGGGGGTCACCCCATGATATCTCTATAATGCTGGGGTCTTCTGCTGCAACTAGGCTGCAGTTTCACCAATAGACTCTCATGGTGCTCTTCATGGTGCCAATCCTCAACTTTTTTGGATCACCCCTTCAGTCCTGGGCCTCAATTGCCACTGAGGCTTCACCTTCTCCAGTGATCTTTCTTGGCCTGTCACAGTGCCAGGCCTTAGCTGCTTTCCATGACCCTCTCATGCCTTCAAACCCAATACCACCTGGGAGACCATTATACATTACCAAATGCAGCTGCCAACATGAGGTACAACCTTGGCTATCACAGGAATACAGCTTTTTTTGTGCTCTTAGGAAACACTTCTCAGAAGATTTCACCTCAGTGATGCTGTTCCCTTCTTAATCAATGCTTAATCAATTTCTTAGCTCCAGCTAACCAACATCAGTGATTCTGATAATGTAAATGTTTAGCTTTAGTAGCTCTGGTATCTTATTTATCCCAGTTGATCCTTCAGTCCCAGCTAAATAGAATCTTTAATTTAAGAGAATCCACATGATGATGGATTTGTGAAATCCAGATATTCTCAGCTGGCTCACACTAGCAGCAACCCTTCTCTGCATACTGCCAAATCGAAACAGATCCATTTTGCTATAAAATTATTTTGGGGGTTTTTCATCAATATGAACTTTTCGATAATTTTGAGTATTCATATTTTATAGAAAGTAAATTTTCATTCCTTGCAGTCTAGAACATTTCACAACTATTCTCCAAATCACCATCACTTTCTTCTTTGCAGCTACAATGGTGTTTATGTCAATTATGTAACACTGATTCATCATTGCAGGTAAAATTGTGTGTTACCAAAACAGTAAAAACATAAACTAGTTATAGTTGCCTATTGGTTTCCCTCAAAACTTTTTTTCCCCAGAAATATTTGCTAAATGAAGGGATATTTTTTTTAAAGAGAGTGGGTAAGTGGCAGTAGGAACATAGTTTTAGAGTTAAAATTTAACGTCTGGCTAATATTTCACAATATAATGTTAGTAGAAAGGAGCAAGTTGTTTAGCCAATTATTCTGCTATCTTTCTTCTTTTTTGGCTTACTTTTTGAAACTTTAACATAATTACATTTATCCTTTTTCTTTTCCCATCTAAAACCTTCTGTATATCCCTTCTTGCTCTCTTTCAAATCGATGGTCTCTTTTTTC
This sequence comes from Meriones unguiculatus, assembly GCF_030254825.1. Lineage (NCBI taxonomy): Eukaryota > Metazoa > Chordata > Mammalia > Rodentia > Muridae > Meriones > Meriones unguiculatus. Next base: position 20,547,675 of record NC_083362.1, on the reverse strand, counting down.
CGTTACTCATTATTGTATTCATATATGCACCTGTATATATACATATGTTCCTAAATATAACATGCTTGGTCTATATAATGTTATTTGTATGTATGTTTTCAGAGCTTACTCTTCGCCTGGGAGACTATTTCTTCAGCTCCCAGCATTCCTCAGTCGACTGTAGATGTTCATGTAGGGCTTTTCATGTCCACTTGCTCCATGTCTACTGGTGTTGTCTTGTTCAGTTCATTTTTAGATTGTCAGGTTGGTGAGATTCTATGGGTACACCTCCGGATATTACTAGGAGACATAATCTCACAGAAAATTCCATGGCTCGCTGGTGCTTACAGTCTTTCTGTCCTCTCTTCTGCAATGTTTTCTGAGATTGAGATGTGGAAGTTTTTTGTAGATGCCTCCCTTGGGACTGGGCTCCATGTCTCTGAAGTTTGGTTAGCTGTGGCTTTCTGTAGGGGTCTCCATTTGCAAAGAGAAATTTTCTTGTGAAAGGGGTGAGGACTACACTTATCTGTAGATACAAGGAAACATGTTTAGATTAAGACTAGGCAGATATAATAAATTAGGTTATATAGGCTGTGTAATAACCACGACTTCACTACCACCTGCAGTTAGCTGGGTTTCTAGCATCAGGCTTTGTTTTGCCCTGATTCAATGGGTCTTAAGTCTAATTATAGAACTGTTACCACCAAGTTATCTATGCCTTGCATTTCTTGCATGCAAATAATGCGCTACTAGTTTTATGGTGCTATGCTGTGCCCTGACCCGCAGGACTTCAACGGGGTTCCTAAAGTAGGAGGATGGAAGGAATGGGGAGGGGACCAGAAACGCTAGAAATGAAGGCCAAGTCTGTTCGTCTGATCAAAGCCTCGTTTATTAAAAATTTTTACCCAACTTATATAGGGAGAAGGCAGGAAAGGAGGGAAGGTTAATTTACTGCTGCAGGAGATAGGAAGAGTGCTTTCATGGATTAAATATTGCACCTACAAGATACTGTAAGGATGTTTTCTTAAGCTATCTCACAGATGCTCTAAAACTAACAGACAGATGTCCTCACAAATCTATCACCCATGGTTTAGGGTCTTAGGTAACTCTTTCACTAAATAACTTTAGGTCTCCACTAAACGACCTTTGCTCAATACTTGGTTTGGGTTTCAGTAAATAGCTTTTTCTCCACTAAATAGCTTTGGCTCACTATTTAATTTTGGCTTCAGTAGATAGCTTTGGCTCCCGGCAGTGCTGATCATTGTTTTATCCCATAGACATCATTAGTGGATAGGGTTGTCTCCCATTCTCTGCAACATTTCTGTCAGGTGTCCTTTCTGCAATGTTGGTGAGCTTTCTTCTTCTCCAATCATGTTGTGCAACAGATGTAAAATTATCTTTTATCACTTGATGTAACTTTTGTCTCGGAGGGTCACTGCTTTGTCTGCTGACCTGTGTCTACTCCTGGAAGCTTCCAGCCTATGTACAATCTTATGTAGGCCTAGAGTGTTTTCAGTCTCTGAGACTTACTGCTGAAAAAGCTCGCACTTTCTAGCTCTTTCCAAATTCTGGTTGGCTAGTTCATCTCAGCTGTTTTGGCTCCAACTCCTCTCTAAGCTGACTAATTCAAACTAGCTTCTCTCACTTCTGACTGAATTGTTCAGCTTGTCCTCAAACTAATTCTATCCATGTGTTCTAATCTCCTGACTCCTTCTCATTCTCTGGCTATTTCTCTCAGCTTGTTCTCTCTGTAAAATTTTCCTGGTAAAACTGCCTCTTCTCACATTGCAGCCAGTCCTAATGAAACCTGATAGGCTAGGGTCAGATAGAAGGGAAGGAGGACCTCCCATATCAGTGGACTTGGGGAGAGGCATGTGATGAGAAAAGGGAGGGAATATACAATTGGGAGGAGATGAGAGAGGGGAATTATAAAGTGAATAAATTTTAATTAATTAAAAAAACTGCTTCTTCTCCCTCTCTCTGTGCTGCTCTCTTTTAACTTGCCTCTCATTCCCCTCTCTCCTCATGAGAGTTGGGCATATCCTATTCTGTCAAATCTTTCTCTGATTTGTGACTTTACCTCTTAATTAGATGTTATTTTCAAACATGGGTGCTTCCTTCTATAAACTAATATTACCTTAATGTGAGATTAAAGATGTGTACTAGGATGTGTCTGTACTCAATATAGGGGGATTAAAGGTGTGTGCTAAGGTTACCTCTGTACTCCAGCCAAAGTAGCCACATTGCCGAATTTAAATCCCTCTACATAGGGCTGCTCTCTCCTTTGGAAGCTTGCATAGTGACATGTCATCTCAAGAAAGTTAGTCCTCAGAGAAGGGTGTTCAGGTAATTTCCAGCTCCAGGGTCTCTGGGTTCTTTTCCTGAAGAACATGATATCTTTGACAATAGGGACTTACCTTCCACCTTTGGGAGAAAACCAAGTGAAACAGCAATAGGCTGTACTCTACTATGTTTTTATTATTATTATTAGTTACATTTTATTAACTCTGTATCCTAGCTGTATCGCACTCCCTCATTCCCTCCCAACCCCACCTTCCCTTCCTCATTTCCTCCCTACTCCTTTCCAAGTTCACTGATTGGGGAAGACCATCTCCCCTTTCATCTGACCCTGTTTTATCAGGTGTCTTCAGGACTGGCTGCAAAGTCGTCCTCTGTGGCCTAGCAGGGCTGCTCCTCCCTTGCGGGGTGGGGAGGTCAAAGAGCCTGCCATTGAGTTCATGTCAGAGATAGTCCCTGTTCCCTTTACTAAGGAAAACTACTATTTTTAATGTTAAAAAAATGAAATGAAATTCAAGTGTTGGCCATGGGTTTCTTTTTCCATATTTAGTGAACATGTACGTTCACTAAATGGGAATACTGAAGATTCAAGTATCACTATTTTACTTCGGTTTTCTTTCCCTTCTTTATAAAAATTATGCATTATTTGGAAATATGTCTGTACCAGAGAATTAGGGCAAGTGGGTAACAGCCTTATAAAACATATGTGATGAAACAAAGCCATGGTCATATTGCCACAGTAAAAATTATTGAATATTCAAAATTCATCATTTTTTGAAAGTTTATTCAACAAGCCAGCGTGCAAGGAGCCTGTGCTGCTGAGGATGACAATGTTAATGGTGGGTGAGCACTTAGAGGGTAGTATGGGATTCTCAGTTATGTAGAAGGGACAGTTTGGCTACTTCAGACTGAATATTACAATAATGGTACTTCTAAACTGTCGCTAGAATATAAAATACGATACCACACATCCAGAGATGTCAATATCTCAAGGAAACTTAAGAATATCACTGACCAAGGCATATGGTTGACAAATTCATAAAATTTCTTTCAGCTACAAATGATGAACCAGCCACCCCATCTAGCTCACACCATGGTAGAACTAGAACAGTTTTCCTATCAGGAAATTAGAATATGCCAGGTGTAAAGTACACGTATGATAGGAAATAAGAAAGCAATAACAACTTGGGAGACATTAGGAATGATGAGTTAATTAATTAATTAGCTAATTAATTTATTGAATAATTATGGAAAGTAAGCTCTATCTGAATAGAATGTATCCCCTAACTTTAATATATATATAATATAAAATATATATTCATAGCGCAGAGGATAAAGTAGAACCAAGAATTCTGGAAAACATGATATGTAATTTTTTTGTACCTTACTAATATGCATTAGCAGAGATATGTCAGAATACACAGAAATATGCTAGATATATTTACTTGAACTAGGTATTTTCAGAGGAAAATAAAGAACTCATTTCAAAACACATAATGTTGCCTTTTTAGTTTCTATGTATTCATTAAACTGTGGTCAGGCATAGAATATACGTGTGACTGTTACATGTTAAGTCATGCATATTGGTGGTGGTGGGTATTATTTAAACTGATACTTTGTGGCAATGGAATCTACAGTGATCTTTCTTGGCCACTGTTCCTACATCATGTTTACTTTTTTTGCCAACTGGGTAAATTGAAGTTCAAATCAAACAGCAATTAAGTTGTATTTCTCATTTTTATATAGATTTGTTAGTGTCTATGAAATAAAGTTATTAAGCATGGAAACACACACACATGCACACACCCACCATGTCACAAACAGAAAGTGCTATCTACACATGCTGGGTGACGTGTAGGGTTCAGAAGAGTTCTGCTCATTGGTGGTTATTCAGTAACCCAAACAATTATTATTTTCTGTGTAAATGTAGGAAATATGTCATCTGAAACTATAGCCTCAGCTTCCCATTCAATTTTAATGATTCTGAACTGTGTCCTTCTATGGGAATATTTGTAAGCCTAATTAATCAAACATTTTAATAAATACTACTTTGTAGAATGTTCAGCTAAAATGATAATGTTAAACTGCAAGTATTAAAATATGTGCTTGAAAAATCCAGAAAGTCTTAAATATCAGTTTAAAAATTCATGAAAACAATAATCATGACCAGATAAAAATTTGGAAAAATGAGAGAAAACAAATATTATCTATGGGCTAAACTTCAAAGACAGGAGAATGTCTCGAGGCCTGGTGGTACTTCAACAAAAGAATTTGAAACTTTGTACTATGAAATATAACCAGTAATTGAAGATAAAAATGAAAGCCAGTTTAGGGATATAGTTCAATGTTTTCGTGACTTTGGTATGAACGGGCTTTACCTGTAGCATCCTACATACTAAGGCAGAACAGCTCAATTTATCCCCTTGCAGAGACAGTCATTAGCTGTGCATTGGTTCCCATGGGAGGTCTGTGGAGACATCTGCAGTTTGTGCCTAACAGTTCAGCTGATGACTTTAGCATTTACCAGGGCTTGCAGCATAGTTGGTACTGAAGAAAATGAAATGGACAATGTTTTAGTGCTGTGGTGATGGCTCAGTGGGTAAAGAGCTTACTGCAGAAGCCTGAGGATCTAAGTTCGCATCCCCAACACAGACATAAGGAGATATGACATCACTGGGTAATAACTCCTGTTTCAGCCGGGGCAGGGGGGCTGCAGGGAAACACTGGCTAGCAAGAGTAACCAACGGGTGTGCTCTAGGCTCAGTGAAAGACTGTTTAAAAAATTAAGGCGAATCACAGTAAAGGATGTAGATACCTGTACTCCATGTCGGCGCACACACACGTGATCAGTCCTGAAAATATATATGTAGACTTAGCATGCTATATTTATGAATATATATATTCATGTACATATATGAATGTCACAGTAATTCATGTAAAAAGAAGTCATGAATTATAAATTTTAAAATATCTGCTAAATGGGAGGGTTTGGAGAGAAAAGGGGGAAGGAAGAATTGTTGAAATTATATTATACTATCAAAACTAAAAAAGTAAAATAAAACTTACATTATAAAATAGAATGCTTTTTATAGAGTTTTGTAAGTCAGAAAATGTTTCAGCACCAAATTGGATAGGATATTTCTCATTCTTTTGGGACAGAATGGGAAACTGTCACAAAGAATTATGGGTAAAATGTTGATGCTATCCTCACTGCATTTAGGAACTACTCTAGTTCTTAAGTAAAAACCATGTGAAACAGGAGCATTGCTATTTGTGCAATGAAACAAAGATTGGCTGATTTAATCCAGAGAACAGTGGGTGAGCTGTGAACTAAAATCAGCAGAATTTTGTCTCATGGAGCCACAAGTTATGACATGAGAACTCAAAATTAAATGGAATGAATGCTGGTTCTCTTTCTCCTCTCGTGACTCATTTTTCCCACTTCACCTTTTGCCCTTTTAAGGAGCATTAGAACCAGAGCTATTTCATATACTGTCCATCTCCAAAGAAACTCAAAGCCCACACATCCATCAGAATACAGTTAGAAATTTCAGGGCTACGAGAGACTCAAATTGTTACAATACTTTTGGATACCAGCACTCAATTCCCTACTCTGTTTGCTTTCATTGTGTTGGGAGATTTTTAATTTAACTGATGAATTTGTGAGAAGATTTGCAATAGTGAAAGGAAACACAAATTATCTGTAGGTAAGAGCCTTTCAGTGCATTCCTTTGATGAGTTCTGTGTTTATTTAATTCAGGACAATGTAGTGTGAACACTCTAATCTGAGGGCTCATACTGTTCATAACTGATCCTCCTGACTGTAAGACGCTACGTGTAGAAAAATGGTAGGTAGAAATGTATGTATCTCCATCCCTATAATCTGATAGTGGAACAAAAGCAACGTAAAATCTCAGGGGGATAAAGGAAATGCTAAGCTTTGATTGAAAGAAGACAGTTTACAAAGAGAAGAAATATTTCTAAATGATAGCCAAATAGACAAGGGCAAAATACCCCAGCAATCTGTAGGCATATACTGGATTGCTGTCAAATGTACATAGTTACTCTAATATCTTTGACTTTTATAAACACTGACTGGCATGAATTAATTGTTCAGAATGATGGCACGGGGCATGTTTTAGGAGATGATAGGTTAGAATCCTAAGTTCACTTTGTCTGAGCATTTTTATTCCTGTGACATGGGTAAAAGTATTTACAGGCTTGATCACTGAGAAAGCTGTTTTGGATTATGTGGGAACATTTGCAGTGCTCAACCCTTTCAATATTCAAGAACAAATTTCACTCTTATCTATTTAAACCTTGATCTTATCTGTTATGTCTTTTGGTTTGACTTTCATCTCTAGCTTATTTAGCTTTTGCAGATAAAATATGCCTTGCTTGGTCCTTTAAAGTTGTCTCTTTACATTATCAGTCTCACCCATCAACATTTCCTGAATGCAGTCCACAGGATCAACCTGTGTGGGAGGGTTCTTGGCAACCTTTACTAGGCTTCCTATCTCCAAGGCAAATAATAGAATGATGTTTTGAGCTATTTATAACCATGACTGATGACTTTTTTTTCTTTTTCCAATAGTTTAAGGAAAAATGACTAACAATATTTTAGACACATACATTTATTTGTTTGCTTGTTATGTATTTATTTATTTATTTATTTATTTATTTTGGGACAGGGCATGCACACATGCACATGCATGCCAGGATAACTTGTGGGATTCTATTCTCTTCTTTCAACATGTAAGTCATTGGATTGAACTTGCATTGTAAGAATCGGCATCAAGAGCCATTGTCTACTGAGCTATTTCACAAGCACATCCTCTAAAAATTAAATCTAAAACAAGACAAAGCTCAAACAGTAGGAACAGATATTCCTCTTTTTTTAAAAGATTTATTTATTTGTATTTATGCTAATGAATTTGTTTTCTGCTTGTGTTTGTGTACATTATTGAGTGTCTGGTGCCCATGGGGGAAAGAGAGCATTAGATCCCTTACTACAGAAGTTACTCACAGTTGTGAGCTGCTATGTGGATGCTAGGAGTTGAAACCAGGTCCTGTGCAAGAGCAACAAATATTCTTTGCTGCTAAGTTATCTTTCCAGAACTAAGACTCTTTTCTTGGTGACATTATTTATCTAAAAACAATAAAATATGTATTTTCATAGCTGAAAATTTTTGAAAGATTGATTTGTGATTTCTTTATGGCTCTTCCAATATGCCTAGTAAAGGTCATACTAGTAATCAATATAATTGGGAAATTAACATATAGATGATGACTTTTCTGCAGAACCTTCATTTTCTGATATGATGTTGGTATAAATCCATATGTTTAATGACAGAAAATATCCAGTTTGGAAAACAAATTAGTGAAATACATTTAATACCTTAAATGGAAATTCCTTAGGTAAAATATAAAATGTTCAACCCTGAAACACTTTCAGAATATCAGGTTCTGAAATATGGCTCAACAGTGAATATCATGCGTTTTTCTTTCTTGTATAGGACTGGAGTTTGGTTTCCAGCAACCTTGTTGAACTGTTCACAACCAGCTTTAAATACAGCATCAGAGAGGACAACAAAATCAATAGTTTCTGTTTATTCAAAATACTAACCTGAAGAAAACAAACTCTGTTTGAAAGACTACAACTGAACACCAAAATCAAGAAAAGATTAGTTTATATAATACCAAAAGTTAATTTATAAATTAAACAAAATAAAGTACAAATAATGAAACTCAAATAAACTTATAAAAATATAATTTACACTAGAAAAAAGGTAAATAGTTGAAAAACATTAACGTTCAAGTATTTTACCAACATTTAACATATTAAAACAAAGAAACGTTTGCTTATTCCTTCTGACATATGCAGAGTTTTCAAATATGTTTACAACAAAATTAGCAATGTTCAGGTAATGACATTGGAGTATAAAATTGGCACCACGAGTTTGGAGAAAAATATAAAACACAGTCTAATAAACATAGGCACAAGGATTCATTCATAATTGCAGTCCCAGAGGCTTGAACACTAGATAGGCTCCAAGCTGAATATAAATTCTTCAAGCACTTTACCGATAATATTTGTTAAACTTAAGAGAAAATGAAATGCATATTAATAACCAGAAATAGGAGAAGTAGGAATCCCCATGGCAACAGAGGCAAACCAGTGGAAGTGATAGGTTAGATCTCTGGAACCTGAAACTATAACTAGAAATAATTTTTTATTAAAACACACTTGATTTGGGGCTGGAAAAAACGGCTCAACAGTGAAGTGCTCACTTGGTATTCTTGCTGAGGACCCAAGTTTGCTTCCAGTACCTACATAGGAAGCTCACATTTGCCTATAACCTGAGTTTCAATGGCTCCGATGCTGTCTTCTACCCTTCACTGGCACTAAGAAGGTAGTTAGTGCACATACATACATGCACATAGTCATGCACACGTGCGCGCATACACACACACACACACACACATATGAATTAAAAACAAATGTTTTAGTAAAAAAAATACATAACACATCAGTTCACTTTATTTTGAATGCAAAATTGTAGCTTACTTCAGATTAGATTTTTGAATGATAAGATAATGTGTAAATCTATCTTTAAAATTAAGAAGGAGCATCTTAAATCATGAGGATGCAACTGTCCGTGAAAAAGAAGCAGTCAAATAGAAAGAAGAGGTCTGCGCAGTACTCACTTTTCAAAGTGTTTCTCACGAAGCAGTAGGAAAATTGAGGTGCCTGTTTCATTTGCTGTATTTTCGTACAGAATAGGAAGGGCTGAGAAAACATTCAGGAAAGGTTAAAGGCTATGCCAGCATTAAGGTGATTTCTCTCCTAAGGACTGTAATGAACTGAAATGAAAACATTTTCATTAATGTTGAGAGAAAATTAGGATCTTTAATTTAAATGAAAAATAAGAAATAACCAAGAAAGGTCAGAGGCACATTAACCTCATGCTTATGAATCATGTCAGAGGGGCTAGAGAGACGACTCAGCAGGTAAGAGCACTGGCTGCTCTTCCGGAAGACCCAGGTTCAATTCTCAGCACCCACATGGCAGCTCAAAACTGTCTTTAACTCCTGTTCCAGAGGATCTGACACCTTTACACAGACATACTTTCAGTCAAACACCAGTGTAAATAAAATAAAATAAATAATTTAAAAAACATATTCATTTTAGAACACTATGAAAAGAAATTCTATGCTGGGAATGGTGAAACATAACTGTAATGCTTGAGTTGAAGGGATCAGGGAGTTACTGCCATCTCTTGGCTGCCTAGAGAGATCAAGTCCACCATGCTTTTGCTAAATAAATAAATATATGAATATATAAATAAAAGAACTCAAAGTAAGGGTGAGAAAATTCAACTTATATTTATGTAGTGGGCATTTTCTTTCTTTCTTTTTTTGAAAAGCAAACCAGGATGATCCTTTATTGGGAGCAGAGGGCAGCACAATGCAATGAGACTGCCCGATGGGCCCCTGCACAGCACCTCCAGATACAGGCTTTCTACTAGCAAAATCAACTGGAAAATGGGTTCCTTAGGACAGCTTCCCATCCTCCCACGTGGGGAAACACATTTACTTCCCTGAAGACAGCCGAGGGTCCCTAGAGATACAGCCCCTCAGCGGTGCCTTCTTGTTTTTTATAAAGAATATTCTCTTTCGACTTTTTGAACTCTTCATTTGTTTACTTTCATCCTGCGTTCCAGCAAGGCCATCAAGCCAGCTTCTGTACAGATTGCCTTGATGTCAGCTCCAGAGAGGTCATCCTTTGCCATGATCAAGTCATCCAAGGTCACATCATCAGCCAGGGTCATCCTGCTAGTGTGAATCTAGAAGATATGTTTCTTAGTCTTTTCATCAGGCAGGGGGAACTCGATCTTTCTGTCAATGCGGCCTGGTCTGATAAGTGCTGGATCCAGAGATTCTATTCGGTTAGTGGCCATGATAACTTTTATATCTCCCCTCGAGTCAAATACATCCAACTAGTTCAACAGCTCCAACATCATTCGCTGAATCTCTCTCTCTCCTCCAGAGTTTGAATCATATCTTTTGGTCCCAATGGCATCAATTTCATCAATAAACACAATGGAAGGTGCATGTTCTTCAGCAACTCGGAACAGCTCCCGAACGAGCTTGGGCCCATCACCTAGGTACTTTTGAATAAACTCTGAGCCAACCACCCTCAGGAAAGTGGCCAAAGTCTGGATTGCTACTGCTTTGGCCAATAACCTTTTACCTGTCCCTGGCAAGCCGTAGAGAATGATCCTCTTGGGGGGCTTTATACCCATGTCTTCATAGTACTCAAGGTGGGTGAGAGGAAGCTCCACCGACTCCTTAATTTCCTGGATCTGGTTGTCCAGTCCCCAATATCTTCGTAGGTCTCTTGGGGGGGGCCTTTTCCACCTTCATTACTGTGACCAGTGGAGCTCTATCATCCATTAGCACTCCTATAACGGCATGCACCTTGTGGTTGAGCAGGACTGAGCAGCCTGGTTCCAGCAGACCCTTGTCCACATATGACAGGATGCTGACATAGTGTTCTGAGCCCACAAATGTGGACACAATGGCATGATTATCATCAATGATCTCTTCCAACGTTCCTACAGACATGGGGGTCCCCCTGATATCATCCACTTTTGACCTTTCCTCCTCTTGCTTTTATTCTAATGGTTTCATCTGTTTCTAATTTCTAATGAAGTCTTCCTCCATGAGAAGATAGTCTTTTATTCTCTCTAGCTTCGGTAATTTCAAGCGGCAATGGGTGTGAGGGGTTACCAGAGGCAGTTTGCTGACAGCATCTGGTCCCTTTGTTTTCTTCTTCTTTTTTCCCACTCTAGTTGGGACAGGGGGTTCATATTCCTTTTTCTTGTCCTTGTCATTCTTGCCATGCCCAGGACCATGACCACTACTCTGACTTTGACCCATCTTCCCTCGGTCCTCTTAGCCGTCTCCGCCGGAAGTTTGTAGTGGGTATTTTCAAAGTGGAGTAGAGTTTCCATTGTAGATGACTGGAAAGAAAATACAGCTGGGATACAGAGTTAATAAAATGTAACTAATAATAAAAATTAAAAAAAAAAAAATTTTAAAAAGTTGAAAAAAGAAAACTCTACTAAGAAATCTATATTGACAATCAACATGTCAGAGTACAAACTTAAAAACTGGTTCTACCTTATGCCAAAAACTAAAGGCAACCGAGGAATGATGGGAGTGGGAGAAATTATCCTCTCCAAAGAAGAGGGCACCGATTGATTATTCAATACCAAGTGATCAGTCCTGAAAATATATATGTAGACTTAGCATGCTATATTTATGAATATATATATTCATGTACATATATGAATGTCACAGTAATTCATGTAAAAAGAAGTCATGAATTATAAATTTTAAAATATCTGCTAAATGGGAGGGTTTGGAGAGAAAAGGGGGAAGGAAGAATTGTTGAAATTATATTATACTATCAAAACTAAAAAAGTAAAATAAAACTTACATTATAAAATAGAATGCTTTTTATAGAGTTTTGTAAGTCAGAAAATGTTTCAGCACCAAATTGGATAGGATATTTCTCATTCTTTTGGGACAGAATGGGAAACTGTCACAAAGAATTATGGGTAAAATGCTGATGCTATCTTCACTGCATTTGGGAACTACTCTAGTTCTTAAGTAAAAACCATGTGAAACAGGAGCATTGCTATTTGTGCAATGAAACAAAGATTGGCTGATTTAATCCAGAGAACAGTGGGTGAGCTGTGAACTAAAATCAGCAGATACCTCTATCATGATGGAAGTGGCTTTGCTTTAGTGCATGAAAGTTAATGCACTATAAAAGTATATCAGTTGCTCCATTCCCTTGTCTCTCCAATATCCATAAAATTTTGAAAACAACTGTTCATTCATTTTAGCAGCAGTAGTCAGAGACAGTCCGAAATTCCACCAGAAGTCCTGGAAATCAGAAGTTAACTAACTGAATAAATACGGGTAATAGTAGTACACACAATTTCAGATTTCAGTGAAAATGTTTTTTTGTTTGTTTGTTTGTTTAGTTTTTTGTTTGTTTGTTTGTTTTGACAAAGTTACTCTGTATAGCCCTGGCTCTCCTGGAACTTACTCTTTAGACCAGGCTGGCCTCAAACCCAGAGAGCTGCCTGATTCTGCCTCCCAAGGGCTGAAGTTAAAGGCATATGCCACCACTGCCCAGATCATATTAAAGCTGCTATCAAAAAGAGGCAAGAAGAAAGTATGATTATATAGATATTTGTTGAGGACATTTTAAATTAATTTATTTTTTCATTAATTATAAAATGAAAGTTTAATCTATAATAATCATAACTCCCCAGAACCATAAGTTTTATTAAAGACCTGTCTATATTAAATCTAAGTCAGTTAAATTTGATGTTGTCTCACATTGTCAGGCTGCTGGGAAAGTTCACCATAGGCTAAAAGATCAATAGCTCAGCCTCACATCTTTGATTTTGTTACTGGACTAATAAGCTATAGTGAAATGAAAATATTAATTTGATGGGGGAAATTACACTAGGACAATATATGCAGAGTGAGGTTATCTCAGAAAAATTAGCAAGTGTGTTAATCTCAACTCGGTTTTGAACAGGCAGCTATTAGATTAGGATATGCATGTTTAAGACGCTCAAAATTTAATCTCTCTGTGTTATCCATGCAGTTGCAATAACCTTCCAAATAAAGTACATTTGTATTTTCTCCACTATTATATTTACCTATTGATAGCCTGCTGGGTGTCTAAATCAAGAATCTTCTCTCTGAAGCAAATCGAAATTGCTACCTGTGAATTTTTAATTTTCCAGTTCCAGTGCTTAGAAGAACCAATAAGCATGCAATCAATTTTAATTTAAATTGAAATACACAGCTGTATTTACTGTAGATGGTCTTTCAGGGAAATGAATTTCATATAATTTCTTCACTTATCTGATCACATTGAGAGATGTAACAAGGAGACTATGCAATGAAATGGGAAAGGATGATACTATGGTACTATGTTTTGTGATTTTTTTTATACTGTTCTGCTCTTCAGCTGATTCTCAAATTAAACATGCTTTCAAATGCTACTCCTGTTCCTAATAGTACAACATAAAAGACTAAAATTGTAACTGGGAAAGGAAACATAGAACATAGGAAATGTCTTACAGAGACTGATCCATGCACTGGCTTCCTCTCAGAGGTTAAGTAATATGTTTCATTGAACACAAGAACATTAAAGATTTTTTTAAAAGATGCCAAAGCAACATTTATATTTTTTTCTGATGAGAAAAATAAGTAAAGCATAGACTACTTACAAATAAATGGATGTAGATAAAATCATGATAGAAATATAAATAATAGATAGATGATAGATAGATAGATAGATAGATAGATAGATAGATAGATAGGAGTTTGGTAGATTCATACATACACACATACATACATGCATACATAGGCAGACAGACAGACAGATAGATAGACAAATACACAGATATTAAATAGACCGTAGATATTAAATCACCATTTATACAGACAAATGGACAAACAGACACAGACTTTCACAGGATAAGAAATGCTCCTCACCTTCTTTAATTATTACTAAAAAATAGGCATATGAGTGAAAGCATATATAGTTCAATGAACTGAATGTAAAATTAAAGCTTCATAATTCTGATTAATAATGTTATGTAATTGCCTGAGAAACACTCAGAAATAACCAGAGAAATATTTTTTAAATTTTTCTAAGATGTTTCCAATATCAATTGAAAGATTTATCCTACTTGAACATGCTTGAATTCCTTAGAAAGCAACATTAATGCTAAATCTAAATTAAACAAAAAGTTAATTTTACAAACAGAAATGTCAGGTTTGCATTTTCAACAAAACTCTTGTGTGTCTGTTTGTGTGTGTGTATGTGTGTGTGAACATTAGAGTAACTCATTCTGATTTATTTTAAATAAACTGAATCACTAAACAGAAACAGTCTGTTCCTGTGTCCATTGTTATCTATACTTTCTACTCCATCTCAGAAATATATCTGAATATTTTCTGTTATCCTCATTTACTTATATCATGATTTAATGTTTTTATCAGGGTCTTCTAATAGCAAATAGAATGCACCTAGTATAAGGCAATTAAGTTCTATGATGTATGTAAAACAAATTTAGAAAAGATACTAAAGTATAGAAAGAAATGGGATGTGCATTGGACGTATGACAGGAGTCTACCACAGAAGGCATCTGAAAGACTCTACCTAACAGTGTTTCAACACAGATACTAAGACTCATAACCAAACCTTCCACAGAAGGGGAGTTAGTATGACGTGGAAAGAATAGGAGCTTCACAAGAGCCAAATATATCTGGGCACAGGGGTCTTTTCTGAGACTGACATTCCACCAAGGACCATGTATGGATATAACCTATAACCTTTGCTTGGATGAAGCCTGTGGCAGCTCAGTAACCAATTGGTTTCCCATAGTAAGGGGAACAGGGACTATTTCTGACAGGAACTCAATGGCAGGCTCTTTGACCTCCCCACCCCCCAAGGGAGGAGCAGTCCTGCTAGGCCACAGAGGAGGACTCTGAAGATACCTGATAAAACAGGATCAGATAAAAGGGGAGGAGGTCTGCTTCTGGATTTCAGAGGCCCTCTGTAGCAGGTTCCTGGGTTGTTTCCTGTTGGAATTTTGTGTAAGAAGTGGGAAATAGTAAGAGCTGGAGAGGACAGGAACTCCCAAGGAGAGCAACAGAACAAAAAAATTTGAACACAGGGAACTTCCCAGAGACTCATACTCCAACCAAGGAATATTCATGGAGATAACCTAGAACTCTGACAATGCAGCCACTTCTGATGAGAACTGATAGACTAAGATCAGAAAGAAGGAGAGGAGGACCTCCCTATCAGTGGACTTGGGGAGGGGCATGCATGCAGAAAGGGGGGAGGGTGGGACCGGGAGGGGAGGAGAAAGGGGCTTATGGGGGGATACAAAATGAATAAAGTGTAACTAATAAAAGTTAAATAAAAAATTAAAAAAGGGAGGTCCTCCCCTATCAGTGGACTTGGAAAGGGGCAGGGAGGAGATGAGGGAGGGAGGTTTGGATAGGGGGGGAATGAGGGAGAGGGATACACCTGGGATACAGAGTTAATAAAATGTAACTAATAGTAAAAAAATAAAATTAAATTAAAAAAAAAGAAACACGTGAAAATATAAAATGAAAATGCAGAAGGCATAGGTTGATGATAATGCTGCAAATTTTTACATGTTTTAAGAGTTTGTATGTTATGATTTAGAAGATTCCTTAGAATATTTGTCTGAAGATAATTTTTGTTTGTTTGTTCAACTGTTTGTAGGACTTTCTTTTGAGAATTCTTTTTACATTTATTACAGGATTAGGGTTCAAACTGATATAGAATTAGAAAGATGAAAATGAATCTCTTCAAGACAAAAATATATGGAGTATTAAGTAAGAAAAACAGAAGCTAGAGAGATGGCTCAGTAGTTATGATTACATACTGCCAGTGCATAGGATCCAATTTAATTTTCAGAACTTTTGTCTAGAGACACTCCACTGCTTGTAATCTTGTAACTCCAGCTTTAGGGGGATCATATATATATATATATATATCCTCTACAGGCACCAATATGTAAGTGCATATACACACAATATCACATAATGATAATAAATCTTTAAGAAAAGTATGACATTTCATAGATACAGCATCAGTCATTTTGGTATTTTTTTTAACTATGTGTATTTATGTTTGTATGTATACAAGTAAGGACATATCCTCACAGAATTCTGAAACATTGGAGATCCCTAAACCTGGAGTCACAAGAGATTGTGAGCCAATAGATATAGGCTCTGGGATTTGAACTTGGGTCCTCTGCTCATTCATCTCTCTGACCCCATGGTGCATTACTCTTGCAGACAATTCTTTTTATATTCCAAATTGGTGTTTTCCACAAAAATTTATGTGTGAAAGTTTGGTCCTGAGTCAGGTAATGTTAGCGATGGTAGAACTTTTCAGAGATGAGGGCCTAGCCAGGCACGGTGGCTTTTAATCCCAGCACTTGGGGAGGCAGAGGCAGGCAGACCTCTGTGAGTTCCAAGCCAGAATAGTCTACAAAGTGAGTCTAGGACAGCCAAGGCTATAACACATAAAAACCTTGTCTCAAAAACAACAAACAACAACAAAGAGAGAGGTGTGTGGCTAGTGAGAATTGTTATTATAGCCTCCCCTTCATTTCTATTGCTCTGATAAAATACCCTGACCAAAAGCAACCTAGAAGAAGAAGGAGTCTGTGAACTAATAATGCCCTGTTGATTTCTGTTATTATATGAAAGTCAAGGCAAGGACTTCAACAGCTACTCATATCTACAGTCAAAAGCAGAGAGAAATGAAAGAATACATATTCATTTCCTTACTTTTGGGGGCTCGTTATTCCTCCTTCCTGTACAGCTCATAACACCCTGCCTAGGGAATGGTGCCTCCTGCAGAAGTTTAGGTCTTCCTGTATCAATTAACTTTATTAAGGCTATCTCTCACAGACCAAATCAATGTACACAATCCCTTAAGTCTTTCTTTCAGGGAATTTTAGTTCATGTTGACAATTAATGAAATTAAATCGAATTATTACAGGATCATCACTGTTGGAAGAGATTAATATAATACTCCTGTAACCCTTGAGATTAGATTGTTACAAAAGACCAACCTTGAAACCCAAATCTCTCGTACTTCTTGATTCATCTTATGTTGTCTTACTCTTGTAGGCCATGCAACCATGTTGTAATAGACCTAGAAAGCACCTACCAAACCTCAGCAGATTCTTTTACCAAGACTGTACTTCTTGGAACTGTGAGCTAATTAAACGTCTAGGCAAAGTTCAGCGCCAGGCACCAACTGCCTAAAACATACTTCAAAGGAGTGGCTTTTTGCAGACAAACACTAGTTTTTCTTTCTGATCACACTGTTTTATGATAGAAAAGAAGACATAATAATAGGCAGCAACACTTAGAAACCTATCTGAACAATTGAATTTTTAAATGATTAAGAGAGAAATGTAAGAAAAACCTTAATTATTGTATGTTTAAATTTTATAAAATGAAAAAAAAATATAAAATGGAATCTGATATGTAATATCTAATATGCAATATCAGACAACGAATCTGGTTTTCTATTTAAAAAAGAAGAGGAATGTCAAATAAGATGAATGAAGGTGGTTGTGGAGGAAAAATTAAACCCTTGGAGGTGTGCTGATGATGTGAACACTATTGGAGGTGGGTCTGATGCTTGCAAACTGATGCTAGTTACTGGCCCTCCAGACCTGGTGACTACCTGGATACACCTATCCTTGTGTAAAAATACCTAACTGGCTGACTAAATAGCCTATACCTGAGCAGCGCAGAATGTAGGAGGTGTGGCTAAGGCTCCTGGGCTTCTGAGGAGAGGGGACTCGCAGGAAACAGATGGACCAGAAGAGAGGAGGAAGGAAGATGCCATGATGGGATAGTATGGAGAAGAAACCATGTGGGCCTGGAGGAAGGACCCCAATAGTGTCATGGAAAGGTCTAGATGAAGAATACAAGCAGCTATTTATAAGATTATGGATAGAAAATAGCCCAGATGAGGATGGTTAACGAGGATGGCATTGGATAGGGGCTGGAAGGTGGATGGTGAAATTATTGAAATAACATAGTGTAGATGGAATTACCTGCCCGGTCCAAGATGTTTTAAAGCAATCATAAAATACAACAGGTGTCTTTGTCATTATTGATTATGATAATGGGTTAAATAATACCACCTCAGTAATCATAGAACAAAGAAAAATAAATAACATTATTTAGCCCATCACCCATTTTTAATGCCAACAGCAGAATACTTGCTAGTTCCAAAAGTATATATGTCACTTTATTAGATTTTTAACATGCACATGTATGAGTTAATTTTATTTCAGATAACATATTTATTATTTATTTCAATAAATGAATATGAAAGCAATTAAATGATAACAAGACTTTTGTGACATGTGTGAATTGCATTACACTAAATACAAATAAACAAAAATACATACTCGAAATTTTAGATTATTTAACCATGGCTTACAAGTATTCAGTCTGTCTGTTCAGCATGTCAAAGATTCCACTTCTTGTGTTGTCATCACAGTATTTTGTGATAACACATTTTAAAAAAATCACAAAACGTACCATGATAAATGCAGTTTCTAGAATCATGTTTATAAAAATATTTCCTTTGGGGAGGGGAAAAAAGAAAATGATTTATTTGTTCTATGTTAATATGTTATGTATATATTATGCATATGTACATGCTAATATATAATATTAGTATAATATATTATCTAATTAATATATGCTACATTGATATATAAATTTATATAAAACATAAAATATATACACATGTTTAAATATTTATGTGAGAGTAGTTTAATGAATAGTTTATTAAGTATGGATTCCTTAGATATGATATGTGGTTGTGAATGTTTTATTCTAGGAACCTGTCTTTACTTTTCAAACTGTTTATAAAAGGTATAAATGGAAAAATTATGTTTCTCTTAACACTTTGCTTTCAGTTTTATTTTCTTTAACTTTTCATAATCAAATCTGAAAATAATTCACAAAAATATTTTAACACAATTTTAATAATTTAAAAAGTAAAAGCAACTTTGAGTAGAACTCACAGTGGCCTCAGGACACTCCAGCCCCTTGCTGATTCCCGCCTCCTAATACTGATCTGCATCTCTTGCATTCTACTTGAAATAATCTCAGAACTCCGCAAAGACATTTTTTTTATGTGAATGAATTTCAAGACAAATCAAAACCCATCTAAAATAGACATTTTCACAGAGAAAAAGAAGTATGTGTATATAGATTTGTGTATATATTCACATGTACACTTGTGTGTGTGTGTGTGTGTGTGTGTGTGTGTGTGTGTCTGCACTTAAAGGAATACAAACACATACAATTTACAGTTTTGGATTCTTACATTTTGATTTTACACATTGTTCTTCCCATGGGTGCCATCAGGTCTAAATTTGTTCTCTAATAAGATCTAGAAACTAAATGCTGTGCTGATTTATGAACTTTAGGCATCTTTAATTTAAAATGCCTTGTTGTGTGGAAGTGTGGGAGCCCCTTCCCAGGAACTTCAGCATTGCATGAGCTTGAGAACACTTGCTGCTGTTCCTGAAAAGGGCCTGTATTCAATTCCCAGCACCAATGAGCAGCTTGCAACCATCTCTAAACACAGTTCCAGCGGATGCCACCGCTCTTCTCTATTTCCTGGGAACCAGGAGCAAACATATGCATACATGCAGGCCAGACACCCAAACACATAAACTAAAGTGGCTAAAACTTAATTTTTTTATCTTTTTTATGGTGAAAAAAATGTGTATTTAAAATTAGCCTGCTAGACTGAATTTAGCTCATCCCATTTTGTTGGCGATGTACAGGACTTCATAATCAGAGTTCAGCTGAACATACTCCCTCGGTCTGACAGGTATTATCAGGGTGCTGTCTTTGGCCACATCAGTGTCATAGAGTGTTTTCACAACCTCCTTGGTCTGGCACTTGTTGGACTTGACTTCCACAATGAATACAAGTATTTGGTTGTCCTCTTTGTTCCTCCAGGATGACTCAGTAGTCAGGAAGACCTTGACGATCACTTGTGGTCAACCTTGTTTCTCCTGGGTGTACAAAAGCTGTCTCTGGAGCCTAGGATCTTCAGCCTCTGGGAGATGGGTCATGTGCAGATTTACTTTCTGTGGCAGTGAATTCCTTTCAGCTCCTCCTTCCTGGCTTTTAGAGGTATTTGCTTTGGCTTGGCATATGTAGAGGACAGGGACTTCCTCTATCACTTACAGAGCTGTTTCATAATTTTCACTACATTGGGCAAAACTGTGACTTACGTAGGCTCCCACGTGAAATTGATAAAAAGTTTGAGAAACACTCTATTCTATACTCCCACTGAAAACAGAATGATTATTTTTTTCAGTAAAGCATAAGAAAATAGAATCAACTGGTGAAAAATTTTAACACTCATCCTGGTTGGGAAGGCAGACCCACTTATTTATGTGCTTATGCATTCCATACATTCTATGCATTGTCTTAAGAAGATAAGAGTGCGTTTCAAGGTCTGTCACCATAATTTGAAACAATTAGTTTCTCATTCCGTATTTAAGCTTAAATGATTTTTCTTTGACATTTGTATATGTAACACTGTGTCAATTTATTAGACAGAAGTTATGATATTTTAGCCTAAAACTTTGTGTCTGGTGAAATACACAGTAAAGATATGTCCAGCCTCTGAAATTTAGACAGTTGTTTTTCAGCAAAGCGTGGTAAAAATGCAGAACACGGAGGTGAGACAACAGAAACTCATATCAAAATAGATCAGTGTGGTGCAGAGACTGAGAAAATGCTACAAGCTCCCAGCTGGGAAAACTTGTAATTGCAACCAGCCAGAACATTGATACAGAGATAGCAAAATTACTAACAAGGGAAAAAGAAAATTTAGGAGACAAATACAGGAAGCGTTTTCCTATGTATGACAAGAACCCTAGTAAATATGACAAAGTGTTCGTCAAGAGCAGAATGTTGAACTGGCGTGAAGAAAATATAAAATTGATTACTACAATGACAAGCCACATAAAATATCATAATAACAACACAGAAACTCATTTCATATAAAAGTGAAATAAAAACACTCCTTTAAATTAAAGGGAAAAACGTGAACAAAACTAAACTTCTTGCTTGGGGCAATTCCTGTAACCAGAAACTACAGCCAGAAGCAATCAAAACTAATGGTAGCATTATCATAACAGAAGAATGCAAAGGGCTCTAGGGATTTCCATAGTCTCCAGCTAAAGCCTCAGCTCCTGTAACTTGAGGAAAGCAGCAGTCTAGGAGCTAACGCCCATTAGAGTCAAATTCAAACAAAGCCATGCTATCATTTCATTTCTAAGCCTCGAACTATCTTTTTCTTGATTCAAACAAAGCAAAACATACTGAAAGGAGGAGATATTGTTCAGTTACGTATTCAGGATGGTAGCATTGTACATACTGACGTCAACTCAGAATTTATCATTACAACTGAAGTCTTTTTCTAAAGTCAGAACTAGAGGAACTAAAGACTGTGCATCTCATTCAGAATGGTTTTCCTCTTAAAGCTGTTCAGCTGTTACTGAGTGCTTGCTCAATAAACAGATGTTCGGCAAGCATAAAGAATAACAGACATTCACTTTTGTACCATGAACTGCTATGGAGATCAGGCTATGCTCTACTCTAAGTTACTACGTATGTGGGAAAACTTTTTTCAGCCTGTGCTCCTGTCCTGATAGACAGATTTTACGATCAGCTTTGACAGCACTTTAAGACTGTGGACCTGAGTCAACCCACAAACATTCACCTGGCACCACCCATGCTGCACTAATTGGTAAAAGAGTTGTTTCTGAGAGTAGAAAAGGTGCCGTGCAGTGAATTTTATTAGTGTCAAATAAGATCATATGAGAATGGATGTATTGATAATATATCAGAAAAACGTTGTTCAAGGATTCAGATACTCCAGACCTACCGAAGGATGTAACTATTCCATGTGAATTCGGAAAGTAGTGGATACTTAGGACAACTCCACAAGTATATCAGCTGATACCTGATGTGTGTGTGTCAAGGACCCAAATGTAGGTAATGCCCAACTGCTTTGAGAATTAGCTTGGCTCAATATGGATGCAACCTACTGGACAGCTGTCTGTCCATCCACTTTCTTTCTCCCACTTACCCAACCCCACTGTTCCTGTATAAACAAGCCCTTTCCTTTCATCTCTTCAGTAACTACATCATCACACTCATTTCTGATTGCTACAGACTGAACTATACAGCAACACCTCTTCTTTGCAACTGGTTCATGTTTCTGACCTTATCAGTACAAAATCTATTTGCATGCTCATCAACAAAGCCTATTATGGAAACTCCTGTGCTCTCTTGTAGCTAGCCTTGTGAATTTGTATTCATTCTGTAAGCCACACATAAACACAAATACATATAAATGTACATACGTGCACATTTGCTGTGTGGTATGAGAATTATTAGTAATTAAGATTAGAATAAAAGAACCTACATTTCCATCAGCTATCACCCAGATTATTACAGTAGGCAGAATTATCTGCCAATTAAACCAATGTACCTTGCAAATCTGTTATTGTTCAATAAATAATGACATCATGAAGGAAGAATATATGTTTCTCTATTTTTCTGGGATGGCATGTTTTGGCAATAACATTCTCTGATCAGTCAGATATTGTGGCACAGGATTAGCAATGGGTATGAAAAGCCCTTTTAAAGTTACTGGCAATAAATGCAAAGACTATCCATCCAAACAAAGGAAGACAGTCCAACGGATGGAGGTACTCATAGGTTTCAGTTTCCTGTGATTATAAAATATCAAGGAAATATATAGTTAGAACTAGAGGAAGTATGTCTAGCCCTGATGGGAAAGGCTTTTATGATCCTATATTTTTTATAGTGCTTCTGACATAAACTCATATTTTTTTTCTTATATTAATGCTTAGTTTGTTTTTTGAGGCTGTTTTGTGAGACTACCACAAGCATAAAAAACACTGTAATATGATTAAAAAAAGAGTAGTTGCTGGTGTTTAATTAAAAACACTTTAAATACATGTTTACTTAAGGGGAATTGCTTATTTTGAACATACACAGAGTCCCATTATAAGTCTCTACATGGTGTATTTGCCTAAGTTTTTATCATGCCTTTGTATTTAGTCAAATAAATCATTGTAAACTCATTTAAACTCCCAAAAATTCTGCTTCACTTCATGAGCAAAACTGTTTTAAAAATTTCTGAATTAGATAAAATTCAGATTAGTGATTAGAAAATTGATTAGTGCTCAATATGGAATGGCCCAGCCCATTGTGGGAATTATTCCTGGGCTAGAGGTCCTGCATTCTATAAGAAGTAAGCCAATAAACAGCACCCTTCCATAGCTCTCTATCAGCTCTTGCCTCCAGGATCCTGCATGTGTTTCTGCCTTGACTTCCTTTGTTGATGGACAATGATCTAGAAGTATAAGACAAATAAATCTTTTTCTCACCAACTTGCTATTGGTCATAATAGATTTGTTTTGTTTTATGTTTGTTTTGAAGCAATAAAAAAATCATAACTAAGACAATGGTTCAGTGCACCAGGTAATAAAATACTTATTTTAAAATATCTGTAGAATGCTATAAAAACTGATCCTGAATTTAACACACTTCAGAATACAAAATCATGTAAATACACATTATTTATTCACAATGTGATTATACTGGACACTTATCACATGAGTTAGGTATGGTTTCTCAATTTGTGGTCTTATAGTAGAAGATCGGTTTTTTTAAATTCCTAAGTATTCGTCCCAAGGTGATTGAGTATTTAATAATGGGCCAAATTGTCCCATCCCATTTGTTCCAATTTCTGTCCAGTGATCTGATTGGCCCCCCGCCATTTACTCTCTTACAACTTTCTATGAAGTCCAGATCCAAGCCGTGCTGATGCCAGCTCCTTTTGTGATAGGGATCTTTAAGGGAACAGAGTTGACTAAACAAATAATTTGATGTCCCATGACTACCAGTCTGGCACTGAAGATTTGGAAGATTCTCCAAGACTCTGTAGTCTTTCATTAGTATTGGTGGGCCAAGTAACTGTTTGGATGTCAGAGGAGTGCAGCAGCCACAGCATAGGTGCACTCACCAGCAACAATGCAAGGAGGATTCTCCCGTGGACCTCTTCATGACCACATGCATTAAAAGATATTGCACAACATAAAGGAAGATCTTCTTCCTTCAGGTAATTCTTCTTGCAAATGCCATGAAACCCACACCCAGAAGCTTGTGTCTTTATTGATTCCAGATTAAGTAAAACTGGCATTCAAGATTAGCAATGATACACACTAAATAAACTTCTACTGCCAAGCACCTGTCCTCAGTCAGGACAGAATAACAAAATGCAAGATATTAATTATAACAAGAGAAATGTTTGCTCTTTCACTTAACTACCTGGTTCTAGGAAGAAATCAAATGGTGGATGAGTCTTATTTGTGAAATGGCAAAAATAGGAAACAAACATTAAGAAATTACACAGCTAGAAAAATTTGTAAATACATTGAGTAAAATTTATAATAGCATACTTCTGTGAACAAGCAATATTGGAAAGGTAAAAGAATCCAATAGATAAAAGCTAGAAGCGAATACTAATAAGGTGAAAATGAGGAAATAATTAATGTAAATTTAAAGATTGCTGTATTTGAAGACAATGAGCATCTGAATTTATAAATAATAACAGACAATGAATTCACAATCGCTAAACGATTATGATTACAATGGTTGCAGTTTTAAAACACTATTTCTGGGAACTGGTGTCCTCCCCTAAGGCTGCTTTTTGAAAATAAGTTTGGAGAAGTTCTGAACCTAGTATTGCCTGGTTATGCAAGGGACAACTTATACAGATCAAACACTTTTTATCAACCACAGAATAGACATCACAAAATAGGACTTGAAGGAACGGTCGATTTATGAGCAAACAATGTTCTAATCCATCAGCTTCAGATTCTTGGGTTAAGTAGTCTGGTCCAAGAACATTCCTGAGGTCATCTCTGTGAAAGCTGAACAATAATTACTTCTGACATATTTCTAGGACTGTGCCAGCAAGCCCTACCAGTGAACTATAGACTGTATCCTGGAAAATACATAGTTGATGTGTTGAAAAATATTTTTTTAAGTTTTGTGGCACAGTCAAATAAGAGAGGAAAATACAAACCCACAAGAGTTAGAAAGAGAAAAACAGATCTAAAATTACATTGAGAATTTGTTTCTATCCAAACTACATTTTAAAAAAATCACATGCATTGCATTGTATTGAAGTCATGGGGCAAAGAACAAAAACAGTCCATGTATATGCCTGTGCCCAGCCCATATCTGCTTTACCCCTTTTTCAAACATCAAACATAGGAAGCTATGCTAGTGCAATAAATATGAGACTGTATAAACACATAAAGAACTGCAGTGTGTAAATATTAAAGCACAATATAAAATTTTGGTATGCACACATGTAATATATATGTATATGTAAGCATATTATCTGTATAAGTTCATATATAAAAAGAAATTTATATATATTTATAAAAATTAAGGGGTATAATACTCAAATGAATTGTCCCTTAAGGAAGGAATAAACTCTTGTCCATGTAGGTGCCACACAGATGCTCCATTGTAGCTGATACCTTCATTGAGATTATTTGAAGAATCATTTGTTCTATTTCAGAGCCAGACCTGTTACTGGGAAGTGGTTTTAGTCATCAGAATATTCTAGAGTTTCTGAACAGTTCTAAGTTGCTCAAGTGAGTCCTACAGAACAGATTCTTCAATAATAACAGGAAATTACAATGAAGGTCTTGTCTCTCTGGGAAAGTCAGTCTTTCCAGCCCTGAATAGCCCTAATATCCAAGTTCACATGAATTATGTTCTGCACAAACCGAATATCGAATTCAATAATGCATGATAAGTCATGCAGAATTTCTACACTAAGCAGTCTACACATCAAACAAACTACAAAAAATCTGATTATAGTTCTGATGAATACACTCTTACAGGGTATTGTATATTGACTCTAAATCTATCTAAATCTTTTTTCACCACTATGTATATGGTACTCATCTTTTAGTCATTTTCCAATGACTGACAGAGCCAACTCTATTCAGAATATATAACTTACTCTCAGATTTCGTTTCGACTTGGATTTTGGATGAGTGATAGTTTTTAATCTATGTCATTTTTCTTAATTTCTAGAAAGTATGACAAAGAATCTTTTTGATTCTGTTAATACAATAATAATTTTGTGTCGGTCACCTCACCCTGACCTCTGGGCACCAGTGGACTAAATATGCGGAAGAGCTGGAAAGCAGGGTCTTGGGGTGGCATGAGTACAGAGGGTGTGAACAACCTGAAAGGGGGGATAGCCCTTTTGTTGGAAAAGAGGGGCTATGCGATGTGGAAGGACAAAATAGGAAAGGGACTTACCTTGCATATGTGGGCCTGAATAAAGACAGGCAAATGTTAATGACACACCAATTCAAGTACCGAAGGATGCTGGAGGAGGCAGAGACTTTCCAAGCATGTTTAGATTAGCAGACTGCTAGTCACATGATTTCTGAGATGCCAGTTCTATGGCAGGGAAACAGAAGCTTAACTCTCACGTGATGTGACCTTTGTCACTGTGGAGATGAGTAGGCGCAGGCCTGATTTGAGCAGGCCTGATTTCTCTCACTCCCGCCATGCTCTGTGAGAGAAATCCTGGGAATAGACATCTGGCTTTGGAACCCAAAATTTTGTGTCAATAAAAGAGAACTATTTTGCTAAATGGAACTACTTATTTGATATACCATGGCTGTATTAGGGGTGACGATACAGGATTTGTAAGAAAAGTTTGCCATTTTAATCCTTCCACATTTGTTTAGCTGCAAGTAAAATTTTTTTAGATTGACTGAATTTTTCTGAAGAAATATTTTAAAGTATAAAGTTAATGATTTCATAAAGTTCTCAATCCATCATCAGTTTGTTATTAGTACTTTAAATATCTAGCAAGTTTAAGTCAGGTCTGCTTCATAATATGAACCATAGAGTGTGGCCTTTATTCTCCCAGAGCTAAAAATTCAGTGGAATTAAGAAGAAGCCATCACATCTATAACATCAGGTGAGTTTGTCAATATCTTGAGAGCTTTACAGCTTGCTCTTACAACATTACCTATGCCTTGTAGCAGTAACTATAAGTGGGGAGGATTCGGAGGTGGTTTAGGTGAAAATGCAGAACTAAATTTGTGCTTTCAGGAACTAAAAATATGTATGTGTTCAATGAAAAAAATGTATACAATGAAAAAATCAAGTCAAGGAAAATTAAACACTTGGATTAGAAGTACAATTTATTTATACTTGCTTAGCAAGTAAAAGGTACAGCAATTATTGACATTTGAACATGTATCTTGAAACAAGAGTAAAGGAAGCTGCTGCGTGAGGACTTTGAAAGTGAAAATAACATTGCCTTTTCTTTAGGGTAGATTGAATAAATGGGTTTGTTGGAAAAAAAACTAAAAATAAATATTATCTTCAGTGTTTCATTTTTTAAGCATCTATTATTTATTCGCAGCTACAGAATATGTCAACACTATCTCTACCTATAGATTGAGATTCTTTTTCTTGATTCGTGCCATCTAGTACTGCAAATCATCCTAAAATTATCTAGTATTTGCCAACTATATTTAGAACAGTCCCAGTAAAGTTTTACTAAGACATCACCCACGAATTTACTTATTGGTTCTTTTTGTACACACAAATTCTCTGTACTGAGAACGCTATGCCAGGCTTGCTATAACCACCACTCGAAGTACTTCCCTTTAATAAGGCAGAACACAGCACTGACTGCTCCTAAGTCTCAGAGACACCAAGACCAAAGCGTCTAACTTTGAAATATCTCTTCAGTAATTTTTATTGTCCAACTGAATTTTATTTTATTTTCTCTTAGAAACCTAGCGAATATTGTGGGTCTCATTATCTCATCAGCCGTCCCTTTAAACAGGGAGAAGAAAGAAAAGGAAACTGGCTTCTCATAGACCTTTGCTGTAATTGATTCTCAGGGGTGTCTTTGCACTGCCCTATTAGAGTGCCACTGTTGTTATGATGATAATTCTCAGCAGGAGTGTTCTAAATAACTGATGAATATTCAAATCAGTAAAACTGAAACTTTTATTGTTCACTTGGCCAGGGCCTATGATCTCCAGGCTGCGGAACATAACAAAACAAAGCTCAGGCAGTTCTTTCTAGCAATATTACCTGAAAAGTAAGCACACCCTTTACAACACGCATAATCAATCATGTAATCTGTCACTGTTGAAATCTCTGTGCCACTTCAGTGAGCATGTCTGGAAAACAATGCACATTAAAACTTGAGGAAACCCTTGAAGCTTTTATTATTTCTTCATCGGAATAAAAAAGAAAAAATAAACATTTGAAAACTTTACTTCTAGAAATATTTTTATATTACTAGGCATACTTCATGTATAATATTTAAAATTTTGTATAAAAATTCTGTTTATACTAGATAAATAAAAGAGAAACAGAAATCAGATGGTTTGCTGTCCGGATCTGTAAAACATAATCAAACTAAGCTAGTGAAACAAAAAGGATAAAAGAGAAATACAAGATAACAGTTTTCTTTCCCCACATATTCCAGATACCTTAGATTTGACTTCACATAATAAGCCAAAGCCACAGAGACTGCTGTGAAGAGGGAGGCCAGCAGAACACCCCGTGGCCCTATGGCACAGCCACATGGTCCCTCTCATGGGCAAGTCACATATGCTTCTTGGTTGCTCAGTGAACAAGACAAAATCACGAGAGATTTCATGCCCACTGGCTTCTCACTAGGCAGATTCTAATTTGGCAGTGGTTCTGGGGTCTTCATGGTGAGAGAGCTGCTTCTGGCAGGAGCTCCTCCACTCATGGAAGCAGGGACTGCACTCATGGCTCTGTTCTCCTCAAGCTGAGCCTGAGTTCACATCTGTTCCTGAGGCTCCAAGCCTGTGGAAACTCTGGAGCGAAGACTCACACAGAGAACTCCATATTTTCTGTTAAATGCCATCATCTGCCATGTGTCAGACTGAATGTTCTTTAGTACCTAATGACCCTGACTATTTCTCCCTTAGCATGAATCTTTTCCTGAGATGCGTGATTCAAAACGGCACTTTGTTTTAAAAATGATGTAAACTATTGGGATACTTCATGCCACAGGTAGAAGAGGTAGGAAGACATGGTGACATGCCTCTTCTGTTGTAGCCTGGCTGTGGGATTACAACAACGTGATGGATTCAAGAAAGCACTAGTAATACAGAAAAATAAAACAAAAACAGGTATTTTAAGCATTGGCTTTGTTAGTGAATTAAAACTATTCTCTTCCATCTGTCATGTAGTACTTTAATCATAAAAGTATTATTAAGTAAATTATGAGAGTTGGAATCATGTGTTGTTGATTCTTATGATTGCTGACAGTTCCTACAGCACTGCCACAAAATCATTCTCTATGGTTGTCTGCAATGAACACACAACACAATTTTCTGGCTTATTCAAAAAAAAAAAAAAAAAAAAAAAAAAGAAAGAAAGAAAGTGATATATGAAACTATTCCAGCAAGGAAAAGGAAAGAGAGGTGTATTTCTCTGCAAGTGTACCTGGTCTCACACAGGGTTCCTAATCAGTCAGAAGGAATGTTAGTTGTTCTCCACTCAGAGTTCTGCAGAAAACAAGTAAATGTTCTTTCATTCCGCCCCATCACAGACACCAGGTATGCAAGGTGAGCCTCTTCGTACCTCTTCATTAATCCTTGGCCAGAGGTGACAATAATTGATATTATCTTTATTGTATCCTTCATTTAAATAGTTTTGTGTGTGTGTTGAAGGGAGATACAAACACCTTCTAGAGAAATGGCAGACAAAGAATCAGCTGTGTAGTGTGTATGTGTGCCCGTGGCTATTTTACAAGGAAATCTACCAGCTCTCAATAATGTGAAAATCTCCTTGAGAGGTGCTGTGGCACAGCAAGGCACTGAACCAGAGAAATTCAATTTGCCTACTGTAAAGTATGTTTTGTCTCTCTCAGAAAGCTCTAATTCAATCCAAAATTACTTTCTGGAAGCAGTCACTCTAGCCAAGAAAGGGTGTCTGAGGTCTGGGATAGGACACAACATGCTGGGGTAAAACTGTCAAATGTATTCAGCACTGTCCTCCCTCATGAGTCCTGATGCGCAGACCAACCTGGAGGTCCCGACCTCTCCCTGTTGTAGTTTTATGCATATTTGTGATTGAATAACCTTCAGTCACTTTTATGTTTGATCTACATTTACCCTAAAAATGCTGAGAGAGCAGTGGGAAACAGGGACTATGTAAGGTTAATAACACGTGAATGGAAAAGAAAAGTGTTTTTTGTTTGAATTCTATGAGACAAGTTATTTGTAAGTAACTTGGAAGATGACCATGTAGATATCATTGTGTTTAATCATGAGGCTCATAAACACATACTTTATCCAAATCAAGTTAAAATTTATCTTTCCACTGAATTAAATTCTTCAGTGTAAATCACCAAAGCATGACAGATTGTGTCAAACACTGTCTCTGGTTGCTATGTCTAAAAACAATGCTACTAACTTCCCAGAACACAGGCGTCAGCTTAATCACCTTTCTCTCGTAGGGGTGCTGGTGGGGGTCTTCAGAATTAACTTCCAGTCATTGGCATTACATGCATATCTTTCTCACTGCTAATAAAAGAATTTAATGTAGTTAAATCCACAAATGATAAGAATTTTAAAATAGTCTAAGGAGTAAGTAAAGATATAAATATGGTGATTTGACAAATACTTAGTTAGGATTGCTATTGCTGAGATAAAACAGCATGACCCAAAGCAACTTAGGGAGGAAAGGGTTTATTCCATCTTACAGTTTACAGTCTATCGCTGAGGGAAATTCAGAATAGTGAGGCGTCAAGCAGGAACCTGGAAGCAGGATCTAAACTAAAGCACAAACTAGGAAGAACTGCTGCTTACTGGCTTAATCCTCATGGCGTGCTTAGCCTGCTTTCTCACACAGCCAGGACCACACAGCCCAGGAATATATTGCATGCAGTGAGCAGGGCTCTTTCTCATTAATAATCAAGCATGAGCCAATCTGGTGGGTGCCTTTTCTCATTTGAGGTTCCTTCTTCCCAGATGACATGAGCTTGTGTCAACTTGATATAAAAATTGGCAACATTTTCTTTGCAGAATTAATATGATGCACATCTTTCTGTATTTGTAGAAAAACATAAAACGTGTTAAATATTTTCTTTTATGTGTTTATTTATCTAATAAAAATATCACAGTACTTATGGTTTTAATAACATCATCACACATGAAAAAAAAATCTTTGGATGTATTGTACAAAGCAAATCTAATCACCTGACAATTAGCCCCAGTGAATACAGCGTGCTCTGTGGAACACAGTCTGACATTACCAACAACGCAAACAACTCAGAGATTAAGCAACACGTCATTTTTTTAGAGTACTATACAGATCAAACACCTTCTTAAAAATACATAGTTTAGGCCTATAATATATGTGCTATAATAACATTTTGGTGACGTCACTCGCTGCGGGAAAGAGTTGTTTATAAGGAAGCCTCGGGAGGGCCCTTGTCGGAGTTTCTGACATGAAGCACAAACATGCTTGTTGCTTTCTGCGATGTGAGAATTCACTGAACGTTCACAAGGTAACTTCAGTGGCAGCAATCTTCAACATATTCGGATGTACTTTGCTAGGTGCAGTTTTTCACACATCTCCCTTATCAACATAGTCCTGACCAAGACCTACATATGTTCTTTCTTTCCAATCTTTAATTACAAATGTCACCTGTTAGGTCATATTATTAGTTATCAAGCAACGTGTGTGTGTGTGTGTGTGTGTGTGTGTGTGTGTGTGTGTTGGGGGTGGGGTGGAGTGGGGTAGGGTATTTAGAGAATGGCTCCAAAGAGTTCAGAGGCTGCAAACAAGTTCTGGAAGAAGAGTCTCTGTCAGAGAGAGGGTAACTAATCACTAGGGAACCTGCTTTGTTCTTCTTCCTCTTCTTCTTTCTCTTCCTCTTCCTCTTCTTCTTCAAGTCAGTAATTATTTTTTTTTAATTTTTTTTTACAATTTATTCATTATATATCCCAATTGCAGCCCCCTTCCTTCCTGAATTCCTCCCAGTCCTACCCTCCTTCTCTCTCTTCCCTATCCCCTTCTCCGAGTCCACTGAAAGAGGGAGTTCCTTTCCCCTTCCATCTGCCCATAGCTTATCAAGTCTCATGAGGACTGCCTGGATCCTCTTTCTCTGCCACTTAGCAAGTCTCTGAAAGGGGATCTTTCAGAGACTGATGCACCAAACAAGAACAGTGCATGGAGAGGACCTAGGCCTCCTGCTCAGATGTAGCCAATAACAGCTAGTTTCCATTTGGGTCCCCGAGTAAGAAGGGCAGGAGCTGCCTCTGTCATGAACTTGGTTGCCTTTCTTTTGAGTTAGTCCCCTGCCGGTCACCTGTTGAGGACAAGGCTAGAGAACTGAGTACAAGTATAGAAGCAGTGAGACATATCCAAGTCCAAACAGAGGTGTGGAAAAATGAAATGATGTCAAGTCCAAGGAGGATAACCAAGGATGGACTGGTAACAACTGTATGCTGCTTCAGTACTGAAGACAGAGTCAATCAACACAAAGGATTTTGGACACTCAGGAGTTCTTACCAAACTATGTTTGTCCTAAAAGTTTAGGGTTAGGTACCTGCTTCCGAAGAGGGTCTAGGCGAAGAAGGTCTCCGCCCTTCTTTGCTCTGTTGTGTCCCGTAAGTTCACGGGCCTAACTTTTCTATTATGCCTTTAATATGCCTATGTGCCACCACAGTACCAATTCTACCCATTAAAAGTAACTATTAAGAGATTATGGAGTTACATAAGGCCAGGCCTGATCTCAACAAGAGGCTACACAGCATCCCCATTATTAAAAGACAGGAGTTACCTTTTCATAGTCCTTAATTTCTGCACCTCTTTAGTAGGACAACACAGTGACACCGCATGGGTGATACTTGTGACTGACTTGAGAACAGTGATTGACAGAGAACAAGAACAGTTTCAAGTTAGTAACTTTGATCTATTACTGGTATGGAATACGTTTTGATATTTCGGTATTTCTCAGAGGAAGTTACTATTTATTATACACTGAAGCAAAATGAATGTGTAAAATATTCTGTTTTATTCTAATACACAAACATGGTGAATCTTACTCGACTTAAAACTTTAAAAAAAGGCTTCATAATAGGAAAAGATAATTTGTCATTCCTACTTAGTCTAAGATTTGTTCGGAAATATGTGTTACAAAATTATTAGATTCATTATATGTATTTGATTAAAGCTAGCAAGCTCATCCATTAGCAATAATTTGCTTTTGCTTATTTGTTTAAATTAATTACTATTTTAAGTATTTTCTAATAGTGTGAAATAGGCATATGGTTATTTAAATTCTCTGATACATAACTGGGGGTTAGGAAATGAATAATTCTTTAGTCACAAATCTCATCTAAGATTTTTTTCAATCCAATCTTTTTTTATTTATTACTATTTATCTAAGATTTTTTTTTCTTTATTTATTCCCTCACCAAGTGATCATTGAGCAGGCATTTGTTCATTTTCCCTAAGGGTGAAGGCTTTTTGTTGTTTCTGTTGTTGTTGAGTTCTAGCTTTAATCTATGGTGACCTGATAAAGAACAGTATGGTTAATTTAATTTTTCATGTATCCATTGAGGTTTTCTTTGTGACTGACTATATGGTCAGTTTTGGAGAAGGTTCTGTGTGGGGCTGAGCAAAAAGGCAAGTGGGTTACATAGTAATGGGAAGAGGGACTGCTTCTGACATAATCTGATTGGCCTGCTCTTTGATCACCTCCCCCTGAGGGGGGAGCAGCCTTACCAGGCCACAGAAGATGACAATGCAGCCACTCCTGATGAGATCTGATAGACCAAAATCAGAAGGAAGGAGAGGAGGACCTCCCCTATCAATGGATTTGGGGAGGGGCATGCATGAAGAAGAGGAAGGGAGGGTGGGATCAGGAGGGGAGGAGGGAGGGGCTTATGGGGGGATACAAAGTGAATAAAGTGTAATTAATAAAAGTTAAGTAAAAAATTAAAAAAGAAGAAACAAAAAAGACACAGGCTAACAAAGTGGTTACAGAAACAGGATCCAACATTCTGTTGCATTCAGGAAACACACTTCAGCAACAAAGATAGACACTACCTTAGAGTAAAGGGCTGTAAAAGGTTCTTCATGGAAATAGGACTCAAGAAGCAAGCTGAAGTAGCCATCCCAATATCTAATAAAATAGGCCTTCAACCAAAATTAATCAAAAGAGATAGGGAATGACAGTTCATTCTTATCAAAGGAAAAATTCACCAGGAGACCATCACAATCCTGAACATCTATGTCCCAAATACAAGGACACCTACATACATAAAAGAAATCTTATTAAAGCTTAAACCCACACTGATCCCAACACATTACTAGTGGGAAATTGCAACACCCCACTCTCACCAATGGATGGATTATCCAGACAGAAAAATAGTGAAGTTAACAGAGGTCATGAATCAAACGGACCTAATAGATTTCTACAGAACTTATCACCAAAACACAAAAAAAAATATCTAAGATTTTTAAGAAGTGTACTGCAGTTCAACAAAGAGTTCCAAGTTATGAACAATATGGTAAAATGTATTCCACATCCATGGCTTTTGTCCAAGGAAAAAGTAATCGGCGAATAGAGTTTGTTTACTATGAAGCGCATGAAAATTAAACTGCAACCTCTTGTTTTCTTAATATATTCATACAAACCCCATTTTTATGCTAATAAATACTAATATTCTTAAGTAATTCTATAATCATAATTTTGCCCGATTTTCTATAAATAGAGTTGTCATTAAATTTTAGGCCCACAAAACTTGGATCATAACCAGAAGTCATGGCTTCATTTGCCCTGCTGCCTCTGGTGAGGTTCCTTTAGGTCCACCTGCAATGCAAAGTGCATGCATGTGACCTGTGCTAACCCCACACCCAAAACCAAACCAAACAACATTGATTCTGCTCCATAAACATAATTCTTGACAAAAAAAGTCATAACAAAATGCATTTTCCTCCTGTGATGGTTTGAATGAGAAATGTCCTATATTTTCTCAAGTATTTGATCACTTTGTCCCAGCTGTTGGTGTAATTTAAGGGGCTGATGTAGCCTTGCTAGAAGAATTATGTCACTGAAGAAGCCCTTTGAGAGTTTGTAGCCCCTCTTCGCTTACTATTTGCTTTCTTTGCCTTTTCTGTTGAGACAAAGATATCATTTGTTGGGTTGCCATGCCTCCTCTGCCTTTAGAGTCTCTTCCTCTGACGCATGAAGTCTGACCAAACTCTCCTCTATAAGTTGCCCTGGTCTTGATATTTGATCACAGCAACAGAACATAGCTAATGCATATCTCATCCTACTTTGTCCGCTACTATTCCATGGAAACCACAAGTATATTTTCCTTTTTATTCAAAAATTAAAAAATAGACTTTGTGTCAGGAAAAAGTGTACCAAAGGATAGAAAGAAAAGTTCCAGAAGAAAGGGAAGACTTGAATATAATGTGTATCATCCATCATGTTTCCAGAATGGGAATCTGGCCTTATTGAGATGGATACCAACAATAGTGAAACAAACCAGCCATGGTGTGGGCATAGGTAACACTAGGCAATGCTGAATTGCTGAGGGATGCTCATCTCTACAGGTAACTTGCTCCGATGCTTTCTCAAGTGCTACTAGAGCCATTCTTCAATTTAATGGCTTACCTATTTCTTCTTATCCCTGAGACATTGTTATGTGACTCACAAATGCTACTTAGGAAGAAGGACAATTTTCAGTTGAAAATGCTTGTGACCAAGCGGGTGACAAAATTTTTATGTAGCTTATAAGACTGCAGTGCAAACATCTGAGAAATGGAGACCATCATAATTTCTCTTTCAAGGAAAGTAATTTGTTGCCCCATTATTGGGTTGGGTTTGGAGTTTGTGTTCTAGTAGCCATAACAAACCAGGTTAGGCTATGAGCCTTTTAGAAGCAAATTTAAAAAGACAAATTAACAGTGGGTGAGAGAGAGAGATTTAGCCAAAATGACTACATTAGGAAAGGATAAGAAAGAGGTCCAGGGTCACCATTCCATATCCAAGCCCAGCTTCATGGAAGAGATTGAAGCTTCATGGTTTAGATTGAAGTAGAGACGTTATGCATAGCTAAGCAGGTCAGGTAAAGGTGCAGCCCTGCCAATTATTGAAGCCTCATTATTCCATGCCCAATTTTTTTTGAAAGATGATCTGAGAAGTAGTAAATCCCTTTCAAAGAGAAGTTCTGCCTCTTGCTGGTCCAACTTCAATTCTTTTTCTTCTCCCTGCATGGGTTTCCTGGAAGAATTAAATTTTTTTTGTAATCTACTGTTTCAATTGTCTGAAAGCCAAAGTGAGGGCTGCAAGAATCTAAGAGTATCTTTTTTCTTACAATCTTGCTACAGTATGACCACAAGTAGGATAGAGGTGAGCACAGAGACTGATCTGCAAAACTGTACTTGCTCCATTAATTTCTCATATACATGTTCCTACAGTTTGACACCTATTCTCAGAAGTTCAATTTTTTCCCTTTTTCTTGGCTCTACAAACATATATCTTCTAAAAATTGTGCTACATTAGGCCATGTTTAACTACTCCTTTGAGACACTCTGAGTTTTTCCTACCTATATATGTCAGACTTGTCAATGAACTGATTTTTGTTAATCTGTCTCTTGTCAGTCTAATTAACAGGAGATTTAGCAGGATAGAATAAAAATGGATTTGTAACACCCTTACACAAACTGTTGCCAAAGACTTGACTGGCAACTGTGAAAAGATGGGATTCCTTTTTTGGACCTAAACAATCCACTGAATTAAAGTCATGTTTGGCCCAACATTGAGGCTGACTCCTTATTGTGAACTCCTTATGTAGAGTTCACAATACCTTATGCTTGCTACCTACTGTCCTGACCATTTATCTTAGTAATGCTCTAAAAGCAAACAAACAAGAAACACAGGTAAACATTTTCAGTGGATTAGTTGTGTGTGTGTGTGTGTGTGTGTGTGAATGTGTGTGTTTGAACTAAAGTTCCTTGGAGGAATAATATCACATTTGTGTTCAAGATTTTGAAGACTGATTGATTAGAACTTCCAGATGCATGAGTTAATTTCTTTGAGACAATGAGGCAAAGCCTCTGGAATGGAATGCTTAGGAACACATGAAGAGACCACTAATTTCCACCAACCTGAAGGCTAAACTGACTACTATTTGTAATCAGCCTAACCAATGTCCCCACCAGTGTCTTCAGTAAGCACATTTATTCTGTGTTGTGTTCTGTGACTATGAAAGTTCATATACCCATTTCAGGATGCTGTAAAGCACTTCAGAAATCCTGGCTCTTATTCACAGATAGACCATGCTCTCAACAACCTTCTTCAGATAAGCTATTCCTTCTAGAGTAACAGGTGTGTGGGTCTGACGGATTTTGTCTTGATATGCTCTTTTTCTCAAAATGCTCAGCATAAAAGCATTTATTTTCTGTTCAGGAAGTTGTCTCCTGTGCCAATGAGTTCAAGGCTTTCCCCATTTTTTCTTCTAACAGATTTAATGTGTCTGGTTTTATGTTGAGGTCTTTGATCCACTTGGACTTTAGTTTTGTGCAGGGTGATCAGTATGGATCTATTTGCATTTTTTCTACATGTAGACATCCGGTTAGACCAGCACCATTTGTTGAAGATACTATCTTTTTTTTCCATTGTATGGTTTTGGCATCTTTGTCAAGAATCAGGTATCCATAAGTGTGTGGGTTTATTTCTGGGTCTTCCATTCAGTTCCATTGATCCACCATTCTGTTTCTATGCAAGTATCCCAATAACACAGGCTCTAAGAGCAACAATCAATAAATGGGACCTCATGAAATTGAAAAGCTTCTGGAAAACAAAGGACAGTGTCTTCAAAACAAAATGACAGCCTGCAGATTAGGAAAGAATCTTCACCAACCTTACATAGCCCTGACAGAGGGCTAATATCCAGTATATATAAAGAACTCAAGAAGTTAAACAGCAGAAAATCAAGTAATCCAATTAAAAAATGGGGTATAGAGCTAAATAGAGCATTCTCAATAGAGGAATATCGAATGGCAGAGAAACACTTCGTCCTTAGTCATCAGGGAAATGCAAATCAAAATGACCCTAAGATTTCACCTTATACCCATCAGAAAGGCTAAGATCAAAAACTCAAGTGACAACACATGCTGTAGAGGTTGTACAGAAAGGACAACCTGGTGGGAAAGTAAACTTGTACAACCACTTTGGAAATCAATCTGGCACTTTCTCAGACAATTAGGAATAGTGCTTCCTCAAGACCCAGCCATACCACTGCTAGGTATATATCCAACAGATGCTCAAGTATACAACAAGGACATCTGCTCAACCATGTTTATAGCAGCTTTATTTGTAATAGCCAGAACCTGGAAACAGCTCAGATGCCCCTCAGTTGAGGAATGGATATAGAAATTGTGTTACATCTACACAATTGAATATTACTCAGCAATTAAAAAAAAAAAGGAAATCATGAAATTTACAGGTAAATGGTGGGAACTGGAAAAGATCATACTGAGTGAGCTCTCCCAGAAGCAGAAAGACAAACAGGGTATATACTCACTCATAAGTGTGTATTAGACATATAATATAGGATAAACATACTAAAATCTGTACACCTAAGGTAGGTAATCAGGAAGGAGGACTCTGGCTAAGATGTTCAATCCCCATTCAGAAAGGCAAAGAGGATGAACATCAGAGGAGGAAGAAAACAGGGAACAGGACAGGAGCCTACCACAGAGGGCCTCTGAAAGACTCTACCCTAGAGGGTAATGAGGCAGATGCTGAGACTCATAGCCAAACTTTGGGAAGAGTGCAGGGAATCTTATGAAAAAAGTGAAAGATAGTAAGATCTGGAGAGGACAGGAGCTCCACAAGGACCACAACAGATCCAAACAGTCTGGGTAGAGGGGTCTTTTCTGAAACTGATACTCTAGCCAAAGATGACTCATGGAGATGGCCTGGAACCCGTGAACAGAGGTAGCCTATGGCAGTTCAGTATCCAAGTGGCCTCCACTGTAATGGGGGCAGGGACTGTCTCTGAAATGAACTGATTGGCCTGCTCTTTGATCACCTCCCCCTGAGGGAGGTGCAGTCTTACCAGGCCACAGAAGAAAGTAATGCAGCCATTCCTGATGAGACCTGATAGACTAGGATCAGAGGGAAGGGGAGGAGGACCTCCCTTTTCAGTGGACTGGGAGAGGGACACAGGTGGGAAAGTTAGAGAGGGTGGGATTGGGAGGGGAGGATGGAGGGAGGAGGTGCAGGGGGGCTACAAAGTGAATAAACTGTAATTAATAAAAATAAAAATAATTTTTAAAAGTTTAAAAAAGCATTTATTTTGTGTAAAACATGCAAAGCAATTAAATAGAAAAAATGTACTATGTAGTTCATATTTTCACATATAAAGCTGTTGAAAGGCAAGTGGTAGCAAATATGCAGATATTGCTTGCATACTTCAAAAATTAGGTAAATTTCATCCGAATTATTTAGCTCTTTATCTATTTAATTATTTAGATTCAGTGTCTTGTTTGTCATATGAACCTCTCTAAGTCTCCAAGTAGCTGGGACTCTAGACGAGCACTATCATACATGATTATTTATTTTAACTTTTAAATTATACCATATATCAAGCATATAGATACATATACAAATAAACATTTAATAAGACTTATGCCTATTGTTTGCCATCTATTTCTTCTCTCCACTCCCTTAAATCCTAGGGGTTTTATATCAGATGGTGGTGTTTTGAGACTCTCACTTGGTATCATATAGCCTAGGGTGGATTTGAACTCACAGAAATCTTCCTGCCTTAGTGATCTCTGTACTTTGATTATATACATGAGGTTCTGAGGGTTTTGAAAGTCAGCATTTGAAGTACTGGAACTCACTTAGAGAATAAGAATCATTTGTGTTTGGAATATATTTTAAATGTTTGCATTAAATGTGTTAATTTATTTAGTGGTGAGGAGCTTGTCTGCCATTGTGAACTTTGTGATGTCAGAGGACAACTTACCAAATGCTGTATCATTTCTCAACTTAAATGCTGTGGGTCTCAGGGACCAAACTCAGGCACCTCAGTTTGCATTCAAGTGTGTTTAGCCCATGATTCGTACCATGGTCTCTGGAACTTCTTTCTTTAATTATTTTATAAAACAGAAGTTTTGTACTGTTTTTTTTATGCTCAATCCTTATTTAAAATATCAAGAAATATAAAAGCACAATAAAAGTAAATTTTCAAAATGTAGCCAGTGAGCAATATATTCAAATATTTAGTATTATGAGGAAAATTTGTATTTATAATATTAATTTGAAATTATACTGGTTCCATGTGTTTATTCTCTGTTCTTTTTACCTTTGTTTATTGTTTTCTTTGAAATTACTAGCAACCCCAGATTTTAACTCCTGAAATTCACAATACCTGTATTAAAATCTCTGCTAGATATCTCAAGAAATGGCTTCTCACTGACCTCATTTGTATCTCTACCTCAGAATAAAAAGTCTTTTAGTGTGATACTTCATTTTCACAGTCAAGTTTAACATGCAACATTAACTACATTAAGGCTTTATTTAAATACAGCACTGGGTTATCTGGTAGCTACTAGAACCCCCATCTCTAGATCGCTGTCTCTTGCATTTTCTTCTAACATCAAATCATTGATCACTAAACTTAGTTTGTTGTCATTTAGAAGAGGCATAGCAGTATCTGAGACTTTTAATCTTCTGAGGTTTGTGAAAATTTAGCAATACACAATCTTTGGCCCAACGGCTGTTAACTCATCAAGATTGGTACAGATATGTCATAAATTAATGAGCCAACATTCTATTAAATTTCCTTATCATTAAAAATGGTTGGTATCTGCTCATTAACACCATATATTAATTGCACAAACTTGTTAAGTATTTGACGACTTTAAAAATATTCATTTTCATGCAATTTGGAATTTTGTCCCAGTATAGTGCTGTTATTTTTGTAGTGTCATTAACTAGCTCCTGTTTTCCCCCCTTTAACTAGAAGAAATGTAAAAATTAGAATTTAAATGGACTACATCTGGGCTACATCTGGGCAGGGGGTCTAGGTCCTCTCCATGCTTGGTACATGGTTGATTCATCAGTCTCTGCAAACCCCCCTAGGCCCAGATTTCTTGATTCTGTTGTTCTCCTTGTGGAGCTTCTGTCCCCTCCAGGTCTTTCTGTCCCCCTCTTCTTCAATAAGATTCCCTGCACTCTGCCCAAAGTTTGGCTATGAATCTCAGCATGTGCTGGGTAGAGTCTTTCAGAGCCCCTCTGTGGTAGCCATGGGGTTACCTAGAAATATGAAAAGGGGCATAAACTTGGTTGCCTGCTCTTTGATCACCTCCCACTGGTGGGGTGATCTTACTAGGCCACAGAGGAAGAAGATCCAGACAGTACTGATGAGATTTCATAGGATAGGGTCAGATAGTATCCCATATCCTATCAGTGGACCTGGGGAGGGGCATAAGGAGGGAAGAGAGAGGAGATGAGGGAGGGGGCTACAGAAGGGATACAAAGTGGATAAATATTAATAATAATAATAATTTTTAAAGGAATTCAAAAGAAAATGCTCAGTTTTGTAAATGCCCAGTAATTTCCTCTCTGGCCAATCAAGAGTTGAGCTTCCCTGATAGTAGCCTGAAAGTGCTATGAAAAACCCAGGCTTGCTTACGACTTTGCAGCAGTGTCCTGGATGTGAAGTTCATTGAGTAGCTTCAGTGGTGGCCTCTCCATGGAGCTAGAAACTGCTTCCCTTAAACAAACAAGGCCTTGCAGCAAAGACATTTCCCTTGCCGTGGGGCGGCCTTGGGACTTTGTCGTTTTGTTTAAGGGGCAATGTTTTTTGTTTGTTTGTTTGTTTTTTGTTTGCTTGTTTGTTTTTTGTTTGCTTGTTTGTTTTTTATACTAAGGTTTATTTAACA
The DNA here is from genome assembly GCF_030254825.1 of Meriones unguiculatus. Lineage (NCBI taxonomy): Eukaryota > Metazoa > Chordata > Mammalia > Rodentia > Muridae > Meriones > Meriones unguiculatus. The sequence continues at coordinate 20,505,627 of NC_083362.1, read as the reverse complement.
GGTTAGAGAATATGGTCTACCCAATGGTTGCCACTTCAGTATTTACACCATGGATATTAGGAATTTTTTTTTCTCCCCAAAACATGCTGGGCCAAAGGTCAAAGGACAAAGGGTACTTTGGAAAATAAAATAGTCACTTGGAAACTTTTAGACCTATTTTCACATACTCTTTTTTTTTCTCCAGCTAATCTCAATTCTAAACCATTGTGTTTTGTTGTTAGTTGGTTGGTTTTGGTTTGTTTGTTTTTCATCAATACGCCAAACAGCATTTAAAAAAGAAAAATCTACTGTTTGTTAAGCAAAAGTAGGAGTTGTTTTCGGACCTGTATTACCCCATCCTTTAGGAGGGGTTCTCATCCCTTAATGATGTAACACTTTAATACAGTTGCTCATGTTGTGGAACCCTCCAACCATAAATTATCATATTCTACTGTTATGAATTGTGACGTAAATATCTGATATGTAGGATATCTGATATGTGACCCAAAGAGGTCCCAACCCACAGATTGAGAACTGTTGCTTTGTGGGGACGCATCATACTTGAAGGCTTCTTCTACATCCGCTTTCCTGGTTTCGCACTGGAAACGCTCCACACACACCACGCTTTATTGGATTGTTTGTTTTGTATGCATTGTCTAACTCACAAAAATTTTATTCTGTGCTATCTTCTAAAATGAGATTTTATCAAGTATAAATTTGTTGTTTTTAATATTCATGAGATTCTTAATTGCTTTCTAGTTATGCTTGTCATTAGAATGCATGTATTCTTTCATAAGTTCTTTCTTAAAAATCTGTATTAATTACCGTTTTTAAATTGTCTACTTTTTCTGACCTTTCTTCCCTAATACAATAATCTTTTATTAGGTTTTGTTCAGATGACAGGAATTATTGACTGTATATTTATTTTTCAAATTAAAGTACTGAACTACTTTTTAAAGCTTTTAGTTTATAACTAAATTGAGAAGGAGGAAGAGTTTGCACAGAGCTCTAACCCACACATGCACAAACCATGCTGTTCTCCAGCTTCCTGACTCAGAATGGTAAACTTGTTAGAACCGATGTGCCCCTTCATGTTTAAATGATCTTACACACTTCAGTAAGAGATGGGTTTTCCTTGAAGACAAACGAAACGTATTCCCTGTCATTTCAATCTTTTGTTCTCTCTGGAGAAATATCTTAGCCGTATCAATCACAGACTTATACTGTTTGAGGGCATAAGAATGCAGCCTAGGGATTTTCACCATTGGCAACATCTTGAAACTGCCCACAGGCATGAAGCCCAGGGTCAAGTAACACAGAGGAACCAGGGTTGGAGTGTATGTGCGCTGAAACTTGCAGATAATGTCTGGCATTGATTAAAACAGCTACAATGTAGTAGATTAGGTAACAGTTCTCAGAAATGTCCAGCTCTAATCCTTAAACCTGAGTCACCTTTTATGAAAAATGGGTATTTGCAGATGTGATGAATGATTTAAATTCAGGAATCATCTAAATGGTTCTTAGATAGGATGACAAGAACATTTGCTTTTATGACAGAGATTGAAGAAGATTATGAATCAAAGGAAAGGAGAGACCACTTAACTCAAAAGTAGAGACAGGTTCTACCGACACAAAGAATGCCCAGACCCTGCCCAAGGCAAGCAGACGAAAGAGGTCCTGCCAGGGATTTGGATTTTATTTTTCTGGCCTGTGGAATAGGAGTGAAGTAAATCCTATTTTCTAAGTGACAAAGCTTGTGGTAGTTCGTTATAACATACACACTGAATGAAGTATCTTTAATCCTTGGAACTCTGCATCATCAAGTACGACCTGAAATAGCCACTGCATGCCTACACTTGATAATGTCTTCTGCAATCAAAGTGCAGTGTGATGTGCTGCATATCATCTGCAATCTGAATCAACATCAAGCTATTTTAATTCTAAGGCTTTTACAAATCATAATTTTATTATAGATGTGCAAGTCCTTGCTGAGTTGATTGATAGTTATTACTTGATAAATGTATTCTTGTTACTTATCCTCACTCAAATCCTTATTAATTTTTTTCCATTTAGAGCGGCATATCCCATATCAAGGTAACTTGAAAATCACCCTGCTTCTTGCTTTTAAATATTTGATTTATTTCATTTTGTGATATTCATGGTATCCACAGGGAAAACTTTGGAAGAGTTTGTTTTGTTGTTCATTCTCATGTGTTTGTTTCATTTATTTTATTTTTAACAGTCTCTCAGGGGTTCTTGCATTTCTGAGCATCTTTTCAGCAAATGCTGAAACCAACATGCTTTGTTTGACGATAAGTTTTCAAAGATACATGGTGCCTTCTGCCTCTAAGAATGTTTGTTTACTATCTGATTAACACAACTAATGTCTCCCTGTTCATAAGCTTTGTCTGGTTTTTACTCCCCTCCCTTACAGGATTTGGATTAAAGCCTCCTCAGTGAGAATTACTTTCTGTGGTTGAAAGCCAGTTGTCTGTAAGATGTTAACCAAATTCACGCTTACTTATCTGTGTTTTGTGTGGGTGTTATGCTTGCAGGCAATTCAACTTGCCTGTACTCAGGAGCCTTTAGGGTCCTGACAATGTCTTATGTCACTACCTGGGGCAGGTGCTCACCAGGTGCTGGAGGATAATCTGCTGGCCAGCTCTCTCTCTCTCTCTCTCTCTCTCTCTCTCTCTCTCTCTCTCTCTCTGTCTCTCTCTCTCTCATCCACACACAATCTCTCTCTCACAAACTCTCTCTGTTTCTGTATCTCTGTCTGTCTCTCTGTCTCTCCCTCTCTCTGTCTCTGATTTTTTTCTCTGGGGTGGCTCTGCTTTCCCATTGTCTCTCTCTGTCCCTCTTTGTCTCTTTCTTTCTCTGCCCTCATGGCTCAATAAACCTAATTAAACCACACCTGTTCAGCACAGTCTAATATTTATATCATAACAGAGGGGAGGAGAAGGGATCAGAGCTCTTGTTTTCTGTTCAAGTTTGGCCCAGAGAAGGAAAACAAAAACAAACAAACAAAAGAACAAAAAAGCTTTTGTTTCCACATTAGAAGGGAGAGAGAGAGAAAGACTGAGTGAGAGAGAGGCAGAGAGAGAGAGCGAGAGAATAGACATAGATTCAGAGACTGTTGGAAGAGGATATCACACTGAATACCCACAGTAGTTGATGATACAGTTCTAAAATGTTTGAAATGGTAAGATTCAGGGGCATCCAGTTATATGAATTTCAGTGCAAACAAAGACCAGTGTCTCAGTTGAAGTACAGAGAAGTGGGGGAGGTTGGATTGGGGCACTGGTCTTTGCTTACACTGAAAAAATCTATATCAACATACAACAGATACAAAAAGTGACTGAAGCTTCTAAGACACAGAAAATGCTGGGTCCTGGTTATAGACCTCTATCTGTCTATTCTCCTCCTGCTTTTTCCAAATGGGTCTCAATGGAGGCTATTTCGTGTTTTGTCTGCTTGGTTTTTTTTTTGTTTTGTCTTTTACAGAGCAGCATCATTAGGACCATTAAGAGACACATGCATATCCCCAGTGACTGACTATCAGCCCTAGTGGCTTCTGGGATCTTTCCCACTCAACCGTGTATTACCATTTATTTCATCAATATCTCTTGTTTTTACCAAAATCTCAGTTGTTCAATTGTACCAATAAGAACTCAGGAGACAGATGCTGGAGTGAAAGCCTGCTAGCTCAGAGAGGTAGCAAAAGGACCCAGCCTCCTTGATCCTCAGACAATGTCCCACAACTTCTCAAAAACCCCTCAGACTTAATGTCCCTCCCTTCTACTTCCTGTGCATCTCTCTATCTACCCTCCTGATGTCCTCTTAATCTTTATGTTGTCGTTGTTGTTTCCTTTTAAGTAATCCTATGTTCAGTTCCTGTCAACTAGCTACTTGTTCAGCATCTTCATCTAGGATTGATTTTATTTAATCCTGCTTACATTAAAGAGGAAGCTCTTTGGATTAAAGGTGTGTGCTAAATATTAAATAAATGTGACCACAGGGTATGATCAACTATATTGCAACAAGAAATTGCAGCACACAGTAGTTATTTAGTATAGGTCCATCTGAAGCATTTGGGGATGGAAAAGAAAATAAGTGATATCCTGTTTCCATTATATCTTAAATTCAAGTCCAAAGAGATTCCTATTAATAACGACTTCCTCTTTTTAAAAATCTGAATCATTTTTGTGGAATTACAAAGATATATGGAGTCCAGCAAAGTAATATTGTGAATGCTCGCAATCATAACATATTAATAGGCAGATGAAGAAAAAGGAACTATGACTCCTTATTAGGAAAAACATTAATCAATTCTAATGGAGCCCAAATTAGTACAGAAACTACAATTAGAAAAGGAAGACATAAAGTTATCATAATTATATTCCATATTAGGAACATTTATATAGAGATAAGTAAAATACTAAAAAAGACTAAACCCTTTAACTCAAACAAATTAAAGACACAAGGTTCATGCTGAAGCATATATTGACTATGATTAATGGCAGATCAGACATAAAAGAAGGGTCTTGAATGTATGGCAGGATAAATAAATGTCAACTTCAGGGGAAGATAATTTAATTAATCAGCAGAGCTTTATAAAGTCATATAAATATATACAACTGGGAAATGCTAAAGAGAAGAAAGTGAGGGGGGGAAAAAGTGTTTGAGTGAGTAGATTTCAAATAATTTCCAATGTTTTATAAAAGTAGTTAATAGATTGAAAATAAGAAAAAGTAAGATGTTTAAGAAAAACCTGAAGGGACATTTTGAGTCCCAAGTTTAAGTGAACATTGCTCAAATTTTACATCTAACCTACTGCACATCAATTTTAGATGATCAAAATTGTAAAAAGATAGTATATATTAAAGATAAGTTACATATGCATAAACTGCAGAAGTATATGTGTATATCTATATATGAGACAGAGAAGAAATATTTGTTATTAGACAGTTAATACAAGATTTATGTCATGACTACAGAAATAATTTTTAGATCACAACAGCACAAAAAAGTGAAAAATAACCTAAGCAAAATACAAATAAATGATGAGTAGAAGATAAAAAAAGATATTTCACAAGCACATAAAGAGGAACTGTCACATGATTTTGGAAAAATATGTATTAGAAACAAGATGCATTATCATTAGTTATTATTCAAAAAAGAAAACTACTGTAAACACTAAATTCTGATTAGCATTCAGAATAAGAGAATCAGCCTCACATTTCTGGTCAATAAAAATGTTCCAGTCATACTTCCAAGGGTATGGCAGTTTCTCTTTAAAAATCGCCATGGTTCCTATATGGCCTAGCTTTGATATTCATAATGAAAGATTAAAATTTTCTGCTCCCATACAACATTTGATTGTTACAATAGTCTCATTTATGATGAAATAAATATTCTATAATAACCTTCATTGATGGAGAATTAATAACCTGCATTCTGTCTATTCTGTTAACTATTTACCGACTTCAAGGAAAATTTTCAGGTCAAACACCCAACCTCATCTTATATTTTTTATTTTTCCATTCGTATAATATTTATTTTTAGATTTATTTATTTATTTTATGTGAATGAGTGCTCTATTTGCAGGTACACCTGCATGCCAAAAGAGGGATTCAGACACATTATAGGAAGCTGTGAGCCACCATATGGTTACTGGGAATTGAACTCAGGACCTCTGGAAGAGCTCTCAACCTCAGAGCCATCTCTCCAGCCATATGTAACATTTTTTAAATAGAAAAATCATTGCCACAGATAAATGGAAAGAGAAAAAAAGTTGTAGGTTTTGATTGGTAACCATAACAATAACTCAGGCTTGTGATGAAACTAAGTGCAAAGAGCATATACAACATTTTTTAAATCTGAAAAAGGCATATGGTCCATATCGATAATATTCTAGTTTTATACTGTAAAGTGTAAGATGGTACTATTTGAAAATCTTGGGTGAGGAGTACACAGGATCTCTCATTGTTACATCTTACTAATACAGATGAGTCTAAGGATTAGTGAAAGCACTTGAAAAGGAAGGCAAAATAATGACAGTTTAAGTCCACAACTTACAATTTAAGTATGCATTCGAGCCCAAAGTGTAGTTCTTCCTAATTTAACTAATGCCACTGTTTGCCTCAAACTAGTCCTAGATACTGCAGGAAGTATCCATTTATAGCAACTTTGTATTTCAGGAAAGTCTGAAGGAAGCTCTCCTCATACAGAAGAAAAATTTTAGATGGGAAGGCAGGTGGATCAAAACACATTGAGACAACAAAATCCACATTGTTGAGCAAATTATTTTGTAAAATTTATTTTTCTGTTTATCTATGCCCAGTGGTTTAAACTGAAATTATACTATGAGTTTGCTTCACGAATGTATAAATAAATGAAAATATTTCCTGGAAAAAAAGAGACGTTTTAATTATCTGTTCTTAGTATTTGTGAACTATACACAAAGTAGTCTAAGATCACCCAAGTGTTAAAACAGAAGATGTTAGCAATATGTATTGACAAAAAACACAAAGCAAAATAACAAAACAAATGGTTTTACCCAGTAATCTTTAAAACAATAAATTAGGATTATCAAATACTTATAAAATTATTAAAAATTATTTTAAAAATTATTAAAATCATAAAAATAAGAAAATCTAGGGGAATAACTAGGAACGGGTTATTGTTTTGGTAGATTTATTACAAAAATAATACACTTATGAAAAATAAGTGTTGTGTGAGAGCAACAACTTTGAACTTCCATGATTAATTTTAAAAAATTCCTAGCTCATATGGGAATCATATAGCTATTTTTAAATGAAACTGTCAAGCTCTTTGTAGAATAGCTGTAGCATGAAAAATAATTAAAGAGTATAATTATTCCAGATGAAAAAGTAAAATTCAGGTATGTGCTGCTTCCTAGGAACTGCCTTATAATCAAAGGCACTATTTAAAAGAATCACAATACTCAATATTCAACTATACCACTCCTAGGCATATATCCAAAAGATGCTCAAGTACACAACAAGGACATTTGCTCAACCATGTTTATAGTAGCTTTATTCGTAATAGCCAGAACCTAGAAACAACCCAGATGTCCCTCAGTTGAGGAATGGATACAGAAATTGAGGTAGTTTTACACAATGGAATACTACTCAGCAATTAGAAACGAGGAAATCATGAAATTTGCAGGCAAATGGTGGGACCTAGAATCGATCATCCTGAGTGAGGTATCCCAAAAGCAAAAAGACACACATGGTATATACTCACTTATATAGACCTATAAGGTAGGATAAATATACTGAAATCTATACACCTAAAGAAGATAAACAAGAAAGAGGACTCAAGGTAAGATGACCAATCCTTACTTAGAAGGACAAATGGGATGGACATTGGATATAAGAGAAAACAAGTAACAGGACAGGAGCCTACAGCACAGAGCCTCGGAAAGACTCTACCTAGCAGTATATCAAAGAAGATATTAAGACTCATAACCAAACCTTCGACAGAGTAAAAGGAATCATATGAAAGAAAAGGGTGTTAATAAGACCTGGAGAGTACAGGAGTGCCACAAGGACCAAATATATCAGGGTACAGGGGTCTTTCATGAGACTGTTTCTCCAACCAAGGACCATGTATGGATATAACCTAGAACCCCTGCTCGGATATAGCCCATAGTAGCTTAGTGTCCAAATGGGTTCTCTAATAAGAGGAACAGGGACTATTTCTAACATGAACTCAACGGCGAGTTCTTCTACCCCCTCCAACCCAAGGGAGGAGCAGCCCTGCTAGGCCACAGAAGAGGATATTACAGCCATGCCTGAAGAGACTTGATAAGCTAGATCAGATGAAAAGGAGGAGGTCCTCCCCTGTTAGTCGACTTGGAAAGGGACAGGGAGAAGATGAGGGAGGGAGGGTGAGGTTGGGAGGGATGGAGGGAGGGGGCTACGGCTGGATACAAAGTAAATAACCTGTGATTAATATAAAAAATAAATTAATTAAAAAATAAAATAAACAAGAAAATATAAAATATTTTAGAAGAAAAATGAGAAACTCCTGTGAAAACAGAATACATTTATCAGCAGAAATATTTTGCATATAGCAACACAGCTTCAAAAATACATAAAACAAAAATTAAAAATTATAGGAGTAGTAGAAAAATCATAATAATATCTGGATAATTGAAAAAATTAATAAAACATTCAAAAAAGTCATTAAGGATTTGAAAGTCTTAAAGTAAGAACTGATTTACAACTACAGGTACCATGGGGAGGGCATTGTGGTGCACACTCCAGGAGGCAGATGCAGGCAGAGCTCTAGGAGTTCCAGGCCAGCCTGGTCTACAAAGTGAGTTCAGGACAGGCAGGCTACACCGAAAGACCCGGTCCCTAAAAGGGAAAACAAAAACAAAACTAAACAAAATTTATGTGACAAAGTGATCTTAAATAAAATATTTGGAATGTGTTTTCCACTGAAACAAATAAGACTTACTGAAAACCTATGCAGGTCAGACATAAAATGCAAAGATAGTACATTAACATTATGATAATAAAATTAAAGCATATAATTTTATTGAAGTGGTACTAAAACATTATTTAGGTGATATTTAAGTCAATAAATATTATTTTAGAAATTGGCCTGTCTCTTATAGTTAGGAACTAGCAAAACGCAGGGGAAATCTAATAGTAAAAAGGAAAAAAATAAAGAAAAAAGTCAATATAAATTCACTTAAAGAGAAATTGAAAAATATCAATGGGCTAAAAATGATTCTTTGAGAAAAATCAATACATGAATAAGATTTTGACTAAGATTTAGGGCCCATTATAACTATAAGCTAAAAATGCATGAATGTATGCACATGTGTGCACACAGGCGAATTTGTATTTTTAAAATACTGGAACTGGAAATATTCACAATGTAGAGTATTTCTGTGCAAAATCTTGTTTTAAAAAATATTTTTTAAATTGGATTACAAACTGCCTTTGAATTCATTGTGTTTATAGTCACAGATTTCAGATGCTCCCAGCCTTCTTATTGCAGTGGGTAGTAGTTGATACAGAGATGCAATGCTGTTCAAAAAGTGCATATAACAATCAACTGTGAGCGCTCAGTCTTTTATATGGGACAGCTGTAGCATCTGCCATTCCATGCAAGGCTCAGAGAATATCATGGAAGGGGTGGCAGAACAAATATAATAGCTGAAGGATGGGCCAAATGCTGGGAAGTGCCATCTCTGCGGGTGTCTTGGCTAACACACATGAACTCTCAACAGCTTTGGTTCCGTATGCAAGACTGATACAATGCCAAACAAATTAGAATTCACAGTATAGAATATTTATGGGCTCCCAAGGTCTCACTCTAGGTTAGCAGGTATTGGCAGTTGATGGTTGAGATGATAGCCAATCGCTTTTCTTTAAAATGATAGGTTTTCTATACCTCAGTGGATGACCCCACATCTACTCACATATGGAAAGCACTAGTTGTACTCAGTGAAATAAAAATAAATAAATGTAAAATGGAGACATAAAGTTGAGAAAGAGAGACAGAAAGACAGGCACACACATACACACACACACTCAAGCAGGCACTCACACATGCAATCAAGCAGGCACGCTCACCCCAGACATAGAGAGAGGTGTGATGGGGGTTTGGTGGAGTTAGACATTGGAGTGAAGGTAGAATAGGAGCAAGATAAATTGTATGGATGAATAAAAATTTCAAAACATATAAAATAATAAAAACAAAACCCAAAGATATAAATTGGAGTTGTAGGCAACCCTGATATTTTCTAAAACTTATTTACTAATATTTTCTGTAATCAGATTTATCAGGAATTACTAATAAAATTTCTCTACAGGTATATATTGAAATTTTCCATAGTACAGCTTTCAACAACGCTGAGGAAATGGGAATTGTGGTGGTTTCTCTTCTCCACAGACTTCACTGAAAACAAGTCTCAGCCACCCAAGGGAAAGGAACTTCATTTTCAATATACAGACCCTTATAAAAATAAGTCATCTCTAAATATAAAGTGAAACCTATAACGTATATCCATAAAACAATACTACATTTCATTATCTTAGGTTAATGATCACTATTTGATTGATTGTAATGTAAACCTTAATGCATTACAAATAATATTTTTTAAATTGTTTTTATCCTTATTTATGTGCGGGGATGTGTGTCTGTGTCTATGTGCAAGTCAGTGAAGGCTTCCGCATAGGCAGGAAGAGGGCATCAGATACCCTGGAAATGGAACTTTGGACACTGGTGAGCAGCCCGGTGTAGGGCTGAGAAATGAATCTGTGTCCATTGCAAGAGCAATAAGACTGTTTAACAACCGAGAAATCTCTCCAGCCCCTTTTGTAAATATGTAGGATGAATAAAGTTAGTAGCTGATGATCTAGTGTTGCAATCACCTACAAAACCACTTCAAATACTCATATTATTTTTCTTGTGTTATAATAGACAGTTTGCTCACTTCTAGAAGTAGGAAGTTCATCTTACATATGTTTCAACCATTTCATTTCTAATATTCAAACAATAGAACAAAATGATACAAAGTGTTGGAAGTGCTTGTAAAAGAGTATCAGTCCTAGCTATCTTTGTTCCAGATAAATGCTAATACTATTTATTTGATAATTGTCAATAGGAAAAAGGACAACTAACCTGTGAAATATCCATGCATTACAAAGGTCCTAGCACAATACAGATAACAGCATGAAGAATAATTTTTAAATGCTGAGTAAGCTAGAAATTCTCTGACATTGTATGTGTATACATAAATGTATATTTACATGTATAAATATGTATTTACTTTTTATGCATATATCATTTAAAATATATAGTCTAGTAGTGGAATTTGATTAATTTGAGAGTGTGAAGAAGGATGGGGCCACCTTCAGAATGAATTAAACAAGGCTTGTGGCAACCTTAGGAGTAAAAATTATCTTCACTCTCATCTTTGTCATGATGAGCTATCAGTGTTTAAATATATCACAAGATGAGAACTCACACATGGTAAATATAACAATTTATTTACTGTCAATTACACGTCAATATAAAGATAACACTTTGACTCTTCAATATTCCGAATCGATTCCCTGCTTGTATAAATAACAGTGACTAAGTGACTAAGGATTTCATAATCTCAAACTTCAGTCTGCATCTTATCCTCTTAACCAGTAACCTCTGATTCATTTGTTTTCAGAGACCAAAGTTTGCCAGACTTTGCAGCCAAGTCAAAATATGTAATGAGATCCTTTGAGAATGTCTACTCAATCTGCTAGTCTATATATACTCGGCGTCTTTGAGCTTAACCCTCCTTTAAGAAAACAATGTGACTACAACATCTATTCATAGGGCCTGCGTTAGGCCCATACAGGCTCTCTGGTTGGCGGTCTCTGTCTCCATGGGCCTCTGTGAGCCCACGTTTGTTGATACTGTGGGTTTTCTTGTGGTGTCCTTGACCCTGCTGGCTCCTGTAAGTCTTCTTCCCTGTCTTCCACAGGATTTCTCCATCTCCACCTATTGCTTGGCTGTGGGTCTCTGCATCTGTTTTCATCAGTTGCTGCATAAAGCCTATCTGTCTCTGATTAATTTTCCTGCTTTTGGGACCCTTTTCCTCTTCCTGGTTGCCCAGTCTAGCCTTAATACAAGGGGAGGTACCTAGTCTAACTACAACTTGATATTCCATATTTGTTGATATCCATGGGTGGCCTGCCCTATCTGAAGGCAAACAGAGAGGAGGTGGTTGGGAAGAGCTGGGAGGGGATGAGGAAGGAAAAACTGTCAACAGGATATAATATACAAGAGAAGAGTAATTTAAAAGTGAATGTAGCCAACCTTAATATGCCTTGAATTTCCCATGTAATCAGCCTTTACAACCTAAACACGTAGCTTTTATCTTAAACTATGTATTTTTTAAGGTCTGGTGCAGAAAAATCTCTGTATGTGTATGACATGGTAATTATTTGCTAAAGGCAGACAACCAGTAGAAAGTACCTTAAACTAAACACATATTCACCTCTAATGTTGGAAGCAACATGTGGGGGACAGATTGATAAATTCTGTGGATTTTGTTTGAGTTCTATGCTGGGTCAGTAAAGCAACTTCTACCATTGTAAGACTGTTAAATTTTTCGGTAGAAAAGAGTTCTTCTTTCTTTTCCCATGACATGTTTTCTGTGTTGTTCAATAAATACAGAGTGAAGCCCTTTGTTAGGGACAGCCAGGCGACATAGACTTGCAACGGGAACAGACACAGATCAAACACACAGAATAGAAAGATAACAGACAGGTCACAGGCTACAAACATCAGCTAGATAGAAGACACAAAGAGAGAATGAGAGAATTCCAGTGTGGGCCGACTCTGGGTCTAAAGTACTCCAGGAGGAAGTCCCTCTCTCTGTTTTCTTTCTTAATGCAACATCAATGCACTGGACCATATCTCTATACCCTAACAGCAGATATGGAATCAAACAATCGTTCTTACCTTTGGTCCTCGTTAGCTATGTGTTCCCAGAAAATCATTCTTGAGAGACAGAGACCTCATTTCTAAGTGAGCGCTTGCCTCCCATGGGCCTTTTCATTGCCCACTGTCAAGCCATACAGCGGTGTAGACTATGGGGACAGCCTTGTGCTGATGGCTGTGAGCCTTTCTTTCCAGAGAACATCCCAATGGTGCTTCAATGGAAACAAAAGAGGTATTTGTTGTAACACATTTTTTTTTCAAGATCTCCAGACAAGAAGAAGAAAAAAAAAACGAAGAAGAATAAAGAGAGAGAGAAAGATAGAAAGAAAGAAAGAAAGAAAGAAAGAAAGAAAGAAAGAAAGAAAGAAAGAAAGAAAGAAAGAAAGAAAGAAAGGAAACAACGAACCACAGGCTCTGTTCATCTTGCAGGCTGTTTAGACATGCTTGTACTGCAGCTTACTCTAACCATTAAACAATCGAAGTTTCCTTCCAATTTGTCATTATTTGAATGTTTTTGATATTTCAATAGTCAACCAGGCTGTCTACAAGCTCAAGAGATTTGTTTGAGTAATGAATATGGGGCATTACCTGTACTTTGAACCTCTAATGAGGAGAATTTAGTAGATAGTATGTTTTTTTTGTTTGTTTGTTTGTGTGTGTGTGTGTGTGTGTGAGATACACAGACTTGATAATGAAATACAGCCTATTAAAGACTTAAATAAGTGGGACCTTTAGCTCTGTTCCCCACCCAACCATGTAGGCATGTTTTAAAAGTACAAGGGGCTTCTTCAAATATCATCAGGAATAAGTCATTTACTGTCTCAGGTTAATACATCAGTGCAGTAGCTGTCACTATGAAAAATTGGATTTTTTGTTTACTTAAAATGTGAAATGCCATCATTTGGTACTTGAAAAATGAGGTGGGAAAAATGAATGTCCTTCTGCTTGTGAGAAATGGGGATTTTATTAGAGCAAAGGAGGCAGGAGGAGAGAGAGCTCATCTGCTCCCGTGAAAGAGTGTTTACACAGGAAGAAATACAACAATAAGTGAGCCTCAGGAGACCCAGGCAGCAGAATCACTTAAGGAGCTGATGACAACAGCAGGGAAAAAAAAAATCTCTGCCTGGGTCCAGACTCAGGCACCTCCCAGTCCCCATATACACAAGTGGGTAAAAGCATCTTGAAGTAAGACTCATATTTCTTACTCCCCAGTTCAACTGCATCTGTTAATAATAAAAATTTGCCTTCTGGAATGAGAGTTTAATAGTTCTTGTTCATGCTTTAAATAGGAGATCACAGTAATAAATCAGCATTACGATTTTAGTAGGTAGTCACATGTGAAATATATTATTTTGGACATTTAATTTGGTCAAAATTAAGTTAAAATATTCACTCAGAGGGACATATTGATAAAGAAACATTTATAAGGATATAATTCTAGGAATTTTGTAGTTTGTGTGCCTTGGAAACACCATTAAATTGAACACACTTATTATCTTTATTATAACAAGAAAATATTCTATTATTCAGTTCAACTTTGGAAGCTATGTATCAAATGCAATTTATTACAACAATAAACTTCACATACATAGTGTTCCACAACATGTTTGTATATTTCAGTGTACTTAGTGATGTGCATATGGAATAATTGCCCAGGACAGTGTTTGAAATAGTATCTAATGTATAGTTTTAGATGAACTGTGTAAATGGCGCCTAAACTGAATTCAATTAGTGTATCTACTCTTCCTACCACTTTATCCATACACACAGAGGCAAACATAAATGTATCTATATAATTACTAAAGTGTCTCAGACATTTAACCAGGTATACCTACATGTGAACACAGCTGCTGTTGATTGTAATTATCACGCGCAAGCATGAAATTAGTTGAAAATGTTTGTTTTATATCTGACTAGTCTTTTGCTATTCCATATGGAATACAATATAATAATTAAAAGTAGGTTCACAGTAAGCGCTCTGTGAATGGATAAGTATTTAAGAAGTATGAATGGCTGAACGAATGCAGACAATAACTGAGTGGTATAAAAGTAAATGTTTACCATCTGTGGAGTCGATAGACAAAGATGGTTGATTCTTCTAAGTAAGCACGTAGAAATCACTCTTGTCCTGAAGAGAAAACTGCATTTTACTCTGCCACAGATAGGTGGTCAATCCCAGTCCATACATCCTTGAAAACTGTAGGTGTCTGATAAACACATATTTCTAGGTTGAGAATTTATATGAGTCTATGTTAAAGAGCATGCTGAAAATTACCAATGGTTGCTTTGTTTTACCAAATCAGCTGAATTCGTCTACATACATTTTGGCCTTATATACCAATAAATGTGGATTAAATACTGTCATCAATAAGGAAGTATTGCAGTTGTGTTTTATAGTAAATGTTGAAGTGTATGTATCACATTTCTAATTTTAAATTTATGCCATTTTCTAAGATAAATGCCAGAGAAAGTTTTAAAAAAATGTACTGTTTTTGCAAAACTGACCAAACCAATCGCAGTATTTAAAGAAGCTGACCAGTGCCCCTAAATACTTTATGGAATCACCAAGGACAAATTATTTAAAAGTTTAAAAATCATATTAATGATATTTATGTTTAAAAATAAAGAATTTTTTTTGTGTGTGTGTATGTGTGTGTGTGTGTGTGTGTGTGTGTGTGGTATATCTGTGTGTATGTGGTATATGTGTGTGCGTGTGTGTGTGGTATATGTGTGTGTGTGGTGTGTGTGTGTGTGTATGTGTGTGTGTGTGTAGGACCACATCCATGGAACACAGATCACACATCACAGAAGGCAGTTCTCTCTGCCATGTGGGATGCAGGGATTATCTCGGGTCACCAGCCTCCACAGCAAGCTGCTTTACCTGCTCAGCTATCTCACAGGCCCGTTTTTAAGATCTGATGCCAGTCAAACCAGAACACACTTACTTCTACAATACTGACCTAATTCTATTTGATTAAATAAATTATTCCTCTGATCTCTAGCTTTCATTCATCTAGTAAGTTAGGAAGTCTCTACCTGTCGCGACCGCCTCGACCAGCAAGGAAGACGCAACACTGGACTCTTCTCAATGCAGTTTATTCAGGAACCTTGAACAATCTTCTGACTCTCGGGAAGCCCAGCCCGTCAATTAAATAGCCTATGGCCAGCCAATCCTGACAAGATACACGGCGCCTGCAGTTTAGTCCACAACTGTGGAAGGGAGCCCTATGCACATACACAACCAAATAAGGAGTTGATTACCGAGAGCTTTTACCTACCAGAGGCAGAAGCTAGCGCCATCTTTAGGGCGTGGCAGAGCTTGGCTCTCCACATCCACCTCTGTTGTTTTTCATAATGATTCTCTTTACTGAGAGAGGCTTTCTACTGAGGTAAAGCCTACCATATGACAATGGCTGTGGAAGAAAGCTTTTACAGTTTTAACCAGGGTCATTGCGACACTATTACCTTGTACTGTTAACGTAGTAATGTAGGAAATGCTGTTGCACTTGTAATAATGTGTGATCATTTACAAATGCAGTATGTTTTTAACGTACATGCATCCTCCTGTTTTCACAGAGCAAAGTGATTTTTAGTTTTCATTATTTATATCTTATAACATGTGTTAAATTTACATTATGAAGCTGATATTTGCCTAAAAATGTTTTAAGCAATATTGTCAATATGCAAACACTAAGGAAAAAGAGTTGGTGTGGCAATACTAAAGTTAAGCAGAGCATGCCTTAAAGGGGTATTTGATTACACAATGATGAATCCATAATATAAATAACAATTTATAAATAACTCAGATGAACAAACATTTAATATCTTTCTATGTTATTAATTAAGTAGCATTTCCATACTAAACTTGTCTTTTTAATTATAAATTAAAACACATGTTCATGTAAGATTTAATTAACGTTGTTTATGGGCAGTCTCAGAACATGCATGTCTGTAGGCCTCAAAGAAATCCAAGACAATGGGGAGAAAGGTACTGCATGTTTGCATGTAAGAAAAGTACAAGGGATTTACTTTGCTGAAGGCTTAAGTCTTTTTAAATTCAGAATAAAATTTCCATAGATTTCCCAGAATTATACATCTGCTTATTCACAACATAGTTCAAGGAGGTAGTGGAGTTTGTTATGCAGAAGTGTAATATCACTGAATCACCTTAATGGAAATACATGAGAAGATAAATTTTGTAAGTAGGAAGAAGTACATACACTTGCATAGCAATGGGAAAGTTAACTCCTGCTCTGAAAGCAGTTCAAATGTTGGCAAGACCATAAAAGCTTATGTGAGTCACAGTCCCTCTGTTGGAGAGTCCTTTGTCACAACATCACAACTCTCTATTTCCCTTCATTAATGCACACACTGAGGTCAGTGATTGCGTGGGAAATGTGACTTGTACACAAATGCTGAACCAGAAGAAGAGAGGCTGAGCAGAGCAGATTGTTACATTGGTTATAAAAGGTCTGGGCGCTATATTTTCAAGACCTCCAGAAAAAGAGTTAACAAGATGAAAACAAATACACAAAACAAATGTTGTACAAACACAGTGGTGTTCTTTTCAACTTTACATCAAGCTGCTAAAACAGTAAGACTAAAGACATTTAATGCTTCTTTCTGGTGTTATAATACAAACAAATATACTTAGGCAAGTGCTAATTTATTTCATTTTTTCTTGGTTATTTGATTATATATGGAAGGGAATGAAATATGACCATATATAATCTCATTTTCCGTATAATTCCCCCTATCATCCCCTTCTCAACTCCATTTCCTTCTCTCTCTCTCTCTCTCTCTCTTTGGTAGCTCTGTAAACCCAGTGAGCTTTGCCCATTTGTGTCAGTGCAGGGCTAACCATTGGTACAAGCAACTCTTACCGGTGATCACATCCTAAAAGTGAATGTCTGCCATCCGCAAAGTTATCAGCTACCGACAGCTCCTCAATTAAACCTGGAAATCATCTAACACCATCTTCGCCATAACTTTACCAGGCTTGAACTTGTGGAAGTAACTGCAGATGTTGGAATGCAGGAAAACCAGAGCATAGTCCTTAGCATCACATATCCTGGTTTTTCATACAGAACCTCTCAGTGGATCTCACTGGGAAGGCTAGCCTGGCTGAGCCACAAGGACCAAAGATCTGCTTGTCTCCAGGTAAGCAGTGCAAAGATACAGGCATGTGTTATCACAACAAGCTTTCTGTGTGGTTTTGAGAGTAAGACTTAGTTTATCATAGTTTCAGGTCAAGAACTTTATCAACAAAGCTATTTTCAAGCTCAGGAAATGTCAAGGGTAAAAGTTATACTATGATGAGTTATTTAAGAAACACCCATATGGCCATATACTAAGAGGAAGGTATATATCATATCAGCAAGACTTACTTGGTTATGGTTATCACGTAGCTCTTCTCATATCTAAATACAAGTTTGTTGACTAAGTGTGTAAATATATTGATTGTAAATATAAAACATAATTATGCCAAGCAATGACTTTTCTTTGAATCTATGTATTAGTTTTTTCCTTTCTTTTTTTTTTCTGTATTCCACTTATTTCAATTGATTTTTGGTATGAGAACATTTCACAAAAACACTGTTTTGAAAAATAACTGATAAATGAATGAAGTACAGTAGAAATACAATAAAAGGAGATTAACTCAACAAAAGAATGCATGAAATTCTAAGGAATTAATATGGAATTAATTAACACAAAACATGGCTTCACTCAACTTGCATCATTAAAATTCATTCTGGAATGTACTGATTTTCTAGTTAATTTTATATACTAGCTTTTTTGACACAGTACCTGAAACCCTATCCTGTATTGAAACAGCATGACCACAGCAACTTGACAAAGAATGGGTCGCTGTGGCTTAGTCTCCCAAAGGCTTTACTGTTCATCATTAAAGGAAGCATGTATGCAAACTCAAACCTGGATGCAAGAACTGATTCAGAGGCCATGGAGAAATGGCTGATTACTAGCTTGCTCATTGTGACTTGATCAGCCTGCTTTCTTATAGAACTCAGGACAACCAGCAGAGGGGTGACACTAGACTAGTCACAATGGGCTGGACACTGCCATGTTAATCATTAATTAAGAAACTACCCTACTCTTTGATACCCCCCCAAGGGGGTAGCAGCCTTGCCAGGCCACAGAAGAGGACAATGCAGCCAGTCCTGATGCCACCTGATAGGCTAGGTTCGTATGGAAACTGAGGAGGACCTCCCTATTCCATGGAATTATAAAGGGGTAAGAAAAAGATGAGGGAGGGTGGGATTGGAAGGGAATGAGGGAGGAGGCTACATCTGGGATACAAAATGAATAAACTGTAATTAATATAAAAAATAAAAATTTAATTTAAAAAATTGTATAAAAAACTGCCTTATGCGCTTGCTTACAGCCTGATCTTATGAGGGTATTTCCTCAATTTCAGGTCCCTCCTCTCTGATGATTTTATCTTATGTGAAGTTGACATAAAACTAGCCAGCTAACTTTTTAAACTATAGACTAACAGAACCAATAGAAAGTACTCAAAATCAACCTTTTGAAAAACCCAGAAATGTTCATATCTGTGATTTTTGAACCACAAAATTTTATACTCTAGAATACACTGTATTAACAGCCAATTAATGTTGTTCTAGGAAGTGATAAGTAGGTGAGTTCTTAAGTAAACTTTTGGCTATAAATCCTAAAAAAAAGTAATGGGAGCCTACCACAGAGGGCCTCTGAAAGACTCTACCTAGCATTGTATCAAAGCAGATGCTGAGACTCATAACCAAACCTTTGGCATAGTGCAGGGAATCGTATGAAAGAAGAAGGAGTTAGTATGACCTGGAGAGGACAGGAGCTCCAGAAGGACCAAGTATATCAGGACACAGGGGTCTTTTATGAGACTGTTTCCTCAACCAAGGACCATGTATGGATATGACCTAGAACCCCTGCTCGGATGTAGCCCATGGTAGCTCAGTATCCAAGTGTGTACGCTAGTAAGGGGAACAAGGACTATTTATGACATGAACTCAATGGCTGACTCTTTGACCTCTCCCATCTCTCCCCCCCATCCCCGAGGGAGAAGCAGCCTTGCTAGGCCACAGAGGAGGACATTGCAGCCAGTCCTGAAGACACTTGATAAGCTAGGGTCAGATGGAAGGGGAGGAAGACCTTCCCTATCCATGGACTTAGAAAGGGGCAGGGAGGAGATGAGGGAGTTGAGAGTGGGATTGGGAGGGAATGAGGGAGTGGGCTACGGCTGGGATGCAAAGTAAATAACCTGTCATTAATATAAACAATTAAAAATTATAAAAAATAAAGAGCATACTCAAGATTATTGATTTAAAAAACAAAGTATATATAAAATTTATTTTAATATTTGTAAAAAAGTTATTTTAAAAAAGATATTAATTGTGAGATAACATCCTGAAACAGACCTTGAGTGCATAATGCTGTTGGAACAATACAAGCAGATTAGGATCCTCTTTGGGGTGTTTGCTTTGAGGTTGCCTCTTTTTCTGCAGATTGTGAAGAGTAGGGCCACGTGTCAGCAGTTGGGAAGGATATGATGAAATTCAGGACCTGGTGAAATAAATTCATCACAGGCATGTGGTAATTTTAATCTCATGTTGTTGGAAACAAAGAAAACTAATGTAAACCTTTAACCAAAAATCATACATGTATAATTTTAAAATAGTTTTTTTTGTTTGTTTTTATTGGGTTGTTGGTTTATATTTGCTCCGAGTACTATGCTGTGGTGAAGGTTAATAATGAGAACACTTTTTTCAGAACAATTATATATAAGCTACATTCAGCTATAGATGTGGTGGACAGAAAAACAGTATCTATTTAACAGACTTCATATTTCCCAGCAGAAAATATTTGGTTCGTTATGTAGTTGTAACATTCATTTCTTCATTGCACACATTATTATACATTACACAATCCAAAATACATCGCAAACAAATTCATATGTCAAGTATGTATTACTAATAGTTCTATTTGAAGAGTTGTCTTCTCTTTCAAAAATGAAGATTTATAAATATCAGTCTAATATATGATATATAAAACAATTCGTATTCTTTTGTAAAGATTGACAAGAGAACAAAATGAAAACTGTAGAAAACAGGGGAGTTTATATCTTCCATGATGAAATAAACCATACAAGCCTACTGCAAACTTCTATTAGGAAGTAGCACCTATTTAACAGAACAAGCTATGTTTCAGGGACTGCTGCTGCTTTGCACATACATTTCCAATAAGTTTTAACATCCTTCCATCAAATTCTTGTATCCTACGTGAGAAGTAAAAGCTATTTCCAGAGAAGTAGAAGGAGCTAACTCATTTACATTAATTTGTTGCAAACACAACAAACATATCGTTACTGATTAAATGCTTTACATCAGATATAGGTCAAACAACATTTAATAATGCTATTTGTTTCAAACTAGTGAATACATACAAATTGAAAATGAAAGTAGACAAAGAAATACATGATTTTAACATGCAGGGCGCATACAGGAGAAAATACGAGGAAAGATGGCAAACAACTGGGACAGAGCTTACAATGAGATTTTATTAAGCTAATGGGCTCAGAAATAAATGAAAGCACATTATTATATCTAGAATCTGGAGTCAAATTACTGGGTCTTAACTATGACTATATTCAAATTTCAAAAAGATGATATTAATTTAATTTAATAGAAGATATGCTAATTTGTATGCCTGGAGACAGGAGTACAGACGAACAACCACACAGCACCTGAAACTGATAGACGGTTTTCTGAGTGCACGGTTGTGCTTAAACCTTTACAGCATAACGTAGCTTTTAACCAGTGTTTCCGCAGATACTAATGAAATCCAGTTTCTGTTCTCATGTTTCTTAGCTTCATTTTCTCCTCTATGAAATATCTAGCTGAATCTCTACTCATTTATCACTTGGGGAGTGCTACTTTCTAAATCTCTGTGCTTTGAATGTCTTTATGCTTATGAATAGTTTTCTTTTATCAGGTGTATCTTAACTGAAATGTTTCCGTAGGAAAGAATTTGTCTTCTTCCATTCGTCTTTTAAGGGCACAGCAGCTAAGAGTTCTTATTTGTCTTTCAGAAGACTGTTCCTACTTGTTTCTTAACACCCATACCAGTGGGCTCATGACAACCTGTAACTCCAGTTACAAAAAATAGGCAGAAGTGAGCAGTGATACTTCAGAGACAACTTTAGTACATCATACTTTGGCTGCCATGAAGGGTTCTTTCACTAGCTTGTATTAAAATATCCAAGAAAATTATTTTTAAACTTTCTGTGCAGAATTATCCTCTGGTTGTTTTGTGAGGAAGTAAATAAATTAACATTTCTAAATTATATGCATCAGTGAACTCCATGGCCCATTTTTCCCCAGTGTTAGCAATGAGTCTGTAAATAGAGCATCTTACATAAACCTCAAATCTCTACTTGCATGGCCTGGCTGTGCTACATAGATGTTCCTTCCCTTGAAGAGCACTGGCACCTTCTTCGAGGAACTACAACCTAAAGAGGTCTTGTCCTCTTTCTCAGCTCTCTTGTTCCTTATTTCTCCCTTAGTACTGTTTCCATTAATTTATGATTTGTTTGTTTCTAAGTATGGTTCTCATATTTTTTTTTGTATTCACCTTATTCATTTTACCTGGCTCTCAGACAAAACATTGTTCTATAACAAATTACTTCATTCTAAATTAAAAGTTACTTTAATTAACTAATTAAATAACTAGTTAATTAATTATATTTTGCTATAGTTTACCAAACTTAGTTTGTTCTTTGAGCCTCTTCAACAGATTTACGATGTCATTCAGCTGCTTCTTGCTCATGGTTTATTGATGCCATCATAGTTTATAGTTTTGTTTCTTCTAATTTGCTTTTCATCTTATAAATCCTGTCACTGAGAACTGTTAACTTTTCTCATGCTTATCGGGTAGCATTGAAGGTTCCTTAAGTTTTCTTTATTAGTGATTACAATATTTGTTTATATTGGGGGATTAGGGATGCATATTTGTTAGAAATTCATTTTAGACTGAGAGAGGTTGAAGAAAATTTAAGCTTAGGGTTTGTTTATAACTAAAGGTTCTGATATTTCACCTTACACCCATCAGAATGGTCAAGATCAAAAACTCAAGTGACAACACATGCTGGAGAGGTTGTGGAAAAAGGGGAACCCTCCTTCATTGCTGGTGGGAATGTAAACTGGTACAACCACTTTGGAAATCTATCTGGCACGTTCTCAGACAATTAGGAATAGTGCTTCCTCAAGACCCAGCTATACAACTGCTAGGTATATACCCAAAATTTGCTCAAGTACACAACAAGGACATTTGCTCAACCATGTTTGTAGCAGCTTTATTTGTAATAGCCAGAACCTAGAAACAACCCAGATGTCCATCAATGGAGGAATAGATACAGAAATTGTGGTATTTTTACACAATGGAATACTACTCAGCAATCAAAAAGAAGGAAATCATGAAATTTGCAGGCAAATGGTGGGATCTAGAAAAGATCATTCTGAGTGAAGTATCCCAGAAAGAGAAAGACAAACATGATATAGACCTACAAGATATGATAAACATAATGAAATCTATACACCTAAAGAAGATAAACAAGAAAGTTGACATGGGGTAAGATGATCAATCCTCACTTAGAAAGACAAATGGGATGTGCATTGGACGTATGACAGAAGTCTACCACAGAAGGCATCTGAAAGACTCTGCCTAGCAGTGTATCAAAGCAGATACTAAGACTCATAACTAAACCTTTGGCACATTGGAGGGAATTATATGAAAGAAGGGGAGTTAGTATGATGTGGAAAAGATAGAAGCTCCACAAGGACCAAATATATCTGGGCACAGGGGTCTTTTCTGAGACTGACACTCCACCAAGGACCATGTATGGATATAACCTAGAACCTCTGCTCGGATGTAGCCAGTGGTAGCTCACTAACCAATTGGTTTTTTCCCTAGTAAGGGGAACAGGGACTATTTCTTACAGGAACTCAATGGCAGGCTCTTTGACCTCCCCACCCCCCAAGGGAGGAGCAGTCCTGCTAGGCCACAGAGGAGGACTTTGCAGCAAGTCCTGAAGATACCTGATAACACAGGGTCAGATGAAAAGGGAGGAGGTCCTCCCCAATCAGTGGACTTGGAAAGGCGCAGGGAGGAGATGAGGGAAGGAGGGTAGGTTTGGGAGGGAATAAGGGAGAGGGATACAGCTGGGATACAGAGTTAATAAAATGTAACTAATAATAAAAATAAATTAAATTAAATTAAAAAAACAATACCAAAGAAATAACTGGAATTTAAATTTCCTGTCTTTTTCTCTTCTTTTTCTTTCATCCTGTATTTATTCATTTATCTTTCTTAACCTCTTTCTTCATCCTCACTCCTATCTCTTCAGTTCCTTTTATGTCAGCTTTTTAAAAGAAAACTTTTTTTAATGTTTAAAATAACTTTTATTGAAAACCTTTTTACACAACAACATTATAATTTTTTATCTGGCCAATGGTTCATATGAAATTCTTCTTGAATGCTGCTCACAGTTTATCTAGTTTCACCACACATTATAGAAGGTGAGAACTGACTCCTGAAAATCACCATCTGAACTCCATTTATGTGTTGTAGCACAGGTGTGTGCAACCAGACAGACTAACAGAACAAATGAATATAATAAAACATTCAATATTTTATATGAATAAGAAGCTAAAGGAGTAAACTTAACATATCTTATTCTACCATTATACAGAATGCTGCTGAAACAATTAAATTGGTCACAACAATGAATAAAGATATTTATAATTAAAATATATACTAAGATACAAAGATAAATTCTTAAAATTATAATGAAATTATGTTTTGTTGTTTAGGTTGATAAGCAATAACATTGAGCAAGACTGAGAAAATTGGATAAAATAATACTTTTATTATTTCTTTACAAGCTTTGTATAATAAATTTTGATCATATTCACCCTTACTTCTACTATATTTAACATCCACATGGGGCCCCACACTGTGTTCAAGACCAATTTAATATTTTAAATTATGCTTCCAATATTGTTTTGGAAATTGCAAGGATATGTTTTATATGCTTAAATGGGTACATACACACAAACACACATATATTTTATTATGCATCATTTGGGTATGAAAATAGAATTAGGAGGCGGAGCCAAGATGGCCACTAGCACACACAGTTTCTGAGTGGTGGGATACCTGATCTTCTGAGTTGGAGAATGGAAGGACCCCCAACCCAGGAAAACCACAGGGAGGCTTTCTGAACACCAGAGAACATCGCAGGAGGTGAAAACTTTGGCCTCCGGTCACCCGGAGACTTGCTTGGGGAAGGAGAGAAACGATCCTTTGTTCTTGCGGCACTCCCTTCCCCCAGACTCCTTCCTCCTCGGCACAGCGGCACAGCGGACTCATCTTTCTCAGCGCAGACCTAACTGCCTGGGGTATACAGCCGCTGAGACTGAGCCCCAAGCACTTTAGCGGCAGACAAAAGCCAGCAGTACGTGCCCCGGAGTCCCAGATTCGCGCAGCGGCTGCACCATCCTCCCAGGGCGCGAATCTGCTAGACACCATACTAGCTCCGCAGGATCGCCATCACTGACGGTACGGCCCGCCCAATCCCACAGTGACAGAGAATACGCTATTTACTCACCGAAACCAGGCAGAAACGTCATACAACCTGGACACACCAGGCGCTGGGCCTCCCAAGCTTGGAGAGCACAACGAACAGATCCCAGGACTTCCCAGAAAGCTTTGGAACTAGCAACCCAGTCTCCAGTTACAGCGGGACGTGGCAGCGGATCAGCACTGAACTGGCGGGGCACCACAGCCCTCCAGTTTAAGACTAACCAGGGCCAAACCAGAGAACAGAGAGCCTGGTTACCCCATCCCTGCTGAAGTGACCACCCTGAAATCTCCAGCTGCAGCAAGACCTCAGAACCTGGCAGTGACAGCAGCACAGAACTGGCGGAACACATCAAAGAAGCAGGGCCAAACCAGAGAGCAGAGAGCCCCGGATACCACGATCTCGGCCAAGAGACCTGCCTGTAAGTGAGTGCATCCTTGAGAATCTGCAGTTCCCCAGATCCTGGGTCCTTCTAAATCAGAAGCCAGGCATCGAACCCCCCTCCCACCCACATACCCACTTTGGGAAACAGAGGGGCACTAGGGACATTGAAGTTCCTGCCCTGTGGGCCTGATTGAGGAGCTAAGACAGTTAATACCAGAAATTGCACTGCGATCATCATTAGCGCCTGCGACATATACAGTGCAGAGCCCCTCCCACACACTCAAGGGTTCAACATTAGCCATCACTCTGTCCCTCGAGAAACTCATCCACTCACACTTACACACACAGACACACGCGCGCGCGCGCGCGCGCGCGCGCACACACACGCTTGCATTTGCCCCGTTTGCGCCTGCGTACTTTCCTCCCACAGGTACAGCTAGTCCTCAGCACACGCTGAGAGTGCTCAGCTTCCTGAAGAACTCTCCAGACACCAGAGAGAGACAGACCAAGTCTGATCTGCAGAATCCAAAAACAAACAGGGAAGGTTTCAGATAAGCCAATGGCCAGAGGTAGGCGAAAGAACACTTCCAACATAAATCAGGACATCATGACTTCACCAGCAAACCCCCAAATCGATGGATACACCAATTCAGCAGAAGCACAGGAAAATGATTTTAAAGCCATGCTTGCCCAATTATTTGAGGCTCATAAGGAGGAAATGAACAACTCTTTCAAAGAGATGGCCAGTCAATTGGAGGCAAAGAAAGAAGAAATGGACAATATCCTTAAAGAAACACAGGCAAACATAGCCAAACAAATAGATACACAAGTAGAGGAAAAATTAGTGGCATATAAGAAGGAAATGAAAAAAGAAATAGAGGCCATAGTAGAGAGACAGGAATCCAAATTCAAACACATGAAAGAAATGGTGCAAGGCATGAAAACAGAATTAGAATCAATAAAGAAAACACAAAATGAGAAAACCCTTGAGCTGGAGAACTTGGAGAAAAGATCAGGAACCACAAAAGTAAGCATCACCAACAGAATACAAGAGATGGAAGAGAGAATCTCTGGAGCTGAAGACACACTTGCAGAAATGGATACTTCTCTCAAAGAAAAAGTAAAATCAGAAAAGTTCCAATCACAAAATATCCAAGAAATCAAGGATGCTATGAAAAGACAAAATCTAAGAATAATAGGAATTCACGAAAAAGAAGACTCTAGACTCCAAGGTCCAGAAAATATTTTCAAGAAAATCATAGAAGAAAATTTTCCCAACTTAAAGAAAGAGATGTCCATAAATATACAAGAGGCCTACAGAACTCCAAATAGACTAGACCAGAAAAGAAACACATCACGTCACATCATAGTCAAAACACTAAATCTACAGAACAAAGAAAAGGTATTAAAAGCAGCAAGGGAAAAAGGCCAAGTAACATATGAAGGTAGACCTATCAGAATCACGCTGGACTTCTCATCAGAAACTATGAAAGCGAGAAGGGCCTCGGCAAGTATCATGGAGACTCTAAGAGATCACAAATGTCAACCCAGACTACTATACCCTGCAAAGCTTTCAATCAACATAGATGGAGAAAACAAAATATTCCATGACAAAACTAAATTTATACAATATCTACACAGCAAACCATCCCTACAGAAGATACTAGAAGGAAAACTCCAATCCAATGAAAACAAATTCACCCAAGAAAACAGGGCATACAGATAATGTCCCAACAAAAATGAAAAGAAAACAAGCAAAGAATCAGGGTTAGATCATCGACTCCATTACAAAAGGAACTAACATGCATTGGTCACTATTATCTATCAATATCAATGGACTCAACTCACCAATAAAAAGACACAGGCTAACAGAATGGTTAAGGAAACAGGATCCAACATTTTGTTGCATCCAAGAAACACACCTATGCAACAAAGACAAACACTACCTCAGAGTAAAGGGCTGGAAAACTGTTTTTCAAGCAAACGGTTCCAGAAAACAAGCTGGAGTAGCCATCCTAATATCTAATAAAATAGACTTTCAACCCAAGTTAATCAAAAAAGATAAGGAGGGCCACTATATTCTCATCAAAGGAAAAATCCACCAAGAGGACATCACAATCTTGAATATCTATGCCCCAAATACAAGAGCACCGACATTCGTAAATGAAACATTATTAAAGCTTAAATCATACATTGATCCTAATACCTTAATAGTGGGAGACTTCAACACTCCACTCTCACCAAGGGACAGATCAACTAGACAGACACCAAATAGGGAAATAAAAGCACTCACAGAATCCCTAAATCAAATGGACCTAATAGACGTCTACAGATCGTTTCACCCAAACTCAAAAGAGTACACCTTCTTTTCAGCACCACATGGAACCTTTTCCAAAATAGACCATATAGTGGGCCACAAAGCAAGCCTCAACAGATACAAAAGGATTGAAATAATCCCTTGTATACTATCTGACCACCATGGACTAAAGCTCGACCTCAACAACAACAGAAACAACAAAAAGCCGACACGCACATGGAAACTGAACAACTTACTACTCAATGACAGCTGGGTTAAGGAAGAAATAAAGAAAGAAATTAAAGACTTCCTAGAATTCAATGAAAAGGAAGGCACAACATACCCAAATTTATGGGACACATTGAAAGCAGTGCTCAGAGGAAAATTTATAGCACTAAGTGCCTGCAAGAAGAAATTCGTAACATCACATACAAACAACTTAATGGCCCAACTGAAAACCCTAGAAAAAAAAGAAGCAGATACACCCAAGAGGAGCAGACGGCTGGAAATAATCAAACTAAGGGCTGAAATCAATCAACTAGAAACAAATAAAACTATCCAAAGAATCAATGAAACAAAAAGCTGGTTCTTTGAGAAAATCAACAAGATAGACAAACCCTTAGCCAAACTAACTAAAAAGCAGAGAGAAACTATCCAGATCAGCAAAATCAGAAATGAAAATGGGGACATAACCACAGACATTGAGGAAATCCAAACAATTATTAGGTCATACTACAAAAGCCTATATGCCACAAAATTTGAGAATCTAAATGAAATGGATAATTTTCTTGAAAGATTCCATCTACCAAAACTAAGTCAAGATCAGGTAGAAAGACTGAATAGCCCTATATCTCCCAAGGAAATCGAAGCAGTTATTAACAGTCTCCCCTCCAAAAAAAGCCCTGGACCAGATGGCTTCAGCACAGAATTCTACAAGACCTTCAAAGAAGTGCTAACTCCAATTCTCCTCAAGCTATTCCACAAAATAGAAACAGAAGGAATATTACCAAACTCATTCTATGAAGCCACAGTCACCTTAATACCTAAACCACAAAGACCCAACAAAAAAAGAGAACTTTAGGCCTATCTCTCTTATGAACATTGACGCAAAAATACTCAATAAAATACTTGCAAACCGAATCCAAGAACACATCAAAGATATCATCCACCATGACCAAGTAGGCTTCATCCCAGGCATGCAAGGGTGGTTCAACATACAGAAATCCATCAATGTAATCCACTACATAAACAAACTGAAGGAGAAAAACCACATGATCATCTCCTTAGATGCCGAAAAAGCATTTGACAAAGTCCAACACCCATTCATGTTTAAAGTCTTGGAGAGATCAGGGATACAAGGCACATACCTAAACATAGTAAAGGCAATATATAGCAAGCCTATAGCTAACATCAAACTCAATGGAGAGAAACTTAAATCAATCCCACTGAAATCAGGGACAAGACAAGGCTGTCCATTGTCCCCATATCTCTTCAACATAGTACTTGAAGTCCTAGCCAGAGCAATAAGACAACTAAAGGAGATCAAGGGGATACAAATCGGAAAGGAAGAGGTCAAAGTGTCATTATTTGCAGATGATATGATAGTATACATGAGCGACCCCAAAAATTCAACCAGAGAACTCCTTCAGCTGATAAACACCTTCAGCAAAGTGGCAGGATACAAAATCAACTCAAAAAAATCAGAAGCCCTCCTATATACCAAAGACAAAAAGGCTGAGAAAGAAATTAGGGAAACAACACCCTTCACAATAGCCACTAATAACATAAAGTACCTTGGTGTGACTCTAACCAAGCAAGTGAAAGAACTGTTTGAGAAAAACTTCAAGTCTCTGAAGAAAGAAATCGAAGAAGATATCAGAAGATGGAAAGATCTCCCGTGCTCATGGATTGGTAGGATTAACATTGTGAAAATGGCCATCCTGCCAAAAGCAATCTACAGATTCAATGCAATTCCCATCAAAATACCAACTCAATTCTTTACAGACCTTGAAAAAAAGATTCTCAGCTTCATATGGAGAAACAAAAAACCCAGAATCTCCAAAACGATCCTGTACAACAACAGATCATCTGGAGGTATCTCCATTCCTGATCTCAAGCTGTACTACAGGGCAACAGTAATAAAAACTGCATGGTATTGGCATAGAAACAGAAAGGAGGATCAATGGAATCACATAGAAGACCCAGAAATAAATCCACACACCTATGAATACTCGATATTCGACAAAGAAGCCAATTCCATTCAATGGAAAAAAGACAGCATCTTCAACAAATGGTGCTGGACCAACTGGATGTCTACATGCAGAAAAATGAAAATAGATCCATATTTATCACCCTGCACAAAACTAAAGTCAAAGTGGATCAAGGACCTCAACATAAAACCAGATACCCTAAATCAATTGGAAAAAAAAGTGGGGAACAGCCTAGAACTCATTGGCACAGGAGACAACTTCCTGAACAGAACACCAACAGCACAGGCTCTAAGAGCAACAATCAATAAATGGGACCTCATGAAACTGAAAAGTTTCTGTAAAGCAAAGGATACCGTCATCAAAACAAAACGACTGCCTACAGATTGGGAAAGAATCTTCACTAACCCTTTATCTGACAGAGGACTAATATCCAGTATATACAAAGAACTAAAGAAGCTGAAAAGCAGCAAACCAAGTAATCCAATTAAAAAATGGGGAACAGAGCTAAACAGAGAATTCTCGACAGAGGAATATCGAATGGCAGAAAAACACTTAAAGAAATGCTCATCCTCATTAGCCATCAGGGAAATGCAAATCAAAACGACCCTGAGATATCACCTTACACCCATCAGAATGGCCAAGATGAAAAACTCAAGCGATAACACATGCTGGAGAGGTTGTGGAGAAAGGGGAACCCTCCTCCACTGCTGGTGGGAATGTAAACTGGTACAACCACTCTGGAAAGCTATCTGGCGCTTTCTAAGACAAATAGGAATAGTGCTTCCTCCAGACCCAGCTATACCACTGCTAGGTATATACCCAAAGTTTGTTCAAGTACACAAAAAGGACACTTGCTCAACCATGTTTATAGCAGCTCTATTTGTAATAGCCAGAACCTGGAAACAACCCAGATGTCCATCAACGGTGGAATGGGTACAGAAATTGTGGTATTTTTATACAATGGAATACTACTCAGCAATCAAAAAGGAGGAAATCATGAAATTTGCAGGCAAATGGTGGGATCTAGAAAAGATCATTCTGAGTGAAATATCCCAGAAAGAGAAAGACAAACATGGGATATACTCACTTATATAGACCTATAAGATATGATAAACATAATGAAATCTATACACCTAAAAAAGATAATCAATTGAGTGGACATAGGGTAAGATGATCAATCCTCATTTAGAAAGACAGATGGGATGAGCATTGAACATAAGACAGGAGTCTACTGAGCGCATCTGAAAGACTCTAACTAGCAGTGTTTTCAAAGCAAAGGCTCATGACCAAACCTTTGGCAGAGTACAGGGAATCATAAGAAAGAAGGGGAGTTAGTCTGATGGGGAAAGGATAGGAGCTCCACAAGGACCAAATATATCTGGGCACAGGGTCTTTTTTGAGACTGACATTCAACCAAGGACCATGTATGGATATAACCTAGAACCTCCACTCAGATGTAGCCTGTGGTAGCTCAGTAACCAATTGATTTCCCAAAGTGAGGGGAACAGGGACTATTTCTAACAGGAACTCAATGACTGGCTCTTTGGTCTCCCCACCCCCGAAGGGAGGAGCAGTCCTGTTAGGCCACAGAGGAGGGCTTTGCAGCCAGTCCTGAAGATACCTGATTAAACAGGATCAGATGAATGGGGAGGAGGTCCCCCCTATCAGTGGACTTGGAAAGGGGCACGGTGGAGATGAGGGAGGGAGGGAGGGACTGGGAGGGAATGAGGGATCGGGACATGGCTGGGATACAGAGTTAATAAAATGTAACTGATAAAAAAATAAAAAATTAAGAAAAAAAACATGCTGACATAAAAGCTGAAATAAAAAAAAAGAACTTATACACACACATACAAAAAAAAAGAAAATAGAATTATTATATAGCCAAGCATAGTGTTTAGCAATAAATTAGTTGCAAGATGTTTTATTACCAGAAAATTGCATGTTTAAATGCGAAGCATGTGTTTTAAGGTTATCATGTTTTCATGGCAAATTTAAAAGGTGCATTCCTATCGAAAGATAAGATATTTTTTGACTAAAGGGGCTGGAGCTGGGATTGGTTCCTTTGTAATCTGATCACCTTCTTTATTTAATTATTATTATTATTATCATTTTACTTTTTAAATTTATTCATTTTATATCCCACTTGTAGCCCCCTCCACTGTCAACAGAACAAAACAACAGCCTACAGATTGGGAAAACATCTTCACCAACCATACATCTGACAGATGGCTAACATCCAGAATATATAAAGAACTCTGTGATGGCCTTCTTAACTCAGTGACCTTGATCTGATCCTCAGAACATACATATCAATGATAAGCCTGTTGGTAGACACTTGTGACCCCAGCACAGCGGAGGCAGAGCCAGGAAGATTCTTGGTCACCCAGCTTAGAATCTTCCAAGCCAATGAAAAACACAGCTCAAGACAAGCCTTCCAGAGATTACCACTGGAATTTTTCTTGGGCTATGTACATGCAACAGCATACACACACATACATGCATGTATACGCCCACACACCCACATACAAACATATTCACAAAGACATAATTGACTCTTCTATTGATTTTCTAGGATTCATTTCTCAACTATTGAACACTAAAGCTGGAGGAGAGCTAATTACACATTCTTGTGAGTTATATTTTAAGGGAAGAAAATCACAGCTAATTTTCAAGTGAATTCAGCTCTTTTTTTTAATGTTTAAGTGGCAGAACAGTTAAGTCTTTTAAATAGTGGTATTTTCTTTGTTGTTGTTGTTTTAATTACTGCTGTGAGTCACGAAATGTGCCAAACTCGTGATTTTTTCCATGAAAGGTCAAAAGTGCTGAAAGTCTGCACTTTCTTCTTAGTTTATTCTCTGTGCAGTTGTGAGTTTTCTCCTGAGTTGCTGTCATAAGCTTCTATCCCAGCAAGTAGCATGATTCTGGGGCTCACGTCGGCACTCTGTTTGTTACCTGGTTTTGAATTGCAGTCTCCTGTTAGCTGCGGATCCAGGTTGTTTTCCCCCTTAAGCACTATATGTTTTAGAAAATGAGTTGTAATTGAAGCTGCTTAGCATAATTTTTGTTCTACTATTCATGTTTTCAGGAGATCCAGAAATAAATTTCTTCATACTCATTTTATAAAAACAAATAAAGCCTTATTCTTTAGAGAAAGTTCTCAGATTTAGACTGTCATAAAAATGGGTTGGCTATAATGCTACAATAAGACTCAGCTTTAAAATATGATTTTCTTAATTGTTATAGAGTAACTAATAAAACTTAACTCTCCCCTTTGCTGTAGTTTTAATTATTTACCTTGTCACAGTGAAACACTAGTGTGATTCATTTGTGCTAGGATAATGATTCTTGTTTAAATTTTAGCAGGTTGACATTTGACATTTGGTTACTACTTGTCACCAATTGACAAATTCACTTTACTATTTAAGTTTTTTCAAGAGAAAGAACTTAAAATCTTCAAACATAAAGTCTTCAGAGTATAGAAATATTTTACTAAGTTGTAGAGAAAAATGAAATTAATAATTAATTGCATTCATTACTCTCTTTGAGGAACCTAACTTGGAATCCTAATTATAGAAAGACTACAGATTAACATCTTGTGGTTCGTTGTCTGCACAGCACTAATGAGTTTCATATAATCTTTACTCAATATGACACTTCAAAGCAAGTTTGGAGAGCACATTAGAATGTATCTGCTGAAGGTAGATTACATAAAATCAAAAGCTTAATGAAGAGAATGTTATCAGCTTTCATGATTTGTCCTAGTGGTATTAGACAATTTTAGATGTATGTGAATGACATGAATTTGAAAAACAAATTATCTGTGTATGCAGAGCAAACAGAATTATATATTTTTAGATTTGATATTATTTTGGAGTTCAAAGAAACGTATTATAGCAGAGCTTGATTATATAATTAGAATATTCAAATACAGTCGAATAAAACTATTGTTTGATTTTCTTATCAGAATATCCAGAGATAAAAATAACTAGTGACTGAATTCAGAGTGGCATTTGTTTGAGTATGTGTGCGCTTTGTAGAAATATAATCCAAACTGAACTTGCTCGTTTTCTTCCAATTTATTTATCTAATGAATTTTAAATTATTTAAATTAATTACTCATTTGTGTTGATAGTTAACTCTTAATATCTTTCACAGAGCTCCTAACTTTATTTGAATTAAATTATTTTACCAAAAAATGTTTCTTTAACACTGTAACTCTCTCCCGAATTGCTAATAAACTAGCACAAATCCACAGAGAAATAAGCATTTTTTTAAAGGGATAAAAGAAATATCACCAATAGGGACTCACAATTTGTGAATGGTAAAAGAATCAATGAACATTAAGAGGACTAAAAAGTATTGTCTATTTTTTATACTCATTTTGTTGCTATTTATTTTGATTTGCCCTAATCAAATTTTAAGTTTAAGGGACCCCATGAAAACCACTTCATATTTAATTTCTAAATTGTATATATTTATTATCGAAACAAAGCAACATTACCAAACTCATTCTATGAAGCCACAGTCACCTTGGTACCTAAACCTCACAAAGACCCAACCAAAAAAGAGAACTTCAGGCCAATCTCCCTTATGAACATTGATGCAAAAATACTCAACAAAATACTCACAAACCGAATACAAGAACACATCAAAGATATCATCCACCATGACCAAGTAGGCTTCATCCCAGGTATGCAGGGGTGGTTCAATATACGGAAATCCATCAATGTGATCCACCATATTAACAAATTAAAAAAAAAACGCATGATAATCTCTCTAGATGCTGAAAAAGCATTTGACAAAGTCCAACATCCATTCATGTTTAAAGTATTGGAAAGATCAGGGATACAAGGCACATATCTAAATATAGTAAAGGCAATATACAGCAAACTTATAGCCAACATCAAATTGAACGGAGAGAAACTTAAAGCAATCCCACTGAAATCAGGGACAAGACAAGGCTGCCCACTCTCTCCATATCTCTTCAACATAGTTCTGGAAGTCCTTGCTAGAGCAATAAGACAGTTGAAGGAGATCAAGGGAATACAAATTGGAAAAGAAGAAGTCAAATTATCACTCTTTGCAGATGATATGAAAGTATACGTGAGTGACCCTAAAAACTCTACCAGGGAACTCCTACAGCTGATAAACACCTTCAGCAAAGTGGCCGGATACAAAATTAATTCAAAAAAATCAGTAGCCCTCCTGTATACAAAAGACAAAAGGGCTAAGAAAGAAATTAGGGAAACAACACCCTTCACAATAGCCACAAATGACATAAGGTACCTCGGAGTAACCCTAACCAAGGAAGTCAAAGACTTGTATGAAAAAAATTTCAAATCTCTGAAGAAAGAATTAGAAGAAGATATGAGAAGATGGAAAGATCTCCCATGCTCATGGCTTGGCAGGATTAACATAGTAAAAATGGCCATCTTACCAAAAGCAATCTACAGATTCAATGCAATGCCCATCAAATTACCAACACAATTCTTTCCAGACCTGGAAAGAAAAATTCTCAACTTCTTATGGAATAACAAGAAACCCAGAATTGCTAAAACAATCCTCTACAATAAAAGATCTTCTGGAGGTATCTCCATCCCTGATCTTAAGTTGTACTATAGACCAACAGTTTTAAAAACTGCATGGTATTGCCATAGAAACAGAATGGTGGATCAATGGAACCGAACAGAGGACCCAGAAATAAACCCACAAACTTATGGACACCTGATATTTGACAAAGACACCAAAACCATACAATGGAAAAAAGATAGCATCTTCAACAAATGGTGCTGGTCCAACTGGATGTCCACATGTAGAAAAATTAAAATAGATCCACACTTACCACCCTGCACAAAACTGAAGTCCAAGTGGATTAAAGACCTCAACATAAAACCAGACATGTTAAATCGGCTAGAAAAAAAGTGGGGAATACCCTAGAACTCATTAGTACAGGAGAAAACTTCCTGAACAGAACACCAACAGAGCAACAATCAATAAATGGGACCTCATGAAATTGAAAAGCTTCTGTAAAGCAAAGGACACAGTCATCAAAACAAAGCAACTGCCTACAGATTGGGAAAGAATCATCACCAACCCTTTATCTGACAAAGAACTCATATCCAGTATATATAAAGAACTAAAGAAGCTGAAAAGCAGGAAACCAAGTAATCCACTTAAAAAATGGGGAACAGAGCTAAACAGAGAATTCTCGACAGAGGAATATCGAATGGCAGAGAAGCACTTAAAGAAATGCCCAACCTCATTAGCCATTAGAGAAATGCAAATCAAAACAACCCTGAGATTTCACCTTACACCCATCAGAATGGCCAAGATCAAAAAACTCAAGTGACAACACATCCTGGAGAGGTTGTAGAGAAAGGGGAACACTCCTCCACTGCTGGTGGGAATGTAAACTTGTACAACCACTCTGGAAATCAATCTGGCGCTTTCTCAGACAACTAGGAATAGCGCTTCCTCAAGATCCAGCCATACCACTCCTGGGCATATATCCAAA
Source organism: Meriones unguiculatus (assembly GCF_030254825.1). Lineage (NCBI taxonomy): Eukaryota > Metazoa > Chordata > Mammalia > Rodentia > Muridae > Meriones > Meriones unguiculatus. Next base: position 20,469,121 of record NC_083362.1, on the reverse strand, counting down.
AGAGGCTCAAGTACACAAAAAGGACATTTGCTCAACCATGTTTGTAGCAGGTTTATTTGTAATAGCCAGAAGCTGGAAACAACCCAGATGCCCCTCAACTGAAGAATGGATGCAGAAATTGTGGTACATCTATACAATGGAATATTACTCAGCAGTGAAAAATAAGGAAATCATGAAATTTGCAGGTAAATGGTGGGAACTGGAAAGGATCATCCTGAGTGAGTTGTCCCAGAAGCAAAAAGACACACATGGTATATACTCACTCATATAGACATACAACATAGGACAAACCCACTAAAACCTGTGCATCTAAAGAAACTAAGCAAGAGAGAGGACCCTAACTAAAATGCTCAATCCCCATCCTGAAAGTCAAAGAGGATGGACATCAGAAGAAGAAGAAAACAGGAAACAACCTAGGAACCTACCACAGAGGGCCTCTGAAAGCCTCTGCCCTACAGACTATCAAAGCAGATGCTGAGCCTGATGGGCAACTGTTGGGCAGAGTGAATGGAATTTTATGTAAGAACTGGGAAATAGTAAGAGCTGGAGAGGACAGGGCCCCCACAAGGAGAGCAACAGAACAAGAAAATTTGAACACAGGGAACTTCCCAGAGACTCATACTCCAACCAAGGACTATTCATGGAGATAACCTAGAACAGATGTAGCCCATGGCACAGATGTAGCCCATGGCAGCTCAGTCTCCAAGTGGGCTACATAGTAATGTGAAGAGGGACTGCCTCTGACATAATCTGACTGGCCTGCTCTTTGATCACCTCCCCCTGGGGGGGAGTAGCCTTACCAGGCCATAGTAGAGGACAATGCAGCCACTTTTGATGTGAACTGATGGACTAAGATCAGAAAGGAGAGGAGATCCTCCCCATCAGTGGACTTGGGGAGTGGCATGCATGCAGAAAGGGGAGGGAGGGTGGGATTGGGAGGGGAGGAGGGACGGGCTTATGGGGGGATGCAGAATGAATAAAGTATAATTGACAAAAAATTTAAAAAAAGAAAAAAAAGAAAAGATAATTTAAGAACCTTAAATGACTTTCAAAAGTGGAAGAAAACATGGAGTTAGTCAATTTACATGGAGCATGTCTCGCCCCTGGGGGCAATGGTCTCCTGAACCTACTCAGACCTCGGACACCACCACTGCTAGTTCTAGAACTGATGCAGGATGTTCCAACGAGGGGGTTAAGGCTTCTCATAATATATCCTATAAGTCCACACCTGTTTGTTTATAACCCCCATTTTTATTCATTGATACACAGATAGAGCCAAGTAATTGTGGTAATGATACTTGCTTTTTTGCCCAATGCTGGAATGCTAGTGAATTTAGATATGCCCTGGTTACTCGCATGCCTCGCTGGGTGCCTGTGCCCGTTAATGCCCCTCACGCTATGACTCTCTTCAGACAGAAAAGGGATCTTGGAACCACAGCTGCCACTGTTACTGCCATCTCATTGGCGGCTGTTGGAGCTACCACCGGGGCATTAGCCATGAGTCATACTGTGCAGACTGCTCAGACCCTGAATAATCTTTTAGCCAATGTAGCTCATGCCTTAGATGTAAAAAAAGGAATTAATGCTCAAGTAAAAGGAGGCTTGATGGTGTTCAATCAGAGGATTGACCTCGTGCAGGAGCAAATTGATACCTTATGGCAAATCGCTCAACTTGGCTGTCAATGGAAGTATGCTGGACTTTGTGTCACTGGCATACAACATGAGAATTTTTCCCATGCTGCAAATCTGTCTAAACAATTGTCTAGCTATATTTTAGGTAATTGGACTGGAGAATTCGATACTACGATGGAGCAGCTGAGAGTGTCCATTGTCACGGTAAATTCTACCAGAGTGGACGCAGGACTAGCCACAGGATTATCATCATGGATTGCTGCAGCCATGAATCATCTGAAGGAATGGGCGGGCATGGGAGCGTTAGCAGGCCTTCTGGTGTTGCTCTCCTTGGTTTGCCTGTGGTATATATGCAAGATTAGAGTCTCACAACAGTGTAATGCAGCCATGACCATTCAGGCCTTTACAGCCATTGAAGCAGGACAGTCTCCCCAAGCATGGTTGGCTACCATAAAAAGCTAGAATGTTACGCTCAGGATGTGAGGTTAAGCACTGCACTCTGGGTCAGCTGCTTTGGACCCAGAGAAGAGCATGTCTGATTGCATGCGGGTTGATGCCCCAGGTCCCGCCTCTGAGAAAAAGGTATCTGACGGGTCTGATGCTCTTTGGGTGGATGACGCCTAAATGAACAACGGTACAAAGTCCCAATTTATTTCTAATATCAGAGATCAGACCTCTACTCTTGCCTGATGCGTCTAAAACAAAAAGGGGGAACTGTAGAGAGCTGCGTAATGCCGTGCCTTAAAGAATGAGCTGGTTTCTGCCTTCCACCTTCCCGATGGTGAGTGCTCTCTGTCACGGACAACTCCACATTTGGCTAAGGCCGAGGATCTGGCTTGCTTCCATGTATGTGGACCTATCTGCATTGCCCACGTGGCATGCTGTAGTTGGCTACCCAGAGGCTATTTAAGCTGTGGGCTGGCTTTCCCCAGGGTCAGATGATTGTTCAAGGTTCCTGAATAAACTGCATTGAAAAAAAAAAAAGGGAAAAAAAAAAGAGATTCTCAGATAGTAGAGACCCAAGAAAGAGGAAAAAAAATGAAAAACAGAGGCAAAAGAAGAAAAATTTCTGAATAAAAATGAGGAAGATACTAAGATAATAGAGACATGAGAGAAGGAGAAGAGGAGGGAAGGAAGGAAGGAAGGAAGGAAGGAAGGAAGGAAGGAAGGAAGGAAGGAAGGAAGGAGAGAGGGAGGGAGGGAAGGGAGGGAGGGAGGGAGGGAGGGAGGGAGGGAGGGAGGAAGGAAGGAAGGAAGGAAGGAAGGAAGGAAGGAAGGAAGGAAAGAAGGAGGTTGCCATGAGGAGCACCAGGACTTCACCATGAAGACAGAGAGATACAGCAGAAGGTGAGACCCAACTCTTCTGCTGGCCAATCACCACGTTGTTCACTCTGCGAGGCGGTTTTGTGGAAGAGACCCAAGTTATGAAGGGTAACAGAATTAAACATTTTCACGTGACATAACTTATGAAGGGTGTCAATGATGGGAGGAATCCAACTCTGAGAAAAGGCAGCTCTTTCATAACCAGAGTTAGTCTGTTGGGAGTGAAAATCTTATACTACATGTCCTAGAATGATTGAGCCTGAAGCATACAGAAATGCCAGATTAATCCCAAGACTAAGAAGTTGTTATCAGACAGGACAAAGAGAGACAGAGACAAATCTAAATTGATCTGGAAATGGAGACTGAGAACCACAAGCACCAGGCCTCCTGTGCTGCATAGCAAGATGAGAGACAGAGGAAAGAAATGACTGAACCTTAGGTGGCACTGTGACACCCAGAACTAGCACAGAAGTGCATCTGGACAGTTTGCAGTTATATATTAATCTCCATTTCTACTAAACTTTTAAATATGGAGAAGTTGAGGGGGGCATAGCCGTATGGTTCCCAGGACACAGTGGGCATTCGGCCATGTTTGTGGAATAAATGGATGAATACGTGCTACAAAGGTCACTCTAACCGTGCTTGTCATGGTTTGAATGTAAACTATTCCCCCTCCACAGCCTCGTGTATTTAAGCCATTAGGAGGTAGAACCCAGCTGGAGGAAGCGGGTCCTTGATGGTCCTGCTGATGGTTGTGGACCTTCCTGGGTTTCAGCCCAAACTCTCTGCTTCCTCGTCTGGAGTGTACAATCCTGCTACTGTCAAATCTCTGGTGATGATGCCTTTCTCACCAGGAGATGCCAGGACTCCTGTACCAAAATTAACCACCTTCAAATTACTTGAAGTACTTGGCATTTCATCACACCAACTGGAGAAACAATGAATCCAAGCTTTTATATTGTTTTTCACATCCTACCTATGTTCTATCTTCATATACATTTGAAAACTGTGGCATACTGGAGAGGAGAGTTATCTTTTCCTGGACTCACTATAAAGTTGCATACTCCAGATATGTCGGGAGTTAGACACTCACTGCACTGAATCTCACACCAAATGCAAGTGGAGGTAATGTATGGTTTCCAGCTCAGGGCATGAAGAAAGGAAATGCCTGCTCCATTTTCCCTCTCACTTCCTCATACATGCTGGTCGGTGCAGGGGCAAACAAGACTGTACAAAATTATGGACCACGTGAGGGATAATCCTGGGCCTAAATTGCCCTATATTTACTGGTATACTTATGTTAACTAACTTTAAACTGTTTGTCAGGGTCATCAGCCTATGTTAAGTAACATGCTGGAATTAAGAAGAAAAAGGTTTAAGAAGCTGTTACACTACTCAAATGTTAAAAAAAAAGAAAAGTTAATGTATTCAAATGTTAAATAAGAAAAAAAAAACAAAAAACCCAATATATATATATATATATATATATATATATATATATACACACACAAGGGGCCTACAGAACACCAAATAGACTAGACCAGAAAAGAAACACATCACGTAACATCATTGTCAAAACACTAAATCTACAGAACTAAGAAAAGATATTAAAAGCAGAAAGGGAAAAAGGGCCAGTAACATATGAAGGTAGACCTATCAGAATCCCACCGGACTGCTCATCAGAAACTATGAAAGCCAGAAGGGCCTGGGTAGGTGTCATGGAGACTCTAAGAGACCAAAAATGTCAATCTAGACTACTATGCCCAAGTGGATCAAAGACCTCAATATAAAACCAGATACTCTAAATCGGTTAAAAATAATAAAAAGGTAGGGAACAGCCTAGAACTCATTGGCACAGGAGACAACTTCCTGAACACAACACCAACAGCACAGGCTCTAAGAGCAACAATCAATAAATGGGACCTCATGAAACTGAAAAGCTTCTGTAAAGCAAAGGACACTGTCATCAATACAAAAGGATTGCCTGCAGATTGGGAAAGAATCTTCACCAACCCTTGATCTGACAGAGGGCTAATATCCAGTATATTATAAAGAACTAAAGAAGGTGAAAAACAACAAACCAAGTAATCCAATTAAAATATGGGGTACAAAGCTAAACAGAGAATTTTCGATAGAAGAATATCAAATGGCTGCGAAACACTTAAATGTTTAACCTCATTAGCCATTAGGAAATTGAAAATCAAAACGACCTTGAGATTTTACCTCACACCCATCAGAATGGCCAAGATGAAAAACTCAAGTGATAACACATGCTGGAGAGGTTGTGGAAAAAGGGGAACCCTCCTCCATTGCTGGTGGGAATGTCAACTGGTACAACCACTTTGGAAGTCAATCTGGCACTTTCTCAGACAATTAGGAATAGTGCTTCCTCAAGACTCAGCTATACAACTGCTAGGTATATACCCAAAATTTGCTCAAGCACATGACAAAGACATTTGCTCAACCATGTTGTAGCAGCTTTATTCGTAATAGCCGGAACCTGGAAACAACCCAAATGTCCCTCAATGGAGGAATGGATACAAAAATTGTGGTATTTTTACACAATGGAATACTACTCAGTAATCAAAAAGGAGGAAATCATGAAATTTGCAGGCAAATGGTGGGATCTAGAAAAGATCATTCTGAGTGAAGTATCCCAGAAGGAGAAAGACAAACATGGTATATACTCACTTATATGATAAACATAATGAAATCTATACACCTAAAGAAGATAAACAAGAAAGTTGACATGGGGTAAGATGATCAATCCTCACTTAGAAAGACAAATGGGATGTGCATTGGACGTATGACAGAAGTCTACCACAGAAGGCGTCTGAAAGACTATCTAGCAGTGTTTCAAAGCAGATACTAAAACTCATAACCAAACCTTCGGCAGAGTGTAGGGAATCATATGAAAGAAGGGGAGTTAGTATGATGTGGAAAAGATAGAAGCTCCACAAGGACCAAATATATCTGGGCACAGGGGTCTTTTCTGAGACTGGCACTCCACCAAGGACCATGTATGGATGTAACCTAGAACCTCTGCTTGGATGTAGCCCATGGTAGCTCACTAATCAATTGGTTTCCTATAGGAAGGGGAATAGGGACTATTTCTGACAGGAACTCAATGGCAGGCTCTTTGACCTCCCCACCCCACAAGGGAGGAGCAGTTGTGCTAGGCCACAGAGGAGGACTTTGCAGCAAGTCCTGAAGATACCTGATAACACAGGGTCAGATGAAAGGGGAGGAGGTTCTCCCCAATCAGTAGACTTGGAAAGGGGCAGGGAGGAGATGAGAGAAAGAGGTTGAGATTGAGAGGGAATGAGGGAGAGGGATATGGCTGGAATACAGATTTAATAAAATGTAACTAATAATAAAAAATAAATAAAATTAAATTAAAAAAAATGAAAAAAATAATGATAAAAACATAAATTATCACAATGTGAATTATACGTTATTAAACTGAGAAATGATCAATTACTTATTATCCTTCACTCTATTTTTTTTTTACTCTGACTTGCAGAAGCTGACAATGACTTTCAAAATTAAACCTCATTGTGTATTTCCAATGTAATTATTTCTTATTTATGAAAGCCTTTATTTAAGCAGTTTTTGCACTGAAGCAACATTTTGAAATGCTGACCCAAGGTATGTTTGATTTGGAGGTCTGCTCATAGCTATGGAGACTGCTCTATGCTACAATTGAACCCAGTCTGAAAAATCCCACAGACCAAAGTGGGGAGTAACGCATTGCATGAAAGTATAGAGAGCAAGAGATGAAAAATTACTGTCTCTCACCTGGAAATTTCATATTGATTTTATATATTTTATAGTATTTAGGGTTCATGATGAAATGTAGTATTCTTTCCAACTTAAAATCTCAAAAACTATCAAGAAATCTTATTGGTCAGCTGTAGACATATTCTAAGAGATTAATTTTGATCTTCATTCCACCCTGTCAAGAACACAAAGTCCAATGTATGTAGTTGATTTTAAGGCATCACAGTAGATGTGGACTGTCTACAGCTAAGCATAAAAAATGTATAAATATATGCAATTTGCCGGGGCCAGCCGGGCAGAGTCGAACGGTTCTTGAGTTGGGTGTGAGGATTAAAATTAATAAAATAAACACACAGCACACAGGAAACTTTTTAAAGGTCCAGACTCAACAGCTTTTGCAAAAGGCAGACTGCTGCAGCAAGCAGTGACAGCAGCCAGTCTCCAGTGCTGCCTCATCCTCTGCCTCCAGCCTTCTGACCACTTTATTCTTTGAGGAGTTACTTTAGCCAGTAAAACATCTCAGAACAATAGGTTAATTTGCACAAAGAGCCTGAGGAAGAGGTGTAACCCTCACAAGCTATCCCACCTGTTGTCACAAACAAAAGGAGATGGACTTGCAAGTTCTCCTCTGCCATTAGTAAAGGCCTGCTAAAAGCCATCTCTCTGCCGAGATTTAAATATCAAAGCAGGCCACTGAGTCAAGGCTCCCAACAGCAATTAAAGGACCAATATTAATTATAAATAAATATTGATTCAGATACAAAAAGTTTTTGTTTCATAAAAACTTCTCAGTCACTATGTCAAGTTTTCATTTTGGTCGTTTGTTTTGTCTTGTTTGCATTCCTCTGTCAGCAGGAGTACCAAATACTAAGATCCTCATGGTTCATTTATTCTGACTCACCACAGGCGTGTCACACCTGTACCTTGCCTGGGTGCATGGTGTGTCCTTTATATGCAGAGTTGTGCCTCAAGCCTTTCCTTTATCCACAGAGAATTTAGTCTTCTCAGAAAAGCCATACCCGAGAGGGCAAGAGGAAGTACTTTGTAGTAAGCATCCTATGGCACCCCAAATTTCCTCTTGAATCAGGAAAGTCTTCCAGGCCCGCCTCCCTTTGAACTTCCCCAGTTACTGTGCACAATTGCAGAAGACTCTCTCCCAGGGGCAACCCGCCTTTGCACTTGACTTCCCGGTGTCAGCAAAAGTTCGTGCCTTGCCTGTCTATGCATCTTCTTTGCTTCACTCATCTTTCACTTCTCTTTACTTACCTTCTCTTTATTCGTTAATTATGCTTCCTAAAGTACAACCTGCTAAATTCATGCCTTAAATTGATTTCTGTGTCTTATTTAAATAAATTTTAACATCCTTTCTTCAATTTAATATTCTTTTTATCAAAATAATACCCATTTTAAAAATGTGAAGATCAAAAATACTCCATGATATTTTATCTTTTAAGTTACATTGCTGCTATACAGCCGTGTTTCAGAAAGCTGCATGGCTGATACACACCTACTGTTTCAGAATTGGTTACAGTTAAAAAACAGGTTGACAGATGCAAAAAGGTCTGTGAAGATCAAGGAGTTAAGACAGCATTTATTTTGGCATTGTTTGAAGACTATACATACAGTCACTCATTTGGAACAAAAGTTTGTCTTTCTCATCAATGTAAAATATTTTTAAAAATCTACATTCTAATTAAGAAAAGAACCAAGAAGAACATTATTTGTAAATAACATTTTGAAGTGATTATGATATGAAACAATTACATAACAATGCCTTTCAATTGGTAAGTATATCCTATATTATAAGACATAATAACAGTAAATGTCCCAAACTGCTGATACTTAGAATATTAAACTAAAAAAGAAATAGTGTCAGCCATCACTGGTGACTTTTGTAATAAATCACTTGTATGTAAAATATTCAGCATATGTTGATCTGTAGTAACTGGCAACAGCTCAAAGTAAAAACTGCCAAGTGTTTTAGGGTTATTTCCTTTAATTAATGCAAAAATTGGTATTTGATGTTTGTATATGCCTAGAAATAGAGAGAAATAGTGCAAACTCATTTCATTTCAAAGAAATACTCTCCTCTCTGTGGAGTTCTGAAATTTAAATGCAAACCACGGAGGTTAAACAGCTATGTTTCCGATTATAGAGCTTTACCACATTATTCGTGCACACATTAAAAAAAATAATCAATACAAAGCTCATTCTTTGTTGTCAAATAAGAAACAGTAAATTAATTTTGCCTTTGAATTATGTGGGGTTGAATTATACAAGAAAATCTTGGCAATGTCCCTTTTCTTAATTAATGTTTTGTCAGATCATCAATCTTCCTTTCTTGCTGTGTGTTAATACTCCGTTTGTTTAGTGTTTACTTAAGCCCCATCTCTTTCCTAAAGAGGAATTCTTATCTACTTAGTTAAGATGTCTCTAGGCAGCACGAGCAAAGCAGGTCAGAAAACTTCTTATCGTAGTTAATAATAACATGAAGTACCCAGTTCTCCATATTGAAACCTAGAGTGCTTTTTAATTAATTACTTTACAACTTACGTACAAGATTTGCTTGCAAGTATAATTGGTAACATGGTTAAAAAATACTCTTTTAAAATAATAGTTATATTAATATGACAGAGGTATATTTCATATTATCTTTATCTCTCTAAGGCAAATACTGTTTTTTTCTCCAGAAATACAAGCAGATATATATTTCTCACTTTCGTTACAGAACTAAAAAGGTTTTACCCTTTGGTCACTGGTTTCACCCATTTCAGAGGCTTTATACTGAAAATATTAGAAGGTGCAATTACCTCATGGATCAGTGACTACTAAGCTGATATGCCATTGATTTTCTAAATCACAAGGCCAGGCAAAGCATAGCTCCAGTGGATCAAATGTCGCAGTCCTGTCAGTAGGTCTTTTTTTGCCCATGTCTTTGCTGTACCTGTGTGTGAAAGAATCAATCTGGTAGGAAAGATTTTGGTAACATCTCATTGGCAACAAGCAAAGAGATGAAAAAAATTATATTTTAAAGTAATTTGATTTATATTATGTCTGTGATTGATAGTCAAAAGATATTGGCAGAGTTCTAATCATAACCTTGCTTTTAAATAAAACTAATGAACACAGAAGAGAAGCTTGGTCCCTTAATTAAAAGCTAGGATTTCAGTGCATCCAATCATAAACTCTAAATTGAGTTGTCATTTGGATAGTCATGTTATATATGGTAATCCTTAGATAAGATTAAGTTCTTTCAATTTAAGAGGCTGTGGACTCTCTCTCCCTCTCTCTCTCTCTCTCTCTCTCTCTCTATCTCTCTCTCTCTCCCACACACACACACACACACACACATTCATACATGAACATAAAAGAGAGAAAACAAGTGACTCAGAATAGAAATGAAGTTAAATTGATCTTCCTATAAATAAGAAAACTACAAAGAGGTTACATTAAAGCTGTGGAAAGAATTGTAGAGCTGAGCTAAGACAAGAATACATAAAAGAACTATTGATACAGTATCGATTAAACTGAACTTTAGGTGAGATTAGATGGCTTGAGAATATATTCAGAAAAATAAATTTGTTACACCATGTGCACACATACACACACACACACTTTGGCAATAAACCCCTGGTTTAATAAGTTGAAAAATTAAAATATTAATAATTTTATATTTCCACATTAATATTATTTGAAAAGTATTCTAAAGATAGTCAAGTACACATATGAGTCACAGCAAATAAAAATAAAGTAGTATAAAGAAATGGAAAGAAGGAGAGTAATGAAAGGGAGAAGAGAAAGCGAGTGGGAAATGTGGAAGGAAAATGATACTCTTTTAATTTACTTTATTTTTTATTTTTATATTAATTACAGTTTATTCACTTTGTATCCCTGCTGTAATCCTGTCCCTCATCTGCTCCCTATCCCACCCTCCCTCCTTTATTTACTCCCAAGCCCATCTCCAAGTCCACTGAAAGGGTTGGTCCTCCTCCCCTTCCATCTGATCCTAGTCTATCAGGTCTCATCAGGACTGACTGCATTGTCTTTCTCTGTGGCCTGGCAAGGCTGCTCCTACCTCAGAGGTAGGTAGTCAAAGAGCCAGCCACTGAGCTCATGTCAGAGACACTCCCTCTTCTCCTTACTAGGATACCCACTTGGACACTAAGCTGCCATAAGCTACATCTGTGCAGGGGTTCTAGGTTGTATCTATGAATGGATCTTGGTTGGAATATCAGTCTTAGAAAAGACCCCTGGGTCCAGATATTTTGGTACTGTTGCTCTCTTTATAGAGCTTCTGTCGTTTCCAGGTCTTACTATCTTCCCCTTCTTTCATAAGATTCCCTGCACTCTGCCCAAAGTTTGGTTAGGCATCTCAGCATCTGCTTTGATAGCCTGCTGGGTAGAATCTTTCAGAGGCCCTCTGTGATAGGCTCCTCTCCTCTTTCCTGTTTTCTCCTTCTTCCAATGTCCATTCCTTTTGTCTGAGTGAGGATTGATCATCCTACCCAGGGTCCTCTCCTCTTGCTTAGCTTTTTTAGGTGTACAGACAATGCTACTCTTATTTTTAGATATCACATTTATTTCATGAACAGTGTATTCTTTTCTAGAAGAAACTGTTTGTAGTTATTAAACAAGTCATTTACAGTGCTAATGCAATACAATTAACATTTTTGACGCTTCCAAACTAAAAACAGCAGTTGGCCATAAGCAGCTGCCCTTCAGTGAAGAAGGTCCTGATAGCTCATTAAATATTTGCCAGGTAATATGTCACAGTAGAGACGGTAAAATACTTATGGAAGACTATCTAGATTTGAATTCATTTAAATCTCTTACTGATTGTAAGACATTGCAAATTATTCAATGCTTTCATTTTTGCTACAAGATACAGGTTAAAAACTTGCTGTTTTTCTTTAATTTATAAGATTTTTCAGTGAGGTGAATTTGTTGTGAATTTGTGAACCAATCTCATTTATCTTTGATGAATTACTTGAATGGAAGGAATAATTTCAAAACACACACAGAAATAGACATACACAAACACAGTCAGTGTACGTATGTGTATTGTATATATTTCTCCACCTTTTATAAAGTCCTTTATAAATATTAAAGTATTTTTTTATTCTTGTAGAGAAAATGTTTAAGATTTGATAGAAATTTTCAGTTTTCTGCTCACACCCATAGGCAAAATGGTGTCCTTTACTTAAAAGGGAATACAATTTCCTTTTTTGTTTCTCCTTCTATATTCTATTCATGTTAGTCTGTTATTTAAGGTTATACTATGACCTAGTTCATCACTGTTTTCCTAATATTTTATATATTAATAGTTAGAAATAGTAATAGCACAAAGACGATTAAGTAGTGACATCAAAAACAATATGTCTACAAAATATGGAATTACAAACCAATTGCCTTTTTAGCTATGTAAGTGTGATGGCATGGATATTTCATTAAGAAAAAAAAGAAAGTAAAGCATTTCATCTCCTTAACTCTAATATCCAATTATTGTACTTCTGTGCTAAAAACTTTTTATCTATAATAAAGTAAAAAACTAGGTCAATATAATATTTAAATACAATTAATGGAAAAATGATTTTGAAGTACCCTGAATACACAAATTGTCTGTCAATACATAAACATAACAGTGCACATTTCTATAACTTCTGTGTAGAATTTTAAAACAAAAGTGAAGTAATATTTAGATGGAATTGGAGAAAATTATTTTATTGTCAGATGATTTTACTGAAAATGGTAAGAGAACTAGAAAAAAAAGGAGATAATATTTTCCAATAAATATTCCCTGTTTACATTAAATTTCATGATGTTTATTAATAGGCTCAAAACTGGTCAAAGCTGAGGATGACAGACCACTGATGGTGTAAAAATCATGGAGACTTACAGAGCAATACTACAGACAAAGCATGAACAGCATGCACAGCATGTATGTTTGTCTGACACCAAGACAAGCCCTGGATTTTAAAGTCTGCTTATACAGAAGGTAGGCATGCACCGCTGTTACTTTTGCAATGCTGTGATGTTCTTCCAGGGGTGCCTTGCTGGTATGTTTCTCATTATCTCATTTCTGGTATGTGAGCTTGATGCTTAGTTACTCATTAGTCATGTAATTATAAAGACAGGGTTCTAATCTAATGAGGAAAGAACAGTATATAAGGAGGATTTAAGTCTTTAAAACAGCACATGAGCAATACACCCAAGTTACTCTATATTTTATGCCGGAGATGCCTGTGTTCTGATGTTTATTGTTGCTTTATTCACAATGGCTAGAGAAATATATCATCCAGATATCCAGCAACTGATAAATTGATAGTGAAAATGTGATATACATGAACTTAATATTTGGTTCATTTGAAATAAACAGTGAAATTATGAAATTCACAGGAAAATAAATGAGTCTGGAAAATATTATACAGAGTGATGTAACCCAGGCCCAGAAAAACACTGAATATTTTTCCTTGTATTAGCATCCTGCCTATGAGTTTTTGGATTTGCATGTGTAACTTGAAGTACCCGGAGAAGACAGGAAATATGTGGATCTCTGAGGGAGTGGATCAGGGGCTGGCTCTATCATGAACTCAGTTGACTGCTCTCTGTTCATTCACCCGCTCCCCATCTCCCCATGATGTGGCCTTACCAGGACACAGAGGAAGAGCATCCAAGCACTTCTGATGAGACAAGCTATGGGCAGATGGCAATAGCAGAGAATTCCCTCTTTCAGTGGACTAGGGGAAAGGGATGGAGAGGAAGAGGGAAGGTGAGTGGGACTAGGGGAGTTGAGGGAAGGGGCTTTAAGCCAGATAAATAATGAATAAATTGTGAAGAGAGAAAAAAAAGATAGGGACTGTTGGTATAATGTTCTTGTGGAATGTATACAATTTACCTTTGTTCATTCAAATGCTGATTTCTCTACCTCACTATCTGGTTTCAATGGTTTCAATACCAACATTAAATTATGATGTTTATTCTAAACATCATCTGTCTCAAGTTTGTGGAAACATGCCACCATTTGTTCTCTGTATTGTCAATAAAACAGCCAGCCAATGCTAAGCAATGGAGAGAATAGGTTGGGATATCCTGGTCCAGAGGGGAGGAGAAAGAAGTGAGTGGGAGGAGTGGGAGAGGAGAGATTGGCAGGAGAGGACTTGCAAACATGAGGGAGATATGAACAAGACCTAAGATATGACTGAAAGCAAGCATAATGTGGGAAATCTGAAATGGGAGGGAACTATGCAGGCTTGGAGGTTTAAAATGGATTAACTATTGCCCAGCATTATGCTCTAGATTAATTAAATAAATCCTAGTCTCTGTGTGGTAATTTGGGAATACAACTGGTTTAGGAATAAGCACTGTTTAACTAAAAGATAAATAAATTATAAATATTAATAACCAACAACAAGGGACCTTTGGGGAAGGTGGCCCAACTGTAAAGGGAAACGAAACCTTTCCCTGGTTGGATATGAGGCCCAATCAGGATAATTTTATCCTATAGAGGATAAAACTTATTCCTGCTACTATAATATTGGGTGGAAATGTATGGGAAGATGCCGTAGGTGGGTATTGTGGTATCCAGAGCCTACAATGTACATGTAGCTAAACTAACATGATGTCAAATTCCATTCTCAACGATTATGTTCAGACCCATACACAGATGCTACTTTCAGCCTTAAAAATTAGCTTTTCTTTGCAGTTGGTTTCAATGACGACAGGGATCCATGGCTGTTCCAGGTGTGGAGAACAAAGGAGTACCCAGTTCTCGGTAGTAAACAGGATGTTTATACTCCTGTAAGGTCTTGCTCATCTTTTTTGGCCAGAGGCAGAAAGACTGTAAAGAGACAGAAAATTGAGGAAAGGCTGTGGAATGCTTTCTTCTAGTCACAACACCACCATGGAAATAATGGACTCACTCTAGCTGTGTTTTCCAAAATGGAGTTTTCACAGTCTAGACCAGTTAGTCATCAGTGAGCAATGGACACCATGGCTTCCTACAGTATTCTGCTGAATTGTAGGAAGCTGATGAATGTTGGGCAAAGGAGAATCGGTGTATTTTATTATGTACTCATTGGTGGGTGGGCCAGGCTCAGTGAGTCACGAGCAAAACAAAACAAAACAAAAAGACATGAACGGGGAAAGAAACTTGTGTAGGGGAGAAGATGTTAAAGCGGGATTGAGAGAGGTGAGTGGTATCATCAATCAGATGAGTTTATCTGAAGTTTATGGAATCATAAAAGAACAATTTTGACTAAAAATATAAATATTTAGTTATGTTTGAAAATCTTCGAGATTACTGCAAGAAGACACTCATGTGATCTCAAGGCTTTTAAATAGATGAAGATAAACATTAGGAATTATGAAATTCCTACTATTAATATGAATGGATTATTTGAGATAGAACTCTGAATAATTTACATTTGCTACATGTGTTTTTATTTACCACAGTTTTATGCAATTGACAGTAACAATAAAATGGAAATACTAAAAATAGTATTTAATTTCCTGTATAGTGTTACAGATTTCAACTTATCTCCTGCTTATTTTAGGTCTGGAATGCATCTAATCTAGAAATCTGCCAGATGTTGCCAGAAACCTTCACCCTTCACTTTCATCCTTGAAAAAAAAAAAAAAAAAAGGAATCTCAGCTATTCCATTGTTCTCATGAAATTAGTTTACTTATCTTTTCCAGATTTTTTTTCCTGAAGTCTTGATTGACTACAAGAGTGCTGTTTCAACTGTCTATCATATTTAATGTGTAAATACTAGAATTGCAAACCAGAAAAATCAGGAAAGAAAAAAACATAATCAATAGCATTATTTAAGAAAGCATAAATTGAAGTAGGTCAAGCTTGTTCAACTATTTAAAGTAAAGACCTTGGAAAATTTTGTTTTGCTTCTGGTTTTGGAAAATGCATGAACATATAGTGTATTCTTAAATATCTCATTGATTTTCTACACTAATCTCCTTTTTTGTGACATAAATCACCTAGGTGCCTCCTAAATGCAAAATTACATTCTATATGTACTTACTCATTCATTTAACTTTCATGTCCTATAGTGTTAAGATCAGCATTGTTAATTTGCCTAAAATAAGAATTACCTGGGCAATGGGCCACTGAACATGCCTGTGCTATTACCTTGATTGTACTAACTGAAGTCAGGAGACCTTTACAAAGTGAGCTGCACTATTTCTTTGGCTGGGCATCCTGGACTATAACATTGAGAAAGTAAGCTAAGCAGCATGCATGCTTTTCTCTGTTGCTTTCTGCATCTTTAATGTGTAAGCAATGTGAGACAGTACCTCAAACCCTGCTGCTATTATATGCTACAGAATAAAAGACTGTAATCTTCTACTGTGAACTGAAAGGAAACCTTTCTCCTTTACACTGCTTCAACATGTTATTTTATCACAGTAACAGGAAAAAAAAATATAATACTGGGAGTTGAACTCAGGACCTTTTACATGCTAGAAACATATTTTGGTAGGGAGTATAGTCTTAAATCTAATAACTACATATTGAAGAACTTAAAACTGAATTTAACAGAATGGATACTTTTGTTTATTAATCTTTTATTTATTTATTTATTTATTTTGGTTTGGATCATGGTTTCAGCATTCTCCTTTTTTTTTAATTTCCTTTTTTTTAAGTTACAGTTTATTCACTTTGTTGCCCCATCCTTCTTCCCCTCCCAACCCCACTCTCACTCCCTCATCTCTTCCCATGCCCCTCCCCTAGTCCACTGATAGGGGAGGTCCTCTTCCCCTCCGACCCTAGCCTATCAGGTCTCATCAGGACTAGTTGCATTGTCTTCCTCTGTGGCCTGGTAAGGCTGGTCCCTTCAGATAATCAAAGAGCCAGCCACTGAGTTCATGTCAGAGATAGTCCCTGTTCCCATTACTAGGAACCCACTTGGACCCTGAGTTGCCATGGGCTACATTTTCACAAGGGTTCCAGGTTACCTCAATGCATGGTCCTTGGTTGGAATATCAGTCTCAAAAAAGACCCCTTTGCCCAGATTGTTTGGTTCTGTTGTTCTTCTTGTAGAGCTCCTATCCCCTCCGGGTCTGCCTATCTTCCCCTTCTTTCATAAGCTTCCCTACACTCTGCCCAAAGTTTGGCTATGAGTCTCAGCATCTGCTTTGAAACCCTGCTAGGTAGAATCTTTCAGAGGCCCTGTGTGGTAGGTTCCTGTCCTGCTCCCTGTTTTTTCCCTTAATATTTTATTAGCATTCATTTAAATAATATGTTGTTTGTATCAGATACAGCTAGTAATTTTATTTTTTATTTTTTGGAGTGGTCTTAAACTCACAGAGGTACTCCTGCCTCTGCCTTATAAAAGCAAGCTCTTTACTGTGTCTTATTTTAGTTTTAGATGGTTAGTTCATTGTCATCCTGGCAGGAGAAATGGCAGCACACAGTCAGGCATGGTGCTATGAATTAGAGGAGAATTCTCTCCTGATCCACAGTCAGGGAGGCAACAACAACAACAACAAAACAAAAAAAAAAAAAAAAAAAAAAAAAAAGAAAAAGAAAAGAAAAGAAAACTCTGGGCTTAGCTTTTGGAATCTCAAATGCCCAGAGACATACTTCCTCTAACAAGGCCACACTTCCTAATCCTTCTAATCCTTCTCAAAAAGTGCAATTCCAGGTGACTAAATGTTCAGATATCTGACCCAGTGGGAGATGCTTTCATTCAAATCCCAACAGCCTCTCCAGTGCTGTGTTAAGGTATATACCACAACACCCTCTTACAACAGTTATTTACTACCAACATATATAATGGGTCACCAATATAGGTCTAATTTCCTAGATTCATTTCCATTGCTGTGATAACATATCCTAATGAGAAAAGACTTAAAGGGATAATGGACTTATTTGGTTTTCAAATCTAGGTTATATTCCATTATTTCAAGGCAGGAATTCAAAATTGTTAATCACAGAACATCAACAGTGAAGAGCAACAAGGAAGAAACGCACAATCCTCATTTGATTACTTGCTTCTGCTTCACTCGCTATTTCCATTCTTTTACAGTTTAAGATCCCATGCCCAGTGAATGGTGCCATCTGTCTTAGACTGGGTCATCACGCATCAGTGAACTCAATTAAAACAATCTTCCACCATCTCTGCAGGACAAGCCAACAGAGACTCAATCCTTCATTGAGGCTTTCTTCCCAGTTCACTGAAGGTTATGTTAGGTTGACAAGCTAGTCAACCATCATACATGTTAAAACACAAGAAAACATTTTTCTTTGAAAGTAAAACAGCAAGAGTTATCTTTACAAATTCTATCAAAGTATACACTTTTTATTTTACTCACCTATATTAATGACAGATTAACTCCAAAGTGATTATGTCACAAGGTTGAAAATAACACTTTTATTTTTGTTATTGAAATATATCTGAATCCCACAAAGGTAAACTTGTCAGAATTAAACTGCCTTATTTTAACTCTCCCTTTATGATAGTCTCATAGATGTGTGTGAATTATTTAGTTCATCTATATGCAAATACACATGGTCCATTTTCTTAGTCTATTATGCCCAATAATATAATTGAAAGATACAGAATAATTTTACTTACTCAGAATTTTATTTTATAAGAAACAGACACTTGATTTTTAATATAAAAATTAATGCAACTTAAAATTGAGGCTAACAGATTTATAAATACCAAGGTAAATGAGCAGTTTGTATAAAATAAGTATATTATGATACTCAATAATGATATAATCTACTTTTATAACAATCAAGTGCATATAATACTAGATAAAATATTGATTATCTTTAATATCTTTAGTGATGAGAGCTTTTCTGTGTCACTGAAATTATCACAAAATGTTCTGAATATGTTACTAGAATAGTTAGGCATATAAATAGTGTCTTTTAGTATCATTCAAATTGTGTTTAGGTCTACATGAAAGAATGCTTAAAGAAGGCCTCTGCAATTGCACAAAGATACATTTAGAGCTAATCGTTAATATCAAAGGATCCACGGCTATATGGGAGTGTTCTGGGTTTTTAATAAAGACTTGAGGCTGATATGATTCTACCACATATTTCTCAAGGCCACAACTATCTCTGCTTCCTAAGATGATGTGTAGGTAGGACTGGTAATTAGTTACCTGAAAAGCAACAAGGAAGTGACCTATGTAACTGAATTATGCTTTTAACTTTGTCAAGGAGTATAAAGATGGTTAAGAGCTTAGAAGCACATATTTCTCTTGTAGAGGATGCAATCCCCCATCCAAGAACCCACATGGCTGCTCACAACTGCTTCTTACTCTAGTCCCATGGGATTCAACACTCTCTTATGACCTCTGAGGTACAATACAAACACATGCTACAGACACATATACCCAGGTACACACACATACATGTAAAACATACAGTTTTTAAAACAAAACTCCCACAAGGTATTGTACCTATATTAATACTGAGAACTGTTGATTGTAGTTAGAGTTGAATGTCCTTGTATGGTTTTTGTTTGTTTGTTTGGTATCAGCACAGCACAGGGTAATGTAAAACTAGAATACCCTATCTTTTAAGATAATAATATAAGATGTTATAAGGAATTGTTTTCCTCCATATAAACATGATACTGTCTTGTACTAAATAATATCTTGGCCTAGTAACCATGGCGGTAGAACAGATCAATACACAGATCACTACATGGTCAGGTCTATTGTAAAAGTAGTAGAGGTATAAACATTCCCCAGGAAAGAAAGGCAGGAAGACCTACACCAACATCACTTAAGAGTGCTTATTGTTTCACACACAGACAATGGCACCACAAGAACAAAGACACACACTCACAATTCAAATTATGTAGAAATATTTGACACTGACCATGATCACATAAATTTAGAAAAAAAAATAGCATCTTTTGTCTTAGCATTTCAAGTGCAATAACACAAAATCTCCTTGATTTATGTTTTTATCATTACTAGAAAATGAAAATCATCAATACCAAAATATTGGAAGGTTTAACTTGGATTACTTGTAGAACTTAGAAAACTGTGAGGGACATTGGCGCAGATTTTAGAAAAAAGAAAAATAAAGGTTTAGGTGGGAAGAGGGATGGGAGGTTAGAGCAGAAAGTGGTGAGTGAGGGATAACTAACAAAAAGAATGTTAGGAAATCCGCACGAAACTTATTATTTCATGAACGTGCATGTGTGTGTGTGTGTGTGTGTGTGTGTAAAATTGAATTTGCCTTACTCCTGGGATAATGTTTCTGTTGAAAGCATAGGTTACCAAATACAAAGCTCAAGGCCATGTTAAAGACACCTTTCTTTGAGTGCCTGGGAAAGGTGTTGCAAAACATATGGCTGTTTTTCACTGTTCTTGGTTACCCACCAAAACTTGATGGTAAGACACTACGAAGATTCCATACACTCTGGTCACTGAAAATAGAAAAATCAGGGAACTCAGCAGGAAACTCCTTCCCTTCTTGCTAGCTTTCATGCTATAGGAAAAAAAGTCACTGACATTCTCAACTATTAGCCCGATGAGCTACAATAGTGACTTCAGTTGTGGGGTGTGTGTATTGGTTACTAGTGACTCAAATGTCTGCAGTGACCAGCTGATTTCTCATTGTTTTTAAAGCATAGGCTACAGAAGAAAATGTGTTTCTGAAGCTGTCATTCTGGAGAATACATGACTGTGGAACTCATTGGTCCCAAACATGAACCTACTATGTATATTTCTTGATAAATGTAGTAGCATATACCTTATAAACTCATAACTTTTAAACCAGGAATTAGTGCACATTTTAGGACTCATCAGAAAAATGTCTTTGTGTAGTAGATGGGAACTAAAAAACTCAGAGCTGGTCAACATTCAAATATCTCATGTCAGTGGAGTGATCAGGCACAAACTGGTCACCTATATCACCCTCCTACCCACTGGGATTAAACAATGAGGAATGTTTGGGTGATAAAAGTATAAGAATGAGAGCTTGAGGTGGAGTGAAACAAATCACTGTGAACTGGACGTGACAGTGACACTGCACTCATGAACTCAGAAGCGGTGGCTGTCTTCAGGATACTTACCTGGAAGGGGAAAACCCCAATATCCCCATTCATAGATAAGGAGCGATCTACAGTTGATGGCTTCTGGCTGAGGAGGAGTTGTTATTCTTAAGGGTGTGGCCACTGGTAGGTATACCATGCTCTAGTCCATATTTATGCATGGACAGCACTAAAGGAATCCGTGGGTTGCTTTAGAAGAATAAGAATAAAAAAAGATCATAGAATTTGGATGGAGCAGATCTGGGAAGAGTTAGGAGGATGTTGTTAGGACTAATGTAATCAAAATTCATTATAATTATGTGTCTTATTGAAATATCAATAGAATATTGTATTGGAATAGAATTTATTTCATACTGATATTGTTATTTTAAATAGAAATATTTGAACTGTGTATGTAGTAATTTAATAAAATAGAAACCCACACATGATGTAAAAAATGCAAAACTACAATATTCTGTTGTAATCAAATATCTTTAAATCTAAAACAAATATAATTTTTTAATTAAGCTATGCTGTACTCCTCATATACACAAATGTCATATTTCTTAATCATAAAAAGGAAATCTTGGAGCAAATTTAACACGGAAAGACACTGTTAATAGGTCTGTTGAGTAGCTAAGTTAGAACAATACTAGTAAAATAATATATGGAAAATATTTTCATTAAAAGTAAATTGTTTTTATTTTTAATTAAGTTTACTAAATAAACAAATCCAAAAATTTCAACTGACAAATTCTAAGATTGCTGTGATAATAATTTTTTATAATTCAGAAATGTAAAGCAGCAGAATTATAATTAAAATCCAATTTAAAGTAGCTTATTTTAAAACGTAATTATAGTACATTCAGAGGTAACATTTGCTTAGACATTCTAAAATAACAGTTAAGGGCATTATAGAAAACGTATGTTGTTGGAAAAGTATTCATCATCAGATCTCCTTTTTATGTACAGAATACTAGTAATTCAATGCACAAGTCTACAGACTTATATATGAATTTTATTCAAGTCTCATCAGGTGTCTTAATTTTTATGAAACTTAATTTGGCAGTGCTACCTGCATAAAGTCCACGGAAACATTTTCAGTGTCTGTAAAAGTAGGTTTTATTTGCTCAGATGACAGGGTGAAATGAAAGGGGTACTCAGGCTGGGTGAATACAGGCTTGGGCTCAGCCCAGAGAATTTCTTTCCCTATTCCAGCTATCCTTAGGCTGAAACCTGGAAGCTTCTAGCCTCTGTACCACCTAATCTTCTGTAACCCTGAGCTTGAAGGCTTCTGCTTCCAGCCTCTGTCTGCTAACCAAGGCTTAAAATAGTTCAGGCTCGGAGACTTACTGCTGAAGAAACTCACCCTTTCCACTTCTTTATGAACACTCATTGGCTTCTTCTCATTCTCTGCCTTGTTCTCTCAGCAACCTGTCTCTGTAAAACTGTCTTTACTGCTATTCCTAGATCTTAGTGTCTCCAAAGACCACCAAGAGCCAGAACACATATGTAAGAGCAAAGACATTATACAGGCTTAAGCTGGGACTCTCTTTTTTTAAAATATTTTTTTATATTAATCACAGGTTATTTACTTTGTATCCCAGCCATATTCCCCTCCTTCATTCCCTCCCAATCCCACCCTCCCTCCCTCGTCTCCTCCATTCCTCTTTCCAAGTCCACTGTTAGGGGAGGTGCTCCTCCCCTTCCATCTGACTCTAGCTTATTAATTATCTTCAGGACTGGCTGCAATATCCTCCTCTGTGGCTTAGCAAGGCTGTTTCTCCTTCAGGGGAGGGAGGTCAAAGAGCTAGACATTCAGTACATGTCAGAAATGTTCCCTGTTCTGCTTACTAGGGTGCCCACTTCGATACTGAACTATCATGGGTTACATCTGAGCAGGGGTTCTAGGTTATAACCATACATGGTCCCTGGTTGGAGAAACAGTATCATAAAAGATCCCTGTGCCCTGGTATATTTAGTCCTTGTGGAGCTCCTTTCCTCTCCAGGTCATACTAAATCCTCCTTCTTTCATATGATTCCCTATGCTCTGACCAAGGTTTGGTTATGAGTCTCAGCACATGCTTTGATACACTGCTAGATAAAGTCATTCAGAGGCCCTCTACGGTAGGTTCCTGTCCTGTTACTTGTTTTCTCCTACTTCCAATGTCCATCCCATTTGTCTTTCTAAGTGAGGATTGATCATCTCACCCTGGGGCCTCTTTCTTGTTTATCTTCTTTAGGTGTACAGATTTTAGTTTGTTTATCCTATCTTATAGGTCTAGTATCCACTTATAAGTGAGTATATACTATGTGTTTCTTTCTGCTCCTGAGATACCTCACTCAGGATGATCTTTTCTAGATCTCACCATTTGCCTGCAAATTTCATGATTCCTTGTTTTTAATTGCTAAGTAGTATTCCATTATGTAAAAGTACCACAATTTCTGTATGCATTCTTCAGTTGATGGACATCTGGGTTGTTTCCAGGTTCTGGCTATTACGAATAAAACTGCTACAAACATGGTTGAGCAAATTTCCTTGTTGTGTACTTGAACATCTTTTGAACATTTTCCTAGAAGAGGTATGGTTGGATCTTGAGGAAGCACTATTCCTAATTGTCTAAGAAAGCAACAGATTGATTTCCAAAGTGGTTGTACAAGTTTCCATTCCCACCAGCAATGGAGGAGTCTTCCCCTTTTTTCACCACCTCTCCAGCATCTGTTGTCACTTGAGTTTTTGATCTAAGCCATTCTGATGGGTGTAAGGTGAAATCTCAGGGTTGTTTTGATTTACATCTCCCTGGTGGCTGAGGACATTGAGCATCTCTTTAAGTGTTTCTCTGCCATTCTATCTTCCTCTACTGAGTATTCTCTTTTTAGCTCAGTATCCCATTTTTTATTGGATTGCTTGATTTATTGCTTTTTAAATTTTTTAGTTCTTTATATATTCTGGATATCAGAATATAGAGTTGGTGAAGATCCTTTCCCAGTCTGTAGGCTGTTGTTTTGTTCTGATGACAGTGTCATTTGCCTTACAGAAGCTTTTCAGTTTCATGAGGTCCTATTTATTGATGGTCTTAGAGCCTGTGCTGTTGGTGTTCTGTTCAGGAAGTTGTCTTCTGTGCCAATGAGTTCTAGGTTCTTCCCTATTTTCTCTTCTTACCAATTTAGTGTGTCTGGTTTCATGTTGAGGTCTTTGATCCACTTGGACTTTAGTTTTGAGCAGGGTGTTAAATATGGATCTATTTTCATTTTTCTGCATGTAGACATGCAGTTGGACCAGCACCATTTGTTGAAGATGCTGTCTTTTTTCCGTTGAATGGTTTTGGCTTCTTTGTCAAAAATCAAGCATTCGTAGGTGTGTGGGCTTATTTCTGGGTCTTCTTTTCGGTTCCATTGATCCACCTTTCTGCTTCTATGCCAATACCGTGCAGTTTTTATTACTATTGCTCTGTAATACAGCATCAGATCCAATTCTGGGTTTTTGTTTCTCTA
Source organism: Meriones unguiculatus (assembly GCF_030254825.1). Taxonomy (NCBI): domain Eukaryota; kingdom Metazoa; phylum Chordata; class Mammalia; order Rodentia; family Muridae; genus Meriones; species Meriones unguiculatus. The sequence goes on along the minus strand of NC_083362.1, from coordinate 20,444,875 downwards.
TATGAAGCTGAAAGTTTTTCTTTCAAGGTTTGTAAAGAATTGAGTTGGTATTTTGACAGGAATTGCATTGAATCTGTAGATTGCTTTTGGCAGGATGGCCATTTTCACTATGTTAATCCTTGAGCATGGATATCTTCTGATATCTTCAATTTCTTTCTTCAGAGACTTTAAGTTTTTTTAAAACAGGTCTTTCACTTGTTTGGCTAGAGTCACCCCAAGGTACTTTATGTTATTAGTGGCTAATATAAAGGGTATTGTTTCCCTGATTTCTTTCTCGGCCCTTTTGTGTTGGGTGTACAGGAAGGCTTCTGATTTTTTCGACTTAATTTTGTATCCAGCCACTTTGCTGAAGGAGTTTATCAGCTGAAGGAGAACCGGGGATTCTCAACCTTCACCAAAGTAGTGGATCAGGGAAGAGAGCCCTCAGCAGCTGCAGGACAGGGCTTTAATTGAGATGTAAGAGCGGAATAGGAATTTCCAGCTTAGCAGTTACATGATTGGGTGACATTTAGCAAGGGCAAGCTTGTTACAAAGTGATTGGCTAACTAACGTCACTAACATTCAGCAAGCTGTCTTTAGACCTCAGGAATGTTAGGTACTTTCCCGGTGTTTCCTGATTGGCTCTGTCCCCGGGCAGTTTCAGCTGGTGGCAGTTTGGGGGTTTTCCAGTAACTGGCTGAGTGTTCCTGGGAAACAGAAACTCAGGCCTACCTGTTTGGAGGAGAATCTGAGGCCTGTCAAGGAGTCTGTGAGGTCTCCTTAAATCTTGGGCCTTTCATCTGTAAAACTGCCACACGAACTACTCACACTGTTCCACTGCTACCCCTCTACCCCTACTCCCACTACTCCGCTTTCTCTTCTGTCCCTGCTCTGAAGTAGCCTCTCTTCCCTGCGCTGTTCTCTTTAAAGTTTCGGTGTATCACACCTCTGACTCATTCTGTCAAACCTTTTTCTGATTAGTCATTTTGTCTGTCCCCCAAATAGAGTTTAAAACATCAGTGCTGCTTCCTTTTATAAACTATTCTTATGCTCCTTGCGTAGGATTAAAGGTGTGTACTAATAAGGGTGTACCTACATTTCATCCGGATCTCACAGACCCACAAGGTCTTTAGATGTGATCCCTGCTAGAGCAGTCATGTGTTGTTGGATTAAAGCATCTCTACAAGTTTCATACCAGAAAGGATAAACCCTAAGATATGCCATATAGACCATTTTAAAGCCATAAAAGAAGATTCCTTTGAACCAGTAAAAATGCCCTAAAATGCAGCTTTCTAAAAGAGCAAAATTTACTCCTCTGAACTGCTTTTTTCCAGAAGATGAATTTTTTTTTGGTCAAAAAGAACTTCAATAACTGAACCATAAAACAATAAAGCAAACAGAATGATATGATTGTTATAATCAGGAGAGATTTGTTTTTTAAATGCCTACATGATAAATTTTTCCAATAATGGTATCTAATGGTATCTTGGAAATGTCTTCACCATTTTTCCAAAGCACAATGGAATCCTTCCATGCTAAGTTTGTCCTATTTGTGAGAGTGCGTTTTATATTTCTAGAACATTATGAAGCCAAATTCCCCATATGTCTTATTTCAGTTTTAAAATATTCCTCTCTCCTGTGGACAGAGTAAGACAAATCTTGGTTGTTTCCTTCTAATGTGTGTAGACATGTAAATGTGCTCTTGCCATATCTGCTTAATTCTTTCCTAAAGGTTTCCTTCAAAGTTTTTGTACTACAGAAGGGTGAGTCAAGATTGTACTTATGTTGTGTTTCAGCAGTTTTGGTCTTGAAGTGCAATTTTAATCCAGCATGTCTTTAATCTCTCTGGCTGGAATATAGACTTAGTATACACCTTTAATCTCAAACAATTAGGGAAGGTTAGTGTCTAGAAGGAACCAACCATGTTTGGAAGTAATTGAGATGCAGATAAAGTGAAAGATCAGAGAAAAATTTGATAAAATAGGACACTACCATCTCTCACAAAAACAGGGAAGAGCCAGTTTAAGAAAGAGCAGCACCAAGGGAGAGAGAGAGAGGAGGCAGTTTTACTGAAAAGGTTTTATAGAAACAGAGAACAGAGAGAGAATAAGCTAGAAATAGGTGAAGGCAGAATGAGCCAGAGAATGAGAAAGAGCCAGAAGATTTACAACAGGGTGCTAGTTTGAGGCCAAGCAGAGCAATACAGTCAGAAGCTAAAATAAGCCAATTTGAATCAGTCAAGCTTTGATCCAGAGGGCTGGTTTAACCCAGAGTTCAGAAATTACTTATTCAGCAGTAAGTCTCAGAGGGTGAAAACTTTCTAAGGCCTAGATAAGATTGTACAGAGACTAGAAGCTTCGAGAACTAGGACTAAGTTAGCAGACAGAGGCAGTAAGCTTCCAAAATGACAATTACCTCTGGAGAATAAAAGTTACTTTTACAGTTCTGAAGCCAATTGTAATTTTCACAGTTGACCACCATATAAACAATGTAATCTAACATTCTCTAAATTATCACATAGAATTTTAGCAATTTATATAGAAATTCAATACGGATAAAACATATCAGGAACACACTTAACACTTAACTCTTCAAGCTTGATGGTTACATGTCTGCCTCTTTGTACAGTCTTTCTCAACTTCCGAAATTCTGGTGCATAAAAGCATTATAAATTATATAAATCTTTTTTAACAAAAGGGAAAAATCAACTTGAGTTTCTTTTGGGCAGCTGAAGCTTCATGAAGATCCTCAAGTAACGGAAACTGAAAGTGCATCTGACATGGACTCTCTTGACAGCTTTTTGATCACTTCCTTCTCTTAGGACTGCTTTGCCAGGCCACAGGGGAAAAGGACATGCTCAGTCTTGATGTGATTTGATGATCTGGGGTGGATGGGAAGGGGGCTTCCCCTTTTCTGAGGAATGGGGGAGGAGCAGGGAGGAAGAGTGGGAGACAAAGAGGAATGGGGTTACAACTAGGATGTAAAGTGAATAAAAAATAAAATAAAGTTTTCTTTTAGTCATTATTTATTAAATCTTGTCTCTGTTATTCAATATAAAAACTCTATTGAAAAATATGAGAGAGAAAATTTAATATGGAGCTTATTTAGGCTCTATGATACACTTTATGACCAGGTATTTCAGTTAGGATTTCTACCCCTATGAGGAGATGCCATGACCACAGTAAGAAAAACAATTCAGAAGAAAAAAGATTCTATTAGGGATGATTTATAGGTTCAGAGGTTGAGTCCACCATCCTCATGGCGACCCACAGGCAGACCTGGTGCTGGAGAACAAGCTGACAGTTCCACATCGAGATCCACAGACAGTGGGAAGTGAACTAAGACACACTTCCTCCAGCAAGGCTACACTTCCTTCAACAAAGTCACATGCCTTAATAGTGGCACTTCCTATGGGCCTATGGGGGCCATGGAATGTCAAACCACCAGAGGTATGCTACATTCTTTTGTGTAGTCTTATGAGTACACATTGCATTACATTTTCAAATTTAAAAAGTTAGCATTGACCACTTCAACTCTATGAAGTCACTCATAAAAAAGACTTGTTTAAAATGAAATGAAATATAAACAATTTGTAAAATACAACATACAATTATTTTTCAGTTAAGAGGAAATTCAGTTATATAAGCTATGGATAAAATAGATATTTAGATGATACACTAATCTTTGTAATTGCTTGAATAAGTTAACCCATCTTTAATTATACCTCTTATCTGTGTCAAAAAAATAATCCCCAACTCATCATTTCATGATTTATCCAACCTAAACTTTTAAATCAGATATTTTTTCTTGATAATACATATAATTTTCACCACTTTGTAAATTTCCTTTGAGCTTATTAAACTGATCATTATCCAGAATAAAGTTAAAAAAATAATCTTTCTATTCACTTTCATAGTTTTCTGCGGATAAGAAGATTTCTACAAACTACTGATGTACTTTTAAAAATTAGTTTTCAAGTTTAATTTTTATCTGACTTCAATGTATAAATCAACATAAGAATATCACTAATGAAACCACCATTCAACGTTATATTATATACGTCCATTATATACACTCAAATTTCTTAACTTAAATGCTACCATATTTAACAACCATCTAACAGTGTTATATATCATATCCAACTTGATATAAATATTCATATATTATTTTCTATTCTCCAAAAACAAAGTAATTATATGTAAATGGTTCACTCTTTTGAACAAATATGCTCAGCTATCCCATGGAAAGAAACAAGAAAATATTTATGAAACATAATCAGCAATTGTCAACTTTATTACAAAGAGAAGTAAGTGAAAACCACTTACTGCACAGAAATTGTTCATTAAATATATTTTTAAGCAAGAGGACCATAGTAAAAGCAGATTATCATATTTTTATCTAAAACAAAACTGAACAAAGTATACCGAGAAAGAAGTAAAATGTCATTCTCATGATCTCGATTTAACCTCATGTCACACAGCTCCTAAGGGTATTCCTCAACTATGGGAGCATACATTTCAGTTTGAGAAAGGTCATTCCTGTCCCTTTGTCCTCAACAATCACCCATCACACCAACCATCCAGAGTAGGACACCCAGCATGAGGCCTGACAGTAAAAAAGGATACTTTATACAAAAATCTTTCAAACACAGTGTCAGCAGAAAATAACTTCAGCCTCCATTGGATTTATCTAGACAAGTATTTAGATCAAGAGAAACTACAAATATGTTTTTTAGAAGAGCTTTTCAGCATCATGTATTTAAAAACTCAATATTCAAGATGAGGATTAAAAAGAATTCATAAGTGCTTATATTTTCAATCTGCGGGTCAACTCCAAGTAGAAAATGTGAAAAAAAAATCAGCTGGTTAAAATATAACCCAAGGTATATCAGAAAGGAACATTTTTGCTTTTGCATTTACAAGTATGTGTGTGCTATGAATGTCTGTGTCTGTGCCTGACCACAGGGTGTGTGTGTAGCTGTGTGGACACTGGAGGTTGATGCACTGAACTGTCCTCTGTAATTCTTACACTTCATTTATTACCTCTCAATCGGTGGCTTATGGAAATGGACGGACTTGCTGGCCAGCTTGTGCTGGAGATTCCCTGTCCAGGTGCACACATCAATAACATGAGTTCTAGGGATCAATACTCCACTCTTCCTTCTTCCTCAGTGAGCACTTTGACTAAACATACAGATGCAGGCATCTGACCAGACACCTTTCATCACTTTGGTAGCAGCACACTTCTTTAGAAATGGAAAGGTAATCCTCATGGAACTTGAAAGGGAGGAAATACCAAAGTGGGAGGAGTGAAGGAGAGGAGGGGGTGGAAGAAAAAAGAGAATGGGATGATAGAAAACCTTAGAAGCTCACATGTCCCTATTTCCAAATTTAAGATACAGTAGCATGGTAGTAACATAGGTCAATACACATAACCCTCATGAAAACATCAAGGAGCCAAGCAAATATGGCCAAATGGTTTAAACTTCAAATAATTTTTGAAGGTGACAAATGTCATCTCCCTCCCTCCCCCTCTCTCCCTCTCTCTCTGTATATGTGTGTGTTCTCTTTTTATGTGTTTACAAATGAAAGGTCATTCTTAGCTCACAGGCTATGAAAATATAAAAAGAAAGACTTTTGTCTTTTTCTTCTAAATTTCCTTCTCATTTATAAGCATAAAGACACACTCAGATCCTTTTCCAATTTTTATGTATTAAATTTTACTTATTTATTTTTATTAATTACACTTTATTCACTTTGTATCCCCCCTTTAGTTCCCTCCTTCCTCCCTTCCCAATCCCTCCCTTCCTCCTCCTTCTCCACACATGCCCCTCCCCAAGTCCACTGGTAGGGGAGGTCTTCTTTTCCTTCCTTCTGCTCCTAGTCTGTTAGGTCTCATCAGGAGTGGCTGCATTGTCTTCCTCTGTGGCCTGGTAAGGCTGCTCCCCTCTCAGGCAAGGTGATCAAAGAGCAGGCCAATCAGTTCATGTCAGAAACAGTCTCTGTTCCCATTACCAAGGAACCCACTAGGAGACTAAACTGTTATGGGCTACACCTGTGCAGGGGTTCTGAGTTATCTCCATGCATGGTACTTGCTTGGAGTATCAGTCTCAGGGAAGACCCCTGTGCTCAGATTTTTTGGTTCTGTTGCTCTCCTTATGGGGCTTCTGTCCTCTCCAGATCTTACTATTTCATAAGATTTTACTTCTTTCATAAGATTCCCTGCAATCTGCCCAAATATTTAAATAGGTGATTCATCTCAATCATAATGAAATCCAAGAAAATTAAGGAGAGCTCTAATCCAAAGAGGAATAAAAGAATAGTAACCTTACTGCACCAACCCACACATCTAAGCTTCCAACATCTGGAAAAAAGAAAAACAAAAACAGTTTAAAAACACAACAACAAAGGAGAGCTTCTGCAAATGTGATTCAAGCGGGGCGTGCTCCATCCCACAGGGACAGTTGAGCTTGTTAGTGATGTCCATTTGGTTCTGGCTTTGGAGTCATAAAGGAGACACAAATGAAGTTGTTGAATTTTTCTATGTAGGTAAGGAGAGTTACTGAGGCATGAAGACCCTGAGAGAGAAAGAGGTTCTGACAGGCCAATTCATGAAGCCATGAAAATGAAGCTTCAATTCCATTGGAGAGCCCCAAATTTAGACATAACATAGCAATATAATATTTCCCAAGGAGAGATGCACACACAGAGAGGAATCATCACAAAGACAGAGGAGTGTGTTGCAGGAAGTAAACCTGTAAGGAAGGAACCAGGTAAGCCCCTGTGAGTTCTCTCTGCTTTGTTTGTGGACTGGAATGTAAATGCTTAGCTGCTGCTCCAGTGCCATGTCTATTTGCCAGCTGCCATGCCTCTGGCCATAATGGAGATGGGTTTCTCTCCTCTAGGACTCCATGCTTTAAATAAATCCTTTCTCCTCTAAGTTGGATTGGTCCAGAAGTTTTACCACAGCAATAGAAAAGTAGCACATACATAAGTCTTCCAGAGTTTCCCCTTACCAGAATGTTCTATATTCTCTGAAACAGCAGTATAGAAGCTCCAGGTAAAGAAAAAGTGAGTATTATTAAAGTGATTAATTCATATAGTTCTTTCACTAACAATGTTAACGAAAGTACAAAAGGAGTAGGCTAGATCTTCTCTATTATAATCTTTTTGCATCAGAAAAAAAATAACAAGATTGAGAAAACATGAAAATAATCTGTATTCAATTCCCACCATCTAGGAGAATAGATATGGAGTTTTGTTTTTGTTTTTTGTGTGTTTGTTTGTTTTGGTAGATTATGTCTATCCAAATAAATGCTTACAATGCTAATGTTGTTGATCTTGGTTAACTGAAATTGAGCGTTTCTATGATAGCTCTCAAAATTGAGAATACACGAGAAAGGTCACAGAAATAAATAAAAAATTACCAGACTTCTGACACCGCTTATTATACTGAAGATAAGTAAGAAAGTAGGATCAGGAAAGTACAGATGTGTTTCTTGACTCAGATAAAAGAGCTAATGCCTGGAAGTTGAAGTTATAAGGACCAAATCATCAGCATGTGATCGTGTGATTTGATTAAGTCTTGCTGTCCTAGAGAATATTGAGGACATTTATGAACAAACATATGTTAAATGAAACAAACAGTATAGAAAAGCACAAAAATCAATAGAGTCTTAGGGTCAAATGAAGTCAGTTACACAGCACAAACCTAAGCAAAACAACAAATCACACAAGTTGTTTTTAGTGGTTATAATTTGTTTTTGACCTTGTTGCTAGACAGTAGTCTTCATAGAAACTGAATGGTCATTAATTCAACTGGGCGCTTGTCATTCCTACCTTTCAAGTGGAATTTAGGTAGTATTTTTAAAGCTTTGCTGTCTCCCTTAAGGAATAAATTATATAATTCCCACAGAATGTCATACTGCATAAAGCTAAAACAAGGCCATTCACAGGTGAACTATCGTTGTGACTTGCTGTATTTTTTAAGGCAGAATTTCAAAAGTAAAGGCATGATTAATGACAAAATTTCAATCACTGTCATAGAAAACCATATATTTTTTAACTTATCTAGAGAAAATTTTTTCACCTAAATACTAAGATGATGTACAATGAACGAAAATATTCTCTTATACCTAGAGCTTCACACATTATAAACATGTAGGTAAATCACTAAAGGCTAGAAAGAAACTCCAAGTTACTCTGATAGTTAGTTCAACTTTGTCCAACTCTAATCATTGGTTTATAAATAGAACTTCAGAATTCCACAGCATTAATCATTAATAAATGGTCAGGACAAGCACAAACATACAGGTTGCAGCAGATTCAAGACTTTGAATCCCAATTTTCAAATGCATTGTTTCTGATGGCATGCCATCTAGGGATTTCACTTTACAAAGTATATATAGACACATTTCTTTTGGAAAGAATAAAAACATACCAGATACTTCATGCTAGAAAATAAATGATAGTTAGGCATTCATATGATTCTAGGGCTATAATATTGCTTTAAGCCTCTTAATTTTAATGATCACCAGCAACCAAAAAAGTAAATTCTGAGAAAAAGATCATTAATGATACTTTGAAATATGTTTATACACTGTAATGAGCGATGTATGTGGCAGTGACAAATCAAGAACAATGCAATTTATCCAGGGTTCAGACTTATGTGTGATGATGCCATTTACCTGAAGAGTAGAGAATAATCAGGGAAAGGACAGGGCTTATGAAGTACATTTATCAGCTGAGTTAGTGTTTCCTGAAACAGGATATTACACTACAGAATTGGGGACTGTGAGGGTATAATTTTTTAAAACTACCCAATTGAGCACAGAAGAAGAAATACACAAGTCAGTAAAGAAAGCACCAGCATAAATTTCCTAAATATGTCATCAGTTAGAGACTAAGAATTCATTCCTTTAAGAAATAATGAAGAAAATGCATCAATAAGAAAGGTAACTTGTGATAGGAAATCTAACAAATTGGAGAAAGAGCACATAAAAAAGACTATCTGTCATTTAAGTATGAAATACATTATTAAATTCTAGGTTGCAGTTGAGATAAGTTGGTGCTAAATCCTTTTATAGAGCAGCATTCCTTCAGAGGAACTGGTTGATTGAAAGAAGAGTCACAATGTTAAATCAACAGTACAGAATGCATAATCAATGAAGTGAGCGTTAGTACAGAAAGCAGTATACCATGGTTAAAAGGTGAAATCAGTATAAAAATGCTTGAATTTCCTCAATAATAAAAGATGGTTATCAATTAAAACATTCAGAGGATGAAACTAAAAAGCAAGGCATAATCTGCAAGTTTAAGGGAATTCCTTGGTATCCCTGGTATCGTCTTGCCCACTAAGACACTTCTGGCCTGAAGACCTTCTGGAGCTTTGTTGGTGAGCTTGGTGCCTCAGTTTCTTAGTAAGTAGCCATCTTTTATAAAGAACTAGAGTTATTAACTGTGAAAATCGTGGACAGGGCCTGCAAAGGTGGCCTTTCAAAAGAACTGAAAGCTCAGTTCCTGCTAGAGCAGGAAGCAGGTATCACTACGAGAATCTGTGTGATGGTCTGACTGCTGTTACAATCTGACTGCACCTACCTGTGCCTTGCTGTCCCAACAACATAGATTTCTGCAGAGATTCTATTCCTTGTACTGGCTATACAAAAGTTATGCAAGGATGTTCTCTTCTCTCTGAAAAATTACAGAAGGCCAGCCGTATCAATAGACACCTACAAAAAAATCTATCTGCTGCATTTACTAAAACAGAGAAATGATGAGTATAACATGTGATAGGGCTATCTGGGGTTGGCAAAATGTAGTCTTTTTATTTCTATTTTTATTTTATTATTTATTGCAATTTCTTCACTTAGCTGCAGCCCCCTCCCTCATCTCCTCCCAGTCCCACCCTCCCTTCATCTTATCCCAATAGGAAGCTCCTCTAGCTCATTTATAGGGAAAGACCTGCTCCCCTACTGTCTGATTGTACCCTATCAGGTCTCATCATGAGTGTCTGGATCTTCTTTCTCTGTGGCCTCATCAGGCAGAGGTGATCAAAGATCAGACAACTGAGTTCATGCCAGAATTGCCCCTGCTCCCCTTATTAGGGAATCCCCCCATGGAGACTGAGCTGTCCATGGACTACATCTGAGCAGGGGGCCTAGATCCTCTCCAGGCATTGTCCTTCTTTGATTCATCAGTCTCTTCAGAAGCAAATAGGCACACATGGTATATACTCACTTATACGTGGATACTAGCCATATAATATAGGATAAACACACTAAAATCTGTATTTCTAAAGAAGCTAAACAACAAGGAGGACCCTAGCGAAGATGTTTAATGTTCAACTCAGAAGGGCAAACAGGATAGACATCGGAAGTAAGAGAAGACAGGGAACAGAATAGGAGCCTACCACAGAGGGCCTCTGAAAGACTCTGCCCTGTAAGGTGTAAAAGCAGATGCTGAGACTCATAGCCAAACTTTGGGCAGAGTACAGGGAAACTATTTTATTTTTATTTTTTTAATATTAGTTATAGTTTATTAACTTTGTATCCCAACTCATTTCTTCTCAATCCCACCCTCACTCCCTCATCAACTCACTGGCCCTTTCCAAGTCTACTGATAGGAGAGGTCCTCCTCTCCTTCCATCTGACCCTAGCTTATCAGGTATCTTCAGGACTGGCTGCAATATCCTCCTCTGTGGCCTAGTAAGGCTGCTCCTCCTTCAGGGTAAGGGGGAGGTCAAAGAGCCAGCCATTGAGTTCATGTCAGAAATAATCTCTGTTCCCTTTACTAGGGTACCCACTTGGATACTGAGCTACCATGGGCTACATCCGAGCAGGGGTTCTAGATTATATCCATACATGGTCCCTGGTTGAAGATACAGTCTCATAAAAGACCCCTGTGCCCTGATATATTTGGTCCTTGTCAAGCTCCCATCCTCTCCAGATCTTACTAACTCTCCCTTCTTTCATATGATTCCCTGCACTCAGCTGAAAGTTTGGTTATCTGCTTTGGTACACTGCTAGGTAGAGTCTTTAAGAGGTACTCTGTGGTAGGTTCCTGTCCTGTCATTTGTTTTCTCCTACATCCAATGTCCATCCTATTTATCTTTCTAAGTGAGCATTGATCTTACCCCGGGTCCTCTTGCTTCTTTATCTTCTTTAGGTGTACAGATTTTAGTATGTTGATCCTATCTTATAGGTCTAGTATCCACTTATAAGTGAATATATACCATGTGTGTCTTTCTGCTTCTGGGATACCTAATTCAGGAAAAAACTTCAAGTCTCTGAAGAAAGAAATTGAAGAAGATATCAGAACATGGAAAGATATCCTATGCTCTTGGTAGGAATAACGTAGTGAAAATGGCCATCCTGAGTATATCCCATGTTTGTCTTTCTCCTTCTGGGATATTTCACTCAGAATGATCTTTTCTAGATCCCACCATTTGCCTGCAAATTTCATGATTTCCTCCTCTTTGATTGCTGAGTAGTATTCCATTGTGTAAAAATACAATTTCTGTACCCATTCCTCCATTGATGGACATCTGGGTTGTTTCCAGGTTCTGGCTATTACAAATAAAGCTGCTATAAACATGGTTGAGCAAGTATCCCTTTTGTGTACTTGAACAAACTTTGGGTATATACCTAGCAGTGGTATAGCTGGGTCTTGAGGAAGCACTATTCCTAATTGTCTTAGAAAGCACCAGATAGCTTTCCAGAGTGGTTGTACCAGTTTACACTCCCACCAGCAGTGGAGGAGGGTTCCCCTTTCTCCACAACCTCTCTAGCATGTGTTGAGTTTTGAGTTTTTCATTGAGTTTGAGTTTTCGCTTGAGTTTTTCATCTTGGCCATTCTGATGGCTGTAAGGTGATATCTCAGGGTCGTTTTGATTTGCATTTCCCTGATGGCTAATGAGGATGAGCATTTCTTTAAGTGTTTCTCTGCCATTCGATATTCCTCTGTCGAGAATTCTCTGTTTAGCTCTGTTCCCCATTTTTTAATTGGATTACTTGGTTTGCTGCTTTTCAGCTTCTTTAGTTCTTCGTATATACTGGATATTAGTCTTCTGTTAGATAAAGGGTTAATGAAGATTCTTTCCCAATCTGTAGGCAGTCGTTTTGTTTTGACGACAGTGTCCTTTGCTTTACAGAAACTTTTCAGTTTCATGAGGTCCCATTTATTGATTGTTGCTCTTAGAGCCTGTGCTGTTGGTGTTCTGTTCAGGAAGTTGTCTCCTGTGCCAATGAGTTCAAGATATGATAAACATAATGAAATCTATACACCTAAAAAGATAATCAATTGAGCGGACATGGGGTAAGATGATCAATCCTCGTTTAGAAAGACAGATGGGATGTGCATTGAGCTTATGACAGGAGTCTACTGAGCGCATCTGAAAGACTAACTAGCAGTGTTTTCAAAGCAAAGACTCATGACCAAACCTTTGGCAGAGTACAGGGAATCATAAGAAAGAAGGGGAGTTAGTCTGATGGGGAAAGGATAGGAGCTCTACAAGGACCAAATATATCTGGGCACATGGTCTTTTCTGAGACTGACATTCAACCAAGGACCATGTATGGATATAACCTAGTACCTCCACTCCGATGTAGCCTGTGGTAGCTCAGTAACCAATTGTTTTCCCAAAGTGAGGGGAACAAGGACTATTTCTAACAGGAACTCAATGACTGGCTCTTTGGTCTCCCCACCCCCGAAGGGAGGAACAGTCCTGTTAGGCCACAGAGGAGGGCTTTGCAGCCATTCCTGAAGATACCTGATAAAACAGGATCAGATGAATGGGGAGGAGGTCCCCCCCATCAGTGGACTTGGAAAGGGGCACAGTGGAGATGAGGGAGGGAGGGAGGGACTGGGGGGAATGAGGGATCAGGACAATAAAATGTAACTGATAAAAAAATAAAAAATAAAAATTAAAAAAAAAAAAGAAAATGACCATCCTGCCAAAAGCGATCTACAGATTCAATGCAATTCCCATCAAAATACCAACACAATTCTTTATAGGACTTGAAAGAAAAATTCTCAGCTTCATATGGAGAAACAAAAAACCCAGAATTGCCAAAATGATCCTGTACAACAACAGATCATCCTGAGGTATCTCCATCCCTGATCTCAACCTGTACTACAGAGCAATAATAATAAAAAGTGCATGGTATTGGCATAGAAACAGAAAGGAGGATCAATGGAACCGAATAGAAGACCCAGAAATAAACCCACACATCTATGAATGCTTGATTTTTGACAAAGAAGCCAAAACCATTCAATGAAAAAAAGACAACAAATGGCGGTGGTCCAACTGGATGTCTACATGCAGAAAAATGAATATAGATCCATATTTATCACCCTGCACAAAACTAAAGTCTGAATGGATGAAAGATCTCAACATAAAACCAGGTAAAGAGAATCTTATGGAAGAAGGGAGAGATAGTAAGACCTGGAGGAGACAGGGCCTCCACAAAGAGACCTATAGAGCCAAAATGTAGCCTTACCAAAATAAATAAATAAATAAATAAATAAATAAATAAAGCTCAAAGGGGAAAAAAACCTTCTTATTTTCTCATTTTATCTCCATAATATATATATATATATATTATATATATATATATATATATATATATAAAATTACTGTAGTGATTTCAATCTTTGTAAACTTAGAGCTTAGACCTAATGGATGTTAACTTGTCAGTATTTGTTAAACATGACAGAGATTCTTGGCCTGAGAGCAGAGAGATAATATAGAATGTGAAAGGATAAGTATGTTATTAAACACAGAGAGACTTAGTAAAACCAAGACTTGGTACCTAACCAAGACCAGCTACTTTTGTAACTGTGATTTGTGTGTGCATCTTAATTTACTCACATGCAGAATGTGTGCAGTGATTTCTGTACTATAAGAAATGTTATGAGAATTGCCTCTTAAAAAAAAAAAACAAAAACAATAGTTTGGCAGAGTGCAGGGAATCATACGAAAGAAGGGGGAGTTAATATGACCTGAAGAGATCCGGAGCTCCACAAGGACCAAATATATCAGGGCACAAGGGTCTTTTAATGAGACTGTATCTCCAACCAAGGACCATGTATGGATATAACTTCGAACCTCTGCTGAGATGTAGCCCATGGTAGCTCAGTATCCAAGTGGGTACCCTAGTAATAGGAACAGGGGCTATTTCTGACATGAACTCAATGGCTGGCTCTTTGACCTCCCCCCCCCCCAAAGGGAGTAGCAGCCCTACTAGGCCACAGAGGAGGACATTGCAGCCAGTCCTGAAGAAAACTGATAAACCAGGGTCAGATGAAAGGTTAGGAGGTCCTCCCCTATTAGTGGATTTGGAAAGGGGCAGGGAGGAGATAAGGGAAAGAGGTTTGGATTGGGAGGGAATGAGGGAGAGGGATACAGAGTTAATAAAATGTAACTAATATTAAAAAAATTTAAAAACACACAAAAAATAATAGTGGAAAAAACTATTCTAGAACATGGAAGTTTTGATAGTTAAGCATCTTGTTAAAATGTAGTTGTAGGAAGAAAAATAGCATAGGCTGCAACATCTGAAAATGCTTGCTTTCCATATTTCAATGGGATACACTACTTCTCATAAATTTCATTTGATTGTTTTGACAGCTGCCACAGAATGCCAAGGAGACATATCCATTATGACACAGGAGTATCAGGCACAGCTTACAGCTGAGACCATTTTCTTCTGAAGGCCTTGATAAGTTATAGATAAGCAATTATAGGATAAGCAACGAAGTCTCATAGAACAATACAAATTCTCATGGTATACTGGCTCTTCCTATTTGTTTATTTTCTGTCTTAATAATGGTATGATATTAGTTAGAGGCCTATATATGCTCTAGATACATTTATATTGAACTCTGCTGAGAGTACTATGAAAAGTTTGTGAATGGTTTCTTTGTACTCATTTTCCACATGATCTGCTTTGCATTTCTCAGGTATTTCTTTATCATTCGGAATCACTGTATTACTCAACAACATCTTCATACAGAAGAGAATCCACTGGTATACTATTTACTTTAGGTTACCGTACATACTTAAGGTGATGAAATCAAAGTTGTTAAAGGCATATTCAAATTTCATGAATAATAGTGTCAAAGTGCATCTCTGCTTTTAGCATTGATCCTTCCCAGTGATAAAGAATATTCTCTATTTCCAAAGTCAATGCTCATATTCCATAAGTTGTATTATCTTCATTGTGTCCATGATCTTCCAACCTCTTCAGAAAATACAAACAAAGCAACAAGTAAAAGTGAATGACTTCAGGGATAGTTCGCCATGAACATGTCTTTGACTGTATTCAACCATATTTAACTGCTGTCATTAAAGCACTTTAAAAAAATGGAATTGTAATGTAATTATATTTCTTTCTTTACTTTTCCTCCTCAAAAACTCCCATACAACCCTCCCTATCCTTCAAATTCATGCCCTCATTTTTATTAATTCTTATTGAATACAGATCATAAAGATATATATAATGCAACTATATAAAATATTATATATAATATTATATATAATGTGTGTATGATATACGTGTGTATCTGTTTATATTCCTATATAACTTATCAAGGGTTTTGCATATTTATCAGGGCTGACCTTTTGGACCAGGACAATTAATTGGTTTCTTCTTTGAAGAAAATCACTTTTTCCTTTCCCATATTTATGTTTAAAAATTGGTTGTGTTCAATCAAGAAATGGAACCTCATGAAACTGAAAAGCTTCTGTAAAGTAAAGGACACTGTCATTAGAACAAAGCAACAGCCTACAGACCAGGGAAGGATCTTCACCAACTTTCCATCTGAAAGAGGGCTAATATCCAGAATATATAAAGAATTCAAATGTTAAACAGCAACAAATCAAGTAATCCAACTAAAAAATGGGGTACAAAGTAAAACAGAGAATTCTCAATAGAGGAACATCAAATGACAGAAACACTGAAAGAAATACTCAAAATCCTTAGTCATCAGGGAAATGAAAACCAAAATGACCCTAAGATTCCATCTTATATCCATCAGAATGACTAAAATAAAAAACTTAAGTGACAGTACATGCTGAAGAGGTTGTGGATAAAGGAAAACACTTTTCCATTGCTGGTAGGAATGAAAACTTGTATAACCACTTGTAAATCAATCTGGCACTTTCTCAGAAAATTAAGAGTAGTACTGGCTCAAGATCCAGCTATACCACTCCTAGGCGTTTATCCAAAATATGCTCAAGTATACAACAAGGATATTTGCTACATCATAAAAAATGTAACAGCTTTATTCATAGTAGCCAGAATCTGGATTCAACATGGATGTCCCTCAACTGAGGAACAGATACAGAAATTGTGGTACATTTAACAATTGGAATATTACTCAGCAATTAATTAAAAACAAGAAAACCATGAAATTTGCTGGCAAATGTTGGGAATAGAAAAGATAATCTTGAGGAAGGTATCCCAGAAGCAGAACGACACATGGTTTACATGCACTTATAAGTGGATATTAGACATATATTATAGGATAATCATACTAAAATCTGTACACCTAAAGAAGCCAAGTAAGAAGGAGGACCCTGGGTAAGATGATCAATCCTCATTCAGAAAAGCAAACAGGATAGACATCAGAAGTGAGAGAAGACAAGAAACAGGACAGGAGCCTACCACAGAGGGCCTCTGTAAAACTACCCAGAAGAGTATCCAAGCAGATGCTGAGACACATAGCCAAACTTTGGGCAGAGTGCAGGGAATCTTATAAAAGAAGGAGGAGATGAAAGACTTGTTAAGGGGCAGGAGCTCCACAAGGAGAGCAACAGAACCAAAAAAATCTGGGCACAAAGGTCTTTTCTGAGACTGATACTCCTACCAATGACTATGCATGGAGATAACCTACAAGCCCTGCACAGATGTAGCCCCTGGCAGCTCAGTGTTCAAGTGGGTTCCCTAGTAATGGGAACAGGGACTGTCTCTGACATGAACCCAGTGGTTGGTATTCTATTTTGACAAATTCAAAAGGAAACTAAAATGTAGCTGCTTTTTTTAGTTCACCATTGAGAAAAATACGTTGACACTGTTTTTTTTTTTTTTTTTTTTTTGTTTTTTTTTTTTGTTTTTAACTTTGTATCTTTAACACTATTTTAAATATTTTGGGATCTTGGAGTATCCAATTGGAGGTAAAACTTGGTTTTGAGTCTTACAAAGATTCTCTATATTTAGTTAGGCAAGTATATTTGCCAAGTTTTCTATCACAGGGCCTATTAAAATCCATATGAAAATCTACGAATAACTATGTATTGACATTAATTTTGCAAGTTGTTTTCACATTTGCATTTCTGTGGAACTTTTACTTTGTTGACCTTAGATGCATCTTCTCCTTCCATCTCCATCCCTCTGACTTGGAATGCTGAGTAATCTTTTAATGCTAGTCTCAAATGTCTTACACAAGGAACATTAAAATAAAATTTGAATAAACATTATTATTTTATTCTCTTCTGATAAATACTAATTACATCTATTTAATAGTCCACACAGATGTTAAACTTTTTCCCTTTATTTTGCAAAATGTTTTTGTTCTGTATATTCAATCCTTAGAAACAACAGGAATGATGGCATTTCTTAACTTTATAGAAGGCTTGGGAGAGATAAAGAGTCATTGTATCTCCTTATACGCCATAAAAAGCGTAGGATGTCTTTCTTTACGGCCACAATATTCCTGTTATGTATATTTATTTTTTTGGTGATGTGTTTTTTTATTTTTAAACTGAACACTTTCCTTTTCACTTGTATTTTCCCTAGACTTTGAATATATCCAGAATGCTTTAAAGAATAATCTAGAAGATGCTATTTATTTCATATTAAAGATAATAAAATTTACTGTAAGTTGAGAAAGCAGATGTATTTTATTTATTTAAAGAGGACAAAAATGACAAGTACATTTACAAAAACCTGGAAGAAATATCAGATATATTTATAAAAGCGATGAAGGGAAAATAATTATTGAGGCTTAAAATAAACTATGCTAATCCAAATGGAACATGGCTTAAAGCATTAGAATTTTGTTGTTGTTGTTGTTTTTAAAATTGATTGAAGGTCATCTAAGGCAATTTAATTTCCCTAGGAACTCAAAATTATGGTTGTGTTATTTGTCAAGAAGCTTAGAGCTCCCGGAGTTTTTCTTTCTATCAAATCAAAAGGGCATTACTGCTTTTCTTTGTTTGAGGAGTGCATGCCTTCCTGGATTTTTATTGTTCTCAAGGCTATATTGTTGATTCTGTTGTCATAAACTACTCTGATACATGGGCACTGCAATCCATAAATTAATAAATAATAATGCCTGTCTAAGCACACAAGCCAAGGCTACTGTGCAGCATTAGTTTAGTGCAGTGTGCTCAGTACCCTCCTTCCATCCTTGCTGAAGTCTTTCTAATTAAGGGGCAGATACTAAGAGTCAGGTGATTTTCCAGGGTGATGGGAAGGCTCTCTACCCTTCCACATTTGATTCCAGAATTTCAAAATGATTGCCATTTGAACTTGTACCATAAGAAAGAAAGAAGTGATATGATTACTAAAAGGCAGATGTTAGCTGCTCTCACAGTTGATGTTTTGTCAGCACAAAAACAGACTGAATGCATTCCATCTCCCAGCAATAGGTATACACAAACTTTAACATACCCTTACTTCAACAGAATAAGAGGATGTCAGGTTCATTTTTACATATCAAATGTGACTGTTAATCACAAGTCTTGATTGTGGTGATGGGCTGTATTATTATTGAGATAAGATCGTTTCAATTCTTCAACATTAGGAACAGTCTATTAACATTCTTTTCAAAACTGTAGTAGCAAAAATATCTTTGGGCACTGGCCTTTACTAATTTAGGTCTCATGCAATTGATGTTAGCCAAAACTACTTGGAAAATTCAGGCCATCATTATTAATCAACATATATCACATTTGAAACAACATATTATGTTGTTTCTCCATATGTTATGGAAAATATTGAATGTATTATTTATCTGTAGGTTAGATACACAGTATAAATAATGCAAAGCATATGAGTGACAGATACAAGTTATGTTTCCATTATTAATTGTCAATCATTACACATGAGAATGCCATATTTAAGTGGTTATTCCAAAGGAAAACTATAGCTTTTTGGTAGAGAAGGTTTTATGATGAAGGTCAAAGCTTTCTTGATTCTTAAGTACAAGTAGTCTTCAAGATTTATATAAAATAATTCATCAGCCAAAATACCTTAGTGAATATATGGCAATGAAATTCCCATGACTTGCCACTGATTAAAAGTATTTGAGAGCAATCCTCACTCACAAAGCAAACAGACAGACATTGGAAGCAAGAGAAAACAGGGAACGGGACACAATCCTACCACAGAGGACCTCTGAAAGAATCTATCCAGCAGTGTATCAAAGCAGATGCTGAGATGCATAGCCAAACTTCAGGCAGATTGCAGGAAATATTATGAAGAAGTGGGAAATAGTAAGATCTGGAGAGGACAGAAGCCCCACAAGGAGAGCAACAGAACCAAAAAATCTGAGCACAGGGGTTTTTCTGAGACTGATACTCCAACCAATTAGCATGCATGGAGATAACCCAGAACCCCTGCGCAGGTGTGGCCTGTAACAGTTTAGTCTCCTAGTGGGTTCCCTAGTAATGGGAACAGGGACTGTCTCTGACATGAACTGATTGGCCTGCTCTTTGATCACCTCCCCCTGAGGGGGGAAGCAGCCTTACCAGGCCACAGAGGAAGACGAACCAGCCAGTCCTGATGAGGTCTTATAGGCTAGGGTCAGATGGTAGGGGAGGAGAACTTCCTTATCAGTGGACTTAGAGAAGGGCATTAGAAGAGATGAGGGAGGGAGAGTGAGTTTGGGAGGGAAGAAGGGAGGGAGTTACAGCTGTGATACAAAGTGAGTAAACTGTAATTAATATTAAAAAATTAAAATTAAAATTAAAAAATTATTGAGAGCCTGTATAAATGTTTGATTTCCAAAAGGACAATTTTATTTATATACTTGCTCCATTTCAGTCATATTAATACTCACTTATAATTATTTTCTACTTATTATTAGAATATATTAGCTCAAAGCTCACTGCCAGACATTGGGATCTCTAACATTAATATTATTTGGATTAAGTTGTATTAGAACTAGGAAATCCAGTAGAGTATGGAAACCAAACCAACACTTACATAGAGCATTAGTAATTAAAGGATTGAAACTAACTCATTAGTACACATACCAGAAATCCCCCTATTAATATGAAATTGCGTGTAGTTTGGGCATGTAAAACAAACAAAAAAAATAATGTTTCTCTTTTTATTTTAAGTACAGTTTTGTTTGCATTAAACTTCAGTAGCATTGTTTTCACTAAATTGGAAATATTTATTTGAATCTAAATCATTTATTTTGTACTCGTTGTCAAATAGGCAATACTTTCCCTGATTCAAAAATGAAAAACTAAATAATTCCATATGAAGAATTTAATTTCTTAAATATATTTTAATGTTTTTCTTTATGGAAAATCTTTTTGTGGTAGCACATGTAGAGTTACATAGTATTTAGTTCATGTTATATATATTAAAGATTTTAGAGATGTTATTGAATTTTGATTTAAAATGTACATATTTACATATTCTGCAGTTTTAAAGAATTTGCCAATGACGAGTCTTGAAGATTACATTGTAAATTTAGACAGTAATGTCACTAAATTTATTGCAGATCAAGTTCAGATTTAGCTTTTATTAAAGCAATTTACAAGATCATAGTCTAAAGCCAATGCTTTATGCTCATAATCTCAAGCTTATATGAGTCTCAAATTCATACTCTGTGTGTCTCAGTTTCCCAAGTGGCTAGATGATAGGTGTATGCTTTGGCTCCTTCCTGAGAAAGATGCTCAGAGATATGTTATGTTTCTAAATTATGTAGCACAATTATTGTAACATTTTCATTTACTCCCAAGACTGTCAATAAAACCTATTGCCCAGCAGCAATTAACTTACAGCATGTTGTCTAATTTTTCATAATGCTGTGATTTATATTATCCGCTATGAAAGTGTACAATTGACTGCCTTATAAATACACCTATGACAAAGAGTACACAATCAATGTTATTATTTATATTATTAAAATGTATTTATATCAAAATTGAGTTGTTGTATAAAAGATTGATACTTTAATTATGTTAGACCACTAATTCAAAAGGGTCGTTTATATTTCCACATATAAAATCATATAAAATTCTTCAAAAGTTGCCCCTTAATTTCTTTTTTAAATTTTTTTATTATTATCATTCAATTTATTCAATTTGTATCCCAGCTGTGGCCCCCTCCCTCATCTCTTCCCAGTCCCACCCTCCCTCCTTCTTTTTCCCTTCTTCCCCCTTCCCAGTCCACTAATAGAGGAGGTCCTCCTCCCCTTCTGTCTGACACTAGCTTATCAGGTCTCATCAAGGCTGGCTGCATCCTTCACCTCAGTGGCCTCCACATCTTAAAGTGTCCACAGCCTCCGCAAAGAGATCAACTGCTTAGAAAAGAAGTATTCAAAAACTCAAGCTTATGGGAACACTACTCATCCAAACCATCAAACTGATGCTGTAAAAATATTGGGCTAGTTATATTTTAATCTATGTGTGTAAGATTTTTATTAAACTTTTACCTACAAGTTTAATTTTGTAAAGGTTATGAGAGCATCTCCCCTCTCCCCTTTTTGAATTAGCTGTATTAAAATAGCTTTCACTGGGGCCTGAAAACCTGCCCCAGAGATTTGGAGTATTCATTCCTTTTACAGATGACCTGACTTCAATTTCCAGCACACACATGGTGGCTCGAAACCATGTTTAACACCTGTTAAACGGAGCTCTGAAGACTCACCTGACAATGAAATGAAACCACTTGCTTATTAGAGCCAGTAAGGGAAGTGAAAGTGGGCAAGCACTTAGGTAGGAACATTTCAAAGCATTCTTTTTCTTTTTTTTTTATTTTTACTTTTTAATTTTTTTCTTTCTTAAAAAAATTCTTTTTTTATTCACTACAATTTATTTACTTTGTATCCCAGCTGTAACCCCCTCCCTCATCCCTTCCTTACTCTACCCTCTCTCCCTCTTCCCCTCCTTGTTCCTTCCCTAGTCCACTGATAGAGGAGGTCCTCCTTCCCTTTCATCTGACCCCAGCCTGTAAGGTCTCTTCAGGACTGCTGCATTCTCTTCCTCTGGAGTCTGGCAAGGCTCATTCTTAAAGACAGAAATTTGGATTTAGCAAGTGAGGGATAGTAAAGAAAATCTCTTTACAAAATAAAAATGAAAACCTTCACATTTTATTTTGGGGAGGAGAGGATGTGCTTGTTCTTGATGTTAAAATGATGATAAAGGAAAATGTAACATGGCAGAATGGTAATAGAGAAGACATTGATAAATAAATGCATAATGATGAAACATCACATGAAAACAAATAAGCCAATATGTCACTAAACTTTAATACTGATAAAGCTTTCAAAAGACTGACCAAAAGGAAAATAAGATATAATTAAATAAAAATGTTTATAAAACTGAAATTTTCAAATAAAAATTTCAAAATTGATGAAAATGGATAGCATAACCGCTTTAGGGAAAAACAATCCCAAACTTAAACAATGTAATCATGGAAAAAAACATATTTTTACTTAATAATGTAGACATTGTTTCTTTTTCTTCAGGGTAACTCCTATGTGGTGGAACAGTGTCAGGAAGATACTGCCCATCTCCTTTCTAGCTGTCAGAGTCTCACTAAGAGGAATGGTTAACACAAGCTTCGTGCTACTTACGAGATATAACTAGCCACAGAAGTAGCTGCTGATGCTCTGTGTGAAGTGGAAAGGTTACATGGTTGAAGTCAGTGGTGGAAATGGCAAACAAGGTTTTCCTATGAAGCAAGGTGCTTGACTCGTGTTAGAGTGGACCTGGAGTTTAGAAAAGGGGCTTTCCCATTACAGCCCAAGGAGAGCAGAAGCACAAGTTTGCTCAGGGATGTATTGTGCATGTGAGTCTCAGTATTTCTCAGCTATAGCTCTTATACTACCAAACTGGAGAATTATTTCCTTGACTTTCATATATTAGTGTGTCCTTCCAGTTGGGTCCCAAACCAGTAAACAGAATGAAAAAGATTTTAGATCTCACTAAATGAGACAATGTCTTTTAACATGTTGTCAGAAAACACCCAAACACAGAAGTTAAGGTGCTCCTGACCAAAGAACCCAAGGCTCAGCATCTCCTTCCTCCACATCCCTGTCAACATGGCTTTATTGCTTCATGCACTAGTAAAAAAAAAAAATCAAAGAAGAGACTTCATTATATGCTAAATTTTGGCCAAGACAATGAAGATCTCCAAAGAAAAACATCAAGAACAAATTGCCCAGTCTCTCCTCTCTGATTGCTTTAACCTATAAGTCTGAATTTAGTCAAAAATTAAGTCTGTAAGAGTAACATTGTTTTTTGTTGTTTTTTGTTTGTTTGTTTTGGTTCTGTTGCTCTCCTTGTGGAGCTCCTGTCCAGTTCTTTCTATCTCCCCCTTCTCCTATAAGGTTCCCTGCACACTGCCCAAAGTTTGGCTATCAGGCTCAGTATCTCCTTCAATACCCTGCTGGGTAGAGATTTTCAGAGGCCCTGTCCTGTTCCCTGTCTTCCACTTCTGATGTCTATCTTATTTGCCCTTGTTAATATGTTTTTAGCCTCTTCCCTATGGTCCTCCTTGTTTAGCTTTTTTAGGACTATAGGTTTTAGTATGTTTATCCTATATTACATGGCTAATATCCACTTATAAGTGAGCATACACCATGTGTGGTTTTCTGTTTCTGGGTTAACTCACTCAAAAAACCTGGGCCCTGAGGGCCGTGCAGAGACCAATACTCCAACCAAGGTCCATGAATAGAGAAGACCTAGACCCTTACCCAAATGAAGCTTATAGGCTACTCAGTTTACCAATTGATATCCTAGTAAGGGGAGCAGGGGCTGTTTCTGAGAAGAACTCAGTGCCAAGCTCTTTGCTCACTTCTCCCTGGGGAGTACAGCCTTGCCAGGCCACAGAGGAAGATGATGCTGCCAGCCCTGATGAGACCTGATAGGCTAGGGTCAGATAGAAGTGGAGGAGGCCCTCCCCTATCAGTGGACTAGGGGAGGGGCACAGGAGGAGAAGAGGGCCAGGAGGAGCTATGAGGAGATTGGGGCAGGGGCTACAGCCAGGATACAAAGTGAATACATTATAATAAATAAATAAAAAGTAAGTAAATAGAGTAACACAGGGTCAGGTCTTTAATCTAAAACAGCAACAAAAATTAGACTTGCTTAGTTTATGTGCTTGAGTTTTTGACTGAAACTATACATGTATACCACATACATGTCAGCTACCTGGGAAAGCCAGAAGATGGCATTGGTTTCCTGGAACTATAGTTAAAGATTGTTGTGAGCCACCATGTGTCTTCTTGGAATTAGATTCAGATCTTCTGCAAGAGTAGCTAGTGTTTTGAATCTTTGGAATCCAGTGCCTTCTGGCCTCCCTAGGTAGCAGGCATATACATGGTATACAAATGTACTTTACATTTTATATATATTTGTATCTTTTTATAGTTCCAGGGACCCTGTACTTCAAAATTTAATTTTTTTGTCTTCTGTAGCATAATGTAAGCACCATGAAAATTGATTGCTTTATATTTTAAAAAAAATTTTAGGTAATGATTAAAATAATCATATTTAAACTTAAAATTGAAAGTTAAACACCAAAATGAATAAATGAGTGTTTTTGTATAGAAACATTTACATAAAATTCTTTTCTGTGTCTTAATTACTTAACTAACAATATTATAATATTTTATTATTTTTATATCAATAAATGAAACAGAGAAAGTGCAGCAGTTACCATGTAAGTATTGTTACTTTGAAATGAATGATGAACTTGTATTACAATCCTGATTATCTAGTCTCGGGGTAAGTTTTTATAAGAGAACTGAAGAACTGGAAGTTGTTTCTCAAGCTTCAGAACCTGAAAGCACAACATGGCCTACACCAGGCATTGTGCATGAAAGATCACTAAGGTCATGCTGGCATAATGAGCAGAGAATGCCATTTTCTCAGCATCTGCATGATTCTTGTACCATGGAAAACTAATAAAAATAGCTTTGGAGAGAACACAAAGGAATGTTATCTTTATCATACATTTGATAGGGATATTTAAGTACTAGACATTTGGTAATGATTAGGAGAAAATTCATTTAAGGATTTATGATTTCCATAAGCAGGAGTGCTTGGAATATTTTTAGGGAGAACGAATTTCTGCAGATCTATCAGACTTTTAAACTCTGTTGAGATTGGTTTCCTTTGTATCACTTGACATACATTTCTAGAAAATTATTACTATTTTTGTACTTTCTTTTACTGCTATTGGAAAGATAGCAAGGCAACAGGGACAAGCAATGCTTCTCAAAAATAAGAGAGAGTGATTGAAGCAGTGAAAGTCAGAACAGACACTGAAATGACTGCACGTTACCTCAACACTAGAAATCACATGGTTCTTACCACATCTACATAATTATTCTCTATAATCAATTTCAGTAATTTGCAAAATGATAATTGAAAAAGTGATGGATGTACCATCAATGGTAAACAACCTAAAAGCCCCATCAGCCTACCCGCAGTCAATTAAACCATTGTACATAAATGCAAGAAAGACTCGGCTGCTTCATTCTCAGACTATTCATGAGCGTAATAGACCGTGCTATTTCAATGCAAAATGCAGTCAGGGCTTTATTATCCTCACTAATGGTGCAGATAATCCAAAGTGTTAGATAATCCCCACACCATTTATTGTGGCATAAAAATAGGCTTTTTAAGGTTAAGAAAATTCTTCGTAAAATTGAGGTTGATTTATCCAGAGTCTAGAGACCACAGAGAACTTTCGGCCCTCAGAGCCAGAAGGCAGGACTGAATGGTCCTCAGGTCTCAACTCATATTACAACATTTAGTCCATATTTCTATTCACTAATGTCTTAAACCAAATAAATGTCATTGTTTTATTTACATCTTTGCTTTCCTTTAAATAATTTTCAAGTGATAAGCCAGTGTATTTAAAGAAAAGTAAAAAATTCTAATTTCTCATAGATCTCCTATTCTGTACTTTCAGAACTATAGCATGAGAGAATATTGCAATCATCCACTCACAGTTACATGTCAACAATGCATCATACATTGTGTTTTTGGTTATGAGCCCAACTTTAGTGGCTGAGCCATCTCTCCAACTCACTCTCTAGTTCGTATGGATCTAACTTCTTACCTAATTAGAATCAGAAGATCTAACCCGATTAGTAAATATAACGTCACTGTACAAGCCCTAGATTGCAGAATCATAACGCTTGAGGGGTAGCATATAAATAAATTTCATTACAAATTCAACCAAGAAAACAAGGACCATAAAAGATGTAATAATGAGATGAAGGTCATCTCATTATTGAGATGAATGGAATTGGGTCCTTGAGTGATGGCTCAGTTGATATAGTGCTTGTTTGACAGCTGGGAGGACTAAATTGGAATCTCCAGAACCCACATAACAGACATAAAAGCCAGGTGAAATAGTAAATATCTGATATCTTGGTGCTATAATGGTAAAATTGAAGGTGGAGCAAAGAGCATCTCTAGAAGCTCCTTGGTCTAGATAATGTGGAGTATGTACCAGCGAATAATGTCTGTTGTCTCAGACAAGGTGTAAAGCAAAGACCTGTAGGATCTCTGACATCTGCACAATTACAACGCCATGTGTACTCGTGCTCTCCCTTTTTGTCTCTCTCTTCACACACACACACACACACACACACACACACACTGAGGGGTGCTGAAAGGGAAAGAGAGATACAAATTATAGTAAATGGAGTCAGATCAATACATGAAAAGTTTTTACACATAAAACATACAAATATTCTTTTTTCATACAGATGAATACTAGAATATTCTATATAACATTAGATAATTCTATACAATTTTCTTTTGTGGTTAAATTTGGTTATACCCTTTCTGTTTCTCTGTGTTTTCCTAGTCCAAAAGCATTATTTTTTTAATTGAAAAATTTATTTTAGTTTGTAACATTTGCTTTAAAAAACAAACAAACAAAACAAAACAACCAGTAGGCCATGGAACAGGACAGGTCACAAGCCTATGTTCTAGTTGCTGTTTTTTCACTCCAGGAATTTAAATATGGGAGACAATATTCGGAAATAGAAATAAAGTATTATCTAGAGAGTGTTACTAGTTTTTTTGTTTGTTTGTTTTTGTTTTTTTTTTTTCTTTTTTTACTGAGACAGAATTTCTCTCTGTAGCTGTTGCAGTCCTGGAACTTGCTTTGTAGATGAGGTCACCAGGGGCTCACAGAGGTCCACCTGCCTCTGCCTCTGCCTCCCCGGTGCTGGGACTAAAAGCGTGCGCTCCTACTGCCAGATAGTTGCCTAATGTTTTTCTCCCTTGTAAAAATGAACTTTCTATTTAAAAGAAAATTTATTATTTAGTACGTCCCAACACTGTTATGCCCAGTTGAGTCCCCCTTCTCTATTCAGTGAGGTTAATTAGAGTCATGTATCTATATTTATTCACCCAACACTTATTTGCATATTGGGATTTTACAATGGAAGGTGCGTCTACGGCACTATTGAAACATGGGTTTATATAATTAATGCAAATGAAGCTCAGAAAAAGTTACATCCAGATGAGTATGGTGGTTCACAGCAATGCCTCTCGCACTCAGGAGGCAGAAGGGTCACTTTAAGATTGAGGCGAACTGGACTGCATTGTGCGATTCTGACTAACATAAAGAAATAAATGTCAAATTCATCCTTAGAAAGTTTGTTACTTTCAACCAAGAATATTAAGATTGAAAACATGAAAGTGGTGAACAGAAATAAAGTTTAACATAAAGAATGTTAGTCAGTTTCTAATTATAGTAATCAGAAATTAAGTGAAAGCCATATATACAAATTTAAACTGAAAAATCATGTTTTAGATAAAATACTAACTTAACAGTAAAAATTGACAGGTATAACATGAACAATATACTCTTTATGTCCTCATTTTACAAAAATTACTTCATTTCTCTCTCTATCTCTCTCTTTTAGAGTATGTTTGAAACCCAACAAACACTTCAAGCAACTGCTATAACTTACTTCTATTTTAGATATTTGGTATCATTTGATTTTCATTCATTATTACATCAAATCATGAAAAAAAAGTATTTTAACCTTAAAGAAGTTGAAAAATGTTCAGCAATATGAGCATAAAACAGTGCCACAACATTTTAAGAACAAAAGTCACCATTATGAATTTATAGCATGTACTAAGTCCAGCATATTCCAAGAGTTTTAATATTTATTGGTAGTATTTTTAATATAAAAGACTATTGCCAGTGCCCTGGTCTAATGGAGTCCTTTCTAGATTCTGAGCATTTCACTCAAAGAACTGACCTAATGGCCCACACAGATTGGCGGAAGTAGCAGAGTAAATTTATTTAAAGTGATTAACAGGGAGGGGATATACTGTCAGGCTGGCACCGAGCCAGGGAGTGAGGTAACACAGGGACCTCAGATTACAGCCTGCAATCTTTTTGGGTTGGATGGATGGTTTTATATTTTGATTGGTAGATTAGGTTATATATTCATTTGTCTTACTGTGATGTCCTTTCCAATAAGGCATCTGATTGTAATCATATGGATATGAAATTATGCGCAGTGATAGGACGATGAAAGAGGGATTCTCCTTCAGATTTTATTTGGAGGACATAGTTTGCCTTATTGTGTATGCACCCCAAAATCAATTCAGGCTGAACAAGTCTCTGTATTCTTTACAGTGCTACCCTTTGGGAATTTCTGTGAATATAAATAATCCAAATGTGATCATCATTAGAGATGGAAGAGCATGTGCTGTTGTTCTAGGATGTGAGTTCTGATGTAGGGGTGGATCCCAGAGTGTTCTGAGGTTGCTTGGGGAGTATGTGTGCAAATAGTGAGTGAAGATGAACATCTGGGCTGCTAAGAAAAGAGGGAAGTGTACAGATCTCAAACCAAGGAAAAGCCAGGTTACTAAATTAATCCCTATGCCCGCCTCCCTCATGATTTAACTATCCTTACATTGCTAATGACCTTCACAGAGTTCCACCTGCCTCTGCCTCCTGAGTGAGTCACTATATGCCTGGGTATCATTTGCTCTTGAAGGAGTATGAGTTAGAGATAGAGTCTGTAGATGCCTTAATTTTTGTGTCCTTTCTAGTGTGTCATAGAAATAATGATTAAAAACTGTATTTCATGGTAATAAAGGTGTATTTGATGGATATTTTAGTAGAGGGAAGATACATACCCTCACCTAGATCTGAAAACATTTTCTTCCTAAAATGCAAAGACTTTGAGTTTAATGTTTTCATGGGAAACCATTCCTTAATATTCTATTTCAGATTTCAGAAGAAACTTGTCTTAATTAGGAGACTTAAAATTAGAGAATTTTAAGAGAAAAATGGGACTGAAATGGTACATTTCAATATCACATAGAAGGAGTAGGAGTTCCCTTGAAGGGATGGGCCAGAAAAAGGATGAAAAGCGAAAGGCCCTAGAAAAGCAATGTATGAAAAGAAAATTCATGAGAATTTCTGGTCTGTACTGTAAAATGTCTAGTGGAAAGAAAACAGCTTGTATGGTCAAATGGAATTGTTTTTTTTGGGGGGGAGGAAGGTGGGAAGTAAACAACCAAAGTGAAATTATCACTAAAATATTATGTAGAATCTGCCGTTGCATTTCATATAAAGAATAGAAGAATATAAAGAATATACTTAACACTGATGAAATTAACTCCTCTTGGGTAGATTTCTTTTTTCTTTTGAGTCGCTTAGTATATAACTTGAGTATATTTTTAAGTCTAGAACTTATAATGCTTTGCAGGCTAGCTTTAAACTGACAATTTTTTTATCTCAACCTTCAGAAATCTGGATCACTGTTCTGTGCCATCAAAGCAGACTTTAAAAACAAACAACCACAATTCCTAAACTTAATCTTGACCCTGATTCATACTGTTTAAATGTACAGAGGATAATTTTTAGTTGGAGATTATACAAAAGCAGTTCCTCAAATTTCTCCCAAGAAGGTAAAGAGAATGGGGTACAGGGCTTTAATCGATCAACATGGCTACTCTGGCTGAAATACACACACACACCCTTAGTACACACCTCTAATCCTTAAAATGAAGGGAAGGTTAGTTTGTAAAAGGAAGTGCCAGTATTTGAAATGACAGATCAGAGAAAGATTTAACAGGGTGGGATATTCTCAACTCTCATGAGAATAGACAGGAAAGAGAGTTGACTTAAGAGAGCAGGGCAGAGAGGGGAGCTGGCAGTTCATATCAGTTCAGTCATTTCAGTGCAGGGGAGTTGAGTTTGTGACAGTTCAGTTCCTGGCATTTCAGTTCATGGAGTTCAGAGGCAGTTTTACTGGAAGAATTTTACAGAGCAGTTTTACTGGGACAGTTTTACAGAGACAGATTGAAGAGAGAACAAGCTAGACACAAGTGAAGACAGATGGACCAGAGAAAGAGAAGGGGCCAGAAGATTAGAACAGATTGCTAGGATTAGTTTGAGGCCAAGCAGAGCAATTCAATCAGAGGCTAAGATAAGCCAGTTTGAATCAGTCAGTTGGAGAGGAGTTTGAGCCAGAACAGCTGAGTTGAGCCAGTCAGCAAGAGTTCAGAAAGACCTAGAAAGGGTGAGCTTATTCAGCAGTAAGTTTCAGAGGCTGAAAACATTCTAGGCCTAGATTGTACAGAAGCTAGAAGTTTCCAGGACCTGGCCTAGGCTAGCAGATGGACAAAAAATACTTTTACATCATTTACAGAGTGAAAAATATAGAGTTGCTGAAAGGTTTAGGTAATCTAATGGTTCCCAGTGACTCTTTGACCTCTAAATTTTCTTATATTACTTTGGTAAGTTGTATGGAAATAAAATAATTGTATTTTGCTGTCTTTTCTTATCCTCCTCACTAAATTCTTTATCAGAAGTTCATAGATACATGTAGCCCAAGCACTAAATTTCTTCTGTTAAAATAATGTATTTTACTTATTGCCAAATTTACCTATCAACTCTACATCTATAACTTTTTTGAATAACCAAAAACTTAAGACCATTTGTCTTGGTGCATTGTGCTATCCAAATTTGATAATAAGTTTTCCTATTTAACCTGTTTTTTTCTTTTAATTTTTCCCTATTATTTTTTATAAGCCACTTCTTTTCTGGCACAGAGAGTTCTTGGAAATTATCGTTTAAGCACGTGACTTTGGTAACCATAGCCATATTCTCAGCTAACTATAGTCCAGATATTTAATTAAATATCTTAAAATAGACCTCTAAAAGGAAATTCAGTATCATCCCTGACAAATTAATTCTACTTTGTTTTCATAAGCAGATTAGTGGTAATCCAATTAATAGAAATAATAAATAAATACAATGGCAGTTTCAGACCTTCATCATTTTTTTTTCTCCACCCTACCTACCAAATTCTGTAAATTCATCTTCAGAACTGGTCTCTGCAATCACTTGAGTGGTTCTCGTAACTAATGTCTCATGTGAATCATATCAGTGTCCTCCTCATGAACTTTTTACTTCCCTGTTATGTTTTTAAATTGTTTATGAAGTTATGCCACACAAAGAGGTTTAATTGAATTATTCTCTACTAAAAATATATTAACTGATGCTTGACAGAGGCCTCGGCTGATACAGTACTTTCCAGGTAAGTATGAGAACTTTTTTTTCAGTCCTCTGCCCTCAAGCACACATAAGTGTGGATCTATACCCTTAGCAGTGGAGGCAGAAGGACAGACAGGCAAACAATGTAGACCACTGTCCAGAAACCCTAGTCCAAACAATGAGTTCCAAATTCAGTGGGACACCTGTGTCAGAATGTATGATATCCAGAAATTACATAATTCGTACTATGTAGACCTTTCTTTTCCATGTACATGTGTACTGTAACAGAACATGAGCATGTACACACATACACACACACAAACCATTTATGTTCCTCACTTGGACCAGATCATAAGAAAACATCTATGCATCATGGAACAGTCCTTATTTATTATTGCTTTATATCATCTAAAATAGTAATGATACATATTCAATGAATTTTTGTTGAATGTAAAATTGTTATCTGGGTTTTCTGAAGATTTGAATAGCAACTTCAGGCAATATACAATAAAAGAAAGCTTGTCTTAAAGATCACTAAACTCATATATTTTTAATCAGCTTTATGTAATCACATTTTTTAACAGAGGAACTTGTAATTCTTTGTTCAGTGATGAAACGCTGCGAGAATATTTTATGTCACTAAGAGATATAACGTATGGGGAGTGAGCATTTTGACTTCCAGAGCTTCTAACTTGTTCCTAACACCTGACCCCTTATTAAATACTGACTAAGTCAAGTAAACATTACTGACTTCAATGACTGAGAGGACTAATCATACACACTATATTTTAAAAATGAAGGCAGTGATTCACGTTCCTCTGACTAGCTGATATATTCTGTTATGCCTAATTATTGTGCTTGGCAATCTGCTTTACCAAGTGAGTTCTCAGGAAAGGAGAAAAGAAAATGACAGGTGTGACAAAGAAAGAGTGAGGCAGAATTTCAAAATGAAAAGCTGTTAAGTGACTTCTAAAGGTTTATGACGAACATAGTATTTTATATCGTTTCCTTTCCGCTATGATTAAGTGGATAAAAATTTCTACAGAAAAATAATGGTTTGTCTATAAGAAATTTTCTTTTGGACGCATAGGCACAAATCATGATAAGTTTTCAAAAATGAGCAACAATAAATTTTAAGTTGACTCAGCAGCAGTTAAGAGTACTCAGAAACTTGGGCATAAATTCATCACATATATGTCAGCCAATTATAAGCCAAACTAGCAAAAGTCAGAAACCTTGAGTGCAAAAAGAAGCATAATAATAAACTATTTCACCATTTCATTACGTAGAGTAGAGTAATACCTCTGAGTATCATAATGTGCAGTTTTGGGTATGGCCTGGGAAAAATCCAATGACTTATACATCTATTGCACATCTATTCAAAGTGGAAGCTATGTTCAGCACGTCATGCACACGACTAACATCTTATCCTTTACCAATAACTACGAAAACTATACATAAGTAAACTTTATGAATAACCCAACAATATGAAGACTGTAAAATCAACCTTTAAGAAAAAGATCCTTCTGGGTTTACTTAAAAGTTATTATTGCAGTTAAAAGACAGGAAGATAGTTTGGATGTCTTCCCTTCTTACTTAATCATACTAGCAATCTCAGGCAGACCTAAATGCTTTCTGTAGTTATTGATTTCCTTTGTAGAAACCAACTGAAGTATATCATGGCATCATTAGCAGGTAGTGCCGTGCCTCACAGATTACATGCTGACAGAATTTACTAGTGAAATAAGAGTTTCAGATGCAGTGGCCATTTGCTCAACTAATTGTAGCTACTGTGTGCACTTTAGTGCATGCAGCCTCTGCAAAAACTGCACTTAATGAGGCCATTAGTCATTTTCACATATTATTCCCCTAATTCCCTTCTATATTCTTTAAGACCCTAATCAGCAAAATCATTCACAAAACCACTTCTTAAAAGGAAACAGTTCACTCGAATGTAGTATCAAAAGGACTTAAGTGTTAAACCATTAATGTGCATATCCTGAATCTCTAAATGGGAGTCAACCCCATGTATCTCTTCAGTAAATAATAATAATGACCTTAATAAGGCAGTCTGCATATTTGATGAGTTCTTAATGTAAAGCATATTTCCTAATATAGAAAATACACCACAAGCAATCTTTCACTTCTGGTAATTATCTTCCCTAGAATCTGTTGAGCAGGAGCTTCCAAGTGAATGCTCATGAATTATACATCAAATTCTTTCTGGAAATTCCCACATCCAAAAGACTTAATACTGAATACGAAAAGACATGCAAATTAACTCTAGTACAGGCATTAAAAGTATATAAATGTTGGCCAAAAGGTTAAGCATCTCAATGAAAAGAGAGAACAGCAATTCAAAAGATTTTAATTCAAGGCCCAGCAGTAACAAATATAGAGCTCCAAATACAATGATCTCAACTCAAATTTTTAGAAGAATCATGTTTCTATTGTGAGATCCCACACAAACAGTATTCCTTCCTACTAAAGCTATTATGAAAAAAAGATTAGCAAATCTAAAGACAATGTAATGGTCACATAAACACTATATTTTAAATAACACAAATACTTTTAATGCTAGATTTTATAATTTTTTTCAACAACATTGAAAATTTAATTTACTTTAAAATATTCCCATGGGAAAATTTGCTATGAAACTTTAAGTGTTACTGAGATGTGTTTACTGTAATTCCTTTTTTAAACACTGAAAATTTAAATAACTCAACTGAATATTCATATACCCTTACCTGACCATAGTATAAATATGGGGTGTGTATGCATGTATGTGTCTGAACAGAACATTAAACTTAACTGTAATGTCACCATATATTCTGAAAACTTATGACAAGTGGCTAGCCCCAGATCTTTCTTTCTTAAGCTTACTATTCTATTATCTTCAGTAACTCACACACGTTAACATTTAAATGCCCCCACGTGTAAGCCATTCTCTCTGTCCCAGATTCTGTTTTCACACAGATGTTAGAAGAGTGTAATTTGAATACCAAATTTGTATCACACTTCTGCAATAATTTATGGAAGAAAACCTACACTCTTTCTTTTTTAGTCTAAAAGACTACATCAAATTTGTTTATGGATGCAATCCAGTCTCATTTCTCCTAGCCCAATAATAAACTATTTTATGCTTATTTTCTTTGCAGGTATTCTTTTTCTGGGATCACATACATTTTTCTCCTTACCCTCTCATTAAAACATATGCATTTCAAGACATATGAAATTAATACATATATATATATGTAGTGTGTTTGATAATCTACTTCCCATATTATGTTGCTACTATAATGTTGAATTGAATATTTATTTTCTTTCTTATTAGTCTAAAAATCTACTTATTATAGGACAATGTTTATTTGATTTTTGGAACACTACTATCCACCAGAGCTTAAGGGATATGGTTGATATATTGTAAATACTACATTAATTGTACTAAATTGATATTTTCTAGCTCAGCACACATACATAATAAAGCCAAACAGGAATAATCCTAAGCATATCTAGAGAACATGTCAATTCTTCTTTTGATTGCTTTCTTGTTATAATGGTTGTTTTAAATATTAGTATTATCAAGTGGTTGTTTTTCGTAATATGCTATAATGCTATTCAACACAACGCATTTTCCGTTTGCAGAAATATGTTCAGATATGAGAATTAACTTTTTACATATCAAGAGACATGGGAAGATTTCTTCTAGTTTTTTTGTACAGTTTGTGGTTATTGAATACAAATGGCCCCCATAGGCTCATAGATTCAAATGCTTGATCACCAAGTAGTGGCACTACTAGGAGGTGTAGCCTTGTACGGTTAGGTGTGGCCTTGTTGGAAGAAGTATTCCTGGGGGTAGACTTTGAAGTTTCAGAAGCCCGAGCCAGGTCTACAGGCTTTCTCTCTTGCTGCTGCCTGTGGATCCAATGTAAAACTGTCAGCTACCTCTCTATCACCATGTTTGTAGGCATGCCACCATGCTCACCACCATGATTACAGTCTACTAATCCCCTTAAACTGTAGGCAAGCCCTTATTAAATATTTCCCTTTATAACATTTGCCATGGTCATGCTGTCTTTTCACAGCAATAGATCATTGACTATGACATTGTAGAAGGAGTTTCAGGAAATAATTCCATTTTCATCTAGAAAATTTTGCATTAAGATTTTTTAAATCTACTTTCTGTTCCTTTAGCTGAAGCATTTTTAATTTACATACATCATTTGTGTTCTGTTCAAACAAAATTAGCTTAGAGATTCAACTGCCTTAACTGTTACTATTAAAAAGTTTCTAATATATAGATTTGGTTTGATATTTGAGTAGGTAATCTCATGTCCTGTCTTTTGAAGTATTTTTCTACATTTTTTAGAATTTGTATATGTGTTCTTGGATTTCTGTATGTGTGCGGGGCTCTGCTGGATAAGGTGAAGTGAGTCATCTCAGGAGAGCCAATTATTTGTGCTTGGTCTATGATGATAGAATCCCTTTTCTCAGCAGGGTTTTAAAGTCTCTCCTGATCTGGATAATCCCAGTTCCTGCAAGGAGCATGGCATGATGGTCAGGGAGATTACAGGCCAGATCCCTCCCTGAAAAGGAAACTGCTCTAGGAAGCATTTAGGAATTTCTAGAAATGCCCCATTCTGATAAAAATCTTAGTCCAGCAGTGACCATCAGTTGTACTTGGAGATTCCGCACAGGATAATTAAGTTCTGTATTTTTCTTCTTGTTGAAGAGCTTGGGTGACTCCATTTTGAGATGAGAAGCCATCTTGTGCACACCTGTGACCAGGGGCTGAACTCAAGTACCAAGAAAAATCACAAAATGTACACTTGGCAGAAAACAGAGTTCTCTACCAACAGCTTCCAGGAAATATCACAGAATAAACACTTGGTAGAAAATAGAGATAATTTTCCTGGCAACAACCAATCAGAATTGGGTGGGAAAATTCTCTTCAAGGTTCCATATGTAGTTTAGAAAAATACCAATTTTAGTTAAGTTTCAGCTAAAGGGACACCACACCCCTATGACTTTTACCCAATCCTGTAGCCAAGACAAAGAAACCATAGCTTGCGATTTTTCCCTTTAAAAACACTGTTTACCCAGAGCTTGGGGTCCCACTTCTCTACTACTGAGTTAGTGAGACTTGGGTTCCAAGTTCAATCACTCTCTCAATAAAGCTCTCTTGCTTTTGCATCAGAGTCATGTCCTGGTGGTCTCTGAGGGTCTTGTGATCTGGACATAACATTATGATAGAATCATTTAACTACTCTTGACTCCCTGGCCCCAGCTAATCAAACACATTTCCCTTCGGAATCCCTTCCTCTCCCCAGTGTTTATATTGCTCTTGATTTCACATGAAAAAAAAAGTTTGTGCTTTGTCACTTCGAGACCATGTGAGATTCGTCATTCATCCTATGCTGGGCCTATTCTCACTGGGTCTGCCTCCCAGACCCTTGGCAGGGGCCTTGCCAGGCCTGTGTCTTGGCTACAAGCTTACCAGGCATGACCTTTGGACCCCACCTTTGCTGTGCTCAGCATAGCAGCATCACCAAGAGCTGTAACACTTTGGTATCTGCCATAAGCTTTGGAAAACTATACCTTCAACTGCCACCAGCAATCTCATGCTAAAGGAGCTAAACTGTAACTCTGTGGAAAACCTTTTCCATATCCAGCTTAACACACGCAGGCCTCACCCTAAGGTGCTCTAGCTGCTCCTGAGAAAAATGGAATCACTCTCTATGTCTGGAAGCCAAATTCCAGAACCCCAGCCAAGAAATGGAGAACAACATAAGTGTTCTGGAAATCAAAGAGATCATCAGAAATAGATCAAAGGACAACTTTCAAAATGAATTTTCTCTTTCCTCCTTATGAACATTCCTTTTCTAAACCCTGCCTTTAACTCCACCCAAACTGGCACTTTTAAGGATGCTTTATGTTCTTATTTGTTCCATTTTTAAGCATTTTATGTAGTTATTGTCACTGTCACAAATGAAGCTCCATTTTCAGGGTAATAGAACAAATTGTTATCCTATTTGTTTTCCCTTCTTTAAATCGGTCCTATTCTGATTACTCTGCAGGAATACACTAAGAATGTTTTTTACCAATGTAAATATTCTTCAATGTCTTTTCTATTTTTGAGTACCAGACACAGATGTTCTAGTTCCACTTAAATCTCCCAGAATGACTTGTTATATTTCCCAACTACATCACCTAACCTAACCTTTACTTAGTGAAGTTCATAAATAAGGTGTCACTTGGTTTCATATTCTCCACTTAAGACATGCAAGACCAGTTTATTATGAGTTGGGGCTTTCAGCCAATATGCAGAAAGGAATAAAAGTACACTAAAAAGCATGGAAAAGAGAAGTAGAATATCATAGACTCTTCCATGAGCATAAGCTTTACTCTGGATTTTCTTTCTCTGAAATCGTGAAAAAGTATGTTCATTTTTTTAATGGTAAATATTCTTTCATGTTCCTAAAGGGAGCTAACATCTCAACTGATAGCTTATGTCCTAGGCAAACTATGTTCCATAGAAACATGTGCTTTGGCCATCCCATCTTTGTGAATGAAAGTTCTTCTGTGCATAGAACACACTTTGTCCATTTACGAGCACATATATTTTTTCTCTTCTTTAATATTTTTTTAGATTTTAAAATACTTAAATAATCTTCTCCTTCTCATTTCTCCCTTCAAACCCTCACATGTATCTCCCATTGCTCTTTTTCAGATTCATGGGGTTCTTTTTCATCTTTTACTGTCCTATGTATATGTCTCTGTGTGTGTGTGGTTCTGAATATATAAGTACCCATGTTTATTTTGAGTTTGCCTTTTCTATAACAACAATAGCATTTCTCAGAAAAATTACAAAATTTCTCATACATTGCAATCTTTTAAATTTGTGAATATCAAAACAAAATAGAGTAGCCATTATCTTTTCAATAATCTGTCATTAGTGCTTTTAGAAACTGAAGATAACAAATATAATACTGAGACCCAAATATCATTTAAAGTGTTTTGAAACTTATTTCCAATATAACAATAATATTCTATGTATTTCTACACTTAATTTTGTTTATTCATAATCAGTTACTAATAAGGAGTTTGTTTGATTTTTATATTATAGATAAATGGATAATGTTGCACTAAAGCATATATTTGTTTGTATATATTCTTCTTTTTAGTCTGAATTTTTATTTATTTATTTTACATCCTGATCATAGCTCCCTTTCTCTTCTCCTCCTGGTCACACCCTCCTTCCCTGTTCCCCTATATCTTCTCTTCTACTCCTCAGAGAAGGGGAACCTCTTACCCTCCCACCCCAGGATGTTAACTTGCACCAAAACTGAGCAACTGAGCGCACCCCCTTCCCCTGTGTCCTGACAAGGTGGTCCAGCCAGAGGAAAGTGATAGAAAAGCAGGCAACAGAATCCATGTAAGAGTCAGTCTCTGATGAAACCTGATAAGCTAGGGTCAGATGGAAGGGGAGGAGTGTTGTGTCCGAATCACGATACCCCAAAAGACCACCACCAGGAGCTAAGTCCGTTGCAAACCACATGAGGATCTTTTTATTACAAATTACAAGGTGCAGCTCAGGCTCACACCCCCCACTGCTGAAGTGGAGAGACCCATTCTCAGGTTAGTTGGGGTATCTAAAGATTTTGGTCCCTCCCAGCATGCCCAAGGCAGGGGTGATTCCTGCCTGGCCAGCATCTATTGGTCAAAATGCTACATTTTGAAATGATTGGATATAGAAAGGTCCCCAAACTGTTAATGATCTGGTGTCCGTCCTTAGGGGGATGGGCCAGATTCCTAGCAACTGTATCTCTAGTGGGTGGGGAAAAAATGCAGTATGGCAGGTTCTTCCCCTCAGGGCATTACTGGACCTCACCCAACTAGTTTAGACCTTAAACTTTAATAATAACAGCTGATTCTTAATCTTTTGGTCTCTCAGGAGGACCTCCCTTATCAGTGGACTTGGAGAGGGACATGGGAAGAGATGATGGAGGGAGGGTGGGATTGGAAGGGAATGGGGGAGAGGGGCTACAGCTGGGATACAAAGTAAGTAAATTATATTTAATACAAAAAATAAAAATTTGATAAAAAAAAGGTCAGTCCTTGTTCCCTGTACTAGAAGACCCATATGAGTACAGAGCTGCCCAACAGCTACATCTGTGGAGGGGGCCTAGGTCTCTTCCATGCATGATCTTTTGTTGGTGCTTCAGTCTCTCCCTTCCCCCACCTGTTCCCTGGCTAGTTGGCTCTTTTGGTCTTCTTGTGGAATTCCTTTATCCTCTGGGTTCTTCTATCCTTCCCCTACTCTTTCACAAAGCTTGCTGCATTCTATCCAATGATTGGTTGTTGGTCTCTGCATCTGTTTCCTTCAGTTGCTGAGTGGAGCAACTCAGACGACAGCTATGCTAGGCTCCCTTCTGTTAGCATAACAAAGTTTTACTGTTTATTTTGGTTTTTTATATAGTTAAGAGTAAAATTCCTAGATGACAAAGCGACTGTATATTTAACTCATAAAGGAACTTTTAGCTGGGTAACTAGACTACCATAGTGTACATTGCTCCTAGTAATAAGTGAATTGTTTAAATTCTCCACATCTTCATAAACACTGAATAGATTTAATTAAGTATTGACACAGTGAGTGTGTGAAGCACACTAGTAGGTAAACTTGGAAAGTACTATGCCAAGAGAAAGAATTCCAACATAGAAGATATTTTTGTATTCTATTATTGTATAAATAAATCCAGAGAAATAAGAAGTAGATCTTGGAGTTCAGAGATTGGAATTTGAAGTAAACTAAAAAATATGCATATTTGTTGTTTGCCTCTGTGGGGACTACAAGAATATCCTGTGAAACGATGTACTCTTTAAGCAATTCAGTTATATAAATTTTATAAAAATTTCATCAATTATACATCAGTGAAAAACAAAACTTATATTACCCTCTGACTGAAAACTTCTGGAAGGCCAGCTATGTTGCTGATGAGTGATTACAAGAACATAAACTTAAGAGAGTATCAGAAATATACAGGCAGATATGGAGGACTCAGACAAGTATCCTAAAAAGCCTATTTCCTTTTCCATGGAAAAAATAAAAGGGAAGCCAAACTCATGTACAACATTGAAAGTGAGATAATTAGAAAAGTTGGAAGTCCCCAGGGCTGTGTAAAACATGCAGCTTCTGAGGGCCTTGATGAATTCCTAAATACGCTGTCTCTTTTTTTCTTGATAGTAAATGTTTGCCTCCTTTCAATAAAATGGCTCTTTTGGCTTTGCCTTCTGTCTTTCTCAAATTTTAGTATTTTTTATTTTCTAGACAGTTAATTCTTTGTTTTCTGAATCAAAACTGATTATCACCCACCCCTATTAAATTTCTTGGATGTTCTACTACTATCTGAGAAGATGCTTCCTCAAGTTCAATGGAATTGACTAGAAACTGAAAGAAAGGACTCAGGAATGACAGTGATTATCTGGCATCCTGTAATCCTTTTCCAAAGGGAAGATGCCCTGGCTGTGGATGAGATACTCAGTAATTCTTACTTTCTGGTGGGTCTTAGAAAAATATGAGGCCTAATCTCTGGAGCAGGAACAAATTTCTCAACAAAACTGGCTTCTAGGCAACCAAAAATGGGCTTAGAAGACCAGTCATTATCTAAGAGGCATTGGCTACTGTCTTCAGAGAAGACAATATGTTTTAATCTCCTGGCTCCTACCCATTCTCTGATTCATTCTGTCTTTCTCTGTGTCAAACTTGTTCTCTGCAAGCCGTCTCTGTAAAACTGTCCCAGTAAAAATATCTAGGTTAAAAAAAATGAAAAAATAAAAAAAACCCTCAATATTATCTTCCTCACTGTTAAGTAGCCTCTCTTTCCTGCCCTGTTCTCATGAGAGTTGGGCATATCCTATCTCTGACTCACTCTGTCATATCTTTCTCTGATTCATCACTTTGTCTGGTCCTCAATTAGATGTCACTCACAAGCATCGCTGCTTCCTTCTATAAACTAAATTTACCTCAATTTCTTGGTATTACATGTATGTACTAAGGGTATGTCTATATTCCTATGTGGTTTTACTGTAATCCAGTGTGTGTCTGCATTCCAGCCAGATCACATAGACCTTGAAGGTCTTTGGATGTGAGCCCTTGCCAGAGCAGCCATGTTGCTGGATTAAAGTTCCTTTACAACAATCCATTTCTACTGTTTCTAAAGTCACCACTCAGTGTCTTCTCCAACACTGGGCAAAATTAGAATCTCAGAATCTAAGAAGGATAGAGCCTTCTTAGCAGAGTCAAAAAATTACAAACTAAAGTTTCCAGAAGATGCAAGATGGTCCCTTTGAGTGATTTATTTTCAGATAAATAAATCAGTGATCACTTTGGTCTTTGGGAAAGAAGGACAACACACACACACACACACACACACACACACACACATAGCAACCCTTTTGATTCCTCTTAGCTGACATACATTCACTGTGGAGAAAGTAAAGCTCCGATAGTGTCCTTTACATGAGCTCCTTTTAGGAGCTCTGTTGGCAGACACTCAAAGACTGATTCGATGTACATAGTTTTAAGAAGTTATTTGGTCTCTCCAAGGCAAAGCAAGGAACATTTCAAGCTAAACATTGATAAAGGCAGTTCTTCTGTCAGCGGGACCCTGGCTGG
This sequence comes from Meriones unguiculatus, assembly GCF_030254825.1. Lineage (NCBI taxonomy): Eukaryota > Metazoa > Chordata > Mammalia > Rodentia > Muridae > Meriones > Meriones unguiculatus. The sequence continues at coordinate 20,402,483 of NC_083362.1, read as the reverse complement.
CCCTGCGTGTACACTCCATATACACACAGTATTATAAAGTAAAACTAAATCAGATGTTGTGCATTTCAAATGAAGTGTTCTGTCTCTCAAACTATTCCGAAAGAGAAGAAAATGCTTTCTCATTTTTTCTCAGCCCCAACAGAACACAGCAGATAAGATTCATTCAGACAAGTCTATGCAGGTTATAAGGAAGACAGATGCTTTGGGTTCAGTCTTTGTTGCTAGACTAAAAATCAAGTTTCCTGTCCAAATATAAGTTCTTTCTTGGTTCTCCAATCCATCTAAAGATACCTTTTGGTATTTTCATTTTAACAGAAGACCAGGTGTCTGTTATAAATAGATTATATTTATGAATTGTCTTGTACTGTTTAAGCTCACTGAGAAGCTGCTCTGAATTTGGTTTCTGGCCCTCCCACAACCATGTTTTTCTCAGTGTCCTCCAAAGCACAGGTCCTGGGTAAGGCCAGTCCCCAAACTCTGTGACAAGGAAAAGAAAACAAACAAACAAAAAAGTCCAAGCATAAAGGTATTTTGTTCTTCCTGAAGGAGAAGTAAGGTGAAAATTATTTCCAACAGAAGAGGCTGCTGTTTATCATATATTATAAAGACCTCTATACTGAAAGAAGCTCATGGGATGCTCATTCATGGACAGAACAAAGAAGACTTTCTGCTTAGGAATTTCTCAATAGCTCCAGTTGAAAGACATAACTCAGCATCTCCAATGTAGTAAATAGTGTTACAGGACTTTATTACTTGATTCCTGGGGGAGGAGGGATTGTAAACATAAATTTATTGGTGTTTTGATGTATAACTTCAGCTTCCCCTAATCTGTTACTTACATTCATCCCAAAGTATTGCTAGGGTGTATGATTCTCAGTGGTCTACAAAAAGCAACCTCAAAAACTTAGAACAGCAGATGGGGAATCTGATCATGAAAAAGTGCAGAATAAAGATCAGGCAAACCTGGAAGCTCTTTCCAATCCCTACTCAGGCCTCTGGGAGAAAAAGAAACCATTCAAAACAGTCTACCAATAAAATTCTTATAAAGGCTAGTAAATGTTAGGAAGGTGGGAAAACAGGGAATAGCAGCTTCAGACTCCTATCATAGTTACAACAAAATGAATGATTCTCTTTTATTCTCTAAACCAAAATTACATGACTGTACAGATTTTCAGTTCTGTGTGTGTTTTTTCACCCCTTAAAATATTTGTACAGATAATTTGTTCCATTACTCTAAGTTTGTCATTAAGATTCAACTTTCTCTTAACAGGTAGATACTGCATTCTGAATTCTCTTCTGAACAAAAGAACTGCCATTTTCATGAGTGTAGTTATTCATCCTTATAAAATATAATCATATCTGAGACTTATTTCTATTGATATTCCTTCACAGAACATTGGGGTAGTTGACAGAGCCTTTAGAGCATTGATTGAGTATCAAGCTACTGCACTTGTGGTTTGGAGAAGAACTAGACTGTAAAGGTGGGGAAGACTAGGAACATATGAGAAAGTCACCAGTCATACTTAGTAAAAACGTTTCAGGTACACCTGCTTTCTGGGCTAACACATGGTCTGTAAGTAATCCTAACAAACTTATATGGTTTCTTGTGGGGGAATTTATGAGGAGGGAATAATGAGAAAATAATGTGCAGTCCTCAGGGAGAAATTTTTCTCAAAATTTGAATAAAATTTGAGTACAAATTTGGTAAATTGTAAATTTGATTTTAATATTATTATGTCTCATTATGTTAATGACAAAAATTGTAATTAAAAATGTTTTGAATTGTAATAACAATGTTTTCTTAGTAAAGAGTTGTACATGAGGATAAAGATGGCTGTAGCTATTCCATAATAAAAAATTACTAAACAGATTTATTTTATAAAGTTCTGATCAAGTCACACAAATTATGTGTGTAAAAGATTGAGCTTACAGACAATGAATGTCATATTAAAATTTCTAAAGTCAAAATTCAATAAATTGAAGTCAAAATTCTGCTCAAAACAATGAAGGTATTAGTCTACACTCCACAATAATTATAAGGATTGTCCAAGAGAACAAAAATATATGTCTGATCAAACTTTATTTGCATGTTTAGTTTCTCCCAAGCTTTATCTCAGCATTATATAATAGTTAAAAGTACCACACTTGTATGACTTAAATTCTTAGTGATGAATAATCATACATGGAGGAGATAGTAATGTGGTTTAGAAGGTCTAAGAGAAGGAATATTTTCTCCCGTAAGCTCCAAGATGAATTAAGCCCCAAGATACTAAGGAACATCACCCACGATGTTCTGTAACTGTGGAGAGTAGCTTGTTCCCTTGTCCAGGGCAGAAATAGAATGCTTCCAGTGAATTCTAACGAATGACCAGTAAACAAAGAGGACAGTCAAAATAGAGGTGAAAAAACCCTCCATACTTCTCAACAAAGCCACAAATCAAGCAAAGCCTTTGACTTAATCATTCCTAGATGTACAACTGAATGAAGAAAGCCTTGAGGAGCTAGGGTTCTTTTAAAGCTCATGTGAGTAATGAGTCCATGTGAATTGTTCTGGCCTTGACAGAAACAAAAAAGTAATTAATTTTGGCCAACTTTATAATTGCAAACACCTACTAGGAAAGTATAAGAAAAGACTAAACTCAATTTTCCCTCAATGGGCAGCATTTGTTGTCAGTTTTGAGACTGGACTCTGAAAAAGAATTAGGTGGTATAATGAGGATGGATACAGGATCCTAAGAAAAATCACTTCCTTTGCTGAGAGACAAAAAGCAAAAGGGAAAGGCACATCCAGGGACAAACATTGAGGTGAGATGTTAAAAATATTGGGGTGACCATGGGGCTCAGTAAAACATGTGAAAAACAGTCTTACCAACTGCGGGTGTTCTCTCTAATTTCAAAACAAGTTGTCATGTCCTTTAAAAAGGAACTTTTCATTCTGTATTTCAGTCTTTTGTTTTTCCTGGACAGTATATTTTCTGCCTTCTCATAACTTCAAATTCACAGGTATCTGTCTGCATTCAAATTTGGGGTTAAAGGCATAAACAACTATATGGTCATAAAGAACTGTGGTTATAAACCCAGTAGATATTATTATGTCACAGGCTATATATATCATTATATGCAGTGATTTTCATGAAGTTTGATATACTAATATTTGCCCATAAATAGTTATGTCTTTATAATAGATTATTTTCCTTTTAGATATATACATACATACATTTATATATATATATACATACATACATTTAGATATACACATATACATATATATGTGTTTGTGTTTATATATATATATATAATATATATATAATAATCGTTCTGGCTAATTTTGATTGATATTTGATTCTTATATATGAGTATAGTCATAATTGGCATTGAGTTCTACTTTTATGGAATTCTGTTTCTAACCTATCATGTTGAGTGTGTTTGTGTTTGCCAGTGATGTGAGTTTATTAAACCAAGCAAACAAATGGGTCGTGACTTTTTAGAAAATCTCCATATTTCTGACTGAGCTCATTCCTCATTCAGAAGGGCAAACTGGATAAACATCAGAAGCAGGGCAAGACAAGACAGGCAACAGGATAGGAGCCTACAACAGAGGACCTCTGAAAGACTCTATTGATCAGGGTATGAAAGCAGATGCTGAGACTCATAGCCAAACTTTGGACAGAGTGCAGGGAATCTTACCAAAAAAGGTTGAGATAGAAACACCTGGAGGAGACAGGAGCTGCAAAAGGAGACCAACAGAGCCAAAAAATCTGGGCCCAGGGGACCCTGCAGAGACCAATACTCCAACCAAGGACCATGCATGGAGAGGACCTAGAACCCCTGCTCAGATGCAGTCCATAAGCAGGTCATTCTCCAAGTGGAGTCCCTAGTAAGGGGAGAAGGGGTTTTCTCTGGCATGAACTCAATAGCAGGCTCTTTGATCAACTCCCCTGGTGGGTGCAGCCTTGCTAGGTCTCAGAGGAAGACAATGTAGGCATTTATGATGAGACTTGATAGGGTAAGGTCAAATAGAAGGGGAGGAGGACCTTCCTATCAGAGGAATAGGGGAGGGGCATAGGGGAAGAACAGGGAGGGAGGGTGTGACAGGGAGGTGATGAGGGAGGGGGCTAGAACCAGGATACAAAGTGAATAAATTGTAATGAATAATAAATGAGTGAAAAAAAAGAAAAAAAGGAACTAAGACTATTCATATTCTTATATATATTTGGTTTATCATATTTATTAAATATAAAAATCATGTAAAGTTTATTGAAAGTTTTATAGTGCATTTCTACTTTTTTCTGATTGTTTTTAATAGTATGTGTGATTTCTTTTTGTTTTATTGATTTAATAAAGCATCATAATTAACTATTTCATGTCTCTATTTTATCAACTATTTTTAAAAAATATTTACTTTTCATTTATCTGCCTCTGTGCCCTGTGCATGAGGGTTCGTGTGGAAGCCAGAAGTGTGTTGCTCTTGGTGCTGGAGATATAGCTGTTGTGAGTCACCTGACCAAATTTTGCTGCTCTGGAAGAGGGAGAACTCTTGAGCACTGAAACAATTCTCCATCTCTTCATCAACCTCTTTTGTATGCACAAATATGTAGGTTTGTTTTCTTCACTCCACTGTAGAAGTCACAAGTTTGATCACAACAATATTTTCCTTTACAACTATCTGAATACAAGAATTTATCAATTTAGCCCAGCAAAGTAGAACAGGGATGTAATCCCAGCACTCAAGGAGGCAGAAACAGGCAGATCTGTGTGAGTTCCCAGTCAGCCTGGTCTACAAAGTGAGTCCAGGACAGCCAAAGCTACACAGAAAAAAACCCTGTCTTAAAAAGCCAAAAACCCAAAAACCAAAACCAACAAAAACAAACCAACCAAACAAACAAAAAGAAAACCAAAACAACAAGAAAAGAATTCAGCAATTTAATTTTCTTTATTTTATTATTTTATTTTATTTTATTTTATTTTATTTTATTTTACTAATTACACTTTATTCACTTTGTATCCCCCCATAAACCTCTCCCTCCTCCCCTCCCAATCCCACTCTCCCTCTCCCTTCTTCAAGTATGCCCCTCCCCAAGTCCACTGATAGTGGAGGTCCCCTCTCCTTCCTTCTGATCTTAATCTATCAGATCTCACCAGGAGTGGCTGCATTGTCATCTTCTGTGGCCTGGTAAGTTGTCATCTTCTGTGGCCTGGTAAATCTGCTCCCCCCTCAGGGGGAGGTGCTCAAAGAGCAGGCCAATCAGATTATGTCAGAGGCAGTCCCTCTTCCCATTACTTTGTAACCCACTTGGATAATAATTTTTATTCACTTTACATTCTTACTGTAGTCCCATCCCTCCTCCCTTCTCATTCCCACCTTATCTCCCTTCCTCTACCCCACTCCCCTTTCCTTAGAAAAGGGGTGCTCTTTTTCTCATCCACCCCAGCTCATCAGGTTGCATCTCAAGTGGACTCAATGGGAATTTTAAGTCTCCCTGATCTGGGTTATCTCAGGTTTTAAAAGGAGCCTCACAAAGCCCTCATGGCAGATTACAGGCCAGACTGACCCTTTCCTGATAAGGAGACTGCTCTTGCAAGCACCTAGGAATTCCTAGAAATGTCCCACCTTACTAAGGATCTTAGTCCAGCAGTGGCCTTCAATTAAACTTAGAGATGACCACCCAGACCCCAGGTTACTTAAGTACTGCATTTTCCTTATTGTAATAGGACAGTTAAGTATCCCTGACTCCCCGACCCCAGCCAATCAAACACATTCACGTTCAAAATCCCTCCCTCTCTACAGGCTTTATATTGCCCTTGACTCCACATGAATAAAGTTTTTCACTTTCTCACTTCATGACAATCTGAGATTGTTATTTATCCTCTGCCAGGTCATGTCTCACCTGGCATGCCCTCTGGGCCTGGGCCTCACCAGGCCTGGAGTCCTCAGCAGAGGATCGGGACCAAGAGCTCTAATACTTTGGTATTGTCATAGGCTTTGGAATGCCCAAGCTTCCATCGTCACTGGCAATCTCATGCTAAAAAAGCTAAACTGTAACACTCTGTTGAAAACCTTTTCCACACCCTAGCTTAGCTCACTTGGGCCTCATAGAAAAGTGTCTAACTACCCCCAAGAGAAACAGACCCTCCGTTCTCCATCTGCGAAGCCAAGTTCCAGGACCCCAGCCAGAATCCAGGCCCCCATCAAATAGAGAACGACAACTGTGCAGTCTGGAGTAGTACAGGCACAAGCCACAAGGAGATTTTTTTGCATGTGTGGTGGAGACAATTCTTGTATTGTTTCTGATGACAATACAAGAATATATATATGTATGTGTGTGTGTATATATATATATATATATATATATATATATATATATACTGGAGCAAAATTTTAAACTCATAGTTACCAGGCCATCTAGGGGCAAGACCATAATTTGAAATTTCTTACTTGCACTATTATTTGTGTGAGAGTGTGTACAGATAATTGAGCGAGGCCAGATTGTGTTTAGAGTGATGTGCAATTTCCTTAAATGCACTTCTGTAAATTCAGCTGCAAAGCCCTTTCTCTGTGCTGGGTCTTTCAGGTTTTATACTACACACCACTCATAAAAGAGGCACATAAAGAAAACAACAATCCTGGAAAACAAACTAAATAAAATGGCAGAAACAACAAAAATGATGAAAAATGAAATATTCATTTCATAACAAAGAAAAATGATGAAAAGACATATAAAATATGAAAAGATCAAAAACAGCAAAAAAAAAAAAAATACCAAGTAAGGATAAAATAGAAGGGAAAGTATGAAGATAACATAATTAAAATAAAATACAGAGGTAAAATAAAAATAACATAAAACATATTCATAACTTTTATTTTTTTATAATTTCATACATGTATAAAATGCATTCTTTTTATTGTAATCCCCTCATAATTTTTCTCACCAGCATTTTTCTCTTCCTCCCCTCAACTTCCTTCCTAACAAGCACAACTTCTGTTGTTTTGGTTTCTGTTCTCGTTATTTTAACTTTGATTGAGCATTTTCTTTGACAATTTTATGCATGTTTAATGTGCACTCTGATCACTGTAATTCCCTCAACAGTCTCTCCTCCACCCTGTTCACTTCCTTAGTCCTTTCTAACCATCTTTCCACATTCAAGCTTTTATTGTTGTGTTGTCTTGGTTTGGGTTTCTCTGTCTGGTTGTTATTCTTTTGCCAGGGTGACTATAATCTGTAGGATCACTGATTTGGATCTATCCTTTGAGCCTGATGAAATCATCTGTAGGTACAAAAAGGAGGACGATGACTGTCCTCAAATACATTTGTAGCCCAAAGCTCAAACCCTTCTTTGAGCCTTGACACAAGGCTGTGGACAGGTTCCCTCTTGCGTACCTCTAGTGGAGGCAGCTACACTTTCTAAAAGGCCATGACAGCATTGGCTGGAAGGCAGCATGTTGCAAATCTTCTTTCTAGTTTCATGTCTTACATTCTTTCTACTCCTTTTGAGAAATTATTCCTGAGTCCCAGAGGAATAATATAAATGTCATTTTTAGGGCTAATCACACAATCATTCTAGGAAATATCTTAACACACCTGTACAGAGGTGTGCCTCTTAGTTGGTTGCAGATCCAATCAATGGGACACTCCAAACTAACCATCAAAATTTTACTCCTGGATAACTTCACATTCAACCAAAGCTTAAGTCATGCTTCTTTTCTAATGAATAAAATAGTTAAATAATAGTACCACCTAACATTATGTAACTAATTCACATATATGCTATTCATTTTCCCAGAAGATATAGCAAAATCACTTGAGGAATGCTCAGTCTTTTAACATTTCTTAAGTTAAATAGAATAATATGGGTTTAAAAACAATGAGTCAGTGTTATTATCTCAATCATGTATGACATGGTAAAAGAATACAAGAATAACAACAAAACCTCACAGATATCTCCTTAATGTAAACGTACATGTATAAACATAGTTTTAAATGTGCTTTAATTGAAATAGAATTACATTTTTTAATCCCCCACTTTCTTCCCTCCAGCTTCTACCAGCTACCCTGGTATCAAATCAGCTACTCTGACTCCAAAGCCTCATATGCCCCAACTTTCAATTTGATAAAGCCTTCATAAACGTATCACTAACAAAATAAGACAGAAACATTTTGACAATAACAGATTTCATTTTGTGTCTGATCACATGGCCTACCCTCTTGTACTATCCATTCTATGTTTCCTTCATCCTCAACAAGAAGTTTATCAGGTTTTAGTTTTTTGTTGTTTTTTTTTTTTTAACCTTGAGGGGAAATCCATTCCTTCATTAATAAAAGGTTCCCTTCATTTATCATTCTTCCTGGATTGTGTCATTATAGTTGTACAAAGATCTTAATCACATACTGCAGCAACAACAAGAAATGCCTGAAGGAGGTCCTTTACTTCAGACATACATTTCCTTACATCCATGTGAAAAATCAATCCCATTTTTCCCGTTAGGCTGAATTTATCACTCTATTGCAAACTGTGACCATTTCTTAACCTGTTAAGTTAAGGGTTTCAGAATCCAGAAGCAAAAATTATAGGCCAGCAAAATGTAAGTCCTCAAAAGGAAGTGAAAATGTCTCCAGTCTTGCAGATTTTTCCCATCCATCTGGCACTCTAGATGACGCTTTGAAAGGCCATTCCATCATGCTATTGATCCAGCTGCCTTAGTATTGTGTGGATCCTGGCAATACCAGTGAAGTCTGTGAATAGGTGTGCTTTGTTGGTAGTGAGTTGAATCCATGGTCAAAAGCAATGCTATGCAAATTTTCATATCAGCGGGTAAGGTATTACATTAGTCCATAGATGGTAGTTTCAGCAGATGAATTCTATGAAAAAATTGTAATACAAATACAAGGAAGATCAAATAATTTCCATATCCATAATTTACTATAGTCCAACATAGTCCCCCTGTGACCAGGTGCTGTACTGGCAATCTATGTAGGGCACAATGTTAACTTTTCCTACTGGTAGATTTATCACTTAGAACCCGCTATAACCAGGTCAGCCTTGGTGAGTGGGAGCCCATCTATTGAGCACAAACCGGTACTGTTGAGCACATATGTCCTTGTTAGTGTTTCTATTACTGTGATAAAATGTCATGACCAGAGACAAGTTAGCAATGAATGGGTTTGTTTTGCTTACAGTTCTAGGTAACAATTTATCACTGAGGGAAGTCAGGCCAAGGCATGGCTGAAACCTGTCTGGAGCAGAAGCTATGAAGGAATGCTGCTTCCCAGCTTTCTTCACATGGCTGCTCAGCCTGTTTTCTTAAATACCCAGAACCACAAGCCCAGGCACTGTCCCAAGTGAGCTGGGCCATTCCGCATCAATCATTACTCAAGAAAATGTACTAGAGAATTCCCTCCAGGCATAGCTTATAGAGGCATTATCTCAATTGAGAGTACTTCTTCAAAAACGAAACTAGCCTGTGTCAAGCTGTCAGAAAACTAGCTAATATATGTGTGACTTTATACTGATACATGAGCTATAGTAAAAGGTTAAATTGTGCAGTCAGAAACTTGGAGTGAATATGATTAAAAAATTGGTGAGAGAAATTTCTGTGGAAGAAATATATGGTTCATTTTTCTGAAAGTGGTCAGGGAATGTGAAGATATTTTAGGATTCATGAAAATATGAGTACAATTTATGATGGTGTGGTCAATCATGGCCAAAACCTCAGCGTGGTGAAGAATGTGGCTGTTCAAACTGCATCTATGGACAAAAAGCAAACGGTTGATTTCAAGGACTTGGCTTATCTTCTGACCTTGATTTAGTCCAGGATCCCAGTCCTTGAACTGATGCTACCCACAATTAAAGTGAGGCTTCTCAACTCATGTAGCCTAATCAACATAATCTGTCACAAGCCTGCCCAGATTCTTGTTTTCTAAGGGATGATAGAACTTCTCAAGTTGGCCATCATCGCTAACCACAAACAAGGAAACAGTTTGACTATTGTTCTCAGAATAAATTAACCTAAATGTTTGATTCATGAATCTTTTCTGGGTTGAGATAATTTTTTGATAAACATTTACATGAATCCAAATTTTCATATCCTTTGACCACTGGGAGAACTAGATCCCAGGCTGAAGAGATGGCTCGGAGGTTAAGAACACTGTTTGTTCTTCCAAACGTCTTGAGTTCAATTCCCAGCAACCACATGATGGCTTATAATCATCTATAGTGAGATCTGCTGTCCTCTTCTGGTGCACAGGCATATGTGCAGACAGAATGCTGTATAAATAATAAATAATTAAAAAAATTAAAAAGAAATAGACCCATATATTCCTTCCACAGAAATTTCTTTCTCAAACTTTTAAATAATTTTCACTCCAAGTCTCTGAATATACAACTTAACCTTTTACTATATCCCATGAATCAGTATACTGTTACATATATGACTATTTTATTTTATGCAAAGTGTGTGAACATGTGAAAAATATTTTGCACACTAATAACTTTCCCTTTATTTCTATTATTCAGAGTGTTGCCCCTGTGCATGTATCCAACGTCATATATATATATATATATCACATGCACTGCTGTTCTCTTCTTTATTCAGTTTATCACAGGACACAACCAATGAGATCATAGGCTCATGATTGCTGACAAACAGAATTTTAGTAAGAGCAAGAACCATAGCACTTTTGGCAATTTCTCTGTGTTATATAGGTTTCCTTCAAGACCTACTAGATCCTGGTGACCTGTATACCACTTCCGTTCCTTTGAAGGCTGCCGCTTTCGTTTTATGATTGATACAACACCAAACTCCTGATGGGCAACTGAGGTAACTAGGTAATTTTATGGCCCATCATTGCCCATTGTCAAGTGCTCAATGGGTCCAAATGGTCAGCAAAGGTCCACTAGCTTGTGAAGAATTGTCCAGGTTGGACCCTGAAGGAGCTTGGGAATGGGGTCAGTAAAGAATGAAAGGAGTAGCAGAAAATAAAAGCACTCACAGCAGGACACAAAGGCAAGTAAACAGGTATCATCATCTTTTCTTTTTATCTGGGAATAGGGTGGATATTGTCTTCTGGGATGAGACTTTTTCCTTCAGATAACTGACCTCATTTCATAATAAATATCTTACCTCTGCATCATTCTTCTTCATTCTGCTTCACATACATCCAAAGTTGAGCACATGAGCACTTGTTTGTTTTCTGAACTTTCAGAACAGTCTTGCTCCTTCACTCCTTTAGAGCTATTGTCTTGTTAAAAGGAATACTATGGAGACCAGGTCTACAGGATTTCTGAAAAGGCAATACTAGGTAGGCCTGTTTAATGAGGTTAATATCGTTTAGTTTTCAAATTTCAAAAATTTATTCTAAACAGCTTCATTAAAAATATTAGAGTGAGGCTAATCAATCAGAACCTGCAAACTGGTTTTATTTATTAACCTACATTCAGTCTAAGTCAGAAAGGAAATGTGTAACTCTGACCAACTCAGTGTGTTTGATTTGAACATTTTTTTCTTTTTTAATTTATTATTTGTTATAATTTATTCACTTTTATCCATACTGTGGCCTCTTCCTTCTCTCCTCCCAATCCCACCCTCTCTCACTTTTCTCTCCCTATGTCCCTCCCGAGTCCACTAATAGGGGAGGTCTTCCTCCCCATCTACCTGACCCTAGCCTATCAGGTCTCATCAAGGCTAGCTTCATTGTCTTCCTCTGTTACTTGGTGAGGCCACAGGCACCATGGTGAGGTGATCAAAGAGCCAGCCACTGAGTTCATGCCAGAGAAAGTCCCTGCTCCCTTTACTAGGGAAACCACTTGGAGACTGAGCTGCCTATGGGCTACATCTGAGCAGAGGTTTTAGGTCCTCTCCAGGAATAGTGCTTGGTTGGGGTTTCAATCTCTGCAGGGCCCCTGTCCCCAGCCTTTCTTTCTTTCTTTTTTTTTTTTTGTTTTTTGTTTTTTGTTTTTTGTTTTTTTTGACTCTGTTGGTTTCCTTGTGGAGTTCCTGTCCCCTCCAGGTCTTTCTGTCTCCCCCGTCTTTCATAAGATTCCCTGAACTCTGTGATTTTAACTTTTCCACCCAGTTTACAAAGGCCTTACCTGACCGATTCCCTCCTTGACCCTAAAATTCCCTCTCTAATGTGCTTCCTTCTCTGTGTGAATCATGTATATTCAAATATATTCTAAAATATTGGTTGTTTTGACTAAACCCTGCTATTGATACTACTAATGACAACTCACTGCACTTGACAAACATGCACACAAACACAAATCAATTTGAATATTTATCTGCTTTTTTTCCATCATCTAATTTTTTATTCACTTTATACCCTTGTTATAGCCCAGTCCCTCCTCCCATCCCAGTTCCGCCCTCCCTCCCCTCCCCCATTTCCTCTTCCCCATTCTTCTTCCCCTTTCTTCTCCCTCTGATCCACCCCAGTTGCATCAGGACTGAGTTTTATTCCCTTCCCCAGTTGCCTGACAAGGCAGTCTCACCAGGGGGAAGTGATCAAGAAGCTGGCAAGTGAGTCCCTGTTTCATGCAGTCTACACTTCCCTTATAAAGAAACCACATGAAGCCTAAGTTGCCCATAAGCGACATCTTTGCAGAGGTACAAAGTTCCTGCATGGTCCTTGGTTGATGTTTCAGACTCAGCATGCCCCTCCCTCTGGGTCCTGATGAGTTGGCTCTGTTGGGCTTCTTGTGGAGCTCCTGTCAGCTCCAGGTCCTTCTCTCTTTTCCGCAAGACTCCCGAAGAATCGCCCAATTTTTGCCAGTGAGTTTAGGCATCTGTTTTGAGGCACTGTTGGGAAGAGCCTCTCAGAGGACAACTCTGTCAGACTCCTGCATGCAAGCTTAGTAGCATATCCTTCATGGTGTCAGGGGTTGGCGCTGTCTGAGAAGGTGGGTCATTGGTTGGGCCAGGGATTGGTTCGGCATTCTCCCCATCTCTGCTCTATCTGCTCTATTTTATCTCTGCATATCTTGTTGGCAGGTTGGGTTGGTGTTCCCTCCCTCTACTAGAAGAGTAGTCTAGTTAGAAGTGTCCTCTTCAGTCTCTATGGCCTCTGTTACTAGGCGTCTCGGCTTGAATCCCCCCACAGGCTCCCAGGAGCCTGCCCTGACTGAGGTCTCCAACTGCAGGTGAGATGCCCCACCCTCAGCTTCTCTTTTCTCTCCAGTTCTCTCTCCCTTGTTCTTCCCAGGTCTGATCTCTACCTTCTTAACTCTCTGTGTCCCCTCTCTTACTTTGTTCCCTCTCTTCAGCCACCACCCCTGTCTATTCTATATCCCCTTCTGAGAGAGATTTCTGCATCATCGCTTGGATCCTCTATGTTATCTTCTTTGGATCTGGGCCTCGTAATATGGTTATCCTGTACTATATGGCTAAACTCCACTTATAAGTGAGTACATACCATGTGTGTCTTTCTGGATCTGGGTCACCTCACTCAGCACAATCCTTTCTAGTTCCATCCATTTGCTTGCAAATTTCATGATTTATTTGTTTGTAATAGCGGAGTAGTATTCCATTGTGCATAGTTTCTTATCCTTTCTTTGGATGAGGGACATCTAGGTTGTTTCCAGATTCTGACTATTATGAGTAATGCTGCTATAACATAGTTGAGCAAGTGTCCTTGTTGAATGATGGAGCATCTTTTAGGTATATACCCAGGAGAGGTATAGCTGGGCCTTGAGGTAAAGATATTTCCAATTTTCTGAAAAAAGTGCCAGAGTAATTACTAAAGTGGTTGTACAAGTTTACATTCCTATCAGCAATGGAGGAGCATTCCCCTTTCTCCACACCTTAGCCAGCATGTGCTGTTGCAAGAGATTTTGATCTTAGCCATTTTGACCCTTGTGAGATGGAATCTCATAGTCATTTGGTTGAATCCTGATGAATATGGAAGTTGGGCATTTGTGTAAGTGCCTCTTCCTGGTTCAAGATTCCTCTGCTGGGAATTTTCTGTTTACTTCCATGCCCATTTTTAAACTGGGTTATTTTGTTTAATGGTGTTTGATTTCTTGAGTTCATTATACATTTTGGATATTAGCCCTTTTTTGGATTTAGAGTTGGTGACGATACTTTACCAATCTTTAGACTCTATTTCTTTCAATTGATAGTATTCTTTGCTTTACAGAAGATTTTCAGTTTCAAAAGGTCCCATTTATTAATTGTTTATCTTAGAGCCTGAGCTGTTGGTGCTCTGTTCAAGAAGTTGTCTCTTGTGCCAATGAGTTTGAGGGTCTTCCCCACTTTCTCTTCTAACAGATTTAGTGTATCTAATAGATTTAGTTACATTGAGGTTCCTTTTCTTTTCTTTTTTTTCTTTTCTTTTCTTTTCTTTTCTTTCCTTTCCTTTCCTTTCCTTTCCTTTCCTTTCCTTTCTTTTCTTTTCTTTCCTTTTTTCTTTTCTTTTCTAACCTAGAGTGCCTTTGAAGGATAACCACTAAACAATTTTAAAGTACTGTTCTTTTTGAGAAGTTGTAGATAAGTATCTTACAGCTGGATCATTGATTTGATTTTTGTCTTCAGGCTTATATTTTGGGGTTGGATCTTAGGTTTTATATTTCTGGATAAACTACTTCTTACTGCGGAATTATTTTGTTGGATGGGAAATAAATGTTGCACATTAAATTCATCTTAAAATATTTCCTCTAATCTGAGACGGAATCTGAAGAGTCTTGATTATTTTACTCTCCATTACAATAATTGTATGTGTATCAAATCGCCATTTTTCTTTAAACATTCTCCCTGGGAAGTCTCCTGAAGCATGCCCAAAACTTTATTGGTGCATATTCCATAATGCAAGTTTACCCAGGCATTGTAAGACTTGCCTCCCTAAAACGTAGTGTAACTTCTTTTTCTCAGGCCTTCTGATTGTTCTACCAGTGTCCAGTTATATGCTGCTCTGTGGGCGGTGCCTTCCATGGGCTGGTAGTTCTGGATTCTATAAGAAATTAGGTGGAGCATGCCAAGGGAAGAGAACCATTAATTAGAACCCCTCCATGCCTCTGCATCAGCTCATGTCTTCAGGACCCTGCCTTGCTTGAGTTCCTGTCCTGACTTCTTTGGGTGATAAAGAGCAATGTGGAAGTATACGCTATCATCTTCAACCTACTTCTTAGTCATGGTATTTCATCACAGCAATAGACACCCCTAACTAAGACATTTTATTATTCTCAGTACCTTTGTTAAAGAAATAATACACACACACACACACACACACACACACACACACAGAGAGAGAGAGAGAGAGAGAGAGAGAGAGATTCCTTAACAGTATAGATCAGTTCATCATCAATTCAATACCTGGTTAGAAAACACGAAAGGGTGATTCAATGGAGGTCCATAAATTAGTAGTTTACCATCTGAATTGAAGATATATAATAAATATGAATGAGAATATTTGGCTAAAATAAAGAATAAATAGATACAATAAAGCAAGAGACAGCCAGCCTTCTAGGCAAAAGAGTAAACTAATTTATAAGAACGTTGAGAATTGTCTGTGTGTGTTTCCACAGGGTCCTCTGTTGGAGCACAGGTTTATCAGCTAGAAGCAGGACATTAAGTAGAGCCTCTGTATTGATGGTGGGTCACTCCGGGTTATCCCTGAGAATTCCTTGTCTAGCATCAGTTCCTTTGTTCCCTTTGGTTCTGAAAATGTGACAAGGTCTTTCACACTCTTGCCACCATGCCTTTCCTTCCACGATCACCTGTATTTCTTCAATACTTTCAGCCAGCTGGACCATTCCTCCCTCAAGGTGCTACCGGACAAGTGTGTCAGGTACTTTTCTGCTGTTCTGCTGAAACATTTTTATTTCTGTTGTTGGGATGAATGTCATGAACAAAAGAAACTTGAGGAGAAAGGAGTTTATTTCCTTTTAAGGCCTTACAGTTCATTTTGATGACAACTCAGAGCAGAATTTCAAAGCAGGAATCGGAAGGCATGGACTGATATAGGAATCAGAAGTCATGGGTTGATGCCCAGATAAAGAAGGAATGCTACTTAGCATCTTGCTCACAGAATCACATTCAACTATTTTTCTTATATCTTCACAGTCCCCCTGCCTAGGGATGGGAAATATCATTTTTTGAGGGAGGGGCTTGCAAAACAATCATGTCTCAAGAAAACTCTGCATAGATGTGACCACAGGGAAATTTGATGGAGAAAATTCCTGTCCTGGGATTTTTTAACCTGACTTCTCTTTCTGCAGGTATATCTAGGCTTATGTCAAGTTGACAATAAACTACTGAGAACAAATACCATGAGCAAGAGCAAGTTACAGTGAAAGGGTTTGTTTTGGCTTGAGATTTCAGGGAGATAATCCACAGTGATAAGTAAGGCAGAGCCTGGTGGCAGGTACAGGATTCTGACTGATATTATTTTCCCTCCATACACAGGAATGAAAAATAACAGTAAGGTTGCCCTAGCTCCCCAATGCATGCCATTAGCTGGGGGCCAAATTCATAAATACTAGAGCCAGTAGGGAGCATTTGTCATCCAAATATATTCCATTCCCTGATTCCCCTAGGCTGAGAAGCATATTGTTATAATTCAAAATGCAGTTAAGCCTACCATGAAAGGACATCATAGTCTTCCACCGCCTCAACAACTGCCTTGAAGTTCAAACTCTCTTCTGAGACTCAAGACAATATTAACTCTCTGTGAGGTCACAGAGCATATAATTTTCATTCCCAAAAGGAGAAATTAGGACAGAAAGGCAGATAACTGGGATATAACAGCTTAAGCCCAGTAGAGCAACCATCATATTCTGAAGGTTGAGGTTCTGTGTCTGAGATTTTAGTTCCCAAAGGATTAGGTGGCTCTGCCTTTCCAGCTCTAGTGCTTACAACATACATGTCTTTCTTGGGCTGACTCCACATATTGTGTACAGCTCTTCTTGACAAAAGCTTCATGACTCTGGCATCTCAAAAGGCTTGCATGTCAACTTCAACTCCTGCTTCAAATTTGGCTGCCAGGTTGGAATTAACCCTCAAACACTTGGATGACATTAATTTCTTTGTTTCTTCTTTCTTTCTTTCTTTCTTTCTTTCTTTCTTTCTTTCTTTCTTTCTTTCTTTCCTTCCTTCCTTCCTTCCTTCCTTTCTTCCTCTTCTTTCTTTCTTTCTTTCTTTCTTTCTTTCTTTCTTTCTTTCTTTCTTTCTTTCTTTCTTTCCCTTCCTTCCTTCCTTCCTTCCTTCCTTCCTTCCTTCCTTCCTTCCTTTCTTTCTTTCTTTCTTTCTTTCTTTCTTTCTTTCTTTATTTATTTATTTTTTCCCACTCCCAAATTTGTTTCCTTTTTTTTCTTTCTTTTTTTCTTCTCTCTCTCTCAACAGCAATATCCTAAGGCTCTTAACTTTCATGAAGTACAAGCTTATTTGTATGGGCACTTTTCATCAGAGTACCTTTCTTCTTGTTCTCCTGAAAACCAGGATCACTCCTCTTTTTAAAATGTATATATTTTAATTAATTACAGTTTATTCACTTTATATCCCACCTATACCTCATCCTTCTTCTCCTCCTGATCATATTCTCCCTCCCTCTTCTCCTTTCATGCCCTTCCCAAAGTCCACTGATAGGGGAGGTCCTCCTTCTCTTCTATCTGACCCTAGCCTATCAGGTCTTATCAAGATGGCTGCATTGTCTTCTTCTGTGGCCTAATAAGGCTGTTATCCCATCAGGGTGAGGTGATCAAAGAGCCTACCACCAATTTCATGTCAGAGACAATCCCTGTTCCCATTACAACCCACTTGGACACTGAGCTGCCATGGGCTACATCTGTGTAGGAGTTCTAGGTTATCTCCATGCGTTGACCTTAGAAGGAGTATCAGTCTCAGAAAAGACCCCTGTGTCCATATTTTTTGGTTTATGTTGCTCTATTTGTGGGAGGGGACTTCTGTCCCCTCCAGGTCTTTTTATTTCCCCCTTCTTTCATAAAATTCCCTGCACTCTGCCCAAAGTTTTACTATGAGTCTCAGCATCTGCTTTGATCAGTGCTGTATCAAAGAGATGAGAGTCTTTCAGAGGCCCTGTGTGGTAGGCTCCTGGCCTGTTCCCTGTTTTCCCCTTCTACCAATGTCCACCCTGTTTGCCTTTCTGGATAAGGACTGAACATCTTACCCAGGAACCTGCTTCTTGCTTAACTTCTGTAGGTGTACAGATTTTAATATGTTTATGCTATATTATATGTTCAATACCCACTTATAAGTGAGTATATAGCATGTGTGCCTTTCTGCTTCTGGAATACCTCATTCAGGGTGATCTTTTCTAGAACCCACCATTTTTCTGCAAATTTCATGATTTCCTTGTTTTTAATTGTTGAGTAGTATTCCATTGTGTAAATGTACAACAATTTCTGTATCCATTCCTCCACTAAAGGACATCTGGGTTGTTTCCAGGTTCTGGCCATTACTAATAAACCTGCTATGAACACTGTTGAGCAAAAATCCCTCCTGTATACTTGAGCATATTTTGGATATATGCCTAGGAGTGGTATAGATGGATCTTGAGGTAATACTATTGGCACAGGAGACAACTTCCTGAACAAAACACCAACAGCATAGGCTGTAAGATCATCAATAAACCTCACAAAACTGAAAAGCTTCTGTAAAGCAAAGGACACTGTCATCAGAACAAAACGACAGCCTAGAGAATGGGAAAAGTTCTTCACCAACCCTCTATTTGGCAGAGAGCTAATATCCAGAATATATAAAGAATTCAAGAAGTTAAAAAGCAACAAATCAAGTAATGCAATTAAAAAGTGGGATACAGAACTAAACAGAGAATTTTCAACAGAGGAATATCAAATGGCAGAGAAACACTTAAAGAAATGCTCAATGTCCCTAGTCATCAGGAAAATGCAAATCAAAAAGACCCTGAGACCTTACACCCATCAGAATAGCTAAGATCAAAAACTCAAGTGAAAATACATGCTGGAGAGGATGTGGAGAAAGGGGAACCCTCCTCCATTGCTGGTGGGAATGTAAACTTGTACAACCATTTTGGAAATCAGTCTGGAGCTTTCTCAGTCAATTAGGAGGACTCCTCTTAAAGTGCTAATTTCCTGAACAATTACAGGGTCTCTTGTAATGCATGCCTTGCTATTAACATTGAGATTCTTAAAACTTCTTTTCTTTACAAAGTATTTGCTGCTTTTTCCCTGTTCACCTGTTGACCTCCATAAGTATTGTAGTATTATGACTAATAACAACACAACACACTCAGTGTTGTGCTATCTGGAAAATTCTTCTGCTGAAGAAATTAGTCCATTACTTTTTAATTTAAGCTCAATCGTTTTCGCACAATATGATTAGAATTTTTGCTAAATAGCACAAGAATGGTCTCTATCCCAGTTGTTGATATATTTTTTCCCTCTAAAATTCCTTGATCTGAGCCTTTGCTGTTTGTTTACAGCAAAACTGTCTTCTAGATTTCCAAAGTTTTTCACAACCCTTCAAAAAAAAAAAAAAAATCATGTTCTTCAGAAAAACTCCCTGTTTCTGCCGTCCGTTGCTGTGAGAAAACCCATCTCCAAAGTAACTTATTGAAGAAAGTTATTTTAGCTTATCATTCTAGAAGCACAATAATAGGAATTAAGTGACAAACATGATGTCAGGAGCAGGAAGCTGGGAGATTATATACAAACAAGATTGCCGCGGAAAACGTAAAAGCACAATCAAGATTTTACTAAGTGGCAGAGCGCTGGTGAACTGTGGGTAGTCTCCTAGGTTCAACTACAAGTACACCAACACCAATGGTTTTTGTTGGTGTGATTGATTATTTCTTTCCTATGAGCCTTTTCCCTATCATTGGACACATTTCTCAGTTATTTCATTTTAATAAAATAATGCTTCATCAACTTCAGTTTTATTTTTGAACTTCTATTAAATTAGTTCAATTTTATATTATCTTTTGTTAGATAATTGCTCATGTGAATTTATAGTTGCAGTTATTCTTTGATTAAATATTTACTTAGTAATGATTGAAAGTATCTTTTATGTCAAGAGTTCTGACAGTAAAATATCGTTACTCCTACATTTTGGTGGCTTTTTTGTTCTTGGAACCAGAACAAGTCAATAGGGGTGCACAGTTTGAGTTTAGCATTTCAGAGCTTGCGCTGGTGGAAATATATGTATCGTGATGTGATAGTTAAATGGATATACATCAGGCCTAATAGAAGAAAATGAATATCCATAATTAAATTTTTATGTTATATCTAGCAGTGCTGAAATAAATATCTGTCACCGACATAAATGTTAAATGGTTATGTGTCAGCATCTAGAGCATGAAAATTAATATCCTCAATTAAATGTCTATATGTTACATAAGATTCAGAAACAGATATTCCATAAAACTCAGAAATATTGTAATTTTTTTTTACTGTTTTGAGAAAAGAAATTATCTTTTTATTTTCATTTTTGGGGAAGCTTGATGAAGACAAAAATTTAAGGTAGTTAATTTATAGAATTCTGCAAATTTTAAACAGTAAATGGCTCATAAGTCATTTAACATCTTCCTTAAGATTTCAATTTCCTAGTGTAATAAAATCTAAGTCCCTTTCTTCCTCTCACTTTATTAATCATCTTTAACTACTTCCACATGGTTGAAAGTTAAAATAAAATAAAAAAACTACTATCTATATTAGTAGTTAAGAAGGATTCTATGTTGCTCTCTATTCAATTTATAATTAGAAAATACTATTATGGTATAACATTTTTTTTCTGTAGAGTGTCAATGCAGCAGAATTAATTCTTAAACATCTGAAAACATTTTGCATTCAGAGAACAATGATATTCAGGTTTTTGAATGCCTAAAGAGGGTGGGTAATTACTGAAGGACTAGTATGTATCAATTTACAACTTTGAGTTTTAGTACAAAATCAAGATTTGTAAATTCTAGTTCCCACGGAATTTTTCCTAATCATTTGTCTTCAAGGGTTCTCCATTTTAATGGAAAATCAAGCTGTTACAATATACGTTCAACAAAGAGTGTGCACATGTATCCTGGCAACCACACGCTGGTGTTGCTTTTACTCCTTGAAGAGCAGGCTGGGAAGGCAATCACTGAGGCCAAGAAACAAGCATTGAGGAACTTTACCATAAATAAGAACATATGCTTGAGTTGCTTTTGGGCCAGCAGCTTGTCTACCAGCTGAATCAATACTCTCTTAATTTTAAAGATGTTTGCTTTACTACTTTGGAAGGAAGATCAAGTCTCAAAAAGAAGTGATAGTTGGCTTTTGAAATTCTAACACAGATCCAGACCCCAGATATGAGAATTTCAAACTCATAAACTGGGTATTTCTCTCTACCTTGTAAAGCTTTTCTGTTTATATGATTTCCTTGGGCCCAATACATGTGAACATTCTGGAAATATGGTATAGTTTGAGCACATCACTGGTAGGTACATATTGAACATAAAAAAAAAGTCACCTGTATGCATTGTTCTTAAGAAAAATGTATAGCAAAATTAATATTGATAATTATGAATACATAACTGCTCCAGGAATTCATAAAGATAAATTAACATCATGGTAGCATCAGTGAGGATGCCTCAGAACAGAAAAGCAACATGCTTTCCCTAATTTTCTGGCTAGTTTCCATACAGACTCATGAATGGACCATAAGTATCGTTGTATTTTTTATTTCACTTTTATTTTATTGAGAAACATTGTGCTATGGTAACACTGATTTCTGTTCGTAATTGTCTGTGTTAAATCAGGAACACTTGCCAATAAAGCTGTAGGAAAGAATAGGGAATATTTGGAAGGTTATAATGCATTTCAGAAACTGCACTCATCTGTTGTGATGCTCACCTTCAATTCCACAGCTAGGGAGGCAGAGGCTGGCAAATCTCTGTTATTCGATGTCAGCAGTCTCCATAGAGTCGTAGACCAGTCAGGGCAACACAGTGAGATCATGTCCCATATATCAGGGAAAAGAAACTCTATTCCTGAAAACAGAATCATGCAGCACAGGAACATTTCAAAAGAGCATGACAGCAATAGTGCAACCCATCTCGATTTGTTCATTTCATTCTGGTCTTCCTGTGTACCACAGGCTGGCCTCAGACTGCAGACAGTGTTCTTGCTCTTGGTATATGGATTAAGACTCTCAACCACACATTAAGGATGTACTTTTCACTTGAAGAACTTTTACTTTTATTTTATTTCTTTTCTTTTTTTATTAATTATTTTAGAATTTTATTAAAAGTATTTTGGTTATATTTAACTGCCCCCCCAACACACTTTTCCTAATTCTTTCCAGAGCCAGCAATATTCCCATCAACATAACTGACTCCCAATTTGATGTTCTTTCTCCTCTCTTTTCTTTCTTCCTTGTTTTCTTCCTTCTTCTGTCCTTTTTTCTTTCCTTCCTTCTTTCTTTTTCCTTTTTTCCTTCTTTCCTACTTTCCTTCCTTCCTTCCTTCCTTCCTTCCTTCCTTCCTTCCTTCCTTCCTCCCTCCCTCCCTCCCTCCCTCCCTCCCTCTCTCTCTCTCTCTCTCTCTCTCTCTCTCTCTCTCTCTTTCTTTCTTTTTTTCTTTCTGGGTCTGAGACAATCCACTGGAATGTGGTTGCACTATTAGGAGTCACAGGCTTAATCACAACTGATTCTTGCTTCCTTGAAACTCATCAACTGCCCTCATAGAGGAGTGGGTCTCTTCCTACAGGCAATGTTGGAATATTCACTGTCTTGATCTTGTGCAAGAGACCACAGGACTCTGCTTTGATGAACTGCAGTCTGTTAGGTCTTCCTCTTTTGTCTTAGTTTATTTGTTTGTTTGTTTGTTTGTTTTCCTGCTTCCCTGCCTGTTTCCTCTCTCCTTCCATATTTTTTAATTGTGAGTCTATTTGCTTTTATTTTTCTTAACTTTCTTCTATTTATTTATGTATTCTTCTTTCTAAAAGAATATCATTTTGCCTCACAGGCTGGTTGTAAACTCATGTCTTTCACTTATAGCTTTGGCATGTTGAGTTAAAAAAATATGTGCACTACCAGGCTCTATGAAATCACAGCACAGTGTCCATTTTACACAGAAAGTCTAAAATACATAATATGAAAAAAATTTAGTCACAAGTATTCTCTAACTTTCAAAACTATCCTTATTAGCACTCCATGGATTTTTGAAGTTTTGGAAATTGCAGTTGGCAATGAAAACTTACAGAAGTATATAGTCTGTTTTATATGAATAATGAACAAGATCTGTGTTTTCAGACTTTTGGGGGGAAATTTTTACAGTAAAGTCCTTTTACTTTATAGACATAAAATTAAATTATTTTAAATACATGTTTAAGTGAAAAGTTTATTTTTAATTTTCATGCTACTTTGCTAAAGCTGTTTTATCAGCTGCAGAAGTTTCCTGGTGGAGTCTTTAATGTATAAAATCCTGTCATCCACATATAAAGATAATTTGACTTCTTCCTCTCTTGTTTGTATCCCCTTGATCTCCTTCAGTTGTTTTATTGCTCTAGCTAAGATTTTAAATGCTATATTGAATAAGTATGGACAGAATGGACAATCCTGTCTTTTTCCTAATTTTAGTAGAATTGCTTTTTCTCTCCATTTAGGTTCTTGTTAGCTATGGATTTGCTACAACTTGTGAGATGCTGTATTTTGGTCAAGGGCCTATTGCAATATTTAATGAGATTATCATACAGGTTTTGTCTTTACTCTGTTTATATGGTGTGTTATATTTATAGGTTTTATGTATGGTAAAATATCCTTATATCTCTAAGATTAAGTCAACTTAAATGTAGTAGATGATAATTTCGATGTAGTCATAGATTGAGGTTTTCAAGTATTTTATTAGAACTTTTTAGCAAGTTCTGTTTGTATATATTTCATATATGCATATGTTTTGCACACATACTTATGTCTGTATGTGTACAAATGTAACAATAATCAAAGAAAAAGAGTCACTCAATTTGAAAGCGGGCTGCAGGGGAGGGTTTGCATGGAAGAAAAATGTGAAGGATTGGAGGGTGGGAAGGGAAGAAGGAAGTAATGTATTTATATTTTAATTAAAATATATTTAGCTTCACTTATGTTCATAAGGGAGATTGGTCTTTGAGTATAATTTTATTTTTCTTGTTGAATCTTTCTGTGGTCTGGGTATCACAACAATAGCGACTTTTTAAAGTAAAAGATTAAGAAATAACCCTTTACTTTATATTTTCCAGAATAATTTGAAGAACATTGTCATCAGCTCTTCTTTAATATATGCTAGAATTCAGCATTGATTCCATCTGTCTGTGGGCTTGGTTTTGGTTGGGAGAATCATTCATTACTTTAAGTTTTCCTATATGTTATAGTACAGATTTCTAAAGCATGCCTTACTGATTATCTGGATTCCCTTTTGTGTCTTTTGTAGTGTTCCTTTTTTCATCCTAATTTTTTTGTTTTATTTGGGTCCTTTGTCTTTTGGTTAATTTGGCTAAAGGTTAATCAATTATGTTGATTTTTCTCAAAGACACAACTCTTTTTATTTCATTGATTCTTTGTAGAATTCATTATTGTCCTCTTTCATTCATTTCAGTCCTGAGTTTGCTTATTTCTTACTGTCTGCTAATGTACCTTATTTCTCCTTGCTGTTCTGGAGGTGTCAGTTGTGCTGATACGAAATTTCTTTGGCTTGCATATGTAGGCACTTAGTGTTATGAACTTGCCTTTAGGAACACCTTCATTTTGTCACATTGTTTTGGATCTATTGGGTTTTCATTGTGAATTAATTACAAACAATTTTTCTTGACCAAAATTTTATTCACTGGTGAGTTGTTAAGTTTCCATGAGTTTGTATACTTTTTGTTGATTTAATTTTGTTAAGATGCTGATTTAATGCTTGGTGGTTAATAACGTTCAGAGTGTTATTTCAATTATTTGTAATTTACCAAATAATAATGATAATATCTTTAAATATTATCAATAAATTACATGCAATACAATAATTTAACCAACTATGCTTTTTAAGATATACATGAAAATATTTGTTATATAGTAGGGTATATTACATGTATTGTGTATGAAAGTACACATTTTGTTACATTGTTTCACAAACTTTTCATATTATTTCATTTAAATATTTTTATACACTTAAGTAGAAATGATTACTTCTATGGAATACATTTCTAGATCAGTATTGATTGATTACTTTAAAAAAATCTATATTTAAAAATCTGCATTTCATAAAAATTATTCTTTAAAATATAAAATGCTGCCAAGTAAAATTTTTCCTTGACTTTCCTAGAGGGAAAGAATTAAGCTGAGACTTATAGTTGGAATATAAGTCTGTATAGTAAAGGAAATTATAGACTATACCAGAGTGAGAGAGGAGTGAGCTGACACAAATTGAGGCCTTAGTAACTGTTAATTTTGAGAAAGTTTTTTTGAGTATATTTTGAGGTAGGTAGCATATTAATGAAAGTACAGTGGTGGTTTTTGCTTATTTGTTTTTTTGTTTTGTTTTGTTTTGTTTTTCCTTTCATCAATGATGATGGACAGGCCTTACCTTTCAGAATAATCCTTCTCATGATGATTTTGAGAAGGTCATAGGTATATGAGGGTGCATTGATAATGAATTAAAGAATAAAAAAAGAGACAAAAAAAGAGAAAAAACAACCCAACAGTTCTTTTGGTGTAGTTTAGACCAAGAGGGAGCTCATATTTGAATTCATCACTTCTTTCCTTGTATCTGCAACTTGTCTGTAGGTTTACAGTTCATGGCCTACCTGGCGTGTGTGTGTGTGTGTGCCCATGTATACATGTTCAGCTCATGTTTTAATGTCCATAACAGCATATATTCCCAGGAAAAGGGAAATACAATAAATTCTGCAGGTAGACTGGGGCTGGGCAGAGATAGGAGTGTTAGATATTAGGTGAGGGAGGTGGAGGGAGAGAATGCAGGAGAGATAGCTGGAATGGGGGAACATTTGGGAGGCATTGCACAAACCAAATGAATTAAAAACTCCATCGATATTATCAGGGTGACCCTAGTGAGGTGTAGTCATGGAGAACATAGAGTCTGAACTGGCCATCTTTTATAGCTAGACAAGGCTTCTAATAATGGGATGGGAGTGAGTTACATTCAAATAAGTTTTTGGCCAAAGGAGTCCCATTGATATCCCTAAACAACTCAGACTGATGTTAGGACTCAAGTTTCCCTCTGAAAACTGACAGCAGTTCCTCATTGCCAATGACAACTACCACTTGGCTCATTGACTGTACAGTGGTCAAGCTGATGAGGTACTGGAGCCTTCACCCATATATTCTCGTGTCTTTGGCACAAGAATGTACTCTGCAGGCTATAGAAATAGAAACCTGGATGCCCGCCGAACCACAAAACCCTCTATCTAAAATCTGCCCTGCCTGCAAAATGTGATGGGATAATGACAGTGCAGAACACGTGAGAGTGGTTAACCAAGGTTCGGTTGAAATTGAGGCTCACCACAGAAGGGAGCCTATGACTTACACTGCCTAGATGGTCAGGAACCAGAGATTGGATTACCCAAAGATCTAGAGTAGAACCAAAGAGAGAAAAAAAATCAATGAAATTATTTCTAATGGTATTCTGCTATACTCATAGATTGGTGCTTTTTCTTTTTGTCATCAGAGAGGCTTTCGACAGCACCAGATGGGAACAGGTACAGAGACTGACTCAGACATTATGCAGAGAGAGAGACTAAGTTGGTGGTCTCCACTGGTTCTCTCTCCTCAGAGATTTGGTGAAGTTTGCAGAAGAGGGTGAGAAGAGATTCTAGGAATGAGAGTTGATGGAGAACACCAGGAAAACATGGCCCACTGAGTCAACTAATCAGGGCTCAGATGAGTGCACTGAGACTAAAGGGGCAAGCAGGGTGCCTTCATGGGTCTGCACAAGGTCTTCTAAATATTTTCTATGGCTGTTAGCTTAGTGTTTTTGTGGGACTCCTAACAATGGGAGCTGATGTATTTTTAACTCTTTTTGCTCGGTCTTGAGATTCTTTTCTTACTATTGGGTTGCCTTGTCCAGCCATGATTTGAGGGCTTTCACTTGTCTTATAGTACTTTCTTTTGTCTTGTTTGGAAACAAGTTCTTTTCTAAAGAGAAAATGGATCTGGAGTGGATGTGATGAAAAGGGAGGTATGGAGGGGAGCTAGAAGGCGAATTTTAGTTGGGACTTAAGAAATAAATAAATTACAATAAATAAATAACATATGAAGAAAATTAGAAAAAAAAATGTTAACTATATGGCTATCAAAGCGGCAATGAAAAGCAAATCCGTTGAGGAAAGCAAGCCCACACCATGGCATTGGCTTGTCAGATATATTCACACCAAGGCAGCCACCAGCGTATTGGTTAACAGCAGAATGTACTAACCGATCACTGTCGACAGAACAAAAAGACAGGCCACAGACTGGGAAAGGATTTCACAAACCCTACATCTGACAGATGGCTAATATCCTGAATATATAAAGAACTCAAGAAGTTAAACACCAACAAATCAAAGAATCCAATAAAAATGAGGTACAGAGCTAAATAGAGAATTCTCAACAGCAGAATATTGAATGGCAGAGAAACACTTAAAAAATACTACTTAGAAATTAAAAATAAGGAAATCATGAAATTTGCAGGCAAATGATGGGAGCTGGAAAAGGTAATCCTGAGTGAGGTAACCCAGAAGCAGAAAGACCCATATGGTATATGCTCACTTATAAATAGATATTAGTCATATAATATAGGATAAACATACTAAAATCTATAGACATAAAGAAGGTAAAAAACAAAGAGGACTGCAGGGAAGAGGCTGAAACCTCATCCAGAAGGACAAACAGGACAGACATCAGAAGTAGGAGAAGACAAGGAACACGACAGAAGCCTTCCACAGTGGACCTCTGAAAGACTCTACCTACCAGGGTATAGAAGGAGATACTGAGACTCATAGCCAAACTTTGGACAGAGTACAGGAAAATTTATGGAAGAAGATAGAGATGGAAAGACCTGGAGGGGACAGGAACTTGACAAGAAAACCAACAGAGCCAAAAAAACCTGGGCCCAGGGGTGCCAGTAGAGGTCCTTCAACCAAGGACCATGTGTTGAGAGCGCATGGACTCCCTGGTCAGAGAAACTCCATAGGCTGCTCAGTTTCCACGTGGGTTAAAGTAAGGGGATCAGGGTCTGTCTCTGACATGAACTCAGTGGCTGGCTCTTTGCTCACCTCCCCATGTGATAAGCAGGCTTGCCTGGCCATACAGGAAGATGATGCAGCTTGATAAGTCTTAATAGACTAACGTCAGATAATAAAGGTAGACCTCCCCTATCAATGGACTACAGAAGGTAATAGGGGAAGAAGAGGGAGGGTGGGTGGGATTGAGAGGAGACTAGGGAGGGGGCCACAGCCGGTACATAAAGTGAATAAAATGTAATAAATAAATAAATAAATAGATAGATAAATAAATAAATATTCACATCAAGGAACATAAAGAAGGTGTGATAAAGAACTGGTAAAGGAAGGCAGCATGCTTACCCATTTGGCTGGAACCAGTACCAGTAAATTCTGTGGGACATAAAAACAAAACGTTTGTTATTTTTTAAAAATCAGAAATGATCTTCTTGTTTGTTTGTTCTTTTGAGACAGGGTCTCTCTGTCTCAGGACTGTCTCTGACTGTCCTGGAAATCAGTATGGAGGCTATGGTGAGCTCAGATTCAGTAAGTTTTTCCTGCTTCTGCCACCCATGTAATGGAATCAGTTATTTAAATGACGTTTCTCTCAGAAGAGCCTAAGAAAAATGATTCTTTAATGAAGCAAGAAATCCAGACAGTATAGATAATCAAATAATATTGGCTGTTTAAACACAACGAAAGTCTTTCAAATGTTTCTTACATGCATTTAGCAATCACTTAATCCTGTATTAGAAGTTTGTTTGTGTCTGAGTAGATTGTTGTTCTTGTATCTAAATTATAGAAATAATGATGTTTGGCATTAGACTCTTTTTTTCTTTCTCATAGTTCAAAGCAGGCATAAGATTAAGTGTCTTTCTCCTTACCTATTTAAGCTAAAGTAAAAGATGGTGCAATCTAAGAGATTTGAGATTTAGTTCCTATTGCTTCCTGATAAATACTCATCAATAATGTAGTTTCTATCATCATAAAAAAGGGTTTGTTTTTCATTGTTGCAGTTGTTTTTTTTTTTTTTTTTGGTTTATTTTGTTATGGTTTGTTTGTTTTTTAATTGCTATCTTAGAAGACCGGTATTTAACTCCTGCCTTAGTCCTGCACTGCTGATGCTGTATCGCTTTGTGTTAAGGCAGCTGATGTTTCCAAGATGAAGTGTTGACCGAGGGGCCACTGACATTCGCCTTCACTGTACCTCTAGCAGATTATTAATAGGGATGTTTAACAGAGACCTGGGCTCTTATTAATCAAAGTAAAATCCTTAGTCCAAAAGCTCTCCGTAAGAAGTTATCAATAAAGAATTTTATTGCAACATGAAATTGTGCCAGGCCATTAATATAAAACAAATATAGATAGCACTTACAGATTGAAATTGCAAGTGGATAGATGTCATTATGAGAAAATGGATTGAAAAATGCTGATTCTTAATAATCCAGTTTTTCACAGGCTATAATTTTCAAAGATGACTTATACTTACAAGAGTGATCTGTAGTAAATTACAGATGGATAAAAAGCCTTTCAATCTGAATATTTTGAATTGCCATTCCTAATTCTCTTAATGATTTTCTACTACTTTCTCAAATACAAACCATTTCTGCAATATGGTACATTTTCATAAGATTTTTCTTGTGTATGTTAGTGCATTATGTTACATAGCAATATATTTGAGACCTAAAACACAGAAAATATGAACTTAGCTTGTTTTGATGAAGAGCTGGCAAAGTACAGTGCTATGCTACCAGCAGGTGCTTGGCTTTAATGAAGTTCTTCTTGCTGTATCAGAGCATGCTATTGTGACAGTTCGTGTTAATAAAGAACTAGCTTTTACAAGCAAAATCTATCAACAAGCTGTTCAACTATGGGCTCTTCCATCATCACGTCATAAGCTCCAAATAGCCTACCCTACATGCCACTGATATCAAAATTTGTGGATGAAGTACTGAACCTATGAAGCTATAGAATTTTTA
Organism: Meriones unguiculatus; assembly: GCF_030254825.1. Taxonomy (NCBI): domain Eukaryota; kingdom Metazoa; phylum Chordata; class Mammalia; order Rodentia; family Muridae; genus Meriones; species Meriones unguiculatus. The sequence goes on along the minus strand of NC_083362.1, from coordinate 20,372,379 downwards.
AATCATTGGCTGTCTTGTTCTTTTCAATTAAATGTTCATGCATTTACTTAAGTATAATTTATATTTTAAGTATTTCCTACACAATTATTATGCTCTACATAACATTAGTTTGAAATGAAGATTTGGAGATTGCAAGTAACAAAATCTCAATTTGACTCTCACAAATTTTTTTTTTTTAGTATTTCTAATAGAACTCAAGGCAGGTACATGGCACATAAAATAAAATAATAAGACCAAATTGTTCTTAGGACAGTTACTTGTAGAGGAATTTTAATACATTAACATGGCTCTTTGGCAAATGATCACATCCAAAGATTGTCTAAGTCTATGTGATATGGCTGGAATGCAGACACACTCTGGATTACAGTATGATCTGACTAGAATTTAGGCAGGCTCTTAGTACAGACCTTCAATTCAAAACAGTGAAGGGAAGGTTAGTTTATGAAAGAAAACAGCCATGTTAGAATATGACATCTAATTAGAGACAGAGTGACAGATCAGAAAAAGATTTGGTAGAATCAGTCAGAGATAGATGTGCGCATTTCTTGATGGAACAGAACAGAAGAGAGAGGCTACTAAAGAGTAATGAAGGAAAAGGAGTGTTTGTATATATACATATACATATATTTAGGGCATTATAAAGTTTTGTTTTTTATATTAGTTATAGTTCATTTACTTTGTATCCCAGCTGTAACCCCTTCCCTCATTCTCTCCCAATCCCACCCTCCCTCCCTCATTTCCTTCCTGCCCCTCTCTAAGTCCACTGATAACGGAGGACCTCCTCCCCTTCCATCTGACCTTAGCTTATCGGGTCTCTTCAGAACTGGCTGCAATGTCCTCTTCTGTGGCCTAGAAAGGGTGCTCTTCCCTCAGGGGTGGGGGGAGGTCAAAGAGCTAGCCATTGAGTTCATGTCAGAAACATTCCCTGTTCCCCTTACTAGGAAACCCACTTGGATGCTCAGTTGACATGGGCTACGTCTGAGCAGAGATTCTAGGCTATATCCATGAACGGTCCTTGGTGGAGTGTCAGTCTCAGAAAAGACCCCTGAGCCCAGATATATTTGGTCCTTGTGGAGCTCCTGTCCTTTCCAGGTCATACTTACTCCCCCTTCTTTCATATGATTCCCTGCACTCTGCCCAAGGTTTGGTTATGAGTCTCAGCATCTGCTTTTATTTTTATTTTTTATATTAATTACAGTTTATTTACTTTGTATCCCAGCTGTAGCCCCCTCCCATGCTGAGACGCATGGCCAAACTTTGGGCAGAGTCCAGGAAATCATATGAAAGTAGAGAGAGTTAATAAGACCTGGAGAGAACAGGAGCTCAACAAAGACCAAATATATCTGGGCACAGAGGCTTCTCTGAGACTGATTCTCCAGCATCTGCTTTGATACACTGCTAGCTGGAGTCTTTTGAGGCCCTCTATTTATCCTCTCTTATAGGTCTAGTACCCACTTAAAGTGAGTATATACCATCTGTGTCTTTCTGCTCCTGGGATACCTCACTCAAGTTAATTTTTCTAGATCCCACCATTTGCCTGCAAATTTCATGAATTCCTTGTTTTTAATTGCTGAGTAGTATTCCATTGTGTAAAATTACCACAATTTCTGTATCTATTCCTCCATTGAAGGACATCTGGGTTGTTTCCAGGTTCTGGCTATTACAAATAAAGCTGCTACCAACATGGTTGAGCAAATGTCCTTGTTGTGTACTAGAGAATACTTTGAGTATATGCCTAGTAGTAGTATAGTTGGGTCTTGAGGAAGCACTATTCCTAATTGTCTGAGAAAGTGTCAGATTGATTTCCAAATTGGTTGTACCAGTTTACATTCCCACCAGCAATGGAGGAGGGTTCTACTTTCTCCACAAGCTCTCCAGCATGTGTTATCACTTGAGTTTTTTATCTTAGCTATTCTGATGGGTGTCAGATGAAATCTCAGGGTCATTTTGATTTGCATCTCCCTGAAGGCTAAGGACGTTGAACATTTCTTTAAGTGTTTCTCTGCCATTCTATATTCTTCTACAGAGAATTCTCTGTTTCGCTCCGTACTCCATTTTTTAAATCGGATTGCTTGATTTGTTGCTTTTTAACTTCTTTGGTTCTTTATATATTCTTTCAATCAACCTTCTGTTAGATATAGGGTTGGGAAGATACTTTCCCAGTCTGTAGGCTGTTGTTTCATTCTGATGACAGTGTCCTTTGCTTTACAAAAGCTTTTTCAGTTTCATGAAGTCCTATTAATTAATTGTTTCTCTTAGAGCCTGTGCTGTTGGTGTTCTGTTCAGGAAGTTGTTTCCTGTGCTAATGAATTCTAGGCTCTTCCCCAATTTTTCTTCTAACCGATTTAGTGTGTCTGGTTTTATGTTGAGGTGTGTGATCCACTTAGACTTGAATTTTGTTCAGGGTGATAAATATGGATCTATTTTCATTTTTCTGCACGTAGACATCAAGTTGGATCAGCACCATTTCTTGAAGATGCTGTCTTTTTTCCACTGAATAGTTTTGGTTTCTTTGTCTAAAGTCAAGTATTCATTGGTATGTGGGTTTATTTCTTGGTGTTCTATTTCGTTCCATTGATCTACCATTCTGTTTCTATGCCAATACCATGCTGTTTTAATTACTATTGCTCTATAGTGCAGCTTGAGATCGGAGATGGAGATACCTCCAGAAGATCTTGAAAAGCCATCATAGTACTTATTGCAACTCTGACCATGGGAGTAAACTCTTCCTTACTTTCAATTAAAAGGATCATTTGGAAATTCTAGGTTTTTTGTTTTTGCATATAAAGTTGAAATTTTTTTCTTTCAAGGTCTGTAAAGAATTATGTTGCTATATTGATAGTAATTGCATTGAATCTTTTTTTTTTTTCTGAGAATTTGTTACTAGGACAGTTTTTCAGAGACAGGTTGCTGGGATACCAAGCTAGACACAGCAAAGATACAATAATCCAGAGAATGAGAAGGAGCCACAAGATTAAAACATATCATCAGAATTAGTTTGAGGCCAGGTTCAACAATTCAGTCATAACCCAAGATACGTGAGCCTGAATCAGAATCTTCAGGCCATAACAGCTGAGTTGAGCAAGCTACCTAGAGTTCAGAAAGATCTACAAAGGCTTGGAAACAGCTCTCCTCTCATCCCCTCATCAGAAGAAATAAAAACAATATTTATATGTGGTTCTAAACATTGTTGGAAGGAAAACCTCAATATGATTGGAGAAGAAGAAAGCCCACCAACGTTGTAGAAATAGAGGATGTCTGACAGAAAGCCAAAGAGGAGAAATTTGGCCTAGAATCATCTCTAGAGGAAGCATCATTTCATTGAGTTTGGCTAGAAGCCCAACGAGACTCAGGAGACTCTAGAGCCACAGGAGCCTCTGAGATAGTGAATTGTAGTAAGCCAAAAATAAAAAAAAAGTTAATTTTAATTATGTAGACAGACTTTTCTTACATTAAAAAATAGGAAACTCTATTTTAGATTTCTTAAGAGCAAAGGTAGGACTTGAGGGGATAGAAACATTACTTGAAAAGCCATCGTAGTACTTATTACAACTCTGACCATGGGAGTAAACTCCTCCCTACTTTCAATTAAAATTCTTATGTATTCCCTCTCAAAAAGATTTTTAAAACATAACTGTGCAACAAGAAAATTAGTGTACGACAAGCAAAATTATCTATGATAGGATAAAACCTGGCAGAAGGGAAAAGAAATTTCTTTAATGTGGATCTATAGTACCTAATTGAAATTGAGAATTAACCTACCCATTGAACCCACAGTAGCACCTCTTAATGAAACCAAGCAAAGATAACCACCCCCACTAGCTTTTCCAGTTGCAAGGGAACAAGTGCCAGAAAATGGAGAAAATTTGCAAAATGAACAACTAGCCAGGAATGCTGTTGAAATACAAGATCCTAAACATTTTAAATAATCAATAGTAACTTATGAAATGCACTCTTACTATGCGAGACAAATGGTAAATACTTGCCCTACCCAAAACAGGATTTCCACATGACTGGAAAGATTTAGCAGTAGCTGGATGGGAAGCTGATTCTTAATTGTAATTGATGACATAGTGCAGAAAAGAAAAGTGTAATAGGTCTAAATGTATTAATATTGTGCAAGATCAAGTATTAGGTGAAAGGTCAATTTACTGATTCAAGACAACAGACAGATGCAATTTGATGACTATTACTATATAATATAATTTAGTAGCTTTCAGAGTCTGGGATAAGGTGGAGGAATAAATATTAAACAAATCCCTAGAGAGACTTTTACTGATACATAGATTAGCCTCAGCTGTGGACAAGGTATTATCAGATGCAGATGTGAAACTGGTATTGAATAATTACTAAATAGAAAGACTTAAGCCTCATGTGGCAGATATAGCCATAAACCTATGGGGAAGAGATTTACTCCAACAATGTGGCACTCAGATTAATATTCCTTCAGTTTCAGACAATGGATACCTATCTTAACTGATGCCTTTATTGTTTCTGTTGAAATGGATAAGAACCCCTGTTCACACTCATGAATCCAGGCACGTTTAAAAGGTAAAAAATTGCTAGCTCTTGATATGTGTGGATTCATTGAGATCTAATTATAACTTGATAAACAGAAAGGGGTAATAAGAATCGCTGAAAGACTGGACTGTAGGGGGAAAAAAACCCTACTGAATTAGATCAATCTGTACAATTTCAAGTTGTTTTTAACTTCAGAATGGAATTTAGGGAATATGTTATGTCGGGGAAGAGGTTTAACCTATATTTCTAAAGGTGATCAAAGAACTACAGGTTCTACCAAAATTGATCAAGATGAGAAGCTTCCACATAAAAAGCATGAATCATGGACAATGCAGAAAACTGATCCCCCAAATGGTGACAGCACACAAACTCAATGAAAAATGACAGATTGTTCATCAGATCGGCAGACTAGAAAACCTTGATGCTGAAATGGACATTTCCTGAAGATAAAATGATCAGGTCTTTTATGAAGGATCATAGCATCAATGGATCACTTAGCTTGGAGAGGAATTTAGGACAAAAAAGCTGAGTAGAACCCATCAGTGATAGTTTAAAAAGAGCTAGAAAGGCTATATAGAATTTCTCATCCCCTCATAATAAGAAATTTTAAAAAATCTGGTTACTGTCATTATTTTATGCATTTCCACTAAATAATTCACTCTTACAAATATAAAAAAAAATTTCTGTGTATTTCAATGCAGGTGGCAGAAGACCATATTAATGACATAAATAATTATTTTTGATGTTATATTTAAAAAAATCTTCTATTTCTGCTTCATTTTGATGTTTTAATCACTTAAAATTCCTAATCTATTCTTATATAATATGTCTTTGTTTCTCATTCCATTAGCTACATTTTAAAATTTTTTAAATAAATTTTTAATTTTTTATATTAGTTACACTTTATTAACTTTGTATCGAGGCTGTAGTCCCCTCCCTCATTCCCTCCCAATTGCATACTCCCTCCCTCATCTCCTCCCTGTCCCTCTCTAAGTCCACTGAGAGGGGAGGACTTCCTCCCCTTCCATCTGACCCTAGCTTATCAGGTCTCTTCAGTACTGGCTGCAATGTCCTCCTCTGTGGCCTAGCAAGGCTGCTCTTCCCTCGAATGGGGGAGGGTCAAGGAGTCCACCACTGAGTTCATGTCAGAAACTTTCCCTGTTCTCCTCACTAGGAAACCCACTTGGATGCTTAGTTGACATGGGCTATGTCTGAGCAGGGGTTTTAGGTTATATCCATGAATGGTTCTTGGTTGGAATGTCATTTGCAGAAAAGACTCCTGTGCCCAGATATATTTGGTCCTTGTAGAGCATCCAGATATTACTTAACTCACCCATCATTCATATGATTCCCTGTACTCTGCCCAAGGATTGGTTGTGAGTCTCAGCATCTGCTTTGATACACTGCTAGGTAAAGTCTTTCAGAGGCACTTTGTGGTAGGTTCCAGTGCTGTTACTTGTTTTCTCCTACTTCCAATGTCCATCCCATTTGTCTTTCTAAATGAGGATTAATCATTTTACCCCGGGTCCTCTTTCTTGTTTATCTTCTTTAGGTGTATAGATTTTAGTGAGTTTATCTATCTTATAGGTCTACTATCCACTTATAATTGAGTATATACAGTGTGTTTCTTTCTGCTTCTGGGATCCTCACTCAAGATGATCTTTTCTAGACCCTACCATTTGCTTGCAAATGTCATGATTTTCTTGTTTTTAATTGCTAGTAGTATTCAATTGTGTAAAAGTACCACAATTTCTGTATCCATTCCTCTGTTGAGGGATATCTGGGTTGTTTCCAGGTTCTGGCTATTATGAATAAAGCTGCTATAAACACGGTTGAGCAAATGTTCTTGTTGTGTACTTGAACATCTTTTAGATATATGCCTAGGAGTGGAATAGCTGGATCTAGAGGAAACACTATTCCTAATTGTCTGAGAAAATGCCAGCTTGAATTCCAAAATGGTTGTAAATGTTTACATTCCCACTAACAATGGAGGAGGGTTCCATATTCTCCATAATCTCTCCAGCATGTGTTGTCACTTGAATTTTTGATCTTAGCCATTCTGATGGGTGTAAGGTGAAATCTCAGGGTCTTTTTGATTTGTATCTCTCTGATGGCTAAAGACGTTGAACATTTAAGTGTTTCTCTGCCATTCTATATTCCTCTACAGAGAGTTCTGTTTTGCTACATACCCTGTTTTTTAATTGGATTGCCTGATTTGTTGCTTTTTAATTTCTTTCATTCTTTATATATTCTTTATATCAAACTTCTGTCAGATATAGGTTTGGTGAAGATCCTTTCCCAGTCTGTAGGCTGTCATTTTGTTCTGACGATAGTGTCTTTTGCTTTATAGAAGCTTTTCAGTTTCATGAGGCCCCATTTATTGATTGTTGCTCTTAGAGCCTGTGCTGTTAGTGTTCTGTTCCTGAAGTTGTCTCCTGTGCCAATGAGTTCTAGGCTCTTCCCCACTTTTACTTCTAACTGATTTAGTGTGTCTGGTTTTATATTGAGGTCTTTGATCCACTTGGACTTGAATTTTGTGCAGGGTGATAAATATGGATCTATTTGTACTTTTCTGCATGTAGACAACAGTTAGACCAACACCACTTGGCCTTTGTTTTTTTGTTTGTTTCTTCTCTATATGCCACTAATTGTGCCTCTACTTGTGCCTCTATTTGTTTGGCAATATTTGTCTGTGTTTCTTTGAGAGCTTTGTTCATTTCCTCTTTATTCGCCTCCACTTGGGTGGCCAATTCTTTGAGAGATTTGTTTGTTTCCTCTTTATGTGCCTCTTAAAACTGGATAAGCATAGCTTTAAAGTCATTTTCCTGGGTTTCTAATGAATTGTAGTATCCATTGATTTGGGGGGTTCCTGGTGAAGCCACTTTTTTTTTTTTTTTTTTTTTTTTTTTTTGCTAAATGTGTTCTTTCTCCGACCTCTGGTCATTTGCTTTTCTGTAACCTTCACTTTTTGTTCCTGGATTCTGCAGTTCAGACTGGTGCTGTCTTTCTCCGGTGTCTGGAGAATTCTTCATAAAGATGAGAAAGGTCCAGTGGTTTCAGCGTGTACTTTGGTGTTTTAGCTGTATTTGTGGGAGGAAAGTCCATGAGCTCAAAACGACAAATGTAGGAAAGAGTGGGCGAATGTGTGGAAGTGTGCCTTGAGGGACATGGTGCTAGATAATGTAGAATTCTTGTGTGTGTGGGAGTGGCCCTTCCTTGCAGTCACTGAAGGGTTTGTTTGTGCTGAAGGGGTAGCAGGCACTGGTGATAATTGCCAGCGCAATTTCCTTATGCAAATTCCCTGAATACCTCCATGGCCTACAGTTATTTGTCTCTGGTTGCTGGCTGAGCTCTAGGCGTTATTTTTCTGAACTCCACTGTTAGAATCACAGAACAGGGGCCTCAATGTCCCAATAATCCCTCTGTTTTCCTCAGTGTATGTGTGAGTGGAAGGGATCTGATGTCTGGCTGCTAGCTTAAAAGGACCTTGGATCTGGGGTTCTGCAGGCACTTGAGGACACACTCACTCTCTAGCAGGTCAGATCAGCAAGCACCAGGGTACCCCTGTTCTCTACTCACAGGTTGGACCTGCTGAGTCAAATGCTGGAGGACAGTCGAGCTCGCCCGCTCAGTGGTGCTGCAACCGCTGAACTAGGGAGTCCAGCTGCAGCTGCAGAACCTGGAGGCCAGTCCAGGTGCCTGCAAGGAAGTCCTGGGGAGCCACAACTATGGTCCAGAGACCTAGGTGGCCCGGTGGGCGCCCGGAATACCTGTTTTGTTTGATCGGTCTGCTGGACTTTGGTCGCTATAAAGCCAGCTGTCCGCCTCTGAGGGATTGGGCAGCCCTTACAGTCACTGGCTGGTAGGTCCTGCGGAGTTGGTAAAGCTCCTCGCAGATGTGGGACTGGGTAGGATGGTACCACGGGTCTGGGACTCAGAAGGTAGGTACAACTGGCAGCCACTGCTGGGGAGCTAGGAGCCCCTCCTCTGCTGTCTCAGTCCCAGGCAGTGAGTTCTGTGCTGTGGGTCTCTGTCTCTGTGAGCCGGCTCCTCCTTCGAGGAGGAGGGAGGCCTGAAAATGGGAAGTGTGAGGGATTCAAAAGTTCACTTCTCTCCTTCCCCAGAAAAGTCCATGGGTAACCTGATTCTAAGGTCTCAACTCATGAGCTGTTCCCTCTTGTTCAAGAAGCCTCAATGTAAATTTTCTGGCTTTAGCTGCCCCTTCTCTCACCAATTTCGGAGTTTCAGATCCTCTGCCTCTCAGAAACTGTGTGCGCTGATCACTGCCATCTTGGATCATCTCCTACATTTAAAATTTTAAGACCCAAATGCACTGCATTTTAGAGATGCGTCTTTGAACTTACACATGCACATATCATTTCATATATATCTAACATGTGCACATAGCCTACATACGTTTATGTATATATCATGTATGTATATATATACTCTACATACATATATGTATTTATTATATATACATATATATGCTTAAATGAAAATTAACATGATAATGCATGTACAATTATCTATAATCTTTCCTAAATAATCTTGTGATGCATTTCTTATATAGACTGTGAAATAGGTCTTTAGTATTCTTCACCTCCAAAAAATGGCAGTCTGAAGCTTTCTTTTTCTGTTTCTTTCATGCCTTTTTTTTAACCTTGATGGAAAATCAATTTATCAATTTACTTAATAATATTCATTTTTATTTCATGATAACCTGATGACTCAATCATAAGCTTTATTTTTGGAGAAAGCAAGGCTTGTACCACTTTGAAATTAAAAAAAAATATATAAGAAGAATGAGACTAAGTGCTTTTGTTAGCAGAGAAATTAGCAATGAGATGGCTCATAAAATAAAAGCACTTTCTGAGACAGTCTGGTAACTTCCACAACACACATACACACAGAAAGAAAGAAAGAAAGAAAGAAAGAAAGAAAGAAAGAAAGAAAGAAAGAAAGAAAGAAAGAAAGAACTGATTCTACAGTGTTGTGCCCTGACCTCTGTGCTCACACTTGCAGGCATTCCTGAGCACATACACTCATCTGTGTGAGCACACACACACCCATGATGCAAACTTTAAAATTTTTTTTAAAAATAGAAACTGTAGAAAATATTCAGAAAATCATTAAACTTCAGCAAGCTGTTGTGTAGTCCATCTGGTCAGTTTTTGGCTGAGCATTCATGGTAGCCTGGATTCAGGTCCCAGCTAGCACTGCACATGGCTCAACAGTTTGTAGCACTTTATGGGTGCCTTAGAATTGCAAGGTTATTCTCGAGGACATTGTGAGTTTAAGGTTGGCTGGAATTACATGGGATGGTGTTTTAAAAATGAAACAAAGTGCTCGTGAATGAAACAAAGTGCCCGTGACTGCCCCTGATCCCCTTACTAGGCCACAGAGAAAGAGGATCCAGACAGTCCTGATGAGACCTCATAGGCTAGGTTCAAAGAATAAGAAAAAAGGACCTCCCCTACCAGTGGACTAGGGCAGAGGCATGGTGGGGGGGGAGGGTAGTACCAAGAGGAGATGAGGGAGCCTGCTATAGCTGGGATACAAAGTGAATGAATTGTAATAAATAATTTAAAAAATGAAAAATAGAAACAAAGAATACTTTTTAAATGTCATAAGATAAAATAGTCACATAAAACAGTAAAGTTCAAATTCAACAAAAATTCAACAAAAGTTATGTTTTTCTAAATAGGACATTTTAACTTGCTATGGTGTTTATTTGCTTGTGTGAGTGTGTATGTGTGTGTGTGTGTGTGTGTGTGTGTGTGTGTATGTTTTTATATATTTGAAAGATTACTAATGAAAAAGTTTACTCTGAATACATTGTTAAGCCCTTTCATAGATTTTGCATCTTGTGTGTTTCAGTAGCAATCCTTGGTATAACACAAATGTTTTATTTTTACTGAAACATTCTCCTACACTACCTTCTCTTTAAAGTTTAGAAGTGCATACAAATATTCCAATTGCAGAAAAAAATCTTAGCAGTGAACTAGACTAACCACAAATTGATCTTGTAATTACAAATGGTGCATGCAGAACTCAATACATTTTTTAATGTTCAAATTAAGACACACTAATTACACAGTAACTGCTAAATAAATGGCATATAATTTAGAGTTATGCCAGAGACGGCAGTACAGCTTTTGATGCTTCTAATCATGGGGAAATTCATTTGGTGCTGGTGAGATGTTAACTCTGATGAACAGTGTTTTTTTTTTTTGTTTGTTTGTTTTTTTTTAATGAATTTCTGACGGAAAATTTTGGTTCGTGTAATTTCAGGTACATTTTTATTTCATTGGTTTATTTTGGAAAGATTATAAACTTTCAATGTTTGTTCTGTAAAGTTCTATAGTAATGATTTCATCATAAGAAAGACATTTAGAATGTAAAACAAAACAGAACAAAACAAAACAGAACAAAACAAAACAAACAAAAACAAAAACCCAGATAATTTCTGTTAAGTACATTATGATGAATGTACTCTAAAATATAACAAATAGGTCGTTTGTTAGGGCTTACACATGAAGCTTATGTTTTAAATTATTTTAATAGGAAATCTAATGATCACCAAGAAAGCTTTAATGTAATATTTTAAAATTAATAAAAAATTCAAAAGGTAGGTAGATAGAAGCTTGTGAAGATTCTAAGGAGGGAATACTAAACAGTCTTAAAGTGCAACAAGTTTAATGACCCATTTTCCTTTAATTAATAGTGACTTTTACTTTCTTCATACATGTTTCTCATTAGCTCATCTTCATTTTTATTGTCCTTAATTCAGAATGTAATCAGACATAAATTGAATGAAGGTAAAGTGGAAAAATGGGCGACAGGTCGATCAGAATCTATTTAAAATAACTAGAGAGTAATTGCAAATGAAAGAACGAAATTACCAAAATGACATGCTTATAGATATGAGAATTTACCTTCATTCAAGTAATATGAACTGCAAGAAAGGAAAAGGAGAAATATAAAAGACAACTCCAAAAGGGAGAGTTAAAGAATGGTAGTGAAGAGTAAGAAATAGGTTGCTCAGAAGACAAGCCATGAACTCTAAAAAAAGAACTGAGTGCCTCTTCTAATCAGAAGTGCAGAATGACAGAGACCTACCAAGACAGACATTCATTCACGTTCAAAGCACGAAATGAGCATTGCACCTTATATTTACCCAACAGTTAATTTAACAAAAATCTTACAAAATCTAGTTGCAAAAAGATAATTAAGCTTCAGACCCTACAGCAAATTTTTAATCTCTTGAGACCAAGGTGAGGTCACTTGAAATATTAACATTGAGTTTATCATGGTAACTTTGCACTTTTCTCTAGGCAAAGAAGTATGGAAGGTGAGTTAATTTTTATATTAACACATATAGCATTGATCATACAATATATTACACCTGATAATGTAAATGTGAATGAAAGGAAGAAAAACTTATTTACTGCTTGCGGTATTTATAAATATTAATGAATCTTTCCATACTTTATATCATAATATTTTTCTTATCACATTAAAATATTAAATATTTAATATTTAAAAAATTAAACATATTTAAAACATTAAAAACATTTAAAACATTTAAAATAACATAATAATAACATAATATAATAACATAATAACATAATAACATAACATAATAACATAATAAATATAACATAATAACATAACATAAACATAACATAATAACATAATAACATAACATAATAACATAATAAATAAAACATTTTAAATATTTAAAACATTTTAAATAAAAATATTTAAAAATATTAAACATATTTAAAACATTGAAAAATATTTAAAACATTAAAATAACAGATAACAACTAAAATAGCAACAGTATTTCTATTAATTTCAGCTTTCATGAAAAGATTTTTAAAAAACAGAAAAAAATAGGTTTCACTGAAATAAATATTTTGAAGATTGCAGCATATAGAACAATACATAGCCGTTTCCAATAATTCCTTTTATTGGTTTGCCTTTCACTGAAAACAAATATTTATACAATTCTTCTACCCTGCACCAACTCCTCTCTGATCTTCCTTAGATCCCTACCCTCCTACCCCAAACTCTAGCATTTCATTATATTTTTAGAAACACAAGCTCAAGAAAATCTCTCCTTTATCTCTCTCTGTGTCTCTCTCCCTTTCTCTCTCTCTCACACACACATGAAAGAACCAAAATATGCATGTAAAGAACAATAAGACAAAAATAACCCTGACAAATCAATGCAAAACAAATATTCTGAAAAAAATACCCCTGTGCTTATTCTGAGCTGTTTATCTACTCCTGGGAATTGCCTGTAAACTGAAGTGTGATGAATACAGCCAGTGAGACTCCGTTAGAGGACACTAGTGTTTCCTTTCACAGGTACCAGTTGCAGATAATTTCTTGGTGAGGCATGGAACCCCATGTCAACATATGGGTCTCAGCAGAGGAACCAGGCTGGCTTGAAGGTGTGCAGCACCTGTATTCTGCTATGCACCCTGTGAGTTCATTTGTTGGGTCTAGAGGACACTTTTCTTTGAGTCATCCTTTCATCTGGTTTTCATAATCTTTCCACCTCCTCTTTCACAGACCTCCCTTACCCCTTAGTTAGGCAGGATTTGATGAAGATATCCCACTTCAGACTGAGGCTTTCAAAAGCTCACATTCTCTATATGTTTCAGTTGAGTCTCTGTGTTAGTTCCTGTCTGCTGCAACAAAGCTTCTCTGATAGTGTGTGAGTAGAAAAAAATGATCTATATTTATAAAAGAATATCATCAGCACTCATTTTCTCACTCTGTTCCCCTAGAAGAATAAGAGTATTTGTTTTCTATAGGTGAATGGCCTACCCAGTCTCATATTCTTGGCCAGCCCATCTGTGTCAGGCATTTGTTCCATCTCATGGAGTGAGTCTTAAGTCCACTTGTGTGCTCCCACAACATTTGTGCCACTAGTACATCAGCACAGCTCGCAGGCAGGTCACCATTGTAGGTTACAGGGTTTGTAGCTGACTGACAATTCCCTTTATTCCCTGGTTCTTACATATGGATTCCACATATGTAAGTGCAATTGCTCAGGCTGTATATTGTGAGAAGGACTGGGGAAGCTCCACATTACACCAAGAACTAAAGAAAACCAAGGAATACTAAAGACCAAACAAATAGACTTTCCCAAGAAAGAGCATACCAGCTCCTTAACCAATACCAAACGTCAGCTCTGATATCAAATACCTCGGTTTTGAGCTTGCTTTTTAAACTCTAGAATCTGCTTTACAATAATACTCACTGTTCTCTAAAGCATAAAGCCAAACCTATTCTTTTTTTTTTTTTTTTTCAGTGCAGTTTATTCAGGAACCTTGAACAATCTTCTGACCCTGGGGAAAGCCAGCCCACAGCTTAAAATAGCCTCTGGGTAGCCAACCGCAGCGTGCCACGTGGGCAATGCAGATAGGTCCACATACATGGAAGCAAGCCAGATCCTCAGCCTTAGCCAAATATGGAGTTGTTTGTGACAGAGAGCACTCACCATCGGGAAGGTGGAAGGCGGAAACCAGCTCCATCTTTAAGGCATAGCATTCCGCAGCTCTCTACAGTTCCCCCTTTTTGTTTTAGACGCATCAGGTAAGAGTAGAGGTCTGATCTCTGATATTAGAAATAAATTGGGACTTTGTACCAATGTTCATTTAGGTGTCATCCACCCAAAGAGCATCAGACCTGTCCAATACCTTTTTCTCAGAGGCGGGACATGGGGCATCAACCCGCATGCAATCAGACATGCTCTTCTCTGGGTGGAAAGCGGCTGACCCTGAGTGCAGTGCTTAGCCTCGCATCCTGAGCATAACATTTTAGCTTTTTATGGTAGCCAACCATGCTTGGGGAGACTGTCCTGCTTCAATGGCTGTAAAGGCCTGAATGATCATGGCTGCATTACACTGTTGTGAGACTCTAATCTTGCATATACACCACAGGCAAACCAAGGAGACCAACACCAGAAGGCCTGCTAACACTCCCATGCCTGCCCATTCCTTCAGATGATTCATGGCTACAGCAATCCATGATGATAATCCTGTGGGTAGTCCTGTGTCCACTCTGGTAGAATTTACCGTGACAATGGCCACTCTCAGCTGCTCCATTGTAGTATCAAATTCTCCAGTCCAGTTACCTAAAATATAGCTAGACAATTGTTTAGACAGATTTGCAGCACAGGAAAAATTCTCATTATTCTTAAGATGAATCTTCTTAACCATCAACAGGTTGCAGAGTGCTCAGACACTGTTTAGCCATTAATGATGGGAATTTCCCCCAATCCAAGAACATTTTCTGAGAGAATCTCTAGTTTGAATTTGCATATATTCAGAAGGTTTTTTTTTTTTAATAGTACTGAACAAAGTCCTTTTTATTTTTTTAATTATTAGATGTGTCTTCCATGTTTGGATAGTGAGCTTCTATAGAGTATTGTTATCTAAATGTCTTGCAGGTATTATATTATCCAATTATATTATACAGGTCAGGTAAATAAAGTACTAAATTAGATGCAGGGGGAGAAAAGAAGTATAAAGGACCATCAAAAAACAGCCCTGGATCTCTTTCTTTGAACTTAATATTCTTAGTGATAATTGTGCTAGAACCATCTTTTACTAAATAATTATATTTTATATTAGGTGATTCCATCAAAACACCAAAAAGAGCTTTATAAGTATAAAACTTGTTTAAAATTAAAGGTCAACTGCAAAGACCAATACCTCAACCAAGGGCAATACATGGAGAAGTCCAAGCTCAGAGGTAGCACATAGACTCAGCCTTCAAGTGGGTTCCCTAATAAGGGGAACAGGGGCTTTCATTGGCATGAACTCAGTGACAGGCTCTCTGATCACCTAGCTGTGCAGGGCACAGCTTTGCCAGGTCACAAAAGGAAGATGATGCAGCCAGTCCTGATGAGACCTGATAGGCTAAGGTCAGATGGAAGGGGAGGAGGGCCTCCCCTATCAGTGAACTAGGGGAGGGGCATAGGAGGAGGATAGAGAGGGAGGGTGGGATTGGGAGGAGAAGAGAAAGGGGGACACAGCTGTGATACAATTAAATTAATTGTAATTATAATAATAGAAATATTAAAAATATTAGAGGTCAATTAATAATTTCTTTAAAAACTAAAATATAATTTTGATCTTAAAGTTTCAGAGCTACCAATATGCATATTATTTGCAACAAGCTTGATAAAATGGTGAGTATAGGCACTAATGTGAGACATGTAGCTCCCTAGAAATTGCACTCAGGGTTTTGATATGAATGTAACTCTTCCCTGAAATATTTACTTTGTCTGGAAACATTCATTTTCAAACTTACCTTAATTTGAGTGTAAGTAAGAGTAAATAATTAGAAAAGAAAATTCTAATTAATTCTGTAAGTATCAAAAACTGCTCCCCACCCCTCATGGGAAGAGCAGCCTAGCTAGGCCACAGAGGAAGACAATGCAGCCAGTTCTGATAAGACCTGACAAGCTGGGGTTAGATGGAAGGGGAGGAGGACTTCCCCTATCAGTGGACTTAGAAAGGGGCAGGGAGGAGATGACAGAGGGAGGGTGGGATTGGGAGGGAACAAGGGAGGAAGCTACTGCTGGTATACAAAGTAAATAAATTGTAATTAATATAAAAAATAAAAATTAAAAATATTAGAAAAAAATTAATGTATAAAATGTCAAAAAAAAACCTGTATTTGCACAAATCTTAAAAAATGGCTGCAACATAATTACTTTCTAAGTCAGGATGAGGTTTTTCTTTTGTGTATAAATTCTCATACCAATGTAGGCTCAGTGAACTCTGTGAGAACATTCTGAATAATTATGGTACTATGCTCGTCAAAACACTCAAGAAAGTCATGAACATGGAACTTCTGCACAGTAGCATTTTGTGTAGCAGTTAAGATTTCTCAACTCTAACTCTTTCTATATATTTACATATTCTTATTTATCAAATCCCATCAAAATAAGGAGCTGTATCCTAAAATAGGTATTATGTATTAAATAAATTTCCCATAACTTGTTTCATTTTTCCCAGGAATTGTTTTCATCTGGCTTCTCTTATAATGAAGCTTCTGCCGGGCCTAGAGAGACAGCTTAGCGAATAAGTTCTTCTCTTCCAGTCAACCTCAAGTTGGTTCTAAGTACTTCCATTGGGCTGCTCACAACCACATGTAACTCAGTCCCAGGGAATCAAGGCTGATTTCCTGGCCTCAGGGGCTCTTAAACACCACCGTCCCTTCTCTCTCTCTCAAGCACACACATAAATTAAAAATAAATCAAACCAATTTTTATAATAGTTTGATATAAAAATATAAAGCTCAAATATTCTATTTTTTGTTGTATATATCTAAAAGTGTCATTTAAATGTTTCTTTTTTGAGTTAAATTTATGAGTCAATAGGTGTATTTTATAAAAAACAACAATAAATATTTGGGCACCGCAGGCCACAGGTGTTTGTAACGTGTGTGTGTGTGTGTGTGTGTGTGTGTATCTGTTTTTGCTCTTGTTTATAAGGGCTAGAGCTCCAGTGCAATCCTGTGTCAACATTGGAGAAATGATTCATCAGTGAGCTGTATTTCCATCTCTTAAAATAGTTTGAACATATTCTATGTTAATAATATAGTAAGTGTAAGTTCTCCTCTATGGCCCGCGACCTCCCCAATCATGGGTTTCTAATAGGTTTATAGTGTCCAGTATAAGTTTTCTAAAATGCACAAACTGTGAGACAATTAGACAGCTGTTTGCTGTACCAACCTTAAAAGTACAACTGTTACACCATCCCGACTGTGTTCAAACTATTTACTTTTCCCCTTTTAAAAACAAAAATTATAGTGTGAAGGAGAGTATAAAATATGTAAGATTAAAAAATAAACTTGTAGGATAAACTGACAACAGTCAGACTAAACACCTTCTGGTTCCGTGCAATTCCACTGTCATAAGATCATTTCAACAGACCCACAGAAAAACCTAAGCGAAATGTGAGCGATTTTATTTCTACTTTAATCCTTTTAAGGAATGTCTATCATATTTTAGCTCATAGAAATTCCCTCAAGACAATTAGTTACTTTTTCAAAATTTCTGACAACAACGTTAAAAGCAAAAATTCCCGATAAACGATCTTCAAAACAACCAAATTTGAAATGAACTGCTAAATTATTTCAGTGTATTTTCTTTGAAAGTGTTCCCAGAACACTGGACACGTGGCACTATTTTGCAGTTATGAGATTCTCTGGTTATGTAGAACTGACTCTAAAGGATGAAAGTGAGAATTTAAAAAAAATTAAATAATCTACTTAATATCCCGAGAAAAATTACATTGTTCCAGAAAAACTAAATTTACCCTAAAATTCAAGTTCATGAATTAGCAATATAGACTACTGAAGCAATCCTGATTAAAACGACAGCACTTCTCTTTGAGGCTTTCATATATTTCTGTTCATGGAATTGGGCAAATTGAAATGCATGGCTCATATTCTATCTAAATTTAAAAAAAAATAACACTCTGTAAGACAGTTTCATTTTATTTATTTTATTTATTTATCATTAGTTTATGTGTACATGTGCATATTCAGGAATCTGACTGTGTGAGCACACATGTAAATGTATGCATGTGTGTGTGCGTGTTTTTGTCTGTGTCTGTGTGTGACCGTGTATATGTGTATGTGGTAATGGGGTACAGTGCTCACTCATAGTATTAATGTGGAGATTAGAGCTCAACTTGACAATCAGTTTTTTACTTCTGTTCTTATATGGACTCTTGGATTATGTGGACTGTTGGAATCAAAGTCTGGGCTTCCTATTGGGAATAGTGCTTCGGCAAGACCCAGCTATACCACTCCTAGGCATATAATCCAAAATACGCTCAAGTATACTGCAAGGACATTTGCTCGACCATGTTCTTAGCAACTTTATTCGTAATAGCCAGAACCTGGAAACAATGCAGATGTCCATCAATGGAGGAATGGATACAGAAATTGTGAACATTTACACAATGGAATACAACTCAGCAATTAAAAACAAGGAAATCATGAAATTTGCAGGCAAATGGTGGGATCTGGAAAAGATCATCCTGAGTGAGGTTTTCCAGAAGCAGAAAGACACACATGGTCTATATACTCACTTATAAGTGGATATTAGACATAATATAAATTAAGCATACTAAAATCTGTACACCTAAAGAAACTAAGCAAGAAGGAGGAGCCTGGGTAAGATGATCAATCCTCCCTCAGAAAGGCAAATGGGATGGACACTGAAAGAAGGAGAAGACAGGGAACAGGACAGGAGACTACCACAGAGGGCCACTGAAAGACTCTACCCAGCACTGTATCAAAGCAGATGCTGCAACTCATAACCAACTTTGGGCAGAGTGCAGGGAATCTTATGAAAGAAGGGGGAGATGGAAAGACTTGTAGGGGACAGGACCTCCACCAGTAGAGTAAAAGAATTAAAAAATCTGGGCCCAGAAGTCTTTTCTGAGACTGATACTCCAACCAAGGGCTATTATTCATGGATATAACCTAGAAATCCTGCATAGATATAGCCCATAGCAGCTCAGTGTCAAAGTGGGTTCAATAGTAATGGGAAGAGGGATTGTCTCTGACATGAACTCAGTGGCTGATTCTTTGATGACTTCCCCTTCATAGGAGAGAAGCCTTACCATGCCAAAGAGGAAGACAATACAGCCAGTCCTGATGAGACCTACTAGTCAAGTGTCAGAGGGAAGGGGAGGAGTAGCTCCCATATCAGTGGATTTGGAGGAGATAAAGGAGGGAGGGTGGAATTGGTAGGGAATGAGGGAGGGATACAGCTGGGATACAAAGTGGATAAACTGTAATTAATAAAAACATAAATAAATTTAAAAAACATAGTCTGGTGTTCAGGTTTTTTTTAGCAAGTATCTTTATCTTTTAACTCATCTCACCAATACTTATAAGACTATTTTAAATACCGAATTATTTAAAATGCTCAAATTGTAAATCACTCTTCACTTCACATCATTAAAAGTAAATTTAAAATTCTCATTTAAAATTTGCTTGGTAACTAGGTAACTATACTTAAAACAAAATTTCACAGGTGAGTCACAGCCATACAGGGTCAGATGGAAGGGGAGGAGGACCTCCCTTATCAGTGAACTTGGAAGAGGGCAGGGAGGAGATGAGGGAGGGTGAGATTGGGAGGGAAATAGGGAGGGGCTACAGCTGGGATACAAGTGAATGACCTTTGATTAAAATAAAATAAAATAAAATAAAAAGAAGTCGTGGTTTTGAACTCAATCCCACTTGACACCTGATATCTGACGGTGAAGTTGTGTTTATCCCAAGGACAAAATTGTTTTTAAATTGCTCTAATTTCCATCAAGAGTGAAATTTTATTAGTGATTTTCTGCACAGCATAATGTTAAAAAGTATTTCCTCTGAAAGAGTACAACTTAGGGTGCTAACTTGTCCACCAAGCTTAAATCATGTAGCCGAGAAGATCATATACCATAGAACACCCAGGGAGAGCCCACTATTTAAGTCAGAAGAAATTGTGTTGATCTTTTAAAAGTTACATATTTGAGAAATGAAGACGCTTCCTCCTGGTATGTCCAGGGATTTCCCCATTCTGGCTGTACATGGTTCCCTTGGGTCCTCAGCACAGGACCCTAATGCATCAGCAGCTGGTCACTCATTAGACTGGTTCAATTTAGGATGAGGGAGGGAAAGTGACACCCACGCCATTGGAAATGTACACTGAAAAGCCATTATGGGCTTTCCTGGGCTGCCTACGCACGTCACAAGAAAGCCAATTGCTATACATCGCACCACAGGCCCACCTTTGCATAGAAGGTCAGCAGTACGAGGCTCCCTTCAAGGCTGAACTTCAGTGGGCACCACAGCTTCCTGCTGCCCGCCGATTACATGCTGACATTATGAAGCAGCTATTTTTTTTTTAATTTTCTGAGCTAATTTTTTTAATAGGCGAAATATGTTACATGCACTTTCATTCTCAAATATTTTCAATTAGGATCAGTGTATCAGATTTGAGATAACAATGAGTAATAAGTTTGAAATCAAATAATACAACCCAGTGACCAATGCGATTAGTAACTATTCATGTGGTTTTTGTTCTAAACACCAATGGGAGTCATTTCATACACTACAGTTTAATGACAATCAATATGTGTTAACTGCTTTAATTTATCTATTGTATATCATACACATAAGTGGGACATCATACAAGGCCCTGTAATATATAAAATTATGATTTTACCATTTAGGAAATATCAAATATTTCATTGTTTTAAAAAAAATTACAAAATTGCTATGAGCACAAACTGTGAAACTTTACTTTTATTCCTTCACCAAATTACATGTGATCACTGGAACCCAAATATTTTAGTCAGAAAAAAAAATACTTCAGATTTTTTTTATATGTTTCAGACTAATTCTGACAAATTTGATCTTCCGCAGAATTTTCAGCAGTTATTTTCTATAGAGGAAAGGAATTTAAGCTAAATCTACAGTTCGAGGGCTGCATTTAATTTAATTGTTATGATTTTCTATTTGGCATGTATTTAAATATAGTGTTCTGTATGTTTATGAACAAATTAAAATGTTTTATTATAATTATGGCATACACATTTAAGCTGAATTTTATTTCATTTGAGCTAGTTGTAGCACACAGAATTAATGACAGAAATTACCAACTAAGTATATCTAATTCCTCCTTGCCATTTGAAAAAAAAAATTTAAATCATTACTATAAAATGAAGAACAAACTAATGAGAAGCTATAAGTTAATGCTGCTTTTATTTTCTCAGAGAAGCCATGTTGTTGAGTTAAAAATTCCTCTACATCTTCCTTCCTTTCTGCTTAATCTAAAATTTTGTATATAGCTTAACTGTTGCAATATGACCAACTATGAATCCCATTAACTTTACAAGTCTAAATTTCATTATTATGATGCATTGATGCAGTGATCCTTCATAGCTATAATCCTAATCATCTGTCCTTCAGCAAATCCCCATTTCAGCATCAATGATTTACAGTCTTCCAGTCTGGTCCTTCTTAAGCTGGTTTGTTGAGCTGACCCAGGCAGTGGGAATCAGCTCTCTACCTCATCTACATCACTGTCTTCCTGTATCTTTTGCTTCCTTGAGTCATGTCTTTCATCTACTCAGATCTGATCTTTACCAGTTTAGATAGAACTTGGTCTTTAATTAGCTGTAGAAATAAAGGCAAAATCTCTTCCTCAATGTAGCACATTCTCTGATCTCCACTCTAATGTTAAAACATCTTTAAACTATACAGGTTGATGTAATTCAACAGTTTTCCTACAATTCAGTGTCTTTCAGAATAAAATAAAATAAAATATTATTCTCCCCTTTTTTTTTAATCAAGGTACAATTAGATATTTATGAATCCGCAAAATCAAGAGCAAGAATTTCTTAGCTTAGACACTTAGGTACTTTCATTACATGGCAAGCTCTGGGAGAGCAAGACTGATTTCTTCTCTGCCTTTAGACACAGAAACAATTATGCCATGTTACATAAAAGGTCATTATATGGTGTCAGTTAAAATAGGAATCCCTTGCCTGAGATTGAAGAAATATCTATTTGAGCTCCCCATTGTTATAGAAGACCTCTTCCCCATAGATTTTATATGTGCCAAAAAGGCTTTAATCTTACTATTTGACCTTATGGTCCCATATATTTAATTTGTCTTACATTCTCTTTTAGTTGGGATAATGTTCCAATCCCTACAAACTATGTGGTTAGCTTCTGAAGGGGCCAGTGTGGATACCAAGATTCATTTGAGATCATGTAACACCATTTGTTCTGTCCAACAAATCTTCACTTTCCATACCATTTCATTTTAATTTTAGTCTCTGGTCATCAATAATGATTTGCCAACATCCTGTCTTGCAATATTTTCAAATACTACTGTTTTTTTGAATTGGAGATGCTTTGTCTTTGAAATATGAAAACAGTAAGAGCTGAGCCATCTTACCTCTCACTTTAAAGTGCATATTTTTCTTTTTTAAATTTTTATTTTTTTATATTAATCACAGGTTGTTTAATTTGTATCCCAGACATAGCCCCCTCCCTCATTTCCTCCCAATCCCACCCTCTCTCCCTCATCTCCTCCCTGCCCCTTTCCAATTCCACTGCTAGGGGAGGTCCAAATCCTTTTCCATCTGACCCTAATTTATCTGGTATCTCCAGGACTGGTCACCATGCCCTTCTCTGTGGCCTAGCAAGGCTGTTCCTCCCTGGGGGGTGGGAGGGAGGTAAAGGAGCCAGTCATTGAGTTCATATCAGAAATAGTTCCTGTTCCACTTACTTGGGAACCCACTTGGTTACTGAGCTACCATGGGCTACATCTGAACAGGGGTTCTAGGTTATATCCATACATGGTCTTTGGTTGGAGAAACAGTCTCATAGAGGGCTCCCGTTCCCTGATATATTTTGTGATTGTAGAGCTCCTGTCCTCTCTAGGTCATACTAACTCCTACTTCTTTCATATGATTCTCTGCACTCTTCCCAAGGTTTGGTTGTGAGTCTCCGCATCTGCTTTGATACACTGCTAGGTAGAGTCTTTCAGAGGCCCTCTGCAGTAGGCTTCTTTCCTATTACTTGTTTTCTCCTACTTCCCCTGTCCATTGTCAGGAGCAGTGACTCAGCGGCCTACTTTGATATTTTAATCTCGGCGGAGAGATGGCTTTTGGAGGCCTTTTACTAATGGCAGAGGAGAACTTGCAAGTCCATCTCCTTTTGTTTGTGACAACAGGTGGGATAGCTTGTGAGGGTTACACCTCTTCCTCAGGCTCCTTGTGCAAATTAACTTATTGTTCTGAGATGTTTTACTGGCTAAAGTAACTCCTCAAAAAATAAAGTGGTGAGAAGGCTGGAGGCAGAGGATGAGGCAGCACTGGAGACTGGCTGCTGGCACTGCTTGCTGCAGCAGTCTGCCTTTTGCTATGGCTGTCGAGTCTGGACCTTTAAAAAGTTTCCTGTGTGCTTTGTGTTTATTTTATTAATTTTAATCCTCACACCCGACTCAAGAACCGTTCGACTCTGCCCGGCTGGCCCCGGCAGTCCATCCTATTTGTCTTTCTAAGTGAGAACTGATCATCTTACTCCGGGTCCTCTTTCATGTTTATCTTCTTTAGGTGCACATATTTCAGTATGTTTATCCTATCTTATAGGTCTATATAAGTGAGTATATACCGCTTGTGCCTTTCTACTTCTGGGATACCTCACTCAGGATAATCACACCATTTGCCTGCAAATTTCATGATTTCTTTGTTTTTAATTGCTGACTAGTATTCCATTGTGTAAAAGTACCACAATTTCTATATCCACTCCTCCGTTGATGGACATCCGGGTTGTTTCCAGCTTCTGGCTATTACACATAAAACTGCTACAAACATGGTTGAGCAAATGTCCTTGTTGTGTACTTTAGCTTCTTTTGGATATAATCCTAGGAGTGGTATAGCTGGATCTTGAGGTAGCACTATTCCTAATTGTCTGAGAAAGCCCCAGATTGATTTCCAAAGTGGTTGTACAAATTTACATTCCCACTAACAATGGAGGAGGGTTCCCCTTTCTCCACATCCTCTCCAGAATGTGATGTTACTTGAGTTTTTAACTTTTACCATTCTGATGGGTGTCAGGTGAAATCTCAGGGTCATTTTAATTTGCATCTCTCTGATGGCTAAGGGTGGTGAACATATCTTTAGGTGTTTCTTTTCCATTCTATGTTCCTTTACAGAGAATTCTCTGTTTAGCTCCATACCCCATGTTTTAATTGGATTGCTTGATTTATTGCTTTTTAATTTCTTTAGTTCTTTATATATTCTTGAGATTAGCCCTCTGTCAGATATATGGTTGGTGAAGATCCTTTCCCAGTCTGTAGGCTATCGTTTTGCTCAGACGACTATGTCTTTTACTTTACAGAAGTTTTTTAGTTTCATGAGGTCCCATTTATCGATTTTTGATCTTAGAGCCTATGCTGTTGGTGTTTTGTTCAGGAAGTTATCTCCTGTGCCAGTGAGTTCTAGGCTGTTCTCCACTTTTTCTTCTAACAGATTTAGAGTATCTGGTTTTATGTTGAGATCTTTGACCCACTTGGACTTTAGTTCTGTGCAGGGTGATAAATATAGCTCTATTTTCATTTTTGTGCATGTAGACTTCCAGATGGACCAGCACCTTTTGTTGAAGATGCTGTCTTTTTTCCATTGAATGGTTTTGGCTTCCTTGTTGAAAATCAAGTATTTATAGGTGTGTGGGTTTATTTCTGGGTCTTCTATTCGGTTCCATTGATCCACCTTTCTGCTTCAATGCTAATACCATGCAGTTTTTATTACTACTGCTCTGTAGTACAACTTGAGATCGGGGATGGAGATACCTCCAGATGATCTGTTGTTGTACAGGACATTTTGGAAATTCTGGGGTTTTTGTTTCTCCATATGAAGCTGAAAATTTTTCTTTCAAGGTCCGTAAAGAAATGTATTGGTATTTTGATGGGAATTGCATTGAATCTGTAAATTGCTTTTGACAGGATAGCCATTTTTACTAATATGGCTATGAGTCTCAGCCTCTGCTTCAAATCCTTGATCAGTAAAGTCACTCAGAGGCTAACTGTGGTAGGCTCCTGTCCTGTTCCCTGTCTTCTCCTGCTTCCAATGTCTATTGCATTTGTCCTTTTGAGTCAGGATTGAGCGTCTTCACTAGGGTCTTCCTTGTTGTTTAGCTTCTTTAAGATCATAGATTATAGTATGTTTATCCTGTATTTCATGGCTAATATCCACTTATGAGTGAGTATATACCATGTGTGTCTTTCTCTTTCTGGGTTACCTCACTCAAGATGATCTTTTCTAAGAACTTAAGAAGTTAAACACACAAAAAAACCAAGTAATCAAATTAAAATAATGGGGTACAGAGCTAAAAAGAGAATTCTCAGTACGGGAGTATTCAATGGAAGAGAAACACTTAAAGAAATGTTCAGTGTCCTTAGTTATCAGGAAAATACAAGTCAAAACAACCTTGAGATTTTACCTTATACCCATCAGAATTCCTAAGATAAAAAACCCAAGAGGATGTAGAGAAAGAGGAACCCTCCTCCATTGTTGGTGGGAATGTGAACCACTTTGGAATGTTCAACCACTTTGGAAATCAATCTGGCACTTTCTCACAAAATTGGGAATAGCACTACCTCAAGATCTAGGCATACCACTTCTAGGCATATATCCAAAAGAAGCTCAAGTACACAACAAGGCATTTGCTCAACCACGTCTTCAACAGTTCTATTCATAATAGCCAGATGCTGGAAACAACCCAGATGTCTCTCAACAGAAGAATTGATACAGAAATTGTGGTACAATTATTCAATGAAATACTACCCAGCTATTAAAAACAAGAAAATCATGATATTTGCAGGCAAATGGGAAGTAGAAAAGATCATCTTGCGTGTCTCTTGTCTCTTAAGACTTTTTATTATCATGTATAGCTAATTTTATCATTATTTTTCAACATTTTTTGAAGATGTTTTTCTTTTTGTATAATTATTATTTTCAACCTTTTAAAAAAGAAAATATATAAAGATAGCAACTCAAAGTACAGAGCTGTTTACTCAAGTGGTGACAGTTATAATAAGTACTGTGATGCCTTTTTCAAGTAAGGTTTCTCTTTCCACAACTCCTACGCTTGGTCTTAAGGGCTCTAAAATACAGCTTCTTACTTCTTTTTTTAATGCAGAAGAAGTATTTCTATTTAACTAAAAATATCTTTTTTGGATGGCTTACTGTAATTTGCTGTCTCAGAGAATCCTGCATTGCTCCTTGTTATGGGCTTGAGGCTCCAGCAGTCCCAGAGTGTCTCTGGGCATTCAGTCATTCTTGAAGAACTGATGCTTCCTCTGAGATAATTCCAGGAGAATTTCTCCTCTGCAGCTTTCTGAGAGAAGTTTGGTCAGATACTGTGTGATTTCTGCAATGTTGTTTGGCTTTCTTCTTCTCCACTCACTTTGGTTATAAATGTTTTTTTTTTTTTTTTAATTTCCTCAGATGAGGGGATGAGATGAGAGCCATACTCAAGCTTCACAAACACATGGTTTGGTTGGAGCCTAGAGCATTTCTATCTATCCATAGGCCTAGGCATGGAAGCTTCTATCCTCTGTACAATCTAATCATCTATAAGTCCAAACCTTGAAAGCATTAGCTTCAAGCCTCTGTCTACTAACCTAAGCCTAGAATGTTTCAGCCTCTGAAACTTAGTTCTGAATAATCTTACCATTTCTAGTTCTTTGTGAACTCTGGCTGGCTGGTTCAATTCAAGTGTTTTAACTCAAAGCTCCTCTTTAAGGTAGCTGATTCAAACTAGTTACCCTCTGCTTCTCACTAAATTTCTCCACTTGGAAAAACTGCCTCTGAAATCTACTAACTAAACTGAATGATCCCCACTGTACTCAACTGCACTGCAGAGAATTGCACTGAACTATATTGTATTCCTAAACTCTACTGTACTGTCTCCATGAACTTCACTGAATTCTGGTAGGGTACTCTCTTCCATTGAACTGTACTGTCTGTTTGATTCCCTCTCTCTCTGTGATATTCTTAAGTAGCCTGTCTTTTAAGTATCTTATCAAATCTTTCTCTGATTCATCACTTTGTCTACCCCTCACTTAGGTGTCATTGTTTAGAACTGAAGGTGTGTCCTAAATTCCAGCCAGAGGGTTTAAAGGTGTGTACTCCAGCCAGCTCTCACAGACACAAAGGTCTTTGTGATCCCTGGCCAGAGTAGCCATGTACCTGGATAAATTTCTCTACAGATATCTGTTTAGTTAAATTGATTTAAATAATGATTGGGATGAACTAGTGCTTGATAAACATGTACTAGCATTCTAAAGTACTTCATACTATGCATGTGCACTTACATCCTATGTGTTCATGCATGGAGGCACACACACAAACACACACACAATACAGAACACTTTTGATATCAAGGAAAAGACATATTAATATATAGTTTTGATAGCATATTATATATTATTCTGAACTAAGAAGTATTAAGGGAAATAAATAAATAAATATATAATGTATAATAATATATATTATATAAATATAATGCACTTTTAAATATAATGCCACTAAGAATCTGTAAGTTTGGAAAACACTTGAGATTACCACTAATGAACCCCAAAAGCATTTTGGAGAAGATTATTATATGTAAAAGGAAAGAGCAAATAGAATGATGTATTTTGTTCATCCATAAAGTAGTATTGTTATCACTTCATGCTTATAGGACTAGAAAAATAATTAAAAAAAAACACTCGTAGATTTACAGATGTACCATTGTTTTCATAAAGTCATCCTTATTTTTTTGCCACTAGCAAATGGTGATTTCCAAGAAAGTCATTTGTAAGGCACTTGACAAAACCATATAATGAGGTCTTGTGGTCATGTTAAGCAAGTCACATGATAATCTTTCCCATTTCTATCACAGTGGGTACTCTCCTAAGAGAAACACATGATTCTTTTGTGTGCAAAGTAACTATGTAGTAAAGACATTCACTGTATTTAAGTACCTTAAAAGAAACCTCCTCTTACTTTGCATGTGTGTTATTTTCACCATCTGCTACTACTTGGAAACTGTAGCACAGAGAAGGAAAAAAATTATATCCAGTGGAGACAGATAAGTGCTCATAACTGAAGTATTTTAATAAACAAGAAGTGACTAGTATTCATCTTCTTCTGGGAAATTGTCTATAAAAATGTCCTTCAATCAACGATCTTCAGAAGGAAGTATCCTGGATTATCCATGTTGTAACACTTCTAACTAAAGATTAGGAAGAAGTTTAAGATAGAGCACACAGAAAAGACATAGGTAAAAAGGGAGAGCCTGAAATGATGCAGGTGTAAGCCAAAGAATTCCTGAAACCAACAAAAACTTCCAGAAGATGGAAGACAGAAGAACACCTTTATGTCCTGAAATCATTAAATCAGTGAGATTTTCTTAAAACAGCTTAAAGAAAATAAGACAGAATCTATAGGATAAATTATTTTTTTCTATTTAATTGTCAAGTATACCTGAAATTTTGGAAGAAGAGCAAATCATGACTTGTGGAAAGAATTCTGGTAGATAGTTCTTGAGTGCTGACTATGAGTCTGAGCTTAACTATGCACTGTGTCATTTCATACAGCATTCATGCATGTCATAAATGCAAGCAAATGATTGTAAAAGCCAAACCTGGAAAATCCTTTTAATAACCAGATTAGTGGTAATTTTTGTTAAATTATTCAGGAAAAGAAGACATCTTTGTGACTATAGTTGAGTTCTCAACTTAATTTTTTTCCAACTCTATCCTAAGAGACAAGAATGCTCTCATCCGATGTTGTAGAAAGAACAGCATTGAGCACATGTGGTGACTGCCGACAGATTCATTAAGCCGAGAATAAAAACTGAAATGCAGTTGAGGTTAACTGTGTTTAAAGGAAATGCTCTTCTCCATAACTTAAACTTCTGCACATATCACTCATGATTCTTTGGAGGTAAATAATCACTGATAGAAAAAAAAATGATTGTGTCCCCTTTTCTTACTTCCAAGATTGTTGAGTACTTCAGGGAAAGTTACATACAGAATCAACAGGCTATGGGAATGCTGAGCATTGCTCTTCTATGCCTGATATCACAGGGATTATTTTCACTTTTACATTTTTTGAAAAACATGACATTTAAATTTGGGTAAACTTGAAGAAATCCTATGAATATATCTGGTCTCAGCTGCTCCACTTCTTCGCAGCAGACATACCTCCCCTCACCACAAGAAACTCACAGTGGAAAAAATTAAAAGTTTATTTATTTTTCTTTCTACATAGAAAAGCATTGTCAATAACATCCTGGACAAAATTCATAAAGACCCAAGTTTACAAAATATTTCCAAAAGCCCCTATTATTCAAACTAAATATTACATCACAACAAAGATGCTGTTGATGATTTTTAAGACTTCTGCTGACTGTAGGTTTTCAAGTTCCAAATGTGGAAGTAGCAATTCGGTTCATTGTGTTATAAAGTTGAATGAAGTGAACTTATAAGCACCTTTTATTTTCACTCCGAGAATAGCATCCAGCCCAACAAAAAGGTGTTGAACCATCTTAATATCATCTAGTGCTGATGTACAGAGAACACTTACAGACTGCTGCTCTTCCTTCCTTCTTTCCTTTCCTTTGTAAATTTGATGTCAATTAAACTTAATGTAAACTTAAAAGCTGGAAAAGTAGGTAATGGGTTTTTCCATTTGAAGAAGAGTAGACAACTGTCAAAATATATTCCCAGAAATTATGAGTAGCATTTGCTATTTTTGAGTGGTTTTTATCTAGCAAGCTAGACATTACAAGAGGCAATCTTATTAAACACTACACATTTTCTTTTGTGAAAAGCATGGACCTCCATTTGCCTTTTTCTGTGCTTTATAGTTCATGCACAATAGTACACTGTGCAAAAAAAAAAATCTCTAACACAGAGCCTAAGAGACAATTCTGCACATCTGTTCCTGTGGGTGTTCTTTCATACATTCTCATTTATAATTAATGAAAAATAATGGTGCTGACACAAGTTAATTACTATGAAAAATTACAGTTTATGCTATTCATTATAATAATGGCAAATTACTTGAGATTTTCAAACACTGTTCCTAAGCAATTAGAAGTGTTCATAAGGAGTTCACCTGTGAAAAATTTTCATCTGCGTTTACATTGTGTGAAGTTAAAGAACACCCAATATTTTCCATTAGCAGCAGAGATAACATAGCAAAAGATATTAATCATAAAGGCTGTATCTGGGAATGCATTTAAAACAAATTGGGATTATATAGTTGAAGCAGAGGTCAAAACAATGCACAGAGATGTTCATTACCAGCTTTCCCAAAAAGGTTCAAAGGGACTGCTGAATCTGTGTCACTTAGTAATAATTGAGCATAACTAATTAGAATAACTATCTTGTCCTTATTTTCCCATAAATATTGGAGTTAAATTTTAAATTAATACTTTTCTAATTATCACCTGCAAGGTAAGGGATTTCACATTTATAAATATACTTTAAAAATATAACCAGAAATTGTAAAATGAATACAATAGTTGTAAAGTCATTACGAATTTATTACTAAAATTAGTAAGTATGTGTAATACGGCTGTGTAAATGATAGTGTAAATGCTACCTGAGGAGCAGATCTGAGAAACTCCCAGCCCTCTGCATAGAATAGCAACTATCTCAGAAAGATTTCATTGCTTTAATTATTCTGATGATGCTATTGTTAACCACAGAATGTTTTGACTTCACTTTCTAAATTCAAGGTAACATAAACCAATTTTACATAACCACATCAAATATTTTATATGATTTGTGATATTTTGATCACTCATCTATTCTGTGGTATTGATTTAGGAATAAACCATTCAGAAAATATATGCGAATATTCTACTCCTTCATATGCAACAATGTCTTCCAAAGGAATTTTTTACAAAATTGATCAAATAAATTAAAAAATAATTAAAGTATCCTTTCTCATCTCTCCTTAAAACACTAGCATTAATAAGATAATTTCTTTTTTTTATCATCATTATCATCATTATTATTTTATTTTACATTTTATTTACTTTGTATTCAGGCTGTAGCCCTCTCCCTAATCTCCTCCTGGTTGTACCCTCTGTTCCTCTCCCTTTTCTATCTCCATCCCCAAGTCAACTAATAGGAGAAGTCCCCCTCCCCTACTATTTGACCCTAGCCTATCAGGTCCCTTCAAGACTGTCTGGGTCCTCTTCCTCTATGGGGTAGCTAGCTTACCCAACCAGGGAGAAGCGATCAAGGAGCAGGCAGCCAAGTTCATGCCAGAGATTGTTCCTTTACTAGGGAACCCGCATTGAGACCGAGTTATCTATGGATGTATACTACCACCTAAACAAAATAAAACAATAATAAAGAATTTGTACAATAATATCCTGCATGAATTATAAGGACACTTCCAGAAGCATAGTTTGTTTTGTTTTGTTTTTAATGAAAAGTCCAGCTGTCCAGTGTGATTTGTTGGCGGGAGATTCCCCAGAGGCTCTCCTAGCCACATGGGCTATTGTCATTGCCCTTGGTTGTCTACCAAAGCTGGACTGTAGGTTTCTATTGCTGCATATACCACATACTTTTTCTTTCAGTACTGAACACAGAGAAATCAAAACAGAATGAACTGTAAGCATTATCTATACTGAAGAGAGTTCATAGAGGGATTATATAGGGTTCAGGGGCATAAGATGTTCCTTCCTGCTGTAGGAGCTCTATGCTGAAATTCCATCCTACCAGGCATAATGTAGCCACTGATGCAATAGTGGAAAATTATTTTGGTGATAACCACCATTTTTCAATTTTATTTGAAACCCACTCCCTGGGAAGGGATATAGGCATAGCAGTATATAATCTGAGTCAAAATATGATGGACGGCAAATAAAAGGTCTTAGTGTGAATGTAATATTGATATAAAAACAAGTTCTGAACATTTGTATTTATACTCATAGACTATTGCTACTATCAACCTGAGTCAGAAAAGTTTCTAGAAGAGGAAAACAGTTATTGTAGATACCGATCAAATTGATTACAGTCACCTTTAAATGCTCATCCCTGAGGAGACATCTGTATTATCCCATCCAGTTCCAGTGAACTATCATGACAAGGCAAGAGAAAGATTCTAAGAGCTGGATGATCAAGAGGAACACTACAAATCCCTGTGGCCTGGAAAGGATATGGCTACCACAATGGCAAACATTTGGAAGCTGTGGCTGCCTAAAGAAGACTTGCATTAAAAAAAAAAAAAAAAAAAAAAAAACCCAAAAAGCCATAGTGGTAGGAGGAGGGTCATTTGTCAATAGAAGGTGAAGGTAGTTAGCAGGAGTAGAGGAGAGATAAGAAGAAAAATGGGGTCCCATGGGGTCTGGTCCCACGAGGTCTGGTGCTCAAGAGGTGGAAGAGGGCCTGTCCCTGATGCAGAGAGTAGGTTAAGGCCACAAAGAAAATGGAATGGGTGTAGGTGTGGCTGAACCAGTCCATCACATTGAAGAATCTGGCTCGGTCCTTGGGATGACCGACTGCAGGGCACACCAAGGCCTGAGCTCCATGGGTCCTGATGGGTGGCGGGGCCCCCGGGTGTGGGGATGTGTGAGGGTTTATGGTCTGGCTGTGTGTCCATCTGCCCCCTTGCCCAGGTCAGTGAGGGTTCTGGGCCAGCCAGAGAAGTCCTGGTTGCATCCAGCGACCCCCCTACAGCAAGGCAGGGGCTGCCTTCATCGGAAGAGCTGGACAGAGCCTGGCTGCTGGGCCCAGGTAGCCCATTGGCCGTGCTGCCTGATTCCCTGGGTGGGCCACATGGTACAATGGGAAACCTACTGTACATCCGGTTTGGGGGATGAGCATTGCTATTTAATTACTAATACTATTCAATGCCTTAGAGGAGACCGGGCCAGCCTGGTGTCCTGAGGACCTGTGTGTGGTCCAGTAAGCGGAACCTCTGACAGTAAAGTTTTGCTCCAGCTCCTGTTTTGGGGGGACTGAGCCTTCATTATGTTGGGGTTCTAGAGCTAATTGCATGGAGGAAAAGCCTCAACACTCTCCCACTTGCCTATTCCAGAACAAGAAACCCTTAAATTGTGGGGAAAAAAATAAAGAAGAAAAATGGTACAAATGTGATCACAATGCCATCTATAAATGTATTAAAAGTAAAAAAATAAATAAAATAAAAAGAATAGCAACTGGTATTTTTAAAAGGAAAAGAAGAGATTTAAAGCATGTGTTTGATACCCCTTTTTATAAGTGGACAAGGCTGATATTTGATTATCATTTACCTCTTTACAAACAGAAATTCATAAATTATCATCATAATAAATTATTGTTATGGTTTCTGCTTACTTTCAGGTGTGAATTTTATTTAAACTATTTTTGATCACTGCTATGTTGGGAGCCACTGGTCTCCCAGCTTGCTTTGACATTTAGATCTCAGCAGAAAGCCTGCTTTCACCCTGGCCTTCACTGGAGTCAGTGATAAATTTCCAAGTCTCTCTCCTTTTGTTTGAGACAGCAGGTGGGATGTCTTGTCAAAGTCACACCTTTTGCTTGACTTCCTTGTGAATTTACTCATTGTGCTGAGGTGCTTTTGCTCTGGCTTAAAAAGAGTCTGGAATAAAGCAAGGCATCTAGCTTCCACTAGAGCCTCTCGGAAAGGTCCCACATGTTGTGTGTTGGTTTATTCATTTCAATCCTCACTCCCAACTAAAAAACCATTCGACTCTGATGGTGGGCTCTGGCACTGCTATGGAAGTATTATTGCCAATAAATATTGAAGGTTTTTCTTAGGCTACAATGAGTGTGTAAAATGCATTCTCTTATTTGAAGATACACTGATAAGTAGACATTTAGTACCGTCCACAATCAAACATCTGGCAAGCATAAGGTCCTGGAATCAAGCCCAATTTACCTCATTAAAGGCTTATTTTGATATATTTTGATATATATTTCATTCTAACTACCATTTTCAATAATCTGTATTTTAAATAAATTATTAGAAACTTTGCCAAGCAAGATGATTATATTCTATTAAGTGATGTGCTCAAGTTTAAATTTGTAAGAAAAAAATAATTATAGATTGATGTTGATAATTTCACTTTTCGAGGGAAAAAGTTGGATGACTTGGGAAAGTGAGGTAGGTGATTGCTCTGCTGAGAACAGATAGGATCTGGCAGAGTTAAGCAGGAAACCAGGGAGCCAAAGTACATGTCAGAAGGAAAGGAGGAACTGAATGACAAACTGATATCAAAGCTTGGATAGAGGGAGTGAGGGAAGCAGAACCGTGGAGTGGGAAGATAGCCAGAAACCAATGTTGAGGGCCGAGCGACCCTGCCACTCATTTCTAGAAAAAGAGCTAGGACCAACTTTATGTGCAAGCTCTAGTGTGCATCACTTTACTTTTTATGGTGAAGCAAAGTAGAAGTCAAAACTGGATTCAAATCTAGTATTTATATTTGCTATGGCAACTTGTAGAAATTTGTTTTATTAAATATCAGTACCTGATATAAGCACCCTCATTCACTTACTACCATGTAGTTGTTGACAACCTTTGGTAAGTAAATTGAAAGTCTGTGCTACAAAACAAACTCAGTATCTATCATAGTTACATGTAAACACTTCTGATATCAACATACGAATTTGTTATTAGATATAATAACACAGTTATCTTTTGTATTTTGAGTCATTAAAAATATTAGAACCATTTTGAAAATGTCAGTTTTAACATGATATGAGGTTATATTCTGCCTAAGTCAAAATGTAACTCTCATGTTTTTCTAAGTGAAGGAAAAAGAACAAATTGGGAGAAAGAACAAAAGGAGAGAAGAAGGAAGAATTTCAACAAAAAAATATATTAACCCTATATTCAGGGCAGAAGTACGAAGAGGTCATAATGACTCATAAGAAACTAAACAAATAATTGTTATTAACTGATCTTTTAATATAAAGGACAACTGAGATGTTTAATTTGTTAGCATTAATATTACAAAGAAAGTTATACTGTTTTTCTTGTTATCTCAGGTTTAAGTTCATGGCTTTTTTCTGGTTTAAAAAAATGTGTGCTTAAGAAAAGCACATACAGTAATTGAGGTTGGCTTTGTGTTCTATACAAAGGTATCTTGATTAAAACAATTTCCCTCCTGCATAGGCTCTAACAGTCTTCTTTAACTGTTTAATTGTATCCACCAACCACACTAACATGTAGGCAGTTAATTAAAACCAATAAAGGAATTCTAAGGTATGCTTTACAAGAAATGTACAGTTCCAGGTTCTGTGGAATCTGAAACATTGACATGTAGGGCACAACTACTCAATAAAATTGATAAGACACTGAGAGCAAAGTGAATAATTTTAGGAACTGTTACTGAATATTTGAGGTATTTCACTAAACATCCCTTCCAATTAAACATTACTGCTTTAGGACAAACTTGTTTATTACACTACTCAATATCTTTTATACTATACTTATTTCTTGTTATCTATTCAGATATTTCATACAATAGAACCCTGTGCTTTACTTTTTGTATATTGCTTATGAAAAAGTAAGAAGGTTGAAACAGATGGTACAATTACTTGTACACTTAATGAAAAAGACAAATATTAATGTAACAGTGACTATACATGGGAATTAGGCAAAATCAGCCTAATTAAATATGACAATAAATGTGTAATTTGTCTGGGCTAAAAAAAAAAACGGATGAATTACTTCTTCATTGGATTTGAATATTTAGATAACAGTTCTGATTATGTACCCTGGCTACATTCAGGACAGCTTTCTCATTGTGTTCCTTTCTGTCTGGAGAATCCCATACACTGGAGTTTAGTTCTCCAGAGTTTATAATCAATTGTGGCTACAAAATACATGGTTTAATTTTCTATTGAATCTTAATGTTTTCCTTGGGCCCTTTCTTTCTGCATTCCCAAACTGATTTTTATCACTGCAATATAAGGCAAGAGAATTAAATATGTAAATCTTGGCAGCTTACAAGTTGTTTTTTTTTTTTCTGGACTAAATTAAAATAGCACTGAGCTTAAAACTTGCAAGTGAAATTAGGTTTAGTCCAAATCTCTAAGAATTAGATTCTTGCATATTGTGTTTTATTTCAAATTCCTCAACTCAGTTTGAAGACTTTACACATCCTAATGCTTGTATTAATCGAGACTATATTAATTCTACACACTAAGAAAGGGAAATAGAAGTAACACAGCTGACCATTTTAGAGAAAGAAATCAATGAGCAGAGCTCAGTAGCTGTGGGTTCAGAGGAATTCTACTTGCTGTCCCCAAGTTGCCTTATTCAGAAAGTCACATTTCAACCCATTTTATATTTATTTATTTAAAAAATTAATTAATGTATTATTATTTATTACAATTTATTCACTTTGTATCCTGTCTGTAGCCCCCCTTGTCTCCTCCCAGTCCCACCCACACTCCCTCTTCTCCGCCTATGTTCCTCCTCTAGTCAACTGAATGGAGAGATCCTCCTCCTCTTCTAGCTGACTCTAGCCCATCAGGTCTCATCAAGGCTGGCTGTATCATCTTCCTTCCTTTGCAGCTTGGCAAGGTTGCATGCCACCCCCACCCCTCCCAGAGAAACGTTATCTAAGAGCCAGGCACTGAGTTCAGGTCAGAGACAACCTCTGATCCTCCTACTAAGGAACTCACTTGTAAACTGAGCAATCTATGGGCTTCATCTGAGCAGGAGGTCTAGGTCCTTTCCATGAACAGACCTCAGTTGGAGTATCAGTCTCTGCAGGACCCAAGGGAACAAGCTTTTTGGTTCTGTTGGTCTCCTTGTGGAGCTCCTGTCTTATCCAGGTCTTTCTATAAGATTCCCCCTTCTTTCATAAGGTTCCCTGCTCTCTGCCCAAAGTTAGTCTATGAGTCTCAGCATCTCCTTCAATACCCTGATGAGTAGAATCTTTTAGAGGTTCCTGTGGAAGGCTCCTGTTTTTTCCCTGTCTTCTCCTATTTCCAGTGTGTCTACCCTGTTTACCCTTCTGAATGAGGATTATGCCTCTTCCCTAGGGTCCTCCTTGTTTAGCTTCTTTAGGACTATAGATTTTAGTATGTTTATCCTATATTATATGGCTAATATTCACATATAAATGATTATGTACCATATGTGTGTTTTTGCTTCTGGGTTATCTGACTCAGGATGATTTTTTTCTAGTTCCCAGAATTTTCCTGCAAATTTCATGTTTTCCTTGTTTTTAATTGCTGAGTAGCATTCCATTGTGTAAATGTACCACAATTTCTGTATCCATTTTTCAGTTGAGGGATATTTATGTTGTTTCCAGATTCTGGCTATTATAAATAAAGTTGCTATGAAAATAGGTGAGCAAATGTCCTTGTTGAATGGTAAGGTGTCTTTTGGGTATATGCCTAGGCGTGGTATAGCTGGATCTTGACATAGCACTATTCCTAATTTTCTGAGAAAGTACCAGATTGATTTCCAAAGTGGTTGAAAAGTTACATTCCCAGAGGCAATGGAGGAGGGTTTCTCTTTCTCTGCATCCTCTCCAGTATGTGTTATCCCTTGAGTTTTTTATCTTAGCCATTCTGATGAGTGTGAGGTGGAATCTCAGGGTCGTTTTGATTTGCATTTTCTGCATGACTAAGGTAGTTGAACATTTCCTTAAGTGTTTCTCTACCGTTTGGTATTCCTTTGTTGATAATTCTCTGTTTAGCTCTGTACCTCGTTTTTTATATTGTATTATATTCAGTACATAACAATACAAGAGGCAAAAATTTATTAAAATTTTATATTTTATTCATAAGTAAATATTACAGTTGATATAGTTAAAGTACTATTACAGAACAAAAGTACAAAAATATTACATTCCAAAAAGAGGCATATTATATTAAAAATTAAAAAAAAATCAAGAAGTTAAGATGTTAGATACTTAAGTGGGAGGAAATTTTGGCATGGCATAAATTGACTGTTTATACATATGTAATGAATATATGGGGTTTTGTATGTGAATAACAAGATACTGATATTATTTATGAAATGGACAAACAGACTTAGGCACCATAAATAAACATATATGCAGATTTCAAACACATGAAGCCATTAACAGGATGGAAATTAAAAGCGCAATAAGATACTTTTAAATCTTTATTTATTTATTTATTTATTCACTTTACACCTCAATCATAGCCCTCTTCTTCCTCATCTCCCAGTTCCACCCTCCCTCCCTCTTCTTTTTATCCCTCCTCTTCTACCCCTCAGAAAAGACCAGCTTCCCCCACTAACCTACCCCAACACATGAAGTCGCATCAGGACTGAACACAGCCTCTTCCACAGTGGACTGGCAAGGCACCTTCCTACCAGAGGAAAGTGATTTAAAACATGCAACTGAGTCCATGTCAGAGATAGCCCCTGCTGCTTTTACTAGGGTATCCACATGAGGACCGTGCTGCTCATCGGGTATATGAGTGTAGGCAGACTAGGTTTACTTGGCACTTCAGTCTCTGAAAGCGCTCCCCACCCCACCCCTGGTTGGGTTAGTTAGCTCTGTGGTTCTTATGGAGCTCTGATACCCTCCAGTTTCTTCCATACTTCCCCCACAGTCCTCCACAAAGGTTCCTCTGCTCCGCACAATGTGTTTCTGTGAGTTTCAGCATCTGTTTCCTTCTGCTGCTGGGTGGAGTCTCTCAGAGGACAGCTATACTAGGCTCCCATCTGTAAGCATAGCAGAGTGTCATTAATAGTGTCAAGGGTTGGCTCTCTCCCACGGGGTGAGTCTCAGGTTGGGCCAGGCATTGGCTGGACATTCCCTTAATCTTTGCTTTATTTTCATCCCTGTACAACTGTGGCAAGAGTAAATTTGGAAATCATGAATTTTTCCAGGCAAATGGATGTAACTATAAAATATCATACTGAGTGACATAACCCAGACCCAGAAAGACACACACAGTATGTATTCTTTTATAAGGGGATATTAGCTGTATAATACAGGATAACTACACAACTCATAAACCCAAAGAAGCTAAGTAACAAGGAGGAATGACTATTAAATCTCTCTCAGAAGGGGAAATAGAATAGATAGGGGGAGTGACTTAAGAAAGGAAACAGGATTGGAGAAGGAATGCTTAGGGAAGTGAGGGTGGAGATCCAGTGTTGGGAGAGCAGCTTGGAGGGAGGTGTCAGGAGAACAGAGGGCTTGGAGAGAGAAGAGAAACCTTCAGCAGGGACTCTGACAAGCTGGAGACCTATGACAGAGTAGGATCCTGGGGGGCAAGGGAGTGACTCTCCCTAAGACTCTTAGTAGCAAGGGTTATGGAGAGTTAAGAGGCCACCCCCACCCTCTAACCAGAGAAGTCTCCTAATGGAGGGAATAAGATGTTACTGTAGGCACTGAAATGTTTAAAATATTCACAGGGTTAGGTGGTATAAGTGAAATTATAAAGCAACTAATTATTGATTAATATAAGCATGTAGAATACCCCTATAAATTCTGCATACATCTATACACAAATATATGCTCTTAGTTCATAAAATGAAGAATGATAATCTGCTTTTACAATACTTCGGCATTACTTGTGCATTTTAATTTATAAGCATCCTGCCCTTTGTACTCTAACACATTTGAGTTTGTCCAAGAGAAATGAAATACCTGTCAACAGAAAGGTTTGTGTTCTGGGTCAGTGGACTAAGGGAGGGGCATAGGGAGAGAAGAGGGAGGGTGGATGGAACTGGGAGGAGATGAGGGAGGAGGATACAGCTGGGATTCAAAGTGAATAAATTTTAATAAATAATAAATAAAAAATAAGTCTCTCTGACAAAAAAAAAGTTTTGTGTTCAGAAAATTTCAACACTTCTATTCTTAAAGCCCCTAAAGAGACAAAATAGACACAATTTAAATTTGCATAACGGGAAAAATCTGATACAGAATACTACTTCACAACAACAGAAGACCAAATTTATATAAAAGCATGGAAATTTACATGGATCTCCAAACTCTCATGTTAAATGAAAGAAATTTACAAACAGTTCACACTATTTATACACAATTCAATATTAGGGCAAAATATTCCACACAAAAATGTTTTCTGCATGCTGATGTTTTGTAGAGGTGACAGAGTGATATTAAATTGTTCTTGAATCCTTATGATAAAAAATAAAAATATAAGTAATAGTACATTAAGTTTAAAGAGACAAAATAGAATCAAAACCTTACTGCTGGTTGACCAATTAAAGATTAAGCTAGGAAATAGAGATACTGTGCTGAAGGTCTCCTTAGACACTGCTTTGACATGTTACCCACATGAAAGTAACTTTATTTGGCATATTTTATGCATAAAAAGATATTCATAAGATTCCCTTCATTACAAATTTAATCAGCTAAAATGGTGCAAATGAGGTTCTGTTAAAACAATTTTAAAAACTGATTATTTTAAAAAAATAACAAAAATGTTCATCCCGTTTGTCTTTCTAAGTAAAGATTGAGCATCTTACCCGAGATCCTCCTTCTTGCATAGCTTCTTTAGGTGTACAGGTTTTAGTATGTTTATCCTATATTATGTAGACATACAACATTAGATATATTCACTTATAAGTGAGTATATACCATGTATGTCTTTCTTATTCTGGGATACCTCCACTCAGATATCTTTTCTAGATCTTTTCTAGATCCTGCCATTTGCCCTCAAATTTCATGATTTGCTTGTTTTTAATTGCTGAGTAGTATTCTATTGTGTAAATGTACCACAGGACAGGAGCCTACTGCAAAGGGCCTCTGAAAGATTCTACCAGCAGTGTATCAAAGCAGATGGTGAGACTCATAACCAAACTTTGGGCAGAGTGCAGGGAATCATATAATAAAAGGGGGAGATAGTGGGACCTGGAGAAGACAGGAGCTCCACAAGAAGAGCAACATTACCAAAATACCTGGGCACAGAGGTCTTTTCTGAGACTGATACTCCAACCAAGGATCATTTTTGGATATTACCTAGAAAGCCTGTTCAGAAGTAGCCCATGACACCTCGGTATCCAAGTGGATTATCTAGTTAGGGGAACATCTGACAGGAACTCGGTGGCTGGCTCTTTGATCACCTCCCTCCCCCCCCCCCTGAAAAGGGAGCAGCCTTGCCAAGCAACAGAGGAGGACAGTGCAGCCAGTCCTGATGAGACCTGATAGGCTAGGGTCAGGTGGAAGGGGAAAAGGACCTCCCCTATCAGTGAACTTGGAGAGGAGCAGGGAGGAGATGAGGGAGGGAGGATGAAATTGGGAAGGAATGAGGGAGGGGGCAACAGCTGGGATACAACATGAATAAACTGCAATTAATATAAAAAATAAATATTTAATAAAAAATTATCCAAAAAAATAACAAAAATGGTTTTGGAAAATTTTATTGTTAATAGCAAAAAGTCTAGTTTTATTAGGAAATACTGCCTTCATTATTGTAAGTTTAAAGATACACACACTAAAACGACAACAACATTAAATTTATCAAGAAATACAGCTCTTCTATGACCTGGAAGTTACCAGTGATGTGACAAAGCATTCAATGGCTATAAAGCAATGTGACAGTGCTTTAATATCTGCAGTACATTTGTCTAATCTGAATGCAATGTGTTTGGCTTACTGCAATGGTTTCTGGGGGATTTCTAATAATTTCTTTCAGGTATCTTGCCAAA
Source organism: Meriones unguiculatus (assembly GCF_030254825.1). Classification (NCBI taxonomy): domain Eukaryota; kingdom Metazoa; phylum Chordata; class Mammalia; order Rodentia; family Muridae; genus Meriones; species Meriones unguiculatus. The sequence continues at coordinate 20,330,623 of NC_083362.1, read as the reverse complement.
AAGTAAGGATGATATGTGATGTTGTTATGGGAGTCTTAACTTTGCCTCCTGAGTGGTCAAAGGCTCAGAACAAGAAGAGGAACTCTCCAGGTTTACAAAGCTTGAACAAACCTATAGCAATGTACAGTGCATACTTTTTGTGCTGATGAACTTTTCTCTTCATTCCTGATATTTATTGACACTAGTTTCGAAGAGAAGAGCTCACAAGTATATAGCAGAGGAGGAAGAGGAACATTTCGGGGAGGAAGCAGAAGAAGAGGCCTAAAGAGAGCCCCGTGTCACCTCAGGCTGCTTGCTTCCCTCTGCTTCCTCCACCTACCTGTTTTCCTCCTTCAGTTTCTCTCTTCCGCCTCTGTTTTGTTTTTGTTTGTTTTTTGTTTTTTGTTTTTTTTTTTCATTGGGGGTTTAACAGTGCCTGGCTCATAGTAGGTGCTTAATAAATATTTGTTTGTGGAAAAAAAAAAGAATAATGAGAGACACACAAGCAAGCAGGCTGGACAACAATTCAGCAACAAAACAGTGATCACACAGTCAAAGGAGATTAGGTTTGTTTGGAATTTCAAGGAACAACTCCATTAAATGAGAACAATGAGATTGTCAATATTCAATGATTTGTGGAATAAAAAATTTGAATCCTACAGAAATGAGAACATCAAAAATTGTCTTAAAGATGAGTCAATAGTAAACAAACTGGGTGAGATAAAAATGACATATTTGTAGTTATTGCCTGGACAGTACTTTCAGCTTTACAAAGAAATCAAATAAACAGAGAAAAGATAATAATACAGAACAGTCAAATATGCTGGAAAACCCTAAGAGAATGTGGGAAGTGTGCTTCAGGAACACAAGAATAACATAATCCTTCTGGGAAGGACTAAGGAGGATTGGGGAAGAAATAATGAGACAGAAGTGAACAGACCCAATCTGTTGGAAATTGGCCTGTAGAAAATCTCCATGTGTGTGGAAAGATGGGAAGAATTTACATCGAATCTGAACTGCTAGAGAAAGCGCCAAGGGTAACCTGAACAGACTCACAATGTCAGGATACAGACTTTCCTCTGAGATGTTTTTACTTTCTTCTTTAAAGCCCCAGACTTGTTAATAAAACTCTATTAAATACATGTTTTATATGTTCTAATAAATTAATTATTTATAACTGAAAAATATTACAACAGCAATTGAAAAATATGAAATTTACTTAAGAGTGGTAAAATAAAATGCATGTTCTGTTAATTCTCATGACAGCTACTGTTACATTTGATCTATTTTCTTTATGGTCCCTTTTTATGCATTTGTTTATACAGGTGTCAATTTATGCTCAACTCTGTCTTGACAGCATATCATGTATATTTTCCCACAAAGGACTCCAAATAGCAGGATATGTTTGTTCAAAATGAAATTGGCAACCATTTGCTTTTTTTTAACTTTAAAGTTCAAAGATGAACCTTACTTTCCATGATATAACACAAAGAAATAATAATGCAAGAGGTCTCTAGGAGCTGCATTTTTGGTTTTGTGGTTTTAATGTACAAGAATATTCTGCCTCAACATGATTGAAGCTTCTTTGAAATGAGCATGCATTTCAAAGTATAATCATGATACTTTATCAAATAGAGTATAATTGAGCCTATCATAGTTTCATTATAAACAGACCTCATATTAGGAGGAGCATCATCATATAATTATGCTACATTTTAAATAACTGTACAATTGTTTCAAGTGTTCAAGTATTGAACTCTAAGTATTAAAACCCAAGACATCAAAACCTTGAAGACTCACTCTTCAAACTTCCCAGATGTTTTTGCTTTATCCTTATATAGTCGTACATTAGTTACAGATGGACCCTAACTGACCATTAACTATTAAACACAGATCCCCTGCTTGTGTGTGCGTTGTATGTATGAGTGCACCTGTTTTTATGGGTATGAACATTCATCCATACACATGCCAGAGGTTGACACCTGGACGTCTTTGGTAGACCTTTCTCTACATTGTATTTGAGATATTGTCCCTCCTTGAATTTTTAGCTCACTATTTGATCACATGGTCTGCAAGTAGTGTGCCAGGGTCTGCAGTGTCTCCTCTGCATTGCAGGACCTACCCAGTATGGGGTCCTCATAGCAGTTGATGTTCCATTTGAGACCCCTCTGGAGACTGATAGAGGGTCCAGATGTCCTCCATGGCAGGCTTCTGTTCTCTGTCAAAAGGAACAGGCCTAAGTTTCCATTTCCTAGAATAAATCAGCAAATCAGCATTTACTGCAACAAACAAACAAACAAAAAAGGAGCAGCCAATCAGAGGTCTCCTGATCATCTGCCAGACTCTTTGCTGGATACTCTGGCAGGAAGACTAAGGCTGCTTAACTGTAGGGTTAGAAACTGCTGACCTCCTTGATGACAAAGAACATTGGGCATTTCATTAAGTGTTTCTCTGCCATTTCATATTCCTCTACAGAGAATTCTGTTTAGCTCCGTTCCCCATTTTTTAATTGGATTACTTGATTTGTCGCTTTTTAACTTCTTGAGTTCTTTATATATTCTGGTATCAGCCCTCTGTCAGATATAGGGTTGCTGAAGATCCTTTCCCAGTCTGTAGGCTGTCGTTTTGTTCTGACGACAGTGTCCTTTGCTTTACAGAAACTTTTCAGTTTCATGAGGTCCCATTTATTGATTGTTGCTCTTAGAGCTTGTGCTGTTGGAGTTCTGTTCAGGAAGTTGTCTTCTGTGCCAATGAGTTCTAGGTTCTTCCCCACTTTTTCTTCTAACTGATTTAGTGTGTTTGGTTTTATGTTGAGGTCTTTGATTTACTTGGACTTTAGTTTTGTGCAGGGTGATTAATATGGATCTATTTGCACTTTTCTGCATGTAGACATCAGTTAGACCAGCACCATTTGTTGAAAATGCTGTCTTTTTTCCATTGTATGGTTTTGGCTTCTTTGTCAAAAATCAAGTATCCATAGGTATGTGGATTTGTTTCTGTGTCTTCTATTCAGTTCCATTGATCCACCAATCTGTTTCTATGCAAATACTATGCCCTGGGTAAGATGATCAATCCTCACCCAGAAAGACAAATGGGATGGAGATTGGAAGATGGAGAAAACAGGAAACAGGACAACAGCCTACCACAGAGGGTCTCTAAATGACTCTACCCTGTAGTGTTTCAAAGTAGATGTTGAGACTCTTAACCAAACTTTGGGCAGAGTACAGGGAATCTTATGAAAGAAAGGGGAGATCATGGGACCTGGAGAGAACAGGATCTCCACAAGGAGAGCAACATAACCAAAATATCTGGGCAGAGGGGTATTTTCTGAGACTGATACTCCAAACAAGGACCATTCATGGATATAAACTAGAACTCCTGCTCAGATATAGCCCATGGTAGCTTAGTGTCCAAGTGGGTTCCCTAATAAGGGGAACAGGGACTGTCTCTGACAGGAAATCAGTGGCTGGCTCTTTGACCTCCCCCCTCCCCTGAGGGAGGAGCAACGTTGCTAGGCCAACAGAGGAGGACATTGCAGCCAGTCCTGATGAGTGGACTTGGAGAGGGGCGTGGGAGGGGAGGAGGGAAGGGGGTTCTGTTGGTTTACAAAGTGAACAAACTGTAATTAATAGAAAAAAAATTAAAATTAAAAAAAGAAACTGCTGACCTGCCCAAAATTTTGCTGACCAGCCAAAAAGTGTTTTGTTTTGTTTTGTTGTTTTAAGGTTACCTAAGCCACCCTGGAATTCCCCTTGAGTAGCTATAAAAGAAAAGAAAGAAATGTCTGAGAGCTCAGTTCCAGGTCTTTGGCCATCTTGCTTTGCAGGGACCCTAGTGCACTGGACTTCTGCAGAATAAAACGCTCTTTGCTGTTTGCATAGTATTTCAGTCTAGGGTGCTTTCTTTGAGTTCTGGATCTTAACACCAGGACTGGTGCTCCATCTATATCTACACTTCTATATACATATCTTCATGCCTGTGGAGCAAGTACTTTACTCACTGAACCTGTGGCTGGGCCCAGATTCCCGGTTTTATGTTTTTGCTTGTACAACAGATAACAATATGAGACATAGAAAACATGAAAATTCTATAATCTGGCTGTCTTCTTTCATATCCAGAAGATTTTTCACGTCTCAAAGAGAAAAGCTTAGTCCAAGTACTTCACATAGAGTCTTTGTTCCACGTACCAGGGTGACAATACAAGAAAAACTAGAAACAATGATGTAAAGTGGCACAGGCTTAAGAAATTTGCTGTAAACAAAATTATCCTGTAATACTCAGCTTTGGAGCAGAGATATCAAAAAGATCTTATTGCATAAAATTTATATAAAAAAGTAATGGGTATTTACTGATGGAATACAACACTATAGAGAATTCTCCTTCCCCTTTCCCCCCCAAAAAATAAATATTACTTGAAATTCAGCTGAAGAGAAGCAGGGGCTAGAACTATCTCTTGTATGTGGCTTAGAGGCTGCTTATAGTGGGTAAAATAAATAATTGTCTTTAGTATTGACACATACAATACATGCATGCAATGTTTTGTGATGACTGATGTGTAAGTTACCAAAAAATTATAATGGGTATGTATTGTTTCTATTTGATCCATCATATAAGCATATTTGGTAGAATAATTAGCACAACAAAATATGTAAGATTTAATTGTTCAGAGGCACTAGTATTATAAATAAATGTAGAAGAATTTTCTTAAGAATGCTCTTCACGTCTCTGACATGAACTGATTGGCCTGCTCTTTGACCACCTCCCTCTGAGAGGGGAGCAGCCTTACTAGGCCACAGAGGAAGACAATGCAGCCACTCCTTATGAGACCTGATAGACTAGGATCAGAAAGAAGGAAAAGAAGACCTCCTCTACCAGTGGACTTGGGGAGGGGCATGAGTAGAGAAGGGGGAGGAAGAGAGGGGTTGGGAGGGGAAGAGGGTGGGAGGAACAGGGGAGATACAAAGTAAATAAAGTGTAATTAATAAAAAAATTTAAAAATGCTCTTCGCATTTGAAATTGAACCATTTCCTCTTAAATTATGATGATAAAAATGTATTACAAAATACAGTCTTAAAGGATATAAACTGCCATTTCATTGATTCTTTGCTTGTTAAATAGATCCAGTAACATCAAGAACTTTTCCAATAATTGAAGAATTTTTATGTCTCTTCAAGTGAAAAAACCTTACATTTCTTAGAGAATAACGAAGAGATTGCAATTGCCTATTTCTTTAATAAGTACTACTAGAAAATGGTACCCACAAGCCAACTTTCCATTTTCTGAATGATTGACAGTATTCATAATATGTGGTGTACTGGAGTAAGCTAATAGATTTCAGAGAGATCTATTTTATGATTACCTCATCAATATTTTCCTTTTTTCCAAATATTCCACATGTGAAATTGGGGATTAGTGTAATATTAATATCTTGTTATACTTCTTACTAGTGAAATGAAAGTTCCTGCAGCTCTCTCAGAATTCTCCCCAAAAGACTCTCATCTGCCAATCTTAGAGAGAGAGAGAGAGGAAGAACATAAAAGTGTCTCACATGCAGCACATGAAGTGTGTAGTAGGCTAAGTAAAGGAAGTTCAGTAGCTAGAACAAAATGTATCACTAACTGAGAAATCACAGAATTTTAACCTGTATACAGTGTGATGGTGAATTTAGCTCCCTAGATAGAATAAAACATAAGGAAGGTGTTATATGTCAAGGTCAAGCTAATCATGGCATGCATTATTACACAATTTAAAGCAAGGAAATGATTCTTAAAAATTCATCATCAGTGAGTAGGCTTCAATCCCAGCACTCAGTAAGCAGAGGCAGGAGGATCTCTTTTCATTAAGGTCAGCCTAGTCTACAGAGCAAATTCTGGAACAGCTAGGGCTACACAGGAAAACCCTGTCTCAAAAAAAACAAAACAAAACAAAACAAAAAAAACCCCAAAAAAACCCCAAAAAAACAAACAAACAAACAAAAATCATCACCATCATCATCATTATCATCATAATATTACAGATTTATATAGTTTTACAGATTATTCAGAAACTTTATGCTGCTGAGTTTGTTAATATATAAGAATACTTATATATTATCAAATTCAGAGGAGGAAAAGTCCCATGAAAGTTGAAACTGATGTTTATTCTTTTAATAGTACATGTTTTATTTTTTCAAAAGTGTGTATGTGTGAAAAGAAATATGAATCAACAAGGGATCCCAGTAGCCTTTGCCAATTTTCAAATATTTGATGCATAAGAAAACTTATAGCAGCACATTTTTTAGAGTGATATATTATCCTTCAGTCTGCCAGAGTAAACTGTAAGAAGTGGGAGAGAAAAAAAAGAATGAGAAAGGCTTGAACTGTCACTTAAGGGAAGTCTAACATAATACATATGCCAAATTAGTCATTCTCCCTTTGGGGAGCTGTAGAGTTACTGCTCAAAGAATAATAACAGATTGAATTATAAAAATATACTTTCAAATGTATTCTTTAGTTTTTATTTATTGAATAAAAGTATATATTCTTATAGCAGCTTCCCCTCCCCCAATTAGGTATTAATAAATACCTGATCACCAAAAATGTTTATATTTTCTTAAAAGATATTTATTAAAATATGTAAGTAGTTATTTGCATTAGATTTAAGGAGGTGCCTGGGTATTTTTAAGTACTATGAGTCATTTATATGAACAATCTGTTGTTTAAAAATAGCTACCACATGCACAGAAGAGACAAAAAATTAGCCCAGACACACATATAATTCTATCCACTTCACTTTTGCCTTTGAAATCAAGGCATAATATAAAGTCTCTGATGGCTAATTTAAAGCAACTTTCTTAAGGTATTCAAACCTCACATTTTTTTCCGAGTTGTTGATAATCTGCAGAGGAAAGAGGAATAATAATACCAGCAGCAATATATTGTCGGTTTAATTGGGAGTGGAGACAACAAAAAGACCAGAAAAAATATGAAATGTGGCTTAGAATTATATGATTGGTAATTCTATCTAACAAAAATGAAATTGGAGCAGGCACCTCCTCCATAAAAATATAAACAAACAAAACAAAACCAGAAAGGAGTAAGGGTCTGATTGGCTTTGATAGTTCAAAAGCACAAGGCAACAGTGCTTGCTTGCCACCTGATTTTCAAGCCTTATTGAAATTAAGACTCACTGGAAAAATACAGAGATATGACAACACAGGGTGATGCCGTACAGGGCGTCAAATGAAAAAAGGATGCATGCACTTCTATAACATAGAAAGAGAATGTGATAAAAAGTTATCAGAGATAAGGCAACAAACGAGGCTGCTAAGAATTTCTGAGGGAGATATCGCAGATTCTGGCTTTCCAGCACCAAGTCACAAGAGAACAAAGAAAGGGTCAAAAAAGGGAGAGGGAAATTAACTAAATGTCTACAAAGCACCGATGCCTGTTGCCTTGGTCTGTAGTCATGGCTACAGAAAGCATCACCCAGCTTTTGAGATAATTACCAAAATAAGCAGAAAGAGAAAAAAAAATGCAAAAGCAAAACAGCACTCAAGGTAGCCTCCTACACAAACAGAGGTACTGTATGTGTACTGCTCCTACCTGGCTTGCTGAGAGTCAAATGTTAAGTACAGAAAATTGTCCCTCAGAATGCGATCATCCTCCTCCCACATGCTCACGCCCAAGCAGCCTAGCCACCTCTTCTCTTCTCCTCAGAAGAGAAACAAAGCAAATAGATTCTCTCATTTTGATGTGAATTTATCACTTATCTTTTGTTATCTACTTGTTGCATATATTTGTTATATAAATTTTATTTTCTTTTAACCTAGTTTCAATTTGCATTCTTCTCTATCCATAAAGGATGTACAGAGATATTTCTGAATCTGCTTTTTGGAAATCTACATACTGGGAACATGGGAATATGTGAATCTTTTGTGTCCATAAATACATTTGTCTTACATCTGTTTTCTATTTTTAAATATTGAGAAGGATCTGCTTGTGATCAAACATGAACTTCTACATATGTGTTGCTATAGACGGAAGGAATGACTCTGACTGTGAAATGGCGCTGCACTACACGCCCTTTGAATACCATATCTGGCAATCTCCTAAGCAGAAAACTGTGTTACATAATAATCACTGTTATTCAAGCCTTTCAACACACTGACTACAAAGTCATTATTGATTTTTGCAATGAATAAGATTAATTTCTGCTCATAATGCAAGGAACCCATCTGTTTCCAACAGTATTCGTTCGGCAGTATCCATCCTTTTATGAATACCTAACCGATGTTCTAATTTTTTTTCCAGCTGATGATGCATTTTATTAAGAAAAATATATGACAGATACATAATAGGAAATAATGTATTGTTTGTGTTTACTTGTTTTTTTATTACACTTTATTCCCTTTGTATCCTCCCATAAACCCCTCCCTCCTCCTCTCCCGATCCCACCCTCCCTCCCCCTTCTCCACACATGCCCCTACCCACGTCCACTGATAGGGGAGGTCCTCTTCTCCTTCCTTCTGATCTTAGTCTATCAGATCACATCCGGAGTGGCTGCATTGTCATCTTTTGTGGCCTGGTAAGGCTGCTCTCCCCTCAGAGGGAGGTGTTCAAAGAGCAGGCCAATCAGATTTTGTCGGAGGCAGTCCCTTTTCCCATTACTATGTAACCCACTTGGACACTGAACTGCCATGGGCTACATCTATGCAGGGGTTCTAGGTTATCTCCATGCCTGGTACTTGTTTGGAGTATGAGTCTCTGGGAAGACCCCTGTGTTCAAATTTTCTGGTTCTGTTGCTATTCTTGTGGGGTTCCTGTCACCTCTAGTTCTTACTATTTCCCACTTCTTACAAAAGATTCCACGCACTCTGCCCAACAGTTGGCCATAAGTCTCAGCGTCTGCTTTGATAGTCTGCAGGGCAGAGGCTTTCAGATGCCCTCTGTGGCAGGTTCCTAGGTTGTTTCCTGTTTTCGTCTTCTTCTGATGTCCATCTTCTTTGCTTTTCAGGATGGGGATTGAGCGTTTTAGTCAGGGTCCTCTCTCTTGATTAGTTTCTTTAGATGTACAGATTTTAGTAGGTTTATCCTATGTTCTATATGAGCTGATGTTCTATTTTTAGAGTAGCCTGTAAGGAAGAAAACCTACATGTTTGAAAAATGGTTGAAGAAGCCAAACAAAAAAGTCCATAAACTTATCATTTTTAAATATTTTTAAATTACTTCACGGTTTTGTCTATAAAAATAATATTTACTAGAAAGTTAATATTTAAAGAGAGTTTATAAAACCCCCAAAACTCATTGAATCCTGATGAAACAAGGAAACTTCAAGGAGTTATGTTACCTAGCAGTAGGTAACATAGCACAACATTGAGAAGATAATAAAGATGCAAGACTAACAATAACAGGCGATTGGAAATTAGTTGTATCATTACTGAAATAAGGTCTATGAATCTCTGAAAAAGAAACAAGTGAACATTCAAAAATACAGGTCAAGTAAATTAATCCATTTTATGTTCATGAGAAGATGAAGTCCCCTATCAGTGGACTTGGGGAAGGGCATGCATGAAGAAGAGGAAGGGAGGGTGGGATTGGGAGGGAAGGTGGGAGGGTCTTATGGGGGGATACAAAGTAAATAAAGTTTAATTAATAAAATAAAATAAGAAAAGAAAAATGTCTACGTATCACATCAATTTTACTGATTTTCAACAAATAGAAAATGAAGAACTAGAAAAATGAAATATATTTTGTAATAGTAAAATTATAAAGCATAATTTATACAAATTTTAAAGTAAAATATCTATAAGACACAAAAATAAATCAGAAAAATTACATCCCAGGGCCTGTGTCGCAGTAAATTAAAGTGCTCAGAAAAAAGAAAGGCTTTTCAATGACTGGAGACAAAGGCGGGGAGGGAAAACATTTACTTTTCAGTAACAAATAATCTATAAAATAAAGGTAGGAATATTTTCAGATTTGCAGATATTTAAATTTTATGTCATACAAGTCATGTCTGAGATTAATTCACATATAAAAGTAGAAGAAAATATTAAAAGCATAGAAAAATAAAGCTGAAAATTCCTAATCAGGACTGGACATGTTAGAGTTTGTAGTCAATGCAAAGCAATGTTTGGGTGCTCTGGCCAAAAGACCCCCCAAAAATGAGAGAGAGAGGTCCTCTTCACGTCATTGAAAATAAATGGCTTTCAATTAGGTTAGTGATCATGAATTTCTAAATGTCAAGGAACAGTAACTTGAACTGGGAATGAAATAAAAAGTCACAAGAAAAACTGTACAATTGAGCTGGAAAGATAGCTCAGGGTTTAAAAGACCTTAGTGTGCAAGCATGAGGGTGGGGTTTTAATTTCCATTAGGCACATAGATTATGGCCAAACAAGCTTGTAACTCCAGTTCAGAGTGCTCACATTAGGTCCCTTATCAGCCAGCCTAACTAAAAATCTGGTGCAGTTTGAGACCTGTCTCAGGAGGATGTAAGAGACTGACAGAAGAGGATACCTGACATCCTCTTCTGAGCGCTGTGCATTCACATTGGTGTATATACAGAGAGAGAGAGAGAGAGAGAGAGAGAGAGAGAGAGAGAGAGAGAGAGAGAGAGAGAGAGAAAGAGGAGAGGAAAAGAGAGAAAAGGGATAGAGAGAAACAGAAACAGAGATTGCGGGAGGAGACAGAGAGCATCTAATTGGTCCATGAGATACAGAGAGTGAGGAAGCAATAATATAGGAAAGGAGGGAACAGTGGAAAGGAAGGAAATAGGAAAGAAGATAATGGGCTGGAGATCAGATCTGAGAAGATTCTAAATAAGTTTTCATAAGAGTTGTAAAACAAATAGTGATTCTGAGAAGCCCTTACCATATTAAATTCAGCAACTAGAAATACAGACTACAGAAAGTCAAATACTATACTCAGTGTTCACAATATGTCTCATTTTGAGACACACTCTAAAAGATTAACACAGTAATCCTTAAGGATTACTCAGCTGTTAAAAACAACAGGTTTATTTTTTAAAATGCTATACATAAAATTGTTTAGAATGGAGAGAGACAACTGCTTTACAAATCTTGTGCAAAATATAACTTTTTTCTTTGTAGTAACATGAGGAAATTAAACACACTAGTAAGGTAATATCTCAGAAAAGTATATTTGAATTCATTTTGTCACAGTATATAAAAAAAGAAAAAACTAAACCTATAGCCTTTGTAAACTTGTGCAACTACTTTGGAAATCAATCTGGTGTTTTCTCAGAAACCCTGGAATAGTGCTACTTCAAGATCTAGCTATACCACTCTTTGACATATATCCAAAAGATGCTCAACAACGAGAACATTTGCCCAACTATGTTCATAGCAGCTTTATTCGTATTATCCAGAATCTGGAAACAACCTAGATGTCTCTCAACCAAAGAATGGATACAGAAATTGTGGTACAGAAGAATGGTACAGAAATTTACACAATGGAATAGCAATTAAAAACAAGGAAATCATGAAATTTACAGGCAAATGAATGGAACTAGAAAAGATCATCCTGAATGAGGTAATCCAGAAACAGAGAGACACATATGGTATATACTCACATATAAGTGGGTATTAGTCATATGATTTAGGCTAAACACTCTAAAATCTACAGACCTAAAAAAGCTAAACAACAAGAAGGATCCTAGGGAAGATGCTTAATTCTCATTCAGAAGGGAAAACAGGATAGACAGCAGAAGTGGTACAAGAGAGGGAACCAGACTGGGGCCTACCCTAGATGTCCTCTACAAGGCCCCAATCAGCAGGGGATCAAAGCAAATGCAGATTCTTACAGCCAGACTTTGGATAGAGAGCAAGGAGTCTTATAAAGAAGTGGGATTTGAAAAATAAAAGGACCAGGAGGAGACAGGAACCACACAAGGAGACCAACAAAGCCAAAACGAAACAAAAAGCCCAAAAAACAAAAAAAGACAAAAACCAAACCAAAACAACAGGAACAAAAAACCCAGCCTAGGGCAGACTGCAGAGACTGTTGCATCAACCAAAGATCATACATGGAGAGGACCTAGACACCCTAGCTCAGATGTAGCCCATAGAGAGCTCAGTGGGTTCCCTAGTAAGAGGAGAAGAGACAGTCTCTGACATGAACTCGGTTGCCTACTCCTTGATCACCAGGGAGATGGTGGGGCGACCTAGCCAGCCCACAGAGGAAGAGGATCCAGGTAGTCTTGTTAGAACCTGATAGACTAGGGTCAGAGAGTATTGTTATCAGTAAATAATAACAATAATAATAATAATGAAAAAAGAATAGAAAAGAATTTTTTTCAAAATTGGGCTTTTTTATTAAGATGATAAAGTGGGAGTTGTCTGGAAAGAAGAACTTCAACTGATAAAATGTTTCCATTTGAATTGCTTATAGTCAGGGATTTAGGAAAATTTCCAGATTAATAATTGATAATGTGGGACTGTGGTCCTGAGTTGTTCAAGAAAGAAAACTGTGCCAGCAGGTAAGCAGCATTCCTCCATGACCTCTACTTTAGTTTGTTTATTCAGGTTCCTCCTGCCTTGGATTTCTACCCTGGCTTTTTTCAATGGAGATTGTGATATGGAAGTGTAGGACAAAACAACTATTTCCTTCTCAAATTTCTCCTGATTATTGTGTTTTATCATAGCAGTAAAAACCCTAACAAGACAGAAAATAGTACGAGGAGTGAGTGCTCTGACAGGCATGTCTGATTTAGGAAGTAAATCACAGAAACAAGTAGCATGTTTATGTTGGGATGGATACTCCGTTGAGTGCTCGAAGTTCAGTAGTTTATTTGGCAATCAAGAAGATATTGCAGAGAGCAGTGCATATAATGGAGCCTTCTCCTGTGAAGTTTTGCAGGGAAGCAGGTCTAATAGGACTTTTTATGATATTGTGAATTAAGAGTCCCTGGTTCTGCTCAGCAGGAGCTGAAGAATCAGCCTTGATTAGCAAGAGCCACTAAGTGAAACTTTTGCTTTGCTAGGACAACCAATGCGGTTCCCAGGAGCTGAGAAGATTGCAGTGGTTAAGAGGAGATTACAATTATTGGGGATTTTAAAATGAGGAGTCTCTCCTTGTGTCATTACACAAAACCTGTGGTTTAGAGGTGGCCAAGGCTGTGCCTCATGCTAGCAGGTGCACTTCGTAATGTGGAAAGGTTTTCATGGTCGTATTGTTTTGAAATAGTGAAGGAGTCATCTAGAGTAACTGAGGCTTAGTACTCTGAAAGTCAAGGAAATGCTGCTGGTAAAAGTTAAGTAGAAGACCCATAATTAAAGGGTTCATAGAAGCTGATACTTGACACCACTTGTCAGAGTCTTTATAAGTATACCAGAGGAGTTATTAGCTGAGGGGCAGCCTAGATGAGTGAAATACCAGAGTTTTCACCTGCTAGTATGTGGGATGACCACCAGTGACTCCACAGCAGCTGTAGAAGTGGAGCCAGCCTGACTATAAACAACAAACTGAGTTGGTATTTTGATGGGAATTGCATTGAATCTATAGACTGTGTTTGGCAGGATGGCCATTTTCACAGTGTTAATCCTACCAATCCATGAGCACAGGAGATCTTTCCATCTTCTGATATCTTCTTCAATTTCTTTCTCCAAAGACTTAAAGTTTTTCTCAAATAGGTCTTTCACATGCTTGGTTAGAGTTACCCCAAGGAATTTTATGTTATTAGTGGCTATTGTGGAGGGTATTGTTTCCCTGATTTCTTTCTCAGCCTTTTTGTCTTTGGTTACAGGAGGGCTTCTGATTTTTTTGAGTTGATTTTGTATCCTGCCACTTTGCTGAAGGTGTTTATCAGTTGTACGAGTTCTTTGGTTGAATTTTTGGGCTCGCTCTTGTAGACTATCATATCATCTGCGATATGATAAACATAATGAAATCTATACACCTAAAGAAGATAAACAAGAAAGAGGACCTGGGGTAAGATGATCAATCTTCATTTAGAAAGACAAATGGGAGGTGCATTGGAAGTAGGAGAAAACAAGTAACAGGACAGGAGCCTACCACAGAGGGCCTCTGAAAGACTCTCCCTAGCAGGGTATCAAAGCAGATACTAAAAGTCATAAACAAACCTTCGGCAGAATGCAGGGAACCATAAGAAAGAAGGGGGAGTTTGTATGATGTGGAAAGGACAGGAGCTCCACAAGGAGCAAATATATCTAAGTACAGGGGTCTTTTCTGAGACTGACACTCCACCAAGGGCCATGTATGGATATAAACTAGAACTTCTGCTCGAATGTAGCCCGTGGTAGCTCAGTAACCAATTGGTTTGCCATAGTAAGGGGAACAGGGACTATTTCTGATAGGAAGTCAATGGCAGGCTCTTTGACCTCCCAACTCCCCAAGGGAGGAGCAGTCATGCTAGGCCACAGAGGAGGACATTGCAGCCATTTTTGAAGATACCTGATAAAACAGGGTCAGATGAAAGGGGAGGAGGTCCCCCCCATCAGTGGACCTGGAAAGGGGCAGGGAGGAGATGAGGGAGGGAGGGAGGGTTTGGGAGAAAATGAGGGAGCGGGATATAGCTGGGATACAGAGTTTGGGGTGCAGAATTAATAAAATGTAACTAATTAAAAATATATATATAAACAAATGAGATCTAGAAAAAAAAGAAAGAAAAAAGCTGCTTGCGCTGCGGATGGCAGAACTGGAGAAAAGTGAAACTTGGGAGGCCTTTTAGAACCTGAAGAATTATAAATGGGTCCCTGACACCAACACTGAACTAATTTTGGGTTTGTTTAATCTGATTGTAACAGCATCATGGTTATGCCTCTTGTAGTAAACAGTATGTAATCTTTTAAAATTATTTTACAGAAGCATATACCTATAAGGCATAGAAATTTTAGATGGACTTTGGAATTCTAGAAAGAGTGACTATTTTGTAGATATTTTGTAATTTTGGAGAGGTTTCAAACTTTCAAACAGTTCATGTGTTTTAAAAGACTAAACTTTTAGAGTGTTTTAATCTTTAAAGATTGGGGACTTTTAAAAGATCAACATTTTATATGTGATATTAATAATAATGTATCATCTTGGGGGCAAATAAAAAAGGAAACATTATTGCTGTGTACTGAAGTCTTTGTAAGTTGAGTTGAAGTGGGCTTCAATGACTGTGCAGGTAGCTTGAGTTGTATATGGAAGCATGGTGAACATTCAAGCCTGTAAGGAGCATTTCCCCACAGGTTCTGCTTCAGATTTCCTCATGAAGTTCTTTTCTTCACGTTCTTCTGTGACGGCCATTGATAAAGAAGTGTAAGATGAAGTAAATCTTTTTCTCCACAAGTTACTCTTGGTCATGATAGTCTATCACAGCAATAGAAATCCTAACTGATACAGTTTAGCAAGTGACTTTGTGTGTATAAATATGATAAATTGATGTATTTGCCAAACAGATTAAAAAGTTATTTATAGTCATATAAATTCTTACTATAAACAACAAAGAGGAGATATTTTATTGAAAAGGACCCAATTATGGAAAGTGCAGAAAATATTAAGAAGACAAATCTCATATGTGAAACATTTCTCATTATCATGGAACTTCTCAATTTTTATAAGGAAAGATAGTATCATCCCAACTTTGGACATTTTTGTGTCCAGATAAAGATAAGACAAGAACAGAAACTTCTCAGAACTGTAGCAACATTCTTAATTCAATACATCTGGCGAAAATCATATCAATGTGAATTTATGCTTTGGATGAATTTCCTGTTTTACATGTAATGCCAAAACAAAGAATATCATGCTGGCCCTTCCATATAAAGAGGAGGCATTTTATCTGCTCATAGCAGATATAATCTCATATGGCATCATTCAAGTAAACAAAACTACAGATATACACACTTGATATTACTTTTAGATTCTAAGTTTTAACTCATTTGGTAAACTTAAAGAAAAAAGGTTGACTTAAAAAGAGGTCATGGTTTGAAGTAGAGTGTGGCAGGGGAAAATATAAGCGAGAATATAGAGGGAGAAGATGAAAAGCAGAATTGTAATTATAAGTTCAAAAATGAAAAAGAAAGAAAAACGTTGACTTAAGCAATAGATTTTCTTTTTGTTTTCTGCTTTTTCCTGGCTATTAAAATACTTGTCCTGTGGACATCTGGTATTATGGTTTCATGGTATATAAACCTCAGAGAAAAGAATTTGCATTAGAATGAGAAGAGTTCAAGTTTTAGCTAATGTAATGGATAGATACAGCAACATAAGATAACATAAGGTAGTAAATTCTTCAATGAATTGAATAGTTGAAGCAGAAAAGTGCTTATGAGGTTTGAGAAAGTTATTTCTAAGGACTGAGGCATTCCAGGACAGTATTTTAATATTTAAAGTTACACCTGATAATGGACCAAGGTAGTAAGAATAGTTCAAAACTATCTTTAAGATAATCTGCATGTGGGAATCATGTGAAAGAAGGGGGAGTTAGTAAGACCTGGAAAGGACAGGAGCTCCACAGGACCAAATATATCTGGGCAGATTATCTTAAAGGCATATAATACAGAAAAACCATACTACAATCCACAGACCTAAAAAAGCTAAACAACAAGGAGGACCCTAGAGAGGAGGCCTAAATCTCATTCAGAATGGCAAACAGGATAGACAACAGAAGTGGTGGAAAAGAGGGAACAGGATAGGAGCCTACTATAGAGAGTATGAAAGGCTCCAATCAATAAGGCATCAAAGCAGATGCTGAGACTTACAGTCAAATTTTGGGCAGAGGGCAAAGAGTCTTATGGAAGAAGGGGTGGGGGGAGAGAAGAACACAGAGCTAACGGGAGGCTCACAGGGAGACCAAGAAAACTAAAAACCTGGTTGAGGGGTCCTGCATAGACTGATACACCAACTAAGGACTATGCATGGAGAGGATCTAGACACCCCTGCTCAGATGTAGCCTATTGGCAGCTCAGTCTTCATGTGGGTTCCCGCGTAAGAGGAGCAGGGGCTGCCTCTGTCATGAACTAGATTTCCTGCTCTTTGATCAATTGCCCTTGGAGATGCGGCCTTACCAGGCCACAGAGGACAAGGATACAGGCAATCGTGATGATACTTGATAACCTTTGGCCAGATGACAGAGGAGGAGAACTCCGTGTTTCAGTGGACTAGGGGGAGGGGATAAGGAGAAAAGGGAGAGAGGGTGGGACTGGGAGGAGTTGAGGGAGGGGACTTCATTCAGTATATATAATGAGTAAATTGTAAAGAAAAATAAAATAAAATAAAAAATAAAAATCTGAGTAAAAAAAGATAATCTGCATGCTCTATTGATGAAAAGGAAAAAAGTAATTAAGCCAGAGAACTTTAAAGCACAACTGAAAAAGAAAGTTTTGAAGGTTGCCTTAAAAAAAAAATCTCAGGAGAAACAAATTAATGTATGAAAATATATGAAAATTAATATTTTAGACTCAGTCCTTTGTGCTGCTCTGCTGAGTGTACGTACCATGATGGGTTTTACTCTAAATCAGGCATATTTATGTTTTAGGTATGATACATTATTCTAAATAAATAGTTTAATTTCATAATATTAGGAACCTAGATGATTATTTATAACTTTTATCTTTATTAACTAATATTTAAAAGGAAATGCATTCACTTTTGCCTACCTATTTTTATCATTAACATCAGATTAAAATACACATATTCATAATATGTCAAATTTTATTTTTCTGTTTAAAATATAATACATATATTTAAATTTTTTCTAGAGTTTGTACAAAATATCTTAATTTTTTTCCATAAGTTTAAATATGATTATGAAATTTTTAAGACACATAAAATTTAAACAAGGGATATGAATTTGTGAACCAAAATTAAAAATACACAAAGCTTAAAATTAAGAGACAAGTAGGTCAATGTATTTATCTGTAACATTTTTAACATGCTTTATAATAAGTACAAATATTGGAGTAAACAAATGAGCCAAATAAGATATTTAAATTGCTTTTTAATTTATAAGATTCTGGCTTCTCAGACTATATAGGCAAACTAAAATACAGCTGTTGTTTTTACAAAAAAATGTAATTTACTGATGAAATTTCTTATAGTCTTTAAGAAAATGAGTATTTTCTGCTGTGAAACATTTCCAATTGTAAAGGAATAAGAGGGGAAGATTTTAGAGGTTCAATCTATACCATAAGAGAAAGAGATTAGGTGGGTGGGGGATAGTAATGGTCACTTAATTCCTAGCATATGTCATGATTAATGTATTTATCATGTAAGATAATTTACTCATCAACAATAAAAGGCCATTAATGCAACTTCATTGAAGCATTTTACTAAACATTACATTATGTGGGTAAGAGATAAAATAAAAGATCAACTCTCTCTGGCATATATAAATCCATCCCAAGTTAAGGCGTTGTAAGTTGGGAAGAACCATTCTTATGCAGATGAACCTATAGCTTCATGACGGATTATGGTATAAAATGACCGTAGTGTATTCAACATAGAGAGAGGAATAAAGTAACTTTGAGGAGAAATACTGTAGTGTTTGTATATATTTATATATAGTAAAATGATAGTTATTACAAAAACTGTCTTAGAGGTCGAGTCAAAGCCTGTAACTTTGTTCACTGAGCCACATCAACCAAAGCCATCTTCCCTTTACATAGAGAAATTATCCTGATTTTATTTAAGAAAATAAGCGTGTATGTGTATTGTCTAGCTTCCCTGTCAGGTAGGAGTCCTCATGTAATCCGTTTCTAGCCGAATTCCTACTAATGAAGCTTATATAAACTTAAATGACAGATACTTGTATTTTAAATTCCATTATAATGACAGAATAATACAAAAAATCATTATTTTTTAAGTTAGTGTTTTCAAACGTTTAAACTGATAGCCTAAATAGAAACTTAAATTCCACTCCAGTATACCTAGACAACACTAAATCAATTCAATAGGAAAAAGTTTAAGAAGATGGTTCTGTGTGTTTACCGTATAAGCATGAGGAAGTGATTTTTGTGTCCTGGTAATGCTAGGTCCAGTACCATGATCTTCAGTCTCAGTGTTCCAATAGCATGATGAAAGGAGGAGGCGTGAGGATTCCCAGAAGCCACATGTCACCATTGACCCTGGGGTACACAGTGTACGAGTGAGCTTGTCTCAAACAAGCACAAGATGAGATCAGATACCCAGGGTTCCCCTGATGTCCACACTCTCTAGAGCATGTGCTCACCCATGGCTGTCATACAGAAATGACCTCTCAACATGCGCCTGCACACAGTGGAAACTTTTCTTTTTCTTGAGAAATGGGCGCAGGAGGAGTCAAAGCAGAATCAACCAAAGTAAGTTATTTCTTATGAGTGCCACGTGACATCTTTTCATTTGTAAACTAGCTAAGACAATAATTATAGATTAATAGAAAATATAAAGCAGAAAACTAAAGGTTTTGAGTAAACATAAAATGAAAACCAGAAGCATCCAATGAAATGGGAAAAAGGAAAGCTAATCCTGTTTTCGATACTTACACTTTTAACATCATTAAGATTCAAATGATCTTAGGTCTCTATAATGAAATTCTCACTTCAGATTTAAACTAATAATTAGAGGAAAACCTTTTTAGCACATTTAATTAAATTAGTTCTAATGGTCAGACTATTATAAGGATAATATACACTTGGGTCTAAAAGATATAATTTATTCTTGCATCTTACAGTGTCTATGAATCCAATAGGGTTGATCATGGTTAGCAAGAAAATGCAGTGTCATGATTATATGACACTTGCAATTTATTTCTGTGTGTAATGAAAAAAATGAGAAAATTATAGCTATTATGTTTTACACAAAAAGGATATCAATATTTCAAAGCAAAATTATAGACATTATTAATTTAGAATAATTGTAATACTAAGGGGTTTAGCTAAAGTTTATGTAGTGACATTTTTATAGCTTCAGTTATTAACTACTTATTTTAAACATATAGAGTTGTTCTGTCAGGTCTTTCAATAAATATATCAACTGTATGTCCCTAGAAGAACAATTTGGCAAATATAATTTAATTATGTGTTCAATGTAGTCTATCTTATAATTATCATAAAATTCAAAAGACTTCTTTAAAACACATTATGGGGAGAAGCTTAGGGAAGATGCTTAATCCTCATTCAGAAAGGCCAAAAAGATAGACATCTGAAACAGAAGACAGGGAACAGGATAGGAGCCTTCCACAGACAGCCTCTGAAATACTCTACCCAGTAGGGTATCAAAGCAGATGCTAAGATTCATAGCCAAACTTTGGGCAGAGTGCAGGGAATCTTATGGAAGAAGGATGAGAAAGAAATACCAGGAGGGGACAGGAGCTCCACAAGGAGACCAACAGAACCAAAAAACCTGGGACCAGGGGAGCCTGAAGAGACCTATACTCCAACCAAGGACCATGTATGGAGAGGACCTAGACCTCCTGCTCAGATATAGCCTATAGGCAGCTCAGTCTCCAAATAGGTTTCCTAGTAAGGGGAACAGGAGCTGTCTCTGATATGGACTCAGTGGCTGGTTCTTTGATCACCTGCCCTTGGGTGGTGTAGCCTTGATAGGCCACAGAGGAAGAAGATGCAATCAGTCCTGATAAGACCTGACAGGCTAGGGTCAGAAGGAAGGGGGTAGGACCTCCCCTATCAGTGGACTAGGGGAGAGGCATAGGAGGAGATGAGGGAGGGAGAGTGGGACTAGGAGGAGACAAAGGATAGGGCTACAGCCCGTATACAAAGTGAATAAATTGTAATAAATAATAATTAAAAAATAAAATGATATTAAAAACACATTATGAATCCACATTGAACATGTATGCTATAAGGGCAATTTGAATTCAGAGATGTATAACAAGATACAGAAAAAGTATTTATCACAGTAAAATACTTTGTTTTTAATTTTTTAAGTTGACATTTTAAAATACTTTTCCAAGAACTACTGTTTTAAGTAATTGGAATTTACATCTTCTGGGAGTTTATGTAATTTCCAAATTAAAGTCAGAAAATTACGTATATTTGAAGTAATGTTTCCAATCAATAGATGAGATTTTTTTTTCCCCCACTGGGCTTAAAAACTAGACACTTTATATGGATCCTCTAATTTGTTAATTGGCCTTGCTGCAGGGGACAGAGAGATGCTTCAGCAGTTAAGAGTGCTTCTTGTTCTCTCTGCTGGAGTGGGGCTCAAGTTGGGTCAGTGATTGGTTGGCCATTCCCTCACTTTCTGCTCCCTCTTTATCCCTGACCCTCTTACAAGCAGGAAAAATTGTGGGTTCAAGGTTTTGTGGCTAGGATGGTATCCTCATCTCTCCATTGGAAGGGATGAGGTATCAGGAGGTAGTATTAGGAGGTGACTGTTTCATGTTCCGTATCCACTGTTGCTAGGAGTCTTAGCTAGGGGTCACCCTCATAGATTTCTGGAAGTTCCTACTTTCCCAGACTTCTACCCTGTCCCAGAGATAAGGTCCTCTAATTCCAGTCCTCTCTCCATTCTGCCCACACTTGAACTTTTCTGTTCCCCCTTTCACCCGCTTTCCCACCCAGTTTCCTTCCTCCATCAACCCCAGATGCTCATTTTACTTCCCTTCTCAGTGAAACTCAAGCCTAATCCCTTGGGCCTTCCTTGTTTCTTAGATGCTTTGGTCTGTGGATTTTAGCATTTCTGTATTTTATGGAGAAAATCTGCCTGTAAGTGAGTACGTGCATGTGTGTCTTTCTGGGTCTGGGTTACCTCACTCAGGGTGATCTTCTCCAGTTCCATCCATGTGCTTGCAAATTTCATTATGATATCATTTTTAATAGCTTAGTAATATTCCATTCTGTAAACATAGCACATATTATTTATCCATTCTTCAGTTGAGGGCCATCTACGTTGTTTCCAGGTTTTTGCTATTATACTTAAAGCTGCTATGAACATAGTGGAACAAGTGCCCTTGTGGTATGGTGGAACATCTTTTGGGTATATGCCCAGAAGTGGTATAGCTGTGTCTTGAGGTAGAACTATTTTCTAAGAATCCACCAAATTGATTTCCAAAGTAAGTTGTACAAGGTTCCACTCCCAGCAGCAACAGAGTGGTGTTTTACTTACTCCACATCTTTGCCAGGATGAGCTGTAGCCTGAGCTTTTGATCTTAGCCCTTCTGATGGGTATAAGATGAAATTTTAGAGTCATTTTAATTTGCATTACCATAATGACCAAGGATGTTGAACTTTTCTTTAAGTGCTTCTCAGCCCTTAAAGATTCTTCTATTTAGAATTCTCTGTTTAGCTTTGTACTCCGTCTTTTATTCGGGTCATTTGGTTTGTTGCTATCTAACTTCTTGAGTTTTTTTATATGTTTTGGATAAAATCCCTCTCTCCATGCATGGTTGGTGAAAATCTTTTCATTTTCTGTAAGCTGACATTGTATTCTATTGACGGTGTCCTTTGCGTTACAGAAGCTTTTCAGTTTTATAAGGTCTCATTGATTGATTGTTGATCTTAGTGCTTGAGCTATTGGTGTTCTGTTCATGAAGTTGTTTCCTGTACCAATGCATTCAAGGTTAGTTCTCACTTTCTCATCTATTTGATTTAGTGCACCACTTTTACGTGAGTTCTTCGATCCACTTGGATCTAAGTTTTGTGCAGGGTAATAGATATAGATCTATTTGCATTCTTCTACATGCAAACATCCAGTTAGACCAGCGCCATTTGTTAAAGATGCTTTCTATTTTCCATTGTATAGTTCTGGCTTCTTTGTCAAAAATAAAGTGTGTTTACCCTTGAACACTATTAATAATATTCTGCTATACTTGCAGACACAAGGTTAGCATAATTGTCATCTGAGTGATTTCACCCAGAAGCTGATGAAAACAGATGAAAAAACCCAAAGCTAAACATTAGATGAATTTAAGGGGAATCTTACAGAAAATGTAGAGGAAGGATTGAAAGAGATAGAGAAGTCAAGGACACACATACACACATACAGAGAGAGAGAGAGGAAGAGAGAGAGAGAGAGAAAGAGAGAGAGAATCAGAGAATCAACTAACCTGGGCTCCTAGTCACTCACAGAAATTGAACCACCAACCAGAGAACAGCCATGGGATGGAACTAGACCCCTTACACATATATAACAGAAGGACAGCATGGTCCTCACTTGGGACTACTAACAGCACAAAAGGGGGCTGTCTGACTCTGCTGCTTGCCCTTGAATCCCTTTCCTCTAACTGGAAGGCCTTGTCTAGCCACAACAGAAGAACATGTTCCCTGTCCTATAACAATTAGATATGCCAAGAAGGGGTGTTCATTCAGAATATGTCACATGCTTTCTTCATGAAGATGAAGAGTATTTTCAGAACTCCCAGGTTCCTCAGTTAAGGTGTGTTAAACAGACTTTTATCTAAATGAGAAAAACTATGTGATGAAAAGTAAAATTACCAGTGTTTCTACTAAAATGAGAGTACAAAAAGGCTTCCTGGAGAGGTCTGTTTGCTTTATTTTTATAATAACCTATCAAGGATTAAAAAAAAAAAATCAGAAAAGTGCTTCTTGTTCTTCCAGAAAACAAGAGCTGGTTCCCAAAACACATCTGGTGGCTTACAGCTGTCTGCAGCTCCATGTCCAGATAATACAAAACTCTCTTTGGCCTCCATGAGCTCCCACATACATGTAGCATAAGCTCTTACAAACACAGAATAATGCATATAAATAAAAATACTTTATGAAAGAAATATTATTTCATCATAAGATATATAAAGAAATTTCTAAGGTTTTGGTTGTGAGCCTTTTATTTACTGGGCCCTGTACCTTACCTGGACAGCACAGTAGAATTGGTTTTGGTGGAAAAGGTGTGGGTTAATGAGCTTGAAGAAATGAAAACAGAAGAGCTGTCCCTGTCCTTCACTGGTTGCAGCACTCAGGAGAGAGGGCTCTACACCTCTCATGGGCAGCACAATAGACCTCGCCCTAGTGGTGTGGGAACAGGTGACCTGACCCTAAGGGCATAAGGGAGATCTGACCTGGCCTCTTGCCAGCATCAGTATTGGGTGAACTAGCTGAGGTAGTGCTGGAGAGCTCACTCTGGTGGTGTGGGTGTGGAAGAACTGGCAGGCTTAGCAACTCAGCCACCCCTCTGGTCCAGACACAGTGCTCTGCTTTGGCCCACAGAGCCGTCTATTTCATCTATGAACTTCTGGGGAATGTGAAATTGCTGGTCCTGCAGATCCAAAGCTGTCAGATTTTCATGACATTGGGGCACAAAAACGGGATATCCGAAGGTGTCCACATGAGGATCCAGTACTGATAGTGTAACAGGACACAGAGGCCTGGATCAAGACCAATGACTCATTGCAATGAAAATTTGCAAGTACAGATGTGTGGACAAAAGAGTACAAGGACACACTGTGACACATTGCAACTTCTACTGCACATTTTTTTTTATTCTATCATGTTTTGTTTTATTTTGGGGAAGTTGCAAGAGCAGAGTGTGGATACAAAAGGACAGGGTGATGATTGGGGATTGGGGTACGTAATGTGAAATTCATAAAAAAAATCAATAAAGAGTTAAAAATAAATAAAGGAACTTCTTGCCAAAATAGATCATTATTTTCTAAGCATTCTATATTAGTGGAGAAAGGAAGGCAAGACTGTACCAGTAAGTAGAAGAAAGAAGGAGTTGAATTTCCCTGAATTAACTGTGAAAAGCATCTGTAAATCTACATTTAGAATGTACTTTTTTCAGAGCAGCTCCTCTCCTTATTTTCTTCCAGGCCATTTCAAAAGGTGACTAAGTGTGTTTCCTCTCAATCCATATGGTCATCACCTCAGTGAGATATCTTGCGACTAGGTAGATGCTGCTGACAGTTCAAAATTGCATGGTTTTCTTATTTTTCTTGTTAGTGTAAGCATAACCAGATACACTGTACTCAGACAAATAGAAATATTCTATGGAGTCTCACTTAGAATATGCCTTTAAGTCATGTGTTACAAACATATAGCATTTAGCATATATTTTAAGTTTGCATATGTTATTCTGGACTGAAAAAGAAGTTTTGGTTTACATATATAGATTTTTTTCTTTGATTATGGTTCAAAATATAAAAGTATTGGGTTAGGAAAAAATGTTTTGAGTTAAATATTGAACAAAATTTTGCACAATAATATATTGCATTATATATACTATAGCATATATTTGATAATACCTATATTTATGGATGTTAATGAATTGAAAGCGACTTTCCCTTGAACCACTAACGCCATGAAACATAATTCATATTATATTCTCACAGAAGTGTATTTTAGCAATAGGAATATGCAGCTGATTTAAGAAAACATGGAATCTGGTTCATAGGATATTTACTAATATCCAATGTGATAGAAAAGGCTATCACCATAACCATTTAGACAACTGAATAAATTGAAACCCTGTGTCATGATTTTTCTAATTCCATTTTTTTCTCAACTGGTAAGGATTAACATAGAAAGAAAACACACATGGTAAATGCTTCAGTCGTGCAGGAATTACGCCACATGACGACAACTTTTGGCCTAGAAACACCTCCCTTTAAACTG
Source organism: Meriones unguiculatus (assembly GCF_030254825.1). Classification (NCBI taxonomy): domain Eukaryota; kingdom Metazoa; phylum Chordata; class Mammalia; order Rodentia; family Muridae; genus Meriones; species Meriones unguiculatus. Next base: position 20,305,131 of record NC_083362.1, on the reverse strand, counting down.
GTATTCACATAGTTTCTGCTGTTGTTTTTATCCAGCCATTTGAGTAGGCTTGAGAATTCTGTATTCCATGAGGAATACTGATTTTCTTCCAGTGATGGAGCTTATTATGTACTTTCTAGACAACAATTCCATAAGTTTGATGTATCATATTAATTTGTTTTGTAGGAGTTGATCAATTAACTGGAGAAAACTCTATATAGTGTTGATTCAATTGCATAACAAGCATAATTTAATATAAATGGTGCATAAGACATTGATTTTGCCCAACTGCTCTGTAGAATTAGTATCTCTAAAGAAGGCAGCCAAGCTGAACTAACAATATTAAACATTTGTGCAGTTTGTCTCTTGCTATAATGAACAGTAAATGATATAATGACCAACAAGATTAATGATAAAACAAACATGCTAGTTAGATTCATGCTATAGATGACCAGTTCATAGTAATATTCACAAATCAATAATCTAAAAATTAGTTTAACCAGTAGGAGTATAAAATTGAGTAACAGAAATGGAATCTTTGTGCATATTCACTGCTATAGCTTTCTAAACTTATATGCAGGACCATGGCACCTCGTCTGAAATAAAAGCACTCTAGGTTTATTCAGAGTTTATGGCCAGTATTGGCTATATAGGTAATTTAATACCCTGTCTCAAATTAATATTGTGTGAATATATATACATATACAACTATAAACACACACACATCCAGGATATATGTGTGTTTTAAGACTGAGTATCCTATGATTTATTTATATATTTTTAATAATTGTTTTTTTTTCTAGAAATTGAACCTAAATTTACATACTATGCTAAGTAGCTTGATTCTTTAAAGTTTTTATAAATTAAAAAAATCAGATAATTAGTGACATCTTTGCTAGGCTTTAACAAGAATAAAGAGTATATTCATCAGTAAATATTACTTTTGACGTATGTTTCTTTGGTTGGTTCTTTTGTTATATAGTTCAAGCTCAAAGTAGATGTGTAATAGATCCTAGCTGTTAGCTCCTGATCTTCCAACCATATTGAGTGTACTTCCATACTTGTGAGATATCAGTAACTAAGATAAGAAACAGGTGTCTGTGGTAGGTAAATGAGGAAGACAAAGAGAATTTTCTCAAGAAGGCATATTAAATTATGAAAATTACCTGGTTTACGGTCCTGTGTTCATAACTCTAACACGCTAACTCATTTTGATTGTCTCACAAACTCTTGTCAATATTTTCATTTTGAGGTAAATGATAATTGTGTTTTTCATACTATGTTGAAAACTTTTAAGTTTTGAGCTCTGTGTTTCCCTAGAAGGAATGAATCCAAGACCCTTCAAAGCCTCACAGTGAGTGGAAATGCTCTCCTTGACTCTGGAACTTCCATGGGAGTGTGGGATGGCTGGAAGTTAATACCTCATAGTTCCTTTGGTAAATGTGCCTGTTTGTGACTTGAATGAGAGCCAATAATTACTTCCTCTCTCTCGAGGATTTATAAGTTGATTTTCCCATGGTCAACTCCATTATAAAAACAGGGAATTTCCATGCTGGCTGTTGAAATTCACAGATGTCAGTTGAACAAGTTTTATGTGGGTAACTTCTTATAGATTCCAACACACATTATTAGAGTCTATTCTGTTATGGAATAATAGAATAGAATGCATTACTTTTCTAGCACAAAGAGATTATGATCAATTTTGGTGTTTCCTGTCACACTCATCTAGAAAAAGTACTTTAAATCATGCTATTCTAACACAGCAATGATTCAAAACAAAGCTTTACAGATGGCTTTCTAGGTTTTGAGTGCACCTCTGAGCACTTTTAAAATACTTATCAATTTGTGTCCAGTCTGAGCTACAGGGTAAGTTCCTGTCTTATGTGGGATATGAAATGAGAGCCTCTCTTTCAACAAAAATACAGGTGTATTTAAGCGAATAAATAAATAAATAAATAAATAAATAAATAAATAAAAACTTATCAATCATATCAGCTTTGAGGGGAAGGTTCTGAGTATTATATTCATTTTATACATGTCAATATAAATACAAAGGTGTGAGAAGCTGAGAAAATTGCTTACATCTCAAAGCTATTAGAATATTTGTACTTGGTATAAAATTGGACAGTATTAGATATTTGTTATTTTATGTGTACATTTTAACGCTCTCAGAGCTTCATCCAGCAAAGGAAGTCAGTGTCTATTTAGTAACCACACACACAAACACATACACACACACACACACACACACACACACTCAGGGACACACATATACATACACACACACTCTTGCACACACACATATTGGTCTTATCTATTTGGATATTTGATGTCTAATACAAGTGTTCTGTATACTGTATGAATATTATATCCCTAACTCTGCAATGGTTGGGATCCTCACACTTTACTAAGAGCTGTAATGTCATTTTATGAAGTTCATAAATAGTAAGATCTGTTGCATTCCATGTATTAAATTTAATAAAATGATTTCACATAATAAATATCTCTTCAAAAAATAGAAGTATATTCAAAGCATTCAACTTACATTTTTTAGTTTCCTCAATAATTTTAAGTGACAGAAATATAGAGAATTCTTTAGACTATGTGTTTTTCTGGTTTTATGTATTTTATGTAGTGTAGTCAATAAAATATTTCAAATATTAGTTACATATGAATGCATATAGACACACAAATACATCAGCAAAAACCCACCTAAAGTTGTTAGGCATCAAATTATTTCTAAAAGCTTGGTCCATAAAAACACATACTCATTGAAGATCTTATTTACTAGAAATTTCAAAAATATTGATGTTCAATAATTAAAATGTTTTATAAGATTAAAAATTAATTAATTAAAACATAATAGAAATGAAAACTATGGCCATTCATGCTTAAATAACCTTTAAGACACTATCAGATTCTCTCATAAACACTGCTAACTAGGGTTGAGTTGGTAACTTAAGCCTGCACACACAGAGGAGCCTCAAAAGTTCCTTCAAATGGTGAAGGCTCTAACACACACAAAACTCTGTGACGTGAAAGCATAACAGTCTTATTTATGTAGAAATGGCTGGCTTTAAATAAAATTAAATATTAATGTTTTATTTTAAAAACATTGGCTCTAGCCATATATATGGCATTATGGATTACTGCATTATACTTTTTAAATTAATTCATTTATTTATTCACTATATATCTCCGTCATAGCCCCCTCCCTCCTCTCCCCGTGGTTGCCCCCCCTTTCTTCTCCCTATCTACATCCTCGGCTTCTCAGGAAAGGGGAGCCCAGCACACACCAACCCACCCCAGCACATCAAGACACAGCAGGACTGAGCACTTCCTCTTCCCCTGCGGCCTGGTGAGGCAGCCCCAACAGGGGCAAGTGATGAAAAGGCAGCAGAATCTCTGTCAGAGACAGTCCAAACTGCAGGTATTATTTATGCCCTAATGTAAAACCAAATTTTAAATTTCTATCTCTGTACTTGTGAAGAAGGCAAATAAACATGTTAGTTTTATTATTACACCTCAAACTGCAAATATTCTACTCTCATCCATGCTGGACTACATTTTTAATGATTAACTATGATCACTGTGGATAGAACATGGCACATAAATCATGGTCAAGAGATACAAATAGTTAGAATGATATATTTAAAGTTTTCTGATATAGTTTTGAATCTATCCTAATTAAACACCAGGAGAAACAGTTAATTATGCTGAAGATACCACACGGGAAAGTTCAGTTTAAATACTGTAAACTGAATCTAAGCATAAAATTTTACTACTATGTAAAAGTGGGACCTTGAAGTTCTAAGACATTGAGACAAGCTGTGTGAACAACGGGGAGGGAGTGAACATAGGAAGTATCTAGAATGGGGATGAGGCCCTGTGCACTGAGCGTTAGTGCATACTCTAAACATTAAGCAGATCTTCTACCACCAGGAAGGAAGAACCAGTATTGCCTCAGCCCCTTTCCTAACGCAGGAGGCAAATTGATCTAGTTCTGTGGTTTTAAAACATCTCATATGGAAACTATCAAGCCACATACTAAAATGTGAACAGTGTACTAACTACATAACACCTTAGCCTTACATTTTGTTGGTGGTGGATTGTTTGCTTATTTGTTTGTGTGTTTGTTATTAATTTTAAATGAATAAGGACTTAAAAGTGGAAGGGAATAATTTCAATTTTTAATCAATTCCAAAACATACATATTTATGTGACATAATGTGATATTTAGGTATATATGTGCAGTGTTTTAAAGACAGCTAGCATGTCTATTACCTCAAAGTTTTATCATCCAGGGTGCTACTGAAATCTTGTGCCTCCTGTCTAAGAACCCAGAGCATCTGGGATTCCAAGTATTCACCAGTACACAAGTAAATATTTATCATTTTCTTGTGATTAAAGCATTCAAAACCTTATCATCCAGTTATTTTGAAATATACAATCAATTATTTTAAGCTGCACATTACTCTGCTGTGTAAGACAGAAGGAAATTTCCTTGTTACTGGAATCCACACAACCAGGCTTAAAGAGAATCTCACAAGGTGTGGAGTTTCAGAAATCAACATCTGGTTGTAAGTAGGCCCCTAGAATAAAACATACTTTTAAAAATTGGAGCTTTGTCATGTGAGTTCTTGATCTTAGCCATTCTGAAGGGTGTAAGGTGAAATCTCAGGGTCGTTTCGATTTGCATTTCAGTAATGACTAAAGATTTTAAGCATTTCTTTCAGTGTTTCTCTGCCATTTGATAATCCTCTATTGAGAATTCTGTTTAGCTCTGTGCCCCATTTTTTTATTGGATTACTTAATTTGTTGCTTTTTAATTTCTTGAGTTCTTTGTATATTTTAGATATTAGACCTCTGTTAGATAAGGGTTGATGAAGATATTTCCCTAGTCTGTAGGCTGTTGTTTTGTTTTGATGACAGTGTCTTTTGCTTTACAGAAACTTTTCAGTTTCATGAGGTCCCATTTAGTGATTGTTGATCTTAGAGCCTGTGCTATTGAGCTGGAGAGGATGTGGAGAAAGGGGAACCCTTCTCCATTGCTGGTGGGAATATAAACTTGTACAACCACTTTGGAAATCAGCGTGGCACCTTCTCAGACAATTAGGAACAGTGCTACCCAAGATCCAGCTTCAGCTATACCACTGTGAGACATATATCCAAAATCTGCTTACGGACAAAATATGCAGCAAGGACATTTGCTCAGTCATGATTGTAGCAGCTTTATTTATGATAACCAGTATCTGGAAACAACACAGATTTCATTCAACTGAGGAATGGATGCAGAAATTGTGGTACATTTACACAATGGAATACTATTCATGTTGAAGAGGATGTAGAGAAAAAGGGAACCCTCCTCTACTTCTGGTAGGAATGTAAATTTGTATAACCACCTCGGAAATCAACATGGCACTTTCTCAGACAATTAGGAACAATGCTATCTCAAGATCCAGCTATACCACTCTTAGGCATATATCCAAAAGATGCCCAAGTATACAACAAGGACATTTGCTCAACCATGTTTGTAGCAGCTTTATTCATAATATCCAAGAGCTGGAAACAACCCAGATGCCCCTCAGTTGAGGAATGGATACAGAAATTGTGGTACATCTACACAATGGAATACTACTCAGCAATTAAAAACAAAGAAATCATGAAATTTGGAGGCAAATGGTGGGAACTGGAAAAGATCATCCTGAGTGAGATATCCCAGAAGCAGAAAGACATACATGTTATATACTCACTCATAAGTGGATATTAGACATATAATATAGGATTTACATACTAAAACTGTACACTTAAAGAAGCTAAGCCAGAAGATAGGACCCTGGGTAAGATGATCAATCCTCATTCAGAATGACAAACAGAATGGAAATCAGAAGAGGGAGAAAACAGGGAACAGGACAAGAGCCTACCACAGAGGGCCTCTGAAACACTACTCAGAAGGGTATTAAATCAGATGCTGAGATTCATAACCAAACTTTGGGCAGAGTGCAGGGAATCATATGAAAGAAGGGAGAGATGAAAGACCTGGAGGGGGCAGGAGTTCCACAAGGAGAGCAACAGAACCAAAAAATCTGGGCACAGGGGTCTTTCCTGAGACTGATACTCCAACCAAGGTCCGTGCAAGAAGATAATCTGGAACCTCTGCACAGATGTAGCCCATGTCAGCTCAGTGTCCATGTGGGTTCCCTAGTAATTGGAATAGGGACTGTCTCTGACAGGAACTCAGTAGCTGGCTCTTTTATTACCAATCCCAGAGAGGGAAGCAGCCTTACCAGGGTTATAGAGGAAGACCATCCAGCCAGTTTGATAGGCTAGTGTCAGATGGAAGGGGAAAAGGACTTCCCCTATTAGTCGACTGGGGGAGGGGCATGGGAAGAAATGAAGAGGGAGGGTCGTATTGGGAGGGGATGGGGAAGGGGGTCTACATGTGGTATACAAAATGAGTAAATTGTAATTAATAAAATTAGAACTTTGAATAAATTAGGTTTTTTAAATCAGAGTATAGTGAACTATGAAATATGAATTATGAAATAATCTGACAACACTGCTTGCTCTTGTTTTCTTTTTTAATGTGTAAAATTTTACTGAAGAACAGTTCCACTCATTAATTTACATGTCAGCTATAACTGTATTCAGGCTCCAACAGAGGAACATAGTAGTTGATAGAGTCATTGTATGTTAAGTAAGGGTCAAAATACAATCTTGTTAACAGTGAGTTATTTCATGAAACTTCTGTCATGAAAGAAGTGACTTAGATTACCAGAAAATTTTAGAATTGTTAGAAATTTTATTACTGAGAATCTATTTTAAACATAACTTTTTCTTTTTAATGTCTTTAGTTTACTTTAGTTTACTTCAGTTTAGTTTAGTTTTTTGACACAGGATTTCTCTGTGTCACAGCCCTTTCTGTCCTGGAACTCACTCAGCAGACCACACTGGCCTCAAACTCACAGAGACCCACCTGCTTCTGCCTTCCCTGGAATCAAAAAGGTGTGCAACTTCACTAACAGCAGAACATCGTTTTTAATGAATTTATTTTTTATTTGTGGACCTGTATGAGTTGCATGCATGGTAAGTGTGCATGTGTCCATAGAGAAGAGAAGGCATCAGACCCCTGAAACTTGAGTAACACACTGTTGTCTGAAGTGTATATTGTTATCTGAATCCTGGACCTCTGTAAGAGCCTTACATGCTCTGAGCTGTTGAGCCATGTCTGAAGACCCTTAAGTGTTTCTTTAATTTGAATACTGTTGTTTCTTGAAATGTAAATATAGTGATTATTTTTAGCACTACTTCCAATAATGCTGGCCATTGCTTCTTAATTTCCCAGAGATAAGATGAATAGATACAGATAAGACAGATAAGAGGATGGATAGATGTAGCTTCACATGAGTAAAGTCATACGCCCTCTTCTTTAAGGTGTGGTTTCTCTCTGGCTTTCAGTGGAAAGCGCTTGGATGGTAACTCATCTCTCCCAAGAAGCAGACTGAAAAGAAGAGTACAGTAACTGTGTGGTTTGGATTACCAAGGTCAATGTCATATTCACATTTTCTGTTATTCTAAAGCACTTATCAATATCCTATTTACATAGGCTAGATTTATTTAATATGCATAGTAATGTATTTGCTATTGATTTAACAAACTCCACAATTCAGTGGCTTAAAAGACAAAATTTATTTCTGTTACATTGGGCACAAGGGTCTTCTCTACGACTGATACTCCAACCAAGGACCATTCATGGAGATAACCTAGAACCCCTGCATAGATGTTCCATGGCAGCTCAGCATCCAATTGAGTTCCGTGGTAAGTGGAACAGGGGCTGTCTATGACATGGTCTCAGTAGCTGGCTCTTTGATCACCTCCTCCTGAAGGGATAGCAGCCTTACCAGGCCACAGAGGAAGACAATGCAGTCAGTCCTGATGAGACCTGATGGTCTAGGATCAGATGGAAAGGGAGAAGGACCTCCCCTATCAGTAGACTGGGGGAGGGGCATAGGAGCAGAAAGAGAAGGGAGGGCAGGGCAGGACTGGGAGGGGATGAGGGAGAGAGCTACAATTGGGATACAAAGTGAGTAAATTGTGGCCTGTGGTAGCTCAGTAACCAAGTAGTTTTCCAAAGTAAGGAGAACAAGGACTATTTCTAACAGGATCTCAAGGGCAGGCTCTTTGACCTCCCCACCCCCCCCCAGGGGAGGAGCAGTCCTGTTAGGCCACAGAGGAGGACTTTGCAGCCAGCCCTGAAGATACCTGATAAAACAGGGTCAAATGAAAGGGGAGGAGGTCCCCCCATCAGTGGACTTGGAAAGGGGCAGGGAGGAGACCAGGGAGGGAGTGTGGGGTTGGGCAGGGAATGAGGGAGGGGGATACAGCTGGGACACAGAGTTAACAAAATGTAACTAATAAGAAAAATAAAATTAAAAAAAATAATTAAGTTAAAAAAAGAATTACAATAGAAATATTATAAATGGCAGACAAGATTTCTTTCTTTGGTTGTTCAGACAACAGGCCATTTCAACTTACTGATTTTTCCATCAAATAACCACTTCTTGGGACCAGAGACCATAGAATAAGAGGTAAGTTTTTACTGACACTATTGATAAAGGTTCTTCTCCGTGTTTTTTTCCCCAAGTAAAGCTTTTTACCTCTAATATATTCAGCTGTAACCTCATTTAGGAATACTATCTCCAACAGCTGTCTTGGTACAAAGAAATATCTAAGGAGAAAGTAAATTATGGGGAGGGACATATGACCCAAAGTCCAAATCAAATAACTTTCTTTGTGGGGAATTTTGCTAGTGTTGGCCTTGATTTATTTAGCTTCATTTATCAATTAAGACAGCAGTTTTATGCCATGGTTACAAGTAAAATAATATTGAGCAAGTATGCATATGTGCCAGTGGGAGTAGCACACACTTTGGCAACTGATATATGATAAAGAATTTAGGGAAAAAATTAACCTCATAAAAAAAAGAGAGAAGACAAGAAGTCTTAACTCTGTTGTGAACTCATATGAGATGGAAAATTCCACGGTTTCCAAAAATTTGGACATAAAAGAAATGTAAAATATTTTATACATACCTTGGAGTTAAATGCCAGCATGGTTTTATTTTAACTGTTTCTAGTATTTATTATTATTATTATTATTATTAATTGAGAGAATTAATGCTTGGAGAGTTTCAATAGTTTGTTCAATTCCATAATTAGTGATGCAGAGACTATGTTCTGGTTCAAATTTCCTAATTCTTCATTGTATATTTTGTCTGTTGTAATTCATTGCTTCTCTATAGAGTGAGAGCCTACTATTTTCTAGCTTAAATCATAGGTTTAAATGCTGAGTTGTTCTTATTATGATTTTCTCATCATATGCTAATGTTTATGTATGTTGGTAGATGTGATAATAGACTTTTGTTAGCTCAAAGTATGTATAATACCTTCTGCTGTGACTCCCTGGAAGTGAGAGCCGAGTTGGGTAGATTGATGTCTTCGCTCTGTGTGACTGGGTTGGACAGAGTTAGTTAATTAAGCACACTCAGACCCCCTAGCTAGAAAGTGCTTTTGGATAAAGTTCAGAGAAAAGTCTCTGAAACTAGCATGGTGCTGGCCCCAGCTTCCTTCTTTTGGCCAATGCAAATATTATTATGAGTGTATTAATCATTTACAGTATTTGACTTTGTGACCTTCAAAGGCAGTATATTTCTATAGTACTTTGCAAAATATTTCCTGATACTTGCTCAAATGGATTTGATATTGTATTATTTAAAGGCGTTTATGCAATTTTATAAGAAGAGTAAGGAAACAAATTTTATTAAATTTTAATATTTAAAGCCTAATAATACATTCAGTTTAGAAAATATTTCTATAGGTAGTTACTAGTAAATGTAGTCTGTGTGTTGATATTTTCAATATAATTTTGCTCTGTTAACTGTACCCTCATAGAAATTACCAAGTTAAAAGTGCTACATTGACTTTCTTTTTTACTTTTACGTTATGCTCACTGTCATTTTTGCATACTCTAGTATGTCTGTATATTGTAGCATTCATTACACATTGTATAAACTTTCTCAAGCATTTTTTGTTTTAACACATCTTTAAATACCAGACTTGAACAGCTGGAAAAATCACTAAGTTACATTTAACAACTTAACTATATTTATATTTAATTAGGATTTCCTTATAATTATGCTGCTTCAAGATGAATTGGCCTTATCAAAACTTTCTTGCAAACTTGTATGTAAGTAGTTTTTAACAAGAAGAACCCACTCAATAATATCAGCAAGCCGCACTTAATCATCACGCTCTTTAAGTCATCAATTCATACAAACAGCTCAGCAAAACTTGAGTAATTTCTCATGTTTCTCACAGATAGCATTTCTTGGAATATAAAGACAGAAAATGATTAAGTTACAAAGCAACTGGCATTGATGCATGGCCGCTTGGAACAGTCCGAAAGAATGAGCAGAGAAAGCTAGTCCATCAGGAATTTCCACATGTTCCAGCTCACGTGTGTCAAGGTATATCTATGTGTTTTAAAACATATTCTTAAAAGTCCATATATGCTGCTGTTGTAATCTAAACAGACTTCAGTATATGACAAAATGATAAGTGAGTATCTGCAAGAGGCAATGGGCATATTATTTTCTAATAATTTCACATTAAATGCACAGATTATTGTTTTTAATATACATTTTGGCCATTAAATTTTCTTTTCATTTTTTAATTCTGGTGTAGTTTATTTATTTATTTATTTTTTACACAAATAGCTTATGGTTATAAGTTGTAGTTTTACAACTGGAAATGTGTATAATTCATGATAAGATAGTTGGGAAACTTCATTCCAATATACTTCTAAAAATGTGCCTAATAACTGTGCACACACAAAGTTCTTTCCTCAAATAGCATAATTACAACTTCTCTATTCCTTGATTCAGGAAGGAAGGAACAGTGATATACTAAACCAACACATAATCAGGTACCAAATATAGTATAAGACATGTCTTATGAATGAGGTGGTCACAGATTTATCTGAGCAAAGCAACTTAGCAGGAAGTCAGTCTAACCCCAGTTGGTTGTGAATAGCATATACTTTATTCAGGTCAGGCATATCCTTTCCTTCCTTCATTCATAAGATCAAAGAGTAAGTGAAGATCTAGCTCTTTGCACACCCCTCATTCACAACAGCTCAAAGCCATTAATTGAAATTCAACTTTCAGCTACAGTGATTGAGAATTAATTTTATCTTATCACAGCAGAATTTTGCATAACTTTTTATTTCTGTATTCAGAGATCATGGGAGCACAAAAATCATCCCACTAACTCTATGTCACATTTTTAAAGGCATTTAGACGTGGAGCTGAAGGCAAGACCTAACATGTTTGGCTGTTTTAACTGGTAAGTAATTAGCCCATTTCATCAGATCACAAAATACGACTCTAGTACAAATGTGGTAGTAGTCGTAACAGCACCAGTGACAACACCTGTATTCACAGCTTTAGCGAGAACAACAGCCCTAGAACAGTAGCTACTGAGATTTTAATAAAATGAGTGAACTGGAGAACATACTCTCCATTTCTTCTTCTTACTTCTCTTAAAAAAGATTTAAGCAGGATGGAGTCCAGAATTTTGTGTGTGCAAGGTGTTATGCCCAAAACATACTCCAAAAGACCAGGAATAGACTCCGCTGTAAATATATAAGGTTTTTTAAAATTGTATAAGTGGTAAATACATGAGTTTTTTTTTTTTTAATTGTATATGCTTTCGAGCACTCGAACATGGGATGCAAACTTCCCGTTGAAACAGGAGAGGAATATGGCCCCGTGGTCTAGGAGAACAAGGTTTTTATGGGGCAAAACCGCAAGCAGGGACTTACATGCTTTGGTGTTAAATGATTTGGTAAGGGAAATTGACTTTTGAAATAATTGGTCCAACTTTAGGCACTAAGACTACAACAGTTCTGGCCTGGTCATATGGGCCAGTTTCCTAGGGGGCAGGAAAGAATGCAGTAAGGCTAGTTCTTCCCCGAAGGTGGCTGGACATATCTCCACCTGGCTGGCCTTAGTTCAGGCTTTTGCCTTTAAACTTTAAAATAATAGCCACTGATTCTTTTTTTGTTTTTGTTTTTTCTTTTTTTAAATTTTATTATTATTATTTTTTTTATCAGTTACATTTTATTAACTCTGTATCCCAGCTGTGTCCCGATCCCTCATTCCCTCCCAGTCCCTCCCACCCTCCCTCATTTCCACCGTGCCCCTTTCCAAGTCCACTGATAGGGGGGACCTCCTCCCTATTCATCTGATCCTGTTTTATCAGGTATATTCAGGACTGGCTGCAAAGCCCTCCTCTGTGGCCTAACATGACTGCTCCTCCCTTCGGGGGTGGGGAGACCAAAGAGCCAGTCATTGAGTTCCTGTTAGAAATAGTCCTTGTTCCCCTCACTTTGGGAAAACAATTGGTTACTGAGCTACCACAGGCTACATCTGAGTGGAGGTTCTAGGTTATAACCATACATGGTCCTTGGTTGGGAAAAGGATAGCCACTGATTCTTAATCATTTGGTCTCTCAAAGGCAAGCACTTTACCACCAGAGTCCCAATTTTGTGCTCTGCATTTCTCCATTATGGGTCTTAACTCTTGTCAAACTGTTTTATTTTCCTATATTACAGATGAAAATAGCTTTTGAAAACTCATTTCTCCAACTCCATAGAATTACTGAGGGCTAATCATGTTTAATTCCAATGTCTCTTTGTTGGACACTGCTACTCCAGGAAATAATTTATCTACATTCTTACATTGTCCAAACTGTTTGTACTATGATCAAATTATTCATATTCCTGCTTGTGCTTAACTTAATTGGAACCAAGTGACTATGCTTAGCATGCAATATACTTTCAAAGGAGTTGAGTGTCTAAGGGCATCATATTGCCATTAGAGTCTATTAACATTTCATAAAGCAAACTTATGAGCATTTGTTTATACAGTTTTTATCTATGCAAGTGTCACATACTTGACTGTTTGTTATTTAATTATGTAGTAATACACCTAAGTTGGATGTATTGAGTTAACATTATGTATTAGTTTGATATTTCATAAAAATAATCCCTCTTGCTGATAACTACTTGTTGGGACTTAAAAGGCTAGGACTTTTCCCGTCAGTTGGCCATCAGGCTCAGCATCTGCTTTGATAGTCTGCAGGGCAGAGGCTTTCAGAGGCCCTCTGTGGCAGGTTCCTAGGTTGTTTCCTGTTTCTTCTTCTGGCTTTCAGAGGCCCTCTGTAGCAGGTTCTTAGGTTGTTTCCTGTTTTCTTCTTCTTCTGATGTCCATCCTCTTTGCCTTTCAGGATGGGGATTGAGCGTTTTAGTTAGGGTCCTCTCTTTTGTTTAGTTTGTTTAGATGTACCGATTTTAGTGGGTTTATCCTATGTTGTATGTTTATATGAGTGAGTATATACCATATGTGTTTTTTTGCTTCTGGGACAACTCACTCAGGATGATCCTTTCCAGGTCCCACCATTTACCTGCAAATTTCATGATTTCCTTATTTTTCATTGCTGAGTAATACTACATTGTATAGATGTACCACAATTTCTGCATCCATTCTTCAGTTGAGGGGTATCTGGGCTGTTTCCAGCTTCTGGCTATTACAAATAAAGGTGCTACAAACATGGTTGAGCAAATGTCTTTTTTGTGTAGTTGAGCCTCTTTTAGATATATGCCTAGGAGCAGTATGGCTGGATCTTGAGGAAGCACTATTCTTAGTTGTCTGAGAAAGTGTCAGATTAATTTCTAGAGTGGTTGTACATTCCCAGAGACTCATATTCCAACCAAGGACTATTCATGGAGATAACCTAGAACCCTTGCACAGATGTAGCCCATGGCAGCTCAGTCTCCACGTGGGTTACATAATGATGGGAAGAGGGACTGCCTCTGACATAAACTGATTGGCCTGCTCTTTGATCACCTCCCCCTGAGGGAGGAGCAGCCTTACCAGGCCACAGAAGAAGACAATGCAGCCATTCCTGATGTGATCTGATAGACTAAGATCAGAAAGAAGGAGAGGAGGACCTCCCCTATCAGTGGACTTGGGGAGGAGCATGCATGCAGAAAGGGGAAGAAGGATGGGATCGGGAGGGGAGGAGGGAGGGGCTTATGGGGGGATACAAAATGAATAAAGTGTAATTAATAATAATAATAAAAAAATATTTTAATCCCCCCCAAAAAGGCTAGGACTTTTTAAATATTTTTTGGAAATAACCAATAATTTCTGTTCCCTCTTATAGTCCTTCTTTGAGATAGTGCTTTTAATTAGTTCATGATTTAATATCATACCTAGTAATACTTAGCAGGGAAAATAAGTCTCAAAATTAAATGAAAGAAATAATTTATCTATCTATGTATTCTATAACTATGTGTTTCTGTACCTATCTATCATCTATCCATATTTATTTACTTGCATTTCAATACTAGAGATAAACTCAAGGCCTCACGTTGTTGTGAGACAATCACACATACAGACTCCCACCCCGTACTCTTCCTCTTCGCCAAGGAGGAGTGGAGGGAGGGTAAACTGTGGGAAGTACTCTATGAGAGAAGAATATTTTTTAATGAAAGTGAAAGGAAGAAAGGAAGGAAGGAAGGAAGGAAGGAAGGAAGGAAGGAAGGAAGGAAAGAAAGAAGGAAGGAAGAAAGAAAGAAGAAAGAAAGAGGAGCCAGTTAAGCAGCAATGGACTGAATATAGTATCAAGTACTTTCAGTCACCCAAATAAAGCACAACTTGCCTATTAAAATTAAATCCAGATAAAATCATTAAAAATTGAGACTTTAACATTGTATTAAAACTATTAACAATACATAAAGAATGTGTTGCTGTTGTAATTAATTGTCTCAAGATTAAAGATAAGATCCAGCATAAGGCTGACAGAAAGACAGAACATGCTGGCAATGAAAATTTTTCTTTTACAAGAAAATTAATTTTAAATGTGAAAACTTTTATGTTAATGTGCTATTTAATATTCCATTTAGATACTTCATAGTTTACATAATAAATTGAATTCTAAGTTATGTTTTTCCAAATTATAAAATTATGTCAGAATATTAGATTTTTCTACATTCAAGGTTTCAACATGTATTAACATATTCATTTATACACAACTCCAAGATTAACATCACTTGTTGTTGAAACTGCTTTACACATAACTTAAGATCTGAAAAAGCCTAGGAAGTAGTTTCAAAGCTCCAAAAGTGCTTCTAGAATATTCCAGAGTCTGTAAAAATGAAAAGACGCATAAAACCTTAATATTAGGAAAGAACTGTCAAATGACAAAGATCCTTAACTTTTTCTTTCTTCTTCTTCTTTTGTTTTTGATTTATTTTATTTTATTTAAAACTATCTGCCAGAGCAGGATATTGAGGAGGAAGTCAAAAAAGCTAAAAGGAAGGAGAAAGGAGTATCTAGAGTATAACAGATAATAGCTATTACTTGATATGCATGCAATTAATGACCTTAAAGATAAGAAAGAATGAGGAAGATAAACTGTTAGACATAATCGCTCTCAGGATTACAAAATCGAATTTTTAAAAATATAAAACTATAGATTCACATAGATCAGTGAATCCTAAATAGGACAAAGATCAAAAAGCAAATGAATATAAACAAGATGCAGAACCTCTAGGAGCACTATAACAATTTGTTTGAAAACCACAATCACTAAAATTGAACTACCCAAGGAGCACACACACATTACACAGCATGGAACACAACTACTTCTTCACACAGTGTGAGTGTGTGAGTGTGTGAGTGTGTGTGTGTGTTCTGCGTATCTGCTTGTTTGTATATGCACGATCTCCTATTGTCCATAAGAGACAACAGATGCTCAGCACTGGAGTGTAAACCTCCCAACGTGGTGGTAAGAAACTAACCTGGATCTTCTGCTAGGGCATTGTTAACCACTGAATCATCTCTTCAGCCCTGGAAAACAGTTATTAAAGAGTATTAGCTTCTCAGGAGCAGTCATGAAAGTAGAAGAAAAAAAAGTAGCCATAGTCACTCAAATGTCAAGAAATCTATTTTTCAAAGCCTTTGGCCACATGGCCATAGGAAAAACTCCTAGCTTTTCAATAAAGACACTCAGATTTTCAAAAGATACAAAAAGTTTTTTAAAACTCTGTTCTGTGTTGTCCTACATTTCTTTCCCCTTGGACTAGTACTGGAAAGGACTGTGTTTGCACTTGTTTCTTTGCTCCAGATATTTCTGGTGTTCCATATTTAAAACTGTATGTAAAAAGTTACTTAAAAATTAAAGAAAATTTCTGTTTTAAAAAAAATATATATCTCACGCTTTATGCAAACGACATGTGAACAGTGAGCAGCGTGTAGATGGAGCACGTTTTCCACTTGTTCTCAAGTGTGGAATGTCATATCTGGAACAAAGAAGCAAGTAAGAACAAGGTCTTCTTCAGTGCTAGTCTAAGGGGAAGGCAGAGCAGGACAACTCAAAGGGAGGTGGCCCTCACAGTGTGTCTTTCCTCTCCAATACGACTGCTCCTAATGACAACTTTCATGCATTTCCATAAAACTGTTTGTAAGCATCATTACTAGTTATACCTGTAAGTCTTTTTGAAATTTAGATGTCAAAGCAAAAATTTCCAAGTGGAACTACGACATTTTGTGCTCTTTTGATTCAGTTTAGAAATGTAAATAAACAACATTAGATAATTTAATATGCTTTCTTACTTTTATTTATCCAAAGGGTGAGGATGGTAGCATCTCAAAGGAAAATGAAATAGTAAAAGGGTATGTGGCTAAATCACAGATTTCTTGCTTATCCTGTGGGAAGCCTTGCTTTGAATCTCTACAAACTGGAAAAATTTACAAAAAAAAATTATTTAAAGAAGGCTATCAAATTGGCATTTGTAACTTTGAACCTTTATAAGAAGTATAAATAATTAAAGTTTGTGAAAATAATTCCTACATATAGGGAAATATTTTAAGTTCTTCATTTCACTACTATGTGATTAGATTAGGATTTGAAAAACAGATTTTTCAACTCAAAAAACTGAGTTCTAAATAAGAGACCTTCCAAAAACCTGACAGTGTAAGCCTACCGACTACATAAAGCCCAAAAGAAGAATCATACTTTATCTCTTTTTTAACATAGTTTTTATTTAGTAACCTTTTAAAATCTATCTATCTATCTATCTATCTATCTGATAACTGATGGAGATTCACCAATAAAATCCCATCTTGGATTTGCAATTTTTTTTTTGTGTGTGAAATGGGCATGGGAGTAAAACTTCGGAGTGTGTCTGGATTAGGTTAAACCAGATAGATAAGTAGATAGATAGATAGATAGATAGATAGATAGATAGATAGAGACATAAATGATAGATAGAAAGATAGATGATAGATAGCTAGTTAGATAGATAGATAGATAAATAGATAGATAGATAGATAGATAGATAGATAGATAGATAGATGATAGGTAGATAGGGTATCTGATTCATAGAAATACTATTATGCTTAAAAAATATTTTATTCCTTCGTGCTTCGTACTTTTTATCTCGAAAAAACAAAAACATGACCCTTTCCTGATAATGTATGGTGCAGAGGTAAAACACTTTTTGTATTCTTTACCTGCTCACTACACTCAGTACTTTATTATTCTTGGCTTGTTTGTTTTGCCACCTCTGTTATGTGACACAAAGAACAGGGAGTGCAGTACAGAAAGAATCCATTCATTTAAGGGGGTTATTTTAAGTGCTTAATTCTAATTCCATCTGTTTTTCTTTTCATCTCTCTCCTTTTAAAACTTGCTGGTTCCTGAATTTAGTAAGTTGACATTTTGTCTATGTGTTATGAACATGCTCACACATACATCTTTTTCCTAAATCTTTAGCAATAAATGTATAAGGACGAACTTTGTGTTGTGAGTAAAGGTTAGGAGAGGCAGCTACTCACTGTTGAGCTCATTTTCCCCATAACAGCCAATGCCAATGAGTTCTGCAATGAATTATTATCACACAATGACAATTCAAATACAGAGTTAAGTCATTCTTCCCTGGTAATGACCATATTCTCATTTGCTCTCTTTAACAAAACATTAGGATTGAATAACTGCTTGTAACTTTTATGCAGTCCTGGTGTCAACAAATTCCTATTGTTAAGTTTCCTTCATTAAATTCATAATCACTTCACACCATCTAACACTCTTAAAGAAATCATTCAAACTGTTGCAGTTAACCAATTCAGATTCTTGATACCATATTTAGAAATTTGCACTTTTTCAGTGTGTGTGATGCTCATGAAAAACCAAACCAACCAACCAACCAAACAAACAAACAAACAAACAAAAAACCTCTGCACTTTAGATAAGGGCTCTAGGACTGAGGTATAATCTTAGTCCTTCCTTCCTGATTTTTAATTTTTAATCTATCTTTTTTACTATCTGGAGTACTTAAGCCAAAAAAGAAAAAAAAAAGAAAGAAAAAAGAAAAAAAGTGTTCTACATTCCATAAAACAAATATCATTGGGCATCTACATTTTTTTGATAAAAACTCATCACAAATTCTGCTGAAATACGTAGACTATCTGACAGTTCTCATAAAGGTGAGGAGGAAGTAAGGAAACTTGGGTTTCAACAACTCTACACATAAAAAAGAGTTATCCCGAATTTACTTTGTTTTCTGTCTAACAGTGATGTACCTTGTTAGACCTTTTCTTCAAATCATTTAAATATTTGACCTTAGTCTGTTTAGTAAAGTCTGTTTAGTCATAGTACTGAATAGTAAAACATTACAATTTAAACATCATTATAACAGACCACTGCATTTATTTGCAAAATTCACATTGACTTTCTGGGACATTTTATATTGTTATTCACATTTACATCAGAGATCAGTCTGTATGAGGATGAAGCAACTTCTTTCAAATACACAGGTGGGAATACACTGAGTCGTGAACTCCCAGCCTGATGATATCAGTGTTATTCTCTGTCATTCTCCTAACTGCTTGGGAATCTCGAGTACTCTGTTTTCCCACTGTACTCCCAGCAAGAAGACAGTTGCTGGCTTCCTAAACTAAAACATAAATGAAGTTATTTTGCTTCTGTTCATTCTCACAATACTGTCACATACATTTTTTTTCAAAATTGTGAATATTAACCAACTCTTCTAGAGCATATACATACCAGAAATAAAACAGTAAGTGACATTTAACTACCCTGCTTTTTTTTGTCACAGTCATAGCATTCTTGGTTTATTTTATTTTTTAAATAATTTTTATTTTTTATATTAATCATAGGTTATTTACTTTGTATCTCAGCTGTAGCCTCCTCCCTCATTCCCTCCCAATCCTACCCTCCCTCCCTCATCTCCTCCCTGCCCCTCCCCAAGTCCACTGATAGGGGAAGTCCTCTTCTCCTTCCATCTGACCCTAGCTTATCAGGTATCTTCAGGAGTGGCTGCAAAGTCCTCCTCTGTGGCCTAGCAAGTCTGCTCCTCCTCCTGGGGGGAGGGGAAATCAAAGAGCCAGTTATTGAGTTCATGTCAGAAATAGTCTCTGTTCTCCTTACTAGGGTACACACTTGGATACTGAGCCACCATGGGCTACATCCAAGCAGGGGTTCTATGTTATATCCATGCATGGTTCTTGGTTGGAGAAACAGTCTCATAAAAGACCCCTGTGCCCTGATATACTTGGTCCTTACTACCGTGCTTTTAATTCCACAATTTGGTCATACAGTTTTCATATATTTTCATGCTACTATTACTAAAAGTTTTAATATATCCAATTCACATATTTATAAATTAATAAGATATTTATTAGAGAATATATCATATGTAATTATTTCTCAGATGATATCAATGCTTATTTTAATTTGCATATTTTTCTATTTTAGAATATAAAGGAATTCATTTTTTAAATTCAGAGTTATATTTTTTACTTGAAATTTAAATGAAAATTCAGTGATGTAAGATTACAAAAATAGTACATATATTTTAGGTGTTCATTACATGTGATTTTAGAAATTCTGGAATGGAGAAACCTAAAATCTTCATGTCTTTCTATCATACAATTCAAAAGGAACCTAACCAACAACTCAAAAGGAAATATTACATGCTTGGTACTGTAGGTTTTGTTCATTTGTTTGTTTGGTTGGTTTTTGATAGTCTACAACTAATTCGGGATGTGTTATTCTCTATATGGGATAATTCCACATATACAATATTACATTTATGTATGTATATTTTAAAAAGCTTATTAAATAAATTTTCAAGCATGCTCTTTATTTTATTAGATATAGCATAGTGGCATCATTGTCAACTTCCCTTTTACTCTTCTGTCATATATAGACATAGAGTGAGAGAAAGTCCATTTAGGGTTGCGTGTAATAACATGGGAGTGAGTAGTCCTGGTACCTTGGACATGGGTAGTATGTTAGATGGCTTGACTATGATGAAAATTTGCTTCTCTCCACTCTGTAGCTTTTCCCTGCCTATAATTTTTTGCCTAAGGGATGAACCTCATGAGCTCTTCTTTATCCATCTCAAATGTTGACTGATGCTTACTTACTCAGGTTTTGTGGAGGAAAATGCAGTGTTTCTGTTATGTACTGAAAACATGGGTGTGTAATAGTCTCCCAAGCCCTCTTTGTCTAAGAATCTCTCTATCCGCCTTGTCTATGTATTCTTTTAACCCTGTGTGTAGGCCTTGAGTTACATATAGGAATGGACATTTGTTTTCACTTATTCTTTCTTATTTGCCCAGTTATGATTATCCATAATAGAAGCTTCTTTAATGAGGAATGAGTGATGTAAATCTACGTTAATAATAATAAGTATGTACAAGGAAACTTAAATGTCTTATCAGTTTAGAAGAATGGTAGTAGCAGGTTTTCTTAGTGATGATGACCTCCTCACCCATAAATTCTTGGCTAGAGTACAAGCTCCAAGCATCAGTTCCTGTTTATGAACTCAGATTTCAGTCTAACAAGACAGCTGCTGGCTATCCCCAAGACATTAAACTATGCTTGTCCTATCAGACATATAATATTTTAATAGGACAGTCATTAATGATTTCACAAGATCTACAGGAAAATAATACCGTTGATGGTGTTGCCCTCTGCCCTTTGTTGTTGTTGTTTTGTGTCTTCTAATGTCGCGAGAATTATCAATCAGAGAAGAAGCTTACAGGTCACTACCAGCTTTATTTATCCATGTTCCATAGCTGAAGTGTGTCGTGACTTCAGCAATAGAGTCTTCCTTTCGAGTTCTAGTAGACAACCAAATTAATCTCTTTTGTTTGTTTGTTTGTGGGTTTCTCGTATATTCTAACAAGCTACTCAAAGGGAAATATCCCATGCCTGGCACTGAAATTTTGTTGATATTCTTCAACTATTCAGGGGACCACTATTCCCTATTTAGAGTAATTCCAATTAAATATATTTATATGCACATATATAGTATAACAGGTAAAAATTATGTATGTATATTAATGATAACTTACAAAATAGGTTTTCAAGCATCTTTTAAAAATTTTTTACAGTCAACTAAAACTATTTTGTTCAGATGACAGGTATTCTGTAAAAGGTTCTAAAGCCATTTGGAAAGCCATTTCTCAAAGATAGGTCATAAACCATGTCAGCATTGGCAGTATCAAAGGCAGAGATTGTCCTCATTGGATCCAAGGTTATGGTAGGCATCAACTTCTGGTTTTCTCTTTATTAATGGAAGTTTGCTTACTTATCGACATAATACAATTCTATAAATCAAATGTCTACCTTTCAAGATTTCAAGTGAAAAGATTAAGTAGAATGTTAGCACTGGGTTTGGACTGAGAAATAGATAGAAAATACATGTATAAAGTCTAGTATGCATGAGTCACAAATCTAGTAGATGAACCATTAACTGAATAAAAATATTAATTTAATAATTTTTACCAAATGCAGTTTTTCAACACAAAACGGCATCTTTAAATATTTAATGATATTGGAGCTTTGAACCCAGAACTGAAATATGGTGAAAAAGAGTTGATAGGATAAACCAACATTTAATTGAATGGAACTAACCATGTAAATATTTCACCACTTAAATTTTTTTAATAATAATATAATCACATCATGGTTGCCTTTTTTTCCATCCCACCAAACATTCCTATGTATCTCTCCTGTTCTAATTTGACTTCAAGGACTCTTTTTCATTAACTATTGTTACATGCATAACATGTGTACTTCTAAATACATGCAAAACAGCCTGCAATTTATTACTGTACAACCAATTGTTATGTGTTCTTCCCTAGAGAAGACAATTTCTCCCCATCTCAGCATTCCATTTTTTCCTTACAGCTTGAATTCAGGGGCCTTCAGGTCCTAGGTCTGAAGCGCCTGGTATCTTTAGCATTACGTACTTTCCTCATCTTTCTTATGGGCAGTGAAGGACAAAAGCTGTAAGTTATAATGTTTTGGGAGTTCTTGGTCATCCCTGGCAAATGTCTTAAAAGAGGGCTTTTCATGCCTGGAGAAATAGCTCAGCATTTAAAGGTTGAGCTCATAACACACACAAAAATCAGCTTTGGCAGAATTCATAATTTGAGAGAGCAATGATATTTTTTAAATTTAAATTTATTTTTAATAATTTATTCACTTTATGTCCTGATTGTAGGCCCCTTCCTAGTCTCCTTTTGGTCCCACCCTCACTGCTTTTTCCCTGCTATTCCCTTCCCGTATTTCTCAGAAAAGAGGAGCCCCCATCCCCTACAGTCTGAACCCAGCCTATCAAGTTCCACCAGTACTTCCTGCATCTTACTCAGTGGCCTGACAATGCCCCACTCCCAACTATGGGAAAGTGATCAAAGAGCAGGCAACAGAGTCTATGTCAGAGACAGGCCTATTCCTCTTACTAGAGTACACAAATGAAGACTGAGCTCCCATATGCTACATCCTAGCAGGGGGTCTAAGTCATCTTCATGCATGGTCCTTGGTTGATACATTAGTCTCTGCTGGCCCCCATTGGCCCTGATTTGTTGGATCTGTTGGTCTCCTTTGGAACTCCTGTCCCCTCCAGGTCTTTCGATTTCCCCCTTCTTCCATAAGATTTCCTGCACTCTGCCCAAAGTTGGCTATGAGCTTCAAGATCTGCTTCGATACCCTACTGGGTAGAGTCTTTCAAAGGCCCTCTGTGGTAGGGTCCTGTCCTGTTCCCTCTCTTCTCCTACTTTTGATGTCTATCCTGTTTGTCCTTCTGAATGAGGATTAAGCCTCCTCCCAAAGGTCCTTCTTGTCATTTAGCGTCTTTAGGACTATAGATTTTAATATGTTTATCCTATATTATAGGCCTAATATCCAGTTATAAGTGAGTATATACCATGTGTGTCTTTCTGCTTCTGGGTTAGCTCACTCAGGATGATCTTTTCTAGTTCCCACCATTTACTAGCAAAGTTCACATTTTTCTTGTTTTTAATGGTTGGGTAGTATTCCATTGTGTAAAAGTATCCATTCTTAGTTGAAGGACATGTAGGTTATTTATAGGTTTTGGCTATTATGAATAAAGCTACTAAGAACGTAGTTGAGCAAAATGTTCTTGTTTTATGGTTGAACATCTTTAGGATATATGCGACGGAGTGGTATAACTGGATCTTGAGATAGTATCATTTCTAATTTTCTGAGAAAGCACCAGATTGATTTCCAAAGTGGTTGTTCAAAGTTACATTCCCATCAGCAATGGAGGAGCATTCCCCTTTATCTACAACCTTTCCAGCATGTGTTGTCCTTTGAGTTTTTTATCTTAGATTCTGATGGAATCTCAGGAATGTTTTGATTTGCATTTCCCAAATGACTAAGGATGTAGAGCATTTCTTTAAGTGTTTCTCTGCTATTTGATATTTTCCTCTTGAGAATTCTCTGTTTAGCTCTGTACCCCATTTTTAATTGTATTACTTGTATAGAAAAATGCAAATAGATTAGTATTTTTCACCCTGACCAAAAGTAAAGTCCAAGTGAATCAAAGACCTCAACATAAAACCAGACACATTAAAGCAGTTAAAAGAAAAAGTAGGGATTAGCCTTGACCTCATTGGCGCAGGAGACAACTTCCTGAACAGAACACCAACAGCACAGGCTCTAAGATCAACAATCAATAAATGTGACCTCATGAAACTGAAAAGCTTCTGTAAAGCAAAGGACACTGTCATCAGAACAATATCTGGAAAACCCAAGACTGGGTCTACAAATCATCATATGCAGGGGGAAATGAGAGACCAAAGACTTAAAAATCTGTGGGTATTGTTTTAAAGTTTAGTCTTAATGCCCTGAGGGGAGGAACTAGCCTTACTGCATTCTTTCCTGTCCAGTAATTATACAGTTGCTAGGAAACTGGCCCATATGACCAGGCCAGAACTGTTTATAGTCTTGGGGCCTAAAGTGGACCAATCATTTCAAAAATTAATCTCCCTTACCCAATTATGTAATGCCAAAGCATGTAAGTCCCTGCTTGCATTTTTCCTTTAAAACCTCTGTACCCCTACATCTTAGGGCTGCATTCCTCTCCTGTTTCCACAGGAAGTTTGTGTCTGATGTTCAAACACATATACAATTAAAATAAACCTCATGTATTTAGAGCAGAGTCTATTCCTGGTCTTTTGGGGTTCGCTAACTGGGTATAACAATACAGATTGGGAAAATATTCTCACCAACCCTATATCTGACAGAGGGCTAATATCCAGAATATTAAAGAACTCAAGAAGTTAAACACCAACAAACTGACAAGCTATAATTTTAAATAATTATATTTTGTCACAAATCAGAGAAATCATGTTTCTGGAAACATGTTATGATAGACCCTTGCCCTTTGTCTTTTTCTTCATATAGGTTAAGATGAGTTTGACAGCATTTAGTTCCTTAATGTTTATTAGATAAGGGGTATTTTGCTAGTCACTAAAATGTTCTTTATTTAAAACTATCTACAGTGCATAGCCACAATGATTTTTCAAACTCCCCTTTGAAGCAATAATAACTTCCAAAAATAATAAGCAATAATAATAATAACAAAAGATAATTGCCTGAGTGAATATGATTTGTTTAATTTGCTATGTTGCTGTGTGTACTACAAAGAAAAATACAGTAAATTTTAATTTTATTTCATCTGGTTCAAAACCACAAAGCAGGATGCATCACCATATAAGGCAAGCTATGTTTTTGTTCTGTATAGAATTTCCAAGAAAGTCCCAGCAGAAAATTGATTCCAGTTTAGGGGTCTTCCCATGCAAACTTGCTTATGGAAGCCTTCCAATTCAGAAAGGGAAAGTCTCCACAACTTAAATGTATTTTTCTTGTAGGTAAAAGTTCAAACCTCCAAGTTTTCTATCCAGGAGCGTATCATGTATTTTAGGGCAAACAGAATGTTCATCAAATTATGACATTTCCTTTCCTCAGCCATGATGTCTGCTTTAACAAAAACACTGATTTTGGTGTACATCCCACATACATAAGTAACGTTTCAAATGTTTGCATGGTAATTAGTTATAGCTGTATTTTCACAGCTGCAAGGCACTGGAAATGTGTAGAAACATTTGATATGCTGCAGCAGTTTTCAGTTTTGCACACACAATCTGCCCCAGTGTTACAAAGATGTGTGTATACAAACAAAGCTTTCTTTTGACTTGTTCTATTTAATTCTCTCAAGTTATAGGAAATACTTACAAAAGTAATGCTTAAATTGTTCTGGCATTGGCAATGTTTTCTCTGGAATGTAAAACCCATAAGAAAAATAAATACAGTTAGTGTAATGTAAGTATATTAATATAGACCATCTCAACTGTGTCATGGTCACAATGGAGAGGCTTGGAGCTGGTTAGTAAGAGGGAAAATGAAAATCTGGCCTTGGTATGACGAAAAAAAAATCTTTTCTAACTCTTCTATCTTATCACTTCTCTTTATCTTTTATATTGCTTAGAATTACTTTTAATAGGGTTGTGCTTCTATTAACTTTTCTTCAGAGGAAATGCATGGGGTAAAAAACAAATCAGAAGGGTTGTATTAGCACACACTTATTTTGCTTAGCATAAACTTTAATAAGCATACTCATAATACTGCTTTTGTATTCATGTATATGTGTATGAATGTACATGGATATGTATATACATACAAGCTTGTATATACATACAAGCATATGTATATGCTTGTACATGGATTTATATACTTTGTGTATTTTGCTTAGACTTTAAGTATTAACAACTAATTTTAATCTAAATTTTTTAAAGTGCTAAAGTTAGTTTGGAATTAATGGAAAATGTTTTGAGGACAAAATCATATGTAACAGAAATGGTATAATACTGTAGAAGAGAAAGGTGTTAAGTCAGGAATCAGTGTTTCAAGCTTCTCCATTACCTTATTAGAGTTTTGAAAATAAGTAATACATTTTTAGTCTACAAATTCTAGAGATGCATACTAATAAAAGAAAATCCTATAATATTTCAAGATTTTATCAATAAATTTATTTCATAAACATGGAATTTTACACAGGACAGGTATATAGTACACATATAAATGACTCATTCTTTTCTTTAATTAAACCTTTCAAAATTGTTACTTCATGGAGAAATGTGGAAAAGCTAGTTTGCTCAATTATATGATTTCATGCAATAACTTATCTAAACTTTTGAATGTATAATCACTAGAGATAAAACATGTGGCAAAACATAGGGAGAATAAATATCTTCAATGATTTAATAACAGACCAAAAATGAAAGGCAACATATGCTTTAATTTGTCAAGGAGAATTAACTGCCATTTCTAAAACATCTTAGTAAATGCATTAGATTTATGAGTTTATTCATTTAGAAAAGCTTTTAGAACTATTTAATCATAGATGGAAACATGCACTTAGCATTCTTCCCTAAAGAACTTCTTATCATGCAATTTGTCTCTCAAATTAAATGTGATAGTTTTCATGTTATCAGTTTTGAAATATTTGCTTGCATAAATGTATCGCTATGATTTTCTACAGCAAACCTATCTCAGAAATAGTACATAATTATCATTGAATAAATCAGTGAATTATAAAATAAATACATATGACTCATAATATAAAAGAGTAGATGGTTTCCCCAATCAGTAAACATTTTTTCAGTGTGCCCTTTTATTCTCTCTCTCTCTCTCTCTTTCTCTCTCTCTCTCTCTCTCTCTCTCTCTCCAATCAGACATTCTGTAGTTGTGTTTGATCTTTTATTTCTCTCAATGTCCATTTACATTCACGGATAGCCATACTGCTTCACTCACTGCTGTTGACTTCTGTCAGACAGTCTCTCTATATTTGGACTATTGTCACGAGCTACAAACTAGGCTACGTGCTTTCCTTCATCTTTCAGAATCTGGCAGACATGTGTTTCTAAAATTACTAAGAAGAACAAGAGTGGAATTGTGTTCCTCATTATGCTTCAGCTTCCATCTAGCAAGTCCCTTACTGTTCTAAAATATAATCAATAATATGACCCCCACAACTGTCTACTGTTAAAGTCTTTTCATGTCTTACACCCAAATAAGTGAGTGGGGTCAGTAAAATAAAACTACCTAGACTCCTGAAAATACCTAAAAATGTTGGGCTAAAGTAATATTGAAACTCACTATAACGTGACACTGAGAAGTCACCCTTCTGTGCAGGAGGAGACCAGTATCTAGTCGGTGTGCTCTCAGTCTTAACAGCAGAATGTTCTGGGCATTAACTTTAAATCCACCCATCCCTCTAACAAAGAGATTAACAATATTAAAATAATCTACTTGACAGTAGTTCCTCATCCTGTTCTTCAAGCTGGGGTGTTGCTCTTCACTTGGTCTTTCACGTACCTTCTAGTGTGCCTTCAATGTATGAGATGATTTTGAAAGAGTGTTCAGTTTTTGAAGCCTTATAAAAGGCAGCTTCCAAGATATGCATCTTTGAAGAAATCCAGAAAAGGAAATGTGAGAGCTTGAAACTGCATGTGTATAAATATACTTTTAGGAATAAAACATAAACTGAGATTACAAATAAAAAGGGAAAAAAAAGGAGAAGAAAGAAAAGAAATAAAATTAATGCACCGTGTTTTGAAAAATAAAAAAGAAGCAAAAATTTGTTATTTTTGTTTTTGGAGAACTGAGGAATCAAAGTATATGGCACTATAATGTTAAAATTAAAACAAACACCAAATAAAGGATGGTCTGGGATGCGCTGTAGAACCTATAAATGAGATTTGGAAATATGTAACCCAATTGCTGGCAATAATAAAGTAGACTAAAGTGTTACAATAGCTTTCGTTTCATTATGTCCTTTGATGAGGAATACAATTAGCATTTTAAAATGGCTCTGAACATCTATGGTTATACTTCATTTATCCCACATTACTGAAAAAAGACATTGTTATTAATATTAATGAAAAAGACAAAAGTATGTTTAGAAACTAAATGCTTGGTGTTCCACTTTTATTATGGCATTATGAAGGCGAGACCAAACAAGGTAATGAAAATCTCTGGAAACTGTCCTCAAGGCAGACATCATGTGATGAAAGAGTAAAAAACTCAGGAAATATTCTTCAGGAACAGCAATAGTCTTTGACATCAGAAACAACTCCCTTCTACCACCCACTTCAAATTGACGGAGACTGGAAATAGGCAGGTGTTGTAAAGAAGATACAGCTGCCTCTTCTCTCATAACAAAGTATGCTTTCTGCCACACTGCAATGGTGATGGCACTGAAGTTCTTGGCTGCACCCAGTCAAAATTAAAGAGATTAACTTCTCATTGCCGTGACCCAAGAAGTTGGAAGTAATCCCCTTTTGCCAGTTCTGCATATGATATAAATATTCTTCCCTATACATGTAGTTTCATAAATACCATTCTCAATCTTGCTTCTGGTGTGAGGGCTTCTAGCTGGGATGGTCAAATAAATGAAAGCCAGCACATGAAGGCATGGATTCTAGGTTTTCTAGAGACCAAGTTCACCAAAAATTTAGATTTCTCCCAAACCGAAAAAACTCATATATTTTTAAAATAAAGTATGGTGAAATTCATTCTTAAAGACTTACTAGACCACAGAGAAAAAGAATCCAAACAGTCCTGATGAAACCTGATAGGCTACGGTCCAATAGTAGGTAAGGGGGACCTCCCCTATCAGTGGACTAAAGG
The DNA here is from genome assembly GCF_030254825.1 of Meriones unguiculatus. Taxonomy (NCBI): domain Eukaryota; kingdom Metazoa; phylum Chordata; class Mammalia; order Rodentia; family Muridae; genus Meriones; species Meriones unguiculatus. The sequence continues at coordinate 20,275,999 of NC_083362.1, read as the reverse complement.
AGGGACATAATGGGGAAAGCAGGAGGGAGAGTGGGACTGGGAACAGATGAGGGAGAGGGCTACAGTCAGGATCCAATGTGAATAAATTGTAATTAATAATAATAATGATGAAAAGACTTCAAAAAATTAACAAAAAAGAACACTTAAAATGACTAGCCACTCTTATGTAAGAATAAGTGTCCAACCCATAGATGCCTAGTAGTCAAAGATCATACATAAAGAAACCAAAGGTCCATTATGGAGTTGAAATAAATTTCAATGGTTGACTTTGAAAAATAACCCTGTCTAAAGTTTGTGAAATCCTATAGGTGATAAATGTTATACCAGGGCAGTATTGAAAACCATATTAGTCTTACCCAGCAATGGGTTTCCCAATGTAAGAGTTCCAATATCAAATAAACTGCTCAAATAGTAAGGTTATCAAGGAAAGAGATAAAACGACCCTGCAATTTCTATTAGATAAAGTGTCAGCAAATGAACAGAAATTACTTTCAAAATCATCCAAATTACTGATTTTTAGAAACGTAAGTTAAACATCACTCAAAGAGATCATCAAGATACTTGAACTGTTTTAAATGACTGGCAAACTCCAAGTTAGAGCTGTAAAAATTACAAAATACGGTGAACAATGGCAAAGTGGAGATGAATGTGAAACACACTGTGCCAGGGAAGGATGGTGGCATTAAAAGCAAATCCAATGAAATTATGGTTTAAAATCTTCAAAGCATTAGGCTTCATATTTAAATACCATAGCATGTGTGCCTCAATACATAATAAAAAGAATGCTAAAAGTCAAATATTAAAAAGAAATCTTGAAAGTGACATGAATAAAATTGTTTGTCACAAATATATGACAAATCCACAGATAGGGAAGTCCTCCTCCCCTTTTATCTGACCCTAGCTTATCAGGTATCTTCAGGCCTGGCTGCAAAGTCCTCCTCTGTGGCCTAACAGGGCTGCTCCTTCCTCAGGTGGGTGGGTGTGGGGTCAAAGAGCCAGCCATTGAGTTCATATCAGAAATAGTCCCTGTTCTCCTTACTAGGGTACACACTTGGATACTGAGCTCCCACGGGCTACATCTGAACAGGGGTTCTAGGTTATATCCATACATGGTCCTTAGTTGGAGAAACAGTCTCACAAAAGACCCCTGTGCCCAGATATATTTGGTCCCTGTGGAGCTCCTATCCTCTCCAGGTCATACTAACTCCATCTTCTCTCATATGATTCCCTGTACTCTGCTGAAGTTTTGGTTATGAGTCTTAGTATCTGCTTTGATACACTGCTAGGCAGAGCCTTTCAGAGGCCCTCAGTGGTAGGATCCTGTTCTGTTACTTGTTTTCTCCTACAACCAATATCCAACCCAATTGTCTTTCTAAGTGAGGGTTGATCATCTTACCCAACATCCTCTTTCTTTTTTTATCTTCTTTAGGTGTAAATATTTCAGTATGTTTAAGATGTTGTAGGGAGGGTGAGATTGGGAGGGAATGAGAGAGCGGGATACAGCTGGAATACAAAGTTAATAAACTGTAACTAATATTAAAAAATAAAAATTTAATTAACAATTAAAAAACAAACAAACAAAAAACAAATATATGAAACCAAGTAATACCATGAAAAGACTTCTCATCAGAATGGGAGTCAGAAAGTGGTGGAATGGTAAACCCAAAACACTGTTGGGAAATTCTAAAGACAACAATTAATATTATAGCTTACAAAGCTGTTTTTCAAAAATATCACAGTGTATTCCAATTGCTGAGAAAATGAGATGATTTCTTCTAATTCAGATGGACATAATAGAAAACACCAAAGAAAGTATTTCATTTAATGCCTGTATCTGGAATGGACTGTAAAATCTACCAAGAAAAGGTGACAGAGGTGATAGAAGGTCTTCTTATGCTTAAATGGATACAGGACCACAGTAGTTGTATGAAACAATGTGTATAATTATATAACAATGTGTGTAATTAACCCACACAGAAAATACAATACATTTTGGCAAAGCAGTACAAATAAAAATGTGGGGAAGCATGATCTAGAAACAATCAAAAGTTAGAAATAGTAAGTAAACAATTCATCAAAAAAAAAATAAAGGTCTTAATGGCATGAGTCTAATCTAGGCACTAAAGAATGAGGATCTATTTGTTTGCCTGCTTTGCTTTAATTTGATTTTACTAAAATCTATAAATATTTACTTGTCTCCATTTCTTCTCACATATTCTCTATATGAAACATTACATGAGTTAATCCAAATATATTGTTAGTTTTGAGGCATCACACAACCAGCTTAGATTGCTTCAAAGAACAAAACAATAATCAATGATCAAATTTATAGTCTCAAATAGATTAACTATTTGAAATAATTAAGAAGAAGAATTCTGTCTTAAATATTCATTCATTTGTGGGCTGTACTTCTTAAAGGAATTTCAGGTCTCTCATTTGTTGATGATACAGAAATTCAAGGCTTATACGGTTGTTCTGAAGATTAAATGAGCTATTCTCCAGAGATAGTGGTATACACAAGCACTTAAACATGTTCTTAATATGTTCTTGTTTTGATTCCCAAAAACAATGAGAAAATGGTCTAGCTATCTAAAGACAATCCCCAGAATTGCTTCTTGTTTCTTTGAATCTTTATAAAAACCTGTACTACTATTAAATTATAAATGTTCTGATAAACAGTGGGTTGTTCTTGTAGATCTTTTGAAACTTTAGTTCTTTTAAAAATTGATCCATCCTAAAATAAAAAAATTAAAAAAAATTTGAGCCATCCAAACTTGCCAAACAAATGTTTATAAATACAGTTTGACACTTGGTTCATAAACAGAAAAAAATAAGCATGAAACATTGTGCCTGAGAAATTGAGGTGATTCTATTCCACAATGCTGACTTAATAGCATAAGCTCCAAGAATTAACAGGGATGAGAATCAAGATCTCTGTATAATATTCCCCTTTCTACTCAGGTAGATGTTGGTATTCAAAAGTGTTACAGTCTGTCACAGCACTTTCTTCATGCTCACTTATCTAATCTGTTAAATTTTCTGAGAGTTAAGTCAGAAACAAAGCTGGAATTCTTAGCAAATGACAAATAGACATCAGCAGCAGGAGAAGACAGGGAATAGGACAGGAGCCTACCAATGAGGGCCTCTGAAAGACTCTAGCCAGCAGGGTATTGAAGGATACCCTGAGACTCATAGCCAAACTTTGGGGAGAATGAAGGAAAGCTTAAGGAAGAAGGGAATGATAGACCTGGAGGGGACAGGAGCTCCACAGGAGACCAACAAAGCAAAAAATCTGGCCCAGAAGGGCCTACAGAGACTGATGACTACACTAACAGCCCTGCATAGAGAGGACCTATAACCCTTGCTCAGACGTAGTCCATGGGCAGCTCAGCTTCCATGTGGGTTCTCTAGTAAGGGGAGCATGGGCAAAGTCACTGGCATTAACTGGCCTGCTCCTTGGTCACTTCTCCCTGGTGTGACAACTCAACCAGCTCACAATCTTGGTTGCATAGGACTTACCTGTGCAGTAGAGGAGCCTTAGACATACCCTAGCATCGAGTATAGGTGTAAATAGGGTATCTCCTCAAACTGTAACACTGAATATTCCTATAGAGAAAGAAAAATTTCTAAGATACAATAATTTCTTAACTCCTATAACTTGATTGCTGTCCCATCTAAAGCACATTGTGAAATGCGATTGGTAGTCCTTGGAAGTGAGACCTAAAAAACTCTTTTTCATTCTCATGAGAAGTTCTCAGGTGCCTATGATGTTCTTCTCAAAATGAGCAGCACAACATATGAATATTTTTATAATAGCATAAACAGACTTGTGTACCATCTCACACTTAAATGATCAGGAGCCCAAGTGTACACTATGACTCCTAGGAACTTCCTAGTTAAATTGAGACATCACTAGATTCTCATTTCTTGTATAGAGCTCATTTCTTGTATTTTCTTCTAAGCACAATAATTTAAACAAGATCATTTCCTGCAGCTGTATGACTGATGTCACAGTGCTTTCATATTCTCATGGTCCCCTCAATGCCCCCACACATAACCAACTCACAACAGTATCAAGTGATTTACCTGTTTATAGACTAGACTCCAGGCAATTAGGTTATTTATCCTACTGCCTGAAGTCACAATGAAACGGTGCCCTATGTCAGGAGGAGGCTCTTTACCAGAACCCTGTCACAAAGGAAGCCAAAACAGAGGGATGAAAAACAGATCTTAGTTTCTTATGAAATAACTAACTTAATTGGGATGGTGGTGAACACCTTTAATCTCAGCACTCAGGGAGGTAAAGGCAGGTGGATCACTGTAAGTTCAAGGCCAGCCTGGAGTCCAAGGCAGCCAAGGCTAAACAGAAACCTACCCAATAGAGTAAGAAAATCTGTCTTAAAAAAACAACACAAAGATATCTGACTTTTTTATACAAATGTTATAGTGTCTATAAGATAGAAAAACAGATCTTAGGAGTAATCTTTGAGTTCTACCTTTCACAAAAGTTCAACATGAATATTAAATGTGCACTAATAATTTAAGATGAGATAATAGACCTCTAAGTAAAACAATACATTTACTGTCAACATGAAGAAATAAGACAGATCTGAATACTAAATATTTTAGAAGACGAATGAACAAGCCAATATTATAAAAGATATAGGAAAACTTTCAACTTCACATAAACTATGAGAACTGTCAAATTCTGTGTGAACCCTCATTAGATGTTTGTAGTGACCTGAGTGAACTTCTGCTTCCCTCGAATGAAACTGATTCCATGTGATGTTATGCTGAGATGGCTTTTTTTAGAATGGTTATATTGCAAACAAAAGTTATAGGAGCGGGAATAAGGATGTAGATATAAAATGAGAAGAAATTACAGAAGGACATTTTCATAAGAGAATACCAGGAATCTACAGCAATCACCCTAGCATTTAGATGAGAGTTTGAATGTATATGCACACGTAGCTAGACAACAGTATCAGTTTTCCTTGTAGGACTTACGACATTCTCAGCCCCAGGCACTTCTCTTTCTTGTGGAGTAGTGTTCAAATATGATCATATCCTGTTGTTTTCTTCAAGAAAATTCGTGCCACTTTTGCATCAGTGGGCACGTCTTACTTTGCACATCTGCACTGTAGCATGTACTGTCCACAACTGGGAAAGAACATTTTTGAATTTTCTCCTCCAATAATCTTCATGGCATTTTCTGGCACTAAAAGAGCTTATCAGCTAGGAGACTTTCAAGCAAGTTCTAGTCTGATTTCTCTAAAACATACAATGTATTCAGCAATAGAGTCTTTCAAACCAATTCTTGGGAGTAATCACAAGCCATGGCCATAAGTTGTATAGGGTTAGGAGACTCTGGTGCCTCCTTGACCAACAAATTGTAAAGCAGAATCTCACAGTTTGCTGCTGAACTTTCACTTAGTATCCTATAGGATTAAAATGAATCTTATTCTTCCATGGAAAGTGCTAAGCTTTACACATCTCTTTTTCAATTTGTTAATAGGCTTACAAATTAGTGAGTCTCCTTAGCTCCCTATCGTATTCCTACTTACATGAGATCTCCATTATTTCTTCCCTCTATCTTTCTATTACGTAAATTCTATTATGCACTCATGCTTATATTAGACATATAATAATCATACTAAAATATGTACACCTAAAGAAGCTAAGCAAGAAGGAGGACCCTGAATGAAGATGCTCAATGTTCATTTAGAAAGGTAAATGGGACAGGCATCAGAAGAGGGAAAAACAGGGAACAGGACAGGAGCCTACAACAGAGGGCCTCGGAAAGACTCTAGTTCCCACCATTTGCCTGCAAATTTCATGATTTTCTTGTTTTTAGTTGCCGTTTAGTATTTCATTGTGTAAATGTACAATTTCTGCATCAATTCTTTAGTTGAGGGACACCTAGTTTGTTTTCAGATTCTGGCAATTATGAATAATACTGCTATAACCATAGTTGAGCAAAAGTCCTTGTTGTATGGGTATTTTGGATGTATGCATATTTTGCATATATGCCCAGGAGTGGTACAGCTGGATCTTGAGGTAACACCATTCCTAATTGTCTGACAAAGCTCCAGATTGATTTCCGAAGTGATTGTACAAGGTTACATTCCCATCAGCAATGGAAGAGGGTTAGCCTTTCTCCATAACTTCTCCAGCATGCGTCATCCTTTGAGATTTTTATGCTAGCTAAGAATGTTTAATTCTTTCACCTGTCTTGAAGAATTAAAAACTGTAGGAACAGTTCTCAAAACACTTAAATAAAATGAATTTTTATTTCTATTCAAAAGTCTTCATCTATGAAAAGCTAAGTAAGATATAACTGAATTTATCTAACTTTATTATCACTTAATAAACATCTAAAATATGCATTATATAATTTTCTTGATTTTTCTCCATCTAATTCTTTTTCTGTTGGAAATCACATATCTTTAGGTTATTTTCCAAATCTTATTTTTTCTTCTTAACTTAAATGCCTCTGTATTTTCATTATTTTTGATGTTTTCCTCCTACATTTTATGGTAACTAAAAAGAAAATGTGATTACAGTATCATTCAACCATTGATTTCTTTTTAATGTTGACTTCCAACTTCGTCTTGTCATTGCTTTTTTTTTTTTTAAATCTCATCACATCTAGGAGTCCTTTTGATGGTGTTAATTTGAATCCCCTTACTATTTTTCTTTCAAGTGTACTTTCTCTCCAGCTGTTCTATTCTACTGAGATTTTTCTAACCTATATGTTTGTTAAGTTTCTCTGCTGGATCATGAGCCATGTTGGAGTCCATGCTATTACTAATTTGATTACTTGTATCTTGTTCACACAAAGAGGTAGTTGTTGAAGTATCTTAGGAGATATTGGGGGTTGATTCTTTTACATTTGCTGGGAAGTGGTTACAGTTCAGGAGGTTTTCAGTGCCTGCAACATTCAAACAAGCTCTCTCCCACTCTCAGATATATTTTAAGTAACAAAGACTGGGAGTTTTTCATTAAAAAACAGAAGAAATGTGAAGGATTTCCACGAGATTTTATCTCCTGAGAGACTCCAGGAAATCTGTAATGTTTTCTAATATCAGAACAATTTTTCAAAATTGTATTGTAGTTAAAAGCTTAAATTCTCACTATGCACATGTCAAGAAGAGTAAGCATATACCATCTTCCTGTCACCTTTCTCAAAAAATTTCACTGTTACATCTGGAAATCCACACTCCTGATGCATTCAAACTAACATAAAACTACAACTCATCTTTGAACATTGAGTAGAGCTGGACGTTAGAATTTTTAGTACTTCCTTTACCTTACAGATTTAGTAATATATGATACTATTTAGTAATATATAAATAACTTAACATGATTTAATTTACAACCTGATACTGAATATTACTTGGTTGAACACTTCATTCATTAATTTCATTGTTTTTCCATTCATGAATTGCCTCTGAAAGAAAACCCAGTCCATGTTAAAAGAATTTTTTAGCATGCAACAGTATAAATTCATACAATTCAATGAGTGAATAAAAACAGCATACTTAAAAGACATGCGTGAACACAGGCTGTATATCCATCCTCATTTGTCACCTTACTGCCAATTTCTAAGTTTCAGCCACTGGAAGAAACATTTCTGTCTAGAAGTTTGCTCACCTTTATACTTGTTGCTTTAATAATAGATAATTATACCTTGTCTACATATTTCCCAGAGCCCCAATTGGACATAATCTTCTTCATTTCCTTTCTTAAGTCATTTTAAAAAATGTGTTGAAAATCATAAACATCTGTTTAATTCCAGTGAAGAGCTGGCTGTGTCATTTGAGATAGTCTGTTTTTGCCTATTCCTTACATGTATTTTCAACAAGGTGATTGTTATTAGTGCTCTTACTCATTTGAATTGTATACTGATGAGTCATTACTAAAGCTTATAGAACTTTTACAAATGATTGTTAGGAACATGATTTCACCATGTTTAAAAAAATTGACCTATGCAAACAGTTACTTTGTTTAATGTAATAGCTCCAATTATGTCACAGAGAGTGTGACACCTACTTGCCCTAGGAGACCAACACTCACAAGCATCATGTCTCTCTTGCTTTCAGGTCAAACTTGGCTATCATTTTTGGCAGATGCTCAATCTTATTATTACATAATTGGCACCAACAGCTGCCTCTGCTGTGCAAACTGTATGACATCACACAACTGAGCATACCACTGTCTCATTCAGTATTAACTCACGTTTTGTGCAAAGAGGTGTGTAGGCACAAGAAACACACCAAGAAAGGTATAGACAATCTCATCATCAAAACAAGAAATGATTCCAACAAGATTCCTTTCAGCATTTCAAGCCTATGCAACACTCTGCTTTTCATAAAGCTGTTTATTTTGCCATTGCTGGCTTAGAAATGAAAAGAAAAAAAATTAAATTTCAAGAAAAAATTAATATGAGCAATGTAATTATGAAAGGGTGTAGTTTGTGCATTTGACATATTAACTAAAATTATAAATCTATCTTGGACCTTGTAAACACAATTTGAAATAATCAACAGGAAAGACTTAGGTTAAGCAGAATTTTTTTTTAATTTTTATTTTTATCATTAGTTACATTTTATTAACTCTGTATCCCTGCTGTATCCCACGTTCTCATTCCCTCCCAATCCCACCCTCCCTCCTTTATCTCCTCCCTGCCACTTTCCAAGTCCACTAATTGGGGAGGACCTCTTCCCCTTTCATCTGACCCTGTTTTATCAGGTATCTTCAGGCCTGGCTGCAAAGTCCTCCTCTGTGGCCTAGCAGGGCTGCTCCCCCCTTGGGGGGTGAAAAGGTCAAAGAGCCTGCCAATGAGTTCATGTCAGAAATAGTCCCTGTTCCCCTTATTAGGGTAACACACTTGGATACTGAGCTACCGTGGGCTTCATAGCAGAGGTTGTAGGTTATATCCATACATGGTCCTTGGTTGGATAAACAGTCTCATATTATTTAGATCATATTTATTACATATGGAGCTTTGCCCAGATGATGATAAGGTAAACTGAAATCTCTAATTCAGATGTGTATTTCATTCTGATATCATACACTAAACATTACATCTTTGGCCCATAACAAAATTCATGTTAAGGATGTTCACTTAAAAAACTCAACAGCACAGGGATGCCTGCAAAGATGGCTGTGCTCACCACATAGGGTATCTGAACAGCAGCTCAGCAGTGAGAGCGGGGTGACCAGTAGGCTGTACTGTAGACTTCAAAATCCAGACATCTGTGTTTCTCAGGTGAGAGGAGAATCCACGGGGATACTTGAAAGTCCATCTTCAGGCCACCCAACTAATACTGGGAAAAATTCCTGGGCTCCTGCCCAGCACTGCCACAACCCTAGGCTAACCGCTAAATGCCAACATCTGTGGATATCTTCTGGGGACCAGCAACAGCTCTCTGGGCTCTGACCCTGCAGCTTTAGGCCACCCGTTCAAACTTACTCTTTGTGAATATATTCCTGGGACCAGCAGAGGAGGCACACACAGCGGGTGGGGAGGGGACTTCCTACCCTGCAGCCTTAGACCACCTTCCTGAATCCACTGGAACAGTTGGCCCTCAGCTCACTCAGCTCTGATCTCACAGCCCTAGGCCACCCATCAGAACTCACCATCAGAAGATACTTTCCTGGGACTAGCAGCTTGTATGCTGGGCTCCTACCCTACAGCCTTAAGACACACACTCCCCCTCCCCCACCAACACACCATCTGTGGATACCTTCCGGGATAGGCAGAAGTGGAGCATGCATGGCTCTGACCCCGCAGCCTTAGGCCATCCATGACCAAGCCTACTTTCTGTGGATATCTTCCTGGAACCAGAGCAAGGCAGCCCTGACCTTGGGTGCTTACTCTCACTGCCTGTGGAGTGAATACCTTCCTGTACTGTGCCTGACATTCCAAACCTGGGTGTCCACTGTCACAGTTCTGTGGATACCTTCTGGATACTAGAGGCTCCTATTTCCAAATCTGGGAGGCCACACTCAACATCCTGTGGACACCTTTCTGGTCACAGTGGCTAGTGGGGCTCACTCTCACTGTCCAGTGGAGGGAATACATTCTGGTAAGGAGGGGGAGGCATGGCTCCACTCTGTCTACTCCCCTCCTGCCTAGTTCATCTAGGTTAGAATAAGCAAGCACAGCAGGCAGTAAACACAGGCAACAAAAACCAGGACATTATGGCTTCACCAGAATCTCCAAAAATCAATGGATATTCTATTGTAGCTGAAACACAGGAGAATGATCTTAAATTTATAATTATCCAGTTATTCAAGGCACATAAAGAGAAAATTAATAAAAATATCAAGATACATATAGAAGTACATAAAAAGAAAATGAACAAAAATATGGAGGCTATCATGAACAGAAAGGAATCCACATTCACACAGACAGAGGAAATGGTACAAGATATGAAAACAGAATGAGAATCAATAAAGAAAACACAAACAGAGAAAACCCTGGAGTTGGAGAACTTAGAGAAAAGATCAGGAACCAAAAGGTAAGCATCACCAACAGAATACAAGGGATGGAAGAAAGAATTTCAGCCACTGAAGATACAGTTGCAGATATTGATACATCTAAAAAGAAAAAAAGTAAAATCAGAAAAGTTTCTGACACAAAACATCCAAGAAATCAAGGACAACATGAAAAGACCAAACCTAAGATTAATAGGAACAGAAGAAAAAGTAGATTCCAGGATTTAAGGTCCAGAAAATACTGTTGAGAACATCAGAGAAGAAAATTTCCACAACCTTAAGAAAGAGATGCCCATAAACATACAAGAGGCCCACAGAACACCAAATAGACTAGACCAGAAAAGAAAATCCTTCTGCCACAGCCACATAATAACCAAAACACTAAATCTAAGGAACAACATAAAAAAAAATTAAAAGTGGCAAGGGAAAAAGGCCAAGTAACATATAATGACCAACATATCAGAATCACACCAGACTTCTCAATAGAGACTATGAAAGCCAGAAGTGTCTGGGTGGTAATCATGCAGAAGCTTAGAGATCATAGATGCCAAACCAGACTATTATATCCAACAAAACTTTCAACCAACATAAATGGAGAAAACAAAATAGTCCATCACACAGCTAAATTTAAACAATAAATAAGCAATGCAGGCCTACAGAAAATACTAGAAGGAAAACTTCAACCTAATGAGATCCACTACAACAAGGAAAACACAGGATAAAGACACTATCACATCAAAAAAGCAAAAGAAAGCAAGCACACAATAACCACCAACTCCACAATAAAAAGAACTGACAAAAATTGGTCACTAATATCCATTAACATCAATGGTCTCAATACTCCAAAAAAGACACACACTAACAAATTGGTTGCAGAAACAGGATCCAACATTCTGATGCATTTAAGAAACACATCTCTGCAACAAAGATAAACATACCACAGAATGAAGGGCTGGAAAGGAGGAGTATCCAAGATGGCAGTGACCAGCTTGCACCTTATCTGAGGGGCCTTATCTCATGGAACCTTCTCCAAAACAGACCATATATTTGGTCACAAAGCAAGCCTCAACAGATACAAGAAGATTGAAATAACTCCCTGTATTCTATCCGACCACCATGGACTAAAGCTGGACCTCAACAACAATGGAAATAACAAAAAGCCTACACTCACATGGAAACTAAACAACTTGCTACTCAATGACAGCTGGGTTAAGGAAGAAATAAAGAAAGAAATTAAAGACTTCCTAGAATTCAATGAAAATGAAGGTACAACATACTCTAATTTATGGGACACATTGAAAGCAGTGCTCAGAGGAAAATTTATAGCACTCAGTGCCTGCAAGAAGAAATTTGTAACATCTCATGCAAGCAACTTAATGGTCCAACATAAAAAAAAAAAAAAGAACCAGATACACCCAAGAGGAGCAGACAGCTTGAAATAATCAAACTCAGGGCTGAAATCAATCAATTAGAAACAAATTAAACTATTCAAAGAATCAATGAAACCAAGAGCTGGTTCTTTGAGAAAATCAACAAGATAAACAAACCTTTAGCCAAACTAACTAAAAAGCACAGAGAAACTATCCAAATCAGCAAAATCAGAAATGAAAAGAGGGACATAACTACAGACACTGAGGAAATCCAAACAATCATTAGGTCATATTACAAAAGCCTATAGGCCACAAAATTTGAAAATCTAAATGAAATGGGCAATTTTCTTGATAGATTCCATCTACCAAAATTAAGTCAAGCTCAGGTAGAAAGACTGAATAGCTCTATATCCCCCAAGGAAATAGAGGAAGTCATCAACATTCTCCCTGCCAAAAAAAGCCCTGGGCCAGATGGATTCAGTGCAGAATTCTACAAGATCTTCAAAGAAGTGCTAACACCAATCCTCCTCAAACTATTCCACAAAATAGAAACAGAAGGAACATTACCAAACTCATTCTATGAAGCCACAGTCACCCTGATACCTAAACCACACAATGGCCCAACAAAAAAGAGAACTTCAGAACTATCTCTTTTACGAACATTGATGCAAAAGTACTCAATAAAATACTAGCAAACCAAATCCAAGAACACATAAAAGATATCATCCAACATGATCAAGTAGGCTTCATCCCAGGCATTCAGGGGTAGTTCAATGTATGGAAATCCATCAATGTAATCCACCATATAAACAAACTGAAGGAGAAAAACCCATGATTATCTCCTTACTTGCCAAAAAATCATTTGGCAAAGTCTAACACCCATGCATGTTTAAAGTATTGGAGAGATCAGGGATACAAGTCACATACCTAAACATAGTAAAGGCAATATACAGCAAGCCTATAGTGAACATTAAACTCAATGGAGAGAAACTCAAATCAATTCCACTGAAATGAGAGACAAGGCAAGGCTGCCCGCTCTCTCCATATTTCTTCAATTTAGCACTTGAAATCTTAGATAAAGCAATAAGACAACTAAAGGAGATCAAGGGGATACAAATTGGAACAGAAGAGGTCAAAGTTGCACTAGTTGAAGATGATATGATAGTATACATGAGTAACCCCCAAAATTCAACCATAGAACTCCTTCAGCTGATAAACACCTTCAACAAAGTGGCAGGATACAAAAGTAACTCAAAAAAATCAGAAACCCTCTTGCATATCAAACACAAAAGGGTCAAGAAAGAAATCAGGGAAACAACACTCTTCACAGTAGTCACTAATATTGGTTTGACTCTAACCAAGCAAGTGAAAGACCTGTTTGAAGAAAACTTCAAGTTTCTGAAGAAAGAAATTGAAAAAAATATCAGAAGATGAAAAGATCACCCATGCTCATGGATCAGTAGGATTAACATAGTGAAAATGGCTATTCTGCCAAAAGCAATCTACAGATTCAATGCAATACCCATCAAAATACCAACATAATTCTTTTTAGATGTTGAGAGAAAAATTATCAACTTCATATGTAGAAACAAAAAACCCAGAATTTCCAAAACAATCCTGTACAACAACAGATCATTTGGAGGCATCTCTATCCCTTATCTCAGGCTGTACTACAGATCAATAGTAATAAAAACTGCATGATATTGACATAGAAACAGAATGGTGGATCAGTGGAACCGAATAGAAGACCCAGAAATAAACCCACACACCTATGAATACTTGATTTTTGACAAAAAATCCAAAACCATTCAATGGAATATGGACAGTATTTTCAACAAATGGTGCTGGTCCAACTGGATGTCTACCTGCAGAAAAATTAAAATAGATCTATATTTATCACCATGCACAAAACTAAAGTTCAAGTGGATCAAAGAACTGAACATAAAACCAGATACACTAAATCAGTTAGAAGAAAAAGTGGGGAAGAACCTAGAACTCATTGGCACAGGAGACAACTTCTTAAACAGAACACCAACAGCACAGACTCTAAGATCAACAATCAATAAGTGGGACCTCATGAAATTGATAAACTTCTGTAAATCAAAAGATAGTGTCATCAAAACAAAATGACATCCTACAGACTGGGAAAAGATCTTCACCCACCCTATATCTGACATAGGGCTGATATTCAAAATATATAAAGAACTAAAGAAGGTAAAAAGCCACAAATCAAGCAATCTGATTTTAAAATGGGGTATGGAGATAAACAGAGAATTCTCTGTAGAAAAATACTGAATGGCAGAGAAACACTTAAAGAAATGCTTAACATCCTTATAGAGAGATGCAAATCAAAATGACCCTGAGATTTCATCTGACAACCATCAGAATGGCTAAGATCAAAAACTCAAGTGACAACACATGCTGGAGAGGTTGTGGAGAATTTGGAACCCTCCTCCATTGCTGGTGGGAATGTAAACTGGTAAAAACACTTTGGAAATCAATTTTGTTGTTTCTCAGACAATTAGGAATAGCACTTCCTCAAGCTATACCACTCCTAGGCACATATCCAAAAGATGCTCAGGTTAACAACAAGGACATTTGCTCAACCATGTTTGTAGCAGCTTTATTTGTAATAGCCAGAACCTGGAAACAACCCAGATGTTCATCAATGGAGGAATGGATACAGAAATTGTGGTATTTTTATACAATGGAATACTACTCAGCAATTAAAAATAAGGAAATAATGAACTTTGCAGGCAAATGGTGGGATCTAGAAAAGATCATCCTGAATGAAGTATCCCAGTAGCAGAAAGACACACATGGTATATACTCACTTATAAGTGGATACCAGACCTATAAGATAGGATAAACATACTAAAATCTGTACACCAAAAGAAGAGAAATAAGAAAGAGGACCCGGAGAAAGATGATAAATCCTCATTCAGAAAGACAAACAGGGTGGAAATCAGAAAAGGGAGAAAACAAGGAACAGTACAGGAGCCTATTACAGAAGGCCTCTGAAAGACTCTACCTAGCAGTTTATCAAAAAAGGTGCTGAGACCCATAACCAAACTTTGGGCAGAATGCAGGGAATCATCTGAAGGAGGGGGAAGTTAGTATGACCTGGAGAGGACAGGAGCTCCAGAAGGAGCAAATATATCTGGCACAGGGGTCTTTTCTGAGACTTTTTCTCTGACCAAGGACCATGAATGGATATAACCTAGTACCCCTGCCCAGATATACCCCATTGCAGATCAGTATCCAAGTGGGTATCCTAGTTAGGGGAATAGAGACTGTCTCCAACATGAACTCAATGGCTTGCTCTTTGACCTACCCTTACCCCGGAGGGAGGAGCAGCCTTGCAAGGCCACAGAGGAAGACATTGTAGCCAATCCTGAAGAGACTTGATAAGCTAGGATCAGATGGAAGAGGAGAAGGACCTCCCCCATCAGTGGACTTAGAGAGGAACAGGAAGGAGATAAGGGAGGGAGAATGGAATTGGGAGGGAATGAGAGAGGGGACTACTGTTGGGATACAAAGTAAATAAACTGTAATTAATATAAAAACTAATAATAAATAGCAAAAAATTAAAAATTATAGAGTTTAAATGAAAAATAAAGTTAATGACAAAAAGGGGGTGGAAAAAGGTTTTCCAAGCAAACGGACACAAGAAGCAAGCTGGAGTAGTCATCCTAATATCTAATAAATTAGGCTTTCAACCATAATTAACCATAAGAAATGGAGAAGGACTTGTCAATCTCATTAACATGGAGAACATCACAATCCTGAACATCTATGAACAAACACAAAGGCTCCTGCATTTGTCAAAGAAACATTATTAACTCTTAATCCACACATTGATCCCAATACCTTAACAGTGGAAGATTTCAACACCCTACTCTCGACAAGGGATAGATCATGGAGACAGAAATAAACAGAAAAATAATGGCATTTACAGAGGTCTTGAATTCTGATGGACTTAATAGATGTCTACAGAACCTTTCACCAAAACACAAAGGAGTATACCTTCTTCTCAGAACCCCATGGAACCATATAGTTGGGCACAAAGAAAGGCTCAACAGATACAAGATTGAAATAATCTCTTGTATCATATCAGATCATCATGGTCTAAAATAACAAAAATAACAAAAAGCATACACACACATGGAAACTAAATAAATCTTTACTTCATGACACCTGGGTTAGGAAAGAAAAAAAAAAGAAAGAAATTGAAGACTTCCTAGAACTTAATGAAAATGAAGGTACAACTTACCCTAATTTATGGAACACAATGAAAGCAGTGCTAAGAGGACAGTCCATAGCCCTATGTGCCTTCATAAAGAAATTCAAGGCATCTGATACAAATGACTTAATGGAACAGTTGAAAGCACTAAAAATAAAAGAGGAGGCAGATACACCCAAGAGGAGTAGAAGATTGGAAATAATCGAACTCAGGGTGGAAATCAATATATGAGAAATAAAGATAACAATTCAAAGAATCAACGAAACCAAGAGCTAGTTGTTTGAGAATATCAACAGGATAGACAAACCCTTAGCCACACTAATTAATCAACAAAATCAGAAATGAAAAGGGGAACATAACAACAGACACTGATGAAATCCAAAGAATCATTAGGTCCTATTTCAAAAGCCAATATGCAACAAAATTTGAAAATGTAAATGAAATGGACAGTTTTCTTGATAGATTCCATTTATCAAAGCTGAATTAAGATCAGGTAAATAAATTAAATAGTCCTGTATACCCAAGGGAAATAGAAGCTGTCATCAAATGTCTCCCATCAAAAAGCCGAGGGCCAGATGGTTTCAGCACAGAATTCAACCAGACCTTCAAAGAAGACTTAACACTAATATTCTTTAAACTATTCCACAAAATAGAAACAGAAAGAACATTACCAACCTCATTCTATGAGGCTGCAGTCATCTTGCTACCTCAACCGCACAAAGTTCTCTTTAAAAAGGAAAACTTCAGACAAATCTTGCTTCTGAACATTGATGAAAAAATACTCAATGAAATGCGTGCACACTGAATCCAAGAACACATTAAAGATATCATCCACCATGACCAAGTAGGCTTCATTACAGGCATGCAGGGATGGTTTAATATACAGAAATCCAGTAATGTAATCTACGATATAAACAAACTGTAGGAGAAAAACCACATGATCTTCACAGTAGATGCAGAAAAAAATTGACAAAATCCAACACTCATTCATCTTTAAAGTCTTGGAGAGATCAGAGATACAAGACACATGCCTAAACATAGTAAAGACAATATACAGCAAGCCTATAGCCAACATCAAACTAAATGGAGAGAAACTTAAATCAATCCTACTGAAATCAGGGACAAGGTAAGGCTGCCGACTCTCTCCTTATCTCTTCAACAGAGTACTTGTAGTCCTAGTTAGAGCAATAAGACAACTAAAGGAGATCGGGGATACACATTGGAAAAGAAGTTAAAGTATCACTATTCACAGATGATAGGGTAGTATGCATGAGTGACCTCAAAAATTCTACCAGAGCATTCTTTGAGCTGATAAATACCTTCAGCAAAGTGGCTGGATACAAAATTAACTCAAAAAAAATCTGAATTCCTCCTGTATACAAAAGACCAAATGCTCTGAGAAAGAAATTAAGGAATCTACACCCTTCACAATAGCCACTAATAGCATAAAGTACCTTTTGTAACTCTAACTAAGTGAATGAAAGACCTGTATACAAAAACTTCAAGTCTCTGAAGAAAAAAATTGAAAAACATATCAGAAAATGGAAAGAAATCCCATGCTCAACCCTAGATCTTACAGAGAGCTAATATGCAGAATATCCAAAGAACTGAAGAAGTTAAACACCAACAAACCAATTAATCCTATTTAAAAATGGGGTACAGAGCTAAACAGAATTTTCTCAACAGAGAAATATCAATTGGTAGAGAAACAATTCAAGAAGTGATCAACATCTTTAGTGATTTGGGAAATGCAAATCAAAACGACCCTGAGATTTCACTTCACATCCATCAGAATGGCTAAGATCAAAATCTCAAGTGACAACGATGTTGGAGAGGATGTGGAGAAATAGGAATTCTCCTCCACTGCTGGTGGGAATGTAACCTGGTACAACCACTCTGGAAGTCAATCTGTCACTTCCTCAGAAAATTAGGAATTGTGCTACCTCATGATCCAGCTATACCACTTCTAGGCACATACCTAAAAGATGCTCCACCATTCAATGAGGGCATTTGCTCCACCATGTTTGCAGTAGCATTATTCACAATAGCCAGAATCTGGAAACAACCTAGATGTCCCCAATGGAAGAATGGATACAGAAATTGTTGTATGAAAGACTACTCAGCAATTAAAAATGAGGAAATCATGAAATTTGCAGGCAAATGATGGGAACTAGAAATGATCATTCTGAGGGAGAGAACCCAGAAGCAGAACGACTTACATGGTATATACTCACATATAAATGGATATTAGCCATTTAATAAAGGATAAACATACAAAATTTTAGAGCCCTAAAGAAGCTAACCAACAAGGAGGACCCTGGGTAAGATGCTTAATCCTCATTTAGAAGGGCAACTGGATAGGCAGAAGTAGGAGAAAGTAGGCAGAAGTAGGAGAAGACAAGGAGCAGGACAGGAGCCCTCCACAGAGGACCTCTGAAAGACTCTATCAACCAGGGTATCAAAGTAGATATTGAGACTCATAACCAAACTTTAGGCGGAGTGCCATAATCCTAATGTAAGAAGAGGGAGACAGAAAGACCTGGAGGGGACAGGAACTCCATGAGGAGAACAACAGAGCCAAAAATACCTGGGCCCCGGGGGAATGGGCGCTGCAGAGACCAATATTCGAACAAAGTACCATGCATGGAGAGGACCTAGAACCCCTCTTCAAAGGAAGGCCATTGGCTGCTCAGTTTCCAAATGTGTTCCCTAGTCAGAGGTACAGGGGCGATCTCTGATATGCTCTGAGAGGCTGGCTCTTTGTTCACCTCTCCCTCGGGGGTGCAGCTTTGCCAGGCTGAAGAGAAAGATGATGCAGTCAGCCTTGATATGACCTGATAAGCTAAGGTCAGATCTAGCTTAGGGGAGGAGATCTTACCCTATCAGGGCACAAGGGAAAGGGCCTAGGGGGAGAAGAGAAAGGGTGGGTGGGACAGGGAGGAGATGAGGGAGGGGGTTTCAGTGGGGATACAAAGTGAATAAATTGTAATAAATACATATATAAATAATTGTTTAAAAAGCGAAGCCCAGTGGAGACTGCAGAGACTACTGCATCAACCAAAGACCATACATGGAGAGGACCTAGACCACCGGCTCAGATGTATCGCATAGACACCTCGGTCTCTATGTGGATTCCCTAAAAAGAGGAGAAGAGACATTCTCTGACACGAACTTGGTTGCCTTGTCCTTTATCACTTGACCCTGGTGAGGCAACCTAGCCAGCCCACGGAAGAAGAAGGTCCAGGCAGTCCTGATAGGAGCTGATAGGTTAGGGTTAGACAGTATGGGGGACATCTTCCCCTTTTGGGGAAGAGAGATGGGCAGGAAAAGGGAGGAAGGGTAGAACAGAAAGAAGATGAGGAATGGGGTTACAACTTCGATACAAAGTGAATAAATTATAAATAGTAATAATAATAGTCTATATATTTTTGGTAGTAAAAAATTTTTGACTAACAAAAAATTTTCTGGTCAGCAAGGTAGCAACTTTCATAATTTTAAGTGATGGATATTTATTATTTTAAATATTCCTGTAAATATTCAAATGTTTTCCCTGGATTTGTTGTGTCTCACCCCATTCATTTCCTTTTTCCCCAGTATTCTTTTACACTGATATACTCTAAGGTAACCATTTCCCATTTATTGGTAGTGTCTGTTCACTGATTTCTACTGTATATGGTTACTGTAATTGCTAATTATAGTTGTCAAATTGAATGCACCTGGAACCAAATAAACAGAAGTTGTTAGGCACTCCAGAAAGGGATTTCCAGGATCAGATTCTTTAAAGCAAGAAGCTCCACCATATCGTTAGGTGACTCCATCTGGAGACAGCTCGAATGAAAGTGTATATAAGAAAGAAGATATATCCTTTGCCTTTGTGCCCCTACTCTCACTGTTGACAACATCTGTCTTGCTGTGGTGGCATTGGGAGCAATTTCTACAGGACTCCAAAGCAGACCGATGAAGAGTGGCTCCCAGTACTCCATGTCACATTGAGACTTCTTAGGTATCTCACTGCATGGATGGCACAACTGCAAGTTCGCTGACTTCTCTAATGTGAACAGCCGTTGTTTGACGACCCACATTCCTTAAGCCAATCTAGAAAGCATATATTCAGTCAATTGTTTTTATGTAGAGAAATCATTTTAATAAGAGTTAGTTTACTTCTTCACTGTTGAACTGTTCTGTTAATCTGGATAAGAGGGCCTATTCTGACTTGTCTTCATTCTACATTCTACTATAGCCTTTTTTTTTAGTTACCCAACATCTTACTGATATGTGAGGTAGTTGGTAAAGCTCAATGAATTTCCTTTCTTCTTCATCAGTGTTTATATCTGATGTGAAATAATGGCTGGAGAGACAGGTCAGTTGGTAACAGCACTTGTAGCTCTAACCAAGAAGGCAGGATCCATTTTCAGCTACCAAACAGAGGGCCTCACAAGTGTCTACAACTACAGCTCCAGGGAACTAGCTATCTGTCCCTAACATCCACACACACATGCACATGCACACAGACATAACAAATATACATACTTTAAAAGATAGACATGGAAGTAGCTGTATTCCATACCTTTATTGGGAACAACCTTATAAGAAATAGGCCATACTGACATTTTCCCCTCTCCATCTTCCTTGACTTATTTTGCTTTAATAGTGTCTGTCATCCAATTACTTTCCAAAAGTGAAATAATGTGACTATCACTGAATAGTGAATATTAAACTACTTTAAAATGTTATTACTCGACATTGTCTTCATAATTTTCTCTTTCATATCTCTAAATTGAAAATGACTTTCCTTATTATTCTAGGAGCTATTTCACCTCCATCTTTTAGTTTTCTATTAGCTGTTGAGAATTCAAAGCCAGTATTATGTTTCCTCTTCTCTGTAATCTTGTAAAGTATCATTTTCCACTCATCATGTAAAATCTTACAATCATGGCAGTCCACTTAAAAAATGAAGAGGAAAAATAGTAATCTGACAAAACTCAGCCACATGAAAACTGAAAAAATATTTCCTATTATTTCAGATGCCTATCTAGAACAAAAAAATGGTTACTGAAAATCATTTTTGTCATAAGACACAAATGTACAACCTTACCCTCACATTTGCTATTCTTTGTAACCCCAAAAATACATAGTATACTTGACTGGCCTCTGAAAGATTGACTATATATAAAATCAAAGATAGCTTTTGTTCACATATTTGATATATCTCATAGTACATAGGATATTTGAAGCATTAGAATACCTATCAAATTGACTAAAATTTTGGATACTAGTAACCATAACACTAGTTACCTTGACACACTTGTGAAAAAATAGTATAGTGGAGAAATATAAAATTAATTAAAGCTTAATTTTCATACATTTAGCAGGTAAGTTCCTGTTATGTGCAAGTCAACAAAATAATGTAGTTGGAACAATGGACCTATTTTCTTGATAGGATTTTGATAATCTGTGTTATTAGGATTTTACAATAGCTTATTCTTCTAAACTGAACAGTATGAAATTTACTATTTATCAATTGAATTCTAGGTACCTATTTTGGTGACTGAAATTACTACTACAATAGTAAATGAAGTGAACATAACTGTAAAGCTTATAAGGCATTCCAAAATGTTTCATTTCATTGACAAATTTGATAAAAGATCAAACAAATATAATCATCTTTAATTTACTGTTGTATCAGTAAGATTAGCATAATACAAATGACCATTCTAACTAAAGTAATCATTCCCATAAGAATTTCAGAAGCAGCATTACCAGGCCACAGAAGACAATGCAGCCAATCCTGATGGGCCCTAATTGACTAGGAACAGAAGGAAGGAAAAGAAGACCTTCCCTATCAGTGGACTTGGGGAGGGGCATGCATGCATAGGGTAGAGGAAGGGAGGGATTGGGACAGGAGGAGGGAGGAAACCACAGGGGGGATACAAAGTGAATAAAGTATAATTAATAAAGAATTAAAAAAAAGAATTACAACATAATCTTTTACATGCCCTGGAAAAACAGTTCTCACCTTAATGTGCAAAAACAAAAAGCAAGAATATCTAAAACAATCCTGAAGAGTGAAAGAAGTGCTGGATGTCCCACCACCCCCAATTTCAAATAGTATCACAGAGCTATAGTAGTAAAAACCTACAGGGTATAGATCAATGGGATTGAATCGAAGACGCAAAGTTGAATTGTATGTGGGCACCTGATTTTTGATGAAGGAGCCAGATACACACAGAGGATAAACAACAGAACCTTAGCAAATGCTGCTAGCCAAACTGTGACGTTTACATGTAAAAGAATATAAACTGATACATACTTATCACCCTGCCCAAAACTCAAGTCCATGTCCATCAAAGAGCTCAACATAAAACCAGATACACTGAACTTGACAGAAGAGAAAGTGGGAAAAATCATTGAAAACTTCAGCAAAGATGACTTTTGAACAGAACATCAGTATTTCAGGCAGTAAGATCAACAATTAATGAAACCTAATAAAGCTGAAAAGCTTCTATAACGCTTTGTTATTTGGACAAAGTACCAACCTACATAATGGGAGAAGATTTTTGCCAACTACATGTCTGAGTAACATCCAATATATGTAAGGAACTCAAGAAGCTAGATATCAAAACACACACACACACCTGCACAGATGTAGTCCATGACAGCTCAGTGTCCAGTGGGTTCCTAGGAACAGGGACTGTCTCTGACATGAACTCAGCATTGGCTCTTTGACCACTTCCACCTGAGTTGGGAGCAGCCTTACCAGGCCACAGAGGAAGACTATGCAGCCAGTGCTGATGAGACCTGATAGGCTAGGGTCAGATAGAAAAGGAGGAGGACCAACCTGTCAATGAACTGGGGGAAGCACATGGGAGGAGAAGAGGGAAGAAGAGTAGGATTGGGAGGAGTCTAAGGAGGAAGCTACAGCTGGGATACAAAGTGAATAAATTGTAATTAATAAAATTATATTTTTTTTAATGGGGAACAGATTTAAACAGAGAATTCTCAATAGAGGAATCTCAAATGAATCACTTAGAGAAATGTTCAACATCCTTACTCTTAAGAGGAAATGCAAATCAAAATGGTCTGAGATTCCATCTTATACCTGTCAGAATAGCTAAGATCAGTAACACAAGAGACAGCTCATGCTGGAGAAGATATGGACCAACATTCCTCCATTGCTGGTGGGAGTACAAAGTTGTACAACCACTATGGAAATCAATATCACAGTTCCTCAGAAAGTTGGGAATCTATTGACCTCAAGACCTAGTTATACCACTCTTGGGCATCACAAAGGATGCTCCATCCAATCACAAGGACACTTGTTCAACCATGTTCCTTGCAACTTTAGTTATAATAGCCAGAAACTGAATACTACCTAGATGTTCCCCAACAAAGGAATGGAGAAAGAAAATTACTTAGTTGTTAAAAACAATGACTTCATGAAATTTTCAGGCAAATGAATGGAACTAAAAAAAAAAAAAAAGTCATCCAGACTAAGGTAATTGAGACCCAGAAAGTATATGTTTTTCTTTTTAATTCACTTAAAAGGGGATATTAGCCATTATATAATTGATAACTAAGTTATAATCATAGACACGGTGAGGTTAGATAAATAAGGGGGACACATGGATCACCCTGGGAAGGGTAAATAGATTTTACAGGCAGACTGAGAGCGGATGGAGATGGAAGTGTGGTGATCAGGAGGGTGGCAAGAGACAGGGTGAAAGAAGAGATGGCCAGAGTAGGTGGAGCACTTGTGAGGTGGTGTAGGCATACTTTTTAAAAACTCTCTTATGTACGTTTTTTATCTTTTTTTCCTACTCCATACCAATCTCTTCTAACACCCCAACACTAGGTAGGAGAGAGAAAGGGTTAGTGGGAGAGCGAGTGAAGTTCTTTCTTAGCTGCTTCTTGCTGGTTAGGGTCATTGGGTTCCTTGGAGCCAGTCCAATCCTCTTTTCAGGAGATCGCCAACTTCTTGTTTGACAACGGCAACCAGGAGCAGCAAGGGGGAAGCAGGAGCAGCCTTGTTCTTTCTCTCCTCCACACTATTGTGGCTCTGGCATTTATTTTCTCTCACAATCCTCAGATTTAAACTCTCTGCAGTTGGCAAAGAGCTCCTCTCAGAGCTTGCATGAAGTAAAAAGTCTGTTGCTATGGACCATCTGAATCAGTCCCACATCTCACATCTGGGGCCAAAACAAAAACATGTTTATATCCACAACAAGGTTGTATTGAAACCCAGTGAAGTGGAAATTATCTGGAATCCTGAAGTTGCAGCATTTTAGCTGGCCATCTCTTACAGCCAGAATAGACATCCAGTGATGGGACTCGGTATCATTAAATTGAGTTGTTTGTCAAAGATTCCATGGAAACTCTCCAAAACTTCGAGTTGTTACTAAGACAAAATGTTTCTGTCTGAAAACTTACAGCTAGGACTAATTGCTGAGAATAACACCCACATATCTCACTGAACATGGAGAATTCCAGATGGAGCCTACATGGAGACCTCACCCTTACTTTCTAGTCTCTTTGGTCTAGAGAGGTATTATGCATGCTACTGAAAGAGAAACATGAGCACTAACCCATTCATAAAGCCTGCAAAACATGCTATGGTAATGGTGGCACAGAACTTGGGAGAGTAGTCAACTAAAGTTGGACTTGATTTAAGGTCCACAAGAAGGAATGCCACATGATACCACTTGTTTAAATAAGAATACCAGACACAATAGATCATAAACCTAGGATAAAACCAAACATAAATAATCTAAATGAAATAAAACATGTTTTAATAATATTCTGCTATAGGTGTAGGTCAGTGCCTGCAGCAGTCATCATCAGAGAGACTTCCTCTGGCAGTAGATAGGAACAGATGCAAGACCCATAGCCAGACACTATACAGAGAGAGTCTAAATTAGAGGTCTCCATCAAATCCATCCTCCAGAACTTAGGGAATTCTGCAGCAGGAAAGGAAAAACAAAACAAAACAAAACATTTTAAGAGCCAGATGGGATGAAGGACACCTGGAGAACAAGGCCCTCTGAATAAACTAAATAAGGTGCATATGAACTCACAGAAACTCAAGCAGTGAGCACTGGGCCTCAATGGGTCTGCACCAGGTCTTCTGTATATACACTATAGTTCCTAGCTTAGTATTTTTACGGGACTCCTAACTGTGAGAATGAGTGGGTCTCTGACTCTTGTACCTGAACTTGGGACTCTTTTCTTCCTGTTGGGTTGCTGTGTTCAACTCTGATATGATAGTTTTTGTTTCATCTTATCATGTTGGATTGTTATCTCTCAGAAGCCTGATGTTTTCTAATGAGAGACAGAAAGGGAATGTATGGGATGAGGTGGGAGAAGCTTGGAGAAATAAAGGGAAGGGAAACTGTAATCAAAACATATCATATGAGAAAATAATCTATTTTAAAAAAGAAATGAAAGAGAAAATCTGAAAATGCCTGATCACTGTTAATATAAACCAGTGAATTTTTTCTGGGGCTAGAGAATTGTGTTAGTGGCTGTGAGGTTTGCAGTTCAGATTCAAGTACTCAAGTGATGAGCCAAGCATCCTATAAATGTCCTTAGTTCCATCTCTGGGAGACCTGACATACTCTTCTGTACTGTTTTGGTGTGTACAGCCGCAATACGTGTGGCTGTCATGTAGTCACAGACAGACAATAAATAAACAAGTATATACATGTAAATATATAAAATATTCTTAGCATAAATAAAAACATGACTTGGTACTTATATTTTTCATTCTCCTATTCTGGTTTATACTTATGATGGGTTATTTACATTTTTTTCTGATTCTAATGTAATATTCCTTAAAACTGTTTAAAATATGAAAGCAACAACACAGCACAACTGCTATGTCAATCTGCATAACAGAAAAGTGAAAAGGAGAATTTGAGTGAGTTTTTCTTTTTTTTCTTTTATTCCACAACAAATATATTATGGTCACCTGCTCCTAGAAATATTGGTTTAATATGTATTTCCTCACATGAAAACTTTCAATCCTGGTGTGTAATTTATAGCTATTATATTCTTTTTTGAACTTTTATTTATTACACTTTATTCACTTTGTATCTCCCCATAAATCCCTCCCTCCACCTCTCCTAATTCCACCTTTCGTTTCCCTTCTTCATGCATGCCCCTCCCCAAGTCCACTGATAGGGGAGGTCCTCCCTCCCCTCTCTTCCTTCTGATCCTAGTCTATTAGATCTCATCAAGAGTGGCTGCACTGTCATCTCTGTGGCCTGGTAATGCTGCTCCCCCTCAGGGGGAGGTGATCAAAGAGCAGGCCAATCAGTTCATGTCAGAAGCAGTCCCTGTTCCCATTACTATGTAACCCACTTGGAGACTGAACTGCCATGAGCTACATCTGTACAGGGGTTCTGGGTTATCTCCATGCATGGTACTTGGTTGGAATATGCTTCTCTGGAAAGACCCCTGTGTTCAAATTTTCTGGAGTTTTCTATTATAACACAGCAACATGGTTTTATTCCAACACACACAACTGGGCTTCTATCTATTCATTACACAATACCATTATAATTATTTTACTAGTTGTCTTTGTAAATTAGCGTAAATATAAAGTGTTTTGTTTTATTTATTTATTTAATTAATTTTCTCCCATCACTCTTTTCCTTTTAAACCCAATCTTGTTTTTATTCCAGACCAACATCCTGGACATCCTTTATGCTTGTAATATAGGCATGTTCCTCAATAGTCACATTATAAATTATGACCTAATAGCTTATATATTTAAAATAAATATAAAGCAGGCATGTTAGAGGTGGCAAAAAACACAAAAGGTGAAAATACAAAATTCAAACCCATAATTGACATTAAAATAAAAAACACTTATCTGAAACTAAGTTGGCGAATTAACTAAGTTATTAATTTGTAATTTTAATTATCTCTTTTAATATGAAGCTAGAGTGAATGTTATTTAGAATATTATATATGTGAATAGCAAAGCAGAGATACCACTAGCACTCTTTGCTCTTAAGATTGATTTTGGTAGCCAAAATTAACATTTTATTTACTTGATACTATGGATATAACAGGCACATTACTTTCTAATTTATAATTTATCACTTTTTCTGAAAATGTACAGTTTTAAAATATATATGAAAACATACATTTTATAAACATATTACATACCTTAGTATTTATGACAATTATCTTAACCTAAGAGAAATATCAAATAGACACAATAATTAATCATGTAATTGATCTAGGTGTATAGTTCAAATACAATATCATGTTAGTACATTTTTTTTTCTTTCCAGGTTATTGGCTTTAATTAAATAAAAAAGTAGAGTCCAGAATAAATTAAGCGGTTACAAGTGAACAAATGGCACAGAGTTTCTTCATCAGAGTCTTTAGTACGTGTATTTAGGATTATTTAATTAAATTTTCATTGGTGTCACAATTGCTAAACACATACCCTGAGAGCTTAATGGAAATGGAATTATCTTCAATAACAGTAGTAAAGCTGAAAATAATCTCTCTTTGCAGATGTTTCATGAAGGGCTTCTATTAAAGGGCTCTTCTAACTCCTTGGTGTTTGGAAAGGCATAGCTTAAATAGGTAATATACTATCTTGAAATATTATAAATATATATTCATTGAATGAATTTTAATAATTCTCTAAGAATCAAAAATGCATAGTGTTTGAAAGATACAGTTCCTTCTTTATGTAATAACACCATTGTGTGTGGCTGAAGTATCTGAAAGGAGCTATATAAATGTCCTCTAAATAGAAACCCCACTGTGCCTATGATAAGAAGAGCAAAATAAACAAGCAACAGAGCCTTTTACAATAATGGCTGTACAGTGTCTATATGGAATTTCTAAAGAACAATGAGACCACAAGAAACTAATTTGTTATTAGAAGACCTGCATGAGGCATGAGCTGCTCAGCTGCAACATCTTTGTAGGGAGCCTTGGTCAAGTTTGTGCACGTTTCTTGGTTGATGATTCAGATACGGCAAGCCCCTTGAGCCCTGGTTAGATGACCCTGTTGGTCTTCTTGTGAAGCTCCTCCAAGTCCCTTTTCTCTTTCCTCCTACTTTTTCCACAAGATGGCCTACACACCACCCAATGATTGCTGTAAGTCTCCAGGCGCTGCTTGGTAACACCTCTCGGGGGACAACTCTGTCAGGCTCTGGTCTACAAGTTTAGCAGAGGATCTGCCATAGTATCAGGGGTTGACACTCTCTAATTGTCATTCTGACAAGTGTGAGATGATTTGTATTTCCCTTTGGAAGTGGAGATTGCATCTGACAGGGACTCACTTGCCTGCCTTTTGATCACTTCCCCTTGGCAGGGCTGCTTTGTCTGGCCACAGGGGAAGAGGACATGCTCATTCCTGATGCAACTTAGTGAGCTGGGCTATATGGGAAAGTGAGCTCCCTTAGAAAAAGGGAAGGGGGAAAGAAGGGGAGGGGTATGGGGGAGAAGAAGGACAGTGGGTTGAACTAGCAGGAGAAGAGGGAAGGGGCTACAGCTGGGATACAAAGTTAATAAATTTTAATAAATATTAAATAAATAAAAACAAAGAAGTAAAAAAAGAGAGTTAATGAATTTAGTTCCTCAATATGAATTTTAAGGAAAAGTCTACAGACAAAATAAAAGATTAATCCACTTTGATGGGGTGCATGGAGGCAGGTTTTCCCTGTGTATCCCTGGCCATTCTAGAACTCACTCTGTAGACCAGACTGGCTTCAAACCCAATGATCTCCCTGCTTCACCTAGGATTAAAGGCAAGCACACCACTGTCTAGCAAGATCAAGAAACTTAAGTAACTTTAGACTATTGGAATTTGTTTTGCTGTCATTAATTTTTTATTAATGATGAATAGGTTTTGGCATCTTTCTAATGTCTATCGATTATTCTCTCTCATCTCTCTCCAGTGCCTGTCATCCCACCCTGCTCTCTCTAAATCTCTTTCTCAAGTTCATCTTTTTTTTGTTTATGTTATAACCATGAATTTTTTCTAGGGCCATATGTGTTCTCATGGACTTGGAGCTATCTAATGGAGCCTGGTGGGCTCAACAGGGGATACACAACTGAACAGAGTAGCTCAATTTCTTTCAGAACTCATCAGTAACCAGCAAGCAGTCCGGTGGGAAGGGGCCGCACCCCATGAGGCCTTCTTCAGCTCATAACTTATTATTTAAAATCCAAATATTATGCAAGCCTAGTCTAGGTATCTGAGTTCATGATTTCCTTGGTTATAGCATACCCAGGACTAGCATTTTCCAGTCCTTTTCTCTACCTTGGTTATCCTACACTCTTTCCTCAATTAAAAGTGAACCAACTAACCAACCAACCAACAAACAAAAACTCCTGAGACCTCAATTACCTCCCACAAGGTAAAAGAAAAAAAAAATTCTATATGGATTCACAGTAGAATTATATCAGACTTTTAAAAGTTACTATAGCCAATGCTTCTCAAATTATTTCTTAAAATGTAAATAAACAAACACCTCCAAATAGCTTTTACAAAGTAATATGTTACTCTAGTAAGTAAAATAAAAAAAGGCATAAAAGTAAAATAAAACTGTAGGTCAATATTTAAGATTAAAATAGACAAAATAAGTTATTGACAAAATTTTTACAAACATATTACAGGAATACATAAAATAGATCATCATCATAAATAAGTTAAGTTTATTATAATTATTCAGGGTTGATTGAACATAAACAAATTCATAAATTTAATAAATATTTTAATTGAACTTAAAAACAAAATTCAAACTACCAACTAAGTAGCTGCAGAAAAGGACATTGTCAAAATCCAACATTCCATCATGAAAAATTTTTTACAGAAAATCGGAATGTAGAATATTATATTATAAGCACATATGAAAAATCCACAGCCAATATCATGATAAATGAAAAAACAACTTAAGAACACTCATTTAAAGATGGAACAAGTCAAAGCTTACCATTCTCTATATTTTATATAGTGATTAAAGTATTAGCTGCATATGTAATAAAATAAAATAAACACACACAAATAGGAAAAGAAAAACAACACATCCCTGTTTGCAGATGATATATTTCTAAATGTAGTAGACACTCAAAATTCCAACAGATTATTCCCACAACTAATTTGTTTTTTAAGGAAAATGTCCAGAAACAAAAATTAGGATATAAAAACTTGTAGCCTTTCCATGTACAAACGACAAATATTCTTAGAAAGAAATGAGGCAAATAATCCTAGACATAGCTGAAAAAAAGTGTGTGAGTGTGTGTGTTTGTTTCCATCCATGTGCCACAGAACTTTAATGGGAATCTGAATATAACCTGTAGGAGTTGGTTGGCCCTCTCCTTCCACCATTTCTGTCTTTGGATTCTGTTCAGAGTTGCCAGAAAGTAACTTCACCCACTGAGCCACCTTGCTTTCCTTGAATAATGAACAGGGTTACACTCTGAAGAAAAAAATTAAAGAAGACAGATAGGGGAGATCCTCCCCCCTTCCATCTGACCCTAGTCTATCAGGTCTCATCAGGACTGACTGCATTGTCTTCCTCTGTGGCCTGGTAAAGCTGCTCCCCACCTCAGGGGGGCAGTGATCAAAGACCCAGCCACTTAGTTCATGTCAGAGACAGTTCCTGTTCCCCTTACTAGGGAACCCACTTTGACATTGAGCTGCCATGTGCTATATCTGAGCAGGGGTTCTAGGCTATCTCCATGCATGATCCTTAGTTGGAGTATCAGTATCAGAAAACAAAACTTGGCCCAGTTTTTTTGTTTGTTTGTTTTTGTGTTTTTGTTCTGTTACTTTCCTTATGGAACTCCTGTCCCCTCCAGTCATTTCTCAGTAGAGTTGGGGAAGGGCATGGGAGGAGAAGAGGAAGGGAGAGAGGGATTGGGAGGGGATGATGGAGGCATCATCTACAGCTGGGACACAAAGTGAATAAACTGTAATAAATAAGAAAAAATATTTATTCATTATATCTACAAAAATTACAGAAGACACTAAAAGATGAAAAGAATATGCACTCCTTTATAAATTGAAAGAATTAACATTATGAAAATGAGCATATTACCAAAAAAAATCAACCTAGAGATTCAATATAGCATGGATCAAAATCTTCATGATAGTTTTCATAAAAACAGGAAAACAAGTATTAAAACTCATATGAAAGCACAAAAACCCTAGATCACCTAATATCTATCTTGGAGAGAAAAAAAAAAAGTGTTGCTGGAGGCATTAACATAGCTGATATCTGGTTACAGCACAGAGAGCCATGCAAGAAAAACAGCACAGGAGTGGAACAAAAACAGACAGATAACTGGAGTAGAAAGAAAGACAGAGATTAGTCCACACAATTACTGAGAAATTACTTTTGAGAAACATGAAATCTGAGCTGGGAACAAAGCTGAAGCTTCCTCTCTGTGTACTAGTTTCCAAACTGCTGGAAAGTGCTCTCCAAGCCACTGGTGGACAACAAGCACAGACAGTTCTCTCCTGCTGTCGTCTCTAGGAAATGCAAAATCAATCTGCCAGGTTCCTACTCCGAGATTTTGGCATGGCTTTTTATAGGGTCACCAGCTGTGCTCTTGTTTAGATGTCAGGCACAAACCACAAGAGACATTTCATGCCTTCTACCGTAAATCAATTCAAGTAAACCAGGGTCTGGGGAGGAAACAGGTGATAAAGGAGAAGTTCCTAGTGCTGTTTAGCTAAAATTACAGGCTGTCAAGCTGCTTTCTAAACAGTTATGTTTGTATTCATGGAACATTTTACTCTCAGACATAAGCAAGAGCCTTTCTTTCTATGAACAGGGGTGACTGGAGAGACTCTCACTGTTACAGGTGCTAAGAATCAGGAGTGGTTGAGTGCTCAGCTCTAAACAAGATATTTTAGTTACCACGCACTAATCTGTACAAAGTAAAGGAATTACAACTTCCTATGCATGCATGATATCCTGTAGTCATACTCTATTAACTTGTCTTATTTCCCTCTTCACCTCTATCCTCTCACAACTGTAATAGTGTCTCTTTTACTTTATTGTTCTACTTTAATTTTTCATACTTTCCACATGTCAGAAAAATATAGTACTTATTTATGAAACTAGATTATTCTACTTTATATTCTAGATTATAGGATTTGACCTTATTTTCCCCAAATCCCATAATTTGTTTTTTTTTAATGATTAAATGTTATATCCCTTCCATCTAGGATAGGTATTCATAGCTAGAATTCCAAGGGTTTAGGGCCCTCCATAGAGAGTATCAACAGCTTTCTTGAAATTACTATAAACTTGACCAGCTCTGTTTTCTTCTCCTCTAGTCCCATGGTTACCTGGGCAATGTCCAAGATGACTTCTTGTACATAGATAGTGTATTTATTTGAACCACTAACTTACTGGCTTATTTAAAGACTGTTTTGCTTTTACTCGATTGGAGTTGCCCCAAGAGGCAAAACTTTTTTTAAATAAATTGTCGTTTTATAGCTCTATATGTAGACTCACTGTATACATGCTTTGTTAAATACATACAAAATGACATTTCTTATGTATTTTTTTCAAATATCTATAGTGAAGTTTATCCCTCATCTTCCTCTTTTGCTAAGTCTGTTTTGTACTGCTTGTGTATGCATGTCTTCAAGGCTATGGGTATTACATAGCCAAATTATGGAACTCATTCCTGGGAGAGGATAATTCTCTCTCTCTGAATAAATGTTAGGTGCCCGTGCCTCTAGTTCTTTGTCTATGAGGACACTGTAAGGTTTTCCCCTTCTACTTGTTAGGAGGTGTGTTGGTATTTTCACTGTTTAGGTTTGATTTAGGAAGCCATAGTCTTGAGATGTCATGGCTATTGCTTCATTCTCATTTATAGGAAATACAAGCACAGACTTCATGCTCCACTGACTTTTACCATCTTTTGGTGCCTCTTCCAAGATGTTCTCTTAGTCCTCAGTGCAGGAATTGAGTTGGTGATATATTTATTGGGCTGGATTCCCAAGATTAGTCCATCTCTGCATTATGACTAGTTATCCTTTTCTGTAATAGTCCCTGATAGTAAAAAAAAAGGAGCTTCTTTGATGTGGAATGAAAGCCATATTTCTTCTGGATACAAAGATGAGTTTTAAAATGTAGTTAGAAATTATGACGGTCTGGTTAATTTTAAGTTGTACGTTAGTCTCTAAGATCCATGAACTCATTAACCATGGTTATCTGGCTATTTTTTTTTTTAATCTGGCATGATTTCCCTCCTGTTGAGCAGGATTTAATGTTAATTGTGAGCTGTTGATTACTGCACCAGATGGAAGCTGAATAAACACTTCTTAAGGCTGATCATCTTCCTTCCAACCTTTTCCTCTTCACCTCTTTCTCTACCATAAAATACATACAATAATAAAGTTCTCAATACTGGTTTTAGGCAGTTGAACTCTGCGTACTATTTGAGTTAGCTGCCAGGGCAATGAGGGCTTCCTGGGATAGGATCTGCAAGTTCTTTAAAGGGTCACAGATGAAAGCTGCTCTATCAAACTGAAGTATCCTTCTACTATAGAAAGTTATTCTTAACCTCCCTTAAATTTGACCCTCAGAAGCTGGTGCTAATTTTTCTACCTGACTCTTCCAGACTAAGTCTATGGCTCTTCAGACATATCTAACACCTACAAAGCCTTACGCCTCCCTTGCTGAAGTGGAGAAGAAAACACAAACACCGTTATTATAAATGACCCTTGTGTGTCATTACTTTAAGAAGTTTTGGGCTAGTACCATTTAACAAGAAAACTCATTATTAGTTGTGAGAGATCTAAACACCACCATAACTGCTTTATGTAATGTGTGGGACAGAAAAGCCTCAGGTTCAGCAACTAAAACTATCTTTTGATGATGACAGGACACACTTATTTTTCAAGTCTATGTCTCACACCTAGACAATCTGCTGAGGAAGCAAGTTATGAATTATGACTTTGGTAAGTTCCCATTATGACTTCTATTCTCTCTAAGTGATAGAGTCCAGCAAAACAACTGAATCAACACAACAGTGTGGCACTTCAGTGTTCCAACACAGTGTTCAGTGTTCCAAGATGAGTTCAAAGGCCCAACAAGCAAAATCACATTCACAGATCTATCTCCATTTGTCTGATTTTGTAAAATGTAATTGGATTTCACTTCAAACATTCAATTTAGCCTGTTCTGTCCTTTATCCTTATTCTAGAAGAAATAATGTTAATACTGTTACAATACGTCTTAATGATGTATTAAATGAAATTAATTCACCTTTAACCAGTTCTGTCAATCTCAAATAAATCTGTGCTACTTTGTGACAATTATGTATCCTATTTTATGTTTTTAACCTGATTGTACCTGACCACAACATGTGTCAAACCTGGAGTACTAATAAACTTGTTATCAGTCAGTTAAAACAAGCAGGGATGTTTAGTGCATCTTAATGATTAATTGTGAGTAAGTAAATTTAAAGATATTTCTCAGATTTTAATGTGCGTTTCCTTATGATTTGCTTAACTGGTTTACTTAGAATGGATATCAAAACATGGAAGACATACATACAGTTCAGTTCCAGTATATTTTTTCCCTTTTATGGTAATATCATAACTTATGAAACTGTTGAAATTCTCTCTGTGGTTACGTTGTTTGTTCTTTTCAATTTTTTTCCACATTGTATTTTGCTAACCCACTTAAAAAGTACAGCAAAAACTGTGAATTTCAACCAAAGACATTGAAGTAGCCACACTGGCTAGTGTACAATTTCGGCAAAAAGGGAAAAAAAAAGGTGAAAGTTAGGTAAATTGGTTCGAAGAAATTAACTAAGTTTTTGACATAACTGAATGGAAACAACTGAGAACAACTGCACATTAAAAATAACTACTCCATTCTATTTTTATCACAGTGTCTCTGAGGACTGCACCCTCATTACTCTAGCAAACAGACCGCTCATGAATATCTTTCTTTAGCTTATTTCCAGGTGGCTATTCTGTAGTCACGTGGAAGAATTTCAGAAGTCACTCTCTAAAAAGGAAATGCACATCTGGTAAACAAGCAATGCAAGCAGACGTGCTTCCATCTAACATCCCTCTGTCTGTCTGTCTGTCTGTCTGTTTGTCTGGAGCAGGAAGAAGAGACTGTGGGTCTGATACCTGGTCAAGACAACAGTTACCACAGGTAGTTGTAGGATGGCTGTTGCCTACGAGAGTTGATCTGCTACATAGATAATTCAATTGATATTTTTCACCATGTTCTTTTTTTGTAATTCAACCACCTCACCTGACATCAGGATCCTATTCTTTCTTTGGGTCAAACATGATTTAAGCTTGTATCACCAGGCTCTTCTTTTATCTTATGCTTGGTGTATGGTTCATATATTTTTATTATGCCAAAATATTTGCATGTGTTTTTTTTCTTAAAGCCACTTTTTCTGTAACTAGTTATTCCAAAGGCTAAAATGGCTGACAGTTCATAGAGAATACAGACACTTTAAATTGTTTCTACAGTTGTTAGAAGAATATCTAAACCGTTCCTCTTCTGTGCATGATGTTTATCATGAGCACATGTTACCTCAAGACATAAGCACCTTGACAATTGAAAAAGCAGGAGTCAGGTACAGTCACCTTCTACTTCCCCTTTCTCCCAGAAGCAAGATGTGAAACCTGGAAAGGTCATTAGAAGACTTATTTCTCCTTTTACCCTGAAGCAGGTGTTAAGCTTCTGACTCAAGAAGTCTCTTTTCAGTATGCAGGAAGAGAAACACCTCCATCTTCAAAGACCAGGGGACAAAGACAGGACTGAACAAATAGAGGTTGCCGTGCCTTCTCATTTGTCATTCATTATTGGATACGTTCTCTTACACAGATATACTTCCTTAAAGCTGTCTATTCTTCATCAGCCAAAGCATAAAATCCTGCGGCTTTCCCTACTTGCTGGTGCCTAATTTCCTGGTGAAAAGTCTCATATCACATAAAACTCAAAATACACAGAATTGTATCTTTTTTTATGTTTTGTTAAATGTCCTCAGTCATGAGGAACAAGTTGTTTAATCAATTTTGTTTTGTTTCTTCTTAACATGGCCCGTGTGTATTCTGGCAGTTGCTCACCCATGCTATGATAGATGTGAGAGAAACCTTTGTATAAAGACTTGTATGAAGAGAGCCTGATCAAGAATTTTCCCATTATTTCTGGTTTTATAGGTCAAAGGCAAGGACTTTAAGAAGGTTATTGTTACAAGTCTTAAATTTTAAATAAAAACACTTTAAACTACATTCTGTATGAGGGCATGTACAGTGAGAGAGTAGGGCTGCTTTAGGAAGAGACAATAATAAGCAAGGAGTTTTATAAAGCTAAAAATTTCTATTTTTGAGCATGAGTGCATCTAAGCAGGTTTCAGTGTGATATACAAAACTGTTCGCTTCTAATGGAAGATGTGATTTTACTAAAACGAGTTTAATATTTAAACGTAGAATGAATGAGTTTTGCAGGGAAAATAGAGCTGTGGTAGAGGTCGGATTCAGTATGGAATACTCCTCGTGATAAGAAAACTGTAGCCAGACAAGTTATCACCCTGACCTTAACAACATAATCCATGGCTTGAGCATGCTTGTCAGGAGGAGGAATCAGAGGTGATGCCTTGCACTAGTTGAAAGACTCTTAGCATGTATAATACTTGCTTCAGCAGTGGTCGCCTGCAGTGTGGCTTTGAGCATTTAACACATGAATTGTAGAAACATTCATGTGAGGTCTGTGAGGTACAGACAGCATTATTGCAGAAGAAGAAAGTGTCCTTGACAAGCTGATCAGACGTTTCAGGCACCTCTCAACTTTTCTTGAAACATCTTCCACAGTGCTATAACCAAAACAGAGGCTGGTGGTTTTTTTTTTTTTTTTTTCTTTCTTTTTAAATAAATTTATTCATTTTAATGTGTAGTAAGCATGTTGTATGTGCGTACTATGTGTGTGTGGTGTGTGTCTGTGTTTGTACCATTTTATTCCGCCAGGTCAAATATCCAAAAGTAAGCAAAATAAATGTATCATTAGAGCACAACTGTACAATTTAAATACTCCTATGAAGGCTATGTATAGAGTTTCCTCAACATTAATGAATGCTCACTCTGTTACAGAGAATCTGGGCTTATTTCCCTCACCCATCTCTGACTTTATAGCAGATGTTACTACAGTTATGTAGGATCCAATGCCCTCTTTTGGCTTCAGTGTACACCAAGTTCACATATGCCACACATACATGCGTTCGTGCAAACACATAAATAGATATATAAATGTTTCAAATAAAAAGTATTTCTATGTGCTACTACGGCCAGATAAAAGGTGAGTTTTTTTTTCCCAAATTCAAATCACTGATCTATAGGTGAAGAATGTACTTCTTTACAAGTTACTATGCATTTGAAAAGAGAAATTATTCATTCAGAAAGGAAAAAGTCCAACTAGGATGAACATTAGTTGTCTGAGGCTATGTCGGTAGAGCTAAAGGTTTTCTTTCAAGTAGAAGATAATCACTTACATTGATAGTATTAGTGGTACATTTTCTTCAAAGCTGTTAAAATATTAAAATGAAATTTATTTTGGAAAATGCAAATATTGCATGCATTATTTATAGACTTTATAACTACTGTAAGATTCTATGGTAGCAAAGCTACTAAAAATGTTTTGATATTATTTATTTGACTATATTTAAATTAATTTTAGAATTTCTTTTCCTCTTTTAAAGCACAATTTCTTATGTTTACTCTACTTAGCAATATATATAATATATAATTATATATAAATATATATATATATATATTTTCAAGAACACATATAGCAGGAAAGGAGTTACGAAGTGAAGAAAACAGATCATTTTACGTATGATGCACAAAAATGAGATATAAGGCACTAATCCTTCTCAAGTCCTGTAACTGCAAACATGACCTCTATGTTCCTAGAAAAAAATATGTATTCCCTCCCTTCCTACTAGATATATTTGCCCACTAAAATATGCAGAGGTTTGTTTTGTTATTGTAATCATTAAATGCTACTTCTTAGAGAAATTTACAACAAAAACTTGGTAGATTCTGATCATATATATTTGTATTAGTGATGGGAATCTTTTAAATTAATTTCTCATTTTGTATCTAGTCCCTAGAGTAGTCTTTTCTTTTTTTTTCTCAAAAGCTATTGGAATATAATTAGCATATTTATTAACACTGATCTCCTGTTAGCTTCTTTAATAATATTATTTGGTATTATTTTTTTTTCATTCTAACACAAATCTGAAGCTTTATAAAGTCACAATTCTGTATTATCACAAAGACTAGTATAATACAAATTGGGTTTCATTTTTACAAATTTTGTATCTAAGTAATGATCAAAATTTTTCATAAAGATCACATACCTTTTGAATATATCACGTCTTTTGAGAAAGATCACGGAATGGTTTTGTGGTTATTATCTCTGATTTATTTCTTATGTTAGTTGTTGACTTTTGACTCAACAGTAGATATTATAACAAAATTAAATATGAAAATGCATATGCATGTGTAAACCACAAAAATTCTGTATTTTACACAAGGCTTATGTTGGCTAATCTGTCCTGGGATTCATGTTGTTATGTAGCTCTATGTAGCTGGGTAAGTTCTTGATCTTAATATCCTCTTGCCTCTATGCCTAAGTGCTAAAATTACAGAAGTGTATCATAGTGTCCCAGGAACTGAACTCAAGATTTTGTGCTTACCAATCAAAAAAAAAACAAAAAAACAAAAAACAAAATCCTATTAAACTACATCTTGAACTCCTTCTCCTCAAACTCTTAAAATTAAAACATAAAATCAAGTTATGTAGTCAAAATGTTTCTTTATGATAGAACTAATGTGCCGCTTATGACTTTCTTCCATTTTTTCAGAAATGCCAGAGCACTCAAGTTGAAGATACATTAGTTTAACATACAATTTTGTGTAATTCCCAATTCACTGCAAATCCTGTTTACATTTCTATCTTTGCAGAAAATATCTAGAAACACTGTATTTTAGCTAACTATGGGAATGTATTTTGATGGCTACTACTTATTATTGTATAAAACTTGAGATTGATATTTTTAAAGTAAAATGTTAACAATCCATATTGTTTCCAAGCTTCTTGGATGTTGAATCATTAAACCAACCAATCCATTCAAAAATTAATATTTTGGATTCTTAATGTGTCCTGTTCTTCCTATAGAAGAATATATTAATAGAGCATATTTACCTTAGAGGGATTATGGACTAAAGTGATATCAGACTATTAAGAAGTGGTAGATTATTGTCCTCCATTCCAAAGAGGCCTGGATTGGAAATCTTTCTACCTGCTCCCCATCTGCTTGGCCCACCTGGGTCACAGACACAGACTCAGTGGAGGTGAGCTGGGGAGGCACCCAAGCCACATTATTCTCCATCCTGAGGAGGCCTCTGTGGCAGTGGACCAGCTTTTGGCTTGAAGATATGTCTGCCTGCTCCCATCTTTCTGGCCTGCGTGGGTCACAGACACCAAGCTCAGCAAAGACAGCAAACACAGTGGAGGTGAGTTGAGAGTGGGGCCCAAGCTCCATTGTCCCCCATCCTAAAGAGGCTTGTATGGTACAGGACCAGCTTTTGGTTTGGAGATCTCTTTGACTGATCCCCACCTGCCTGGCCCATCTGGGTTGAGGACATAGGACCCAGAGGAGGTATGCTGGGCACAGGACCCAGGCTCCATTGTCTCCCATCTAAAGGAGACGTGTTTGGCTCTGGAGCAGCTTTCGGCTTGGAGATCTTTTTGCCTGCTCTCCATCTGCCTGGACCACCTAAGT
The DNA here is from genome assembly GCF_030254825.1 of Meriones unguiculatus. Lineage (NCBI taxonomy): Eukaryota > Metazoa > Chordata > Mammalia > Rodentia > Muridae > Meriones > Meriones unguiculatus. The sequence continues at coordinate 20,236,078 of NC_083362.1, read as the reverse complement.
CATAAATAGTGAACCTAACAGAGACAACAAACACTATGAAGATGAGCTGGATAACTAACCCAAACCCCATTTTCCCCCATACTGAGGTGCTGGATCAGCTTTCAGATGGGAGAACCTTCTGCCTGCTCCCCATCTGCCTGGCACACCTGGGACTCTGACAGTGAACCCAGCGAAGGGAGCACCAGCGAAGGTGAACAGCAGAGCCAACCAGATGGCTAGAGACCGGCGATAGAACACAAGCAACAAAGCTCAGGGACACGGGACAGCATTGGAAGCCAGTGGTCCTACCACAGCAAGCCCTGGAGGTATTATTACACCCAAAGCACAAGAAAAAGATTTTGAATCTAAGGTTAGGAAAATGGTAGAGGCCTTCAAAGTAGCACAGGAAAATAAACCAAACAGATGAAAGAATTGAACAAATCCCTTAAAGAAATACAGGAAACTATAGGAGAAGGAAATGAATAAAACTGTTCAATACCTAAAAATGGAACTAGAAGCAATAAACAAAACATAATCTGGGGTAATCCTGGAGATGGAAAACCTAGGAAGGAGGACAGGAACTATAGACACAAGCATTACCAACAGAATACAAGAGCTGGAAAAGAGAATCTCATGGGTGAAAGATACAATTGAAGAAATTGACACAACAGTTACAGAAAATGTTAAATCTAAAAAGCTCTTGATTCATATATTCCAGAAATCTGGGCACTACAAAAAGACCAAACCTATGAATAATATGAAGAGAAGGAGAAGATTCCCAGATTCAAGGCCCAGAAAATATTTTCATCAAAATCATGGAAGAAAACTTCCCCAACCATAAGAAAGAAAGGCCTATAAACATACAAGAAATTTACAGAACACCAAATAGATTGGACCAGTAAAGAAAATCACCCTGCCAAATAATAATTAAGACACTAAGCATATAGAACCAAGGGAGAATACTAAAAGCTGCATGGGAAACAGATAAAGTCACACGTAAAGGCAAACCTTTCAGAATTACACCTGACTTCTCATCAGAAACTCTAAAAGCCAGAAGAGCCTGGACAGACATCTTATAGACACTAAGAGACCACAGATGTCAGCCCTGACTACTATACCCAGAAAAACTTTTAATCACCATAGAGGGAGAAAACAAGATGTTCCATGACAAAAACAATTTAAATAGTACCTATCCACAAATCCAGCCCTACAGAAGATGCTAGAAAAAAACTTCCAACCCAAAGAGGCTAACTACACCCAGGAAAACTCAGATAATAAACAACCCCACATCAGTAAAACCAAAAGAAGGGAATCACACACACACACACACACACCCTCTACCACCACCAACATCCAAATAACAGGAAGTAACAATAACTGGTCATTAATATCTCTCAACAATAATGGCATCAACTCCCCAATAAAAAGACACAGGTTAACAGAATGGATATGAAAACAGGACCCATCTTTCTGCTGCATACAAGAAACACACCTCAGATATTTTGGTCCATCATGGGTCCCCTCTCAGGAAAGCTGGGATTCTGGAAACCAGGTGGTCAACATGCCAGAGTATCTCTTTCAGGTCTGACAATTGATCTGAGCTTCCTCCAGATAGCTTGGGTGAAGTGGGAGAATCTCAGTGATTCTATTGCTTTTATGTCTAGAGAGGGCAAAATGTAGTTCATCTGGTCAATGTCAGATACTGAGAGGGGCTTCAGAAATCTTCCATTTCCAATCTTAAGTGACATTCTTACAGGATGGGATCTTGCCTGTCTCTTTGTAACATTCTGAGTTTTTACGAGTTTCCTTCCAAGATGGGATTTTCTTCTCAGTTGTAACACAGCACCAATATATACAAGTCTATAGAATTATTAACAACTTCTGAAAGCAACAAAAATAAGATACACAAATGCAAACATGAAGGGTAAATGTAACAAGAAACCCTTGCTGAGATATTAAACAGAAAACGACTTTCCCAGAGCAGCGAATATGGTGAACAGATAGGCATGTTAGTTACTGTGTCAGCAGCACCATATGTGGAACAGTCTTTCACTGTTCCAACTGCACCATATGTGGTAGTTTAAATAAGAATGGCTCTCATAGGCTCATCAACAGAACAGTGACTACGACATCAGAGTTAAATAAGATAAAAATAGGACACTGTGTACTTGGTGAATTAAGCATATCCATGTTATCTTCATAAATCATCATAAGTTTAAATTTCTCCTATATAGAAAATCTTTCAGAATCCTCATAATTTTGTTTCATTGATTACAACTACATGATTTAAAGGAAGAAGTATACCTACACAGGAGGAATCTTTTTTGAAAAAAACTCACATGGAAAAAGACTTATGAAAAAAATTATGAAATATTTCCTGAAACTTGACAATGAGAACACAAATATCTCAATTTAAAAAGGAAAAAAAAATCTCTAACAAATGTTTTTTATTAAATGCAATATGTGGATGTCAGATAAGCACATGAAAAGTTGTTTGGTATCATTGACTACTAGGAACATGCAAAACAAAGCTTCAACAGCACACCTTTCAGGATGATTAAATGTAACAATCCTTACATTGCAAAGGATTGAAAGGTTGCAAAACATTAAGAATCCCTATAATTTGCTGGAGGGGAAGCAAGATAGAATGAGAAATAAATCAAGTTCCCACTCTAGAAAATCATTTGTCAGTTTCTTCTGAAGTTCAATCCACATTTATTTAAAATATTGCTCAGAATTCCACTGCTGGATATTACGCTGATACTCACACTAAATCTGTACATATATTCTTATAGCACTTTCACTATCAATCATGAGAACTTGGAAATGGACATGTCTTTCAATGGGATAGATAAAAAATCGTTACATTGCCTCCTATAAAATATTACAAAATATAATACAGCAATGATTCATGCAAAAACAGGTGAATCTGAAAGCCTTTGTTCTTAATAAAAAGAGGTAAGACTCAAAAGTTCTTGTGGTAATTCCAATTTGGTAATATTTTCAAGCAGATAAAATCACAGCCCTGAAGAAGACATTGATAGTTAGTAGAGTGGGAGCTAGACTGATGCTTAAACAATTGCAGAAATTAATTATTTGTATTTTGATGAAGCCATTGTCTGAGAAATGATTTTAGTTACAATACAGTGATAAATAAATGTTTTTGAAGAAAAGAGGAGTGAGATCGAAATAAACATGGAAATTTAATGAAAATATGAGAGTTCAGAAAAACTCAAAGAAAACCAGCACATTAGTAATGTGGATAGAAATGATAAAAAAGAGTTAATGGGGTTAAAATGTTAAAAGCAGACAGTTCCCGAAGAGTCTGTGAGCATGGAATAGGATGTGAAGTTGTTGGTAAGTAAAGTTATTTTCTGAAAGGTTAACAAACTAGGATGACAATATATCTCACTCCTGTAAGACATTACTTAAAGCAGAAATGCCCATTGGGCTTAATTTATAAGGAATTGAAGTGCTGCCAAGCAGGTTTATACCACTTTATACGAGAGGAACTAGATATGGTTTTATTACCAAACACTGTTACAGTGGAAACCGTACTCAGACCTAAAAATTAACCACCAATTTTACATATGCCATACATAATTATGATCATAAATATGACAGTATGAATACATAAAATGTACAAATAAAAATGCATATGTAATGTAAAATTTCAGAAACCATGAAATCCAATAGCTGGAAAAAAATGACACGGTCATGTTTCTCAAACCCGTTTGTTATTTCTCAAGGCTGTAGCATGAGATAATTTAGGGCATAGAGATGGATATTAAAATTTTAATACCTGTTAGTTTCTTTAATATATAATAGAAAAAATAAGCTACTACTAGCACATCAATGCCTGGATTTCATGAATATATATGTTTAATTTAAATGAATCTTTTGCTTATAAGTACAATTAAAATTAATATTTTTAAAAATATTGTCAGTGTGTAAAAAAGTGATATTGTGCATGTAGATGGATGTTGAGCTGTCTTTGTTTCTAAAATAACCCCAAATGTGTATCAAGCTTTGAGTAGAAGGCATTTCCTGAAGATTGGTATCTCTATGAAGAGCTCTTCGTACTCTGATTCTTCTCTACAGAGTTAGCCTTTTTCATCCAAAGTCCAAGTGTGCTTGCCAATTATTTCTACCATTGGTTAAATGTTCTTCAGGCACTGTAGTGAGCTGTATATTTCCCTGAAGTCAATATGAGTGGAAGGATGGATGGGTGACAGTGATCTTGTTCCTGCTACTAGAGATCACAGTGCATCACCATACTCATTCTTGCCTAACAGAGAAAAGAATGTCAGATTAGACTCATCTTTCCAATTTAAAAAGCAGGAGATAAGGGCCTACCAACTCTCTGGCAATGGGTAGAAAATAAGATTCCAGGACAAACAAGACTTAAAGATTAAAAATTTCACCTTTATAATCAGAGATGTTATTTCTCAGCCAAACATACACTTATCATAGCAGTACTCTATGTTTTCCACATTGTATGTGAATTTATTCTGCTTTATTTTGTAAACCAAGTGTCTTTCTACATCTAAACACTTTCATAGGAGAATATGTTTTCTAGAAATATTTCTAGTGCCTCTGAGACTGATACTCCACCAAGGACCATGTATGGATATAATCTAGAACCCCTGCTCAGATGTAGCCAGTGGTAACTCAGTAACCACATAAGGGAAACAGACTATTTCTGACAGGAACTTAATGGCAGGCTCTTTGACTTTCCCATCCCCCAAGGGAGGAGCAGTCCTGCTAGGCCACAGAGGAGGACTTTGCAGCCAGTCCTGAAGATAACTGATAAAACAGGGTCAGATGAAAGGGGAGGAGGTCCTCTTCAATCAGTGGACTTGGAAAGGGGCAGGGAGGAGATGAGGGAGGGAGGGTGGAATTGGGAGGGAATGAGGGAGCAGGATACAGCTGGGATACAGAGTTAATAAAATATAACTAATAATAAAAATAGAAAAAAGAAAACAAAGCAAAATCTGAAAATAAAATTCCTTACAACATGATGTATTAAATTGTTTCTCATTTCTAAATAAGACACAGCTTGAACGTAGTATTCATCCAAATACTGATTTTTTAGTTTTCTTTTTTTAGAAATAATTTTTATATTAATTACAGTTCATTCATTTTGTGTCCCAGCTGTAGCCCCCTCCATCATTCCCTCCCATTTTTTCCTCCCTACCTCATCTCCTCCCATGCCCCTCTCCAAGTCCACTGATAGAGAAGTTCTTCCTCCCCTTCCATCTAATCCTAGCTTAGCAGGTCTCATCAGGACTGGCTGCATTGTCTTCCTCTGTGGTCTCGCAAGACTGTTCCGCCCTTAGGGAAGGGGTATCAAGGAACCTGCCACTGAGTTCATGTCAGAGACAGTCCCTGTTCTCCTTACTAGGGTTTCTACTTGGAAAATGAGCTGCCATGGGCTACATGTGAGCAGCATCTAGGTTATATCCATAAAGGGTCCTTAGTTAGTGTATCAGTCTCAGAAAAGACCCCTATGCCCAGATACTTTGGTTCTGTTGCTCGTCTTGTGGAGCTCCTGTCCTCTCCAGGTCTTACTATCTCCCCTTTCTTTCAAATGATTCCCTGTACTCTGCCCAAAGTTTGGTTATGAGTCTCAGCATCTGCTTTGATACACTACTGGGTAGAGTCTTTCTGAGTCCCTCTGTGGTAGATGATATGACCATATACGTGAGCTACCCTCAAAATTCAACCAGAGAACTCCTTTAGCTGATAAACACCTTCAGCAAAGTGGCTGGATACAAAATTAACTAAAAAAAAAAAAATCAGAAGTCTTCCTGTATACCCAAGATAAAAGGGCCAAGAAGTTAGGAAAACAACACCCTTCACCATAGTCATTAATAACATAAAGTACCTTGGTGTTACTCTAACTAAGCAAGTGAAAGACCTGTTCAAAAAAATAAAAATAAAAAATAAACTTGAAGTCTCTGAAGAAAGAAATAGAGGATGATATCAGAAGATGGAAAGATATCTCCTGCTCATGGATTGGTAGGATTAACATAGTGAAAATGACCATTCTGCCAAAAGCAATCTACAGATTCAATGCAATTCCCTTCAAAATACCAACAATTCTTTACAGATCTTGAAAGAACAATTCTCAACTTTGTATGGAAAAACAAAAAACTCAGAATTTCCAAAATGGTCCTGTACAACAACAGATCCTCTGGAGATATCTCCATCCCTGATCTCAAGCTGTGCTGCAGAGCAATAGTAATAGAAATACTTTTGTTGGTCCTTTCAGAAGTTTGTGCAATACATTTCTATCATATTCATCCCTACTCTTCACACAATGCCTCACCTTCTGACTCCACAGACCTTCATGTTCACTTTATTTTTATTTTTTAATGTTATTTCCTATTTGTAGTCTGGGTGTGGAATCATCCCACTGGACTAGCCTGGTCAACTATCAGACTTCACATCCTTAAAACCAAATGACTTTCCTTTCTTAGAAGGCATCGGTTCTCTATAGCTCCTCGATTAGGCATAAGGACTCATGAACCCTGTCCAACTTCACCCCAATTTCTGACAGACTCTTCCCTAGTTTATCAATAGTGAAACTATCTGTATTTTGGTCTTGTAAATAGCTGAAGTAATATTTTTAACCTGTTAAGCTTGAGTTCTTGCTTTGGTTTTCCTTCTTATTAACAAATATAGCCACAGGAAAAAGAAAGTGAGTTTTAATCATTGCATACTTCCTTGATCCATGAAGAAATAACCACCTTGTTCATCTTCACTCACTCTTCGCTATTTCTTCACTGGGATGGTGGAAGGGTCAGGAAACATCAGCTATGGGAGAGACATGAGAAGAACATGCAGAAGGTATGAGTCGTACCCCTTCACACGTATCTCCATGGCATATGTACAGCCTCAAGGATAAGAAAAGGTATGCTTGTAGTAGAAAAAGAGTTGCTTCAAAGCAAAATTTTAACACCTCACTTATACAGGTAGAAATATTTTAATAACTGGAATTCATTTAAATTTATGACCGATGCTGACCAGTTTAATTAGATGTTTGCAGTTACTAAAATGAGCATGTTAATCTTGTAGGCATCTCATTTAAAAAAAGAAAAAAAAGCACACCACAGTGAAAGTCCAAATCACAATGTAATGAAGCTCACACTGTCCTAAATGCCCGCCAATGCATGTGGGATGTCTCTACCATCCTAAGCACTTTATTGTGCTAACAATGGTTTGTATTTGTCCCTACTGTTGCTAATTACTGACTAGATTTTACCAGGGAGCAGTCAAACAGAACTATCAAGCATATTCAGTGAGTCCAGAAATCTGTATGCGTACTCATCCAGCCTGATATTGAAAACCCAGACATGTGTCAGAGGAGCAAAAAGAGCCAATATTGTGTTAAATATTGCTGATCCAATATTTAGTTTTATCAGCTTAATTTGGCTATCTGAAAGCACACTTTTCTGATAAGGATCTCCCTTCTTTCATTGTTAAAACATAATTTATGCCAAGATAAAAATGAAGGTTGTTTAAATTTTACATAAAAGTTTTCAATTGCCTTTACTCATGTTTTATAAGTATTAAGTGTACTCTTTTTGGTATTTACATATGGCGATTCTCAATTCAACGATTGAAGAGTAATGACTATTTACTTATTACTTATGAAAAACAAAATGCTAAAAAAGCAACAATGACAACAAAACCTTCGTTCATCCTAATAAAATCAAGTTTATTATGAACTACTTCTGAAGTGGGAAAACAAATAAGCATGTGCTATCTAACACTGGGTATTTCATTCAGTATTTCCTCAATAAACTTTGTGTCATCTACAGCAGTTTATTCAGGAACCTTGAACAATCCTCGGACCCTGGGGAAAGCCAGCCCACAGCTTAAATAGCCTCTGGGTAGCCAACCCCAGCGTGCTACGTGGGCAATGCAGATAGGTCCACATACACGGAAGCAAGCCAGATCCTCAGCCTTAGCCAAATGTGGAATTGTTCGTGACAGAGAGCACTCACCATCGTGAAGGTGGAAGGCGGAAACCAGCTCCATCTTTAAGGCACAGCATTCCGCAGCTCTCTACAGTTCCCCCTTTTTGTTTTAGACGCATCAGGCAAGAGTAGAGGTCTGATCTCTGATATTAGAAATAAATTGGGACTTTGTACCGATGTTCATTTAGGTGTCATCCACCCAAAGAGCATCAGACCCGTCTGATACCTTTTTATCAGAGGCGGGACCTGGCAGCCTCCGTCTTTTAATATTCCTCTACTCAATAGGAAACAACCTCCTCTTCAACTTCAGTTACACTCTTTGAACAGTGCAGAGTTGAAACTTGAGTTGAAGCTTTCTATAAGACACATACCAGTCTATTCTTAAAAATAGTTTCATTAATTCTTATCAACATCATTCAATGATTTTCATCAGAGTAGTGAGTGAACTCCTCCCGGTATCCCCACCCCTGCCTACCTTCCCCCCTCTACCCACTCAATTGCCCTGCCTTCTTCTTCTTCTTTCTTCTTCCTTTTTGTTCTTCTTCTTTTTCTTCTTCCTCTTTCTTTTCTTCCATCAAGTTCAGCTGGTAGTGTTCTGCTACTCAGGAAATGGACCTGCCATAGAGTTTGGTTCGTCTCCCTGAAATAACATCATTAAATAAAACAGATTATTTCCTCTCTCAGCAGATATCAAGAGTCAACAGTTCCTTGGCTATTTTATTTCTTAAGTTTGGAGAAAATTAGTTGAACATACTATTTCAAGAAATTGTGTGTATATGTATATGTGTATGTTTCTGTGTGTCATATTAAGATGAACTTAATCTTTCTAAACATCCCTTCTGTGAACACACACACACACACACACACACACAAAAATTAAAAGCAAACTATTCTCTAAGCAGAGGTAAAAGCTCTGTGAAGACAGTTAGCATCTTCAGGACTCACTGTGTGGAAAACATGCTTCTTTCTCATCTCATTTTCGTCCAGTGATGCTGCCTCCTGAAACATCAACATAGCATTAATCACACTGTGGAGCACAGATTCGAAGGGAAGGAAAGTCTGCTAGTCCTCTCCTGTGAATTCACATAAAGGATGTTACTCTCATCCGAGTAATTCCGAAGGTGACAAATATTACAGATGCTGAATTTATGGGAGTGCTTGCTCCCTGTTTATTAACTCATCCATCTTGTGAGAAATAAAAGGCCCAAACAGTGAGACAAGTGGGCTTTTCTTATCCTGTCAGCTCAATGATGTTTTAAAGTAATCAATATCTATAATTACTGAATTCTGCCAAGGCTCTTTAACCCTTCGCAGCCTCACTGTTGTGTGCTCACTTCCTATGGCAACAGTAAGTTCAAAGTTAATTACAATCATTTAACTATAACTGTGAAAATTTTATCTGATTAAGCTCATATTAATTTATGATCATCACATGCCATCTCTCTGGCTGTGGCTTTGAATATAAGAAATTTATGAGGTGAGATATGATAACAAGTAGAGGTCTTTGTGGTTTGTTAGATGTGTGGTTATCATGTGCAGCATAGCGGAGACTTATTAACAGTCCAGTGTCATCAGATTCTAGGCCGAGTAGACTTCCAACAAGATATCTAATGGGCTGAAGTCCATCTTAGAAGAGAGGAGGCAAGTGATATTGTGAAAAGTAATCCAGCACACGTAAAATAAATAATATCTCATGGTCTAAGAGCATTCATCTCTGAATTAGTAAATTGACATTTGAAAAACCATGCAGTGCAGAAAGTCCTACTAAAAGAATTAAAATTAGAGCAACATTAGCAACTCAATAATCATAAAGACGTGAATATTTTCAACCTTCTCAGCCACAGAGGAAAAGTGTCTCTAAGTGTGACTCTTTAAAGGTTATGAGAATGTCATGAATCCTATTCTTCTGAGATTGGAAGGGAGCAAGGATGTACATACTTCCTAATTCTTTTCAACATTCCGCTGTTACCTCTTCACATAAGTCAAGATAAAGATCTAAAAGATGAAAAACAAGAGTAACCTTGTCCCCATCAACCTGAGAGTGCAAGAGAAAACTAAAGTACATCTATGGTAAGAGCAATAAAATGTGTCTGTTATTAGAATAATATGTTAATTTAAAGAAATTTTCAAAATGTAATGTCTATGTTTGACATACAAAACTACAATTATTTAAACTGTTATTTAACAGTTAGAAACAATTATTTAACAATTAGAAAACATAAACCCACACACTTATGGTCACCTGATCTTTCACAAAGACTCCAAAACCATACAATAGAAAAAAGATAGCATCTTCAACAAATGGTGCTGGTCCAACTGGATGTCTACATGTAGAAAAATGAAAATAGATCCATACTTATCACCCTGCACAAAACTGAAGTCCAAGTGGATCAAAGACCTCAACATAAAACCAGTCACATTAAATCGGCTAGAAAAAAAAAATTTGGGAATACCCTAGAACTCATTGATACAGGAGAAAACTTCCTGAACAGAACACCAACAGCACAGGCTCTAAGACCAACAATCAATAAATGGGACCTCATGAAACTGAAAAGCTTCTGTAAAGCAAAGGACACTGTCATCAAAACAAAGCGACTGCCTAAAGATTGGGAAAGAATCTTCACCAACCCTTTATCTGACAGAGGACTCATATCCAGTATATATAAAGAACTAAAGAAGCTGAAAAGCAGCAAACCAAGTAATCCACTTAAAAAATGGGGAACAGAGCTAAACAGAGAATTCTCTGTAGAGGAATACCGAATGGCAGAGAAGCACTTAAAGAAATGCTCAACCTCATTAGCCATTAGAGAAATGCAAATCAAAACAACCCTGAGATTTCACCTTACACCCATCAGAATAGCCAAGATCAAAAACTCAAGTGACAACACATGCTGGAGAGGTTGTGGAGAAAGGGGAACCCTTCTCTACTGCTGGTGGGAATGTAAACTTGCATAACCACTCTGGAAATCAATCTGGTGCTTTCTCAGACAACTAGGAATAGTGCTTCCCCAAGATCCAGCCATACCACTCCTAGGCATATATCCAAAAGAGGCTCAAGTCCACAAAAAGGACATTTGCTCAACCATGTTTGTAGCAGCTTTATTTGTAATAGCCAGAAGCCGGAAACAGCCCAGATGCCCCTCAACTGAAGAATGGATGCAGAAATTGTGGTACATCTATACAATGGAATATTACTCAGCAATGAAAAATAAGGAAATCAAGAAATTTGCAGGTAAATGGTGGGACCTGGAAAGGATCATCCTGAGTGAGTTTTCCCAGAAGCAAAAAGATACACACGGTATATACTCACTCATATAGACATACAACATAGGACAAACCCACTAAAAATCTGTGCATCTAAAGAAACTAACCAAGAGAAAGGACCCTAACTAAAACAGTCAATCCCCATCCTGAAAGGAAAAGAGGATGGACATCAGAAGAAGAAGAAAACAGGAAACAACCTAGGAATCTTCTACAGAGGGCTTCTGAAAGCCAGAAGAAGAAAATAGGAAACAAGAACCTGCCTCAGAGGGCCTCTGAAAGCCTCTGCCCTGCAGACTATCAAAGCTGATGCTGAGCCTGATGGCCAACTCTTGGGCAGAGTGAATGCAATTTTATGTAAGAAGTGGGAAATAGTAAGAGCTGGAGAGGACAGGGTCTCCACAAGGAGAACAACAGAACAAGAAAATTTGAACACAGGGAACTTCCCAGAGACTCATACTCCAACCAAGGACTATTCATGGAGATAACCTAGAACCCCTGCACAGATGTAGCCCATGGCAGTTCAGTGTCCAAATGGGTTACATAGTAATGGGAAGAGGGACTGCCTCTGACATAATCTGATTGGCCTGCTCTTTGACCACCTCCCCCTGAGGGGGGAGCAGCCTTACCAGGCCACAGTAGAGGAAAATGCAGCCACTTTTGATGAGAACTGATAGACTAAGATCAGAAAGGAGAGGAGAACCTCCCCTATCAGTGGACTTGGGGAGTGGCATGCATGCAGAAACGGGAGGGAGGGTGGGATCAGGAGGGGAGGAGGGAGGGGCTTATGGGGGGATACAAAATGAATAAAGTGTAATTAATAAAAAATTAAAAAAAAGAAAACAAAGTGAAAATTCCATGTGACATCAAAAATGAGTAAACCTAAGAAAACTGGGAATTGTTCATTCAAGGTCCATAACGACTTGTACTGGTATTTTGATGGGAATTGCATTAAATCTGTAGATTGCATTTGGCAGGATAGGCATTTTTATCATGTTAATCCTACTGATCCATGAGCATGGGAAATCTTTCCATCTTTTGATATCTTCTTCATGTCTTTCTTCAGAGGCCTGAAGTTTTATTCATACAGGTCTTTCACTTACTTGGTTAGAGTCACATCAAGGTACTTTATGTTATTTGTGGCTATTGTGAAGGGTGTTTTTCCTTAATTTCTTTCTCATCCCATTTGTCTTTTGTACACAAGAAGCCTTCAGATGTTTTTTCAGTTAATTTTGTATCCAGCCACTTTGTTGAAGGTGTTTATCAGCTGAAGGAGTTCTCTGGTAGATTTTTTTGGGTCACTTACATATAGTACCATATGGCAGAGAAACACTTAAAGAAATGCTCAATGTGCTTAGTCATCTGGAAAGTACAAATCAAAATGACCATGAGATTCCACCTTACACCCATCAGAATAACTAAGATAAAAAACTCAAGGGACAACACATGCTGGAAAGGTTGTAGAGAAAGATACACATGGTTTACACTCACTTATTAGCCACAGGCGTCCTCTGAAATATTCTACCCATCAGGGTTTGGAAGGAGATGTTGAGACTCATAGCCAAATTTGGGCAGAGTGCAGGGAACCTTATATAAGAAGAGGGAGATGGAAAGCCCTGGAGGGGACAGGAACTCCATGAGGAAACAAACAGAGCCAAAAACCCTGGGCCTAGGGTAGCCTGCAGAGACAGATGCTCCAACCAAGGACCATGCATAGAGAACACCTAGACCCTCTGCTCAGATGAAGCCCATAGGCTGCTCAGTTTCCGGGGGTGGGTTCCCTAGTAAGGACAAGGGACTTTAATCTTCTCAGTAGTACCAGTAATCAAGGTGTTCTTATTAAAACCACCCGAAAGGGAGATGGAAGTAGGGTTAAATAGCATGTATAATGGCAACAGCAACAACAAATCACAAGTTCAGAGAAACTTCATTCTTATTACACCTATTAAAAACATTTACCCTTTACACTAAGCATCACAGTGAAATTATTACCTAGAAATAAGAATGTTATTTTAAACTTCCAAAGATTTTATTCACTAATTATTATTGAAAGTATTGTTCAAGGTAGAGTCTCTTTTGCAGACATGCAGAACTTAACACCTATGTAGCTATATCTCCAACAGAGCAAGTTCATTACCTAAAAACTAGAAAATGTTTTCAATTATTTCATGGATATGTACAAATATAAGAATCACATTGTCAGAATGAATCCAGGACAGCCAAGGCTACATGTAGGAATCCTGTCTTGAAAAACAAAAACAAACAACAAAACAAAACAAAATTACCTCTTTGGAGGATGGCAATACTTTATATTTTTAAGGTCAGAAAACGCCTAACTAACAACATTAACAAAGACATATGTGAGAAACTACAAATCCTGAACAATATTTTTAAAAACAAGACATGGACTTGATGGCTTATGACCATACAGATTTAGGTTCTTGTTCCTTGGAGATAAAAAAATACAAAAAGGATCTTACAGGGCAGAGAGCAAGGAACAGATGTGAGAAATTTCTCTTCTTCAGAAGCCAGGAAGGAACATGTTCTTCAATTCGGTCAGTTTGAGAACGTTCCTGAGACCCGAAGATCTTTGTGTTGGGACTGCTACCACTGCTCACATTTATTCTTGTTCTGTCAAGCCTTGATCATATATAATACACTTAATGTTTTCTTTGAAATTGTTAAAAATAATCTCCCTATATTGTTATTTGAAAAATCCATATGGCTTTTTGTGGTAGATAAAATGCTGAAGATACAAGCATACTCTCCTTCAAAATGAGAAGTCAAAAAATGATATTTTGAACTAGAAAATAATAGAATTGAAAGCCTAATAGAAACATGAATTATTAGACCCCCTACACATTGTAGCAGGTGTGCAAATCGTGTGGGTCCCCTAACAATGGGAGTAGGGGCTGTCTCTGACTTTGTTGCTTGCCTTTAGATGCCTTTCCACTAGCTGGGCTGTTATGTATGGCTTCAGAAGTAGAGGGTATGCTTAGTCCTGCTGTGTCTTGAGGTGTCAGAGTGGGATAGTACCCCTTCGGAGTCTCACATTCTCTGAGAAAGAAAAGGGGGGAAAGGGTAATAGGAGGGAGTGGGCTGGGATCTGGCTATAAAGTGATTAAATAAATAAATAAATGGGAAAATCATTCCATTATGGTTGATGGAGAGATTGTTCAGCAGTTAAGAGCACAGGCTGCTCTTCCAGAGGAACAGGAGTCAATTTCTAGCAAGCACATGGCAGCTCAAAACTATCTGCAACTGCAGATTATCTGGCACCCTCACACATGCAGGCAAAACGCCAACGCAAATGAAAATTAATGTCATTTAAAAAGTAAAAAAAAAGTAGCTATTTTTTTATTTTTTATTTTTAGTAGATAAATTACTATTCATATATAATTTCATCCTATAGATAAATAAATTTTCTGACATAAATAAAACCAACATAAAAAATGAGAATTTCAGAGCTAACATATATAAAAATAAAAACATTAAATTTAACAGAAAAGGCAGCAAAGTAGATTTTACAGAAGTTATCTCCAGTCAATGCAAAGACAGAAAATACTAAGCCTCACAAAATAGAGGAAAACAATTGAGTTAAAATTGGACAAACACTCAAGAAACAAAAACAAGAAGACTGATGACTGTATAAAACAGTTTCAGTGAGAGAGTTGTAAAATGTGGAATGGTAGTATTAAAAAAACAGAAGGACTGGGGTACTTCTAGTTTGGTAAAAGATTTAAAAAGATGAAACATAGTTAACAGACACATATGAAAACCAAAATTTGAAAAAGTATCACTCCAATAATCACATATACGAAATAACAATCAGAACGACAATGAAACGCTCTCTGAACGTATGCGTATCAAAGAAGTGAATTTTCCAGCAGTGAAACAAATAGCTGTCAAAAGCAAGTTTTAAAAGAAAAATTATATGTGAGAAAACTAGACTTCAAATATTACAGTAACATAAAAGTGGCCTTTCAGGACAGAGTGTGTACCTCTTTCTGGGCCCTTTTGACTTTAAAGGTTTCTGTCCAGTCATCCTGTGTTATTCTAATAGGTCTGCCTTTGTGGGAAACTTGACCTTTGTCTCTTGCAGATTCAGTACCCTTTCTTTATTCTGTGTTTTTGAAGTTTTGCTTTGGTATGTCACGGAGTATTTCTTTGTAATTGGTGCACAGCAGTTTCCTTAAAATAAAATCTCCCATCTTGGAGGTAAGCTCCTTAAATCACAAGATGTTAGAAAGGACAACAGAATGTTATAAGGGGTGGTGAAACATTCCCTCTTACAGGGACAACCTTCAAGGTCAGGAAATTAACATTCACATTCGGAAACTCGAGAGTCCCTGAGAGGGATCAGATAACAGTAAGCCCCTTCCTCCATAGCATATAAAGTTTTGTTTACTGGAAGAAGCGGAGATCAGCCAAGTACTCAGAACTTTGCTCAGAACACCTGAGCTTCTTGAAAGAGTAGGTCTCCAGCCTGTTGAGAGACTGTGAGTTAGGCAGTGCCCTTCAGGTTTCCCGCTTTTCTGAGGTGGCACCATGCTGAGACAGGCCTTCAAGTAATGTAGTCTGTGAGGCATTCATGTTCCTATAAGTGATCTCTCACTCATATTTCCGTAACACTAATAACATTTTTTCATCACCAAATTGGACTGTGATAGTATCAGTACATTGATCTGTTGTTAGTTATTGGAATGAGTAGACATCTTTTTTTCTTTCTCATATCTCGCTAGAAATTGTGCTACATAACACATTGTACTCTTTGGTATGCTGTACCTAAATGGGCATCACTTTTTCTAGGTTTGGGAAATTTTCTTCTAGTCTGTTATTGAAGATATTCTCTATGCTTCCTCTAAAGCATTCACACCCTTTTCCTGAAGGCCATGGTTTAGAGCTTAGTTATTTCCATGGTATCCCCCAGTTCTCCATGTTCTTTAAAATTCTCATTAACCTTTTGTTGAGTGGTCTAATTCCTTTGTGTCTCTCATACCTGGATCACTGATTCCAACGTTATTTATTCTGATTGTGAGAACTTCCACTGAATTTTCTTTTATGTACTTATGTTTTGGGGAGTTAATTGAAACATATTTATCACATTTGTCCTATTCTTTTCTCAATCCTTTCCCATGCTCGGTTCCTGCTCCCTATGAAACTAATGGCCCCTTTCAAAAAATTATTGTTTATATATATACAAATTAGTATATAAATAAAATATTCTATATTACATGTCATTATATATACAAAACCTGAAACAAAGCAAACATGCACACACAGATATAACATACATATATATGTAACAATAGTGAATGAAACAGAGACCATGAATTTTAAAGATCATGATGATACATTAGGTTTGGTTGTGGTAAGGGTGATGGAGACGCATTGTAAATATAATTATATATAACCCTAATATAAAATTATATCATATACTTACAATATCAAAAATTAAAATTTTATGTATAATAGATACAACACACACATTAGGACAATCATATTCCAGAATAAAAACAGCATGCATTGTGAATATTTTGGCTGAGAATGTGTCACATCATGAACTATCACTGTAGGAGGTAGGAAACAAACTTAAAATATTATTTGCTCGTTTTTAAAGTAAGCCCATTTTTACTATGTTATCCATACCAGTGTTCAAATTTTACCCAACTGAATAGAAAATTCTTATACTTGCATGATAATGAGAGGTTTGTTTTGTAAATAAAGAACCTTGAGAAAATGGATACATGTTCTTTTTGGAGGTTTATTTTATGTATGCAGTGTTTTGTTTGTTTGCAATGACTTCAGAGGCCAGAAAAGGGCATCAGATCCTCTGGAAAAGGATTATCTATAGCACCATTATAAGGATGCTAGGAATCAAACAGCAGTCCCCTGGAAGAGCACCTAGCACTCTTAGCTGCTTAATAACTTCTCAAACTACATATAGGCATATTTTCAACGAGTAATTATATAAATTGCAGTATATGCATGTACTGAGATGTTTTTCATTGTCCCAAAGAAATATCTATTCATCCATGAAAAGACAAGCAAATTCTTAAAATTTATTACTAAGTAATCAATCAGAAAACATTGCATATTATATGATAGCAACAATATGATGCTCAGGGAAAGTCAAATCCATGGAAACATTTGAAAATCAAAAGATTAGAGGGAATGTTAGAGAAGGAAGTGAACACATAGGTTGTAGGTGGTTTTAGAACAGTACAAAATTCAGGAAATTCCAGAGAAACTTCAGTAACAGAAGGGAGAATCAGAGTATAATGTTGGGTAGATAGGTGTACAGATAGATATACACATACATAGATACAGAGAGTTATGAGGACTTTAATATAGTGAGGGAAGCAAGTAGTCCTACTCTTAAATATGTACAAATTTTATTAAAAAAATAAACAACTCCAAAGTCATTAGGAGCTCACTGGCTATAAATTCAAAATGAGATATAACTCAAAACACATTTGAATTGTTCATTTGGGTCAGCACTGTTACTATATCTCAAAGATCAGAAGAGTATTGATTTCCCAGTGGAAAGTGTCCAACTTATATTTATTTATTTATTTTTACTATTACAGTTTATTCACTTCGTATCCCAGCTGTAGACCACTCCCTCATTCCCTCCCAATTCCACCTTCCCTCCCATCTAATTTGCATAAGATCAGAAGTACATTCCCAGTTTTTAATTTTTAAAATGTATTTATTTTGCTTATATGAGTGTTTTGTTCTTATGTATGTCAGTGTACCATGTGTGTTCAGGGTGCCTGCAGAGAGCAGAAAGGGATGTTAGATCCTCTGGAACTGGATTTATAGATGGTTGTGAAATGTTCCTTTAAATACAAAGAAATATTTTAAACAACAACAACAAAAGAGAAATTAAAAAATGAGGTGATGTATTAGTGTCTTGGCAATGACATTTATAATCAGGCACTACCATACTACTCTAGATCATATATTAGTGTATTATTATAATTAAAGAAGGTATGGAGAACTATAACCGCTCTTGGTAGCATGGTATGATGATATGCCATTTTGCATATCATTATCAATGTTCTGTAGTATATTAAAAATATAGTTAGCATATAATCTAGCAACACCACTCCTAGCTGTACTCCCAATAAAATTGAAAGCACATGTCTAGGCAAGAGCTTGTATGTGGCATTATTCCTAATAGCCAAAAAAGAGAAACATATGCTCAGTCACCTTAAAGGAGTAAATAAAATACAACATACTTAACTGAGTATCATTTTAGCATAAAAGCAAATGAATTACCATGACCTTCTGTAACTTAGATGAACCTTGAAAACACCATGAAAAAATGAAAGAGCTACTAAGAATTATCAATGTGTTGCACATTTCACCTTATATACCATTTCCAGATTAAAAATATCCATAGACACAAAAAAGTGTTTACACACTTGATTCATGATCAATTTAAGGGTGTGAGAATGAAATGGCCAGTGACTGTTTAGTATGTATACTATTCCTTTTGACATGGTGAAGATATGCACTAAAATATACACAATGATTGTGAATCTATAATTAATAAACAGGATCTATCTTTCTCTAAGAAACATGTATCAACACTAAACATTAAATATAGATGAATTCCAAACAAATGGTTATGTGTATATTGTGGTTTGACTAACAATGGCCTGGATAGCCCATAGTCTCATATATTTGAATACTTCTTCATCAGGGAGTGGCATTACTTGAGAGGGATTACGAGTGGCCTTGTTGGAGTAGGTATGACCTTTGAAGAGGAAATGTATCTTTGAAGATGAGTTTTGGGGTCAAAAGCCCAATTCAGTACTAGTGTCTCCCTCTTCCTGCTTCCCACAGATCTGGATATAGAACTCTCAGCTACTTTCCAAGCACCATGTCGGCCTGCATGCTGCCAAGTTCCCAGCTATGAATGACTAAGCCTCTGACGCTGTAGGAAAGTCCTGTTTCCTTGAAAGAGTTGTCGTGGTCATAGGATCTCTTCACAGCAGCAGAACACTGATTAGGATTTTATACCCCAAAAATTTTGTTCTAGCATCCAAGCAAATCAATTTCAATCCAAAATTTGTCAGAAAAGATTACAGTCACTTTATAATACTCAATTCATCTAGAAGACATTGCATAATTGCAAATTCTATACATATACTAATGAAATACTCGTGGCCTCAAATACATAAAACAAACAAACAGTAATCAATGTAAAGCTTCTCTGACTTCACCATAATAAGAGTGGATGATTTTGATATACTCCACTGTCAGCAGTAAACAGGTCATTATTATAAAACCTCGCAAAGAATGAACGAATTAAATGACAACTTTCCTATACACAAATAGCAAACATGCAAAGAACGAAATCAGTAAAAAAGTATCAATAAAATTGCATCAAAAATTCCCTGAGAGTTAAAGGTTTGCATAATGAAACATTTAAAAATCTAAAGAAATTATAAAAATCCAATACAACCTGAAAAGATCTCTATATCAATAGGTGGATAGAAGTATTTTTCAAAAAAGTAAAAAACTTCAAAAAATTATCTATATCGTGAATGTCATTTCCATCAAAACAAAATACAATGAAAGAAGGTGGCTCAGCATTCATACAGGTTCAATTTCAAGTACTTATAGGCAAATGCAATTCAGGCCGTTTGATGTCCTCCAATGGTCCCCATGAACACCAGACACATGCACACATACACACACACACACACACACACACACACACAGACACACACAATGAGAGAAAGAATTCATGCACATAAAATCATAAATAAATAAATCTTAAAAAAGAAAATGTAAGTAAAAACTCTGTTTCATGTGGTCATCAGGGCAAAAATCCTGAGTCAATTGGCCATAACACGTGCTGTCTTGGTACTGTATCCTCTTGGACTTGGAAATATGAATTCCAATTTTGTAAAACACAGCTGCCCACCCCAACTATTTCCCATCTAAGTAAGTGTAGGAAGAATAAGAACTTTACACAACACAAATGCACTAAATGGACATCAAGCTCTACAAAGGAGTCTGAAAAGAATACTTTAGAGTAAAAAGAAAATTAACACATTGCAAAAGCTATAGGAGAAAAATAAATCATACTCACACACTGAGTCAGAAATGGTCTGTTAAAACTGCCCCCAAATCAGCAAAACAAGAGGGATAAGCACACATCTATCTATATTAAGTCTTACTATCAATAATCTCATTTGATCAACAAGAGCTACAGTCTAGCAGACTGGGAAGGAGAGCCAGGCCCATTTTTTGCTGATTCCAAGAAGCACACTTATCAAGGAAGGAACTTAAAATACCACCAGATATTGATAGAAAAGCATTGATACAAACCTACCAATGATGTAAAACCCAGACCTGTCATCATTATATAAAGCACATGAGAAGTGAAATACAATATCACCTTCAAGAGATTTCCTCTGCATCTCAGAAACTGTAAAACTAGCAATTACATCTGTGTGCTTGACTCCATGGAAGGAATCTAGAATCAAGTTGTCTCCATGGATATGACTGGTCCTTTCTCATTCCTGTTCAAATGGGCTTACAAGAGAGCCCCTTTTTCTGTCAGTTAAAGGCAGGGAAACATTTGGGAGCAAAGTGGAAGTGAGGTTTATTGGCAAAATTTTCAGACTTCTTAGGAAGAGATCCCCCTCTCTCTAATAGGGCTGTGGAAAACAAGAATTTCAAGAGAGTTGGGATTTTTATTGGAAATTTTTTGTGGTGTAAAGTTGTCAATGCATTCCTTCTACTGTTCCCTCCTCTGTAAGCAGTGAACTGTTGACTGGTTCAAGTAAGTGTGAGTACTGTGACTTCTTCTCTTCACATGTGATGGGTAAATGTTCATTTTAGAGGTTCGATAAAAAGCTACAAAGAACAATAAAACACCTAAATGGAGTTCTTGCATTTGCTGTTCTCCCATCCTAGGGACCATGGCTTTCTCTGAGGTAGCATCCAATCTGTGTCTCTCCTTAGTTTCTTATTGACAAATAGTATGTGGTTTTTCTTAGTTTGTTTATGTGACCTGCTTCGTATTACACACATCATTTCCTGTGTCTCTGTGCTTCCACTTCTATTTATGATTTTCTGTAAGAATATAGTAAGTTAGAAACCATCTAAGTGAGTAATTTTAAAAAGTGGTAGTGCACCAACCCTCTTTCCAAATATGGTAAGATTCTGTGATGCAAGAGGTAAATATTAAAGAAGTGATTGCTAAAAGCCAAAAGGTATCATTAGCAATACCCTAAATTTGTATATTTAATGTCAATGACAGAATCCCACTGAGGGTTCCGATAAGATGGATAATAATAGATATTTCCTCAGCATTTACTAAGGAATCAGCAGATAAGGCAGAAGGGATGGGAATAAAAGCAAAACACAAAGCCACACTTAGGTGATGATAACTAGAGATTGATGTTAGGAAAGCTAAAAGATTTCTGTAAAGCTTTGCTCCTCTATTGATATGTCACGTTTTAGAAATTTAAATAAAAGCCAGAACAATATATGAGAGTGCATCACATACTATACATATGGAAATAATGTTAACATCAGTTGTTTCTGACATTGTTTTTGATGAAATGATGAGCAATATTCCTGAAGAATGTGGATAATCTTCACCGGAGGTTTACTGAGGAAATACTAATGACACCACTGCAAATAATCAGAAATAATATTGGCAATGGAAAGTGAATAAATATTTCAGAATTCTTCTATTTTTATTTCACAATGGCACTAGGTTTCATTTTTCTATTTCTTATATAAGACATCAAGTGATTCTTACTGTTTCCACACTGGTTTTTATAATCTTTTGGACATAACAGTGCTTTTGTAAATTTTTGAAAGTCTTCCAGTATTCAGAAGTTAAACTTATAAACAAGGAAATTTTTATAACTGCAAAATAATATAATATTTATCATTATCTAGGAGAATTTACAGCTTTGAAATGATATATGCATCAACATGTAAATGCTTGAACATGATAAGGGAACATACTTATATTTTGAGTATTTTGTTGTATATTAGTATGCTAAAACATTATGTAATTAGAAACAGTTTTTTTTATCTTTAATTTTCTGAGCGCAATTACTCTTTTTAAGATTTCCTGCATAGTTCCCATCACAAGCTAGTGGAAAAAAACAGGTATTATGGTGAGCAATACCGCTCCTGGAATTTCCCTCTAATTCCTGGACTATTGACATCTATTCTTTGCAGAAAGATAAACACCGAATGGCACGTATGAAATCATTGAGAACTTCACGTACTTAACATTCTTACTTCAAGCAGAGACCACTTTCGAAACGCTCACAGCACTCTGCACAGGTGTTTGCTATTGCCTGACGACTCAGAAGGACAATGTAAAAGAACAGTGGTTATGTTTTCATTCTAAGTTATTTATGCCAGCTTACAAATAAAACAGTTTACTCATCATGATAGGGTTTCGTTAAATACACCTACTTCCTAAATTCTTAGAGTGATGAAATAGGTTTTTTTTTTTTTTTTAAAGTATAATGTATGCAGTCACAAGAGTTTAACTGTTCATGAGTGTGTGTTCAAAGGTCAAAGACAGTAACTTTCATTATTGTCCTTGTGGAAGCTAATTTATGTCCTATGGCCTGAAGGATGTTGACAAGCCAAGATATCACTTGTAGATACTGCCAACCACAGCTTTTGTTATTGCACTTGTCAAAATGACTCAGTGGGATGGAAGATTTATTAGAATTTTCTTTCCAGATAAATCCCTGTTGTGAATCAAATTATTCACTCTGAACTGAACAATATTTTTAGCAATAATTTTGGAATCATCTAAAAGTTATCATGAAGACATAAGTCATATATTTTGATAATAAAATTAAAATGTCCAAAAATTCAAGTAAATAAAAATGTATTTTATAAGTTATCTTTTCACTATATAATACTGTTAGAATACAGTAGTATTACATCATATTTATTTCAAGTGCCACAAATCTTATTTATGATCTGATATTAACTATCATTTTGAACTACTGAAAATTGCCAAGGATTTCAACTAGAGATTCAATTCTGTAGTGTTGAATGGCCCAGAGGATTTTGAGATGTACTCTGGCAACTGGAAGTATATATTGAGTCTACAACCAGAAAAGTGGGCCAGGAAGGCTTAAACAATGTTTGTTGTCCTTATATTGTCATTGGGCTTGAGAGGTTTTCCAAATGTGATAAATGTGGAGGATAGCAAAAAGAAGTCTTTGGTTCTCAAGGGGAGTATCAGCTCAGTAGGTAAGTGATTGTCCCCATCACCCATGGGGCCTTCTCTGGCAGTGAAGTTTAGAATCACAGTAACAATTCACTTCCCGAATGACTAAGGATGTTGAACATTTCTCTAAGTGTTTCTCTTCCATTGGATATTCCTCTGTTGGGAATTCTCTGTTTAGCTCTTTACCCCATTTTTTTTTTTAATTGGATTACTTGGTTTGTTGGTGTTTAACTTCTTCAGGTCTTTATATAAACCGGATAGTAGCCCTCTGTCAGATGTGAGGAAGGTGAAGGCCCTTTCCCAGTCTATAGGCTATCGTTTTGTTCTGATGACAGTGTACTTTGCTTTACAGAAGCTTTTCAGTTTCATGAGGTCTCATTTATTAATTGTTTGCCTTAGAGCCTGTGCTGTTGATGTTCTGTTCAGGAAGTTGTCTCTTGTGCCAGTGAGGTCAAGGCTCTTCCCCATTTTTCTTCTAACAGATTTAGTGTGTCTGGTTTTATGAGGTCTTTGATCCACTTGGACTTTAGTTTTGTGCTGGGTAATAAATATGGGTCTATTTGCCTTTTTCCTACATGTAGACATCCAGTTAGATCAGCACTATTTGTTGAAGATGCTGTCTTTTTTCCATTGAATGGTTTTGGCATCTTTGTCAAAAATCAGGTGTCCATAAGTGTGTGGGTTTATTTCTGGGTCTTCTGTTCGGTTCCATTGATCCACCATTCTGTTTCTATGCCAGTACCATGCAGTTTTTATTACTGTTGCTCTATAGTACAGCTTGAGATCTGGGATGAAGTTACCTCCATTTGATCTTTTATTGTACAGGATTGTTTTAGCTATTCTAGGTTTTTTGTTGGTCCATATGAAATACCTGTGCTCAGGGGGTCCTGCACAGATTGATACTCGAACTAAGGAACATGCGTGGAGAAGACCTAGACCCTCTGTTCAAAGGAAGCCCATTGACTGCTCAGTTTCCAACTGGGTTCCCTAGTAAGGTGTATAGGGGCTGTCTCTGACATAAACTCAGTGGCTGGCTCTTTGATCACCTCCCTCTGGGAGGGTGCAGACTTCTCAGACCACAGAGGAAGACAATACAGCCAGTCCTGATGAGATCTGATATGCAAGAATCAGATAGAAGGGGAGGAGGTCCTCCCCTATGAAAGGACTAGGGAAAGGACATAAGGGAGGAAGGAAGGGTAAGACTGGGAGGAGACAAGGAAGGGGGCTGCAACAGGGATACAAAGTGAATAAATTGTAATAAATATATAAATAAAATTTTAAAAATTTAAAGAAAAAAATTTTAAATTTAAAGGAAATAAAAACTGTCTATTTGAAACAGACTAAGTATCCGATGTACTTGACCTACTGAAATAGAAAATTTCAAAGTGCAATTTGAAATTTCTGATTTAGACTCAAATGACTTAGGGTGGTTTGAATAAACGTACATGCATCTATAAACTTAAACTTGAGGCATTTGAGGTTTACAGACTAGGAAGTCTCATACTTAAGATTAACTTAAAATGAAATTTAATGATAGGGCTTTAAAACATATTTCTGAATTCAGACAACATAGTTGTAGTATGATCATCTTCATCTGTTTCAGCAAAGAGCTCAGGAGAAACCAAAATCCTTGGAACTTGTCCAATGCCAGCAGTGAAAATAGAAGTAGAAATGTAAGTTCGGAAGTTCTATTGACCTTACACATATGCAAAAGTTTCCCAAAGCAAACACAAGTTTCCTACCTCCTAAGGAAATATTCTTGCCACTTTATTTGCTTTGCTAATTAAAAAAAAAAAAACTTACAAAGTTACAATTCATTATATCTGTGAGTGCTCAGCATAAAGGACATCTGTGAGTGGGTTAAGTCACATCTGGAGTCTATTACATCATTAGTCAATAGGAAATTTTGATGCATCCCTGATCTATAGATCATGGAAAAGTTGATATCACATACGTGTACACATGTGCACACAAATGGACCTATGTGCATGATCAAGACTGCACAAAAAGAGTAGACATTACCTGTTTATGCTCAAAATCTAGAATGCAGTAGACTACAGTTGATATTAAATAAATTCTATGAATGTATGAATCACATCTTAGTCTTAGAAATCATAGTTATATTATGTTAAGGTTCTTAGTTTCATGACATTTAAATAAAATAAAATAAAATTTGTTCAAAATTTGCCATCTTTGGTAAATCCTAAAAGAAGTCTCTTAAAGTTTCTTCAATTTATCGAGATACAAAATCTAATTAGGTCTTCACAGACCACAATGTATTCGATACATTGATGGACTCTTCTGTCTTGTCTATGTCTTCAACTATATTTTCATCCACTTCAAAAAAAAAAAGAAGCCTAGTGATAGAAAAAAAACCTATCAGGGCTATTTTGTTATTAAAGAATAAAAGAGAATGTGAGTCTTTTAATTCAGCCTTAGTCTTTTAGGAAAACACGATTAAGACTTCCTTTATGTGATTGATAAAAATTATTATTGTTATTATTATTAGTATTATTATTAATTCTTTATTAATTACACTTTATTCACTTTGTATCCCCTCTGTGGTTCCCTCCCTACTCCTGTCCCAATCCCTCCCTTCCTCCACCCTCTACATGCATGCCCCTCCCCAAGTCCACTGATAGGGGAGGGCTTATTTTCCTACCTTCTGATGTTAGTCAATTAGGTCTCATTAGGAGTGGCTGCATTGGCTTCTTATGTGGCCTGGTAATACTGCTTCCCCCTCAGGGGGCGGGGGGAGGTAATTAAAGAGCAGGCCAATCAGTTCATGTCAGAGACAGTCCCTGTTCCTATTACAATGGATCCCACTTGGATACTGAACTGCCATGGGCTACATCTATGCAGGGGTCGTAGGTTATCTCCATGCATTGTCCTTGGTTGGAGTATCAGTCTCAGGAAAGACCCGTGTTCTCAGATCTTTTGGTGTTATTGCTCTCCTTGTGGAGTTCCTGTCCTCTCCAGATCTTACTGTTTCCCACTTCTTTCCCTGCACTCTGCCCAAAGGTTGCCCATAAGTCTCATTACTCAGCAATAAAAAACAAGGAAATCATGAAATTTGCAGGTAAATGGTGGGATCTGGAAAAGATCATCCTGCATGAGGCTATCCCAGAAACAGAAAGACACACACAGTATATACTCACTTCTATAGATATATAATGTAGGATAAACCTACTAAAATCTGTACACCTAAAGAAACTAATCAAGAGGGAGAACTCTTGCTAAACTGCTCAATTCCTATCCAAAAAGGCAAAGAGGCTGGGCATCAGAAGAAGGAGAAAAGAGGGAACAAGTCAGGAGCTTGACACAGAAAACCTCTGAAAGGCTCTGCCCTGCAGACTATCAAAATTATTATTTTTTTTAAATCAAGAGACATTCTTTCTAACATCAATACCTTGCAATTCACTTGGAAAATACATGAACTCTCAAAAAATAATTAATTTCCTCATAGATTAAAAATAATCTAACAAAGCAGCACAATAGCAAGATATTAGACATGTCAGCAAATCAGCAGAGATACCTTGATGAACTCTGCTTCTCATTCTCTTTCTGAAAAATTTTTGGAACTTCATAGATATTTTAGATATTTTTTTCTCTCTTTGCCTCCTGGACACATATTGATATGCAAAGTTAAGTCTCAAAAAAGAAAGTAAAAAAGGAAACAAACAACAACAAACAAAAAATAAATGGCACAAAATAATTATAATATTACCCATATCTGACTAGAACACAGGTATTTCAAGTACAAATTTACTCTATGACTCTAATCTGCCATTCAGATGTGATGTCAGTGCACTGAATCCAGTACATTGAACCTAAGCTCCTACTTCTGGTTCTAAGACTAAGTTTACACTGGTGTAAATTTACTTAATTTTGACAATTTACTTTTCCTATTATTCTAGCAAAAATCAAAAATATATACTAGAAAAGACGCATTTTATATTTTGGAATACAGGAATATGTTATGCCGTTATTCTTTCCTTTCTCCTTTCTCCTTCATTTGTTCATTCGTTCCTTCCTTCCTTCTACTCTTCCTTCATTCTTTCCTCATTTTTTCACTATTTTCTTTACTTTTCAATTTTTTTGACAGAGTGTATCAAACTATAATTAATTCTCAAGATCTAACATTCACTATTAGCATTTTTTAACTTTAAGAAAAAATTATCTGTTTTGGCGCATTAATAAATACTCTATTAACTGAGCATGTGAGAGCACAACACACTTTGTGTGTTTGTGTGACTGAAAAAGAGTGTATACTGGATAATATACAGGGATTTTTAAGAAAATAGACATTATATTTTATACAAAATACAGCAGCATATCAAAGTGTAAACATTTTTTAACTATTTTGAATTCTGTTATTCTTTGACTGGCTTCTTAATTTTATGGTATTTTTAAATCAGTTACTCCTTCTAAACACACAGACACAAACAAAAAAAATGGTTACACAGCACTTCATGCTCTTAGTGGTGTCTGTTTGCCTGTAGTGTACTTTCCAGAGGACAGTTATATATCAGCCAGTGAAAGCTTCTGTGTACTGTTACTTTATTGCCATAGAAAAAAGCCATTTTTAAACCATGACATCCATTGTACTATGCACCAACATATAAATTTTGTGTTTTAAAAAAATAACTGCTGCATGAAGTATTTTTCTCTCACACTTTTCTACCTAGAAGAAAATAGTTGAAAAATCTCTAGCTACAAAATTGTAAATATGTGTACCTCACTTTATATAGTATAAGGATGATGTTGTCTTAATTTCTGTTACATGTAAAAACTAAAACTGGGTTATTCTGCCATGCCAAATTAAATTATATCGTAAGAGAGGTGTTTGTAGAACCAGTGATTCAACAGAAACAATAAAGTCATAATTATATTATTACAGAATAAATTCAAACAATTAGTTTTCACATGCTGATTTGTATTATAAATATGGAACAGAGTTATGTTGATTGAATTAGAGAGAGTGTAGAAAAATAAATTCAAACATAGCTATAATTTATCCTTTATCTGCAGTTATTCTCCTCTTACACTTCCACTGGGGTAAAATAATAATCATATATAAAATATAACAACTAAAAAATTAAGTGTTTTTTCAGCTGCTTAAGAATAAATAATAAGGTATATAATCAAGTGATTTATTGTATCATATTTTGAAGCAACAGCATGTAACATTAAATGAGTAATAAGTTGATTATTATAATTCAATTTAAGTTTCATCCATTATTATTAAGTGATCTTAATAACTTTAGTCATTTTATTGATGGTTAATAAATTTTACCAAAAATATTAACAATAAAATTTTGTGCTAATATCCATCATCATAAACAATGTAATTAAAATTCTGTATTATTGGTGAGGGTTATGTACATTTTTTTATGAGAGAAAGAAGAAATATGGTCTATTTTCTGTAACACATGAAAGTTTGGAAAAATTAAAATGGTAAACTATGAATGTAAGAAATACTAAAGTCATAAAAAGTGCTCTAATTGAAGAGGATTTGATAATAAGCACTGCAATCTTAATCAAGTTATTAATGAAAAATCAGAATGACTTTTATCCTGTGACATAGCTCCCACAATTACAACCTACTTATAGGTTTTCTTTCTGCTTTTCCAAGTCTCTGTGGACTAGACTGTTAAAGTGTGTGCTCTATTCTCCATACAATCTTTACCAAAACATGATTACACATATACTCAGTCATTTAATATGTGACAAATATGCCAAACAAGTTCTAGGCAAAAGAAAGAATTTTCAGCAAATGGTATTTGATGTCCATAGAAATATTATCACCTTTCACAAAAGACAAACTCTAAAGTCGTAAAAACTCTCAATGTGAAACCTCAGGCTGAAACTGCTGGAGGAAAATATGGGCAGTGCCTTAAATGTTCTATCAGTGGACTAGGGAAGGGGCATAGACAGAAAAGGGGAGGGAAGATAGGATGGCATGGAGACCAAGGAAGGGGCCACAGTTGGGATACAAAAATTAATAAATTGTAACAAATAATAACAATTAATAAAAATGCAAAAAAGAATCTTCCTTAGAGTCCTCCTTATTGTTTAGGACTATAGAGCTTAGTATGTTTATCTTAGAACCCCTGCACAGATGTAGCCCATGGCAGCTCAGTCTCTAAGTGTGTTCCCTAGTAAGGGGAGCAAGAACTGTTTCTGATATGAACACAGTGTCTGGCCTTTCTATCACCTCTCTTGGGGGGTGTAGACTTGCCAGGCCACAGAGGAAGATGATGCAGTCAGTCCTGATGAGACCTGATAGACTTGGGTCAGATAGTAGGGGAGGAGGACCTCCTCTATCAGTGAACTAGTGGAGGGGCATAGGGGGAGAAGAAGGAGGGAGAATGGGCCTGGGAGGCGATGAAGGAGGAGGCTACAGCTGGGATACAAATTGAATAAATTGTAATAAATAATAAATTAAAATTTAAAAAGAAAAAAATAATGTGAGAGTGGGAAAGACTTTCCTGAATATGACTCCATTTGCTCCAGAATTAAGGTTAATAATTGACAGCTTTTTAAGACTAAAAGGCTCCTTCATAGTTAAAGAAACAATCCAGTCACTTGAGTGATGAGGAAGCCACAGAATGGAAAGAAATTTTTGCCAGGTTAATATTTGCCATGGATTAGCATCTAATACTTTTAATACAATTAAAATGCAACAATTTTAATATAATTAATATCAAATTAATATCCAATATGAAGAGCTCAAATTGTTTTTTTCAAAAGCAAACATAATAATACAAAAACAAATATCACACACAAACACAAAGACATGGCATCAGAATGGATAGTTTTTGACAAAAGAGGGAAAAATGATAAGAAATATCTGGGGGAAAAAAGGCCCATATTTCTCAGCAAGTAGGGAAATGCAAAAACTCCTTTGAGATTTAATTTTACCCATGCCCTATGTTAATGATCAACAAAACAATACAAAAAAATGCTGGAGAGCTCTGAGAAAAAGAACTCTTGTTTACTGTTGGGGGAATTAGAAACTAGGCTAGTTAAATCACTGTGCAGAAATGAAAAAGCAAGCAAACAAAACAAAAATCTTACCATATGACCCAGCTATACTGCTCCTTTGGAAATGCCCAAATACTTGACACCTCATTGCTATGTTCACTGCTGCTCTACTCATAATAACCAAGACATGAGTAAAAGCAAAATGTCTTTCATTACACTGATTGTGAAATGAAAATAAGGTATAAGTACACTGTGGAATACTACTCAGCTGCAAAGAAAAATAAAGCATGAATCTTATAGGCAATTGTATGGAAGTAGAAAAGAGTGTGTTCAGTGAAGTAACCTAAACTCAAAGAGAGAAATATAGCATGTTTGTTTTGTTTGTTCCTAGCTCCAAATAGGGAAATATGAGTATGTATCCTGCAGTAAGTGCAGAACCAATACAGTAAAATAGAGACCAATGCTTGGGTATGGCTGCTAGGGAACAATAGGGAGAAAATTTTCAGGTTATAACTGATGTGATGGAGTAAATGCAAAGACATGGGGACTTTATTTGGTAAGGGAAAGGCAGATACATACAAAAGGATGAGGTATGGTAGAATAACAGGTAGTATTTCATAGAGTTTTAATGAATCATAGTATTGGGTTTTTACCTTTAAAAACCCATAATACATCTAAATTTCTGTATAAATATACATACGAAGCTTAAATACTCTTTTTTTTTTCATTTTGTCTGACAATGGTCTCGCAACTAACAAAAATCCCAACACCAGACATAGGAAACCCTATTTTGGGTTTGTATATTATATTTACAAAAAGAAAAATTAATCAAGTGCTACATAAAGAATGAAGAACATGAATATGATGAAGTATATATATATCACATTAACTCTGTGATGTTCTTGCCAATTACCACAAAAAATAGGTATTTCTTGTTGCTACTTGCTTTTCAGTATTTCCCTTATATTAGTTTTATTTAATTGGCATTTATTTGTAATCAAAATATTTAATAAGATTTATAGGTTCATTAGATTAGTAGAACGTGGTCTTGTTCATGTTATAATTTTTGGTTTATTGATATTTAGAATGAGACCTGAAAGATGAATGGGAGCTGGAATAAGAGTGAGAGACTTGGCAACAGCTGCATCATCAATAATCTCAGACACTACACACACTAAGACCTTAGGTGTTCAGTAAGTAAATGGGAAACCATCACTTTCAATGGAGAACTGATTCAATTGTGATTATATTCTAAGGTCTCTATGGCATCTGTGTTAGAAGTTGTCTCTCTTGGTGTTTTATTGCTGTGAAGAGGCACCATGACCATTATAAAGGAAAGCATTTAGTTGGGGCTGGCTCACAGCTTCAGAGATGTAGTCTATTGTCATTATGGCAGGAAGCGTGGTTCCCTCAAAGGCAGACATGGTGCTGGAAAAGGAGCTAAGAAATCTACATCTGGTCTGGTAGGTAGCAGGATGACAGGTGACATCAGGCCTGGTGTGGCACTTGAAACCTCAAAGCTCATCCCAGGGAAACACTTACTCTACCAAAGCCACACTTACTACTACAAGGCCACACCTCATAGTAATGCCAATCCCTGTGAGCCTGAAGGCCGTTTTCATTCAAATAACCACAGAAATAAGCTTATAATGCAATGGATAAATAACAGAGAGACAAACTCAATTTCAATAGCTGGAAATTATATTAATGAGCTCAAAAAGTCTCATGAAGAATTCCCATCAATACATTTTATGTCTGATAATTTCAGAGAGCATTTTTTTCTTTTTAAAATATTTTTCTTTTTGTTTATTTTGTTTATGATTCTTATTTTTCTTATTATCTTCAGTGAAGTTTGCTCCAGATCTTCTTGAAAACTGTAAAGAAACAAATTCCTTTGTTCAAAAGCATTAAATACATATAGTCCAACACTTTTGTATTCAACTTATGAGACCCTTAGAACAATAAAATTCATGAAATAATCAAAATTGTCACATGAACTTTTGGATGAAGAACACTTAAATCATGGTGGAAATTTTAGAAAAAAAAGTGAGGTAAGTAGAATCAAGAGCAACATATTGTTCGTTGTCCTATCATAAAACATTTGCTCTAACCATAGATCCAGGTCAAGAACAGAGTTCAAATGTGAAATGTCTGTAATAATTTCAGAAAGTTAGTGTTTTTATATTTTACTATATAAGCATTTTTACTATATAAGTATCTACTTACCTGAAATTTTATTTGATGTTTTGTTGTTTTCTAATTTTGTTCGTTTGTTGTGTTTTTTCTTTGAAGAAGGTAGGTTTACAGAAGAGAATGAGCATGGAGGAAAAGAAAACTTTGGAGGTATTTTTTTCCATTAGTAGAAATAAAGAGAGAAAATATTAAAATAGAACCTAAGTAGGCTTAATATTATTGACATTTTAATGTATACTTTGGTACCTACAACCTTAATTAATTATATAGCATGTTAATAAGTTACAGCCATGTTATTATATTATTGTATTTATTGTGTGAAAAGATGTACACAATATATTTCAATACTATTGACTCATATTCCTCACCTCAACTTCTCCCAGATCTCTCTAGATATTCTTATGAATAAACAACAAAAAATAAATGACACAAACAAATCATATCCTTTTAAAGTGATAATTTCATGAAATAAGTCATCAGCAATGAATGGCAAAGACAGCTTAAGCCTTAATGTAGAATACATGCACAAGCCATAAGAACATTTGCTTAAGGAAACGAAGATATAATATGGTAAAATTTCAGTTAAATATTAAGCAGAGATAGAATTAAACACTTCTTAAGTAAGATATAATTGAAGTATTAAAAATGCAGAGTGAGAAGAAAAAGGGAGGGACAGGTAGAGCAAGGAAGAGAGATACTGTTCCCCATTTTATATTTAAGAATACGGTAATTAGAGTGTTTATAAGAGAGCTTGCAGGAAAAAATTCACTATAATGTACACAGCAGGGGTATGGATTGGCTGATAAGTACAGAGCTTGTACTTACACTAAACAGTAAGTACTCCAATCCACAGCAGCAGAAGTCCAACAAATTGGCCCAAAGACTTCCTAGAAAAATAGAAACTAGCAGCTACCAAAAGAATTCAGGCCATGCATTCCATCTTCTTCAAGGTTTTGAAACCAATTTTTATTCCAATCTTTTTTTTTAATTTTATTTTTATTTTTAGTTACATTTTGTTAACTCTGTGTCCCAGCTGTATCACGCTCCCTCATTCCCTCCCCAACCCCACATTCCCTCCCTGGTCTCTTCCCTGCCCCTTTCCACGTCCACTGATAGGGGAGGACCTCCTCCCCTTTCATTTGACCCTGTTTTATCAGGTATCTTCAGGGCTGGCTGCAAAGTCCTCCTCTGTGGCTTAACAGGACTGCTCCTCCTCTGGGGAGGGGGGGAGGTCAAAGAGCCTGCCCTTGAGATCCTGTTAGAAATAGTCCTTGTTCCCCTTACTTTGGAAAACTACTTGGTTACTGAGCTACCACGGGCCACATCCGAGCAGAAGTTCTAGGTTATATCCATAGATGGTCCTTGGTTGAGTGTCAGTCTCAGAAAAGACCCTGTGCCTGGATATGTTTGGTCCTTGTAGAGCTCCTATCCTTTCCATATCATACTAACTCCCCTTCTTTCATATGATTCCCTGCACTCTGTCGAGGGTTTGATTATGAGTCTTAGTGTCTGCTTTGAAACACTGCTAGTTAGAGTCTTTCAGATGCCTTTTGCGGTAGACTCCTGTCATATGTTCAATGCACATCCCATTTGTCTTTCTAAATGAGGGTTGATCATCTTCGCCCTTGTGCACTTTCTTGATTATCTTCTTTAGGTGTGTAGATTTCATTATGTTTATCATATCTTGTAGGTCTATATAAGCGAGTATATACCATGTTTAAAAGCAAACTATTTACAGTGAATTCCAGGACTGTTGGTTACCAAGCATTATCAAGCACTAATCGAAGAGATTAATTTCTATTGACCAGTAACATCCAAAGAATGACCAAACTAAGAAGAGATACCTAAATGATTAGGTCTTCAAACTGGACAATAATCAGAAAGGAAATGTGTTGCCCACCAGGTGTGCTAGCCTAGCAAGATGGAAGTCAAATGTGTGAGAGGCAATAATATTTTACTTACTTGAAAAAAATAAAAGAATAGATACAAACCCAAAATATGTTATTTTTGATGGACATATTGGAGTGATAACGATATATATATAATTAATTAACCCAGGAAAATATTTCTGGTACTGTCTAGCATGCTACCTTGAGGGAAGATGATATGAGAACGAATGGTTGGTTTGATAACTGTACCTAAATGATATGGATATATCATTTTAGATTTCCCTAATGTACACAGTATTATATACACAAGCATTTTAAAATAATGAAATATCTTGCTAAGACCTGTTTTTGTTTGTTTGTTTGTTATTATTTGTTATGCAATGGTTGGTTATTCATGGAAAAGATTTTGAAAAATAATTATGCTGAAACCAAAATACTACTAAATGAAACAGAATATTTATTTCAGTCTGGCCTTATTATGCACCCTTCTCATTAATAGACAAAAGAGTTATACTTGATAGGAAAAAAATTTGGATATTTTCCAATTCTCTTATTGATTAATTTTCATATCAAGTCCTTTTTCTCACTATAAATGTCATTCTTTTAGTAATTTTTGATACAGTCCTTCACACTATAAAACTACTTTGGTGATATGCCTGTATTAAAAATGTTGAATATAAAGCTTGCTAAGTTTAAAAATGTATAAATAAATCAAGACTATAAAGTGTTTTCAAAGGCATTTTCTATGTCCTTTTTGCCCATTCAACCAACCCTACCTTTTCTACTTCCTTTGGTACACTTACCTAATTAATATTGGGACTAGTCACTGATTGAAAGGGTCACTTTCTCTCTGAGAACTAGCATTAATTTCAAACTTTTTAGCTGCTTTTGTACAGAAGAAAACTTTGCTATCTGTGTGAGATGAAGCATAACCTAAGAACGGAATCAATAGTTCTCAAATAGCTCCTATTCTTAAATCTGTCTATAGCACAAAAAGGATAAAGAAAAGGGATCTGTAGAGGTAAATATGCTTCATTTAATTATTTTCAGTCAGGGCACATAAAGTTAATCACTCTGCCCATCTCTTCCTTTTCTTTTTCTTTTTTTTTTCCTACTGTCACTTCATCCTACTATTTTAGCATTGAGAGAAGATTAAGACTAGTAGAGAAATTTCCCCTTGGAGGTATTATAAACACCTTAGTTAGACATATCTAATTTCAGAAGATCCTTGTGGAAAGTTAGCGTTCAGGGGATATTAGAAATAAAAGAAAACTTTGTATGTATAGGAATAAAACTCTGTTTCAAACGAATCCATCATATAACCCAGAAAGCGTTCTCCTGGATATTTTTCTCAACATTTAGTGAACAGTTTTATTTACCCAGCCCCTAGCAGAAACTGACATAAATGTCCTCTGCCTGATGACAAGCTTCATGGTACCAGAAGATCTGTATTTTTTTTAAAAGAAGTACTTCAAACTGTTATGTGTTGTATTATGTGTATGTATAACTATATATGCATGTATAACTACTGAATTTGAAAAAAGAGTGAGGGGTATATGGGAGAGTTGGAAGAGAGAGAACAGAAGGGAGAATGTTGTAATTACAATCTCAGAAAAAGAAAATACAATATAGAAAAAATAAATAAAACAAAACCATAAACAAAAAACAGGCCACATTTTCCACTAGTATTTCCTAATTTCATGTTTCTATTATGGAAGACCTAGTCAGTTGCATGGACTTCTGCTTCTTGTTAATATTGAATGGCCTCAGAGGTTCATATCATGAAGACTTGATCTTCAGCAAAGCAGTCCTCAGAGACAGGGCTGTTTAAAAGGGCTGTTAGCGAAGTTCTGACCTCATGAACATATTAATCCATTGGAAAGGGTCTGAACCTTGTGGGCTGTTGCAAAGTGATAGGAAATAGAAGCTGGGACCCCATTAACAAGACTGAGTCCTTCGAGACCTACACTTGAGTTCATAGACTATCCCTGCGCCTGTTCCACCATACCGTCTTCACCCTGAGGTTCTGCATCAGCTCAAGTCCAGAAGCCACATAACAAAAGATCGTATTCTGAAATGTCTGAAGCAATGAACCCAGATACCTGTTAGCTTTGAAGTGATTTATTCAGCTAAGTTGTTTACAAGATTAAAAATGAACACATACACCTTTTTTTTTTCTGCTTTCTAAACATTTTTTTTTTCTTTCAAGGCATAAAATTTCCCAATGCTTCATGCATTTTATGTCATGGATATTATCTAGCCTAAAATTCTGATATATTTTCCCTTCCTTAAGTAAAACATTTTGTTGCACAAATGTGTCATTTTTAGCCTCCCCAGTTATTATGTAGATTTCTTTCTTTGATATGCTAATTTTAATTATCTCTTACCCCAATATCTATACATTTTAAAGAATCCTATTATTACTGATTTTTCAGTATTGCTTTCTGAGTTAGTCTCTTTAAAAAAAACTGTATGTTATTTTACAACTATGACAAACTTTTTTGACTGAGTTATATTTCTTCTATAACAACCTCTAAAAGGTTAATTTTTTAAAAGAATGATGACATCCTTCTAAATGGTGTTTAGCAAAGTGATTCGGTATGTACTTAATCCACAGTGATTGAAATGAATAACGTAATGAATCCAGATTTTGCTACTTTGACAAGACAAATGTATTTAACATTCTAAGTCAATGAATCTTAAGATTTTAGAAAATCGATCTCTGTATAAGTTTTTTTTCTCTTTGGTTTGTATCCTTGGCCTTTTCAATTAAATATTAATAATTCAATTTAGAACATGCTAATTACAAGCTCTGTGCACAGCATATGATGCATGGTTACAAACAAGCCCTCTTTGCCCTTAGTGCATCTCAAATCATTTAAATGCTCCAAAATGAGACTAAAAAGTACAAGGACATATTAAATCAAAACAATTCATTTCTGTAAGCCCATTACCGTCTTTAGAATCATTCTGTTATATAATGCTTTCTGTTTGACAGTCGGTGAAATGCTATTTTAGGCTTTTTTTAAATAGCTCATGGTAATATTTAAGTTGGTTGTCTTCATGGAACATGAAAATTATAAATTAATATACACATTTCTGTGTGTATTTGTGTGTGCATACATGTACCGTAAATGACAAGCAAACTCACTTTGGGAAATTCTATATCTTAATATATTATGTATAAATTTAATTATTTTCAACAACTGTTCATTGTATTCCCTTTTGTCCCTAGGGCATAAGTTTTGTAAAGGTTGTGACAAACAAGGAATATTGGTAGTTTGAATGATAGTATAGATATGCAAATATAATATCCACAAATTATTTTAAGTACAATGTGATCAACACTTCTAAATTTGTTTTAATACCTCTAAACTTGAGTGCCGTTCTCTTTACACAACGCATCTATTACTGAATTGTGCTGTTGATCATTAAAATTACACTATGATAAGTGTAGTTTTGTGCATCTTTATAATTGTTCAGTATGTTAACTTTATAGATGGTTTGCGCAAGCTTGTGTTTTTCAGAGCACTAGATTTTTAATTTAAGTGAATAGCTAGGATTAACTCACAGTAGCTGTAGTTGCCTGCCCAAGATCATGTGAGTCAAAAGTCCAATATCTGTGAGGAGGAACCCCTGAATTCCCACCCCTATTGCAGACAACTGACAGCTCCTGGCTGCTGAGGGAAAGAGCTATTCTTTGGGGCTGTGGTTCCTGGTATGTTGCTCATACCCCATTTTATGACTGCATACCATGCACATGTGGGCAGCATTAATTGGATCCATAGGTTACTGAGAGCAGTAAAAACAGAGGAAATAACATTGAAGTGAGGAAACACAGCAGCACTTGGAGGAAGTTTTGGTGAGTAGATACCATCAGTGCATGATATATAAATGTCTGAGATTTTTGAAACAATAAAAGATTAGTTTGTTAAAATATGAGTGGATGGGCTAAACAGATAACTCTACTTGAGTAGAAATTATTTTACCATTATATTCAATTATACAACCCAACAGTGTATGCAGGTACTACACTTAGTGTTGTATAATACATACAGAATGGGATGGAAATAGTAATAAATTAATCCTTATATATCTAAAGTATTAAAAATGAAGATTGATCACTTAGAAGACATTCTGTAGAGATGAACACAGGACATTCTAAAAAAGAAACAGATGGTTAATAAATGTTTTTGAAAGCTGTTTACATCCTTAGGACTGAAAGAAATTGCAATTAAAATATTTTTTGTAATCCAAATCATCCCTGTGAGAATTATTATCATCTGGGAAACAAATGACCACAAATGCTGACAAGGGTATTAAGAAAAGAAATTCTAATGTTAGTAGTCATAGAATAATGCAACCAGTGTATGAATCATTATAGATGTTTCTCAAAAATCTGAAAAAAGAACTGCTCTATAACCTGTCCATATCACTGGTAGGTATGTAACAAAAGGATTCCACATTCGACTATACAGATACTTGCTATCCATGTTCATTGGTCCTGTGTTCACAAATAGCTAGAAAATGGAATCAACGTAGATGTTTATCAACTGAGGAGTGAATAATGAAAATGTGCTCCATATCCACAATGTAATTTTACTCAGCTTTAGATTAAAAATGAAAAGTAAAACACATAAATTGGATGCATCTGGGAAAAATTATGCTGTGCAGGGTAACTCCTGACCCCAAAGGGAAATGCCTCAAACTTTCTCTCATGTGTATATTTTTATATTTGTATGTTTAAGTTTGAGTGTCTGTAGAGAGAGACCAAAGAACCATAGAGACACCATGAAAGAGTGGGAGAAATAACGTTAGAGCAGGGCCAGATAAGATGTTATTAAGATAAAGGAGTATTCTGGAGCTCAGAGTGCTTAAGTAGGGATTGAAGTGGGAGATGGAGAAGAGGCAATGGATGGTAAGGTTAACACAGCCAAGGAAATATGAAAATCCCTAAGAAAACTTCCTGTTTCATAAGCTAATTGATACCATTTTAATATTGATACCATTTAATATGATGGACATATTCTATATGATTAGAAGATGCTGTTTCCAGAAACTATTGATTATTAAATTAAAAAACACCCCAGCGTCTGATGTGGGATGCTTCTTATGCTTGTTGGTCAGGAGATGTACACAGACCACTTGAAACAATATCACTTCTTAACATTGTCCATACTTGTACACTAAACAGGATGCCAAGACCCTGAAGAAACCATACACTTTGAGTGCAAAACATGGAGAATTTAAACTAGACCTGAGTGCGCTTTAACTCTGCCAGCTAGTTTACATAGTGCCAGGAGGTGCTGTACAAAGTTCTGGGTGGAAAAATGCCATTAGTATTATCAACCAGCTGTAGAGTCTGCATTCAAAACTACCAACCAGGCGATGTGGGCCCACGACATAATATTAGCACAAATCCTATGGAACAAATCATCTTCTGATGATATTGAAGGTCTGCCTCGCTCCACAAGAAGAATCAATCCTTGCCTTATACAATAAACATGGCATAAAGCCCAAAAGTTGGGATATAATAGGGAGGCCCTAGTGGGGTGTCTACCACTTAATTTTTGCTAAATGGATGTATTGTCAAATTGTCTTGTAAGTATTTATATCTGTACCCACACATTAGATAAGTACTAACCACTGGTCATTCACAGAGGGTTACAGTGAATGTAGATTTCTAATGGTTCAACATGATGAGCCCCAGTGATTATTGAGTATGTCCAGTACTAAGTAGTATGTCTATTCAACCCCCTCAAGACTCAGTGAACAATGTCCAGGTAGAAGTAGAAAGAGTTTAAGGGAAAGGAGGTAATCAAGAGTCTTCTACGTACCTGTATCCTTGATATGATGAAACTTTTCAATCTGTGGTTACCTGCACAAAATCTTCATGATATTGGCTTTATTGATATCCTATCATCAACAAAGGAAAAGGGTGAGAAGCTAATGCTTGCCTTTGGCAGCTGATGACTACGAGGGAAAGGGGTAAAATTTTGGGGCTGTGCAGATATTAATTTTCCTCATGCTTCAGTTAAAAACTCTCCATTTTTGCTCACTCCAGCAATTCTAATTAAATTCAAGTTGGTCACCATAAAAAAAAAAAAGATATGCGTGTAGGAGGGGAGAATGTTCTGAAGGAGCGGTGGCTTGTGCAGAGTGGGGTAACAGAGAGCAATGGAATATATACACAATCAAACCACATTATAGTGATGTATTAAATTGTCACACAATAAAAACAAAGATTAACTAGCTCAGATACAGCAGTCAATTTCAGCTTCTACCTTGTTTCTTCATGAATGCATTTCATAATCCTGCTACTGTTGTTTATGCCATGGGCATGTACCATCATATGTGTGTGTATGTACATTTCCCCCACAATTTGTAAGATTATGAATTTTGTACCTTCTCTGTGAAACTCTTTTATCCATCATTAATTTTAGTCTATTCATCCTTCTGTATGACTTCTAGGATCATTTTTCCTGTTTCAATTCATACAGATAATTCAGAGTTAATTTTTTATATTGTCCTATACATAACTAAAATTTCTACCTATGTCTAAAGCTGCTCACTCAAGTAATGACTCTATACAATTATCTGGTCCTTTAGGTGGCTGGGAAATGCTTAGTGTGGCTGTCTAGCATTCAGGTTCAAATATTTTCTACAAAATATAAGACAACAGTAAATGTGATTGAAACATGAAACAGAGTGCTCAGACCAGCGACAGGTTTAATTATCTTACAGATTACTCACGAGTAAGCTTCCCTAGAAATGGGAAGAAGTGTGGAATGTAGCCATTTTAAAAATAAGAGAAAATAGTTCAGACTGTTACCCACTGTTTTAAATAAAGTATTTTATTACTGTGAAGAAATAACGAATTTACAATATTTCCTTTGTCTGTGTTATTTTAGGTCTTCTGCCACATTTATACTTTTTTACTTTTTTTTTAGTTTAACACAGGAAAACTGCTATGGCAGTGTTCTTGGTAGTTATATTTTCTTTAGGACAAATAAAATATTCTAGTCTAATATTGTGATTTAGTTAACAGTTGATTAAATAGCTGAGTTGAGACTTTCAGGATATAAAAATCATGAAAAAGTAGCATTTGATATTATAGCACAGTTTAATTTCATAAAAAATAATGTTTGTGGAATATACAGGCATTTAAATACTCAAATATAATTTCTAATTATTCTTAAAATCTGCAAAAAGTCAAGAAACAAATGAATACTTAATCAAAGAAAAGTCAAGTATCTCCCAAACCTTTGGAACCAATCTAAAATGCATATGCAGATGAAATGAGGTTGCAGCTTTTGAAAACTGATTGGGACTCTAGGATGCCCTGTTAATGGGTCACCTATGATGGGGTCAATAGTTTTCTTATAAGATTAAGAAATTTTGAAAGGTGTGCTACATGACTCCCAACATGTAGAATTCTTTGCCATTTTATTACTTGAAAAGCCTCCACCAGAGGCAAGCACCTAGACACGGCAGCTCCCACCACCGTGAGAATTAAGCTTCGACTTAAAATTATAAACTACTCAGTTTTTATTTCTTTGTTGAGGCAGCAGAAAATTTCCTGAAAAACAAATAAACACGTAGATACACACAGCATTTCCCGCGTTCCTTATTAACTCAGCTACCTTCTTTTCCAGTCAATATCCCTTCTTAGACAAAGGCTACCTCAATGTTCGCGGCTTCCCTCTGCTTCCTGCGGCTGGCCTGAGCCTTTGCCTGAAGGTAGACTGAACTGTGCAGTCTTCTGAGGACACCCCTGGGTCATCCTGCTGTAGCAAGGCTCCAGGTGCAGGAAGGTTACTGCTTTCCTTTCCTTTCTCTCCCTACTCCCTTCTACTCACAACACTCCCTTGTTGCATTTTTTGGACAGAGTTCATATTTCAGGCTCTGTTTCCAGGGACAATTATTTGGCATACATTCTTAGCACAAACATAAAGGGAGTGCTATACTTACACTTGTTTAAAGGAATCCAGTCAAGCTGTCCAGATGAATGGCCTATCCATATAGGGTAAAACCCTACACTATCCAAAATAGAATTGTGTTATAGGCACTATTTAAGGTACTAATGAATACTTTTAATGAAATATTTCCTCTAATATTTTTTTAATACGAATATATAGTCAAAGGGAAAAGACAAACTCCTAGGTACCATAGTGTATTAATCTTTTCTTCTAATTTGGACTTAATGAAAATGATAATGTGACCTTTGCTAAGTATCTCCACTCCATTGAATGTCCCTTTCCCCAATTATTTAATTTTTACTTGTGGAACTGGGTCAAATCTTTTGTTATGAACTACTGACAGGTAATTAGTTATACCATTGGTATTGTTGAAAACATAAGATTAGTCAAAATACCACTTAAGCTCAATATATTTTCTAAAAACACAGAAAAAAAATTAGAGAAATTAGAACCACAGCTAGAGTTGGGCCCCAAAACATCATGATTCTATCTACTAAAGTAAAATAAATTGTTAGTCTTTGGAAGTTTTTTGCTTTGTTCTATATTCTACATTTTGGTGCAGTATAAAGCAAAGGGCCCCCAGAAAATAAGTAAATTTCTGTTATTAACTTGAATTTCTAATTCTGAAGTGAGCAAAATAAAAAGGGTTCTGATTATTTAACAGCAACTGAGAGTGCTTTATTGTGACCTCTGATCTTATTGCATTTGTTTTATTTTCCACATCCATCATAGACATTTGTTCTGTTGTTTTAAGAAGAAATCAATCAGAAAAAAAATTTAAATATCTCTATATTATGCATCAGTAATATGTAGCATTTTTGTGCTAGAAAATGTTTTATGCTCTAATACTAAATTAGGGGGGCATAATATTACCTTTCCTTACTAGCTAATTAACACATCTGTTAAACTTGTATAATTTTAAGGTAACAAGGAAAACTTAATGGACTTCTATTGAATTTTTCCCATTAAGTTAACATTATAGACCTTTAATGAATGCTTAATTAGGTAGTGATATTAAGAAAGTTGATGCACAAATGAAAATAAGTCTCAATATCTGCAATATGCCTCATTGGCATTCACTGCAGGACACTGACCAAAACCTTAATTAAAAATATGTCTGATTCTCCTATGTATAATTGCCCATTCAACAAACTTCCCTATTAAGAGAATGTAGAAATAGCATTTGAATTTAATTAGTAAAAAATGTACTTAAGTGATAACTGCTTTTCCTTATATTTTCTAACTTTTCGTTTTATTGGCTTATCACATTTAGAATACAATACCTAATTTTGTACCTGGATTTAGAATAGCATTTCCTCTTAATTTTATGGCTACTAACATTTTCTTTTCATTTGTTCATTTCTCCTTTTCTTCTAATAATCTAATAATAATAATCTAGGTACAGTTCTACCTACCCATTAATGAATATTCTAGAAATGGTCACCACTGATCATTGATAGTCAGGTCATGGGAAGC
This sequence comes from Meriones unguiculatus, assembly GCF_030254825.1. NCBI lineage: Eukaryota > Metazoa > Chordata > Mammalia > Rodentia > Muridae > Meriones > Meriones unguiculatus. The sequence goes on along the minus strand of NC_083362.1, from coordinate 20,192,088 downwards.
TAATTGTCTGTATCTGTGATGATGTTTTGCCATTCTTGGCTCATAACACTCTTTTCCTCTATTACTTGTTTCAGTTATGTGGTTGAACCATTTTCTCAGATGAAACTCGCCTGCATAAGGGAGAGATTATAGTCAGATACAGACATGTATGAGGCATCCTCCACATTAAGCTCTGTTTTGGCAGCAAGAATGAGTAAGAGAATGAGATTTGAGCTGGTGGGAGTGCAGGGGCAGAAGGAAAGGCTCATCCTGGTCACTCAAAGACAAGTATGTCAATGCTATACCCAGTCAGAGCTCCAAGAACTATCTAAATGCTGTGCTGGAGAGTCTTGAAAAGCACTAGATCACGAGAAGCTGTTATAAAGTAAAACTTTAAAAATTTTTACATATAAAACAGGATACAAACACTTCCACGGAACAAAACGCTGATAAATCATTATGGAATATCCTTTAGGGACCTTATAGAAGGGGAAATTGTGGTCTGGGTCTAAACAATTAAGAACAACAACAGCAACAACAATAATAATTTTTAAAAAGAATGAGTCAGTTTCCCAAACTCAAGTGAAAGATTAAGTAAAATTAATATTTGAAAATGAACCGAATGTTGAAGTTTTATAGCCTGAAGCCAGTTGAAAAAAAAAAATAGACCCATAAGAATTTCCAAGGGAAAAAAATAACCATAGTCATTCTAAAAATAATTAGGGTGATAGATAAAACATTAGTTCTGAAAAAGAAGCGTGAGAAATCACAGACTTCAGGAAGACTAGCCCTTTCCTCAAGGCCTGGAAGAGTCAATAAGCACTGAAATTAAGGTGAGCGCCCCGCGTGTAATAATAGAGGGCAGCAACTGTCAGACTCAGAAAGGTAAGCAAATCCACCCAGACGAAGGAAAAGCAATTACAAAATTCTTCTCTGCTGTGTTTGGCGTGGACTAGGGAGAGATGCCCTCCTCCAGTTCTTGCCTCTTGCCTATGGCATGGAGAGCCGGCCCCAGTGAGATAACTGGCCCTATCCTTCACAAGCTGCAACATTCCAGAGAGAAGGCCTTGCACCTTGTCTGGACATCAGGGTAGAGCTGGCCCTAATGGCCAGGGTTGATAGCCTGAGCATGAATGAGCCAGGCCTAAGGGCATGAATGAGCCAGGCCCAAGGGCATGAGTACAGAAGAGCTGGCTCTGTCTCTTGCAGGGTTTAGCATGGGATGGAGCAGCCAGCGCAGGGTGGCTCTGGGAGAGCTGTCAGGCTGACCACCTCAGATACCTCTCAAGCCCAGACCCAGGACTTTGATTTGGCCCAACCCAACATCTACCCTCTCGATGAACTGCTGGAGTACATGCAGTGGTCATCGGCCCAGCAGATCCGAAAATACAGTATCTCTATGACACGGGACAATAAAAGGACATCCGAGAGGAGTCCCGGTGAGGTTTCATTATTGATAGAATAGCAGAAACCAGAGGCCTCCTACCTGTCCAATGAGTCATTTCAATGAACAATTGCAAGCAAAGAAGTGTGGACAAGAGGGCGTAATGCGGGACACACTGCGACACACTACAGCTTCTACAAAGATTTTTTTTTTTCTCTTTGTTGGAGGAGAGGCTGAACAGTGGATGTGAGGGGAGGCAGAGAAGAGCGGGACTGGGATGCATGATGTGAAATTCACAAAGAACCAGTAAAAAGGTTTTTTATTTTGTTTTTTTTTTTTTTTTTTGTTTTTGTTTTTTAAATGAAGTTGAAAACTATCAAGAATGGTAAAAGACAGATTTCTACGAAATGAGTGAAAGGTAAGACGAGCGAGAGCTGCCTGAGACTTGCTCACAGGAGCAACCCTAAGCAGGCATGGCAGTTTGCCGCCCACTAGAGTAGTCAACAGCTCCTAAGTGAGGATGAGGCAAACATAGAAAATGTGTGTACAACTGTTCTCAGTCTGTGAGTTTCTTTAAGAAGGTCATTATTTCTAGACAGAGGTCTTGTATACTGAGCACTCAAAATGAAGCAAATTAAAACGCAGAAACCAACCGTAAATAAAACCGTTGAAGGATTTTAACAAATGGTGGTCCCCAGTGCGTGTGTTTCTGGCACGTAGCACGAAGCAGGTGGCGTCATGAGAAACCAGTTGAGTTCTATTTAGTGCCATGGAACAATATCATAGAACATTTCTCCTCTCTGATAGCCAAAGCCTACCTGTTTTCCAAGTAGACTCAAATTTAAATACCCTATATGTTATAACGCTAAAATTACAGTCTGCCAGTCCAAATCACTAACATATTGTAATAGAGAATAAAATTTCAAGAATTAGTTAATAGTTGAAAGTCTCAAGGAATGCAAAAGAAAAGTTTATTTATTTCTCCTCTTGACTACACTGATTGATAGTAATTCCTAAAAGCTCATAACAATCAGATAAAATATTCTAGAATATAATAAAAATTTTATTCAGAAATCTGTCCATGGTTTCTGTACATGACAAACATCAGATGTTCCAATATTTAAAGTTAAATGTGATAATGACATCGTTACATATGCTTACTCATGTGACAGAGAATGATCTATGTTTATGATTTATAACTCATAATAATAAAAAAAATCTCAAGGAAAACCATGGACCGTGTTCATAATTTGTTTTAAGATTTGCAACAATAATTCTATTATTATACTATAATAATTCCCAGAGGTGAACTGGGCGGGATAATAAATTAACTTTTTTTACATGACAAGTTTGTAAGTGAAAGCAATCTAATTAGATCAACTTTAATTATCTGTGGTGAGAAGGTGTTGTCATTGATTAGTTTGTGAAAGAAAAGTAAGATAACTCATTTAAAGTTGCTTTCTTACTTGCTAACTTTAAATAGAGGGATTTAATAAGTTCCTTCCCCTCTCTGGATATTATTGTCTACTGCTATGAAAACAGCAATAAATATTTCTTTGTGTTTTGTTATTTCTAAGTTATACATGGTTTCTTTAGCATTCATTTTATTTTTCTTAAAGACATATATCACATTTTGACCTCAGTATGTAACTTGGATCTAAGTGCACCAATAAATTCCAAACTTAAAAAAAATGATTTTATGTTTTAAAATGATGAAAAGGCAAAAAATTAGATTCTGTATTTCAAAATTAGAGTTATTGATTATGACCACCCTAGCTTGCTTTTAAAGGCATATGAACATCTACAATCCAGTTAATTTCACTTTTAAAAATGTCTAGAGTGTGTGAGGTTTTCTATCTCCTTGCTGTTTATTATGTTGTTATTTAGTATGAATAAAATAGCTGCAATCCTTGAGCTAATCTATTGTAATTTTACCCTGCTTCTGTTTTCTGCCCAAATGTAGTTACTCTGTCACAGAATTAATATCTCCTCATATACTTCCATCTCTATTTTTTCAGAGTCATGGTGTAAAAGGTCATGCTGAGAGAGAAACAAAGTTGGGAAGAATGATTTTCTAAGTTCAAGGAGAAAGAAGGAGTAATCAAAAAAGGTCATCACAGAATAATCACCTGCACTAGTTCAATGAGTGCACTACAGATTTAGAGCCCTCATTAACATGTTCAGAAAGTTATTCTTAATCTCATTTGTTTTAATGAGTATTAATTGAGAGAGGAAATTTATGCATTACCTACGAAACAGAACAGGAAACTTATTATCTCTTTCAATTCAGGGATTTAAATATATAGTGATAAATTTCATCTACAATATAAAAATCTCTTAGTTACTGTTCAGTTGATATGAAGAAACACCAAGACCAAGGCAAGTCATAGAAAATAAAGCATTTAATTGGGGGCTCATGCATAGTTTCAGCAGATTAGTCTATTTTCAGCATGGTGGGGAGCATGGTAGCAGGCAAGCAGGTATGATGCTCCAGAAATAGCTGAGAGCTCACATCTGATCTGCAAAATGCAGGCAGAGAGAGAGAAAGAAAGACAGATAGATAGAAAGACAGATAGAGACACAGACACAAAGAGACAGAGAGACACAGAGATACATACACACACAGAGAGAAAAAGACACACAGAGAAAGAGAGAGAGAGAGACACAGACACACACACAAAGAGAAAGGGGGAAGACAGAGAGAGAGAGAGACAGAGAGACAGAGAGAGACAGAGAGAGAGAGAAAGAGAGTTGGTTGCATGGGCTTTTGAAACCTGAAAGCTCATCTCCAGTGTGATGTATTTTCTTCTACAAGATGATACCTTCTCTACCATACTGCCTAATCCTTCCTAAACAGTTTACCTAACTGGGAACTAAGCATTCAAATATATGAGACGGGGGCCATTCTCATTCAAACCACTGTATTTATTCATTATGTTTAGATTTACATATAAATGAAAAGTCTTTAGAGAATTTATTTTTTTCAATATCATATAACACAAATACATACCATTCTTAATGCTAATAGCCTCCTATAATGACAAAGCACATGAAATTTCAGCATTTTTTTTCAATAAGAAATGTTGAAAACTTTGTTGCTATGGTGAAAAAGAAAATTTTGATCTTGGTAAATAAAATGAAAAAAAAATAACTTGTTTTTGAAATTTTGGTGCCAAAAATGATTGCATAAATTAGTAATTATGAAAGAAAAATAAAGAAAAAAGATTTTAATCAGCATACCTATTTTTCTCTTTATAACAATGTTAAAAATATAGCAGATCAGTATCTGTGATTAATATCACATTGTTCTACAGAAAAAACTCAATGGTACTTATAATGGTTTGCATTTCACTATGATACCTAATGCTGGTTGCCTTCCCATTATTTTCCAAATTCTTCTTAAGAATTTCCTTTCTCGGAGAGGAGGTCCTTCCCAATCAGTGGATTTGGAAAGGGGCAGGGATAAACTGAGGGAGGGAGGGTGGGATTGGGAGGGAATAAGGGAGCGGGATACAGCTGGGATACAGAAATGTACTACTAATAATAAACAATAATAAAAAAACGAAACAAAAAAGAATTTCCTTTCTCTTTGCCTTCCCCCACACTCCTTTGCTCTAAAAAAGTTGTTTTTTTCCTACACCCCTTTCTTCAGGAAAGAGATATCTCTCATCGGTTAATAATTAATGGTAGCATTAACTATTTCTGGGAAGGGAACTAAGACAAATACATGCCATTACTTTTTCTAGGCAGTAATTTTCCTTTTGCTTTACAATACCAAAGTCATCCCTGGAACTGCCTCCTAATCTCCAAAAAGCACACCATCTAGAATTTTCTGGACCTTACTGTGCCTTCAGCCTACAACACAGCGATCAGATAGACTTTACTGAAAAAAAGAAGTCCATCTTCTCTGATTTGTTGTCTTTTTAAACTTTTTTCTTGCCTCAGTAACTTTCTCTTAAATCATTCTTACCTAGGAATTAACTTCTGATTCGAGTTGTAAATATATTAATGAATTTTATGAGAATTGTATGGATATTTTACATATGTAAAAGAGTTAGTTTCCATGTCACAAAATTATTCATTGTATCTTCCAAAATATTCTACAATTATAAAACAAGAAAAATAAAATTACCAAAGCTTCAGGGACAACAGAAGAATAACTCTCTAGGAATTCTAACTATGTTTCTCATGGGAACAGAAAATGGAATTTTCAGCTAGACAGAATTTGTCATTGAACAGAAGTCTTCTTGAGTTAAAAAAAAAATTCTTTAAATAGTTTTCTAACACCAACACTGTTATGAGAAACTAATTAAGAACAAGGTAGACAGGACAGGGTTCAAAGAAGAGTGCACAGGACAAGTCCAAGACCCCTTCCGGGTGGGTGAGAAAAAGATGCTAGAAAGCATCACAGGGATTAGGCCTAGACACTCATGGCCTTGAAGAAGATACGTCGCTATCACAGAGCTGACAGTCCTCATCACAATTTAGCTATAGCCATCTAACATAAATACTTTTTTGAAATGACAACTTAAAAACTCTAAATCAAGATTTCTGATGATAGTAATGCACTTCATGAGATGGGCTAGAAAGAAACAAACAAATAGAAATGTTAATAAATGAAGAATATATATATATGTGTGTGTGCATGTATGAAGATTATTCTTATGTCAAGATTTTGCAATATGAACCTTTTATAATGACATAAAATTTACCCATTTTTGTGATATTAGGAATATGCACAAAATGACATGGCCGATATACTTTATCAATATCAAGAATTAACTTACATATGAAGAAAGAATTTTGCATTCTATTTTTCACTGAAAATATCTGAACTATTAGCTAAGGATATCCTAGCCACAGAAGAAACCAATATGAGGGATAATACTGATATTGTAATAATGAACAATGAGCCAATGTTTCAGACAAAAAAGAAAGTTGTCAAAGAATTAATACATACACTAATTGTGAAAAGAAATCCAAATTATGCCTTCATTTATGACTTCATAGTCATGTCATAAATGTTTTGATAAATGACAATGTAATCTCCATTTGAATGAGTTGACTCTGCCCTGGCACAACTAAAACAACCTTTTATAAAATGTAGAGCATATCTATTTTCTAACAAAGTTTAATTTATATATGACAAATTTGAATTTCATAAAATTTTACATGGGACCAAATTCTTACTTTTCTGAATGTTTTCAGCCCCTGCAGAACCATTCTGAGATTCTTGGAAGTTCTAGAAAGGCTGTGGAAAATATTTGATTTACAGAATATTATTTGCCAACAATGTACTAAAACCAAAAGCTTGGTTAAATAAAATATAATGTTTTTCAAATACTTGATTTTAATCAAAAGTGAAACTAAATAGAAAATGGCACTCTGAATATCCATTAAGTATATGTTACTATACTGATATAGTCAATGAGAAAATTAGAGATTTACTTTACAGTAATAATTTAAAAATAGAATTATAGTTGCAGCTACTTGACAGGATTACACCCTCTTTCCTAGAAACTGTTCCACAAAGTTTCTCCAAAATCTCTCATTTGCGGTTACTATATAACATGGTGCTCAACAAACGTCCAATATTCTGACTTAGAGTTAGATAAAATCTCTGCATGATGTGGGAAGGAGTACATGCCTTTGGCCCTGTGGAGTAGTTCTATTAATGGGCTGATACATTAAGTCCTTTCCTCAGTGATCTGTCCTAATTTTTTTATATATTGTGAAAGGTCATTTTTAAATTATTTCTCCAAATTCTGAAACTTTTGAATAGTACTCCTGGTAATGTTTGATCAGTCTTATCCCTCAGTTCTCCTGCTGCTATGATTTCCTTAGTAATAGTTAAAATAATTTTAGTGAAGCATGGAATGTAAGCCCTTTTTTTAATGTGTGGGTTAATTCTGGACTTTTTTTCTAAGACAGAGATGGTAACGCTTTTTCAGTTTAGTTGCTTTGTCAAATGTTCACTCAATGAGCATAAAGTGACATAACCATTAAGGGACAGAGGACAATTTTCTAATTAAATAGAAAACTCTAAAGTACTGCTAATTTACATATCAAAATAAAATTTATAGTTTCCATCTTAAGCAAATTCTCTCAAAAGAACAATTATTTATTTACATTACAAACACCAAACAGTTTTATTTTTTTAATATTCATTTATTTATTTATTTATTTACTTACTTATTATGTATACAGTAGTCTTTCTGCATGTATGCCTACACACCCAAGAAGAGGGCATCAGATCTCATTATAGATATGTTATGAGCCACCATGTAGTTGCTGGGAATTGAACTCAGGACCTCTGGAAGAACAACCAGTGCTCTTAAACTCTGAGCCATCTCTCCAGCCCTAGAAAACAGGTTTTCTTTAATATTTAAATGTTATACTATAATACATTTTGGCTGTGGTTGTAAACAAAAGTATATTGCTTTTATAGAAGTTTAAAATGATGGCATACACAATGACTAAATACGCAGAAAAAAAGAAGCAAATACAAGCATGAAAAAGTCTCTGTACTTAAATGGTTTTTCAAGCACAAAATTTCAAGCATAAGTGAAATTTGCCCTCTGCAATGTATGAGGCAGTTCAGAAAATATATGAGAAAATATAATCAATAAAATTTATTAAATGAAAAATAAACTCTGACTAGTTTATGTTACAGGCATTAAAAACTAAAATTGCAACTAAAGAATATGTATATTATCAAGAATAATCTGAACACCAAACCAATACAAATGAAGATGCCAAGAATCAAATAGGTCAATGGAATGCATGATACAAATGTAATAAACAGTCTATGCTTTAAATTTTGAAAATGTAAAAGTTAACCTGTGCGTAGTTTCCTGTTATTTGCTGAAAAACCTTAATACATTTAAAGGGATGTTGGATTAGATTCAAGCCCCAAACAAAATAAATAAAGAATTGAGAAAAAAAAAGAAAGAAAAGCAAAGCAAAACAGAAACAATAACAACAACAATAAACCTAAACAAAGGCAAAATCTCTTATTGAGGTTAACTTCAACTCCCCAACATAGAACAAACATGATATTAAACGGTGAAGTTAGTCATAACATAAAATCAGAAGTTAAGCAACATCAGTAACATCTGGTATTGTGGAGAGTTTCATTGACGTGTGTGTGTCTTTGAAAATGAATAATCTCTGTCAACATAGTTATTTCTTTACAAAGAGGCAAAGCTTGTTTGTCAGTTCCTTTCGAAAGAGAAGTCTAATGCACCTTAATTTTTATTGTAAAGTCATAGTGTTAAGACAGGACACAGTTTATAAAACTGAAGAGTGACAGAAAAATAAAGTAATGGACTAAATAACTAGACAGAAAGTGTAAATCTGAGTGCTTGCTATATAATTATGTTAGCATTCACAATTAATGCACCAAGAATGAAAGATTCAGTGAGAGCTTAGGATTTCAGATTCTAGTGTTTTACTGTGTGAAACCGTTAAATTCCTTACACAGAGTAAAGAATAATTGTAACAGAAAGTACAATAACTACATAATTGAGATAAGTAAGATTCTTGTGAAGTCTGAAAAAAGGTCCTACCTTGCAGGCTATGTGGAGAGACTCATCCACAAAGCTGTGCAAAACGTGTGAACTGTGTGAACTACACACTTCATGCACTTTCTCCATTATGGTCCAGTTTTGTTTTTAACTGAAAAAAATTATACAGTATATTCTGATTATACATTTTCCTCCCCTCACTTTTTCTAGATTCCTCCCATCTCCAAACCAACCACACCCTTTCTTTCTTTCCCACCTAATAAACAAATCAAAACACACAGAGAGACAACCCACAAAAACAAAATCACAAAACATACCTTCTTTTAAAATATTTTTACAAAGTAAATAACCTGTGATTAATATAAAAAAATAAAAATTATTTAAAACTTACCTGTAAGTACAGTTGGAGGAGGCTGAAGCACCAATCCAGACAGCAGGGTCATTGTTAACAACTCGCTGGCAATTTGTTAACAGGATCACTTTTGAGCTGGATAATGACAAGCTGAAGAATTCAGATGCGCTCTGTTCCTTATCTTTATTGAAGGTGTCTTCAGCAGGTTAGAACAGTGCAATAATGAAACAACGGAGCTGAACTCCCATCCCCAAGGAGAGTCAAAGTGACAAGCAATGTAAGACATTGCAAAACTATACCTTTGGCTGCTTCACTTAGGGTAGATTCCAGACACTGTCTTGTCAAGGTGACCTGGGCTCATGACTTAGAATCCAGAACTTAGAAACTTTTTAATATAACATTTTTTTGTTTTCTCTTCTTTTTTGAAATTAATAATAATAATAAGAAGAATAATAACAACGACAATAGAAAATTATTCACTTTGTATCCTGGCTGTATCCTTCTCCCTAATCTCCTCACGGTCCCATTCTCTCTCCCTCTTCCCTGCCTATGTCCCTCCCCAAGTCCACTGATAAGGGAGGACCTCCTCCCCTACTATCTGACCCTTGCCCATCAGGTCTCATCAGGACTGTCTGGATCCTCTTTCTCAGTGGCCTAATAAGGCCACCTCACCAGGGGGAGATGATCAAAAAGCAGGCAACCAAGTTCATGCCAGTGACTGCCCCTGCTCCCCTACTAGGGAAACTCTATGGAGACTGAGCTGCCCATGGGCTACATCTGAGCATGAGGTCTAGGTCCTCTCCATGCATGGCCTTGGTTGATTCATCAGTCTCAGCAAGACTCTTTGGTCTCAGAATTTTTTGACTGTTGGTAGCCTTGTAGAGTCCTGTGCCCGCCAGGTCTTTCTAGCTCCCCTTTCTTCCATAAGAGTTCAGTTCTTAGCCATTAAAATCTAGGCTCACAGCTAATAAGTGTAACATTTTTAAATGATGATAACAAGAAACTTTTAAGTAAATATGACTGAACAAAAATGAGATATAAACCTTACACAAAAATTTCACCAAATTTCTATAAATGCATCAGAAAAAGATTCTCCATAGGCCAACAATGAATAATACAACAGGGAAAAAATGAATTAAAAATGAAAAATCAATGCTCATGGAATCTAAAATATTTATAACATTAATTTCTTTAGATACAAGACTATTTAAATAAGAAAGAAATTCAATAAAATGTTATTCATATTAATAAAACATTGTTAAATATCAATTCAGCTCAACTTAGGGTTAGATCTGTGAAAACTTAATGCCTTCAGTAGTTATAAAAAAATCTAGAGGTAAAAATCCTTTTTAAATCACTTCAATTTTGGCCTAGAACAAAATATTTGAATATAAAATATTCAGGCCACATTTCCCCCTGAATTTTTCTATAGACAATATAAATGTATTAATTATGATTGCTATAAAGGAACTTTTTGCATTTAAGTGCCTCCAAAAAACAGTCTATTGTGAGGACTCTGTCTCCACATCTGATTCATACCATTACACTTAAATAAATCTTGAGGTTTATAAGTACTGAAGATTCTAAGTGTAATTGACGGTTCATTTCTGTTTCATTTCAAGTATATTGAATATAATGTTCTAGTGTTAAAATTCTAGATGTATTGCTATAACAATGACATCAAATAGTCATTTTAGTAGATAGTAAAGATGATGATCTTACAATGTTACTACTATAAATTAATTCATTAAAATTTGCATTGATTATTATTCTCAGTATCTCCTTCAATACCCTGGAGGGTAGAGTCTTTCAGACGTCCTCTGTGGAAGGCTCCTGTCCTGTTCCTTGTCTTCTACTTCCGATGTCTATCCTGTTTGCCCTTCTGAATGAGGATTAAGCATCTTTCCTAGCATCCTCCTTGTCATTTAGGTTCTTTAGGGCTATAGAATTTATGTTTATCCTAGAATATATGGCTATATTATATGGCCAGGCCACAGAGGAAGATGATGCAGCCAACCTTGATGAGACCTGATAAGCTAGGGTTGGATAGGAGGGAAAGAGGTCCTCCCCTATCAGAGGACTAGGGAAAAGGCATAGGGGGAGAAGAGGAAGTTGGGTGGGGTTGGGAGGAGACAAGGGAGGGGGCTGCATCAGAGATACAAAGTTAATAAATTGGAATAAATATATAAATAAAATTAAATTTAAAAAAATTTCATTGGTAAAGAAACCTATTTAATATTTTCATCTTAATCTGTTTCTATTAGCTAATGGAAATGATAAGACTATTTGGGACAAACTTTAGAGGAACTGTAAATACCATCTCGCTCTAAAGTCTTTTGATGAGGCAAGTAGACTTTCTGAATCTTGCAGATCACTGAAGCAATTTATGACATAGACAGGAAGAGTATTGTTAGTAAAAATAAAATACATGAATAAGTAATACAATTTTTAGATTTTGGCATACACTATGAAATACTCTTGGGATTAGGGAACAACTATATAGATTTGATTTGATTTTTCTTTGTCAAACTATATGTGTCCCCAACCATGATTCAGTATTCCAATTTCTTCAGAAACATTGCAGCAAAATGTCAAATCATTGCTGTTTCAGCATACCACTCAAAACGGTGGCATAATGTTCCAGTGACCTTTTCTATTGCTTAGTGGGTCCTATAGAAATTCCCATTTCTTTATCCCAGTTTACCCTTCACTGAATTTTCATCCTTTTGCACAAACTAAAGTTCTACTTTGTATGACCTTGAAGTCATCCTCAGAGTTTAACTTGCTCAGTCTGAACATACTCATCTGTAAAATATAAACAGAACCAAACATCTGCCAGGTACTTCCCACAATGATACTGCTGTTTTCATGAATGCTGCTGTGTGATCAGATGCGAACTTGTCACCATCGTTTTGAGTTACTCAGAAACACTAAACAACATCACTATAGCAGTTACACTTCTTTTAATGCATAATTATGAAATATTGCTTCTTGTTACACACCATTTAAAATTAATATTCATTTTTAAACAACGGTGATTTGTGGTGATAAGAAACAGGACTGTATTTATGCAATTGGAATTTGATTTCCTGATTCTCAAATGATTAATCTTTCTTCTGAGGTGCAGTACTCATGTTTCTTTTTATCTAGAGCAGATTTGTGTTTTCTGATGCCACACAAAGGAGATACTTATATTTCCTTACCATATGGGTGTTTATTCTGCCAATTTGTTCAGTGAAAATTTTAACTTCTATAAAATGCATAAACAGAAAAAATGATTTACTATAATTTTCTAGCAAATAAGACATGACCTATGAAAAGTAATGGTACCTATTTCAAACAGATGCTGTGGAATAATAAGAAGAATTTGATGAAAGTTACACAGTGGCAATTGCTTTGTTCCATTATAGGAAATAACTTGGTATAAGCACATTATATAAGCAGAAAGTTGCTTTCTGATTTGCTGAGTTTTCCATAGCCAGAGAATGGATAAACATTTTTTTCCAGTAAATCTCTATGCTGATTTGATTTATACTTAAATGAATCACTGAAACATATCAATGTTGATAAGCCTCTTTTTCACTTTTATTTAAAACTCACAGCACCATATTCATATCATTCTTTGAAAGTTTATTCAGAGCTTTATTGCTTCTTCAATTTATCTCATTATTTCCTTTATGGTTAACTGTATTCTAAATATGTTATATGATTGAATTTATCATAACATATATTGAGCTATTGGTGTTCTATTGTTCTGATACTATCACTTATGACTGCAGATAATATGATATACATCCAGTGATACTTATTCAATCAATACCTAAAACACACTTTACTTTTCTTATTATATATGTACGAGTATTTATAAAGAGAAGACTAAATAAAATTTTACCCATTTTATAATATATATATATATATATATATATATGCTAACAGTGGAGATGAGGGAGGGAGGGAGGGACTGGGAGGGAATGAGGGATTGGGACACGGCTGGGATACAGAGTTAATAAAATGTAACTGATAAGAAAAAAAATAAATTAAAAAAAATGTTGACAGATACATATATAAGGCAAACAAGAGATTGATTATTTAGAAAATTTAATTAAATATCTAGCTTGGGTGTTAAAGTGATATGGCTATGACATCTGTCACCTTATTCATCATCCTAGTTGATCAGGCTGATATCGTTGGCTTGGTGGGTTTCCCCTTTCTTCCTAACCAATCCTTATGACTGACCCACACACACAAAGATGCTGAGGGCTGCATAGAAAAAGAATGTCCTTCTCCAAAATAGACTGGTCCCAGTACTTCATCCAAGGTAAAAGGGTAATTGTACTTCCCCACTAGATTATTACTCCAAATAAACCTTGAAGGTCCATTTAATTATGTATTTTCCTTACTAATGTCCTTAAATCGAGAGGTTTTATACAAGGGAAAATTCCAATTGATATAGAAATTAATCTAATGCCAATATATAAGTTCAAGAGTTTGATATAAGCACAATAATCAAAACAGTTAACAATTTTTTAATAAAATATTTGTATTAAATACAAAACATTTGTATAAAATAAAGAACAATGTAACAGAAGAGAGGAAATAAAAATAGTTCCACAAAAGAGTTCATAGTATTTACCACTTGAAAAAAAAGCAAATCAATGGAAGAGAAAGGCTTTCCAGGAAATGGTTCTGAAGATTTGTTAGTTTAGAAAAAAGAATAATAATTTTGGAGTTCGGAATGTATCTCACTTTTAGCACACTTGTCTAATATTCATGATCAAAACCACCATAAAAATAAAATAATTGATATTTTGATATTTTTGTTACTTTTTCAATAGTTTGTTATAAAATACATGACAAAAACCAAAACAAACTAAAGAAAGGGGTCTTTTTCTTTCTTTCTTTCTTCATGGTTCCAAGGTACAGTTTATCAGAGTGGTGAAACCATGATGGCAGGAATTCGATACAGCTGGTCACACCATAGTCGCAGATAGCAGTAGGGGATGAATGCTTGTACTTAGCTCATTTTTCTCTTTATGTCAATTCGGGTCATATAGCTGTTATTTAGTGTTTTCCAATTCCATTACCACAGTCTTAATACTCCCTCCTAGAGGTTTGTCTCCATAGTGATTCTTAGAACCTATCAGCTTACTATAACTGTAACATATATATATATATATACCTCATATTATATATAAACATTTTATATTATATAAAATTAACTGAAAATGTTGCATATAATCAAATACATAGACAATAAATTAAATTATATAAAGGATTCAGGGGTAAAGCTTTGTGATCATTGGTTTCATGCACGATTGTTAGAAAATTACCTAAATTAGATTTTTATTAAACATAAAAAGTCTGCTTTATAATAGGCCCTATATGAAAGACCCTAAAAGAATATATCCAAAGTGTGTTATTGCTTAAAAAATGTAACATTTTAAATGTATTCACTCTTACCGAGCTACTGGGGATACTTTTTATAGCTGAATAAACCTGGGTTTGGAAGCAGACCTACAACCCCAGCTACTCTGGAAGCTGAAGCAGAAGAGTATCAAAGCTTGCCTGAACCCCTTGAACAAGTAGGCACAAAACGTCATTCAGTTCAGTGTTCTTATCTAGAATGAAATGTTAATGGCACAAAAGAGGGAAAAGAAAATAAACCTTATGGAAATATTAAAGCAGATAATGAATGGTCTCTAATAGCCCCTATTTTGATCTATGCAGTCTTGCAGAAATGTAGGAGCTTATATCTTCAAAGGACTTATCTTTTTGTTGCTGGTATCATTCTATTATCTGGAGATGTAGCAATATAGACTTGCATTAATATTTAATTAATTATATATCCTAAAAGTTAATTTGTATTATAATAATATACATAATTATATGTTAATATATGTATATGAATCTGTGAAGTTCAGTACATTTCTTTTTCTTAGTATATTAAAAATTTAGGTCTCAATGTAGGGTAGGTATCAGTCTGAAAGTAAGAACCACAATGACTGCCCACTGTTTTTCACTTTCCTGTCTTCAGTGAGACAATGAAAATGTTTGTGGATCCATGGGATAAAGAAGGAGGAAAGAACTTGGTGTTTTGGCTCTTTGATTTGAGGGAATTACAAACTTTTTTTTGTTGCTCTGTTTTATTTTTTTAATTGCTCTGTCATGTACATTCAGATAATTTGTATTATGAAGATATAGCTAACTACCAAGATAACTACTTGTTGATGGGGCTTGGCTATAAGTAATTAAGGCTCAACTAAGATCAACATACATGTATGTATGTATGTATGTAGAGGTTGTGCCTTAAAATGAAGAATGGGGTGACAATAGATTGTGAGATAGTCATCAATGACTCTCAATGCAAGTTTTACATAGAAACTAAATCAAGTTACCCCTTGCTGTCACCCTATCTGGGCTCCACAACTGTGAAGATGAAGAATGCTGAGCTTTAAAAACAGAATGCAAGGAATTTTATGAAAGAAGAGGGAGAGAGAAAGATCTGGAGAGGACAGGAGCTCCAAAAGGAGACCAACAGAAAGAAAAAACTGGGCCCTGGTGGCCCTGCGGAGACTGATATCCCAAACAAGGACCGTGAATTAAGAGGACCTAAACCCCTGCACAGATGTAGCCCATAGACTCAGTCTCCAAGTGGGTCCCTAGTATGGGCCCAGGAGCTGTCTTTGGCATGAACTAAGTGGAAGGCTCTCTGATCGCCACCCCCTGGGGGTGTAGCCAATCAGTTTTGATGAGCCCTGATAGGCTAGAGTCAGATAGTAGTGGAAGAGGACCTCCACTATCAGTGGACTAGGGGAAGAGCATAGGAGAAGAAGAGGGAGGGAGGAAGAGATTCAGAGGAGATGAAGGAACTGGACACAACAGGGATACAAAGTGAATAAATTGTAATAAATAATTAATAAAATTCAATGAAAATGAAGGCACAACTTACCCGTATTTATGGGACACAATGAAAGCCATGCTAAGAGGAAAGTTCATAGCACTAAGAGCCATCAGAAAGAAGTTAGAGACATCTCATACAAGCAACTTAACAGCATACTTGAAAGCATACTAGAAAATAAAGGAAGCAGATATACCCAAGAGGAATAGAGGGTCGGAAATCATCAAACTTAGGGCTGAAATCAATAAATTAGAAAGAAAACAATTCAAAGAATCAATAAAACCAAGAGCTAGTTCTTTGAGAAAATCAACCAGCTAGACAAACCCTTAGCCAAACTAACTAAAAGGTAGAGAGAAACTATCCAAGTCAGCAAAATAAGATATGAAAAGGGTAAAAGATACTGGATCAGAATGAAAAGCTCTACCACTCCAGTTTCACGCCTGTCTACTTCCTGCCATAAAGATGGACTAACCCTCTAGACCTGTAAGCCAGCTCCCTATTAAATGCTTTCTTTATCAGGGTTGTCTTGGCCATGACGTTTCTTCACAGCAATAGAACAGTAAATAAGACACAACATATATGTATAAGATGTGTATGTATATGTCTATATCTTCCTAAGTAGAAAATAAATCCTGCTTGGTTTAAATAATTTTAAAAAAAAAAAGAAAAGATAGGTCCACATACATGGAAGCAAGCCAGATCCTCAGCCTTAGCCAAATGTGGAGTTGTTCGTGACAGAGAGCACTCACCATCGGGAAGGTGGAAGGCGGAAACCAGCTCCATCTTTAAGGCATAGCATTCCGCAGCTCTCTACAGTTCCCCCTTTTTGTTTTAGACGCATCAGGCAAGAGTAGAGGTCTGATCTCTGATATTAGAAATAAATTGGGACTTTGTACCGATGTTCATTTAGGTGTCATCCACCCAAAGAGCATCAGACCCGTCTGATACCTTTTTCTCAGAGGCGGGACCTGGGGCATCAACCTGCATGCAACCAGACATGCTCTTCTCTGGGTCCAAAGCGGCTGACCCTGAGTGCAGTGCTTAGCCTCGCATCCTGAGCGTAACATTTTAGCTTTTTATGGTAGCCAACCATGCTTGGGGAGACACGTGGCACGCCTGGGTTGGCTACCCAGAGGCTATTTAAGCTGTGGGCTGGCTTTCCCCAGGGTCCGAGGATTGTTCAAGGTTCCTGAATAAACTGCATTGAAAAAAAAAAAAAAAACTAATGATAAAGTAAATAAAACTCTAGAAGAAGGCAAAAAAAAAAAAAGAAAAGAAAGAAACGAAAAGTGGGATATAATAACAGACATAGAAATTCAAAGAATCTTTAGATGGTAGTACTACAAAAGCCTATATGCCACAAAATTTGAAAATCTAAATGAAATAGACAATTTTCTTGATAAATTCCATTTACCAAGGCTAAACCAAGATCAGGTAAATAAATAGATTAAATAGTCCTTTATCACCCAAGGAAATAGAACCAGTTATCAAAAGTCTCCCTACCAAAGAAAGCCCAGGGCATGGTGGTTTCAGCTCATAATTCTAACAGACATGCAAAGAAGAGCTGACATCAATTCTCTTCAAACTATTCCAAAAAATAGAAACAAAAGAAACATTACCAAACTCATTTTATGAGGCCACAGTAACTTTGATACTTAAACCACACAAAGACCCAAAAGAAAAAGGAGAGTTTCAGACCTGTCTTAGAAACATTGATACAAAAATACTCAGTAAAATGCTCACAAAACAAATCCAAGAACACATAATAGATATTATTCACCATGACCAAGTAGGCTTCATCCCAGGCATGCAGGGGTGGTTCAATATATGAAAATCTATCAATGTAATCCACCACATAAATAAACAGAAGGGGAAAAAAATCCTACATGATCATCTCCTTAGATGCTGAAAAAGCATTTGACAAAATCCAACACCCATTCATGCTTAAAGTTTTAGAAAGATCAGGGATACAAGGCACATATCTAAACATAGTAAAGGCAATATACAGCAAGGCTATAGCCAACATCAAACTAAACAGAGAGAAACTTAAATCAATCCCACTGAAATCAGGGACAAGGCAAGGCTGCCCACTCTCTCTGTATATTTTCAACATAGTACTGAAGTCATACCTAGAGAAATAAGACAGATAAAGAAGATCAAGGGAATACACATTGGAAAGGAAGAAGTCAAAATATCACTGTTCACAGATCATACAATAGTATACTTGAGTGACACCCAAAATTCTACCAGAGAACTCCATCAGCTGATAAACAGCATCAGCAAAGTGGGTGGATACAACATTAACTCAAAAAATCAGTAGCCCTCCTGTATACAAAAGGCAAAAGGGCTAACAAAGAAATTAGATAAACTTCACCCTTTTACAATAGTCACAAATAACATATAGTACCTTAATGTAACTCTAACCAAACAAGTGAAAGACCTGTATGGAAAAAACAAACAAACAAACAAAAAACTTTAAGTCTCTGAAGAAAGAAATTGAAGAAGATATAGAAAAATGGAAAGAACCCCATGAATCAGTAAGATTCTGAAAATCAGTAAGATACTGAAAATGGCCATCCTACCAAAAGTAATCTGCAGATTCAATGCAATTCCCATCAAAATACCAATGCAATTCTTTTACAGAACTTGAAGGAACAATTCTCACTTTTGTATGGAAAAACAAAAATCCAGAATTGCTAAAACAATCTTGTACAATAATGGATCTGCTAGAAGTATCACCATCCCTGATCTCAAGCTGTACTACAGAGCAATAGTAATAAAAACTGCATGGTACTGGCATTGAAACAGAATGCTGGATCGATGGGATTAAATTGAAGGCCCAGAAATAAACCCACACATCTAAGGATACTTGATTTTTAACAAAGAAGCCAAAACCATTTACTGGAAAAAAAGATAACATATTCAACAAATAGTGCTGATCTAATTGTATGTCTACATATGAAAAATGCAAATTGATCCATATTTATCACCCTGCACAAAACTAAAATCTAAGTAGATCAAAGATAAAACCAGACACACTAAACCTGTTAGAAGAAAAAGTGGGGAAGAGCCTTGAACTCATTGGCACAGGAGACAACTTCCTGAACAGAACACCAACAGCACAGGCTCTTAGAGCAACAATCAATAAATGGGACCTCATGAAACTGAAAAGCTTCTATAAAGCAAAGGACACTGTCATCAGAATAAAACAGCAGCCTACAGACTGGGAAAGGATCTTCACTAACCCTATATCTGACAGAGGGCTAATATCCAGAATATATAATGAACTCAAGAAGTTAAAAGCAACAAATCAAGTAATCCAATTAAAACATGGGGTACAGAGCTAAACAGAGAATACTCAATACAGGAATGTCGAATGGCAGAGAAACACTTAAAGAAATTCTCAACGTCTTTATTTATTTTAGTCATCAGAGAAATGCAAATTAAAACGACCCTGAGATTTTACCTTACACCCATTAGAATGGCTAAGATTAAAAACTCTAATGGCAACACATGTTGGAGAGGATGTGGAGAAAGGGAAACCCTCCTCCATTGCTGGTGGGAATGTTAACCCTTTACAACCACTTTGGAAATTAATCTGGTGCTTTCTCAGAAAATTAGGAATAGTGCTACCTCAAGATCCAGTTATACCACTACTAGGTACATATCCAAAATATGCTCAAGTATACAACAAGGACGTTCGCTCAGCCATGTTCTTAGCATCTTTATTCGTAAAAGCCAAAAGCTGGAATAAACCTAGATGTCCCTCAACTGAGGAATGGATACCGAAATTGTGGTATATTTACACAATGGAATATTACTGAGCAATTAAAAACAAGGAAATCATGAAATTTGCAAGCAAATGGCTGGAACTAGAAAAGATCATCTTGAGTGAGGTAATCCAGATGCAGAGAGACACACACAGTATATACTCACTTCGAAGTAGATATTAGCCATACAATATAGGATAAACATACTAAAATCTGTACATGGACAAAAGCTAAGCCAGAAGTAGGACCCTGGAAAATATGCTCAATTCTCATTCAGAAAGGCAAACAGGATAGACAACAGAAGTAGGAGATGACAAGGAACATACAGGAGTCTACCACGGTCGGATTCTGAAAGCCTCTACCTATAGCGGTTTTGAAGCAGATTCTGTTTGAAGCAGATTCTGAGACTCATAGCCCAACTTTGGGCAGAGTGCAGGTAATCTTATGAAAGAATGGGGAATTAGAAAAATCTGGAGGGGACAGGATCTCCAAAAGGAGACCAACAGAGCCAATAAAACTGATCCCAGGGGGCCCTGCAGAGACTGATACCCCAACCATGGACAATGTACCTAGACCTAGAACCCCATAACCCTGGCTCAGATATAGCCCATGGACTCAATCTCGGTGTTGGTTCCCAAACAAGGGGAACAGGGACTTCCTCAGTGACAAGCTCTCTGATCACCTCCCCCTGGGGGGTTCAGTCTTGCCAGGTCACAGAAACCAGACGATGCAACCAGTCCTGATGAGACCTGATAGGCTAGGGTCAAATAGAAGGGGAGGAGTACCTCCACTATTAGTGGACTAGGGGAGGGGCATAGGAGGAAAAGAGGGAGGGAGGGTGGGATTGGAAAGAGACTAGGGAGGGGTGCACAGCAGGGATATAAATTAAACCAATTGTAATAAATGATAATACTTAAAGTTTTAAAAAGGTTACCTTATTAAAAATTCCTTTTAATTAAAAAAAAAACTAAAAAAAAAAAAAACCCTAAACTAAAAGCAAAACAAAACAAAAAGCACTGCATGGAATTATGCTGTGGCCACCCAGGCTGTCAGTTAAACCTAGCCAGAACAGACTTCTGTACTCAGTTTTCATCAACTTACACGTGATAAATATTTCTGAATCTAATTTGAGCTATTCAATAAAAATCATAACAAAAATATTTCAGTGTTATTTTAATGTGAAAAATGTATTTGTATTTAGATCTGCTTTTATTTAGACTGAATATCAATACTGAAAAAATCTGGCATTTACTCACAAATTTCTGTGGCTTCCTTTATGAGATGTAATACCAAATTGATTTTTTTTAATATTATTACAACACAATTTAGATAAGTTTTTTGTTTGTTTTTTACATGAGACCTTGTTTCAGAAAATCAGAAGAAAAGAACTGGCTAGAAGAATGGAGACATGGTTCAGTAGTGAAAATTGCATATTGATCTTGAAAAACAGCCTTAGTCAGTTTCCAGAATCTGTTCCTGCAGTTCACATCTGCCTCTGACCCCAGAGTCAGTGGACCCAACTCCCTTTTCTGTTCACACGGGTACCTGCACACACATGTCATGCTCATTTGCACCCGCATGCGAGAGTGCAGTGCGTACACACACACACAGCCATGTACACACACACACTAAAAACAAAAGGAATCATTTTCTTAACAAACAAACAAAAAACTTTAAATTGTGAATTAGAACATTTTTACTCAGGAACCCAAGAAGTCTCAAATTAACAATATTTCCACTATGTCTTTGTACTACTACAAAAGTAAAATGTGTTCAGTAGAAATTAGACTTCATGTTTGAATTTTAATAATTTCCCAAGTTAGTTATATTCAATTAAATATCTATTGCCATGTAATAGGGGGCCATTCTGTGAGACACACTGTCAGAGCAGTCCACAGACGATGCCTTAGGGAGTGGATGGCGCTGTTTTGGGAGGTCGTAGGCAGTTGAATCTTTGCTTGAGGAAGTCTCGCATTCATTGCTGGAGGTGTTTTTGGAAATGTCACAGTCTTGATTTACATCTAGTTTGCTATCTCTAGTTTAAGGTTGGTTTGAAGACATGATCTCTCACTTTTCTGCTCCCCACAGCACTATAGGCTTTCTCTCCAGAACAGTGAGTCCAAATCAAACTGTGGTGTCATAAGTTTCTGTAGTCACAGTGTTTTTTTTTTTTTTTTTCAATGCAGTTTATTCAGGAACCTTGAACAATCCTCGGACCCTGGGGAAAGCCAGCCCACAGCTTAAATAGCCTCTAGGTAGCCAACCCAGGCGTGCCACGTGGGCAATGCAGATAGGTCCACATACATGGAAGCAAGCCAGATCCTCAGCCTTAGCCAAATGTGGAATTGTTCGTGACAGAGAGCACTCACCATCGGGAAGGTGGAAGGTGGAAACCAGCTCCATCTTTAAGGCATAGCATTCCGCAACTCTCTACAGTTCCCCCTTTTTGTTTTAGACGCATCAGGCAAGAGTAGAGGTCTGATCTCTGATATTAGAAATAAATTGGGACTTTGTACCGATGTTACCTGGCAGGGGAGATACCATGATCACGAAGTCACAGTGTTTTATAACAGTAACAAAAAGTAATTACTACAGTTGCCAAATTATTTCACAATGTCAACATTGTTAAAATAAATTCTAGAGGGTTTTTTTTTTTTTGACACTCCAGGTAATCTCTTAATTATAGCACCTGTAATACCAAAAGCCATGTTACTTCTTTCCGATAAAAGTAGCAGAGAATAAGTCTTGCCATTTTACAAGGAACAGACAGATGAGAAAGTGCTGTCCCAGATAAAGACTGAAACAAGAGAGAGAGAAAAGTCCTAAAACCTGCAGCTCCATTTCTAATGCCAACAAACTTAGATGGTGCCAATCTTTCAACTTTGTTGCTGGCAACATATATTTCTTCCCTGATATAATCCCCTTTTCTTTCCTCTTTGTCATTTTTTGTTTCTTCTTTGCTTATTTGTTGAAAGTGTATCTTTTTTTTATAGGCCAGGCTAACCCAAAACTCAGTAATTCTCTTGAGTCAGCTCAAGTTTTTCACTGTTAGTCTCAGAGTGTGCTTCCTTCAAACTTTGTACTCACAATGTATTTATTTATGTGATTGTAATATTCAAATTGCATAATCTGAAAACCCAAAGAGTTAATATGAACCAATGTGCATTTTTCTAGAGAGAACATTTGATAATTTTGGCATAATGATTTTTTTTTCTCTTCTTTCCATGGAGTTCTGGCAAATTTACTGCAATTTTCAAATTTATGTGCTTTATTTTGTTTAATTTACTCTGTAAAGTTCATAAGATTTGTTGACACTGTTTGCATCCATTACGAAACACCCTTTCCTTATCTGTGAGTCAATTTGCCAAAACACTGTTACTTTTCTATGTTTTTTTTTCTCCAGTTGTAGTTTTGAAAAACTATACTATTTTATTTTAATTATATGTTACTTAAGGTGGCATCGTCAGAGGCTAGTTTGTCCTTTAAGGTGGTAGAGTTGAATAATGGCTTCTTTTGGTATGCTTACATGATTCCAGCCAGTTCTGATGACATTTCTCAATGACATATATCAAATATAAATGTTTCTCCAGAAAACACTTATAATTACCTTCACTCTCTTCAGTGTCAGAACACAGAAACTGATATATAAGTGTTCAGAACTGTACTCAGTGCTGGCCACCAAATTTGGCAACTTGTAAGAGTTTTTGAGGTTACTGGTTTTAAAGGCATGAAAGGATCATGGAAGCAGCTGAGGCTTGCTGTGGTCAAAGCTAAGGGAAAGCTATTGGTGAAAGTGCAGCCCAGTAATACCAGAGACCCAGCATATTGAAGATGGAATGTACAATGGATCATCACCAATAGCAGCAGAGCAGGTGTGATGTGGAGACAGCTCAAGCCAAGGGGCAAGCTGCATGTGCTGTGGTTGGCAAAGGCCTTGATGTAGAATTGTACAGCCGACTGGAACCAAGACTTGGGTTTCCAATAGCAGATACTGAACAGCTGATACTGTTTGGTTTTGCCTTGCTTGGGAGGTAACTGTTCCAGAGTTCTTATCTCTCAAACATTTCTTCTCTAAGTATGAAATCATGTAACTTGCTTTATGAGTTTACGGGAATCTATAGTAGAGAAACTTTGCATATGTGAGAGAGATTTTTGAACTTTTAAAGGACATTGGATGTTTTAGAGACTGATATTTTAAAGTGTTTAAATTTTATTTATTTATTTAGTTCAATTTATTCACTTTGTATCCCCACTGCAGCCCCCTCCCTTGTCTCCTTCCAGTCCCACCTACCCTCTGTCTTCTTCCCCTATGCCCTTTTCCTGGACCACTGGTAGGGGAGAACCTCCTGCCATTCTATCTGACTCTAATCTATCAGGTCTCATCAAGGCTGGTGCATCGTCTTCCTCTGTGGACTGGTAAGGCTGAAACCCCAGTGAGAGGTGATCAAAAAGCATGCCACTGAGTTCATGTCAGGGACAGCATCTGTACCCCTTACTAGGGAAAGCACCTGGAAAATAAGTAGCCAATGGGCCTCCTTTGAACAGGTGTTCTAGGTCCTCTCCATACAAGGTTCTTTGTTGGAGTATCAATCTTTGGAGGGTCCCCTGGGCCCAGGTATTTTGGCTCTGTTGTTCTCCCGGAGTTCATGTCCCCTCCATGTCTTTCTATCTCCATTCTCTTCCATAAGGATTCCAGCACTCTGGCCAAAGTTTGGCTATGAGTCTGAGTATCTCCTTCAATACCCTGGTGGGTAGACTCTTTCAGAGGTCCTCTGGGGAAGACTCCTCCTTCCCTGTTACTTGTCTTCTCCTATGTCTGATGTCTATCCTGTTTGCCCTTCTGAATGAGGAATAAGCATCTTTCCTAGGGTCCTCCTTGTTGTCTAGCTTTTTTAAGACCACAAATTTTAGTATGTTTATCCTATAATATATGACTAATAGCCACTTATAAGTAAGTATATACCATATGTGTCTTTCTGCTTCTGGGTTAACTCACTCCTCAGAATAAAACTCAAGGGATGATCCATGTTGGAGAAGTTGTGTAGAAAGGGAACCTTCCTCTGTTAATGGTGGGAATGTAAACTTGTACAACCACTTTGGAAATCAATATGATGCTTTCTCAGAAAATTAAGAATAGTGCTACCTCAAGATTCAGCTATACTTCTCCTAGGCATATGCCCAAAAGATGCGTACCATTCAACAAGGACATTTGCTCAACTATGTTTTTTAGCAACTTTATTTGTAATAGCCAGAATCTGGAAACAACCTAGATGTCTCTCAATGGAGGAATGGATACAGAAAGTGTGGTACATTTACACAATGGAATATTACTCAGTAATGAAAAAAAAAAAAGGAAATCATGAAATTTGCTGGCAAATGGTGGGAACTAGGAAAGCGTTTAAGTTTTTAAATATTGTGAAATTTATAAAAATTGTAATGTGTTTTATATTGGGATATTGATGTTAATAAGAGATCTTGTACAATAAACAAGAAAGAACATGGTATTTTTTAATAGGATGGAGTTCTGTGTCAAGCTTTCCCTCAAAGTGATGTTCCCTTGGCCTTAGGTGCATGAGTTGTATTGCTTATGTTTCCATTCCTTCTAGGCTTCCCACAATAAGCTGATATCTGCATTAATAACACTGGTATCATAAAAATTTAATGCATTTTGAAAAATGTTTGTAGTTGTAGAGATTAAACCCAGGGCTTTGCACCTACTAAATATGTACTTTATCACCAAACTATATCTCAAGCTTGTCATATTAAGATATGTTGTTCAGTGTTAGTTATGAATTTATCTCTGCTTCAACAGTAAAGGTCTATCCCCAAATTTCCAACTATTTGATTTGTGTTGCTTTATAAGTTCCCTCCTTTGTGATCAATAGTTAGATTTTTCTCGCTAATTGCTTTGATCACAGCTTTACTCTGTGAATAATGAGCATTTAATTTCTTCCTTTCAAATGGTGATTCCATCTATCTCTTTTAATCTTGTTATCATTTTGACTAAATACCCAATGCAATATTGAGCAGAATGGTTCTAGAAATATCTTTTCCTTCTTCTTATTCTTGTCAAAAAATATTTAAAAATTGGACTTTAGTTTGATATTTCTTTCAGTGACTCCTTTCAGATCTGAGTAGCTCTATCATCATTATCATCATCATCATATCTCTATTTAACATAGATTTTGAATTATAAATATATGGGAAATTTATTAACATACTTCATCTCACTGCATTGAATTGATTATATTTGTCTCCTTTATTGTACTAATGTGGTCAAGTACATTGACTAATTTTCAGTTATTAAAAATACTTCAGGGACATAATTAAGTTCTCATAAATTATAATTTTACAAATAAATTACTTCTTATATTAATTTAGGTAATATTTGGACACATTTTATTTTTGTTAGTGAACTTATGCTTTCTTTTTAAATATTTTTAAATTTTTATTTATAACACTTTATTCACTTTGTATCCCACATGAACCCCTCCCTTCTCCCCTTCCCAATAGCACCTTCCCTCCCCATTGTCCACTCATGCCCCTCCCCAAGTCCACTGATAGGGAGGTCCCCCTCTCCTTTCTTCTGATACTAGTCTATCAGATCTCATCAGGAGTGGCTACATTGTCTTCCTCTGTGGCCTGGTAAGGCTGCTCCCCTATCAGGGTGAGGTGATCAAAGAGCAGGCCAATCAGTTCATGTCAGAGACAGTCCCTGTTCCCATTACTATGGAACCCACTATGTTCCCATTACTATGGAACACACTGAACTGCCATGGGCTACATCTGTGGAGGGATTCTGGGTTATCTCCATGCATAGTCCTGGGTTAGAGTATAAATCTCTGGAAAGACCCCTGTGCTCATATTTTTTGGTTCTGTTGCTCTCCTTGTGGAGCTCCTGTCCTCTCCAGATCAGTACTATTTTCCACTTCTTTCATGAGATTCCATGTACTCTACCCAACAGTTGGCCATAAGTCTCAGCATCTGCTTTGACAGTCTGCAGGGCAGAGCCTTTCAGAGGCCCTCTGTGGCAAGCTCCTAACTTGTTTCCTGTTTTTTTTTTTTTTTCTTCTTCTGATATCCATCCTCTTTGCCTTTCTGGATGGGGATTGAAAATTTTAGCCAGAGTCCTCCCTCATGATTAGTTTCTTTAGGTGTACAGATTTTAGTAGGTTTATCCTATATTATATGTCTATATGAGTGAGTGTATACCTTGTGTCTTTCTACTTCTGGGATACCTCACTCAGGATGATCTTTTCCAGTTCACACCATTTACCTGCAAATTTCATGATTTTCATTTTTTTATTATTATTGCCGAGCAATATTCCATTGTGTAGATGTACCACAATTTCTGTATCCATTCTTCAGTTGAGGAGCATCTGGGTTGTTTCCACCTTCTGGCTATTACAAATAAAGCTGCAACAAACATGGTTGAGTAAATGTCCTTATTGTGTACTTGAGCCTATTTTGGATATATGCCTAGGAGTGGTATGGCTGGATCTTGAGGAAGCGCTATTCCTAGTTGTCTAAGAAAGCACCAGATTGATTTGAAGAGTGATTGTACAACTTTACATTACCACCAGAAGTGGAGGAATGTTCCCCTCTCTCCACAACCTCTCCAGTATGTATTGTCACTTGAGTTTTTCATCTCTGCCATTCTGATGTGTGTAAGGTATAATCTCAGGGTTGTTTTGATTTGCATTTCCCTATTGGCTAATGAGCTTGAGCATTTCTTTAAGTGTTTCTCTGCCATTCGATATTCCTCTATCGAGAATTCTGTTTAGCTCTGTTCCCCATTTTTTAATTGGATTACTTGATTTGTTGCTTTTCAGCTTCTTTACTTCTTTATATATCCTGGATATTAGCCCTCTACAAGATAGAGGGTTGGTGATGATTCTGTCCCAATCTGTAGGCATTCGCTTTGTGTCCTTTGCTTTATAGAAGCTCTTCAGTTTCATGAGGTCTCATTTACTGATTGTTGCTCTTAGAGCCTGTGCTGTTGGTGTTCTGTTCAGGAAGTTTTCTCCTGTACCAATGAGTTCTAGGGTCTTCCCCACTTTTTCTTCTAAGCAATTTAATGTATCTGGTTTTATGTTGAGGTCTTTGATTCACTTGCACTTCAGTTTTGTGCAGGGTGATAAGTATGGATCTATTTGCATTTTTCTACATGGAGACATCCAGTTAGATCAGCATCATTTGTTGAAGATGCTATCTTTTTTCCATTGTATGGTTTTGGCATCTTTGTCAAAGATCAGGTGTCCATAAGTATGTGGGTTTATTTCTGTGTCTTCTGAGTGGTACAGTTCCATTGAACCACCATTCTGTTTCTTTGCCAGTACCATGCATTTTTTGTTACTGTTGCTCTCTAGTACAGCTTGAGATCAGGGATGGAGATACCTCCAGAAGATCTTTTATTGAAGAGGATTGTTTTAGCAATCCTGGGTTTCTTGTTATTCCATATGAAGCTAAGGATTTTTCTTTCAAAATCTGTAAAGAATTGTATTGGTATTTTGATGGGAATTTCAATGAAACTGTAGATTGCTTTGGTAAGATGGCCATTTTTACTATGTTAATCCTGTCAAGCCATGATCATGGGAGATCTTTCCATCTTCTCATATCTTCTTCTAATTCTTTCTTCAGAGACTTGAAATTTTTTTCATACAATTTTTCACTTGCTTGGTTAGGGTTACACCACGGTACTTTATGTCTTTTGTGGCTATTGTTTCCCTAATTTCTTTCTCGGCCCTTTTGTCTTTTGTATACAGGAGGGCTACTCATTTTTTTCAGTTAATTTTGTATCTGGCCACTTTGCTGAAGGTGTTTATCAGCTGTAGGAGTCCCCAGGTCGAATTTTTGGGGTCACTCAGGTATACTATCATATCATCTGTAAATAGTGCTATTTTGACTTCTTTTCTGATTTGTTTCTGCTTGGTCTCCTTCAAGTGTCTTATTGCTCTAGCAAGGACTTCCAGAACTATGTTGAAGAGACATGGAGAGAGTGGACAGCCTTGTCTTGTCCCTGATTTCAGTGGGATTGCTTTAAGTTTCTCTCCATTCAGTTTGATGCTGGCTATAGGCTTGCTATATAGTGTTTTTACTATGTTTAGGTATGTGCCTTCTATCCCTGATCTCTCCAATACTTTAAACATGAATGGATGTTGAATTTTGTCAAATGTTTTTTCAGCCTCTGAGGATATTATCATGTGTGTTTTTTTTTTCTTTCAGTTTGTTAATATGGTGGATCACATTGATGGATTTCCGTATACTGAACCAGCCCTGCATACCTGGGATGAAACCTACTTGGTCATAGTGGATGATATCTTTGATGTGTTCCTGTATTCGGTTTGTAAGAATTTTGTTGAGTATTTTTGCATCAATGTTCATAAGGGAGATTGGCCCGAAATTCTGTTTCTATGTTGGGTCTTTGTGAGGTTAAGGTACCAAGGTGACTGTGGCTTCATAGAATGAGTTTGGTAATGTTCCTTCTGTTTCTATTTTGTGGAATAGTTAGAAGAGAATTGGAGTTAGCTCTTCTTTGAAGGCCTGGTAGAATTCTGCGCTGAAACCATCTGGTCCTGGGCTTTTTTGAATGGGAGACTTTTGATGACCACTTCTATTTCCTTGGGGGATATTGGAGTATTTAATTGATTTACCTGGTCTTGATTAAGCTCTGTTCAGTGGAATCAATCAAGAAAATTGTCCATTTCATTTAGATTTTCAAATTTTGTGGTATATAGACTTTTGAAGTAAGTCCTAATGATTGTTTGGATTTCCTCAGTCTCTGTAGTTATGGCCCCCTTTTCATTTCTGATTTTGTTGATTTGAATGGTATCTCTCTGCCTTTTAGGTAGTTTGGCTAAGGGTTTGTCTATCTTGTTGATTTTCTCAAAGAACCAGCTCTTTGTTTCATTGATTCTTTGAATTGTTTTATTTGTTTCTAATTGATTGATTTCAGCCCTGAGTTTGATTATTTCCAGCCGTCTACTCCTTTTTGGTGTGTCTGCTTCTTCTTTTTCTAGGGTTTTTAAGTGAGCCATTAAGTTGCTTGAATGCGCTGTCTCAAATTTCTTCTTGAAGGCACTTAGTGCTATGTACTTTCCTCTTAGCGTTGCTTTCATTGTGTCCCATAAGTTTGGGTATGTTGTGCCTTCATTTTCATTGAATTATAGGAAGACTTTAATTTCTTTATTTCTTCCCTGATCCAGCTGTCATTTAGTAACAAGTTGTTCAGTTTCCATGTGTGTGTAGGCTTTTTGTTATTTCTGTTGTTATTGAGGTTCAGCTTTATTCTATTGTGATCAGATAGGATACATGGGATTATTTCAATTTTCTTGTGTCTGTTGAGGCTCTCTTTGTGAACAACCATATGGTGTGTTTTTGGAGAAGGTTCTATGAGGTGCTGAGAAGAAGGTAAATTCTTTTGTGTTTGGGTGTAAGGTTCTGTGAATGTCTGTTAGGTCCATATGATTCATGACCTCTGTTAGAGACATTGTTTCTTTGTTTAATTTCTGTTCTGTCCACCTGTCCTTTGTTGAGAGTGGGGTGTTGAACTCTCCCACTATTAATGTGTGGGGATGTATGTGTGGTTTAAGTTTTACCAATG
Source organism: Meriones unguiculatus (assembly GCF_030254825.1). Lineage (NCBI taxonomy): Eukaryota > Metazoa > Chordata > Mammalia > Rodentia > Muridae > Meriones > Meriones unguiculatus. Next base: position 20,161,576 of record NC_083362.1, on the reverse strand, counting down.
TTTCTTTTACAAATGTAGATTCCCTTTTATTTGGGACATAGATGTTCAGGTCTGTGATGTCTTCCTGGTGCAATTTTCCCTTGATGAGTATGAAGTGTCCTTCTCCATCTCTTTTTATTAATTTTGTTTGAAAGGATATTTTTTCAGATATTGGAATGGCTACTCCTGCTTGCTTCTTGAGTCCATTTACTTGGAAAGCTGTCTTCCATCACTTTACCCTCAGGTAATGTCTCTCTTTGTGACTTAGGTGTGTTTCTTGTATGCAATAGATTGCTGGGTCTTGTTTACACATCCATTCTGTTAGTCTGTGTTTTTTTATTGGAGAACTGAGTCCATTGATGTTGAGAGAGATTAATGACCAGTGGCTCTTACATCCTTTGCTTTTGATGTTGGCCATGGTAGTGTGTTTGTCTGCTTGGTTGCTTTTTGTTTTACCGTAGTGAGGTTAATTATTTCCTGTGTTTTCTTGAAAGTAGTTAGTTTTCCTGGGTTGTATTTTTCCTTCTAGTGTCTTCTGTAATGCTGGATTTCTGTGAAGGTATTGTTGAAGTTTGTTTTTGTCGTTGAATATCTTGTTTTCTCTGTCTATGAGGTCTGAGAGTTTTGCTGGGTATAGTAGCCTGGGCTGACATCTGTGTTCTCTTAGGGTCTGCATGATATCCGTCCAGGCCCTTCTGGCTTTGATAGTCTCTGTTGAACAGTCAGGTGTGATTCTAATGGGTTTGCCATTATATGTTACTTGGCCTTTTTCCCTTGCATCTTTTAGTATTTTTCTTTGTTCTGTATGCTTACTGTTTCGATTATTATGTGGCAGGGGATTTTCTTTTCTGGTCTAATTTATTGACTATTCTATAGGCCTCTTGTATTCTTATTGGCCTCTCCTTTAACTTGGGGGAATTTTCTTCAATGATTTTGTTGAAAATATTTTCTGGGCCTTGGAAGAGAGAATCTTCTTCTTCTATTCCTATTTTTCTTAGGTTTTGTCTTTTTATGTTGTCTTGAATTTCTTGGATGGTCTGAGTCAGGAATTTCTTTAGATTTAATATTTTCTTTGACAGATACATTAATTTCTTCCATTGTATCTTCCACACCTGAGATTCTTTCTTCCATCTCTTGTTGTCTATTGGTTATGCTTACCTCTGTAGTTCTTGTTTTCTTCCCTAAGTTCTTTCTCTCCACAATTTCCTCCATTTGTGTTTTTTTTTAATTTTTCTAATTCTATCTTCAGCTCTTGAGTAGATTTGTTGATTTCCTTCACCTGTCTGACTCTATTTTCCTTCAATTCCTTCAGCTGGTTTGTTTTAACAATCCTCTGTTTCTTTTATTTCTTTCAGTGATTTAAGTATTTCCTCTCTAAAGGCCACAAACTGTTTGGCTGCATCTTTCTGTATTTCTTTGTGGATGGCCACAATCTGTTTGTCCCTATCTTCTTCTATTTCTTTTCTGATGGCCATAATCTGTTTGTCTTTATCTTCCTCTATTTCTTTACAGATGGCCATAATCTGTCTTTATCTTCCTGTATTTCTTTATGGATGGTCATAATCTGTTTGACTTTATCTTCTTCTAGTTCTTTACGCATTTTATTTGATTCCTTTATTATCCTCTTCATAAGCATAGATGTTAGGTCACCTTCTTGAATTTCAATTATTCTGGGGTGTCCAGGGCTGCTTGCCCCTGGATAACTGGGTTTTAGAGATGATATATTGCCCTGTCTTTTGTTGGATGAGCTTTTACACTGGCCTCTACCCACTGGGATATCTTAGGTGTTGGGTTATAGTTTCTGGTGGTTTCTGGAATCCTGTGGTGGAGAGAATCCCGTTGGCAAGAAGATGGTTTTATCTGAAGGAAGCCTCCTCAGCTTTTTGGTTATGGTCACTGAATGGCCAGTGTTTTTCAGGAATTGCCACAGCCCACCTCAGGTGTACAGATCTGAGTGGTAACTTGTTAGTCAGAGGGCTCTCCTCTCACTAAGAGAAGTCCTGGAGACAGCTGCCCTTCTTCTGAGTTTCTTGCTATATATCTACTGAGCTGCTGCTGTAACCTGGGTGCCCTGTGGTTTGGTCAGTTTTGTTAGGGATAACTGGTTGCCCCTTGGAACAATATCTGGGGATTAATTTAGGGATCCCAGGCTTCTGTAGGTCTGAGGTTGGAGCTCTGTGACCCAACACCCAAGCAGTAATCAGTGGTAAGTGAGTACTGCTCTCATGTGAGCTGCAGGAGGCCAGTTGGTGCACAGCATGTCTCTGAGCTGGTGGTGCATGCACATACCAGTTTGTGGGAGCTTTACCAGGGATATACTGGGTGACCTAAGTCAGTCCCCATTTGTTTCCTTCCCTGTGGGGTTTTCTCCCAACAGGGACTCCCAGTCTCTGTTGCCCTGGGGCACACAGTTTTGTCTGTGATGGAGAGTTGGGTGCACAGCAAGTCTCTGTACTCGTGGCTGGAGCCCTGCTCAGGGTCAGTTGCTATATACCTGCCATTTTTCTCGGGACATTTTCTTGGGAAAGACTGGGTGACCTGAGGTCAGTCCTGTTTCCTTCCTTTCCTGTGGGTTTTTCTTGCGACGGGGACTCCCAGTCTCTGGTGTTTTTGTGCCCACCGTTCAACCTTGGAAAGTGATCAGGACATGCAGGCCTGTGGCATGGAGACCCATTGCCTGTGCGACCTGGGATCTCTTCTGGGTTCTGGCTGGGTGACCTGAGAGTGGACCAGACTGATTCCCACACCGTGAAGTTTCCTCTCACCTGGGAAACACAATCGCTGTTATTTTAAGTCTCAAAGTGCAGTCTCTTGGTCGCTGTACTGAAAAATGTTGTCCTGCTCCTCAGAGGCAGTGTCCTCCTGGCACCAGCATTTTGTCAACCAGCCGAACTTATACTCTCATTGTAGTGGATTGGGTATTGAAGTTTATATTGGTCTTATACTTGTGACTACATTTTCTAATTTTTTTCACGTCTATGTAATTTTAGCTATATTTGAGATTACATTTTAATAGCAACAGTTATATAATCTACCAACAAATACATCAAGGCTTATTCTATTTTCATATTGAAAGAACTGTGATTGCAGATTTGTTTATGAAAAAATATTTATAACTAATATTCAGTTTTCACTGTGCCCTTTGTGCTTTAAAAGCATTCTCTTTGGACCTAGATCCCGTATTCAAAAGAAGCCTATTGGCTGCTCGGTTTCCAAGTGGGTTCCCTACTAAGGGATACAGGGACTGTCTCTGACATGAACTCATTGGCCTGTTCTTTGTTCACTTTCCCCTTGTAGGGGTTGCAGCCTTGCCAGATTACAGAGGAAGATGATGCAGCCAGCCTTGATGAGACCTGACAGCTAGGGTCAGATAGAAGAAGAGGAGGTCCTCCCCTTTCAGGGGACTAGGTAAAGGACATAGCAGGAGAAGAGGGATGGTGGGTGGCACTGGGAGGAGATGGGGAGGGGGCTGCAGTGGGGATACAAAGTGAATAAATTGAAATAAATAAATATATAATAAATAAATATATAAATATATAAACATTAAAAAACATTCTCTTCGGTATATCATAAGATATTAGGAATTTTTATCATAGTACAACTTGTTATATTACCACACAAAACCTGTTGAGCTTAGTTGTGAAATGTGCAAAATGATTATGATGATGGTGGCGATGATAAATTTATCAGCTTAATTGAACAAAAATGTTGATGGCATTTGCAGTATGGATATTGTTTGAATGAAGCCAGCCTTATGTGGCTTTAATGTAAATATGTATATAATTTTATGTAAAAGACTATGTAGTGGAGAATGTAAACACCTTGGAAACACATAGGTACAAATATTCCTACATTTTTACAAACATTGCATCTTCCACAACACACTGCTTCATGCATATGGCATGATCGATATTGTCTTTGTTTTCCTATGCCCTGCATTTCATAAATAATGGATTGACTTTAATGAAAACTATACAAAACTATGAGAGGTATGATAACATTCCATTCTGCAGCCTGGTCAGTTGGATTACCACATAGTCATGAACACAGGAGGTATACAAGATATTGATAGATCAGAGAAAAAAAGATTTTTTTTTGTCCATAAGATTTGATCATATTCACACTGAATCACCTTTCCACCAACGCCAGTATCACTGAGGGTGACATGGATGAAACTGAGTCCCACTTACATTGTAGGTAGGCATCACAATAGAATGTGTAACTGAGGATATCTAAAATCTATTCAGTGGGCTTAGCCAAGCCTATATGGTTTTTTCTTTATGAAATAATTGTTTTTACTGGATAATAATTTCTTTTTCACTTAGAGTCAGACATCTATTTCTCCTCTGCAATGTTTTGAGTTACAACACAAATTTGAGTGCATAACATAGCACAAGATTGTGGTAGTGCCTGATTCAGAATAGCAAGAAATTCATTGATTGAATAATTGCTGGCTCATACAAAACTAAAAGGTTAGTATTATAATAATTTTTGTGTCTTTTGGCCCAACCTCAAAGTTCAGTGTTAACTGCTGCATATAGAGATGTGACCTCATTTTCTTCAAAGGTAAGTATGGGAGAAGTTTTTATTCAAACTAACTTATAATAAAATAATGATTTGTGGATTGAAACAGAGTTGTCAATAGAATAAACAAAAGTGACTAAGAAATACTTCAAAAAGTATTCATTACTCTTAATAATTAGTGAAATGCAATTAAGAACAACTTTGATATTTCTTTTCACTTCAGTCAGAATGGCTAAAATCAACAAAACAATTCATAAGTAATACTGGTGATAGATATTATGAGGAGTGAAAAACGCTTTTAAATAGTTAATGAGAATGTAAATTACTACCATCACTCTGGAAGTCACTACGGAGAATACTCAACAAATAATACTAAATCTACTATATGACCCTGCTATATGCATATGCTCAGACAACTCAGTATCCTACTCCAAAGAGAAGTATTCTGCCATGTTTATTGCTACCCAATTGAAGATTGCAAAGAAATGGAAACATACAAAATATCTATCAATAGATGAATGGTAAGGACATAGTGATAGATATATATTATGGAATATTATTCAGTTGTAAATAAAAATGAAATTGTAACATTTACCAATGAGTGAATTTGCCCAAAAAAGAGGATATAGCACCAAGTAATAAATATACAGAGGGACAAATGCTGTGTGTTATCTTTCATCCATCTGAGGTTTCTTATTCTAAATTCTCAAATGTAATTATTCAGCATGTAGTAACCATAGAAACCAAGAATGCATAAAAAAACATAGATGAGGATCAAGGATTGTAAAGGATATACTACTATATAGGTTGGATAAAGAGGGAGATGGAGCAATGGCGAGAAGCTGCAACTAGGAGGAAGGAATTGGATCAATACAGAAGGAAAATGAGATACAGAGGTCTGATGAGGACAAGTGACATCATATTATTTATATTTACCTCATATTTCAGATAATAATACATATATATTTAATTTTCTTAACTGAAAAAAGTAATTTTTATTCGATATATTTTGATTAAACTTTTTCTTACTCTCAATTCCTCCCATATCATCCCCATTAATGGAACTCCATGTCCTTTCTCCTCCTTTAAACAAATGAAAGAACAAGAAACACATGAAATTAAATTTTTGCCCAAACATACCAAAATGGATACCAAACTATACAAGGGAAAAAAGTAAGAAAAAAGTACTGAAGCAAATTAATATGACACCAATTTTCACAAAGTAACATTGAATTTGTTTTGTACTGACAACAGCCCTTGGGCCTACTTTCAAGCGTGACTAATGTACCCAGTGAGACCCATTAGAGAAAACTAATTTTTCCTTTGCCGGAAGGTATCAATTGTAGATACCTTCAAGGTGCAGGATGGAAAGCTATGTCTAATTTACCTTCTCAGTAATGGGGGGGGACATCAAACTTGCATTTATGCATTCTCTATGCACGCTGCCTCCTTCTCTGTGATTTCATTTGTGTATCAGTCTTCTTTTGTCTGGAGGAAACTGTTTTCTTGAAGTCATCCATGACTCCTGCTCTTACTATCTTACTATCTTTCTGCCTTCTCTTCCACACAGTTCCTTGAGCCCCAGGAGAGGAGGGGTTTGATGAATCTTTCCGTGTAGTCTCTCACTCTCTACACATCCAGTCATGTGTCTCTGTCTTCATTACTATATACTACAAGGAGGGTCTTCTGTGCTAATGGCTAAAAAAGGTACTGAGCTATTGGTATAGCAGAATGCCATTTGGAATTATTTTAATGCTACGGTGTTTGTTTAATGCTCTAGTATTTTTTCCCTCGGCTGGCAGTCTAGTCATTCTTATGGTCTTGGCCTAAACAGTATAAGGCATTGCTTGCATCTCATGGACTCTATTATAACATCCAATCAAAGAGTGGTTGGTTACTTATACAACGTATGTGCCATTATTGCATCAGCAAATCTTACAGGTAGGTTCCTGCTTTAGTCTGCCTCTGAATTGAAAATTACCTTTCTCATCTGGTACGATTCAAAGTACCTTCCAATACTGTGAATACAAGTCAGGATTTGTGAAACTTTTATTTAGGCATCAGCTCAATTTCTCTGTGTTTGATGAGATAGGTAAGCATTGTCTTCAGCATTAGGAAATAACTATCAAAAATAAATCATAAAGATTTCAAATAAATAAATTATAGCCTATATCCTAAAAACTTACTTCCCGCAAACCTTGAAAATTAAAAAAAAAATAGAATGTATGTTTAGGCCATATTATTCATCAAAATAACTTTAAAAGAATCTAAAAAAAACAATGGTATTGAATAATTATTTAAAATATGTTTTCCAACTTAAAACGTGTGATGCAAATGGATTTACAATATAATTTGTGAGAACTCAAAACCTCTTTTTTTTCCACATAGTTGATAATGGTTGTCTAAGTGACTCTAAAAACAATAAAAATTACACATGTAGCCTTTGGTTGCCTCTCATAGGTAGAGGGTGGGCCTGAATTGCTAAAGACATAGCATACTTACAACACAGGATGATTTGAGCTGGATTTGATATGAAACCCTTACTCCTGTTTTTAGTTTCCATCATTCCAGAAAATAATGCCAAAGCTGTAAAGTGAAGAAAGTAATTAAGCAGTACAACCCAACTGCGAGACCTATAATCCATGACAATTACAAGTACCGTAAAAGGTATTCATAATGGTGAAGTAAGTGGCACTCGCACGCCAGTGACAACCAACAATTGTTTAATTTTACTTAAGGACCACTCAATAGGACATAAATCTGTGCAGTATTAAAAGCCTAGACAGTTTCTTGGTGCTAGTGAGGTTATGGCTTTTACAAAGTAAGCTACTCCTATCATTTTGCTAGACAAGCAGAATATTTTCTTTTTTAATTAATTTATTTTATTTCATTAATTACAGTTTCTCCACTCTGTATGACCGCTATAGCCAATAATTTTCTAGAATCTTACGCCCTCAGATAAGGGTAGTTCACCCCCTCATCACAGAACTTCTCTTTGTACAAGATGGCGACCACCACAGAAAATCAAAATTTGGACACAGAGATATCACCAAATTGAGAGAAGCTCATCCCCAATGGATGCATCTATATCACCCTTGTATTGATGGATCAAGAAGACCACTTCAGAAGGAAGGCAAAAGCCAGGATAGCTGCAAGTCTTCTGTGAAAGATTGTCTCCTAGAAATGGCAATACAAACAGGACCTGAACAATGCAATATCAAAAGACATGCTATTAAAGAAAAGGAAAAATCATATGGGATTCTATACATAGAAGAAATTCAATGTTCTAATGACGACTGTAGAGAGAAGGAGAATTAGCCTCTCCCAAAGATGAACCCTTCTGTTAGTTGTCCAATAAAAAGTGGCTAGCCTTGAAACCTTTTACAAACAACAACAATGGACTCAGAAAAATATATATGAGTATATATATATATGTTTATACATACATATAACATATATAACAACATGCAGATACATATGTGTGTTGTATGTACATGTATGCATGTGTATATGCATGTATGTAACAACAATAAGGAGAGGCTATCTACTTGAAGACATGGGAACTGTTTGCGAAAAGGTAGCTGGGAGTGTTGAGAGAGAGGAAAGGGAATACTGAGAATTTTGTAATTATATTTCAATATAAAACATATTAAAAAGTAAAACTAAAAAGAAACATTAATAGAAGCCTAGCAGATAATAAAATGATAAGCTGTGTACTTGAACATGCATGCCCATGAAAGCAATGAGGTTTTGTAGACTATATTAACTAAAATAATTTAAAATATTGGATGTTATAGTTAGAATGTCAAATGTCCCCAAAAACTAGTGTCTTTCTACATCTGTTCCCCACTTAATGTTTGGGAATATTTTGGAAATGTTTGTACACTGGAATCGAGTTCAGATTCAGTGGCAAGGACATAGGGCTAGAGGCTTATAATCTGCTTTTCACTCTAGCCTGAGTCTCTTTTTCTAGATCCAAAAGAAAAAAAAATATTAAGCAATCAGTCAAGCCATGAACTGGCTCCACCATGCCTTTTAAGCTAGGATGGACTGTACCTTCCTCAAATAACAGCCCAAATAAATCTTTACTCTCAATTTAGAATAAACAAGAATCAGGGTTCATGTAAATTAATTTTCTTAAACTAATATAAGGTTAAAAATAATGTTAAAATATAACATGTTCATAGTAAGATAAATTGGTAAATGGCAATGAAACACATGGTTTCAGATTTCTAATTGATAGCAAGTTCCTTCAAAGGCACTAGGTTAAATCTTCATTTCCAGGCTCTTCGTCATTTTCAGATTACCATATGCTCATTAATAACTTTGAAGAGGAAGAGCCTAATTAAAAATTGTTTTACTGTATGTTTCAGTACTTGTAAACATAGATCAGCACACTTAATTATCATAGTAATTTTTGGAAGTTGTTTTCTACGCAGGTTGTTATAAAATATGTTCACAATTCTACAAATTAACAAAACTGAGCACAGAATATTAAAGTGGGGTTTTCCATTGAGAAACATATGAAATGCCATGTGGTATGCAAGACAAACCATGCTGGGACATTTTATAAATAAGGCCAAGACTGATTTTCTTTAAGAATAGAATTATAATGAGAACTTGAGAGAAACTGTTTATTTACTGATAATTCTGTTGCCAAAAACTAAAAAAAAGGCCTTAAGTTTTGCTTCCTCTTTATTCCTTTATTCAAATCCAGGAATCCCATTTCACTTAAAGTCTAATATTAAGGACTTCAGACAACTTTATGTTTTAAGTCTGGGGATCAGACCACATGTCAGGATAAACTTTGTAGTCACCTTCATGGGAATGTTCTCTAGTATAAAAATAGATAAATAGAAATTGTTTTATCAATTAATCTAAACAGTATTTCTTTAAGACTCATAATCAGTACAGTAAAAGTATGAACCCTGTTATCATGCGAGCTAGGTCCATATTTTGACAATGATTATTATGGTATTAAAGAAATAAGAATTAAGTAAATAATTTTCAAGTGTCAACAGGATTATGCCTGGCATTGAAAATTTTAGAAAAGCAACAATGGAAGAAAGGACAGCTGTAATTTATGAGGCCTCATTAAAAGTAAAATATAAATCAATGTATACTATGCAATTAAGCCATTACTGAACACCCAACACTATTTCTATAAACACTTAGAAAAAGAAAAATGACCCCACAATATATAGAATTCCGAGTAGGATGGTAGATTGTCAGCCTCCTGTTTGTGACTTGGTTAAAAACAAACAACAAACAAACAAAAACCCATTAGTATAATATTCAATGTTTTCTGTTCCTGTAAGCAACTATAGCTTTAAATGAAGTTTCCAAGTTATTTAAATTCTCTACAGGGAAGTAGACAAGCGAGCCTGTGAGCCAGTATCCAGGTGAGTAGCAATAATTCCAGCTGGTTAGTACTGCTGAGGAAATGCCTCCGCAAATTCCCAGGGCATTGCAAGAACAATTAGATTGACGGTGAGGCCTAGAAACTTAAAATTTCATTTGACAAAAAAACCCTAGTTCAAGTATAGGGGTGACATACAGTCAGTGAGAACTGCCAGGCAATGTATTATTCTAGCAGCGCTAGATGGCTAGAAAGAGGCTATGATAGTGCCTGGAGTCAAGGAGGTCCAGGACAGGTAGGTAGGCCAACATGTCTCTAGCAGGAGAGGCTAAGAGTTGAGGTGTACACACGTTTCCCAGCAGCCTACCTAAGGAAGCTGCCAGAAGATCAAGGGGAACCTTCAGCAAAGTCCTCCATATATTCCACTCCCCATATCCACGTTACAGCCAGGAAGTAGGGGATTCTAAATTCCCAGACCAAGATATAGAATATAGCCAGTCTGTAAAGGCTGAGGCTGAAGTACAGCCTGAAGCAGTATATCTTTGCCAAGCTTCCGCTAAGTTCATTAGGTCTCCTCTTCTCCCCGTGCTACACAGGGCTTCTGGGTAGAAAGAGCAACAAGAGTGGAATTTGGGGGCTGAAGAATAGGTCTGAGTGCGTAAAAGTAGTTTCCACTCTTACAGAAGACCTTCCTTTGGCTCCAGCACTCATGCCAGGCATCACACAACAACCAACAACTTCAGCTCCAGGGGATCAAATGTCATTTTATGGACTCCATAGTCACATGTTCTGAAAAGAATGTATACCCTGTATACATATCCTTAAAATTAGCTTATTTTCTTTTCTTTTCAGCTTTTAAAAATTTTTATATTAATTACAGTTTATTCACTTTGTATCCCAGGTATAGCTCCTCCCTCATTCCCTCCCAATCTTGCCCTCCCTCCCTCCCTCCCTCCCTCCCTCCCTCATCTCTTCCCAAAACCCTCTCCAAATCCACTGAGAATGGAGGTCCTCCCCTTCCATCTGACCCTAGCTTATTAGGTCTCATCAGGAGCAGCTGCACTGTCCTCCTTTATGGCCTGGCAAGGCTGATCCCCACCCCCACCATCCCCGCCTCATTCTTATTTTCAAAAAGGCTGGAAAGTCAAAAAGAACAGAGAACACAAATCCTGCTACAACCCCAGTATCAGCCACAAGTACTCAGAGTGGCTCTTCAGGCTCCTAAATCATTTTAGTCTTAACTCATTTTGTTAATTTTTAAGTTAATTATTTTTTTAAAATTTATTCATTATAGGTGAGAGAGTTTTAACTCTTGGTGAGAGACTTTTAGGTAGTTAGGCAGACGTTGCAGGCTTGGAGGTCACTATGAAAAAAACCCCTCTGTCTTTGGTGTAATGAAAGCTTTGGTTATGTTCTGTAAATGTTTTTTCTTGTAATCCCAAGTGTGTGATGCGGGAGCAGCCTCATGAGTTGGTGACTGATCTTTGACAGCTGGAAACTGTCTCATGTGGGGCCATGTTTTTTTGCCAGATGAAAAACATCCTGGCGCAAACTTTGAAAAGGTATAAATAGGAGCCCAGAGAGAGAGAAAAGTCCCTTTGAAATGCTCTTAGAGAGAAATGCTTCAGAGGTCGCTTCAGGGAGGTTGCTGTTGCCCCAGATGGTGCTGGTCCTAGTTGCTACACTTGCTATTGCTGGATTGCTAGAATCCCGACTATGAAGAGTGGAATTGCCCCAAGAACCACATCTAAGGAGGTCTGCGTCTCCTGTCCCTACTCACCTTCTTTCTCTTCTATCTAGGGATGGGGGAGTTTAAAAGGTGGTAGAGGCATTTAGGAACCCAACATCCCTAAGTAGCAGGAAGTACCTAAAAGACAACTATGCACCCTCTCTCCATTAACCTTCTTTCTCTCCTACCTGGTGTTGGGAGGGATTGGGGTGGCAGAGGTGAAATAGAAAGCCAAATAACCTAGTTAACAAATCAAAGCCTACAGTTTGAGTTGCTATTGCTACGAAGAGACACCAGAACCAAGGGCAACATTTAACTGGGTTGGCTTACAGTTCAGTCCTCTATCATCCTAGCAGTGGCCAGGCAAACGCGTTGCTGGAGAAAGAAAGCACAGTTCTACATCTTGATTCCCAGGAGCCAGGAAGAGACTGGATAGCACTGGGTGGAGCTTGAGCATAGAAGACCTTACAGCCTTCCACCACAGCGACATGCTTCCTCCCACAGGCCACACCTACTCCAACAAGGCCGTCTCTCCTAATAGCGCTACTACCTATGGGTCAAGCATTCAGACACATAAATCCATGGGCACCATACCTATTCAAAACACCACACCCTCTCCCACCTCACATTCCTCCAAATTTTCTGATAACAAAGACAGTTGCTGTACCACCTCATGAGGAAACCAGTCTAGTTCAGCAGAAAAGAGTTAGGAAGAACACAACCACATTCCTTTCTTGACTGAATAGAAAAACAAACAAACATCAGGAATGTTGTTCAGGGTGACACTATTTGCACAGCTCCTCCATTGACATATATTTCGATATTCTTGCTCCCCTATTAGTAGAGGATATTACATGGCTACAGACCAGCTAACTCTGGTCCAATGGAATTGCTTAGCCTTCTGCCAGTCAAGAATCAGACACAGCTTGTCTACAAGCATAAACTAAAGAATGTGCAAAAATCATATGGAATAGAAATCGCTGCTTCTTTGAAATGTTCAAGAAGGGGCCTTGATTCTGCTGCATGAGGGGTATCCCCTTAGAGTCCCTGCCATGCTTTTGTCTGTTTATGAATGGTTTTAGTAACTGTTTAATACATTTCTTACCCTCCACAAAACCCAATAATACAATGAATAATACAATGCTCAATCAGCACAACTATACCAGAAATTTAATGCAAAAGGAATTAGTTCCAATTTCACTGGGACAACACAAACCTTAAATTTGATTTTACAGGATTGAAATGGAATTGTTAATTGGCTATCCCATAAGAGCATACAGTTTGATACCTGGGACATTACAGGAAAAGAAATAATTAACAAATATATCACTTTAAGAAAGAACTGCTGTCAAATGTGATGTTAAGAACTGCAGTGAAATGTGTTTTTTTTAGATGTACTTTTGATACACTTTGACTTTTATATGACTTGAAATTTTTGTGGGGTTTTTGTTATTGTTATTCTCATTGGTGTTTGAATTTATGCTCTTGCATAAATTTCTATAATGGTTAATTTCTATAATGTTCTGCTTTTTTTATAATTTTCAGTTACATTTTGCAATTATTCAATATGTTTTTCACTCTATTCTTGTTTATACTCTATTGTTCCAATATATATACTTTCTCACCTTTACTCATATACTTTCTCACCTTTAAAACTTTTTTCTCTTCACTACTCCATTCTTACTTTAAAGATTTGTTGCATTTACACAGTTATTTAGAGAGAAAAAGTGTATGTCTGCTGGCCTGGACGGAAGTGTTTTTACTCGCTAGGTCATCTTCTCAGACCTTAATTCACTCAATTCCCTCTTAATTCTACATTTAACTGTGAGCTTTCTGAAGCGCAGCAATCTTTAACTTCTGTCTACCCGGGAACCAACAATTTTATTGCTCCAAGCCACTGTTCTTTCTTTGATTTTTTTTCTCCAAATGATTTATTACTAATCTTAGTCTTATTCAACCTATATCCTTTCCATAGGTCATCATATTACTATCCAATATAGATCTTACTACCCTTGCTGTTTGACTTTCTGATAGTCATTGAATGTAAAGAGACTTGTTTTTAACTGGCTAGAATGGCATTTGTATTGCAGCCTTTTCGTGAGTTGTGCTTGCTTCTACATTTAGTTCTCTGCTCAGGGCATAGAGGCCATACTAGTTAACCTGGGCACATAAGCCAATTTAACTTCACTTCTGGCATGTAAAAACCCAATCAAAACATAGTACCACTTGAATGTTGTTATATTTCAATTGAAGAAATACAGTTGAAAGAAAATCTATTCTACAAACCACTTCAGAAAGTGCAGATCTCAATGGAATAACATAAGAAAAACATCAATTATGCAGTAATAGCTCCAAAATGAGAGTAAATTGGGAATAAAAATTCTAGACAAAGAATTTAAAATGAGAGTGTTTAATAATAAAGAATACAAATAAGCTCACAACCAATTTTTTTCACGTGGAATTTTTTTCATTTCTTATTTAAAAATTTGATACATATTTAAAGCACATTGTGATTGTACTCATCCTTCTGCCCTCTTTTATCTTCTTCTCACCACTAACCTTCTACACCTTCCTTTCTCCATCTCCATAGTCTTCACATCATTTGATTTTGATTTTTGCTTCATGACTACCAAGTTTAAGCAAGAACACTCACCTGGCAGTGGGTACCAAGATACCTACTGAAGGATGAGTAACTCATCAATAGCTACATTATTGAAGACAATGGCTTCCTCCCCTCTAGAATCCCTTCTCTGAGTAGGACAAGACTACATATATCCCTTCACCATCCATGACTAAATGCTTTGCAGAGAGACGTGGCACATCTCCTCCTGATCAAAGAAGAGAAGACATAGCCAATGCCCCTTGAAACCCCCTTGAAAATCTGTACTGTTATGGAGGACCCAGGCAAAAATACAGTAGCTTAGGAAGAAGGAGTATCAGGGATGTTGCCTTGATTTGCTTTTCTGCCAAGTGGTGCTCATTCACAGTGCTCACTGATCATGGTTTGTTAATAGTACTATATCGCAAGAGCTTTTTAAAAAATAGATTTATTTTCCTCATACAATATATCCCTTCCATCTATTCCTCCCACTTCCTCCATACCCCCTCCATCTGGATCCTCTCCCTTTCTGTTTCTCATTATAAAATAATGTACTTGTAAGAGATAACAACCAAACATGACAAAATAAACTATAATTAGCAATAATGAAGCAAAAACCTTTATATACAGGGCAACTCAACAGGGGGTTGATGAAGTGATATGTATAGTGAAACCTTTGTGTCTGACTTTGCTATGTGAGAGTCAGTCAGTAGAGGATGAGAAATTGTTTTGAGACTGTTTGAAGAAATGCTGTCTCTCTGGAGGAACTGCACTAAGTGCTAAGTGAGAGCATATATCTGCACAAACTTTGGTTCTAAGACACTCCTAGCAAACTTGAAGTTCTTACTTTTGAATATGGCTAGCCATGGTGAAAAGGGATTGAGGTTTTTTGGGGGGTTGTCTGCTTTCTTGTGCAACAAGGGCACAATAACTTTGGTAGTCAGAACCTTACCCAACCACAATTAATTTTGTGTAATGCTTGAATAAAAGTAACTAGAATGAGTTAGTAGGGTCAGTCTAAGAAGACTGAACTCTTCTGGTCCTTTGAAAAAATGAAGGCTTAGCATCTTAGCATCTCTATTACTGCACCTTTGACCAAATTCAGAGGGAGAAAAGTCCCAAGAGCAGGCATAAGAGCCAGAGACCCACTTGATCTTATAGTCTAGATTACCATAAAAACATTAATCTAAATAACTATAATGTATGCCCAGAGGACATGGGTGCAGACCCATGTAGGCCTGTGTTTCCTCTTCAGTCTCTGTAAGCTCATATGTACATTGGTTAGTTGATTCATAGGTCCTTGTTTTCTTGGTGTTTTCCATCGAGCCTAACCCTTATAATTTTCCCTCTCCTCCTCAGGACTCCATGAGCTCTGAGCGGAAGGATTTGAGGGAGACTTCCAGTTTAGATGCTCTCCACATGTCTGGCTGGGGGTCCCTGCATCTCTTACCATCTGCGGGTGGAGGAACCTTCTGTAAAGATTACTGGATAAAACACTGATCTGTGAGTATAGCAGAATGTCATTAGGAATCATTTTACTGAGATTTTTGTGGGCATTGTTATTATTATTAATAATATCATTAGTAATCACTTTGCTGAGGTTTTTTGAGGGCATTATTATTATTATTATTTGGACCATTAGTGTTTCATTTTACCCTAGGTCTCAGGGCTATCCAGTCTCCTCTGATTCTTGGTTACCCAATAAAATGTTAGGAATGGGCTCCTTTCCATAGGGCGAACCTTAAGTCAAATCATACATTATTTGGCTACTCACACCAATTTGGCATCACCATTACCCTATCATTCTTTTCAGGTAGAACATATTGCAAGGTAAAGGTTTTCTGGCTGTGTTGGTGTCCACATTTTTCGTGTGGTAACCTTTAGAGTATCTTTCCAAACCAAAATGATGAGCACGCAAGGGTGGAGGCTCCTTGTATGCACCAGATCAGATTCTTCATGTCCAGTGAGTTGTGTGGATGTTGTCCTTCACAATGGGACAGCACCATCAGTTTGTTGACAGCAAAGGATTCACAACAGAAAGAAAAAGAAAAACTGACATAAATGCTTCTCAAACTGTAAAAATATAGAAAAGAAAGGAACACCATGAATTCCTACATTTAACCAGTATTACATACCTTGTTATCATGCCAAATGAAGACACAACCAAAAAACAAAACAAAACAAATACCTCAGAGAATTACAACTGAAAGTTTCTGATGAATGTAGACTTGAAAGTTCTCAGAAAGTGATTTAAAGCAGAATTTTGTACAATGAAAAAGATCCTTACAATGATCAAGTTGGCATCATTACAGAGATGCATGTTGTGTGTTGTTTCAACATACAGCATTAATATATGTTGTACTTATAAAGAGATGCAAGGATAAAATAACATAACAGTCTCAACATGTGAAGGAAATGTTGGAAAAAAACTACATTATTTCTTCATGTTGAAATCCCTGAGGAAAATAGCAATTCATGACAACATCTCAATCAAATAAATACTATTTATTATCAAGCTAGAGCCATCATTATACCAAGTACAAAGGGATTGATTGAATAATCTAGTAAAATTAGGAAGTATTTGACATTTTAGCTGGAGTAATAAGCAAAAGAAAATGAAATGATATAAATATTTTGAATTTTTCCTTTTTAATTCATATCTGTTGATAGCATGATTCAATACTTAAGAAAAACTATATACCCAACCAGAAACTCATTTTTTAAGCAAATAATGAATTGGGATTTAAATTTAGTAGAAGAAAGTAATTAATCTTCCTAGGTACCAATAAAAATTATGCTAAAAAGTTAAAAATTCATCCTATTCATACTGGCTAAAATGCACAAATAAACAAAAATACCTGTGAATAAAACTAAATAGTGAACTGAAAATCTCCACAAAGAAAAATTTAAAACACTGCAAAAATTTCAACCTCAGAAAATAAAAAAGCAAATATATTCAAATAGAGATAATTATAATTATAGTAAATGAATCAAGCCAGTCTAAGAGAGACAAAAAAAATTGCAAGTTTTGTGAGATTTGCAGGTCTCAGATTTTATCAATCTATAGGATAATAAATGTACTTATGGTATGAAAGAAGAAGAGATAGTATCAAGTGACAAAAAAAAAGACTAATGGTAAGAGGGAGGGTGAGGTGAAGATGTGGAAATGCTCAAGCTTTATTACCTATTTGCATGAAAAGGCCTTATGCAATCCAGAATGGTAATGTAAATTAATCCATAAAACTTAAAAGTAGGATAAAACTGTAAGGTAGATGCACTATATGGAGGAATTAGCTCACAACCAAATCTGAGGTTTTAAAGTAATAAATAAATGCAAGCAAACAAGTAAATAGAGACTAAAATGCTATATTCAACATAGAATTCATTCATGAGTTTCATGAAACTCTTCTTGATAACAATTGTAAATTTTATTGCAATGGTAATAATCACAATGATAATTAAATAAGCATGTTAGATTCGACCAGCTGTATGACTTTGAAAGGCTAGAGATATATAGCACCATAAAGAGTACTGTTTGCTTCTTGTTTTCCATCAAACCATCAAGTGTATAAAACATCTTATTGCTCTGTATTCGCAGCACAGCATGATGTATCTGGCAACTCTTCAATTAACTTGGCCAGTGTAGCAAATCGTATCACAAGTACACACACACACATACACACACACACACAAGCACACACATCCACACACAGATGCACACTCCTGCATACACATGCACACACACAAACACACAGTAGAACGCTCATATCAGGGTATCTATATTATAGACTAATTGAAAGTAGGAAAGGACTACTTGTCAAACACTGTCTATTAAAATTATTACAACTGATTATACAGATTTTTCACTGCCTAAATTGTAAGAGGAGTTAAATTTTAATCACTATAAGTATAATCTAAAGCAGGGACTTTATAATAAAATGAATTGCTGCTTAATGTCAAATACTAAGTACTCAATCTTACTATAATCAGAGGATTCAAACGAATAGATCTAATATTTAAATGAGTAAGATGACTTGATCATCTTGTGGACAGTATGAAGATAAGATTAGATGAAATTACACCTTTGTGAACTTCCATATTGGACCACTTTCACAGACTACAAGTGAATCCTAATTTTATTTGAGAGAGTATTTTATGATTGTTAATGTATGTGTTTAACAGGATATTGCATCTAAAATAAGTCTTTTAAATTTTTTCTGTGAATTTTATTAATCTAGTTCTGATTGTCTTCATGAATTTTAATTCGGCTTTGTTACTAAGTGAATCATCTTACCTTCCAGTCTTATCTATAATCTTCTTTAACTGCTATCAGTATTGTTTTGTGATTGATACATAATTCACTTTATTTTTTTAAAAAAAAGGCATAAATATATTTCACTTAGGAATTTCAAGTTTTGTAATACTATAAGCTATACATTTTGGTCTTAGGTAGCATTACAAATCCTTGAGAAGCAGTAATCTGGGCTAGTCTAGAGGATTTATCTTTATTTTTTAATTAATTTATTTTTGTTAATTACAATTTATTCACTTTGTATCCTAGCTGTGGCCTCTTCCCTCATCCCCTCCTGGTCTCACCCTCCCTCCCTCTTCTCCTCCCATGCCCCTCCCCAAGTCCACTGAGAGGGGAGGTCCTCCTCCTCTTTTTTCTGACCCTAGCCTATCAGGTCTCATTAGGGCTGGCTGCATTGTCCTCCTCTGTGGCCTGGTTAGGCTGTTCCCCTCTCAGAGGAAGGTGATCAAAGAGCCAGCCACTAAGATCATGTCAGAGACAGCCCTTGTTCCCATTACTAGGGAACCCACTTGGACAATGAACTGCCGTGGGATACATCTGTGCAGGGTTTCTAGGGTTAGCTCGATGCCTCGCTTGGAGTATCAGTCTCAGAAAAGACCCCTGAGCCCAGATTTTTTTGTTTCTGTTGCTTTCCTCATGGAACTCCTGTCCCCTCCAGGTCTTTCTATCTCCCCCTTCTTTCTGCCCAAAGTTTAGCTATGGCTCTCAGCATCTGCTTTGATACGCTGCTGGGTACAGTCTTTCAGAGGCCCTCTGTGGTAGGCTCCTGTCCTATTCCCTGTTTTTTTCCTCTTCCAATGTCCATCATTTTTGCCTTTCTCAGTGAGGATTGGTCATCTTACCCAGGGTCCTCCTTCTTGCTTAGCTTCTTTAAGTGTACAGATTTTAGTATGTTTATCCTATATTTTATGGCTTATTAGCTTATAAGTGAGTATATAATCATGTGTGTCTTTCTGCTTCTGGGCTACTTCACTCAGGATGACCTTTTCTATTTCTTACCATTTGCAGGAGTAAATTTCATGATTCCTCATTTTTAATAGCTGAGTAGTATTCCATTGTGTAAATGTACCACAATTTCTGTATCCATTCCTTAGCTGAAGGACATCTGGGTTGTTTCCAGATTCTGGCTAATCCGAACAAAGCTGCTATGAACATGGTTGAACAAATATCTTTGTTGTGTACTTGAGCTTATTTTGGATATATAAGCCTAGGAGTGATATAGCTGGATCTTGAGGTAGCACCATTCCTAATTTTCTGAGAAAGCACGAGATTGATTTCCAAAGTGGTTGTACAAGCTTACATTCCCAGCAGCAGTGGAAGAGGGTTTACATTTCTCCACAGAGGATGTGTCTTTAAAAATGATGATTTTTTAAATTTTTTTAATAAGTTTATGCCATGTTCTTATCTTCTGATATGATATTGCTTTTAAAAAGTGCTGACCAGGGGGCTGGAGAGATGGCTCAGAGGTTAAGAGCACTGGCTGCTCTTCCAAAAGGTTCTGAGTTCAATTCCCAGCAACCACATGGTGGCTCATAACCATCTATAATAAGATCTGGTGCCCTCTTCTTGCCTGCAGGCACAAATGCAGGCAGAATACTGTATAAATAATAAGTGAATAAATCTTTTAAATAAAAAAAAAAGAAAAAAAAAAGTGCTGACCAAACTAAGGACTATGCGTGGAGATAACCTAGAACCCCTGCACAGATGCAGCTCAGTCTACAAGTAGGATCCATAGTAAGGGAAACAGGGACTGTCTCTGACATGAACTGATTGGCCTGCTCTTTGATCACCTCCCCCTGAGAAGGGTGCAGTCTTACCAGGCCACAGAGGAAGACAATGCAGCCAATCCTCATGAGACCTGATAGGCTAGGGTCAGAGGGAAAGGGAAGAGGCCCTCCCATAACAGTGGACTTGGGAAAGGGGATGGAAGAGATGAGGGAGGGTGGGGTAGATTGGGAGAGGCTGAGGGAGGGGGCTACAACTGGGATACAAAGTGAATAAACTGTAATTAATAAAAAAATAAATTTAAAAGTGGTGACCAATTAAGAATAATCTGCATTGATCAGCTGACCAGAAAGTAATTAACATGCAAAATAATTTTCTCATTCTTGCAATGCTGTGTCTTGCCATTTTGTTGCAGTTCAGTCATCATCAGAGACTTTTCTGTGTAATGTTAGGACATTAGCATCATAAGATCTTTGTTCAGTAAAGAAAAAAAACAGTTCGTCTCATGTCTCAATATTCAAGGATAAAGTTCTTCTGTGAACCAAATTGTTTATGAGTGAATGTCAAGACAGTGACTTGTTCATCAACAGAACTATAAATGACCAAATCTTTTATAACTAGATATCATGTGGATGGTTCCTGACTCAATTAACATAGAGCAGAAATTTATTTTCCTAGTTTGGTAACAATTAAGTTCAAATAAGTCAAACAGGCAAATTCCTACCATAAAATGATTCAAGAGTACAGGACAGCAGCAGGTGGCCCTCCCCACTCACAGGGGGCATAAGCAATGCAAAGAATCCCGGAATACCAGCTGGCCACAGCTATGATGCCAGCTGATACATATGTTGTACTGCTTGAAGCCTTGCATACTAGAGGAACTTAAATTCCACACCATTTCCACTGTAAACCACTAAAATATGAGACTTACGATGTCTGTTGTACACCCACTATCTACTCAAAAACAGAATGAGAAATTGTAAAGTAACAAAAGGCTTAAGATGCCAACAGAAATACCTTACTATAATACCCTGTAATCTCTCTTTCTACCTTATTTTTTTCTTTTTTTTTAAATGTAGTCAGTTGTGCCAAGATGTATTGTATTGAGGAATAAATAGTCAATGTTCATTTCATCAGGTTTTTTTTGACCCAATCTAGTTTCTTCATATTTATAGAAGCCAACAACTGACATTTATGCATTTAAGCATTTAGGATAACAGCCCATGTTGTAAACACATATTTTTTACATATGTTAGAAAGATTTGACACCATTCATATGGTATCAAAATTACTAAAAAAATAGCTCATATTTCTAAGAAACAAATATGACTTTTAAAAATGCTTCTGAGCCACAGGAAACAAACCCTCATCACTTCATGACTAATATTATACACTATAAAAGTACTACAGCAAATTTTATAACTGTTAAGTTCCATGCTCTGTTTTGCAACATAAATCATATATGTATATATTATGTATATGTATATATATATACATACATGTATATAATATATATATACATATAATTTGTTAGACATCACAGTGGTTTATTATTTCAAAATCTGAACTATAGGAATTACTAAAAAAATCACTATTATTTTCTTGGAACACTAAAAGTTTTTGTGAGAGAAAATGAAATTTTGTAATCTCACACTTGACCTTTATATATGTTTTTAATAATTTTATAGAACATTAGTTTATGTAGGTATTTAAATTTTGATGGGAAACTAAATAATGGAACATTTGAACCTTACCAGTTCCTTTACCTACTGAATTGTACTAATCTCAGAAT
The DNA here is from genome assembly GCF_030254825.1 of Meriones unguiculatus. Lineage (NCBI taxonomy): Eukaryota > Metazoa > Chordata > Mammalia > Rodentia > Muridae > Meriones > Meriones unguiculatus. The sequence continues at coordinate 20,139,557 of NC_083362.1, read as the reverse complement.
CTGTACAATAATTTACCAGAGGATTGGATTTTATTGTACAGCTTTAATTTTGACAGAAAAATTATCTGCACATAAGTCAAAGCAACCCTCTCCTTTCTCTTACTTTCTTTCTCTTTTGTTTTATTTTCTTTCTTTTAAAAATCTAAACAGAATCCTCAAGCCATGTTCCCCAAGGTTTCCCTGCCCCTTAGAGACAGCATTGACAGGTGATGGATAGATATTTTTAATTAGGAGAAACCCCAAAGTAAAGAACTTCCCAGAAGGAGTAGCAGTTGCCCCATAAACAATATTTGACACCTGCTTTGTTAAATTAGAATGAACACCTGCCATTCTTGATTCAGAATGCTTATGAATTTTAAGCCAAAACTGGAAAGTTCAGGCTTCATAGTGGCTGAGGTTTTAAAATTAAATAAAGCTTAATCTCAACTTATATTTGTTTTAATAACATTTTATTGCACAAGTAACATATGAGTTTATTCTTTGCCAAAGTACTAAAAAGTACTAAACCTTAGATACAATTTGTCACCAAGTTCAATAACATTTTGTATATTAACTCACACGCTAGGAGACATAACGTTTTATATTTGGTGAAGATTATTTCTGTAGGGAAAACTAATAGCTAATTTAGACTGTATTTTTAAGTCTTTTGTTTCTGAATAGTACCTCATTCACTTTGCCACTGTTGGTGGTTTAGAGCCAGTGTAACCAAGTTTAGCTATATGAGAACTGTTACAGAAAGTCAGCTACCATAACACTTAGAAAAGAAATGAAGGATCAAGAAAACAGTTTTAATGGAGATGAAATCATTAATACGCTGTTCAGAGAAAGCTGTTCTGGAAAGACGCAGTTGGAGGAATAACATGGGGGGAAGGAGCAAGCATGGCATATGGACCTGGAAGATTAGCATGCAGGGAGAGGCAGGGCAGCATGATAGCAGTGAAAGAGAGGAGGAGCACTGGAGCTCTGCTGGGTAAGATTGCATCATCAGAAGGGCAAAGCCAGGGCTCACCAATAATGCTCTGGGCCCAGGGAAAAATTAACTGTCTGGGACATTTTCATTAAAGAACGAGAATGTGTCAATAAGAATCTGCCATATACAGCTTCTGCTTTCTTTAATGTCTTTCTTTTGCCCGACTCTATGGTTTGTCTTCATTTGTTTTCTTGTCTTAAATAAGAGAAATTAAGTCTTTAAAATTCTTTATTATTAATATTAATTATCACTATTTTGTACAATGTTAATTTTAAATGTGACTATTACCTCATATGCAGAATCGTGGAACTCTCCAGTTGTTTTTTTTTATAATACACATATGCACGTAAATATGCTATTAATGGGGACATATGCAAAAACCTCTCACCTGCTCTAGGGCTGCTTCCTGATACATACATGTTCTCCCAGGCTACAGATGAGTAAGAGAGACTGAAGTTTTCCTTTCTTCCTGTTCCATTCATGTAATAATAAGTACTAATAGCTGAGCGTCCACAAGTGCGGATAAGGAGAAAATAATTATATGATCATTTTCAGATTTTAGAGCAACGTTCTTCTGGTTTCTTTCATAGCACGGTTTTGCTTAACGGGCCCAGCTGCTTCTTAGGGCGTTCAGCTCGCTGCTGGTTACACAGTTAACGGCGCAGCACACCTACTTATCTTATTCTCTCTAGGATTCCTGCAGAAAACCCACGCGTCCTATCAACATTCAAAATCTCCGTCCATACGTGATTGTAAATGTTCCGTGAGAGCAGGAAGATACAGAACAGTGACTGTGGCCCCAGAGTTTCTCTTTCGATCATGTCTTAACGGGAGGGGATACATCCGTGGGCGTCAGCCCATCTAGGTGTGCAGACACCTATGTGTCTCTTTGCTGCAGTGTTGCCTGGTTTTGTCTCCGACAGGTCTGACGCAGCTCAGCTGCTCTAAAATTTGCTACTACAGTATTTTTGCAACTCCTTCAGTATGACGCTGACTTTTCCTTTATTTCTGATCATTTTGGAAACAAGAGGCAGTTTGTTCTGCTACCTTCAGTGGCAAAAGCATATAAAGAATCTTGAGTGTAGCTTCAGGGGCTATGAGTGCCCTACCCATCCTGCCTTCCAGCTTTATCCTCTCCTGTGACTGGAAGGTGTGCAAATGGTCAGAATGTGTAAGCATTCTGCTGTGTTCTGCTGTCCCTTCACAGAGACAGCTTTACGTCTTTAGTCTGCTGAAATAATTTCTCAAAGGCCCTGTACAGGTTAAAATTATTAATAATGTCTTTCTAACACTTTTTTACTTTTCAATTACAGAATGAACACCTGTGTAATATTTATGTGCTAAACACTTTTATCAATACTTAATCTTCTAATCAGACTCATTTCATAAATACTATCCCATGCCCCATTATAAATAAAGAAACTGAGGTACAGAAATTTTACTCACAAGAAGACATGGAAGATTTTCCTTCAATGCAAAGTTATTGATATCTGCGTTATTGTCTTTAATTTCTATTTCCTCATTATTTATCAGTGAAGATAAATATTTTCACCTCAGATATTAATCCTATTTAAGTTTCAGCATTAAGCATATATTTATTCCTATTTAAATTATATGACATAACAAAAGCTATACCCCAGTTATGTTGTAAGTATCCTGAAATTGAACCTTATTTTATGTTTATCAATATTATCTACAGTACTTAATGTGTGTGTATTAATCTATATGGGTATATGTGAAAGCCAGTTGACTGACTGCCATTGCTGATCATCATCATCATCATCATCATCATCATCATCATCATCATCATCATTACTTGGAATTAGAGTCTCTTTGGAATTCTAGAACTCAATTCATTTTACCTAGCCCAACTGTAGAGCAAGCCTCCAGGATACACCTAACATGACCCTGCAGTACAGAATTACAGATATGCACAGCCTTCATACAGGCAATGGGGATATGAACCCAGGTCATCATGCAGCAAACGCTACCTTTTAAGCCATTTTCTAAGCCTCATCACTGCATTTTTTATTGAATCTGAAATTTATAGTAAATCAAAATATATTTTTAGCTAGTTCTACAGATTTGCTGCTTTAATGTTCATAAAAATCATTATAACACAATGACATTTTCCTTTGTTTTTGCTGTTTCATGTTGTTTACTAATGAAAGTTATCAAAATGTTAGTCATTCTCTTTTTATGGTTTCTATTGATCAAGAGAACATAACGATGCTATTGCCATTGTTTCATATATAGGAAGTCATATAGTTGAAGTGTGATGGTTATAATACATTATAGTACCAATGAATATTATGATAAATAATGAAATTGCTCATATAGCAATATATAAGATGCTGTAGAATTAATATCACATTAGAAAAATATTTTGAAAGGAAGATGTTGATATAATACATACATTATGAAGTGAAAGAAAGCAAAATTGTACAAAAATAACTTGTCTTACAACAAGAAATATTTTTTCATTCATAATAAGTCAATAAGAATTTAAAAGACAAATTTATTGATCAGTATTAATGGGAAGTTGACATACTACATCACATCTGCATGGTTTTTTATTCTTTATACAACTTATACTCTTATATCTCCAGTGCCTTAATCGATGCAAGGAGTGATCTTATTAAGCTCATTTTTCAAACTTCTGTAGGGATAGAAATAGGCCAAGTTACTAACAATGTTAAAAACACAATAAGTAAAGAAATTCGATTGCCAAATTCCAAATCTTTCTAAGTGATGCTCTATCCACCCAATAATTTACACAACTTTCTAGGGAAATAATTTATTTCCCGTTTATTCTGAAGAAAGCAGCATTCACGCTGGGTGGCTGACAGCAGGTGTTAATTCTGCAAGTCCTAATTTAACATAGCAGGTGTCAGATACACTGGGTATTAACTGCATGGTTGCTGCAAAGTGATGACAATCACGAAATGAGCTCTGATCAGGTGGCCACTGGCTCTCACAAGCCTTCTGCTCTACTTTATTCCCCACCTGAGTGTCTTCCACTGCGACAGCACCTGATGGAAGCCTGCACTCCCCGCTAGAGCATTGACAGAGCACAGCTCTCCACGCTGGGGATTCGACATGTTCGCAATCCCCCCATGATTTCCTCCTCCTTTTAGCTGCATACGATGTGACATATCAGGTAATTATAACCATTTTAGTTTTTGAAATGATGAATAATACTATAGGAAAATTGTCAGCAGCTGCTTCAAAATTAACTCCTATCCCTAATAGTGCCGACCACCTGCTCCAGCTCCATCCCTCTTCCCACCACCTCTAAGTAATATAGAAAAATATGCAAAGTACATCTCCAATGTGTTATGATTTATGAGAAATACGCTGTTAAGATGAAGAATCTAAAGTTCTATCTCTTTTTATATAAAATTCACTGTTGTCAAACAATATTTTTCAAACCTGTTGTTTGATTTTGAACACATGCTTTCTACATATGTAGAAGTAATGACTTTTCAGCATCAACATTTCCCAGCATTCTGTATTGTTACTTTACACACATTTGTTTGTGTACTTCCCTGTTTTAACTTGGGTTATGTTTTAAATATTTTTTATTAATAAGTTTACTTGTGTTTTTATGGACATACATCTACAATCCTCCCCTTTGACCATTACCCTCTGCTCAATAACTCAGATTTCCTTCCTTTTTTCCCTCACTCTGTCCCTCCCTCCTTCCTTTCTTCCTTTCTTCCATCCTTCCTGTTAAAGAGGCACGATGATTGCTATTTGTCAAGAGGTGCCTGATGTTACTGAATTCTGGGGCAAGACAACCCAGGTCTGAGCAACAACATTTTGTATGGGAATTTTCTGAACAGAAATAAATTTTGTTGATCAGGTTCAACTGATCTGTCCTTAACTCTCCCCACCCTCTGAGTATTGTAGGAATGGTGGAAATAAATTGGGTTTTTATAAAACCTTTCTGTTCAAATTCTATAAAAAATAATCTACTTGTAGATAAAACCAGTGAAAAGGCTGCCAGCTGTCGGTTCCTTGCTGTTCTTGTTTAGCTGGTTAGCACATGCTTGGGGATACAATGAAGCAGTCTTTTGTGAAACAAAGGACTTAAAATTCACAAGCTTTACCATGAGAATAAAGCCACCTTCAGGGGTATTTTATAATAGGTTGATCTAAAAGGAATGAGGAGCTGTGCTGAGAGAGGTCCTAAGCTTAGATAAGGGTAAAGATAACCTGCCATGTGAACACCAACTTCCAGGGGACTGAGTCCCAACATGGCCTTTTATTTTGTTCTAATCAACCAATGTGCAGTTTATGACCCCGTGAGTAACAGCCCATTTCTGATACACATGAGAGAGGTCCTGTCTTCATGACAGGAGAGTAGGCATGATGTCTTTGAAATGGAGATCTAAAAATGAAATGAGGATGTACTCCTCAGATCATAGATGCATTTTATGTGAGATCGTCTTTCATCATGCAGAGCTTATTGCATAGACAAGAAGACGGCATGAGACCCTTACTTTAAAGGACTTCTAAACATAACCACTCTGCCTCAACCCATGCTGTGAGATGAGATGAATTAACTAGCTTTGCTTCCTTAATGCGAGTTATTGCATTTGTGGAACCACAGCATTCTGTCAGGTTTTCTGTGTCAAACAAAGAGAAGCTGGTCTTGATCAATGTGTTGGCGGGGGAAAATGTAGGCCATTGAAAGCCACAAGCTATACTTACCAATTTCGAAATCAGTAGCAAATTTGTTTGTTTCTTTTCTGGTAGAAATAATCATGCAAAGACTGTTTGATAAGGCTTGAATCAGTATCTAATGAGATTCCGACAATGACATAATACAGAATGTCGTCCAAGTAATACTTTTGTTTAGTAAATACGATTTAATCCACACATACCTCTTAGATATGACAGTATGAAATCTTTTCATGAAAAGCTATGGTACTCAGAAAGCTACCCTTTTTTAGAAATAGTAAAAGTAAATGAGAAATTAAGCTAATAATAATCTTGTATAAATAAATCTTGTATAAACATACACACACATACACATCTTAGAAATAGAAATCTTCCAAAGTGTACTCTGAAGTAGAAGCTTTTAGGCTGCTCCTAATTGGGAGCTACATAACTACTTCTATTGCCTCAAAAATGTTTGCTCACATCTCATTCTGTCATTCTTAGAAGAAAGAATTTAAAGTATCTTTGTCATGTTGCAAGCTTCACTTTCCCCCCCACACAAATAAATCAAATTTCATGCATATGCAATTATACTCTGAATAAAATTCCAGATTTCAATCCAAAAAATATTACATCTACACAAACACTGGCCCACAGAAACTCAGAAACCACCCACAGATGCAACCACACTGATACAGCATTGTAAATATGCATAAAGATTCAGAACTTGATAGGTTCCCTTCCTTCGGAAAGATATACAAATGTTTAGTCCAAACTGAATTGTTATGTTTTATTATCAGGGAAGTCTTCACATTCTAATCTTTTAAAAAAACTGTTATCATTCTTTGAGTGAGAGGAAAATTATTTTATTTGCCTCCTGTGAAGAATAAACGCAGAAATACTGCAGGTTGTTCTTAGGCGGCAGGATGGGGAGTATGGTCAGTATGGTAAGGCTTAGAAAAATCACAAATGCTGATAGCAATATTTGTCGACCTCTGAAAAGGATATGCTCTCACTGTCACTCTCTCCTTTTTGTGACAAGTCTTATTCTGAAACTCAGGATATAACCAAACCTCACAATATAGCCCTGACTGGCTGCACACTCACAAAAATCCTCATGCTTCAGCCTACATGTGCTGGGATTGCATACATGACTTCTCATGCCTGGCCCAGTTCTTTTGCATTCCTGGCCTCTGTTGCTTTTATTTTCTATTCTTTCAGGTGAGAGTCAGATCCACAAATGAGAGGCCTTGTTTGTTATTGTTATTTTCTGTATTGAAGTGCCAGTCTCCCCTGAACATGTAGAAAAACCCCAGTAATTCATGAAGAATAAACGCAGCATCAGGAAGTGAGCAAAGTACTGTACTACAGAAAATGCCTGGAAGTATCAAAGGATCCTCAGAAGAAAGATTTGAACTAAGCATCCAGTGAACCCATGCACAGAGTCTTTTAAAATTATCGTAATTAGGAAACTTCCAGTTGCTCAGAATAAGACCAGGACACTATCTTTTTCCCACTTGCCCTTTTCTAGCTCAGAAAAATTCCAGCTTTTCAACAGTGTAATTTCACAGGCAGAACCATTAACACTTAAAGAGAAAAAAAAATGTTAGATGAAAAAAGGAGAGATGAAATCAATTTAAATAACTACATCTGACTAGGAAAAAATGATTTCAAAGGGTCCCAGGGCTAAAGGACAGCACCAGGATGGGGGGAGGAAATACGGTGTGACTTCCCGAGTGAAAACCTGCAGAGCTTGAACACTCTGACAAAGGTTCTGGGGACTGTTCTGCAGTCACAGAGAGCATTGTTTCTCTGTGGTCTGAGGAACACAATATGAGAAATGAACAACTTTCTTTATTGGTAGGCATTTGAACTGAGCAATTAAACTGAGCATTAAGTGTTGCCCAGAGTAGTGTCTTCAGCAGTTTGTGTTAATTACTGAAAAAAATTTCCACACGGTCCAAGGAAACTGTTCCAAAAATCTCAAGTGTCATTACAATACTGAAATACTCATTCGGATCCTTCTCGACTGGAACATTGATTTCTTCATTCAACAATTATTTATTGAAGGCTCATTAGTGTCTAGACACTCTTCTTGTTAGAGGTAGAACTGAAAAAGTACAGTTGTGATTACTGGACTTAGCTTAATTTCAGGTGTAATGTGTAATGTATTTAACTGCTATGTAATCAATATACTTAATTCAAGAGCAATTGTCACAACAAACACATGATAAGCTTTCAATAAATATTACATGTGTTCTGTTTTCTTGAGGTTTTGTAATAAAGCTTTGATGCCTAAAAGCCTCTTCTTCATTAAGAAAAATTACAGGGGGATATCTGGAATCTGCACTGAATTTTAATTAATTGAGGAATGGAGCAAATGGATAGTAAAGAAGTGAGATTCTGAAAAAGCAAAGGAGAAAGAATAGAAACTAGTTTAATAATACAAGTATTATTAAAAAAAAAAACCAAGCAAACAAAACAGAATCTCCATTTTATCCCATAATGGCCTGGATCTCGCAGAGATCTACCATCCTCTGCATCCTGAGTACAGGGTTAGAGGTATACTCCCCCACATACAACCAGATATATTTTGTGAGATTTTTGTTTTTTTATTCCAATGAGACAAAGTTGATGGACAGTCACATAGTATCTTGATCACTGTGAACAATATTGTATGAATGTGGGTATTTTGACATCTTTATGAAATATTAATTTGGATATTAATTTTCATATCTTTTGAATATTCAGCTAGAGGTTGGGATGTTGGATTGATACAGGTATCATTGAACCTGATGGAGCCTTTATGGGCTCTTGTTGTGCTTAGGTCAGGAAGGTAGGATATGGGGAGTTTTGGGTTCTGGTATCATGAATTTGAACAATAAAATTCATAGGTACAGAGGGTAATAGAAAGAAATGTTTTATTATAGGAAACTTAAAAGAAAGAAAAGAGATGGAACTCTTGTACAGTAAGAGAGGTCTCTTAGTCTTGAGGCAGCATGGAGCTGCCCTGTCTTGGAGTCAATACAGCATTACTAGACAGAAGGCAACAGGAGAAGATGAGTTCCATGACAGTTGGCCACAGGCTTTGCAGATTCAGAATGATATCCAGAAAAGTCTTCATTTGGAGGAAAAGAGGTAAGAGAACTTTAAGCCCTTCTTCTGGGTTCTCCATCTTCTGACCAGGGAAGATCCAAGGTCACTTTTGCTTAACCATTTCTGGCATCATCCATTAAGAAAGACATTGTCTTCTCAGAGACTCATACTCCAACCAAGTACCAGGCATGGAGATAACCTAGAACTCCTGCACAGATGTAGCCATGGCAGTTCAGAGTCCAAGTATGTTACATAGTAATGGAAAGAGGGATTGCTTCTGACACAATCTGATTGGCCTGCTCTTTGGTCACCTCCCCCTGAGGGAGGAGCAGCCTTACCAGGCCACAGAAGATGACAATGCAGGCACTCCTGATGAGACCTAACAGACTAGGATCAGAAGGAAGGAGAGGAGGACCTCCCCTATCAGTGGACTTGAGGAGGAGCATGCATGAAGAAGGGGAGAGGGAGGGTGGGATTGGGAGGGGTGGAGGGAGGGGTTTATGGAGGGATACAAAGTGAATAAAGTATAATTAATAAAAGTTAAAAAAAATGACATTGTCCATACATCCAGAAGATTTCTGGCTCTTAGTGAAGAAACAGACTGGTCATTTTCAGTGTCTACTTTATTTTAAAACTGTCAAATATATTTGTATATTCTGTTCTCATCGGTAGAATATGGCATTCTATCGTTTTTTGGAGAAGCTTCCAACCATTCCCCAAAACTACTGTCCTCGTTGGTAGTTTCAGCAAGAGCCTACAGAAGTTAAATTTGCTCATCCTCAACATTAACTGCTATCTTTTCTCTGTTTTAGAAATGTGGCAGTTATGAGGTGACTTACCTCATTTTGAAGATAATAATAATGAATGGCATATTTCAAAACAACAAAAGTGATGAATTTTAAACATTCTTACCATGAATATATGGTAAGTTGATAAGGTCATATTTACATTAAGTAGCTTGATTTAATTGTCCCACCGTCTATCCATATCTCCCTAAAATCAAATTATGTCATCTACATTATGATTATTTACAACTGAAGTTTAAAAAAGAAAATATATATTCAAATGACAGGAGGGAGAGACAGCACTTGCTGCAGAGTAATTAAATAGAAAGAGATGAAGAAAAAATACATAATAAATCGATCTGAAAAGTGAGAAAATAGGTTAAATCTTGAATTTCAGTGGGCTTTAACTGTAGACAGGTTTCGCATTTTATAATGAAAATGTATAGTATCTATTTGGATTATTTGCTAAAGGCTCTGAAGAATTCAACTTTACAATGTCAGACACCTTTGTCATTAAGTATGAAATATTCATCAGGGGTCACTGAAAGATTAAAACAAAATGATTAAAACTCCAAATACCACTATTAAGTTTTTGCCACAAAGATCATCAGTTGGCCCAAATAGTACTGCTCTCTGTATTTGCTATTCATAATCCCTATTATTTTTTATAGGTTCAATAATATAGACAGACAGGAAGAAAGTCAATTGATTTACACAATGAGTATGAAGAACTGCAAAAAAAAAAAAAAAAAATTTATTAGATAGCGGAGTTGTCTGCCAGCACCCTAGTGCTAAATCTTCCCTTGGTTCTCAGAACAGCATTCTTCTATCTGCTTTGCTAAATCTGGTTTGTTTGTCTCTTTCTTTCCTTTTGTTAAAGCTTCTAACTAAGCACTGCCAATCTAAATGTATTTTATTGTGTGTGTTTTAATTTATTACGGGAAAATATCACAGTGTCATCCTTTGATCATGCATTTGTTTTTTTAGCATGACGTTGTGACGCCTCTTCACTGGATGTTCTCCTGGAGGTGTCTCTGCAGTAATGCAAACACGGACTGCCATTGCTGGACCATTTCCCACCTTCTTTAGTAATTAATATCCCATTATGACTTTTCTAGTGAGTTTAAGTTTTAATCAGTGGATTTTAAATACTGATGGAAAATTTTATTTAGAAATTTTGGAACATATTAGAGGTAAGTTTATTAACCTCTACATAAAATGCAAGAAATATTTTGCTCACTGAGTATTGGAACTTTTGGACTTATTAGAAAAAGTTAACTTAAAGTTCCATAAATTCAGTCTATGACAAAGGCAGCCAGTGACAAATTACAGATTTGTTTATTATGAAAAAAATACAGAAGCAATAGCAAAACAAATCCATAAAAACAAAGTGGATGTGGGTGCAGGTGCCCCTCACAAAATCTAACAGGGTGAGTTATGGGCAAGACTGGGAACCATCAAACTGTGATGACTGAGGCCATTCAGCAGGAGCTAATTTATCAATAAAACTATTATAAGGTTGGCTTATTGTACAATCCCTATTTAAAAATAGTATAAAACTAAGAAGAAAAAGTTGAGATATACAGGGGGATACTAGAGTATTTGTGATACAATTTACAATTTAAAAATTAATTATATATTAAAGGACAGTTTAGGATAGTTTAAAGAGCGAAGAAGTTCAAGGACTTCCTAAAATTCACTTTCATCCATAGATAAGGGGAAGGATTCAATAACAATTACAGTAAGCTCTTATTTTATGCAATCTGAAATAATTATAACCAATCATATTTTCTTGTATAGAATGAATGCACTAATAAATAGAAAAGAATTCTCTCACACAAATTTATTATCCAATAATTATATAACAATTTTGTGGAGAAAAACAGTCAAAGGAAGAGTTTCAGTGAATTGGTGTGTTGTCTGTCCAGGACCCAAAGGGAAGCAGATATTTATCCTTCACTCTGGGGAAATATTTTTTCATGTTCAGATCTTACTCACTCAGGGGAACTGAAGACCCCAAATGTCTGCAAGTATCAAACAGATGGTGTTTGCATGCAGCTTCCTGAACCTGGCAGCTAGGCTCAGCTGATTTATACTTGAGCACAAAAGGTTTGTTTCTGAGGGCATTGCTCCCGTAACAATGTGTCAGCTCTGCCCAGGCAGATTCCGTTTGGTAAGATACTGTCTCATAGGCAATAATTGCCCCTCTACATGTGCCTCCAGCTGACACATCTACTAATGGTGCCAGCCTTTGCAAAATAATCCGACACCTACTTTATAGACAAGCGTTTCATTTTGTTTCCCCAAAATGATTATAAAGCTATGCCCCCATTCAATTTATACATTCGGTTACATTCACCACTTTTTATTTTGTTACACATAGTGAAAGTATAATTTACATCCTAACTCTAAAACTCATCATGATATATTTTATAGCTACTTTTAATTTGCTGTTCAGTAAATCATTGGTCCAGCCATGCATTTCTCCACTCCATCAGCCATCAAAGGAAACTTGAAAATTACTTTTGTGAGACTATATAATTCATTTGTTAAATAAGCCTTGAAATCAAGAAAATTGTCACATATTTCAGGTGATTGTGTTTGTGTTGTGTCGTGTTTTTGTGTGTGGTCCATTTGGGAAGGAGGGAACTATGCTATAAAAAGCTATAAGGAAAAATTTGCAAAATACATGTAGCCAAAATTAGCTCTATCTTCCAGCTCTTTGTGCTACAGTGTGTGAAAACATCATCTTGAAAATGAACAGCCTTAGAGCCAGTTTATGAATTGCATACACTCAAGCCAATACCAATTACAAAGAAAACAGACGACTCTGTCTTTCTTCCCGGTGCTGCTTTTACTTAAGCAGTCATGCAGGTGGAAAGATGCCAGCCTTTCTGCCCTGGGGCTTGTTTGCTGCACTTGCAGATGTCTGGCGCTGATTACGCGCACACGCAGCAGCTCCAATGGCAGCCTCAGCCTGGGGATTTCACTGACATCACAGTGAAGCATAAAAGTTAGAATGATCAGCTGAAACAGGTTTGGGATGGGTTTTGCTAATGTAAAAATAGATCTTAATAACAGCTTTCCTGAGAAGATCTTTGGGTAAAGGATCTTTTCATCACTGTAGCACATTTTGGTAGCAGAAAAATGACGAAGAGGATCAGAAGAATGATTGCTAATGGCAACAGAGAAAAGATTCTATTAGTGTGATGTAGATGGGGAATCATCTTTACACATGTGTTAATTTTACAGATAACTGAAGCTTAACTTTCCAAGCACTACAATTAACCATTCTTGTAGAAATATTTCTAAAATGTATTACACACATCTATGCATTCTAAAGCAGAATGAGTTTGGTGTAATTTTAGCTCTCCATTAAGTCTCAAAGTATTTCTCTATAAGAATATCAGTCTGTTCTGTCACGTGGTGATACCAGATGGAAACTGTAGAGAGGAGCACATTTAACTGCTTCTCACCTTTTCTTTTAGAACCACTGTAGCTTTTACCATTTTGTCTATACCTAATAAAGATTTATTCTTATTTGTTTTTTTTTTTTTACATTTACTTTTAAACTCTGAGGAACAAGATAACGAGACTTATAGGTATTCCAATTTTCTCTCTATCTTTGTGGTGCTGGAGGCTGAACTCAGTCCCTTGAACTTATAAATCAAGCATTGTAGTCCTGAGCTGTTATCACAGTCCCAAATAGCTTTAAAAGAAAACTTTAATTATTAATTTATCTTAAGCAAAGTCTAATATTTTCTGAGAGCATTATGAATGCATTCAATTCTGTTATTATATATCATATGGCTATCATGTTTTTCATCTTTTCAATTTTTTAAAAATGCAAAGAAGGAAGAACCTAGATTTTAATATCAAACATTGATATACTGAAATATAAAATTTCAAACAGTGAAAGGGTCCATGATGGGTCACAAATCTCATAGCAAACTGCATAGTTTCATAAACAAACCAAAAGCAGATAATAGTGTTCAAATTCAATAGATGAAGGAAATAAAACTCAAATCATAAGAACTTCTCCAATATAGTAAGTAGCAGTTACAAGACTTGGAAAATTGTATCTAAGGATTTAATAACCTATAAAATTTCATTATACCGCATTTTCTCCCTGACTGCCATTACTGTTTCTGTGTCTCCACTTCCCATATAACATACACAATGGAGTGTGGGAAGTGGTGCCAAGGAGATAAAATAATTGCACAGGGTGACAGTGCTTGTGAGGGCTGACGTGTTCTTCACTTCCTTACACTGATGAGCTTTCCGGCTTCACATGTAAATCGAAGTTCTTTTTAATGGCTCTTCCGTTGTATACTTAGAATTTTTATAGCTTAATTTTGTAGAGTTAACATAGCCAGAAAACTGTAATCCAGTGTCACTGACTTTTTTGGGGCAATCTTCTGTCCAATTGGTTGGTTACTTATTAACTCTAGGAAGGCTGAAAAAAAAAAAAGAAGAGGAAGTTGATACAAACGGTAATGCACTTGGCAGAGAGGAAGCAGCAGGGTCAAGAAATAGGAGCTCTCATGTGCATGCAGGGTAGTTTGCACAGGCCTACTTGAGCCATGTGCATGTTGAGGAGTTAACTAAGCATTGCGTTCCTCGAAACTTCCTGTCCAACACACCCCAGGTAGAGCATGCAATGTAAGGAAGGAGAGAGAAGACCAACAATGGCATAAACAAACTAATTATGGAACAAAAGTGATATTAATGGGATGCATACAAATATTATAGGAAAATAAAAACACAAAAAGTCCAGTACCGAGGATGTGCATTTTCAGAGATTTTTCTGATTTAGTTGTTTGTTTGTTTGTTTTTCTTATGGTGAATATATGTATTATTCTTTAAAAACATTAAGTATAATGGTCAAAATATTTGGTGTATAACATTGTCATTTGTACATAAACTACACACAAGTTTGGGCTTGCTAAATTATTCAAATGTTGTACAATAATTTATGCTTTGACAAGTTAAGCAAATTACCTGCCACTTCAGCCATTAAGATTTTTTTAATGGTGTTGTGTTCAATATCAGAGGAAGAAATATATGCTATGCAATACTCAGTACTAGGTACACAAAGAGGTTTTGAAAATTTCTGTCATTTCAGGTTTTTTTTTTTTAAAAAAAATGGTCTTGGCTTGACTTGGTAAAGTGGTCTGGGAATATTCACAGCTGTTAAATTTTTTCTTCAGACGTGATTTTCATAGATTCTTCATTTTGTACTTTGTTGAAGTGCTTAGCATCTATCTGAGCCACAGAACAAACTAGGCAGAAGGACTGTGATTATTTGGCTACACTATACAATCACAACAGATAGTCAAGGTTTGGTAATTATCAATTGTTACTCTCATATGTTCTTGCAAGGAGACAAAATTTTCTGCAGCAGAGACAATGAATGCTGCTCATAAAAACAATGGAAATAAGATATTAATCAAACATATTCTAATGCCCCTAGTGAAAGAATGATATGAATAATAAAGTGATTAATGGGAGACAACAAGTTTTTGAATAGCTGTCAGCATTTGTATGCATCATGCTTGGATAATTTAATGAATTAAAATATCCTCTCTGAAAGCTCTGAAGCCAGAATTATCTTCAGCAGGGTCACACCTGATTTTTAAGACTATCCAAGTTGAGTGCTAATTCTCAGAATTGGTATGCAAGCCTGTGTCGTGGATTTAATGTTCATTGCAGAACTGATGCCTCAACATTAAAACATCACAACCTAGTGGGCTTTTAGTGAAATGCTAGACAGACAATGTCAGTTTTGATTGAGCTCTTCTTCTATCAGAGGCAATTTAGCACATGCCAAGTTACCTAAACAACAACAACAAAATCCTTGTCACCCTGGCTGTAATGAAATCTCGGGAGAAAAGCTCTAGAGAGAAAACAGGAGATAATACAGAACAAGTTTATCAGAGAAACGTCAAGGAGGTACCCATGATTGTGAAAGGACATTCTTCTTCTACATAATCTGTGAGGCAGGCAGAACACACTGCCAAAAAAGATAACTTAATAATAATGAATCCAGTTGCTTCCTTGCAAGAGATATGCCAGTATTAAAATAGTGTCTGGCAGCCAAGTACTGAAAACATGGCAGCACATTAAAACTGGCCATAAAAACAGTAAATGGTCTTAGAGAGGCATTTAAGGAGACAAGCAACTGCATCTAAACTGCCATATGTTAAAACAAGTATTTGAGTGGGCATGGAAGGGAGTCTAATTGCCTCCAGTGGAGGTAACTGGCTCTGAATTAGACCTAAGGGAAGGGACAGGACATAAAGGAAGGAAGGGATTTGATAATCCAGTTTCTCTGCTTGTTCAGCACTTCCTGTTTAAAACTTTTTATTACTATCCTCTATTTGGTTTCTAAGTTTTTTTAGCTCTGGTTGTTCAGGAGGGGAGATTCTAGGTCAGGATGAACCCTGCTCCTTTACAGTAATAAATTCCTCGTTAAGCACACAATTTACAAAATAGGCTTATATGGTAATATAGAGAGATGTTGTCTATATATGCACGCAGCATAAAAGAAAATTTGTCCCATGGATTTTCTGAGACTTTTATATTTTTTAATAACTCATTGGCTCTGATAATCTCAACCAATTTTGTAAAAATAATATTTGAGGAGTAATGTTGGAAACTTTTAATATTGGAATATTTTTCATGTCTTTTTTGCACTAAGAAAGCTGACCCTGGTACTGTCATGCTTAGCCCAGGCCCAATTGTTTCCTTCAAGTGTTTCCAAATAATCTTTTATGCTTATGCTACCTTCTCTTACAGGGATTCAAGCCCGTGGTGACACTGCTCACCCCCACTGGATCCCTCTTCTCAAACAAGCAAGCAAAACACAAACTTTTCCTGTATTGCATACCATTTGATTGGAGTATGCCATCCAGAGCCTTATCCGATACTGTGTGAGATGGTAACCTTTACATGATACAGTTCTATGTACTGAAGACACTAACACCTGCTTCCCAGCCTTCTTTCTGAATCCAGTGTTTAACACTCTCTTAGATAATGTCTCGGTCAGGAATTTTTGACTTTATGGTGATGTTCAACAGGCCAGTCCGCCTTAGACATCTTGCAGAAGTACACAAAGTAGAATTGCTTCCACTCCCAAGTCTTTGGTCAGAATTTTTCCGTCTTCCCTATGCTTGTTCTTCCTACCTCTTGTCTCTGTTTAATGTCCAGTCTCTATGTTCTGACTATTTAGCACATTGTTGTTACTTAAATCTTCCACGAAGCATGTGGAACTCCTTATATCTTCCAGATATTTAAGTCTCTGCTTTTGATTGTCACCTTTTATCATGTATAGTTTGACATCGAATTCTTCAGAAGAACATTGCATGTTCATGTTTTATAGGGTCCCAGATGAAGACTACCAGAAAATAATGGTTTTAATTTAGGTCTCTGGACTGGGATAGGGGCATGGGTGGAGAAGTGGGAGGGACAGTGGAATTGGGAGGGGAAGAAAGAGGGAGCTATAGGTGGGATACAAAGCAAATAAACTGTAATTAATAAAAATAAAAATTAAAATAATATAAGTGTAATTTTTTACCCTTAACTTGCTAATATTTCTTTTAGTCTCTTGGCCCCATTCTGAAATCTTTCTAGAAATATTGCAATCAAAATATTCCAACTTAAATATATACTCACCTTGCTTTTCTTTGCTCATATGTTGAACGCAAATCATAAATTTAGTTTAACGTGATTTTTTGACCTGTGTTGAATTTTGAAATATGCAATTTATTTCTATATTTTTTACCTAACCACACCAAAATTTTCCCATCTTGCTTACTATGTATTTTCTCCCAATGAGCACTGCAAATGTTATTTTTAAATTCACCCAATAACCTTATTTATTATTTTGTACTCAATTTTTTTCTCTTTATTCCCATTCCTGTGGTTTTTTTCAATGTTTCTTTGTGTCTTGTTTGTTTTTGTTTTGTACCTCTTGCCTGGTTAATATAACCCTTGAACTGTGTCCTTCTCTGCAGAGAAACTGTCACTGTGCTGTAATGGTCTATTCTCTCTGCCACATAGTGTATGCACTGAAATAATGTCATATGCATTCTTTTCCTTGCAAATTACCTCTGCTACCTTATATATGAACAAAAACTCTTTTGAACATTTTAATAATTACTAATTAATTTTAGTGATATTATATTTCCATGTTTTTAAAACCTACAAGACTTTTTTCAAACAACAAATGTCATTCATGTGTATTCTAAGTAGAGCTGAAGGAGACAGTAAATGACAGAAAGATCTCCCATCTTTCTATCAGACTGGCAAATTAGTATTGTAAAAGCAGTAAACTACCAGATAGGGTCTACAGATTCAATATAATTTCCATCAACATTCCAATAGCATTCTTTCACAGAACAAAAAACAAATGATCTTAAAATTTATATAAAATCACTAAAATACCTCAAAGACATTAAGTCATTCTGAGCACAAAAATCAAAATTCAAATTATAGTATAAAGTTATCATAATAAACCATCATGATACCGACCGAAAAATAGGTGCAAGGAACAATAGAATAGAATTAAAAGCTCAAGCATAAATACCTGTAACTATAGTTATCTTAATTGTGGCAAAGATGTAAAAAAAAAAAAATTATTACAAGAAAGACATTCTCCCCAATAAATGGTGCCAGGATAATTGGAAAGCAACATATAGAAGATAAAAATGGATTTCTTCGATAAGGTTCCCTAGTAAGGGGAACTGGGACTGTTTCTGACATGAACTCATTGGCTGGCTCTTTGACCCCACCCCCTACCCCTGAGGGAAGAGCAGCCTTGCTAGACTACAGAGGAGGACATTGCAGCCAGTCCTGAAGAGACATGATAAGCTAAGATCATATGGAAGGGGAGGAGCACCTCCCTTATCAGTGGACTTAGAGAGGGGCAGGGAGGAGATGAGGGAGGGAGGGTAGGATTGGGAGGGAATAAGGGAGGAAGCTACAGCTAGGATACAAAGTTAATAAACTGTAACTAATATAAAAAATAAAAAAAATTAGTTAAAAAATGGATTTCTTTCTCTCACTTTAAATAAAGCTAAGACCTTAATATAAAACTTAAACCTCTGAAACTCATAAAATAAAATATAAGAAATAAAAGTTACTGATGTAGGCAAAGGACTTTCTGAGCTTGATTTCAACCAACCGGAACATAATATCAAGAACTGGCAAGTCAGATTCCAATGAATGAAAATGTTTCTGTGGAGTTAGGAGAACAATTAACAGAGTGAGGAAAAAGGCTGCAAAATGAGAGAATATTTTTGCTGCTTTTATATTTGTGTAGATCTTAGGCATAAACTCAAGGAATAAAACCCTATATTCAAACAGTAAATGAATAAATAATTTTGCATATATTCTCCAAAATAGAAGCACAAGTGGTTAATTATGTGTGAAATGTTCAAAGTGTTTAACATCCTTAGTTCCCACATCAATGCAACCCAAACTATACTGAATCCATTGTCATTACCATAGTAGTAATGTCAGCAATACTTTGTATATAATGATATTTGCCTGTTTGCATAGTGCTAATTACAAACTTTGTTACTTGTCTTCTCCATCTCTGTTACAATCCAGTGTAACTTGCTACATATTGTATGACATAGTATCTCTGGATTATTTTGTTCTAATACATTTCAACAAAGGACTTTTTTGTATGACTCATTCTACAAATATAGAGCAAGATTTGTGTAAAAACATAGATTTAGTTAACACATAGAATTGGAGATCCCTGCGAGTTATAAGTTTTTCTGTCATAAAAGCAGAAGCATCTAGAAGAATAAGAGATGTTGTGGTGGGACATGAGGCTGGAGGGGCTTGAATCTCAGCTACAGACACCCAAAAGTACATTTGTGAGAATTAACTGGAGTCTGAGATGTACTCCAGTGACACCTTTTCAGGACAATTTCCTAAACGACTGAATTTTTTTTTTATTTTTTTTATCAGTTACATTTTATTAACTGTATCCCAGCCGTGTCCCGATCCCTCATTCCCTCCCAGTCCCTCCCTCCCTCATCTCCACCCTGCCCCTTTCCAAGTTTTTTTCTCCTCCAGATTCCGACTCTCTAAGGTTCTACCATGTTGGTCACATTACCTAGTAACCTTCTGACTCTGGGACTTGTGGGTGTAAAACACAACCAAGCACTCACAGACATACAATAAAATCATATTTGTAACAATATGAATGACAGTTAGTGATAAACACAGGTGTTCCCCAGAAGTTTGTTCATAACAAATCTATTCACAGATTTGCAAATAAAACTGTTTTCTGTTGGTGTTTCAAGCAGACTGTAGTGATATTTTTCAGTATTTTTAGCTAGCAGACTAACTGGAAAGTGATGGTTCAGGGGCTTACCTTGTTACAGCACTAATTATCAGTTTTGCACCCTTTCTATGTACATTAATCTATGAATAAATATGATGCATACCTTTCTTTATATGTGCCTTAAAAGCATTCTCTGAGTTTGATCTAATTTTCTGAAGGCAGTCTATATTTCACACAAAGTTATTTCTCCTGTTTTTTCCCTTTTCATTCCCCTCAGAGAGAAAAAGACAGCCCACACTAATTTCAACTCCTCTTGGAAAAATGCAAAAGATATATAATGTCTACTTGGAACAAGCATGTCATATCTTTTTTTCACTAATGAGAGGGCCCAGGTATTGATTAAAACCATGTAGGTAGTGTTTCTGGAATTTACGGTAGTGGTCTCTAGCATAGCAGAAAGAAGAGAGATGAAGTATTAAGGCATTATTAAATGTCCTCACTTACTCCTGCTCTTATTTCATGATGATGGATAAATAATAATTTCTTCACAGAAGTGCCTGTACAATGGCATCAGAGATGGTAAGCATTCATCCGAGTATTAGCTGGAATTTTTGGAACAATTCCCCCATAATGAAAATGTTGTGTCTGTCAGCTATTCAAAAGAACTTAAATCTTTCAATATAGCACAAGATGTTAATTTGAAATCATAGAAGTGCTCAGAGCTCTCCCACAGTTATAAATATCAACTAGAAAATAAATCAAGCTCTGAGCAAAATTGCAGCACAGAAGAATGCATGGATCTTGTTCTCTTCTCAGACCTCTCAGTGTATTTCTGTTCCTGTTTCTTGGTTATTGCATAAACAAAGATTTTACTGTTAGTGTCCCCAAAATTTTATGAAGATACATGTCTGTGAGCTGTGTATATGAATTCCAGGACAAAATGGTCAGGTTTTAAAATCTGAATATGTATTCACTATTCAGATGATCAGAACTGTGAATTTATTTCACAGTAACACCATATTACCTTTCCAAGTAACACACCTATCATGATATTTACTAGAGTTGCTTGTAGCTTGTGCTGCAGCTAGTCCAAAAATGGTTGTCTCCCAGCCAAAAGTCCAAGAATGCAGTGGTCATTAAGTCAACGAAGCTGGAAGTTTCAGGTGATCTTCAATGTATGTCAGAATCCAAAACAGTATGTTGTTATAACAGTGTAATGCGAGCCAAGGCAAGCAAGAGCTTCCTTCTTCATCTCCTTTGTATAAGTTCCTGCCAGATGTATGGCCCAGATTTAAGTTGATCTTCCTACCTCAAAAGATCAGAACTTAGGGTGGGTATTCATACTCCAAATGATTTAATAAGAAAAATCCCTCAAATGTACACCCAGACTTGAATTTTAGTTAATTCCAGATGTACTCAACTTGACAACTAGGAAAAGCAGTCACAAACACCTACTTTTCTGGTATGCTATTCTAATTAGCCCTCATCTCTACTATGTGTGCGACTAAGGCCCATAAAACTAACCAAGCCATTGGAATATTTCAAATGTTAAATAAAAGGCTTCATAATATCTACACTTTTACAACATATGGTAGTGTTTGCTAGTAAAATAATTTATTTATATAAAAGTAGGAAATATATATTAATTCAAATGTGAGATTTAACTAGTGGCTTCTCTACTTTGTCTTCAGCTGGTCTCCTTTGATCCCTTAAAATGGGAAACAAAGAATAAGGTCTCTTTTACTGGAATTCTCTATATCAGCAAGAAAGAGCATATTTTCCTTCTGCACAAGTTGTCCCTAGTATTTTCTAATCCAGTTTTTATTCCATTAAATCTGCTTACAGTAATATGCACGACACCAACAAAGAATCTGGGTACCTGCTTCTGTGTGAGACTTTAGAAACTCTAAGCCTTTGTGAACTTACAACACAAAGCTATATGATTTCGAATCAAAGTATCTGTGATTAGATAAAGTAGTTCTTCCATTAAAACTTACTCCCATGCTTGCTCTGGTTCTTTTTATGCTTTCCTCAAAAGACAATGCAGCCAATGCTGATGAGAGCTGATAAGCTAGGGTCAGATATGAGGGGAAGAGGACCTCCCAATCAGTGGACTAGGGGAGGGACAGAGGGGGAGAACAGGGAGGGAGAGTGGGATTGGGAGGAAAAGAGGGAGGGAGGGGGCCACATCTGAGATACTAAGTGAATAAATTGTAATAAATAATAATAATAAATAATAATTAATAATATTATTATTATTAAAAAGGACACTATGTATAAAAATATATATAATGGAAATATTTACTCAATGGCAAGAAACACTTAGAAAAATATAAACCTCTTCAAATATTCTGCAAAAAGAAATAATACAAAGATTGCCACACACACACACACACACACACACACACACAAAGCTTGAGCATGAGTGCTCTGACCAGGGAAGCAGGTAGCTTAATGGTAGACTAAGTGTAAAAGTAGGCAGACCTGCCCCTCTCCTTCCGCTCCTCCAAATCAAGTCCCCCAGATGTATCCTCTGCTTCATAGCAGAGAACCTATGGCAGGCCCTGCCAACTAGATTCTATATAACAACAGACACTGAGGAAATCCAGATAATTATAAGGACATACTTAAAACATACATACATATATATATATATATATATATATATATATATATATTCCACCAAATTAGAAGGTTCTAAAAGAAATAGTTGCTTTTCTTAATAAAACTACTTTAAAAAGCTAAAATTAAATCAAGACCAGATAAGCAATATAAAGAGGATTATAACCTCTAGTAAACTAGAAGTTATCATTAATTCCTCCTATCTCCCCAGAAAGAAAGAAAGAAAGAAAGAAAGAAAGAAGAAAGAAAGAAAGAAAAAAAGAAAGAAAGAAAGAAAGAAAGAAAGAAAGAAAGAAAGAAAGAAGAAAGAAAAAAAATCCCAGGGTCAGGTAGGTCTGTCAAAGAATCCTACTAGATTTTCAGTCAATAATCCTCAAATTATTCCACTAAATAGAAGCAGCGCCGTTACTTTTG
This sequence comes from Meriones unguiculatus, assembly GCF_030254825.1. Taxonomy (NCBI): domain Eukaryota; kingdom Metazoa; phylum Chordata; class Mammalia; order Rodentia; family Muridae; genus Meriones; species Meriones unguiculatus. Next base: position 20,116,705 of record NC_083362.1, on the reverse strand, counting down.
CAGGGCCACAGTTATCTTAAAAACCAAACTATATACCAATCCAACAAGAAAGGGAATTATAGACAAAAAACCCTTATGAACAAGCAAAACTGCTCAATGAAACACTTACAGAATCCAAGAACTCAAAATAATATCCACCATGAATAAGTAGGCGTCATCCCTAGAGATGCAGAGATTGTTCAATATCAGAAATCAATAAATGTGATCTACAAAATAAACAAACTGAAAGACATGATCACATGATCTTCTTATTAGATGAAGAAAAGGTCTTTGACAAAAAAATGCCTTCATAATAAAAGTCTTGGAAAGATTAAATATAGAAAGACAGACATACCTCCACATTCTTAAGGGGATCCTCAGCAAGCATGCCAACCTCACCTGAGTCAAGAGAAACAGAAAGCAATTTTATTAAATCAGAAACAAGGCAAGATTGTCCACTTTCCCCATAAAATAGAATACTTGCTGTCTTAGCTAGAACAATTAGACAACTGAAGGAGAGCAAAAGGATACATATTGAAAAGGAAGAAATAAAACTGTCTTTGTTTGCAAATCATATGAAAGTATATAAAAGTGACCCCAAAATTTCCCCTAGGGAACTCCTACTGCTGATACACACTTTAAACAGTTTAGCTTGACATAAAATTATCTCACAAAAATCTGTATCCTTCATATATAAAAATGCCAAACAGACTGAGAAAAAAAATCAGGGAGAAAACACCCTTTCCAATACCTTCAAATAATACTGAATATCTTGAGATATCTCTAACCAACCAGTGAAAGAGTTTTCTGATAAAACCTTCAAGTCTCAAAAGAAACTGAAGATATCAAAAGATATAAAGATCATGCTTGTGGATCAGTAGGATTAACATAGTAAAAATGGCCATGTTATAAAAAAATAATCTACAGATTCAACACAAATCCCATCAAAATTCCAACACAATTTTGCACAAATCTTGAAAGGACAATTTCAGCTTCATATGGAGACACACATACATCTACACAATAAGAGAGCTAAAATAATCCTGAACATTAGACGATTAGCTGGAGGTATCACTATTCCCAATTTCAAGTTATATTAAAAATCCATAGTAATACAAACAGCATGGCATTAACAAAACAACAGACACTTTGATCAATGCAATCAAAGACAATGTAATTTAAGAGCCAATCATAAATATACACCTATGGATACCTCATCTTTGATAAAGAGGCCAGAAATACACATTGGAGGGGGGGCATTTTCAACAAATGGTCCTCAACAAACTGGATGGCTGCATGTAAATAATGAAAATAGTTCTATACTTAGCACCCTGTACAAAGCTCAACTGCAGATGGATCAAAGATCTTAAGATAAAACCAGATACACTGAAACTGGTACAAGAGAAAGTAGGGTGTTGCCTTGAACTCAGAACATAGGAAAAGACTTTCTGAACAAAACACCTGTAACAGACACTAAGATCAAAAATGAATAAATGGGGCCTCATGAAATTGAGAAGGGTCTGTATTGCAAAGATATCATGATGTAGACAAAGCTGCATCTACAAAATGAGAAAAGATATTTATCAACAATATGTTATCTAATAGAGTGCTAATATCCAAAATATACAAGGAACTCAAGAAACAATCAAGAAAACAAATAACCCAATTAAAAGGAGAGGAGGTCCTCCCCAATCAGTGGACTTGGAAAGGGGCAGGGAGAAGCTAAGGGAGGAAGGGTGGGATTGGGAGGGAATAAGGGAGCAGGATACAGCTGGGATACAGTGTTAATAAAATGTAACTAATAATAATAAACAATAATAAAAAAGTGGGGAGCCGATGTAAACAAAGAATTCTCAATAGAAGAAACTCATATGGATGAGAAATGCTCAACATCATTAGCCGTTAGGGAAATGTAAATCAAAACTATATTGAGTTTCATCTCACACCTGTCAGAATTGCTGAGATCACTAAAGGAAGTGTATATGATGACTGTGGTAGAGGAACACTTATACATTGCTGGTAGAGGAGCACTCTCATACAGCCACTATGGGAATCAATGTGGCAGTTCCTCATTAAACTGGGAATTTATCTACCTCAAGATCCTGCTATAACATGCCTCAGCATATATCAAAAGATGCTTCATCTTATCATAGAGACAGTTGCTCAGCCATGTTCAATGGTGTCCTCTTTATAAAATCCTGATATTTGAAACAACCTAGATCTATTTCAACAAAAGAATAAAGAAAATGTTGTACATTTTTACAATAAAATATTACTCAACAATTAAAATAAGTGAGATCATGAACTCTACAGACAATGGATAGAACAAAACTAAACCATCCCAAGATAAGTTATCTAGCCCTAGGAAGACAAATATGGTACACATTGACTTATTTGTGTTTATTAGCTCTAAGGTCAATGATAACCAAGCTATAATTCTTAGAGTCATAGAGAGTAGTTATAGAGTTAAGAGCTAGAGGAATAATATATTTCATTAGGAAAGGTAAAGAGCCCATGGTGGCTACCCTCAAGCCACTTAGGTTGTTGTTAAGAATATACGTGGTTCTCCACAAACTGGCAGCAAGTCTCCATTGCTAAAGACAACACCAACCAACTCACTGAATACGGAGACGTAGAACTGGTAGCTAGATAAAGACCCAAACCTATGTTCTATCATCTTTAGAACAGGAAGGCAACCCATGTTATCAAAAGAAAAATATAAACACCAAGCCAGGAACAAAACCTTTGATCTACTATGACGTACTGCCTGATATGGTGGCAGCCAGCTTTTGGGAATGACCAACCAATAACTATTGACTCATGAGATGTGGATGACTCATAAATCTACTCCATGAGATGGAACCCATACCTGACCAGGACCAGAAACTAGTTACCCTATGGTAAAGCCAAATGATTCTGGTTATTAAAAACATTATGATAAAGTGATTTCTACTGATAATTCTGTTAATCTCGTATATCAACTCCTTGTTTGGCATCATCAGAGAAACTTCCTTCTGCAGTATATTGGAACAACTATGGAGACCTACAGCCAGACTTTACACAGACAATGAGAGAACTTGTAATACTCAGCAGTAAATGGGATGTCTCCATCAAATCCCTCCCTCATATCTCAGGAAACTCTACAAAAGAGGATCATAAAGAGTGTAAGAGCCAGAAGGGATTGAGGATATGCAGAAAACAAGGCTCTCTAAAACAACAGGAGCAAAGCTCATGAACTCACAGACACTGAAGAAGCAAGCACAGGGCCATCACAGGTCCACTCTAGGTCTTCTCTGCATATATTATGTCTTCCAGTTTAGTGATTTATGGGATTCCGGAGTGTGTGATCAAGTAGGTCGCTGATTCTTGTGCCTTCTCTTGGTCTCTTTTCCAGCTGTTGGTTTGTTCTGTCCAACTTCATTGTGAGAGATTTAAAAAAACAACTAATTATATTTTATTTTGTAGTATTTAAATTAATAAAAGAGAATCTGGCCACTATGGCAAAGGTTAACATCTGTACTGTCATATACACATTCTAGAAGAGATAAAATAAATTTTATCCAAAGGTGTTACATTAAATATGTCTTTTCCTTCTGTTGGTTTGTCCTGCCCAACTTCAATGTGATAGTTTTTGTTTTATCATATATATAGCATGTGGAGAGTATCTGGAAGAAGTTGAGGGAGGAGAGATTATGATAAAATACACTACTAAAGATGAAGAATAATTATCAGATGCTTATAGAAATGATAAAATAGGGGATTTTTTAAGTCCAAATATTTAATGCAAATAGTCACTACACACGATGTTTTCAAAATATATATGTAAGAACAATGTAATTTTTTAATTTTTATTTTTTATATTAATTACAGATTATTTTGTTTGCATCTCAGCCATAGCCCCTCTCTCATTCCCACCCAATCCCATCCTCCCTCCCTCATCTTCTCCCTGCCCCTTTCCAAGTCCATGGCTAGGGGGGTCCTCTTCCCCTTCCATCTGACCCTAGCTTATCAGGTATCTTCAGGACTGGCTGCCATGTCTTCTGCTGTGGGCTAGCAAGACTGTTCCTCCTTCGGTTGGGGGAGGCAGAGAGGTAAGGGAGCCAGTCATTGAGTTCATGTCAGAAATAGTTCCGAACAATGTAATTTAAATGCAGACTAATGCTGTAAAAAGATTTTATACTGATATTTTCAATATTATGGCTCATTATTTTTTAAATGACAGTCTTCATATATTTTGTACTACAATAAGTCTTTAGTATGAGTCTTCATGAACTAATCAATACCCAAAATTCCTATTGGTAAGCACTTAACCAATGTGACCACACATAAAATTTTATCTCTAAACTCTTTCCACCAAATTTCTACAGTTTTATAACATTATTTTTGTTCTATATTTTTAATCTTTCCTATGTGAGATAATTGTTAATTCTATATTAGGACACAATTCATTCTTTAGAACCTATAAAAATCATAATTTATTCACTTTATCCATTTGCTTAGTAAACTAATGTAGTATGTTCAGCACAGGATTGGAAGATATTAAAGATATTTGTTAAAAAAAAAGCCTTCTTAATGGAGGCTTCTTAGGTCTCAGAAATTCCATAAAATTAACAAGGAGGTTCAGCTTACAAACTAAGAAACACTCATATCTTAGGAAGCTCCTAAACATTACAAGACTCACAAGGCCCCTTCCTAAATTTATATAATTTCTAGAGAAAAGAGACTATCCAGGTTTGAATCATTCAGATTCCTCTAAGTAACCAAATTGAATTCATTGGTTCATTAATATACACTTGGGCATTTTTTTTCTGCCAGTTATCTGTAGCATATATAAGATGATTAGGCATTTTTTATTTTTATGTCTCTACAGGGAAAGCCATGCTGCTTGTTTGCTATAGTAGAGAAAGAACAGGGTGGGAGGGGATGAGATGAACGTGTTATCTTGTCATAACTGTCAGGATGCAAGGGAAAAATAACACAAGTAATTATGATGGAAAAGATATCTTTCAGATGGACCAGAAAGGTGGCTTAACAGGTAACGGTGCTGGATACCCAGCATAATCATTTGAACCGAGGAACTACTTAAAGTTGGGGAGAAAAAAAACTCTACAAGCTGTCCTCTGTCTTCTATATACTACTAGTAAAAAAATAATAATTAATTAAGAGTATTGAAAAGATATCTTTCAGAGAAGAAATAGTTGGAGATCATGTGAAAATTTCAAGAGTATAGTTGCAAGAGAACATAGTAGAAATAAAAGAGTATATCACTCACTTCTCCCCACTCAGTTCCAATGTTTAATATAGAAGAAGGGAAAATCTACCATTCAACTTGTAGATATAAGGCTTATTAATGACAGTACCCCCCACACACAAAATAAAACAAAAAACAGAAAACAAAACAAAACAAAAACAAACAAACAAAAATCCTATAAGCATCATAAAATACTCCACCTCTGAATGGCTAGAGTTTGGAAAGACTTTTAAACAAGCAATGTAAATGCCTTCTGAGTCTATGGGACATGGGAATAGGTAGGGATGAAAGCTAGGGTCAGATGGAAGGGGAGTAGGAAGTCATCTATCAGTGGATTTGGAGAGTGGCTTGGGAGGTAATGAGGGAGGAAGGAAGGGATTGGGAGGGAATGAGAAAGGGGGCTATAGCTGGGATACAAAGTGAATAATTGTAATTAATATTAAAAAATAAAAATTTAATTAAAATAAAATGAAGGTGACAATCGCAGCCTTGGGTCTAGATTGGAACATGCTTATCTTTGCTGAACCCCGTAAACGGTTAACAGAACAATACAATTGAAACCATCTCTCACTGAGACTCTCACCCAGGTGATTCAAGGTTGTTTCAGTTTGACTATGTAAGTTAATAATCACAAAAAATTTCATCAAAACATCTGATCTGTACTTGAGCATCTTTTGGACATATGCCTAAGAGTGGTATAGCTGGATCTTGAGGACACACTACTCCTAATTGTCTGAGGAAGCGCCAGATTGATTTTCAAAGTGGTTGTACAAGTTTACATTCCCACTAGCAATGGAGTTCCCCTTTCTTCTCAACCTCTCTAGCATGAATTTTCACTTCAGTTTTTGATCTTAGCCATTCTGATGGGTGTAAGGTGAAATCTCAAGGTCGTTTTGATTTGCATCTCCCTGATGGCTAAGGATGTTGAACATTTCTTTAAGTGTTGCTCTGCCGTTTGATATTTCTCTATTGAGAATTCTGTTTAGCTCTGTACCCCATTTTTTAATTGGATTACTTGATTTGTTGCTTTTTAACTTATTTGGTTCTTTATATATTCTGGATATTAGCCCTTTGTCAGATATAGGGTTGGTGAAGATCCTTTCCCAGTCTGTAGGCTGTCATTTTGTTCTGATGACAGTGTCTTTTGCTTTACAGAAGCTTTTCAGTTTCATGAGTTCCCATTTATTAATTGTTGATCTTAGAGCCTGTGCTGTTGGTGTTCTGTTCAGGAAGTTGTCTCCTGTGCCAATGAGTTCTAGGCTCTTCCTCACTTTTTCTTCTAACTGATTTAGTGTATCTGCTTTAACATTGAGGTCTTAGATCCACTTGGACTTCAGTTTTGTGCAAGGTGATAAATATGGATCTATTTTCATTTTTCTGCATGTAGATATCCTGTTGGACCAGCAACATTGGAGAGGATAGGAACTCCACAAGGACCAAATAAATCTGGGCACAGGAGTGTTTTCTGAGATTGATTATCCAACCAAGGACCATGCATGGAGATAGCCTAGAAACCCTGTTCAAACATAGCCTATAACAGTTCAGTATCCAAGTGGGTTCCCTAGTAATGGCAACAGGGACTGTCTCTGATATGAACTCAGTGGCTGGCACTTTGATCTCCCTCTCCCCCAAGGGAGGAGCAGCCTTGCTAGGCCACAGAAGACATTGCAGCCAGTCCTGATGAGACTTGATAAGCTAGGGTCAGATGGAAGGGGAAGAGGACCTCCCGTATCAGTGGACTTAGAGAGGTGCAGGGAGGAGATGAGGGAGGAAGGTTGGGATTGAGAGGGAATGAGGGAGGGTGCTATAGCTGGGATTCAAAGTAAATAAACTGTAATTAATATAAAAAATAAAAATTTAATTTAAAAAATCTGATCTGGTGGGTACAAGTTGAATGACAAGAATCTATGGGTCTCTGGAATCTTACTGCCAACCACTCCTAAGAGGTAAGCTGCACCTGGTACTGGATAATTCTGGAGTAACTTAGAGCTTCTAAGAGTACCAATTTGTAGCCATAGAGGATATCTTTTTTATTAATTACAGTTTATTCACATTGTATCCCCCATAAGCCCGGCCCTCCTCACCTCCCAGCCCCATCCTCCCTCCCCCTTCTTCACGCATGCCCCTCTCAAGTCCACTGATAGGGAAGGTCCTCCTCTCCTTCCTTCTGATCTTAGTCTATCAGATCCCATCAGGAATGGCTGCATTGTCATCTTCTGTACCCTGGTAGGGCTGCTCTCCCCTCAGGGGGAGGTGATCAAAGAACAGGCCTATCAGATTATGTCAGCGGCAGTCCATCTTCCCATTACTATGGAACCCACTTGGATACTACGCTGTCATGGACTACATCTGTGCGGGGGTTCTAGGTTATCTCCATGCATATTCCTTGGAAAGACAAAGAGGATAGACATCAGAAGAAGAAGAAAACAGGAAACAACCTAAGAACCTGCCACAGAGGGCCTCTGAAAGGCTCTGCCTTACAGACTATCAAAGCAGACACTGAGAGTTAAGACCAACTGATGGGCAAAGTGCATGGAATCTTAAGTAAGAAGTGGGAAATAGTAAGATCTGGAGAGGACAGGAACCCCACAAGGAGAGCAACAGAACCAGAAAATTTGAACACAGGGGTCCCCCCAGGGACTCATATCTTTGCTTTTTAACTTGCGTATTTGAATTGGATTACATAATGGTAGATTTCCATGTGGTTTTTTCAAAGACCTTACGTTCTGGCTAACCCTATCAATCCCTTGATCTTTCCCAACCGCCAACTCCTCACTCTGCTTACATCTTCCCACCTCCCAGAATTCTCCCTCTGTGTTTTCATTTTACTATGTTGTTATATCCCTTCCCTTAGAGTATTATCTTCAATGTCCCTTTTCTAGTTTGTTGGCTTTCATGGCTCATAGTTTTCTTAATAGCATATTTAGTAACTGAAAGTAAGTTAGAAAAACAACCAAACAAATTCAAAGGAAATGCCAACACAATACAAATACATGCCACTTTCCACTACAAAATTAATCTGCTAATTATGAAAGCTAAGATATTCAAGACTGAAAGAGTCAATTTTCTGATTTTTCATAACTTATTTAATGGCACTGATTTGCTATATCAACTTATAGGGAGTAACTTATTGCTTATTATCTCACAAATTTGCATAATCATAGAATGCTTGATTAAGGAATGGAAGCTTTGCCTGTAATGGATATGCGTGCATGATTAACTGTAGGAGGGTATCTGTAATTATGTGGTATATAAATATACATCTTTATCTCTTTAAACCTTCACAATAAATATAATAAAAAGTCGACTTTTTCAATTTTTTTCTGGTTGCAACTTCCAGAATTTAAAAATAGGTAAAAGTAAAGGAAACATTGGAAGGTCTTGACTGCAATCTGCTGGATGGTAATTTTCCTATATAACAAAATTAATTCCATATATAATCTGATGATAATAATATACACATGCATTATTATATCAATTGTTATACTATACTAGTAATTATATTTTAATATAGTAATAATATAATATAGTAATATATACATAGATAATGAATTTATGGTATTAATGTTATTTTATATACATAGATATAAGCATACATAACTGTTTGTGTGTTTGTATGTGTGTGATTCTTGAAAATAAAAATAAGCTTCCATCCCTTGGTAATGAGAACATAACTTAGATATTTGCCAGGACCACCAAAGAGTGCAATTTTTCCTTGGCTTAAAGCTGTGAAAACCCTTAACTCTGCTGACAGTCTCAAATGTGCTGAAAGCCAGGATGTCTGAAATGTTTAAGTCAAAATATCTTTGGTTTTGCTCTGGCCAGAGGCCAGGTATGCCAGAAAAGATGTCAAGTTTTTTCTTTTTCCTTTAAAGAAGTTTCCATTTTCTGAAAATCATAGCGAGGACAGGATGGAAACTGAGATGTACCCAGACACTTGGAATGATAAAATGACTGATGAGCTCACCCCCACTACATCCATGCATTTTGAACGCCAAGAAAGCGGCGTTCATTGGGATCTTATTCGCTGGAAATCACTATTACTAGATAGGAGTTCTGCCTTCTTTCTCTTACGCCCATTACAATAAAATATTTCCTTCTAAAAGCCTCCTCTACTATCCATGAATTTCATCCTTCAAATTCCCAAGATAAGAATTTGAAATCTTAGGATGGCTACAGTTGCTGTTGACTTTCTGAGACACTACCCTTCATAAGTTAGACTCATCAAAATCAGAGAAAGCCCCATTTGATAATGAGGAAATTCACCAAATTTTCTGTATGCCCAAGTATTTGGGGATGTTATTGAATATCCACATCAAGAAAAATGCAGAGAGCATAAGCATGTAGTGTGCACTTCAAATCTCTTCAGTTATTTTCTATTTAAGTCAATACTGGGAATTTTTGTTAAAAGTTTTCATTTGTTAACATATATTGTATGAATTGATGGGTTTCAAAATAACAATTTTATTTAACTATGACACCAATTTTAACCATATTCATCTTCTATACACTCATGTTTCAGTTTTCTCCCTTACCTTCTATCTCTCTTTCTTTGACAAGAAAAATCTTTGTACTGGTCAAATGATTATTAAGGAAAAAAACAAACAAACAGAAGCAAAATTAATATATCTTATGGAAGAAACTATTCAGCCCACGAGGCCGAATGTCTCAGTCTTATGCTGATGGCCAGGATGACTGCTGGAGAAGACATAGTCTTCAGTGCATAAATGAAGGCCAAGAAGGCTAGTTTCTGATGGCCAGAGAGACACTGTGCCTTAGAGACACTCTCCAGTAGTGAACGAGATTAGTCAGGGAAGAAGGAACACTGTTTTCTTTCACATGTTTTCTATGTAAGCTTCCTTTATAAGCGTAGCTCATTCTGGGTGATAGTGTTTCCACCTCAATGGATTTTGCCAAGACTTCCCCACAGACCCATCTCAAAGCATGTTCTTTAGTAATATCAGATCCACCCAAATTTACAGCCCAGATTCTCTAATAGATTTCCTTAACTTTATGCTGTGTGTGTGTGTGTAGGTAGGTAAATAGATAGATAGACATATAAATATATTTCAGATAAATCTGTGCCACACATAATGATAGTGTGCCCTGAAAACATCATAAAATAGCACAACTCTCTACCTCTTTGCAGGGTAGAGGCTTTCAGAGGCCCTCTTTGGTAGGCTCCCATCCTGTTCCCTGTTTTCTCCCTCTTCTGATGTCCATCCCCTTGGTCTTTCTGAATGAGAATTGAACATCTTACCTAGAATGCTCCTTCTTGATTAGTTTCTTTAGGTGCACAGATGTAGCCCACGGCAGTTCAATGTCTAAGTGGGTTCCCTTAGTAATGGGAAGAGAGACTGACATGAACTCAGTGGCTGGTTCTTTGATAGCCTCTCCCTCAGGGGGGTGCAGCCTTATCAGGTCACAGAGGAAAACAATGCAGCCACTCCTGATGAAACCTGATAGACTAGGATCAGAAGGAAGGAGAGGAAGGGAAGGTATGGCTGGGAGGGGAGGAGCGTGGGAGCTACAGGTGGAATACCAAGTGAATAAGCTGTAATTAATAAAAATTTAAAAATATAGGAGAAACCAAAAAAAAATAGCACAATTCTGAATCTCAGGTATAATAAACATAACTTTGGTGTTTAGGTATAAAGTTCTTATGGAATGTATACAATTTACCCCTGTTCATTCAAATGCTGACTTCTCTACCCCACTAGTTGGTTTCAAACCTGACATTGAATTGTGGTGTGTATTCTAAGCATCACCTGTCTCAAGTTTATGTAAACATGTTACCATTTGTTCCCTGTTTTGCCAATAAAAACAACCAGCCAATGCTCAGCAATAAAGAGAATAGGATGGGACATCCTAGTCTGGAGGGGAGGAAAAGTGGAGTGGGAGGAGAGATCTGAGAGGAGAGGACCTGGAGAAATCAGGAGAAATGAACTGACTAAAAAGCCAGTATAATATGGAAAATCTCAATAGGAGGGAGTTATGTGAGCTTGGAGGTTTAAGATAGAGTAAATATTACCCAGTATTGTGCTCTAGGTTAATTAAATAAATCCTTGTCTCTGTGTGGTGATTTGAGTATACAGCTGGTTTAGGAATCACTACTGTTTAAATAAAAGATAAATCAATATTATATATTAATAATCATCAACATCTACTCAAGTTCACAATTCAGATTATATAAGAGTTTTCCTTAAATTTTATGGTGTGTGTGTGTGTTTGTGTGTGTGTGTGTGTGTGTGTCACAGATAGTCACAGTATTCCTGAAAACATCATAAAATAACACAAGCCTGAATCTCAGGCATAATAAACCTACCTTTAGGTAGTCAGAGGAGACTAAGAAACTTATAAAACAATATAGGCTATTGCTACTGCCATTGCTTGCCTTCTAAATTTGAATCAAAATTCTGTTGCTGAGCACACCACCTTTTTGGACACAGGCTTACAGGGACTGAGCTGGAACATACCTAGAAGTTTCTTCTAAAGGACTTATCCTAAAAGTATTGGAATGTGCTATGCTGCCAAGGTAGAACAGAAATCAATAGTCCCACTCAACTGCAGATCTTAGAAACCAGAACAGTGACCCACTAGGCAAGATATCACCAATCGAGCTTTATCGTGGTAGTAAACTATAGCTGACCACTGATAGAATTAAGGTCCATTGAGAGAAAGGAGTTCATAACTGGTGCTGCAAACCTAGCCATGTACCTGTGACTGGAAAGACATGAAATTTAGAGGAGTGCTTCCTACTGACACTTCTTAAAGAAATATGATTTCTAATTATACTCTAAATGCATACTTTCATACACAGAGAAAAGTTTAGCTCTCTCTCCTCATCATAGAAGCATTATTTTCAGCCTATGGAGACTATTACAGACATTCATGACTGGTCAAATGAAAGACAATAAGTGATGGTGGAGAGCCCAACCACAGCTGATACATATACAATACAATTTCTATATTGTATATAAAGGTTTACATATATATGAACATGTTTATATGGATATGTGTATATGATTAAAGAAGAAAATCCCATAAATTTGGGACATGGAATGAAATGGAAAGGAGTAAAGAAGAAGCAGAAATGATAGAGGTAGAGAACTCATACATGAAATTCTGAAAAATTTTAAAATAAAACTTAAATTTAAAAAGAGGCCAGCAAGTATGCATGTTAAAACTGAAGAACAGTTGATTTACAGTCACATTCTATTCACAAGAAAGCCAACAGAAACCTTCATTGAAGTTTCACTGGGATTTCTGGAATTATTTCTAAGTCAATTTATAATTTATAATCTGGACACTAATTTATCCTGGTTAGACTTTAACTATTCATAAGACAACTTTGTATATCTGTCTAAGTGTAAATGAAATTCTTTGTTGTAGACTTACTACAAAGTCAGTCCTTACTTCACAAGTCAGTCCTCTCTCACTATCCGTATTTGCTTTTAGGATATTTACGCTCCTCCCTTTAAGGAAATCTCTATCTTAAATCAACCTGAAATTGAATTTATTTTTTTAGACCAATAGCATACTGTGAAATGAATGCTGTTCTAATACCAGATCTGGGTATAAATACTTCATTGCTTTCTTCCTATTATTTGGGACTCTGTTTTATTTCAACCGGTGGAGAAGAACACGTGGAAAAGTTTTAAATTAGTTTTGTTGTCTATTAAAATTCCAAAATCAGATAAAAGCCTATCAATAGTCATTAATACTTTATGATAAACTGGTAGATGTGTAGAGAAAGATTCACCTAAACCATCACTAAGCTGATCAATAAGGTTGAAAGCCATAACCTCTTAATTGGGTTGAACAATACCTGTTGTTCAATATCCACTGAAAGTTGGTGTTCTTTGGGTATACACCAAAACATTTTTGTAACAAATACACTCTAACCACACTAAACTCATTAAATGAAATATTATTTCTTGTGTTAGCATCAATTTACCCAAAGCGCCAAACAGTAATGAACAAGAACCATGGAAGGTGTGTTATGGGTTGTCCTGTTTACAAACAACTATCAGAGTACCCTCAAGGAAAGTTCTTGTTATTTTGGCCAATTAAACTTCTTGCTACTTGGGTTAATATTGTTAATTCACCCAGATTTAGAAATACTACAAATCTGTGTTTTATCAGAATTGTTGGGCCATATAGAAAAAGGTGGGAGCAGGTGTTAAGAATAAAATAATGGGAAAGCCAGAGATAGTAAATCCATGAAAATTAATTGAAAGTTGAAGTACAAAACAGGTTTGACTCCCTACAATATTGGTTGGATTAGTTAGAAAAACAAACAACTCCAAACTTCTTTCAAAATATCTGTCAAGGATTATTTTTTAATCAATAAATGACCCTCAATATTCAGTTTAGTGCAATAAGTTCTCTCTATAAGCTTAAAAGATATGACCTTATAATAATTTGTCATACATGAAGAAATCACACATATATTTGACAAATGTTGAAATGCAAGTTCATGTGCACATGTGTGTGCGTGTGCGCACACACACACACATACACACGGCTAATTTTTTGGGTACCTAAATATAATCCTATTTTATTTTGGAAAATTTCAACCTAATACATTTTATTTTTGCTTCTCTCACTTTTTGTCAATGCCAATACCATGGCTGGGATATTTGCATTATTGTAAGTTAAGTACCCTCACTTACAGAGTTTATCATTTTCTATTTTAATAATGTAAAGTGCACATTACTGCATATATTATAACTGCGCATCTCACCAAGCTATGGTTTTTACTTCAAAATAATTTATTTTTCTTAAATATATGTATTAGAAATAAAATGATATACAATATAGCTGAAGATTAGAACATGTCTTTTCTAGGTGAGGGTTATATTTATTGACAGTCTAATGCTAAGGAGAGTATACTGCCTCCAAAAAAGTTATCGCTCTCATATTATGATGGAGACCTCTGCATCAGCTTTGGAAGGAAGAAAAGCAAATACATATTCTTAGTCTATACAAAATCTACTTGAACAATTTGCCACGTAATCAAGTTCTATAAGTTAATTCTATAGTATTAATAACTCAGTGTTCATTCTTCTTTCATGTAACTATTTGCCTTCAACAAGTATTAAAACTTTTATATGATCAAAGTACGAGGGTTTCAGAGTATAAGGTTTAGTCTCATGCTGGGAATGAAATGTGTGTGACCAACTATTCCTTTCTTTATGTGAAATTCCGTTCTGTGTATTCAGCACATTAGTGTTTACTTGAAATGGGTGACAGATGTATTAGACAGAGCACAAGGTTTGCGATTGAAATCCTGCATCCAATTCTCAAAGCTCAGAGATCTTCAGCAAGTTTTTCAATTGCTCTGAGCCTAAGGTACTTAAGGGAAATTTCTCAATCTCAAAATGTAAATGTATGAGTACGTGTTGTGTGGCTAGCATAATTGAATAATCCCAACAACTTGACTGGCATTAGATAACAAATAAATGTCAGTTATTCTCCATTTCACATAGGTTGATAGTGCCAAAAGTACATTTAAAACAATATGCTTTTCTAAAAGCATAAAGAAAAATCAAAGCATAACGGCAAAAATCCTAAACAATTGGAATGTAGATAAAAACTGGATGCCTACTTTAATAAACAAATCTTCTAAAAATTGGAAGAAAAACTATTTATAAAAAAATCTTCAAAAGAAAACTATGAAAACAAAAGTCTTTGGGAACCAGATTTTAAACAAACAAGCAAAAAAACTTACAAGCCCCCAAGCTTTTGTATCATTATCTATTTTGTTATGAATCGATATACTTAATTTTAGAACCATAAGTATCTTAAGTACATTATGAACAAACATGTGAATTTCATCAGCATGCTGTGCTGCTGGTTGTGTGACTATGTGGTAGGATAGGTAGGTATGTGGTGTACGTTTGTGTTGTATAGGCACATGTGTCCAAGTGTGTGCATCTCTGCATGTGTGGAGTGGTAAGGAGTCACATCTTTGTGTATGTCTGTAAGCATATTTCCAAAGAATATTAACTGAGGAAAGAGTGCTCATCCTGAAAGTGTGCAGGACCATTTCTTCATCCAAGGTGCTGGAACGAGCAGAAAGAAAATTGGGAGAGCCAGGTTTAGCTCTGGGGTTTCCCTTTCTCTCTGAGATGGTGTCTCTGCTGCCACAGATCTGAGCCACCATGGCTTCTGCACTGAGACGGAAGAGATCTCCGAAGACTGAGAGTCAAAGCTGCCACTCATCCACTTAGTTGGTTTTGGTCAGGGATTTAGATGAAACAACAACAACAACAAAAAGACTAATACAGAGAAATTGGTACCACAAATGGAGATACTGGTTTGATAAACCTGTCCCTGTAGAACGTCAAAGAATGTGGAGCTGTGTAACAGCAAAGCTCTAGAACACCTGACACACAGTTAGTTTCATATTTATTGTTGGGGTTTTAGGATCCTAAGGAATGAATTGCTCTACCCATATTTAAGGTAGCTCTTTCTACCTCAATCTAATAATTCCTTACTGAGATGCATAGATATTTGTTTTCATATTGATTCTAAATTGACAATCATGATTATACATGAAAAAACAGACTCATGTCTAATTGGCCCATAAAGGCATCATTTGTAAGTCACAGACTTTCACATCTTTTTTCTTTCAGCTCATGGTCAGTTCCCAGTTTTAAAAAAAAGTGTTTGTTCCAACTTAAAATGCTGTGTTGTCTTTAAAAACGTCAACACATTGAAAGTATACAGTCCAACTCTTGTGTGATACTGAATCCAATCTCTTATTGCTGAGTTCCTACAAGATCAAAGTCAAGTTAGGTTCTTCCTAGACACAATGACAGATGTAAATTCCTATTTTGCCTGAAAAGAATGGGAGCATGGCAAGGAATAATGAGGCTATATGAATGCTATTGTCCACAGGAAATATCCAGAAGCTTCATGTCCCACATTTTGGGCTCATAATGGAATCATCTGTGTTCCAAAAGGCTTAAAAAGCTTTGACAATCAGATCTGCTCTTCCCCACAAAATAAATTTCCCTCTGACATGCCATTTCTGCTCTCTATACACCTTTCCTTGGTGAATGTTTGGTGGATCTGGCAATTTCATTATCCTGATGTCTTCACTGAAAATTGGGCATCTTCTTCCCAGCTTCCCACAGTGGCCATTCAGAGCCTCCTTGCAGGGTCCTGCCACATACTTGTGTGGCCTCAACAGTTCTCTGGAAACAAAACACAATACTACATGATTACTTCATTTTTACATTTTTCTCCCTGAAGAGAAAAAAAAAAAAAAACAATGGACCATGTGGATGATGCTGCAAAGTTTGCTACCAGCTTGGGATGGAGCCCAGCTATACTGGACCACAATTGTAGCGGCATCTGTGTTTCCCTGGGGAAACACGTCCTCCTGCAGTTGTTTTTAGAGAAGAATGGATTCTCTTCAGTGACATTCTCAATATAGGCTTTTCCTTTGAATGAATTATTATTTTTAGGATTTGGCTTCTTTGATTCATGGAGACCTGCTTTCAGAGCACTGGTTCATTCTACTGTCTCACTAAAAGGAAGGTTTCTCTATAACAACTATCTCTTCTTTTTGAAGAATGAGTATGCATTAAATATACCCTAAAATGTCCTCCAAGCCCCATTTGTCTTCTCCTACAGAGTATTCTCTGGAGGTTTTTCTTTTTTCTTCCGGAGTTTGTAGACAATGACATGGGAATGAGAGTGTCAGGCCAGTCACTCTTGCCAATGGACACCGGATTTTCCTGTGTTGTATGCTCCCTCATTACTACTATGAGGAAGATGAGCCAAGTGGATCATTTTCTTCTAGTGATACGACTCTAGCACCTTATGACTTTGAAAGATGGATTTTTTCCCCATTGGATTCTAGAAAGTTTTATTTTTTTGTTATTGTTGTTTATTATTACTAGTTACATTTTATTAACTCTGTATCCCAGCTGTATCCTGATCCCTTATTCCCTCCCAATCCCATCCTCCCTCCCTCAGCTTCTTCCTGCCCCTTTCCAAGTCCACGAATTGGAGAGGACCTCCTCCCCTTTCATCTGGCCCTGTGAAAGATGGATTTTACAGGGTCTTTACACCTGCTTTTTCTGTCAGTATCTTCATACCTGATTTCTCTATCTGAGACAGAATAAAAATTTCCCCACTGAGACTCCTGTGCTCAAAACATTATCTGTTTTAGCTCTGCCTCATTGTACCCTGGGTTTCTCAGAGGAAGAAGATATAGATTAAAGAAAGTAAACACTATATACTGTTTTAGCTAAGCAAGTATAGTGCCAGCCACATGTCAGGCAATCTTTTGAAAACAACCAAGTACCAGAAAAATAATTAGTAGGCTCTGACCTACATAAGGAAAAACAAGAGAAAAAAAAAAAGAAAAAAGAAAGTTTTACTTTTCTAAGATAGGACTCAAAAAAGCAGGTAGACCTAAGAGAACCTGATGATAATTTGTAATGGTACTACAGGAAAGAAATTCTGGGAAAGAAAATGATACTTCCTTATTAAATTACTAATTATTTCTCCCAACTCTTCAACAATTTCTAAGGTACGTCTGCCTTCCTAGGAGTGGTCCCTCCTACCTGAGGGAAGAGCTCATAGTCCAACTAGAATGTTAGATCTTCATTCAGGCCAGAGATTTTGTTCTTCTCACAAAGAAATAATTTATTCTATTGGGAGATGGGGTTTTGGATACTGTGAAAACAGGCCTAGCCATGTCCATTTTATTTCTCTAAGAGATGTCATAGTATTCTTACCCTCCTTAGGTACTGGGTATGGAGTTGCATGTATAGGTGTTTGCATTGTTGTGATTCAATATTAGATTGCTCTGCTCTTTTCACAATCTTCTCCTGTTGCTTTTTTTTTGGGAGGGGTGAATTTTTGTGTGTTCATGTTGTTGTCTATTGGGAATACATAACTTTTCTTGTTTGTTTTTATTGTTATTGTTGTTACCACTTATACTTTACAGGGTCCACACTTTAAGAGATTTTCTTGATTTTCAGAACAAAATTTGAAGTATACAACAGAGTTGAGACTGTTGAAGACATCTGGGACAAAGGTGAACTTAATATGTCTTACTCTGTAAGCTGGTCATGAACCCAGGGTATTAGTGGTGGAATATTATGTTTTAATAGAGGCGTGTCGGCAGACTAAGTTGGAATGAGGTTCATAGTAATAGTTAATCTTCATTGCCAAGGTGGTTGCATTAAACAGTTTTAGGTCATTAATGAAGCACATCTTTGGGTGTGTTTGGGAAAGTGTTTCCAAGGACTCCTAATAGAGGAAAAGAAGACACAACATGAATGTGGGAAACATGATCTTGTGGTCTGGGGTCCTGGAATAAGTACAGAAAAATAGAGAACCAGTGAGAAGGCTCATCAGTTAAGTTCATTTGCTGTTGAACTATACAACCAGAGCTTGATGCCAGGGACCCACATGGTACATTCTTCCTGAGTTTCATTGTGCACTTGACTGACTTCTTTAATGTGTGGGAGAGTAGAATAGAAAAGAGAACAAGGAGAGGAATAATTAACACCAAAGGCCCTTGAAGAGCAGTACAGAACCCTATCAGTGTAGACGCTCCCTGAGATATGTACATATGTAAAATAAGATTAAATTAAGTTACCATACAATGAGGTGATGTATCCTAACTAGTTATAATATACATACATGCATACATACGTACATACATACATATATACTTGCATACAGTGTTTAAAGGAAGAAATTTAAAGCTAGATTAGAGAAAAATTTTTCTGTTTCCTTATCCAGCAAGATATGTGCAAGGGCCTCATATCCCTGCTGTCACAGCACAAACCACTGGCTGACAATCCTTCACACTGTGATGAGCTGTGTCCCCCCCAAAGTGTGGGCAAAAAACATTCCATTCACATGTCTACAATACAGGACTCATAGGAAATTTACTTATTCCATACTCATAGTAAAGTTCAGATATCTTTTGCCTTCTCCTCATTTGATATTTTGTCTAATTTAAATGTGAAATTTTAACTACTTAGTTTATAGAAAGCAATTGGGATGGATTGAATTATAATGGCCCCCTGAGGCTCATATATTTGAGTGCTTAGGGAGTGACAGTAGGAGGCATGGCCTTGTTGGAGGAAGTATGCCATGGGTGTTGAGCTTTGGGATTTCCATAGCCCAAGCCAGACAAACCCCCTTTCTCCTCTATCTGCTTGCAAATGTAGTTGTCGTACTCTCAGTGATCATGTCTACCTTCGTGAGCCCATGCTTCCTGCCATAAGGCTGATAAACTAAATTTCTGAAGCTAAGTAAGTTACCATCAAATGTATTTTTGTTTGTATGTTTGTTTTTTAAAATAAGAGTTGCTATGATCTTGGTGTACCTTCACAGCAATAGAACACTGTATAAAACTGTAATATAAGAGATTGTTTCCCCTCTGCGTTTGATAGTGTTCATTATTATTTCATTTTAAGCAGGTTGGATATGTTGATGTGGGAATGTTGAATAATATAATGTATTAAATAACATTTTAAAATTCTTGTGGAGCAGAATAGATAAATCATGAGATATTATATGTGTTTATGAGAGCAGAACAATATTCCCTGTATCTATTGTATAGTTATTGAAAAACAACATGGGACAATTTTCTAAAACAACAATCAAGACTGGAATTAAGCCATTGAAAAGAGAGTTTTTAAGCGTGTGTTTGTGTGTGTGTGTGTGTGTGTGTGTGTGTGTGTGTGTAGGTTGCAGAGTACAGAAGCAAGTTTCAAACCCTTAAAGCTGGGATTTCAGGAAGTTGCAAATATTTCACCAATAAGTGCTGGGAACCAAACTTGACTCCTATTAAGTTTTATTAATGTGGTCATGCTCACCAGTTATACACATAGATACGATAAATCTTAAATCTTGGTGAGAATTTAAAAAGATTAAATTGGCTAGATAACATTCTTGGTGAAAAATCAGATAGAACTTTTTAAAGATTTGTTGTTGTTGTTGTTGTTGTTTCATAGCCCTTTATTGGAAAGGAACCTATGTTAGTACTTGTGCGTAAACAATGATGACAAAGTACCGAGAGAAACACACAGATATGTAGACAATAACTTACATTATCCTTCACATGATCCGTGTGCTATATTTAAATAAAGTTTAAACCTTATTAAGCAAACATTCTTGCATATACTGCATTCTCTTCATCATCAGTTTTACTTTAAGCAATCTGCTCGAATAGCTTTATCTCTTGAGGCTATTCTCTGCGCCTTCTTAAGTTCAGCCAATACTTCATTACGTTCTTTTAATTCTGAATATCCTAGTGCTCCACAATATTGTGCTTTGGCATATTCCAGGTCCATTTCAAGAGGTTCCAAACAACTTCAGTTGCTCCCTGCCAAGTTGGCATCTTCATTTTGCAAGCACCAATATTCGGTACACAGCTTAAGGCTGTAGTCTTCAGTCTGCATGTATCTGCTGTCTCAATAAAAGTTTTTGAATTATCCACCTACTTTAAAACTCTTGTATACTTTTAGTAGCCGTCTTCCAATTTTGAGATTTGAAATAAAGTATCCCCAATGTTTATCTTAAGTCTTCAGTTTTTAATAAAAATTTATGTACGTGTTTTACATGCACGTGTTTTAAATCCATGGGCTGTCACCACCCATCTTTGATTTTTTTTTTCTGCCATTTCAAATGGCTGTTGTGGAGAGGTAGCATGTGTCATGAGAGTATCTGATCATGAGAAGGCCAGACACCCTAAGAGGCCATCACATAAAAATGTCTGAAATTTCAATGGAAATTCAAAAGTCTGAATTTCAATGGAAACAAAAGTTTTTTTATGACAATAGTGTCCTGTGACATCTATCAGGTAAAGCCATGTAGAGGGTATGAAACCAGCTCAAAAGAGAGATTATGCTGAATATAACCTAACATCTTCATTGGAGGAGATTTCAAGAAAGCAAATGGCACTAGTGTTATCATAATATACAACAAGACTGACCAAGAGTCCGATACTCTTGACCAAAAAAAGCCAATTGATCATCACAAATTTTTGTGATATTATAGAGGATTCCATATTATATTCTGGTAAAAAAAAAGGAAAAATGATTTTTGTTTGTATTGTTTTTCATATTATAAATGAAGCAGACTAAATAAAAACAGAGAAGATAAACTGAAGGGTTTAGATGCAGAACACAAAAGAGTGGTAGGGCAGCATCCTCTGAATAATATTAGCATAACTCATTCTCCTGTGGCCTTCTAGCTGCCAGGTAGACTCTAGCTTCCTTATCTTTATTTCTAATAGAAAAGGAAGTTTGCTAATCTTCCTGAACAATTAGGTGTACAGAAAAGTATCAGATTCCTCCTGCCAGAAAAATTATCTTTACAGGTTATCTAGTTGTTTTAAAGCCTATCGTGAAATATAAGAACTAGAGGACTCTCTAGGCTGCCATTGAAGATACATAAATGTAATGGCCTGACAATTGGATGAGCTGTGAAAAAAACCACACTGGCCTTATAACAATTAGCCCGAGTTAAGAAATGAGGAGTGTAATCTGTGAAGCCTGGCTAAGCAGCATCTGATTCATTTTCCCCCTGAAGATCTGCCAGCCTTAATGTGGGGGATATCCTGAGGTATTAGTCCAATTATCCCACAGCGATGAGCCTCAGTCCAATTATCCCAGAGCCATGGATCCCAAAAAAACTGTGAGCATCCCAAGTATCCTGAGGGCTTACCAGGCAGCTTGCTGAGAGCCACTCTGGAAATTCAGATTCTAACAAGCTCCCAAGTGATGTGGATACTGCTGACTCTTCTCTACATTTGGAGAAAGTATGAAGCAAAGATGTGATTGGGTTCAAATCTTAGAATATTTTATTTTTAAGATTCATACTGTATGCTATATTTTTTATGTGGACAGAACCAAATGAAAACTATTAGAATGACCTTTATAAGCAGTGGAGCAGGCATATTCCTCCAGAGTATAAATCAAGTGTAAAGTATATTGTTTTATATTGAGGGTGCTAATTCTTTATTGTTTTAGCAGGTGTGGTAGATATATAGAAATACTAATTTACATATAGTATTACTGTTTATACATTATATTGCAAATCACATTAGAAAACATCAGCTTCTTGGCACACACCACCACATATTAAAGATGTAGATCAGCTCTGTGCTGAAAAATTTCTTTGATTTGCAATCAAGTGACTCGTGTGTAGAAAGCTACCAGAATGTACTATGGTGCATATTGTTCTAGAAAGCACTGTGTTTTTTTTTTTTTTTTTGAAAGAGACGGGCTAAGTGTTTATTTTACTGGAAGGAAATATGTTTGTACAATAAATGCCTTGTCCAGTGTCTTAAGTTTGGTAGTCAAAATTTTAAAATTGAAACTGTACTCTTTTGAGGTTGATGATTCATCACAGTTCTGGAGAATACAAAGGAGGGGTTGGGGACATGGTTTGGTGGTTAAGAGTGCTTGCTGCTCCTATGGAGGACCTTAATTTGGTTCCCAGTATTTGTTAGAGACAGCTCACAGCTCCTTGTAACTCCAGTCAAGAGATGACATCCTCTTATAATTTCCTCAGGCACCTGCAATCATGTGCATGAGCACACACATACACACACACACACACACACACACACACACATTCACAGACTTTTATTTAAAATTAGATAATTAAGGTTTTTTTCTTTATTAGGAAATCAACTCTTACCATGTTCAAGATCAAAAATAAAACAACCAATAATGTTCTGTTTTTTAATCACTGGTACTTTTATCAGCATCAACTTTTGGCCAGTGTGATTGGGAATTTAAGGTACCAATGGTCTATCCTGTCTTAGTTAGGGTTTTATTGCTGTGAATTTACAGCATGACCAAGGCAACTCTCATAAAGGAAAACATTTCACTGGGGCTGGCTTACACTTTCAGAGTTTCAGTCCATTGTCATCATGGTGGGAAGCATGGCAGCCTGCTGGCAGACGTGGGGCTGGAGGAGCTGAGAGTTCTACATCTTGATCCGAAGTCAGCCAAGAGTAGGCCTCAGTGTCCACCCTCACAGTAACACAGTTCATCCAATAAAGCCACACCTACTCCAAAAAGGCCATAACTCCTAGTAGTGCCATTCCCTATGGAGAAGCACTCAAACACCTGAATCTATGGTAGCCAAACATATTCAAACCACCACATATCATAAAATTGATAAGCAACAAAACAAAAATTTTAAACTTATGTAGAATCTGTGTATTTTTATGACTGTCTTCCTTTGTGAAGGATCACATTATTACAATGACAACCTTCACAAAGACATTCATGGATCCCAAAGCATAGTTGAACAATGATTCAATTCTTACATCCCTGTGAGTTCCCTCCAATTGACAAATTTGGAAATGCTGGTAAAAACAAAAAACGACAAGAAAAACCCTTTCCTTTTTCTCTGTTTTCAAGCCAATATTTCATGTTATAAACATTGTTACCATTGGACTTATTAACAGTTACATTAAAAAGAGGCGGTTGAAACTGAGGGAATTCCCAGGAAAGGAGGAGGAAGGCTCTGGGGAGGTCAAGGACATAACAAGAAAACCCACAGAACCAACTAAACATGGGCCCATAGGGCCTCACAGAGGGAACCGCCAAGCAGGAAGCATACGTAGGCCTGACTGAGACCCTCCTCACAAATGTAGCAGATGTTCAGCTTGATCTTCCTGTGGGACTCCTAACAGTGGAAGCAAGAGCTGTCTCTGACTCTGTTGCCTTCTATACCTTGGCAATGACACTATTTACCATTTTTTAAAAATTTATCTAACCACATTAAATTATTCACAGTAACATTTACTTTAATATTAAGTAGGTAAAGTTATCTTTTTACTACCCCTGGAAATTTGGCCCAATTCAACTTCTTATGTTTTGATAATGCAGATAAACTTTATACATAGTGAGACAATAGTCATGACAATTTATTGTTCTCTGTTTTATAGGATTAAAGTATTAGTGACCAGCCTAAAAGCTATAGCACAATTTATAGTTACAATGTATCAGTATAAACAATAAGTATTTTATTCTAAAATTTTGTTCTAATACAAATTGTTTTGGGAAATGTGACAGTATCTAGCCATGCAGTCTTGCATTTGACACTTAAGTGAATATTAGCGTGTGGACATTTAACATGTATGTAACGATGTAACTGTGAAATCACACTTTTGTCTTAGATAAGATGTGCGACAGTACATTTTGCACATTTTCAGTTTTTATTACAAAACAAATACTAGTTTCTAACCTAGTTAAATACCTAAAATTTTCTTAGGGATTGAAGATAGCACAGTGTCCATGCAGCTGAAGCCTTCAGACTAATTACAATTATATTTACATCATAATACTTAATGCTTTGTGAAATCTCTAGATGTAAAGCCATGACCCCTAACTTCAAGGAATTTAAATCTTGGGCATCATTGGAAATGCCTAATGTTAGTGATCATGAGCAACAGTTAGAGGCTGTCAGCTTACCCAGCTTCACATTCACCTGAGAGGTTCACGTTATGGTTCAGATTCAGAAAATCAGTGGGAGAAGCATCTTTCCTGTGAGAATTATAAGCTTTCAGATGTTGTTTATGGCTTGATCAGGCACAGACATGACAACATGCTCTTCTACTTTGAATGTGTGTCCACCTAGCTTGTTAGATATTTTTAGTCATCACCCCTTGCTACAGTTGTATTTAAACATGGAAATTTTGTAGAAACAGTACAATGAATAGTGACAGTTTTGAAAACTGACTTGTTTGACTTTCTGAGTTTATAGTTCAATCACATTTTTACTATTCCATATTAAAAAATGTATAAGAGCTACAATGATAACTGGCTAAGAATCATTCTGAAGTTCTCCTGTCAGTTTTCCCCATCCCACACTAAGCCATTTCAGGCAGCCGAACTTATATTCTTATGCTTAAAAGAAAGTGCCTTATCTGTTAAGCCAACTTCCAGAGTTCAGATATAAAAAGGAGTTTATATGCTCCTTTTAAAACTCTATCACATGTCCACGTTCTATCACATTTCTGGTTTAGTAGCCTGTTAGCTTCTCTTCTAAGAGGATTCTGGCATCACATGCTCTCTTTATTTTCTTAAGATGGTTTCTGCAATATTTTAGAATCTAAGATGTATGTGTATGCTAAGATATTCCATTAAGATGTGGTCGTCATAACTACACTATCATGTAAAGGAGAGAATGGGTTGGATAGAGAGAGAAATTGAAATGGAGTAAACGGCAGCACACAGTTCAGCCCATCACATGACATATACAGTACCCTGAAGGAACCTGTAAAATTGTTCCCGGTTGAGGCAAGGGACTTGTCCTTTGGAATCCACATTATTTATTATTTCATTTGGTGGACCCTAAGAAGAGAGTGCATCCTTGAATAAGACAGCCATTCTTAGAAAAGGAAATTTCATAGGAAGGAATTTGGCTGTAACCTACAGCTAATCCTTAACAATAGTGAAAAGTGCACAAACATTCCTTACTCATCAAATGTGGAATGAAATCTATGGAATCCTCTTCAAATATTAATTTCCCAAAATATAGATTTATGAAGTATTCATCAACCTATTAACACATTTCTGATAAAAGCATTGCTGAAAACTCTTGTTAAAGAAAAAGAAAGATTGTGTAAGGAGGATAAAATTTATGTGTCAAAGACATGGAGAAAACACTAGAGCTTAGAAGACAAAGACTCACAGAAGATACAAAATTACTAAACTCTTCCACCTAGAAGGCAAAGTATGCGTGCTGTCCATAAAAGTACTTCATCTTCTCATGAACTGAAGTAGTTTCTGAAAAAAAAAAATGTAGTGCTAGTTTATTGTCACCTTTAGAAAAGTTACAGTTACTTGGGAATAGTTACTCTGAGTTAAGAAAATGTCTTTATAACGTTTTCCTGCAGGCAAGTATGTAGGATATTCTTTTAATGATTCATGCAGGAGGTCCCAGGACATTGTGGGTAGTGCCATCCCAAGGCAGATGCTCTTAGGATGTATAAAAAAACAGCTTGAGCAGACAGTAAGCAGCACTCCTTCAGGGCTACCAGTCTCACTTCTGCCTCTTGGTTCCTACCCCACTTGCGTTACTCCTCTGGTTTCCTCTGATCATGTAGGTACGACCTGAAATAAACCATTTTCCTTCCAAAGTTACATTTGGTTATAGATGTTTTTGCCACAGCAAAACCCTAAAAATAAAGCATAAATAATAAAAAAAAACATTACAACTAATATTTTCAGAAACAAGGATTCTTCTTCTGTAATTCAATTTGAATACTGTGAAGTAAATGCCATTAACTGAAAAAAGTCATTAATCTTGAAATTAAATGATGGGTTTAATGCATTTTACTTTTCATATGTCCACTTTAAAGGTCTATCCCAATATGTGTTTCTTCTAAGAGTTCATTATGAAATTTATGTAAGAGTCAGCATACAGAGGCTGGGCAAGATGGCGGCGTCGGGAGGCCTCTCATTCTGAATAGCAGTACAGCAGGATCGGCACAGTGACCAGCATGCAGAACTCGCGGCCATAAAACACAAGTGATTGTGTTTCTCAGGTGAGAGGATACCCCAAGGTAGGGGATTCAATCAGCTTTAACTCACCCAGCTAAACCGCAGAAGAGACCCTGTTTCCGCCAGGCGCTTGGTCGCCAGCCCAGAGCTACACACCATCATGATCTGGTCACTGTCCCAGACTGAACTGTGGGCCCACAACATCACAGACTGGATTTTCCAGTCGAAAGATAACCCCACTGAGCAGGAAACGATTGGGACCGACCTTAGGTCACCCAGACATCCCCTGGAAAAGACTCAGGTTCCACGGGTGCCCCAGGAGCCAGAGCCGGGGACCCAGGCGCCTGCACAGAGCCCTGCCTGCGAGTCTGATTCACCACCTCAGACAGAACTGTGGGCCCCAGGGCACCAGAGACTAAGTTTCACCGTTGGGTACAAACCCACAGGGAGGGAAACGGCTGGTCTGATCTCAGAGCACTCAGCTGATACCATCACCCCGAAAAGGTCTCGGGAAAATTACCCAGTTTAGGCAGACACGCAGGCTCCTAAGGGCCGGAAAGGCAGAGCCACGGGCGGGCATCTGTGCCTGTGGGTTCTACTCGCCACCACCCCAGACAGAACTGCAGTCCCCAAAGCAAAGACTGGGTATCCCTGGCAGGAGGAAACCCGCAGTGGGGGGATCATCAGGTCTAACATTCAGGACACCCAGCACCAAAAGACTTTCTGGATTCACGCAGACTCTTCTAGCTTTCTAATGCTGGCAGGACCACTGTGCTCAGCCGCCATAATTGAGTACCCCTAGGGCACTGGGGCACACAGCTGCATCCTCAGACCTACAAAAGCCAGAGAGCCATTACAGCAGCCCTCAGATACTGTGCCAAGGATCAAGCAGTTATCCCTAGCTAGACTGACAAAACTGTGGGAATCCCTGGTCCTTCAAGAGGGCTGCACCCACAGCATCTGGACCAGAGCAGTGCCTGCAGCCAATATCCCAGACAGGGACACACAGCTTCTGGTCCAGACTGAGGCACCCAGCCTCCAGACCAGAGCGGAGCCCCGAGGCGCCAACTCAACATAGGTGCACATTCTCCAAGCCCAAAGCAGAGCACTCAGCCTCTGGCCCAGAGACTTGCTGGGCGCTCCTCTCACTTTCCCGGACAGAACTGTGTGGCCCAGGATAACAGACTGAGTTTCCCTGTTGGGAGAAAACCCCACAGCTAGGGAATCAGCAGGTTCTTCAAGAGGACTGTACCTGGAAAACTGTAACAACAGCAGCAGCTCATTAAATTATAACGAGAAACCCAGCAGTGGGGCAGCTGTCTTGAGAACTTCTATGGGTAAAAGGAGAGCCCCACCCCCGCATAACAAAGACCACAGCTACTACTCAGAGCTATACACCTGAGGTGAGCAGTGGCAATTCCTGAGAAACACTGGCCATACAGTGACCATAACCAAAAAGCAGAGGAGGACTCCTTCAGGAAAAATCATCTTCCAGCCAAGGGGATTCTCCCTATCTCAGGACTCCAGGAAGCACATAAACTAACAGCCAACACCTAAAACAGCCCAATGGGTAGAGGTCAGTGTAAAAGCTCAACCAACAAAAGACAGCAATATGGCATCTCCAGAACCCAGCCATCCAGGGGCGAACAGCCCTGGACAACAACTCAGCATAATAGAAAATCAAGAAGAAGACCTTACATCTATGCTGATGAAGAGGATAATAGAGGAAACAAATAAAATACATAAAGAATTAGAGGAAGATAGAACCAAACAGATCTTGGCTATCCATAAAGAAATGGAGGAAGTTAAAGACAAGCAGATTATGGCCTTCCGTGAAGAAATACGGGAAGATGCAGCCAAACAGTTTGTGGCCTTCAGAGAAGAAATAATTAAATCACTGAAAGAAGTAAAAGAAACAGAGTTGAAGGAACTAAAAGAAAAAGAGGAAAATACAATCAGACAGGTGAAGGAAGTAAACAAAACAAATCAGGACCTGAAGATAGAACTGGAAAAATTAAACAAAACACAAATGGAGGAAATAATGGAGAGGAAGAATTTAGAGAAGAAAACAGGAACTACAGAGGTAAGCATAACCAACAGACTACAAGAGATGGAAGAAAGAATCTCAGGTGTAGAAGATACAATGGAAGAAATCAATGTATCTGTCAAAGAAAATGTTAAATCCAAAAAATTCCTGACACAAATCATCTAAGAAATCCAAGACAGTATGAAAAGACAAAACCTAAAAATAATAGGAATAGAGGAAAAAGAAGACTCCCTTCTCCAAGGCCCAGAAAATATTTTCAACAAAATCATTGAAGAAAATTTCCCCAAGTTAAAGGAGAAGCCAATAAGAATACATGAGGCCTGCAGAACACCCAACAAATTTGACCAGAAAAGAAAATCCTCCCGCCACATAATAATCAAAACAGTAAGTATACAGAACAAAGAAAAAATACTAAAAGCTGCAAGGGAAAAAGGCCAAGTAACATATAATGGCAAACCCATTAGAATCACACCTGACTTTTCTTTTCTTTTTTTTTTTTTTTTTTTTTTTTATCTAAGTGACCAGTTGATTCTAGTTTTTTTTTTTTTTATCAGTTACATTTTATTAACTCTGTATCCCAGCCGTGTCCCGATCCCTCATTCCCTCCCAGTCCCTCCCTCCCTCCCTCCCTCATCTCCACCGTGCCCCTTTCCAAGTCCACTGATGAGGGGGACCTCCTCCCCATTCATCTGATCCTGTTTTATCAGGTATCTTCAGGACTGGCTGCAAAGCCCTCCTCTGTGGCCTACTCACTTATATAGACCTATAAGATATGATAAACATAATGAAATCTATACACCTAAAAAAGATAATCAATTGAGCGGACATGGAGTAAGATGATCAATCCTCATTTAGAAAGACAGATGGGATGTGCATTGAACGTATGACAGGAGTCTACTGAGCGCATCTGAAAGACTCTAACTAGCAGTGTTTTCAAAGCAAAGACTCATGACCAAACCTTTGGCAGAGTACAGGGAATCATAAGAAAGAAGGGGAGTTAGTCTGATGGGGAAAGGATAGGAGCTCCACAAGGACCAAATATATCTGGGCACAGGGTCTTTTCTGAGACTGACATTCAACCAAGGACCATGTATGGATATAACCTAGAACCTCCACTCAGATGTAGCCTGTGGTAGCTCAGTAACCAATTGGTTTCCCAAAGTGAGGGGAACAGGGACTATTTCTAACAGGAACTCGATGACTGGCTCTTTGGTCTCCCCACCCCCGAAGGGAGGAGCAGTCCTGTTAGGCCACACCTGACTTTTCAACAGAGACTATTAAAGCCAGAAGGGCCTGGACAGATATCATGCAGACCCTAAGAGAACACAGATGTCAACCTAGGCTACTATACCCTGCAAAACTCTCAGTCCTCATAGATGGAGAAAACAAAATATTCAATGACAAAAATAAACTTCAATAATACCTACATACAAATCCAGCATTACAGAAGACAATGGAAGGGAAAATACAACCCAAAAAAATTAGCTTCTGTCAAGAAAACACAGGAAATAATTAACCTTACTATAGTAAAACAAAAAGCAACCAAACACAAACTTATGACCACAGCCAACATCAAAATCAAAGGATCTAACAGCCACTGGTCATTACTCTCTCTCAATATCAGTGGACTCAACTCTCCAACAAAAAGACACAGATTAACAGAATGGATATGTAAACAAAACTCAGCAATCTGTTGCATACAAGAAACACACCTAGGGTACAAAGATTGACATTACCTGAGGGTAAAAGGTTGGAAGATGACTTTCCAAGCAAATGGATCAAAGAAACAAGCAGGAGTAGTCATTCTAAAACCTGATAAAATAGACTTTCAACCAAAATTAATCAAAAGAGATGGGGAAGGACACTTCATACACATCAAGGGAAAATTCCACCAGGAAGACATCACAATCCTCAACATCTATGCCCCAAATACAAGAGCACCCACATTTGTAAAAGAAACATTGATAAAATTTAAACCACATATAGATCACCACACATTAATAGTGGGAGAATTCAACACCCCACTCTCAACAAAGGACAGGTCAACAAAACAGAAATTAAACAAAGAAACAATATCTCTGACAGAGGTCATGAATCCAATGTACCTCACACACATTTACAGAACCTTACACCCAAACACAAAAGAATTTACCTTCTTCTCAGCACCTCATGGAACCTTCTCCAAAATAGACCACATAGTTGGTCACAAAGCAAGCCACAACAGATACAAGAAGATTGAAATAATCCCATGTATCTTGTCTGATCACCATGGAATAAAGTTGGACTTCAACAACAACAGAAATAGCAAAAAGCCTACACATACATGGAAACGGAACAACTTGTTACTACATGACAGCTGGGTCAGGGAAGAAATAAAGAAAGAAATTAAAGTCTTCCTAGAACTTAATGAAAATGAAGACACAACATACCCAAACTTGCGGGACACAATGAAAGCAGTGCTAAGAGGAAAGTTCATAGCACTAAGTGCCTTCAAGAAGAAATTCGAGACAGCTCATTCAAGCAACTTAATGGCCCACTTAAAAACCCTAGAAAAAGAAGAAGCAGACACACCAAAAAGGAGTAGACGGCTGGAAATAATCAAACTCAGGGCTGAAATCAATCAATTAGAAACAAATAAAACAATTCAAAGAGTCAATGAAACCAAGAGCTGGTTCTTTGAGAAAATCAACAAGATAGACAAACCCTTAGCCAAGCTAACTAAAAGGCAGAGAGACACCATCCAAATCAACAAAATCAGAAATGAAAAGGGGGACATAACTACAGACACTGAGGAAATCCAAGCAATCATTAGGACTTACTTCAAAAGTCTATATGCCACAAAATTTGAAAATCTAAATGAAATGGACAATTTTCTTGATCGATTTGACTTACCAAAGCTGAATCAGGACCAGGTAAATCAATTAAATAGTCCTCTATCTCCCAAAGAAATAGAAGCGGTCATCAAAAGTCTCTCATCCAAAAAAAGCCCAGGACCAGATGGCTTCAGCGCGGAATTCTACCAGGCCTTCAAAGAAGAGCTAACTCCAATTCTTTTCAAACAATTCCACAAAATAGAAACAGAAGGAACATTACCAAAGTCATTCTATGAAGCCACAGTCACCTTGGTACCTAAACCTCACAAAGACTCAACAAAGAAAGAGGATTTCGGGCCAATGTCCCTTATGAACATTGATACAAAAATACTTAACAAAATACTCACAAACTGAATACAAGAACACGTCAAAGATATTATTCACTATGACCAAGTAGGCTTCATCCCAGGTATGCAGGGGTGGTTCAATATACAGAAATCCATCAACCTGATCCACCATATTACCAAACTGAAAGAAAAAAACGACATGATAATCTCCCTAGATGCTGAAAAAGCAGTTGACAAAATCCAACATCCATTCATGTTTAAAGAATTGGAGAGAATAGGGATACAAGGCACATATCTCAATATAGTAAAGGCGATATACAGCAAACCTATAGCCAACATCAAACTGAATGGAGAGAAACTTAAAGCAATCCCACTGAAATCAGGGACAAGACAAGGCTGCCCACTCTCCCCATATCTCTTCAACATAGTGCTGGAAGTCTTGCTTGAGGGATAAGACAGTTGAAGGAGATCAAGGGGACACAGATGGGAAAAAAAGAAATCAAATTATCACTATTTGCAGATGATATGATAGTATACATGAGTGACCCCAAAAACTCTACCAGGGAACTCCTACAGCTGATAAACACCTTCAGCAAAGTGGCCAGATACAAAATTAACTCAAAAAAATCAGTAGCACTCCTGTATACAAAAGACAAAAGGGCTGAGGAAGAAATTAGAGAAACAACACCCTTCACAATAGCCACAAATGACATAAAGTACCTTGGTGTAACCCTAACCAAGGAAGTCAAAGACTTGTATGAAAAAATTTTCAAGTCTCTGAAGAAAGAATTAGAAGAAGATATGAGAAGATGGAAAGATCTCCCATGCTCATGTCTTGGCAGGATTAACATAGTAAAAATGGCCATCTTACCAAAAGCAATCTACAGATTTAATGCAATTCCCATCAAATTGCCAACACAATTCTTTACAGACCTGGAAAGAAAAATTTTCAACTTCGTATAGATTAACAAGAAACCCAGAATTGCTAAAACAATCCTCTACAATAAAAGATCTTCTGGAGATATCTCCATCCCTGATCTCAAGCTGTACTACAAAGCAACAGTTATAAAACCTGCATGGCACTGGCATAGAAACAGAATGGTGGATCAATGGAACCAAACAGAAGACCCAGAAATAAACCCACACACATATGGACACCTGATTTTTGACAAAGATTCTAAAACCATACTATGGAAAAAAGAGAGCATCTTCAACAAATGGTGCTGGTCCAACTAGATGTCTACAGGTAGAAAAATGACAATAGATCCATACTTATCACCCTGCACAAAACTGAAGTCCAAGTGGATCAAAGACCTCAACATAAAACCAGACACATTAAATCGGCTAGAAAAAAAAGTGGGGAATACCCTAGAACTCATTGGTACAGGAGAAAACTTCCTGAACAGAACACCAACAGCACAGGCTCTAAGAGCAACAATCAATAAATGGGACCTCATGAAATTGAAAAGCTTCTGTAAAGCAAAGGAAACAGTCATCAAAACAAAGTGACTGCCTACAGATTGGGAAAGAATCTTCACCAACCCTTTATCTGACAGAGGACTCATATCCAGTATATATAAAGAACTAAAGAAGCTGAAAAGCAGCAAACCAAGTAATCCACTTAAAAAATGGGGAACAGAGCTAAAGAGAGAATTCTCTGTAGAGGAATATCGAATGGCAGAGAAGCACTTAAAGAAATGCTCAACCTAATTAGCCATTAGGGAAATGCAAATCAAAACAACCCTGAGATTTCACCTTATACCCATGAGAATGGCCAAGATCAAAAACTCAAGTGACAACACATGCTGGAGAGGTTGTGGAGAAGGGGAACCCTTCTCCACTGCTGGTGGGAATGTAAACTTGTACAACCACTCTGGAAATCAATCTGGCACTTTCTCAGACAACTAGGAATAGCGCTTCCTCATGATCCAGCCATACCACTCCTAGGCATATACCCAAAAGAGGCTCAAGTACACAGAAAGGACATCTGCTCAACCATGTTTGAAGCAGCTTTATTTGTAATAGCCAGAAGCTGGAAACAGCCCAGATGCCCCTCAACTGAAGAATGGATGCAGAAACTGTGGTACATCTATACAATGGAGTATTACTCAGCAATGAAAAATAAGGAAATCATGAAATTTGCAGGTAAATGGTGGGACCCGAAAAGGATCATCCTGCGTGAGTTGTCCCAGAAGCAAAAAGACACACATGGTATATACTCACTCATATAAACATACAACAGAATAAACACACTAAAATCTGTACATCTAAACATACTAAGCAAAAGAGAAGACCCTTACTAAAATGTTCCATCCCAATCCTGAAAGGCAAAAAGGATGGACATCAGAAGAAGAAAACAGAAAACAACCTAGGAACCTGCTACAGAGGGCCTCTGAAAGCCAGAAGAAGAAAACAGAAAATAACCTCGGAACCTGCCACAGAGGGCTTCTGAAAGCCTCTGCCATGCAGACTGTGAAAGCAGATGCTGAGCCTGATGGCCAACTGATGGGCAGAGTGAATGGAATTTTATGTAAAAAGTCGGAAATAGTAAGAGCTGGAGAGGACAGGAACTCCACAAGGAGAGCAACAGAACAAGAAAATTTGAACACAGGGAACTTCCCAGAGACTCATACTCCAACCAAGGACTATTCATGGAGGTAACCTAGAACCCTGACAATGCAGCCACTTCTCATGAGAACTGATAGACTAAGATCAGAAGGAAGGAGAGGGGTACATACCTTCTCTATCAGTGGACTTGGGGAGGGGCATGTGTGAAGAAGGTGGAGGGAGGTTGGGATCGGGAAGGGAGGAGGGAGGGGCTTATGGGGGGATACAAAATAAATAAAGTGTAATTAATAAAAGTTAAATAAAAAAGAGTAACCATACATGGATTATTCATTACTATTTTCATTGATTTCATAAGCAAATAAGCATTATAAATGCTGTCTAAAGAGCTGTGTTGAATTTTGATGATGTAATACAGCAAGACTGTGTGAAGCCCCAATCTCAATTTCATAGATCTACCAACTATCTCTGATAGATATTTCTGAATAATGTAACAAAGGTGAGAGAGACTTGGATCAGCACCCAAATCCCCCCTCTTCTTTCAGGTGTAGTCTGGATCATATCTCTGTGTCCTGGCCTACTGTGACTCCACCTACCTGTACCACAGCCAACCTATTGCCTTCTGCCAGGAGCTGCCCTACCTGCAATAACCC
Organism: Meriones unguiculatus; assembly: GCF_030254825.1. Lineage (NCBI taxonomy): Eukaryota > Metazoa > Chordata > Mammalia > Rodentia > Muridae > Meriones > Meriones unguiculatus. The sequence continues at coordinate 20,081,541 of NC_083362.1, read as the reverse complement.
AAAAGTCTTTTCTGAGTCATCTTCTTCCCTCGCTTGGGTACCCAGACATTCAGCATCCTCCTAGCCAAATGGCTACACCTGACCACCTACCTCTTTTTACCTCAACCTGGCACATCTATCTGTCTCAAATCAGTGTTCTCTTGGTCTCACTACTCGTTTCTGGATCAAGGCAGGTTCTAGGCTTTCACTAGGATTTACTCTATCTGTAACCACTCACAAAACTCTTCTGAGGAGTTCCAAACCACCTAACTTGGTACCCAGAGTTCCCTGATCTCCCTTCACAGCCTAAGGAAGTTAATTTCCATGACCTCTGGGTGCAAAATTTTTCTGAAATCTGCCATATCTACCCTGGGTGCCACATCAGTTCCTCAGCCTAGTACGGCCCTCCCTGCTTCTACCACACTAGGGCTAGGAGCAGGATCTTTTCTATCTAACCCTTAAACCATAAGATTCTCCTAGACCTTACCCATCTTTACACCAAGCCAAATCGATACTCATGTTCCATATTAAGAAAGTGTATCATGCATGTCAAACTAGTCCCTTATCTTCACTGACAGCATCCCGCCAAAGCAATTTCCAGCCTGTATAGCAACATCCTTGCTTTCTCACCAATCTACTGTGCCCATGGCATACTCAGAACTAACAAAAAAGTCCAAATGCTCAGATCTCATTACAAAGCATACCAACAATATGTAAGATCAAGTCAGTATCTTCCTTCCAAAAACTACCATTTCTGTAGAATGTTTACTGGTAAGAATTATATAGATTACCCCTAGGACACACTGTTGAAAAGAACAATCATAAACTTAATCAAAGAATTTGAGGAGTTTTGAGAAGATGAAAAAAATAGTAGAGTAAAACCAAATTCTAGACTTAAAGACATGGATTAACTTCAGAATATTAATTGAAGATGATTTCAGTATCACAATTTATCCAAGAGACTATTCACCTAGACAAAAAAATAAGCAGAAAAACCAATGTAGTACATACACAGTAGAGAATACTATTTAGCTGTGAAGAAATAGTAATAATAATAATAAATAATAGCTGTGATTGAAATAGCTAGAGAGTGGTGTCACACACTTTTAACCCGAGCATTTGTGAGGCAGATGCAGGTGGATGTCTGAGTTTGAGGCCAGTCTAGTCCATAGAGTGAACAGGATAAGCAAGGCTACACAGAGAAACCCTGTCTCAGAAAACAAACAAAACAAAAAGAAAAAGAAAACTGAAATTAACTTTTCAAGTAAATGGGTGGAACTAGAAAATATCATATTGATTGAGCATCCAGATATAAAAAGATAAATGTAATGTGTCATCGCTTATTAGAGACTCCTAGCCCCACATATCCAAATATGTACTCACATATCGCCTGTTGCTATTACCTTTAATTATTTCTGGGAGGTGGAAGGTAAATCATTATTACCAAATCCTTGAAACAGAGCCAGAGGCCTCCTGATCTAGAACTGAACTGAATTCCTTCTCCATGAGGACTTGATTTTTGTGATACCAGGAGGTGCCATACAAATTTTGAAAGGAGGGAAATAACCAACAGTTCTAGCCATACCAACAGGTATGATGTCATTCTTAACGATTAATGACATCAATAATCATCAAGACAAAAACTTTAAGGTGCAGTGGAAGCACCTACATCTTGGTTATAACCAAGAGCTTTCCACTTGGATTTGCACAACAAAAGGAAAATCATGCTTGATACTGAAAACCAAGATAACTACTCAATGTTACTGCAATCCTGGAAAATCTACAACCACTAAATACTAAACCAGTATAGTTCCCAACAATAATATAAATATCCATTCTTTTACCCAAGCACAAGTACATCCATCAGCTAATATCAATCAAATATTTTTCAAAAGGCAATGACCACTATAAAAACCCACAATCAATCATAATACAAAGCTGTGGAGTCCTGTCCAACATCTACAGAACACCCAGCACCTAAGGTTCAGGAAACACTGTGGGAGAGGGAGCAGAAAGATTGTAAGAGCCATATTACAAAGAAGTTTCCTGTACCATTGTGTCTCCAAGAAATTTCAGAAGTTGTTCCCATAAGGTTTCAGCAACATAACTGCCTAAATATGGGTTAAACCAGGACACCACAAAGACATATCTAAGTGGGCTGGGGAAAATCCATGAGGCCTTGGTCTTATACAAGCTATTGAAAAATGGTAGGAAAAGAAATAGTCTTCTCCATGGAAGATCACACCAATTACTTATCCAATATCAAACTGTCAGCTTTGAAAACATTCATAAAATTAACATTATATGGATTGAGCTTGTTACATTTAAGAATATGTTTGTACTTTTATACGAATATGTGAATGCAATAATAACTAATAAATAAAGAAGCCATATGTTTGAAAGAGAACAGGGAGAGGTATATGGGAGCGAAGGGAGATTAAATTATAATCTGTAATTAAATTATAATCTGAAAGGTGAAGAAAGAGATGAAGAGGGGAAGAGAGAAAGAAAGAGAGAGATTGATTGCTGAGGAGACAAGGTTATATATACAAAGATCATTAAAGATATCAGTGCATTTTTTGTAGAGTACATTCAGTCAGTAGACACATAATCTCTAGGATATAAGAAAATACATTTAAACATCTTATAAGAAGCTTATTTAGACGGGTAGGAACCATAGATATGGTACACTGACTTTCTGAAATAAACAGTGAAATACAAATTGTATTTAGCTTTGTTTAAATAAGTAATCAGCATGTAAAATTCTATTTTTATTGCTTCATCTAACATCAAACCCTAAAAAAGCATTTGTTTTTTAATGCTTTTCAAGTATAAGTAAGAAACTTAGCTCAATTGAGATTTGTCAAAATTGCTTCGGGATTTTCAAACATATCTAGTCTCTAAAGCTAATTCCAAACTTCCCCACAATTGTTAAATCATTAATATTCCAACTTCCCAAAACTGAATATGTGTTATTTCTCAATGCAGTTTAGGCCTGCAGTATTATCTCTGAAAATGCAATATGATTCAATGTGAAAATGCATTTATTGATTTATTAAACAGCTTTTTCTCTTAGAACTAAAGATAATAAAAAGAATAAAAACCATTCTTGTCATCTCTAATTTTCTTTGCAATGTTTTATAGGTAAGAAGATGTGTATGGGTACACAGACAAGATTTAAAACTGAGAGAAATATAATGAAAATAAGTTATTGGATGTTAAAATTAAATTATGAACTCTTTGTAAACGCCATAGTATTCATAAAATTTAGTGAACTTAAAATAAGTTTAATAACATGAGGGCTTCAATTTTCTTAAATATTTCAGACATTGGTTTTTTTTAAACTTTTTTTTTTTAAAAAAAGAAAAAGAAAACAGTGAGAGTTAATATATTTTCCTTATTTCATCCTTGAGGTAGAGAGCCAGTAACACTTATGTAGTCAATTTAATATATTGGAACATCTTTTTGGTACATCTGCCGTGAGGAACCCACCTTATTGTGTCTGTTTTGCTGTCAAACATTTTATCCATAGGACAGAAAACAAATTAGATTTCTTCAGTTATGAAAGAGGTTATATGACTAACTAAAATATTCTACATTGTGTAAAATGATTTTTAAAACTTTTAAAATTGTCCTCAAATTATACAATTTTACCCAAATTTATTTATGGTTAACAAACCAAATTTCCAGGTCACATTTTATAGAAATAATCTAAAATTTGACAATTTTGTTCCCATTTTATAAATATAGAGATTTTTGAAAACGAATCATTAACTATGAACTTTCTTAATTTTTTTATATTTATCAAAAAGTAGTCTTTCCCTAGGAAACTTAGTTTTTTTTTTAAGTTTTATATACCCTCTCTTGATGCCAATCAAACACACATTTGTCTTAGATTATTAAAAAACCTATTTTATTAATTACAAAGAAACGACAACAGTTCAGTTCTCAGAAAACTGATCATGGAAAGCCCAATCAAACGGATGCATCTGCACAACATTCCCATAAGTAAGGCTCATGTAATACTACAGAAGAGTAAACAGGAAAACAACAACAACAACAACATGATAATCATAACCAGGAAATCTGATGCAAGATTTTTTTTCCTATTTGCAGGCAAATGGTGGGATCTAGAAAAGATCATCCTGAGTGAGGTATCCAGAAACAGAAAGACACACATGGTATATATACTCACTTATAAGTGGATATTAGACATATAGGATAAACATACTAAATTCTGTACACCTAAAGAACCTAAGCAAGAAGGAGGACCCTGGGTAAGATGCTCAATCCTCACTCAGAAAGGCAAACAGGCAAACATCACAAGAGGGAGAAAATAAGAAACAAGATAGGAGACTACCACAGAAGGCCTCTGAAAGACTCTACCCAGCAGTGTATCATAGCAGATCCTGAGACTTATAACCAAACTTTGGGTAAAGTGCAGGGAATCTTATGAAAGAAGAGAGAGATAGAAAGACCTGGAGGAGACAGGAGCTCCACGAGGAGAGCAACAGAACCAAAAATCTGGGCCCAGGGGTATTTTCTGAGACTGATTCTCCAATCAAGGACCATGCATGGAGATAATCTAGAACCTCTGCTTGGATGTAGCCCATCGAAGCTCAGTATCCAAGTGGGTACCCAAGTAAAGGAAAGAGGGACCATCTCTGACATCAACTCAGTGGCTCTTTGATCACCTTCCCCTGATGGGTGAGCAACCTTGCCAGGCCACAGAAGAAAACAATGCAGCCACTATTGAAGATACTTGATAAGGTAGGGTCAGATGGAAGGGGAGGAGTACCTACTCAATCAGAGCACTTGGAAAGGGGCATGGGAGGAGAAAAAGGAGGGAGTGTAGGATTGGAAGGGAATGGGGGAGGGGCCTACAGCTTGGATACAAAGTGAATAAACAAAGTAATTTTAAGAAATTAAAATTTAAAGAAAAAGAAATAGCAAGGAAACAGATACACAAATGTTGGACCCTTCTGTTAAGGTCTAAGTCTGGCATTACAGAAAGCCCCTGAGCCTGCTGCTAACATGACTGACTCCCTTCATCAGCTGGGTTCCCTCCTCCCTGTTTGATCTGGGAAAAGTCCAGATCCTCTAAGGAGTGGCACACACCCCCAGGGAGATTACAGGCCCAACCTATTCCCAGTAAGAAACGTGTTCATCCTGCACCTGGGAATTCCTGGGAAGTTTTCCATATGCGAATGAGATGTCTTGGCTCCTTAGCTTTCAACCAATGACCTTTTTCCAAACCTCTAACCATACCTGGAGTTCTTCCGCACCCCCACCCCTCTTCCTTCCCCATCCCCCACAGGATAACTAAGTGCTGCATTCTCCTTCTTATGACAGGACTGTGCTGCTGCATGTAAATGAAGTATCATTGGCACTCCTAGCTCCAATCAAACACGTTCATCTCAAAGCCTCTCCTACCACCCAAGGTGTGTAAATTCCTGTTTCACATGAAGTAAAGGGGCCAGCATCATCTATTTCATCAAAGATTGCCATTTTTTGGAGGGGAAGGAAGGTCTCCTCTTCTCTCAGAAGAATTCGTTCCTGGAACCCCGTGCTTGACAGCAGCCGTGCTGCTGGCCTCTGAGAGCTTCCACCATTCTCAGGTATCATCGTGGATCCTGTTGCCATTTTTCTAGCACCACTCTACCTCGGCAGTGCCCAGCTGCAAAAGCTACCGGCCAGTTGTTCTGGAACAGCCATTCTGTCTGCCTTAAGGAATTCAGGCTCCTGCCACTGCCTCTTGGTTTCAGAGCTCAGGGCCTCCATTACTGGCTGTTCTGGAAGCAGCCACCTACTAGCTCAAGTCAGGCAGGCCCTTATTGCCACCTGGCTCAGGTTTCAAAGCCCTGAGCTCCCTGCTGCCAGCTGGACTTGTGCTGACAGCCAGCTGAGACCTGATAAGCTAGGGTCAGGTGGAAGGGGAGGAGGTCCTCCCCTATCAGTGGACTGGGGAAGGGGTATGGGAAGAGACAGGGGAGAGAGGGAGGGCAGGATTGGGAGGGGATAAGGGTGGGGCTACAGCTGGGATACAAAGTGACTAAACTGGAATAAATAAAAAATTATATAAAAAAAGAAAAGAGATTGCCCAAAGTTTAAAAATAATTAAAAAGAGAGAGAGAGAGCAATAACAATTATTGCAGAGAAATCTTTTCTCCCACACCTTCTGCTGAAATGGAGATCTGGCTGGGATCTCCATGTTCCACCTTTCTCGGCCCTGACTGATATTACAGGGAGATGGAATTATAAACTCTGCACATCACCATTTTCTGCCTGGAAACCAACAATTGAAGAATACACTTCCGGCGGGATAAGGTCCATCCCTCCCTGGAAAAACAGGACACACCAACAAAATGATTGCCTAAGCAAGGACTAAATAGCAACACTAATAGACACACTCGCAGGAAAAAGGAAAATTTACTGGACCCCAACCTTACACAAACTACAGATGACTAGAGAGGAAGAAGTAGTCTTCTCCAGGAATAAGACTTTTAATTGGTTATTCAATACCATATGGTCAGACCAGGAAACTGTATACATACAAATGACAATGGAGAATTCAGCAGGTGGTATTTGCATATTTATAACGATGGTAATAATAACAATTATAGATAAGGAAGAAGAGGCTATTAATTTGAGAGGGAGTAAGGTGGGGAGGGGGAATTGAGGCGGAAGGCCGTGTGGAAAAATATGGATGGGGAAAATTACGTAATTATATTTTAATTTAAAAATTCCAAACACAATGTAAGGAAATTAGAAAAAATTTATCTTAATTAGATATCTTGTAATATTAAGGCATTTGCTGTGCAGTTACCAATCATTTTGATAAATAAGATTGTCCTTTTCACTAGGCAGTGGCAATGCATATCTTTAATCCACACCGGCACCCAGGGGCATCAACAGGTAGATCACTGTTTAGCTCAGTCTGGTCTAAAGAGCAAGTTCCAGAACATTTAGGACTATACACACAAACAATGTCTTAAAAACAAATAAATAAAAAACTAAACAAATGAAAACCCACCAAAACAATAACAGAAAAAAAAGACAATAACAGTAAAAGATACTCCTTTTATTCTCTAAAATTAAATTAACAAAATAAAATGTAAAAAATCCTGCTTGAAAACCTACATTATGTCCAGCAGACTGAGACAGAAACATAAAAGAATTGAATGTGGGAGATCCAAGATGGCTGCTTTAAGCGTGCACTGTTTTTGAGAGGCAGAGGATCTGAAACTCCGAAATTGGTGAGTGGAGGGGCAACCTAAGACAGGATTTAGACGTTTTGACTTTCTGAAAGAGAGGGGGCACCACAGAAGTGGAGAACACTTTTAGAATTCAGATCTGGCGCGGATGTCTCAGGGAATGGAGAGGGGCGCTTCCCTTGTTCTGTCCTCCCTGCTCCTCAGGGGAGCCAACACACAGAGCCAGTGAGCTGAGCACAAAACTCACTGCCTGGGGACCGAGACAGCAGAGGCGGGGTCTCTAGCTCCTCAGCCCCTTAGTCTCTGCAGGCAGCTGTACCTGCCCGCTGAACTCCATCCTGCAGAGCACACGTCCAAGGGGCCCCAGCCCCACCAAGCACCCTATCATGGAGCTCCTGCCCCACGGAGCGCCCCCATGGAGCTCCAGTCTGTGGAAATCCAGCCCTCGGAGCACATGACCTCCGAGTGCCTGCCATAGAGTCCCAGATCTGCAGTACAATCCTTCTCTGGTCCCATGTCTGTGAGAGGCAGTACTGACTCCACAGGGCCTCCCAGCCAGTGACTGTAAGAACCATCCAACACCTCAGTGACAGAAAGCCAGCTGAACAGCCACCAAAGTCCAGCAGACCTGCAAAAACACCCAGCTACACCAGGTGTTGGGCCACCTAGGTCTATGGACCATTTTAGTTGCTCCACAGGACCTACCAGCAAACACCTGGACACCCCAGTTCTGCAGCTGCAGCTGGACTCCCTAGCCCAAAGGCTGTAGCACTACTGAGCTGACTGAGCTCAACCTGCCATATTTGACTCACCAAGTCCAATCCGGACAGTAGAGAATAGGAGGAACCTCTGTGCTTTTGTATTTGACCTGCTAGAGAGTGATTGCGCCCTCAAGTGCCTACAGAACCCCAGATTCAGGTGCTTCTAAGCCAGCAGCCAGACATCAGACTCCTCCCATCCACACATCCATTGTGGGAAACAGAGGGCCTGGTGGGACATTGAAGCCCCTGCTCTGTGGATCTACCAGTAGAGTTTAGGCAAATAACTCTTGGAACTCAGTTAGAGAAGAATACCAGTAGCCTGTAGGCCACAGATGTACTCAGGGAATCTGTGCCCGCAATCATCAACAGCACTTGTGATATCTTAAGTGCCTGTGACCCCACTGATGCCTGCAAAGTACCCCTCTCTCACACTAAAGGCCTCTACATTCTCTAGCACCCTGTCTTTCAGGGCACACTTCCACACATATGAACACTCACATGCTTCCCTGCATTTGTCCTTCTGCTCCTGTGGACTTTCCTCCCACAGGTAGAGCTGAAACACCACCGCACATGCTAAAAACACTGTACCTCTCTGTTTTTCCTGAGGAATTCTCCAGACACCAGAAAAAGACCAGTCTGAGCTGCAGAATCCAGGAACAAACAGTGAAAGCTACGGATAATCAAATGGCCAGGGGTTGGTGAAAGAACACATCCAATGTAAATCAAGACATCATGGCTTCACTGGCAACCCCCCAAATTAATGGATACTCCAACTCATTGGAAACACAAGAAAATGACTTTAAAGCTATGCTGATCCAGTAATTTGAGGCACATAAGGAGGAAACAAACAAATCTCTCAGAGAAATAGCCATTCAAATCCAGACAGTTAAAAAAGAAACAAACAAATCTCTCAAAGAATTGTCTACACAAGTGGAGGCAAAGAAAGTGGAAATAAACAAAGTTCTCAAAGAAACAAAGGCAAATATAGCCAAACAAATAGAGGCACAAAAAGAAATACAATTAGTGGCATATAGAGAGGAAACCAACAAAAAAATAGAGACCATCATAGAGAGACAGGAAACCACATTCAAACAGATGAAGAAAATGGTGCAAAGCATGAAAACAGAATTAGAATCAACAAATAAAGCACAAACAGAAAAAACCCTGAAGCTGGAGAACTTAAAAGATCAGGAACCACAAAGGTAAGGATCACCAACAGAGAACAAGAGATGGAATAGAGAATCCCTGGTACTGAAGATACACTCACAGAAATAGATACTTCTCTCCAAGAAAAAGTAAAATCAGAAAAGTCCCAAACACAAAACATCCAAGAAATTAAGGACTCCATGAAAAGGCAAACTCTAAGAATGATAGGAATTGATGAAAAAGAAGACTCCAGGCTCCAAGGTCCAGAAAATATTTTCAAGAATATAATAGAAGAAAATTTTCCCAACCTAAAGAAAGAGATGGCCATAAACATACAAGAAGCCTAGAGAACACCAAATGGCCTAGACTAGAAAAGAAACTCATGTCACATCATAGTCAAAATATTAAATTTATCGAACAAAAAAAAAGATATTAAAAGCAGCAAGGAAAAAAGGCCAAGTAACATATAAAGGTAGACTTATCAGAATCACACCAGACTTCTCACTAGAAAATATGAAAGCCAGAAGTGCCTGGGCAGATATCATGGATGTTTAAGGGACCACAGATAAAAACCCAAGCTACTATACCCTCCAAAGCTTTCAATCAACATAGATGGAGAAAACAAAATATTTCATGATAAAACTAAATTTAGGCAATATCTAAACAGTAAATTAGCCCTACTGAAGTTACTAGAATGAAAATTCTAATCCAACAAAAACAACTACACCTAAGAAAACATAGGATACAGATAATTTCCCCCCCCCAAAAAAATAAAAGAAAACAAGCAATGAATCACAGTAAGATCACCAACTCCACAATAATAGGAACTAACGTTCAATGGTCACTATTATCTATCAACATCAATGTACTCAACTCTCCAATAAAAAGACACAGACTAACAGAGTGGGTGCAGAAACAGGATCCAGCATGCTGCTGCATCCAAGAAACACAACAAAGATAACAAAGATAAACAATACCTCAGCAACAAATACCTATGCAACAAATAATACCTATGCAACAAAGATAAACAATACCTCAGAGTAAAGGTCTGGAAAATTGTTTTTCAAGCAAACGGACCCAGAAAACAAGCTGAGGTAGCTATCCTAATATCAAATAAAATAGACTTTCAACCAAAATTAATCAAAAAAGATGAGAAGGGACACTACATTCTCATCAAAGGAAAAATCCACCAAGAGGACATCACAATTCTGAACATTATGCCCCAAATACAAGAGCTCCTACATTCATAAGCAAAACATTACTAAAACTTACACATCAATCCCAACACCTTGATAGTGGGAGACTTTAACACCCCACTTTCAACAAGGGATAGATCATCTAGACAGAAGCCTAATAAGGAAATAAAAGCACTTACAGAGGTCCTAAATCAAAGGGACCTAATAGATGTCTACAGAACTTTACACCCAAACTCAAAAGAGTATACTTTCTTTTCATCACCTCATAGAACCTTCTCCAAAATAGACCATATAGTTGGTCACAAAGCAAGCCTCAACAGATACAAGAAGATTGAAATAATCCACTGAATTCTATCTGACCACCATGAACTAAAGGTGAACCTCAACAACAATGAAATTAGAGAAAATCCTACAAGTACATGGAAACTGAACAACTTGCTGCTTGATGATAACTGGGTTAAAGAAGAAATAAGAAAGAAATTAAAGACTTCCTATTCAATTCAATAAAAGTGAAGGTACAACATACCCAAATTTATGGGACACAATGAAAGCAGTGCTCAGAGGAAAATTCAGAGCGCTAAGTGCCTTCAAGAAAAAATTTGTAACATCTCATACAAGCAACTTGATGGCCCAAATAAAGCCCTAGAAAAAAAAGAAGCAGATATACCCATGAGGAGCAAACTGCTAGAAATAATCAAACTCAGGGCTGAAATCAATCAATTAGAAACAAATAAAACTGTTCAAAGAATCAATGAAACCAAGAGCTGGTTCTTTGAGGAAATCAACAAGATAGACAAACCTTTAGCCAAACTAACTAAAAGGCAGAGAGAAACTGTCCAAATCAGCAAAATCAGAAATGAAAAGGGGGATATAACTACAGACACTGAGGAAATCCAAACAATCATTAGGTTGTATTACAAAAGCCTATATGCCACAAAATTTGAAAATCTAAAGGAAATGGACAATTTTCTTGATAGATTCCATCTACCAAATTTAAGTCAAGATCAAGTAGAAAGATTGAATAGCCTTATATCCCCCAAGGAAATTGAAGCAGTCATCAACAGTCTCCTTCCAAATAAAGCCCTGGGCCAGATGGCTTCAGCACTGAATTCTACCAGACCTTCAAAGAAGTACTAACTCAAATTATTCCACAAAATAGAAATAGAAGGAACATTACCAAACTCATTCTATGAAGCCACAATCAACCTGATACCTAAACCACACAAAGACCCAACAAAAAAAAAGAGAACTTCAGACTTATCTCTCTTATGAACATTGATACAAAAATACTCAATAAAATACTTGCAAACAGAATCCAAGAACATGTAAAAGATATCATTTACCATGATCAAATAGGCTTCATTCCAGTCATGCAAGGGTCGTTCAATATACAGAAATCCTTCAATGTAATCCACCATATAAATAACTGAAGGAGAAAAGTCACATGTTTTTCTCCTTATATGCCGAAAAAGCATTTGACAAAATCCAACACCCATTCATGTTTAAAGTCTTGGAGAGATCAAGGATACAAGGCACATCCTTAAATATCATAAAGGCAATATACAGCAAGCCTATAGCCAACATCAAACTAAATGGAAAGAAGCTTAAATCAATCTCACTGAAATTAGGGACAAGGCAAAGCTACCCTCTCTCACCATATCTCTTCAACATAGTACTTGAAGTCCTCGCTTGAGCAATAAGAAAAGTAAGAGAGATCAAGGGGATACAAATAGGAAAGGAAGAAGTCAAAATTCTGCTATTTGCAGATGATATGATAGTATACCTGAATGACCCAAAATATTCAACCAGAGAACTCCTTCAGCTGATAAACACTTTCAGCAAAGTGGCTGGATACAAAATCAACTAAAAAAAAAAAAATCAGAAGCCCTCCTGTATACCCAAGACAAAAGGCCTGAGAAAGAAATTAGGGAAACATACCTTTCACAATAGCAACTAATAACATAAAGTACCTTTAGGTGACTCTAACCAAGCAGATTAAAGATCTGTTTGAAAAAAACTTCAAGTCTCTGAAGACAGAAAATGAAGAAGAGATCAGAAGATGGAAATATCTCCCGTGCTCAAGGATCAATAGGATTAACATAGTGAAAATGGCCATTCTGCCAAAAGCAATCTACAGATTCACTGCAATTCCCATCAAAATATCAACACAATTCTTTACAGACTTTGAAAGAAAAATTCACAACTTCATATGGAGAAACAAACAAAAAACAGAATTTCCAAAACAATCCTGTACAACAACAGATCATCTGGAGGTACCTCCATCCCTGATCTCAAGCTATAATAAAGAGCAATAGTAATAAAAACTGCATGGTATTGGCATTAAAAACAGAAAGGAGGATCAATGGAACTGAATAGAAGTTCCAGAAATAAACCCACACACCAATGAATACTTGATTTTTGACAAAAAAAAAAAAAAAAAAAATCCAAAACTATTCATTAGAAAAAGAGAGCATCTTCAACAAATGGTGCTGGTTCAACTGGATGTCTATATGTAGAGAAATGAAAATAGATCCATACTTATCATCCTGCACAAAAACTGAAGTCCAAGTGGATCAAAGACCTCAATATAAAACAAGGTACACTTAATCAGTTAGAAGAAAACGTGGGGAAGAGCCTAGAACTCATTCGCACGGGAGACAACTTTCTGAACAGAACACCATCAGCACAGGCTCTAAGAGCAACAATCAATAAATGAGACGTCATGAAACTTAAAGGCTTCTGTAAAGCAAAGGACATCATCATCAAAACAAAACGACTGCCTACAGATTGTGAAAGGATCTTCACCAACCCTACATCTGACAGAGGGTTGATATCCAAAATATATAAAGAAGTAAAGAAGTTATAAGGCAATAAATTAAGCAATGCAATTAAAAAATGAGGTACAGAGCTAAACAGAGTAGTCTCTGTAGAAGAATATAAAATGTCAGAGAAACACCAAAAGAAATGCTCAATATCCTTAGCCATCAGAGAGATGCAAATCAAAACGACCCTGAGATTTACACCCATCAGAATGGCAAAGGTTAAAAACTCAAGTGACATCACATGCTGGAGAAATTGTGGAGAAAGAGGAACCCACCTCCATTGCTGGTGGGAATGTAAACTTGTACAAACACTTTGGAATTCAATCTGACTTTCTCAGACTACTAGGAATAATGTTTCTTCAAGATACAGCTATACCACTCCTAGGCATATATCTAACAGATGTTCAAGTACACAACAAGGACATTTGCTCAGCCATGTTTGCAGCAAATTTATTTGTAATAGCCAGAACCTGGAAACAACCCAGAATTTGATCAACTGAGGAATGGATACAGAAATTGTGGTACTTTTACACAATGGAATACTACTCAGCAATTAAAAACAAGGAAATTATGAAATTTGCAAGCAAATGGTGGAATCTAGAAAAGATCATCCTGAGTGAGGTATCACAGGAGCAGAAAGACACACACGGTATATACTCACTTATATGTGGGTACTAGACCTATAAGATAAGACAAGCATACTAAAATATGTGCACCTAAAGAAGATAAACAAGAAAGAAGACCTGGGGTAAGATGACCAATCCTCACTTAGAAAGACAAATGGGATGGACATTAGATGTAGGAGAAAAGAAGTAACAGACAGGAACCTACTACAGAGGGCCTCTGAAAGACTCTACCTAGCAGTGTACCAAAGTAGATACTGAGACTCATAACCAAACCTTCGGTAGAGTGCAGGGAATCATATGAAAGAAGGGGAAGTTAGTATAACCTGGAAAAGACAGGAGCTCCACAAGGACCAAATATATCTGGGCACAAGGGTCTTTTATGAGATTTTTTTTCCAACAAAGGATCATGTATGTATATAACCTAAAACCCCTGCTCAGATGTAGCCCATGGTAGCTCAGTACCCAAGTGGTTTCCCTAGTATGGGGGACAAGGATTATTTCTGACATGAAGTCAGTGACTGGCTCATTGATCTCCGCCTCCCTCCTGAGGGAGCAGCAGCCTTGCTATGCCATGGATAAGAGCAATGTCCTGCAGAGACCTGATAGGCTAGGGTCAGATGGAAGGGGAGAAGGACCTCCCCTAGCAATGGACATGAAAGAGGACAGGGAGGAGATAAGGGAGGGAGGGTGGAATTGAGAGGGAAAGAGGGAGGGGGCTACAGCTGAGATACAAGCGAATGAGATGTGAATAAAATAAAATAAAATAAATTTAAAAAAAGATTTGAACGTGATTCACAGCACCTTTTTGCTTTCAATTTTCACTGTGTGAATTACTATTAAAATATCCATATGTACTATAATCGTAAATGTAAAAACACAAATGTTATGTTTTAAGTACATATTTTGAATTACTATACAATTCTAAAAACTTTTAAAATAGATACATTGTGAGAAAAATCTATTTATTCTACTTATCGTATTGTTTCCATGTTAGCACAGTAATTCTCAAGAGTACAATGTTTCCACTAAATGCTAATAATGAATTTGAAAAAGTTTCTACTTACAGATTTTTTTCCCCTCTATGGACAAAGTTCTTATGATTTAACTTGTAATTGGATCAATTCATCTTCTTTTCTGAAAACAAAACAAAACAAAACAAAAAACTCAGTTGAATACGTATTATCATCATAGCATTAGATCTCATATTTTTATTTGTTGAAGTTTATTGGAATTTTTATCAAAATATCTAAAGATACATATTTAAGTAAAAGAGAAACATTGATGCCAATGTGCTTTAAATTGTGTTCACAATTCGTTTAAATTATTAGAAATACATTTAGATATTTAACCATTTCATAAATGATTAACATTACTTTTCCATTAAGAAATAATATTTTGAAGAACCCTCACTTCATAAACATTAAGAGTCAAATAAGATTATGAAACTTAAAAGTTCTCTAATGTGGCATGATATTCATATGAAGACATTTTGAAGTGGACTGGAAGATGCATTCAATAATTTAGTAAAAAAATTGCAGAAGTTACTTGAATTTGGTAGAGTTGGGAAAAATATTACTGTTATAATAATAGTAAAAGGTTACTTGAGTTAAAAGTAAAACAAAACATATAAAATAATGTATATGTATTACTTCATTGAATAATGCTAATATCATCCCTGGAAAATATAAAATTAATCCCTATTTTGACAAAGCTTTAGTCAGCATCTGAGGAAAACTTTTAATATAAAAAATTCATATCATTTAAACTTTGGTATTAATTAATTTCTCTCTGTAAAAAACACACTTTACAAATAATGGTCATCTGAGAGCTTCTGATGTTTACATTTGCCAAGAAATTAGTCAGTCATAGACAGACATACTTTATTTATGAACTCAAGTCTCTTTTACTAGTAATAGGAATGCTCAGTCAATACTTGATATATAGAGATCTACGATCCTGAAATTTTACCTTACACCCCTCAGAATGTTTAAGATCAAAAACTCAAGTGACAACACATGCTGGAGAGGTTTGTGGAGAAAGGGGAACCCTCCTCCATTGCTGGCGGGAATGTAAACTTGTACAACCACTTTAGAAATCAGTCTGATGCTTTCTCAGACAATTAGGAATAGTGCTACCTCAAGATACAGCTATACCACTCCTCAGCATATGTCCAAAATATGCTCAAGTACACAACAAGGACATTTGCTCAACCATGTTTGTAGCAGCTTTATTCATAATAGCCAGAATCTGGAATCAACCCAGATGTCCATCAATGGAAGAATGGATACAGAAATTGTGCTATATTTACACAATGGAATACTACTAAGCAATTAAAAAAATCATGAAATTTGCAGGCAAGTGGTGGGAACTAGAAAACCTCATCCTGAGGGAGGTATTCCAGAAGCAAAGACACACATGGTATATACTCACTTATAAGTGGATATTAGACATATAATATAGAATATACATTCTAAAATCTGTACACCTAAGGAAGCTAAGCAAGAAGGAGGACGCTGGGTAAGATGATCGATCCTCATTCAGAATGGCAAACAGGATAGACATTGGAAGAGGGAGAAGAGAGGGAACAGGACAGGAGCCTGACACAGAAGGCCTCTGAAAGACTGTACCCACAAGGTATCTAAGCAGATCCTGAGATTCATAGCCATACTTTGGGCAGAGTGCAGTAAATCTTAGGAAAGAAGGGGAAGATAGGAAGACCTGGACGGAATAGTAGCTCCACATGGAGCTCAACAGAACCAAAACATCTGGGTCCAGGGGACTTTTCTGAGACTGATACTCCAACCAAGGACAGTGCATGAATATAACCCCCACACAAATGTAGCCCATGGCAGCTCAGTCTCCAAATGGGCTCCCTAATAAGGGGAATGGGGGCTGTCTTTGACAGGAACTCAGTAGCTAACTCTTTTATCACCTTCCCCTGATGGTGGAGCAGCCTCACCATGCCACAGAGAAGGACAATGCAGACAATCCTGATGAAATCAGATAAGCTAGGGTCAGAAGGAAGGGGAGAAGCTCCACCCCTATCAGTGGAGGAGGGACATGGCAAGAGAAGATGGAGGACGGGCTTGGGAGGTGATGAGGAAGGGGCTACAGTAGGGATACAAAGGAAATATATTGTAATTAATGAAAAAGAAAGAAAACAGTGTCAACATCTCTCGACATCATGGCTTTGCACGAATTTTGTTCTATTTTATGGGCTTCTCTTACTCTTTAGAAGTGGTTTTTATGGCAGAGAACGAGAGTTCTAATGAATGGTGGCTAACCAGATCAACATTTACGTTATTTTTAACTTGTGGAAAGCATGACAGCAAACACCATATAATTTTGGCTTATGTGCAAACAACTTGGAACTATTCAAAATAAATAATAATGATCTATCAGTACTGAGTAAGCCTGTGAGTACATTTATATGGTTTGCTTTAGATTCAAGTTAACTCTCCCGTGGCACTTACTTTCCATAAAAAATTTGTGTTGAGCTGGCTAAGGTTTTCAGTTAATGATATTCTTGATTATAATTATAGATTAGTGTTATTTTGCCTTCACAATCAGCACTTTAATTTGTTGTAGGTTTGGTTAATTATAAAGTGATGCATAATTCCATTAACAATCTTTTTAAAACCATCATTCTTAAAACAGGCTTTCAGAAAGAGTGTGCTTTATGGCTCAAGCAGGAATTGTTATTTTATACTTCTGTTTGCTGTTCTTTTACTCACAATGCGGTATATTTTACAACAACAATTCACTGGAAAATAATACCAGGTTTAGCAGAACATCTTTCTGAGAGGATTTCATTAAAAATTATGTAAGAAGAGAAAGCAGAATATACATTTGTAGTACCAGCTATGAGGGCACTGAGGTAGTAGGATTAACTGAAACCATGAAATCCAGACCAATCTTACCAATACAGAAAACCCTGCCTTAAAGCAATCAATCTTTTAACTAACTAAATAAAACAATTACCATTTAGCTAGCTAGCTAACCAAAACTTCTTGAGGGACATCACAAAGAAAACTCTGCTTTTATCACCTAAGTGCTCTGAAAATAACTAAACACTTAAAACTCCTTTTTAATTTAAAACATATGTCTTCCTGTGTTTTTAATTTAAAACATATATCTTCCCCCAAAATTTATATATGGAAAGAGAACATGCATGGATACTAATTAATATTAGCATGACATCATTTAAGTACAGAATTAAAATCAAAGAAAGAAGTATAACTGTACTTCCAATACTTTAGATAAAATATAATCATGTTAGGAAATATATTTTGACTTTAAAAATTATATTAATTGTACTTTTACTGTCCCAAAACATTTTAACCCAAAGCCACCTGGGGAACAGAAAGTTAATTTGGTTTATACTTCCAAACCACAATTTATCTTTTAGGGAATTCAGGGCAGGAACTCAGAATTGAAGCAAAAATCATGAAGGAATGTTACCCAATGTCTCTCTTATTGGCTCATGGGCAGCTGTCTTTTCTAAATATCAAGGCTCCATCCACTGCCTAGGGTAGTACCACCACAGCTTCCTGGACTTTTCCAGATCAATCATCAATCAAAACAATCTCTCAATAATAGAAACATGGACCAACCTGATCTCAATTACTCTCAATTGATTCAAATGACTCTAGGCTGTGTCAATTTGACAGTTGAAGCTAACTAGAACAAACCCTGTGTCCTCAAATACATACATTTTCAGATTCTGTCCATATTCTTTATGAGACATTAACTTTAAAGTAATTATTTATACAGTTATAGCCTTATTTAGAAAATTTCCTTCCAGACAATCAAGAAAACAGAAACACACTTTAAAGTTATCTCAATAAAAGAAGGAAAGAAGTATTGTGGGTTTAATGACCATTTATAATTTGTAAGAAAAACATTTGGGTCCTTTAGAGACTTTCACATTCTCAGAGATCTCTTATGTAAAACCTTTATTGAAAAATGATATTTGCTGGACCTAACAGACATTTACAGAACCTTACACCCAAACACAAAAGAATTTACCTTCTTCTCAGCACCTCATGGAACCTTCTCCAAAATGGACCACATAGTTGGTCGCAAAGCAAGCCACAACAGATACAAGAAGATTGAAATAATCCCTTGTATCCTGTCTGATCACCATGGAATAAAGCTGGACCTCAGCAACAACAAAAATAGCAAAAAGCCTACACATGCATGGAAACTGAACAACTTGCTACTAAAAGACAGCTGGGTCAGGGAAGAAATAAAGAAAGAAATTAAAATCTTCCTAGAACTCAATGAAAATGAAGACACAACATACCCAAACTTGTGGGACACAATGAAAGCAGTGCTAAGAGGAAAGTTCATAGCACTAAGTGCCTTCAAGAAGAAATTTGAGACAGCGCATGCAAGTAATTTAATGGCTCACTTAAAAACCCTAGAAAAATAAGAAGCAGACACACCAAGAAGGAGCAGACGGCTGGAAATAATCAAACTCAGGGCTGAAATCAATCAATTAGAAACAAATAAAACAATTCAAAGAGTCAATGAAACCAAGAGCTGGTTCTTTGAGAAAATCAACAAGATAGACAAACCCTTAGCCAAGCTAACTAAAAGGCAGAGAGACACCATCCAAATCAACAAAATCAGAAAGGAAAAGGGGGACATAACTACAGATACTGAGGAAATTCAAGCAATCATTAGGACTTACTTCAAAAGTCTATATGCAACAAAATTTGAAAATTTAAATGAAATGGACAATTTTCATGATCAATTCCACTTACCAAAGCTAAATCAGGACCAGGTAAATCAATTAAATAGTCCTATATCTCCCAAGGAAATAGAAGCAATCATCAAAAGTCTCCCATCCAAAAAAAGCCCAGGACCTGATGGTTCCAGCGCAGAATTCTACCTAACAAACATTCAAAAAAGAGCTAACTCCAGTTCTCTTCAAACTATTCCACAAAATCGAAACAGAAGCAACATTACCAAATTCATTCTATGAAGCCACAGTCACCTTGGTACCTAAACCTCACAAAGATTCAACAAAGAAAGATAACTTCAGGCCAATCTCCCTTATGAACACTGATGCAAAAATACTCAACAAAATACTCGCAAACTGAATATAAGAACACATCAAAGATATCATCCACCATGACCAAGTAGGCTTCATCCCAGGTATGCAGGGGTGGTTCAATATACGGAAATCCATCAATGTGATCCACCATATTAACAAACTGAAAGAAAAAAAATCACATGATAATCTCCCTAGATGCTGAAAAAGCATTTGACAAAATCCAACATCCATTCATGTTTAAAGTATTGGAGAGGTCAGGGATACAAGGCACATATCTAAACATAGTAAAGGCAATATACAGCAGACCTATAGCCAACATCAAACTGAACGGAGAGAAACTTAAAGCAATCCCACTGAAATCAGGGACAAGACAAGGCTACCTACTCTCTCCATATCTCTTCAACATAGTGCTGGAAGTCCTTGCTAGAGCAATAAGACAGTTGAAGGAGATCAAGGGGATACAAATTGGAAAGGAAGAAGTCAAATTATCACTATTTGCAGATTATATGATAGTATACCTGAGTGACCCCAAAAACTCTACCAGGGAACTCCTACAGCTGATAAACACCTTCAGCAAAGTGGCCAGATACAAAATTAACTCAAAAAAATCAGTAGCACTCCTGTATACAAAAGACAAAAGGGCTGAGAAAGAAATTAGGGAAACAACACCCTTCACAATAGCCACAAATGTCATAAGGTACCTCGGAGTAACCCTAACCAAGGAAGTCAAAGAATTGTATGAAAAAAAATCCAAGTCTCTGAAGAAAGAATTAGAAGAAGATATGAGAAGATGGAAAGATCTCCCATGTTCATGGCTTGGCAGGATTAACATAGTAAAAATGGCCATCTTACCAAAAGCAATCTACAGATTCAATGCAATGCCCATCAAATTACCAACACAATTCTTTACAGACCTGGAAAAAAAATTCTCAACTTCATGTGGAATAACAAGAAACCCAGAATTGCTAAAACAATCCTCTACAATAAAAGATCTTCTGGAGGTATCTCCATCCCTGATCTTAAGTTGTACTATAGAGCAACAGTTTTAAAAACTGCATGGTACTGGCATAGAAACAGAATAGTGGATCAATGGAACCGAACAGTGGACCCAGAAATAAACCCACATACTTATGGACACCTGACCTTTGACAAAAGTGCCAAAACCATACAATGGAAAAAAGATAGCATCTTCAACAAATGGTGCTGGTCCAACTGGATGTCTACATGTAGAAAAATGAAAATAGATCCATACTTATCACCCTGCACAAAACTGAAGTCCAAGTGGATCAAAGACCTCAACATAGAACCTGACACATTAAATCGGCTAGAAAAAAAAGTGGGGAATACCCTAGAACTCATTGGTACAGGAGAAAACTTCCTGAACAGAACACCAACAGCACAGCCTCTAAGAGCAACAATCAATAAATGGGACCTCATGAAACTGAAAAGCTTCTGCAAAGCAAAGGAGACCATCACCAAAACAAAGCGACTGCCTACAGATTGGGAAAGAATCTTCACCAACCCTTTATCTGACAGAGGACTCATATCCAGTATATATAAAGAACTAAAGAAGCTAAAAAGCAGCAAACCAAGTAATCCACTTAAAAAATGGGAAAGAGAGCTAAACAGAGAATTCTCTGTAGAGGAATATCGAATGGCATAGAAGCACTTAAAGAAATGCTCAACCTCACTAGCCATTAGGGAAATGCAAATCAAAACAACCCTGAGATTTCAGCTTACACCCTTGAGAATGGCCAAGATCAAAAACTCAAGTGACAACACATGCGAGAGAGGTTGTGGAGAAAGGGGAACCCCTCTCCACTGCTGGTGGGAATGTAACCTTGTACAACCACTCTGGAAATCAATCTGGCACTTTCTCAGACAACTAGGAATAGTGCTTCCCCATGATCCTGCCATACCACTCCTAGGCATATATCCAAAAGAGGCCCAAATACCGAAAAAAGACATTTACTCAACCATGTTTGTAGCAGCTTTATTTGTAATAGCCAGAAGCTGGAAACAACCTAGATGCCCCTCAACTGAAGAATGGATGCAGAAATTGTGGTACATCTACACAATGGAATATTACTCAGCAATGAAAAATAAGGAAATCATGAAATTTGCAGGTAAATGGTGGGATCTGGAAAGGATCGTCCTGAGTGAGTTGTCCCAGAAGCAAAAAGACACACATGGTATATACTCACTCATATAGACATACAACATAGGACAAACCCACTATAACCTGTGCATCTAAAGAAACTAAGAAAGAGAGAGGACCCTAACTAAAATGTCCAATCCCCATCCGGAAAGGCAAAGAGGATGGACATCAGAAGAAGAAGAAAACAGGAAACAACCTAGGAACCTACCACAGAGGGCCTCTGAAACCCTCTGCCCTACAGACTATCAAAGCAGATGCTGAGCCAGATGGCCAACTGTTGGGCAGAGAGGACAGGGTCTCCACAAGGAGAGCAACAGAACAAGAAAATTTGAACACAGGGAACTTCCCAGAGAATCATACTCCAACCAAGGTCTATTCTTGGAGATAACCCAGAACCCCTGCACAGATGTAGCCCAGGGCAGTTCAGAGTCCAATTGGGTTACATAGTAATGTGAAGAGGGACTGCCTCTGACATGAACTGACTGGCCTGCTCTTTGATCACCTCCCCCTGGGGGGGAGCAGCCTTACCAGGCCATAGTAGAGGACAATGCAGCCACTTTTGATGTGAACTGATGGACTAAGATCAGAAAGGAGAGGAGAACCTCTCCTATCAGTGGACTTGGGGAGTGTCATGCATGCAGAGGGAGGACGGAGGGTGGGGTTGGGAGGGGAGGAGAGAGAGGCTCATAGGGGAATGCAGAATGAATAAAGTGTAATTGAGTAAAAATTTTAAAAAAATGGGGGGAAATAATTTAAGAACCTTAAATGACTTTCAAAAGTGGAGGAAAACATGGAGTTAGTCAATTTACATGGAGCATGTCTCGCCCCTGGGGGCAATGGTCTCCTGAACCTACTCAGACCTCGGACACCACCACTGCTAGTTCTAGAACTGATGCAGGATGTTCCAACGAGGGGGTTAAGGCTTCTCATAATATTTCCTATAAGCCCACACCTGTTTGTTTATATCCCCCATTTTTATTCATTATTAGCCAGATAGAGCCAAGTAATTGCGGTGATGATACTTGCTTTTTTACCCAATACAGGAATGCTAGTGAATTTAGGTATGCCCTGGTTACTCGCATGCCATGCTGGGTGCCTGTGCCTGTTGATGCCCCTCACGCTATGACTCTCTTCAGACAGAAAAGGGATCTTGGAACTACAGCCACCATTGTTACTGCCATCTTATTGGCAGCTGTTGGAGCTACCACCTTGGCATTAGCCATGAGTCATACTGGGCAGACTGCTCAGACCCTGAATAATCTTTTAGCCAATGTAGCTCATGCCTTAGATGTACAAAAAGGAATTAATGCTCAACTAAAAGGAGGCTTGATGGTGTTCAATCAGAGGATTGACCTCGTGCAGGAGTAAATTGATACCCTATGGCAAATTGGTCAATCTGGCTATCAATGTAAGTTTGCTGGACTTTGTGTCACTAGCATACAACATGAGAATTTTTCCCATGCTGCAAATCTGTCTAAACAATTGTCGAGCTATATTTTAGGTAATTGGACTAGAGAATTCGATGCTACGATGGAGCAGCTGAGAGTGGCCATTGTCACAGTAAATTCTACCAGAGTGGACGCAGGACTAGCCACAGGATTATCACCATGGATTGCTGCAGCCATGAATCATCTGAAGGAATGGGCGGGCATGGGAGCATTAGCAGGCCTTCTGGTGTTGGTCTCCTTGGTTTGCCTGTGGTGTATATGCAAGATTAGAGTCTCACAACAGCGTAATGCAGCCATGACCATTCAGGCCTTTACAGCCATTGAAGCAGGACAGTCTCCCCAAGCATGGTTGGCTACCATAAAAAGCTAAAATGTTATGCTCAGGATTCGAGGCTAAGCACTGCACTCAGGGTCAGCAGCTTTCGACCCAGAAAAGAGCAAGTCTGATTGCATGAGGTTGATTCCCCAGGTCCCGCCTCTGAGAAAAAGCTTTCAGACGGGTCTGATACTCTTTGGGTGGATGACACCTAAATGAACATCAGTACAAAGTCCCAATTTATTTCTAATATCAGAAATCAGACCTCTACTCTTGCCTGATGCGTCTAAAACAAAAAGGGGGAACTGTAGAGAGCTGCGTAATGCCGCGCCTTAAAGATGGAGCTGGTTTCCACCTTCCACCTTCCTGATGGTGAGTGCTCTCTGTCACAAACTACTCCACATTTGGCTAAGGCTGAGGATCTGGCTTGCTTCCATGTATGTGGACCTATCTGCATTGCCCACGTGGCACGCTGGGGTTGGCTACCCAGAGGCTATTTAATCTGTGGGCTGGCTTTCCCCAGGGTCCGATGATTGTTCAATGTTCCTGAATAAACTGCTTTGAAAAAAAAAAAAAAAGAAAAATGTTATTTGCTTATGATAGTTTTAATACTCAGATTAATTAAAAATTTATTTTAGAGATGTTTGCTTTATTCTAAAATTTTCATTCATTAAAAATTTTCATGCATGTAAACCAAGTATATTCATATCTATTTTACTTTATCTTCCAATGTCTCCAAAGCCACCCAACACCTTCTCCTCCTAACTTCATGCCAACTCCTTTATTTTTTTAGTGTATTTTTAAATTTTTTGTTCACTTTTCTCTCATACATTAGATCCTGACCATAGTTTCCTCCCCCTGCCAACTTCCTCACACTTCTCTCTCTCAGATTCACTCCCATCCCCATCTTTACCTAGAAAAGAACAGGCCTCCAGGGACATCAAATGAATGTGGCACAGTAAGGTACAATAAGACCGTGCACAAACCCTCACATCAAGGCTGGCAAAGCAACCCAGTAGGAGGAACAAGCTGGTCAAATTAGTGTATAACCATGTTTGAGGGGGCTGTTTACTGTATCATTGACAATCTATCAGTGCCCCAAATGATAAATAACTAGCCTTCTCTCATCAGCTCTCAGTAGATAACAGAACCTCTCAGCAAGGGCTGAATTTCCTAGAGAGGATTCTTTCCCATCCATGCTGGAATAGTAACTAACTTGATTTTGTACAATTGTTATAGGTGAGCATACCAAGTGAGCCCATGACTGTATCAACTGAGTCATGACAGTAACAACAGCTATGTCAAGTTGAGAAGACAGTATGTTAGAACGTTTTTCTCTACCTTCCAGCTGATACATTCTAGTTGATACATACCTCCTTTCCCCTCTCAGTCACTTCTTTTCAGAAACTTTACTGGCTATTAATAACTACACATTAATTGTTTCCTACTGCAAAAAGGAGCTTCTCTGACTTAGACTGAGAATAGCCAGGGACTATGAGTATAAATATAAATAATTAGAAGATAGCTTGATAGGGGAATTTAGCAAAATAAAACTGTGAATAAATTCTAATAAATTAAAAAATAAATAAAAAAGAATGTGAAAAACGAAAAAATAAACAAAAAAACATTTAGAGCTAACATTGACAAATGTGTGTATTGATTCTCTTCATATTGTTGATTTAGGGCTGCTATATCAGACTTCCTTTGTGTAAGTGCTTGGTACTGTTTACTTCTCTCCTGTGACTTCCTGAGTATGTGTATCCTTCTCTTTATACTGAAAAATTACTTCAGTATTTATTTTCAGAGATACCTTAATGGTCATAGCTTATACTCGTTTGTTTTAAATATAGGAAGTTTTTACTTTTCTTCAATTGTTATAGGTAATAGTCTGGGTTGGCAAAAGATTATTCCACATATGGAATTTTATTTCTAGGCCCCTTTGGCTTTAAGACATTCTCTTGAATAATCAGCTATTATTCTTATGAGCATACCTTTATAGGTGACTTGATCCTGTGATTTTTCAACATTCAATATACTTTTATTTCTGTTTTATTACTTTAGCAATAAAGTCAAAAGAAGTTTCTTTTCTGGTCCTTTTCTATTTAACATCCTCTAGGACTATAGTAACTTGATAAAATAGGTTCCACTTTTGCCTTGAAAAGTTTTTAATATTATTTTTATTGAAAATCTTTTTTGCCTCAGCTAACCAAAAGGCTAATTGTGTTATCATCAACAACAACAGCTAAGCAAGCAATCAAACAAACAAACAAAACACCAGGTATGCCGACTGCAGTTTTCACCAATCCTGCAGCTCCTCCAATCCCAGATCACCAGTCCCAACCCCAGCAGTGCAGCAGGAAGCCTACTGTGTTCTTCCTTCCTCCCTTACCCCATTCAGGAAGATCTTTTCCTCCAACCTTACTTCTCCCATCGCATCACTCCAGCATCTGGTCTCAGCCAGCATTTCCTGAGAACACAGCAGCTAAGCGGGCCAGGAAGACAGGTAAGCAAACTAAGGAGGTTCACCACTCCCTCCTCTACTCCAAATTCAACACCCCAGTCTCATCCCCAGTTCTGTAACGGGACACATTCTGCACTCCTTTTCTCCATTACCCACATCATGGATCACACAGATTTTCCCTTCTTAACCTCTCTGCCCCCACTTGTTGCTTTTTCTCAGTCTCTAACTCCAGCAGACACCTCTTGCTAACCCAAAGACCAATCCTGACAGGGAAACTGACTATCGATCATCTCCTTCCTTCTGTTCCTCCAGATCAAATTTTCCACTGTCATTCCCAGTGTTATAGTAAACCTTCTGGAGTGAACTTTCTTCACCACTAACCCCCAATAAAAGGAGACTAAACAAGTAGATCTTGGTTGAACAACAATTCTTATGAATCCTTTCGTATTTATTAGAATGATTTACAAGCTGAAGTCCAGATAATCCAATGATATTGTTCTACCAACATAAAATGCAAGGTTTTTTGTTTGTTGATTTCATTTTTTTCCGCACAATTGACCTTTTGGTTAGTACTTACTCAGGCCATGAGGCTGGATGCCTCAGCTGTTCTTCTGTAACCTCTGGAATTATGTGAACCTAAAGAAAATAAGTAAAAAAGAGGACCCAGATTAAGATGATCAATCCTCACTTAGACAAATGGGATGGACATTGGATGTAGGAGAAAACAAGTAACAGGACAGAAGCCTACCACAAAGGGCCTCTGTAAGACTCTACCTAGCAGTGTATCAAAGCAGATGCGGAGTCTCATAACCAAAACTTGTGCAGAGTGCAGAAAATCATATGAAAGAAAGGAGAGTTAGTATGACCTAGAGAGGACAGGAGCTCTACAAGGACAAAATAGATCAGGGCATGGGGGCCCTCTATGAGACTGTTTCTCCAACGAAGGACAATGTATATATGTAACCTAGAACCCCTGCTCAGATGTAGCCCATAGTAGCACAGTAACCAAGTAGGTTACCTTGTAAAGGGGACAGGGACTATTTCTGACATGAACTCAACGACTGGCTCCTTTACCTACCCCCTCCCCCAAGGGAGGAAAAGTCTTGGTGAGGAAGACAATGCAGCCAGTCCTGAAGATACCTGATGGGCTAGGTTCAGATGGAAGGGTTGGAAGACCTCCCCAGCAGTGGACTTGGAAAAGGGCAGGGAGGAGATGAGGGAGGGAGGGTGGGATTGGGAGAGAATGAGGGAGAGGGCTACAGCTGGGATACAAAGTAAATAACCTGTGATTAATATTTTAAAAAAAATTGAAAAAAATACAGTGATTCTAACTGAAGCTGAGAATGTACAGTCGCGAGGCAGCCTTTACCTTTAGAGCACTTCAGAGGTAACAGGGCCAGTTGCTGATGTTGCTTGGAACAGGGTGGACCATCTCTGGGTAGTCCTTGTCAGATTGGGCATGACTTTTCATGTCTGGATAGGGACTTTCTTGCTTGTACATGGAACATGCTATGGTCACATATCTGATTAAATTTAATTGTCTTTGTCTTTGAAAAAGAAAAAGAAAAGAAAAGAAAAGAAAAGAAAAGGAAAAGCCTTCACAGGTGTACCCAGATCCTTCATTTTAATTAATTCCAGATGTAGTCAGGCTGATAAAAAAGAAGAGACAAAAACATGTGGTAATATAAATATATGAATATAACTACGTATTTGTATGTAACATTTATTTAGTTTCATTATTAATATATCTATTCACAGTATGATATAGACACTATATTTTTATGTAAGTATAAAAATAAAATCTTCCATGAAATATATAGGTATGTTCATATATATACATGTATACATATATGTGTGTATGTGTTTGTCACAATACCAGTAGACAGAGATGACACTAAATAAATAATAATTACCATTATTATTATTATTATTATTATTATTATTTAAAATCTTCCCTTTCCATAGGTCATTGTAGGAGTCTCTCCTGTATCAGTATGGGACCAAAGATCACATGAAGACATTATAAGAAAACACATTTTAAAATTTTGTGATAATGATGAATAAACAAGGAAGAAAGTTATGGGTGTAATAGGATTCAAAACATAGCATATATTCTTACCTGTATCTACCATGTGTTGATGTATTCTCCATAACTGGTGTTTATTTTTTATTATCTTCAAAGGCTTAACTGGAAGACATAATATTACTAATAATACTGAATTTAGCAGATTTGTTTGCCAGTTTATTAGGGTGAAGGCGGAGTGAGGATCTGGAGAAGGAATGGAGACAGTGAATGAGCCATGAGGGCAGAGAGGAAAGCTGGCAAACATGGAGAAAAAAGGGGCCTCTAAGACAGAGAAAGAGAAGCTGGAAGAGAAAGTGCAAGTTTTAATTACACATTTAAATTACACATTTTCTCTGAAGGTGATGATATATATGAAGACTAGTACTTACTTTCCCAAATTCCTTATCCTGTTTGTAATATAATTTCATTCCATATTAAACAGAGCTGAAGTTCCAAAGGAGTGAGCAAGACAGTCATATTAAATGGAGGTAATAAATAATTATTTCAATATTTTTCTGGAGATTCTTTCAAGTCACATTTTAGAATTCATTTTGCTTGTTCTAATATGCAAACTATATTGTCTAAATTTACTTTTTCAATTTGGTGAATGAAAATTATCTCATATGAATATATAAACAAGCATATCTTTTTTAATTTCCCTGATATATAAAATTTTATTTTTTTACTGTTTTATTTTGATGAATTACTTTAATATTTCCCCAGATATGCCAGTGAACATCAATTTCTCATTAAATTTTATGTGAAAGAAAATTGTGTGGCATTGATGTAATAAATATTGAAATTGAACATAAAATATTTTTTTTGCCTTTATTCAGTACACTACAACCTTCACCTCAGTTTCTAATGTTAGAATAGAAGAAATTTGCACCACACAGCTACTACCCATGAAGCTCCCATGGTTTAGTTGCCCATTTATGAGAAATATTCAATTTTAGTCATAATATGATTTCACAATGAAGACCCATAGTTTAGAGTACTATCAAATCTCATGAAAGAACTTTCCGAAATTATATTTTATAACTTCTTGCCATTTAAAAATTCTTATTAACCCTTATAAGTGAGGTAATATATTACTTAATTCAAATTTTAGTATAATATTGGTGAGGGAAATAAGTAGACAAGATAATAATTGTTCACAGTTATTGGGGTTGGATGAGTCTTGAAGGATGTTTTAAGGTTTGTTCTTTTTTCTTTTATTCTTCTCTCAAACATTACATTACAACCACGATTTCTTCTCCTTCTCTTCTCAATCCCTCCCCAACCTCCCATCTCACCCAGATTCACTTCTCCTCCCTTTCCCTTAAAAAACAATAGCAGACCTCCTGTAGATATCTATCAAAGATGGCCTAACAAGATACAATAAGACTGGGGACAAACCCTCATACCAAGGTTGGACAATACAGCAGGATGAAAAGGTTCCCAAGCAGAGACAACAGAGTCAGAGATACCTCCCAAACCCAGAAATGCAAGTCCCACAAGACCAAAGTGCACAATCCAAGGTGTATGCAGGGGACCTCACTCAGACCCTTATATTTGAGCCTTCAGTCTCGGTGATAACGTTTGCTTAGTTGAGTCTGTGGACCATGTTCATATAATGTCTTTTGTCCCTCAGGCTCCTAAAATCCTTCCTCTCCCTCTTCTAAGGGGTTAAGTGTGCCTATCATAAATAGATTTAAACATTGAAGTGCCATAACAAAATCCTTTCCATAATTTGATATATTTAAGTTACTACATCTTTTATTTTATTCATTTAGCAAAACCCTATGTCATTTAATGCAGTAAGAATCTTTCTTTGTATCTGTGCAAAAGGGAACAAAGAAAATAAATTGTTATGTAGAAATGTCCTCCAAATAGATATATTTCAACCTAGGGAGAAGCCCATTAAGACTCAGGAAGAAAACAACACTCCAGAAGCTCAGAGAATAAACAATTCACAAGTCTCAGGAAGCTCCTGAAAGAAGTCACAAGTTTCCTCTCCAAGGTTTTCTAAACAGAAAGAGTTGCTATGAAAATGGGACTCTGAGCAACTAGCTGAGCTGCATGCAATTTACACAGAGAACTCCAGAGATAGAACATTCATGAGTAATCACTCATGTGGTGTGAGTTTTCAGGCATACAGCTGCCTTTGAGTTTTTAATATTCCTGTAAGAAATCCCTCATGCACAATATTGTAAATAACCCAGGTAATCTCACTGTTACACTTAAATAGTTTTAGATAGAAGCATTTGTTTGGTCTATAATTGTTGCCTTATATAGAGTTGTGGTTTTTTTTTTTTTCATTTTATTTTTGTGTTTTATTTATTTATTTAATCTCCCACAGAAAAGGATAGGTAAATGGTTAACATAAGAATAACAGATCACGCAATTCAATGATGTTAGAGTTAGGATATATATGACATAGTGTGAGAATAAAGAAAATTTTTCTCTAGGGAAAGCACCCCTTGGCATGGACTTAGCTCTTTTCTGTTGATCCTCTCCAAACTCTCTTTCTACTCCATATTAATTTATTTTTGTGAGTCTCAAATCCACAGAAACACTTTCTACCACGGTTCCCCCCTGCCTCGCAGCCACTGTTGCCTGAGATGTAGGTAGGTAATTTTCCCAGTCTTTTCTGTCCTCCATCCTGATAACTCCTGGTGTATTATTAGTTGTGTAGTGGCCTGCTTGTAGGAGTTCTTTGCCTAAAGACTCTATCCTTCTCATTCCTATCTCCCCAGATTTAATCTTAGTCTTATAGCAGCCCACACTGCAGTGGCACTACTTCCTGTCCTACCTTTTGGGAATTCTGACTTCGCTGAAGACCCCAAACTCTTCAGCCCTTTTCATTTCTCCTGTCAGTATTTCTTCCTGGACCATCTCCATTTCTGTGCAGCGCCACAGAAAGCATACTTGCAGGGACCCCACAGCCACAACACTCACCTTAGATCCAGAGTAGTCAACTGCAAATAAAAAACAAACAAACAAAACAAATCAATAATAACAACAACAAAACCACCCAGTTAACAAAGATAAAACCAGGTATCTGCACCAATTAATACCTTAAACATCATAATCACAATTTCCCAGATCTCAGCACAGAACCACTAATACAATGAGCCAATACAACGTACCTCCTCCAGAATCCAGTCCATATTGTAATAGGCTGTAAGAAATGCAACTTAGATAAAAGCACAAGACAGAGACTTCAAAATAGAAATCATGGGACTCTACAAGGATCTTAAAGAGGACATCATCAATGTGTCATTGAAGACCATGAAAAAACAAACAAACAAACAAAAGTAGTTGAAATTAAATTATGAAAACCCTTCAAGACATGAAAGTATAAGTAGAATCACAAAAACAAACAAACAACAACAACAACAACAAAAAACCAACTGACATAAAACTGAAAATCAAAATTCCAAGATGTTTATCTAAAATCTCAGAGGTGAGCCTCACCAACAGATTATAAAATGTGCACAATTAAAATTGTCCTTGCAGATGAGACCTGTAGAGAGCAGGGACAGGAGGCAGAAGGCCTAAGAGTAAAGAGAATTGGTGCGTTGAGACATCTCTCCACAAACTTCAGATCTAAGTCAGAAATGGCCTCTGGGAGGATTATGAAGGGGACTCTTGCTAAGACTCTTAGTAGCAGAGGCCACAGAGAGTGTAGAGGACACTTCTATCTAGACAAGACTCCCAGTGGACGAAAAAGATCACCAACCCACCCACATAAACCTCAATCCACAACCTTACCCTGCCTATAAGACCTGCAGGACAGAAATAGGGCAGAGATGAAGCAAATGCCCAACCAATGCCTGCCCCAACCCAAAGACCCACATTATGAAAGAAAGCCACCCCCTATCACTATTAACAATACTCTGATATACATTAAGACAGGAGCATATCAGAGTTGTCCTCTGAGAGGCTCCATGCAGCAACTATTTGAAAACAGATACTGTTACTCACAGCCAAACTTGGGGCAAAGCTTAGGGAGTCTGTTGGAAAAGAGCAGAGAAGGTTAAATTAACCTAGAGGTAACAAAAGCTCCACAAGAAGACCAATAGAGACAATTAACTAGGGCCCAGGTGGGCCTGTGAAGTCTGAAACACCATCCAAGGACAATGCATGGACTGGACCTAGCACCTCTACATATAAATAGCTGCTGGGCAGCTTAGTGTGGAGCCACTGGTTAAGGGAGAATGGACTCTGACATGGACTAGGTTGTCTACTTTTTGATCACTTCCCCTTGATGGGCCTGCCCTACCAGGACACAGGGGAAGAAGACAAACTCATTCCTCAAGCAACTAGATGAGCTGGCATAAATAAATAGGGGACTCCCCTAGTCTAAGGAAGGAAGGGAAGGTGGAGGGAGAGGGGAAATGGGAGGAGACTGGGTAGGGACCTATGACTAAGATATAAATTGAATAAATAAAATAAAATAAATCTTTGCAAAAAACATCTAGAAAATCAGGGATACCATAAAAAAAGATAAAATCTAAGTATAATAGGGATAGAGAAAGAACAAACACAGATCAAAGACACAGAAAATATTTCTTACAAAGTCATAGAAGAAAATTTCCCCAATCTTAACAAGGAGACTCAATGGAGATTCTGAAAGGCAAAAGAACCTGAACAAATGTTCTACAATGAGAGACTATAGATGCCAGCACAGACTACCATGATCAGCACAACTATCAACTACAACCCACAGAGAAAGGAAAACATTCCATGATGAGAGTACAGTTCAGTAGTTCCTATTTGCTAATCTAGAAGGAAAACTCCCCCTAAAGAGGTTAGCTACACCCAAGAAAACACAAGAAATAAATAATCTCACGAAGAGTAAATTAAAATGAGTATGTGTATGTGGGGGTGAATGATACACACCAAATCAAAATAAAGGAAAACAACATGTATTGTTTATTGATAACTCTCAATATTGATGTTCTAAATAATCAATTTAAAAAAAAAAAACCTCACAAACTAACAAATTGGATTAGAAAACCAGATGAATCTTTCTGCATCCAAGAAATACAATTTGCCATCAAGAATATATGTCACCTTAAGGTAAGGGATGAAAAAAGATATTCTAAACTAATGAATACAAGAAGCAAGCAAGTGTAGCTATTTTAATAAGTGGCAAAGTAGACTTCAAACAAAAGCTAAATATAAAAGATTTGAAAAGAAATCATATACTTATTAAAGAGAAAACAAACAAGAAAATATACAATTTAAACATTGATACATCAAAAAAAGGGGGCACTCAATTTCAGAGAAGAAACACTACTATGGTTAAATCATGTATGGACAGTCACACAGTGATTATAGGTGATTTTAGTACCCGAATCTCAATAATAAGCATCTTATCCAGACAAAAAGTAAATAGAGAAACCTAGAAAACAACTACAGAAAAATCAAATCAAACAGTAAATAATAAAATTTATTCTCAATATCTCATGGAATTTTCTCCAAGATTGATTGCATACCATTCTGCAAAGCCAGTCTCAACAGATATTTGAATACTGAAATAACAGTCTGAATCCTATTTGACCACCATGGATTAAAACTAGATATCAAAAACACAGAATCTAGTGAAGACTCAATAACTCACCACTGAGTGAAAATTGAATCAAGAACAGAAATCAAGATAAAAACTGAAACCTTTTTGAATGGAATGAAAGTGAAAACAACAGACCATCTGGAGGTATCTCCATCTTGATCTCAAACTGCACTACAGAGCAATAGTAATGAAAACTGCATGGTACTGGCATAGAAACAGAGGTGGATCAATGGTATGGAATAGAAGACCCAGAAATAAACCTACACACCTACAGAGTCTTGATTTTTGACAAAGAAGCCAAAACCATACATTGGAAAAAAGACAGCATCTTCAACAAATGGTGCTGGTCTAACTGGGCATCTACATGTAGAAAAATGCAAATAGATCCATTTTTATCACCCTACACAAATCCAAAGTCCAAGTGGATCGAAGACCTCAACATAAAACCAGATACACTAAATCTGTTAGAAGAAAAAGTGGGGAAGAGGGAGGAAACAGGGTAGAGGACAGGAGCCTTCCACAGAGGGCCTCTGAAAGAATCTACCCAGCAGAGTATCAAAGCAGATGCTGAGACTCATAGCCAAACTTTGGGCAGCGTGCAGGAAATCTTATGAAAGAAGGGCTAGATAGAAGGACCCGAAGGGGACAGGAGTTCCAAAAGGAGAGCAACAGAACCAAAAAATCTTCCCACAAGGGTATTTTCTGAGACTGACACTCCAACCAAGGACCATTCTTGGATATAACCTAGAACCTGCACAGATGTAGCTCATGCAGCTTATTCTCCAAGTAGGGTTCTTAGTAATGGGAACAGGGACTGTCTCTGATATGAACTCAGTGGCTAGCTCTTTGATCACCTCCCTGTGAGGGGGTAACAGCCTTACCAGGTCACAGAGGAAAGCAACACAGCCAGTCCTGATGAGACCTGATAGGTTAGGATAAGATGGAAGGGAAGACTTTCCCTATCAGTGGACTGGGGAGGAGCATGGAAGGAGATGTGGGCAGGGATGTAGGATTGGGTAGAGAAGAGGCAGGGGGCTATATCTAGGATACAAAGTGAATAAACTGTAATTAATAAAAAATAAAATAAATTAAAAAAAAAAGAAAAAGAAAACACACATACCCAAACCTATGGTCACTGTGAAGGTGGTCGTTAAGAGGCAAGT
Organism: Meriones unguiculatus; assembly: GCF_030254825.1. NCBI lineage: Eukaryota > Metazoa > Chordata > Mammalia > Rodentia > Muridae > Meriones > Meriones unguiculatus. Next base: position 20,046,565 of record NC_083362.1, on the reverse strand, counting down.
TCATAGCACTAAGCATCTATATAGAAAACTTAATAGATTGTATATTAGTAACTTATGTAAAACATATGTAAAAACTTAAATACAACAAAAACAAATAATATACCAAAATACTAGAAGAAAGGAAATAATCAACCACAGGTCTTAAATCAATAAACTAGAAACAGCAACAGCTATACAATGAATCAATGAAAAGAGAGTTTTTCTTGAGAAAATCAGCAAAATTCACACACTTTTTTGGCAAATTATCTAAACAATAAAGAAAAAAGCTCCAAAACAATAAAATTAGGAATTAAAGGGGCATACTACAATAGACAATGAAGAAATTAAGAGAAATATAAGGACATAATTTAAAAATATATATTACACCCACCAAGAAAACCTAAAAGAATGGGCAAATTGCTTACTATATAGAACATACCAAAGTTAAATCAAGATCAAATAAGAAAAATAATCCAACCTATCACCCCTAGTGAAAGAGAGTCAGTAATTAAAAATTACCCAATGAAAAAACTCCAGAGTCAAATAGATTAAACAGAATACCACCAGACATTTCACAGAAAAATTACCGCTAAGGTACTGCAGAAGATTATGCAAAATAGAAACGGACAAAACATTTCTAATTCTTTTTTAATATATTCATCATGAGATCTTTTATTTATGAAATTACCTAATTCTTTGTATCAAGCCACTAATATTCTGATGCTAAAACCACAATAGGCCCTGCATAGTGAGAAAATTATACATCAATATTTCTTATGAACATAGATGGAAAGGTTCTCCATAAAATACTTGCAAAAATGAGTTCAAAAACACATCAAAACATTACATGATCAATTTGGATTTATACCATAAACTGCAAGGGTGATTCAATGTATATAAATTAATAAATGTGAATCACATTTATGAGCTACCACGAGATTCGTCCGAGTAAAGGTTCTAGGTTATATCCATACATGGTCCTTGGTTGGAGAAACAGTTTCAGAAAAAAAAAAAAACCGTGCCCAGATATATTTGGTCCTTGTGGGGCTCCTAACCAATTGGTTTCCATAGTAAGGGGAACAGGGACTATCTCTGACATGAACTCAATGGCAGGCTCTTTGACCTCCCCACCCCCCAAGGGAGGAGCAGTTCTGCTAGGCCACAGAGGAGGACTTTGCAGCCAGCCCTGAAGATACCTGATAAAACAGGGCCAGACCAAAGGAGAAGAGGTCCTCCCCAATCCGTGGACTTGGAAAGGGGCAGGGAGAAGCTGAGGGAGGGAGGGTAGGATTGGGAGGAAAAAAGGGAGCGGGATACAGCTAGGATACAGAGTTAATAAACTGTAACTAATAATAATAAACAATAAAAAAGAAAAAGTAAATTAAAATAAATTTAAAAATTAAAAAAATTAAAATAAATAAATGTGATTTCTCATATAAGCACACTGAAAGACAAAAATCCACATTATCATATCATTAAATGCAAAAAATCCACATTCCTTCATGATATGAGTCTTGGAGACACCAGCGATACAAAGAACACCCATCAACATGACAGCAGTTTTTACAGCGAGCCCACAGTCAACATAAACCTAAATGGAAAGAAACTCAAGAATTTCCCTGAAATCAGAAAAAAAGGCAAAGACGTCTATATTGGCTGATTTTGTGTGTTATTTTGACACAAGCTAGAGTCATCGGAGAGGAAGGAGCCTCAATTGAGAAAATGCCTCTGTAAGATTCAGCTATAAGGCATTATCTCAATTAGTGCTCACTGGGGAAAAGCCCAGCCTATTTTGGGTCATATCACCCTTGGGTTCTAAAAAAAGGAAGGCCATGAGAACAAGCAAAAAAGCAGAACCCCTCCCCTGCCTCCAGGTTCCCGCCCTGCTTGAGCTCCTGTTTTGTCTTCCTCCAAGGATGGATTGTTAATCTGGAAGTGTAAGCCAAATAAATCCTTTCCTTCCCAACTTGCTTTTTTGTCATGGTGTTTTGTCACAGCAATAGAAATGCTAACTAAAGCAATGTATTTTCTCCACCCTCATAACACCTGCTCAATATAATACTTGAGATCTTAGCTAGAGCAACAAGATAAATGAAGGGAATCAAGATCTACAAATATAAAAGAAACAAGTTGAAGTATTTTTATTTTGATGATGAGATATGATTTTATACATAAAAGACCTTAAAGACTCTACCACAAAACTGCTGCAGCTGATAAATTCTTTCAGTAGCAGCATAAAAATTCAATAGCTTTTATATAAAAATGACAATGAGACTGAGAAAAAAAATCAGGGAGACAATACCTCAGAAATAATGAAACATCTGAGATATTGCAACCAAGAAAGTGAAAGACTTGTATAATGAAAACAATGAAGAAGCTGAGACACCAGATGATTGAAGGAAGCCCCATGGTCATAGATATTTTAGAATAACACTGTGAAAATGGCCATCCACCAAATCAATAGACTGACTCACTGCGATCCACATCAAAATTTCAACAGAATTCTCTACAATTCTTTTTAAATCAATTTAATATAATAGAAAATCTTAAGATAGCTAAAACAATCTTGAACAACAACATAATTGCCATGGGTATCACCATCCCAGATTTCAAATTGTGCTATGGAGCTACTGCAATAAAAACAAGGCATTATTGATGTAAGAACAGACATGTTGATCTATGCCATTGCATTGAAGATTCAGACATAAGTGAAAACACGAATGGACATATGAATTTTAATAAATAAATAAATAGATAGATAGATGAATCTAGCATGACAAAACAAAACAAAACAACTTCAACAAATGGTCCTTGTCAAACAGGTTGGTTCCAAGTAGAGAGTAAAAATATATACATATCTAATCTTACGCCAAAAATTCAACTTCAAATGCACGGAGGACCACAACATATTACCGGACACCATGATTCTGATAGAAAAGTTGGTTAATTGGCTTGAATTCATTGGTGCAGGAGAAGACTCTTGGAACAGGACACCAAAATCACACCCACTAAAACAAACTATTAATAAATGGGACCCCAGAAAACTGAAAAACTCTGGCAAGGACACCAACATTCAGAATTGGTTTCTGAATGTTGGTTTCTGTAAGAGGCCACTTACAGCCCACAGAACAGGAGAAGAACTTTACCAATTATTCATTTGATAAAGAGTTATTATTTAAAATTAAAAAAACTCAAGGAAATGGAACATGCAGAAAAAAAAGGCAAAACAAAGAAGCCAACTAAAAAAAAAATACAGTACAAAATTAAGAGTTCCCAAAGGGTTGAACACAAATGTCTAAGAAACTCTTAGAGAGGTTCATCATCCTTAGCCATCAAGGAAACACAAACCAACCACATTCATATTTAGTCTGTCCAGAGTCAGAATGATTAAGATTGATTTAAACAAAACAAAACAATAAAACAGCACATGGTCATTTTATGCTGGTGGTAGTACAAAATTTCACAGTCGTTATGGAAATACGTGCGGTGTGTTCCTCAAGAAGGTGGAACACAATCAACAGCTGTATCACTGTCGGGTGTATACCCAAAGGAAACTATATTCTCCCAAAGAGATGCTTGCTCATTTGTGTTCACTGCTGGTCTACTTATAATAGCCAGAAACTGGAAACAGCCTATTTCCATTAGAGCTAGAAGGATGGAAAATCATTCTGAGTATGATAACCCAGACCAAAAGAGACAAACATTGTGTATTTTCTCTTACATATGGTTATTAGCATTTACTCTGAATTTGTTTGCCACAATCTGAATAAGAATAGAGTGCAATTTCCCAGTAAGAAACTAGATAGGAGGAGAGGCTCTCCTAGGGAAGGGAAAATAAAATATAGTATTATGATTCCCTGCACACTGCCGAAGGTTTGGTTGTGAGTCTTAGTATCTATTTTGGAGCACTGCTAGGTAGAGTCTTTCAGACGCTTTCTGTGGTAGACTCCTGTCATACATTCAATGCATGCTCAGATGTTACCCGTGATAGCTCAGTAATCAATTGGTTTCCCATAGTAAGGGGAACAAGGACTATTACTAACAGGAACTCAATGACTGGCTCTTTGACCTCCCCACCTCCCAAGGGAGGAGCAGTACTGTTAGGCCACAGAGGAGGACTTTGCAGCCAGTCTTGAAAATACCTGACAAAAGGGAGTCATATGAAAGGGGAGGGGGTCCTCCCCTACTAGTGGACTTGGAAAGGGGCAGGGAGGAGATGAGGGAGGGAGGGTGGGAATGGGGAGGGAATGAGGGATACAGCTGGGATACAGAATTACAAAATGTAACTAATGAGAAAAATAAAATTATGGAAAAGAAAAAAAAAAGAAAGTGATTTAAGGTTCCTGGTTTCATGATAAAACAGGGTCAGATGAAAGGGGAGGAGGTCCTCCCCAATCAGTGGACTTGGAAAGGGGCAGGGAGGAGATGAGGAAGGGAGGGAGGGCTTGGGAGGGAATGAGGGAAGGGGATACAGTTGGGATACAGAGTTAATAAAATGTAACTAATAATAAAAAAAAATTTAAAAAAATATAGTATTATGTTGAGACAGTGGAGATACTAAAATAAAAGTATGAAATAGGGAGGATTATTGGGAAAAAGAGTATAGAGAGAGGGACGACTAAAACTAAAGGCCACATAAAAAAAACATATGGAAACCTACAACTATCAAAGTTTCTTCAAATATACACATGTCTGAAAGGAATCCAACTGGCTTCACCACATAGTAGAAGAAACAATGCCCCAACCTGCAGTGCCAGGAATATGCTACATCTTTTTGAGCCTTTGGCAAATTGGTCCCATGGAAAACAACAAACATCACAGGCTATTTCCAAGGCTTGTGGTTATTATATACAACCGGATTCTAAGGCCCTTTACTGAATACAACACTTATTTAAACCATCAAACACAGTTTTACCGATACCTTACTAGAAGCTTCTCACATACTGACCAGCATTCATGGTACTATAAGTTACTCTGCATTCTATCAGAAGAGAAAGGTAATTATCAATATTATACCAATATTATTATTATTCTTTTTAAATTTGTAATCTTATACATTACCTAAATCTCTCATAGATCTCTGTGTTAGTTGCTCTCTATTGAAAGAACAAATTCTCTGGTGGTTGAATAAGGCTCTTAACCATGAGTAGAACAGGATGTTATTATAAGTCATGTTATTGTTACATTTCTTTGGAATACTTTTCCCCCTAAGCCCATAGCTTATCCAAACTTAGGTTCTTGCTGCTTGTCAGGCAGGGGTTCCATCTCATGAAATGAACCTTAAGTCAAGTCAGAGAATGATTGTTTATTCCTACTACATTTGTGCCAATATTGCACCAGCAAGTCTCACAGGTAGGTTACCATTGCAGATAGTAGAGCCATTGCAGATAGTAGAGTTTGTAGCCGGATTGATGATTGCTTTTAACATCTGGTAGCATTTAGACTAGCTTCCCATCTCATGAACCAGTAGAGAGAAAAATAACTTTCTCTTAGTAAATGATTGAACTCTAACTGTAGTGACATTCTAGAGAAGCTTTCATTTAAATCTACTGTTTTTTTTTTTGTTGTTGTTGTTGTTTGGTTTTTGTGTGTGTGTGTTTCATATTTGTCCCCACTGGTCTCCTAGACATATAACCAAACACTGTTTAAAAGATAATTGTTTCAGAAAGGTACCATTAGGCTCATAAAAAATAAATTAATTAATTAAGGATGCAGACACCCATAAGGACTTCCTTCATTTAACATAGCCACAAAACATTAATTCCGGTATCTTGAAGGAGGACTTTTATTTTTTTCACATTTTTTTATTTTATTATTATTATTATTTTTTATCAGTTACATTTTATTAACTCTGTATCCCAGCCGTGTCCCGATCCCTCATTCCCTCCCAGTCCCTCCCTCCCTCCCTCATCTCCACCGTGCCCCTTTCCAAGTCCACTGATGGGGGGACCTCCTCCCCATTCATCTGATCCTGTTTTATCAGGTATCTTCAGGACTGGCTGCAAAGCCCTCCTCTGTGGCCTAACAGGACTGCTCCTCCCTTTGGCGGGGGGGGGGAGACCAAAGAGCCAGTCATTGAGTTCCTTTTAGAAATAGTCCTTGTTCCCCTCACTTTGGGAAACCAATTGGTTACTGAGCTACCACAGGCTACATCTGAGTGGAGGTTCTAGGTTATATCCATACATGGTCCTTGGTTGAATGTCAGTCTCAGAAAAGACCCTGTGCCCAGATATATTTGGTCCTTGTGGAACTCCTATCCTTTCCCCATCAGACTAACTCCCCTTCTTATGATTCCCTGTACTCTGCCAAGGGCTTGGTCATGAGTCTTTGCTTTGAAAACACTGCTAGTTAGAGTCTTTCAGATGCGCTCAGTAGACTCCTGTCATACGGAAGGAGGACTTTTGCTGTTCTTTCAATGCTCCATGAACATCACTGACTTTTGTCTGCTTCTATATACTTCTACTGCAGGGGAAAAGGGAGAACAAAACACAGAACTTCCCAATTTCACACCAAATCTGTTGCCAGTAAAAATGTCTCAACTATGTGTACATGACTTGCTGTCTTTCTTGTAATAATAGATCCCAGCTTCCTGTATGAGAGTCAGCATCTTCTTGTTCCATACATTTGTACTTTTTAATGCTACAATTTGTAGCTTTTGATGCTTCATATAGCATAAGGAATTAAGAGTATTTAAATATTTCAAAACAAAATGTGATGTTATAAGTGTCCCAAGTACCTTCTATTTTAAAACAGTGTTATAAATGTAAAAACAAAATGGGGAGTAAAATTGTGAGTTTTTATCCCATTTTTGCTTTGAATAGACAAAAAATTATTCATAGTTTTTATGAATCCTGCATTTATTTCAAAGTTTATACCATCAATATATTATTCTTTCAATCTAGTTAACAGTTTCTTTTACTTCATATTCTTTCTTTTTGTTTTATTCGATTTATTGTGAGAGACAGCCACTTTGGCTGCTGAATTACCTTCACAAATAGGCATTACTAAGGCTCTTACTTCTGAATTGCTTTGAACCCTTCTTACTATTCAGTCACATTTTCCCTCGTAGATTATAGCAAGGTAGTCAGTAAACTTCTTTGTTTGTGGTAATAATATGCCTAGATATATTTTCAAAAAGTTAACCATGAGAAAAAACTACACAGTTTTAGAAAGAAGCATATTTGTGTCATTGCTACTCTCAATGACTTTCTAGGTTTGTCTACCACATGCAAATTTAAAATAGAGGCCTAATTTATTGGCTTGCTATCTAAGTTCAGAGTGGGCAATTGCAGTGAGGACATTGGGGCCTATTGCTTTAATACTTCTCTCCCTAATACGTAACTTTGACCAACACTTTTCAATATGAATACATGTCTACTGTTTTGTTTCTTTCTTTGTTCTAGGCTCACCTTTGTTTTTTACTTTCTTTGTTTTAGACAGACCCAGTCTCACCCTTATGGAACTTATATCATTAAAAAAAATCAGATGCAGAGACTATTCTTTGTAAATAAATGACAAAGAATAAGCAAACAATAAGCCTGGGTGGATGGCCCAGGTGGTATAGTGCTTTTCACAAAAATATGAGGACCTGATTTTGGGTCTCCAGAATCCACATAAAAGTGACATGGTACTTGTGCCTGTAATCTGAGTGCTGGAAAGCTAGACACAAGAGGATTCCTGGAGCTGGCTATATAGATGGTGCTGCTGAATTGTTGAACTCTGGTTCACTGATACAGTTTAAAAATAACGATGAAAAGAATAGAAGACACGTAGCATTGACATTTTGCCTCCACACGGATGTGTGCACATGTGCATGAGGACACATGCACATACACGCTTGACTCTGTTTCTGCTGTGTACAGCACTTACACACAGAAATATAAACAATGCTCTCCAATATTTATGCACAAGGGTATACATTTGCCTTTAAAGATGGAACAGATAGATCTTTAGTTATGTGATGTTCTGTTTCTTTTCGATGAAGTTATCAATTTCTGAGATATAGTTCGGGCTAGTAAGCACTGTGGTGATGTGATCTTCAGTGTCTCTCATTAAAAAATATAATTACAGCTCTTACTAAAAACATTCCAAAATTATTTGGGCTTTAAATATAAAACTATATATTAAATATACTGTTAATTTAAAAGCTCTTTTGTGGCTGCTTGAAGATATACTTTTATTTTTGTTAAGACAAAAGGGTGTTATTAACCTAGAACTGACTCTTTATACATTTTGATTTATTTTATTAAATTATCTTTTTGAAAGGAACCATGTATGGTGAGATGATCTGCTAATGAAGGGGGGAATGAAAAATAGAGTTTAAAATATATAAAGGGGAAATTTTAAAAGTAAGAATTAAATAAGGGTAAGGTATGGAAGGCCAGGTACAGCAGAAAATATGAGAAGGGGTAAATAACACTAAAAGCCTTTTTGAACAGGACATGTTGAAACTATTTTATGAGCTTATGCAAAAGAATTATAAGTGAAGTGTATGTATATAATGGGGGAAAACACCCCAACTAGATACTATATACCGCATGTTACTAATTATATCCCCTGGTACCAGTAATTGGTTACATTTTTGTTTTTGTTTTTTGTTTTTGTTGTTTGAGTTGCTGTTTAATATTGCCCCATAGACCCTCAAACACAACAGGCCACTGCCAATACTATTTAGTGTCCTCCATAACTTAATGGTAAAACCTTATTGTTGAAGACACTATGTGTTTATGTCATACATCTTTAAAAAAATCAAACTGATGCTCAACTGAAAATTTAATTCATAGTAGCTAGCTTTCACATTGCAATAGGGTTTTATGTGGGTTACAGTAGAAAAAAACATCATCAACCTCACCCAGGCATGAATCTTGTGAGACACAATAATGAACCACCCGTCAATATATGCCCACTGATGCAATAACAGCCCGAATCTTATGGGAGTAAGCAACTACTTTTAAAAATTGGATTTTAATATCTCTTCATGAGGTAGAACCCATATCTGACATTGTCAGTGCTGCCGAGGAACTGTTTGTTAGTAGATAGGTGAAATGCCTTAGGTAAGAATCTACTATTATTAGTCTGCTAAATAAATATAGAAAATAAAAGTAAAATAATGCTATACTCATATATCATTTTTGTTTTTGTTTGCTTTGTACTTTTTAAAGAGAGAAAGAGAGGGGAAAGAGAGAAAGAGAGGGAGAAAATTGGGTGGTTGGGAAGGAAAGGGGAGAAGATCTAGAGGAATTAAGGAAAGGGAATACAATATTATCAAAATATAGTATGTAAAATTATTAAATATGAAATAAAAAGTTTTATTTAAATATCATTTGTTACATCATGCCTGATAAGGTATTCTGATTATACCTCTTACCGTGCTCTCATGCCTTCTTCCTACTTATGTCTAATCCAACCCTCCAAAAAATAACTTCCTCATCTTCACGACCTTAAATTTTCTTTTGTAATCCCTTTATTTAATATAGCAACTTACAATAATTTTTTTACTGTGTCTTAATGTTTTTAATTTTTTATTAAAATTTAATTTTATACTTTCACTCTTTTTACTTCCTCCTCCAACACTTCCCGTGTATCTCCATCTGCTTGCATTATTTCAAATTCATGCCCTCTACTTCTTAAAGTAGGATTAGGCATGTGTTTGTGCTTATTTCTAAATAAATAAATACAACCTGACCTTCTCAGCCTCTGTAATGTTACTTGTATGCGCGTGAGTTCAGTGCTGACCTTTCAGTGTTGAGTAATCAGTTGGGCGGTTCTTCCCTGGCAAAGGCTATTTTTCCCCCTCAGCATTGCTTGGTTGCCAGTAGTTCTTGTGTATGGATGGCATTCTCTGACATTTCCCCCTTCCATTTTAGGATGCTATTGTTATCATCTTTGCTCAGGTTGCTTGTTTAGGCAACCATGAAACATCATGGTCGAAGCTTCTCTAATATTTCTAAGAGAGGGAATCTCACAGCAGACTTTCTGTTTATCAGTGTCTTACAATCCTCCAGCCCCTTTTCTGCTACTGTCCCCAAGCCTCAGGTACAGGAGTAACACTGTACATATATCTGTTTGGTCCAGGCACCAAATGGCCACTTGTTCTCTGCATGGTGACTGATTGTGTGTTATGCCCCTGTCTATCTCAAAGAGATATTTCTTTGGTATGGGGTGAGATCTACTTATCTGTAGGTATAAGCAATAAGAAGTTTTCATGTTGGTGAAACAAATAAATCTATTATTAGCAAGAAAGAAAGAATTGACAGAGAAAATGACAAAGTATATAATACTGTCTCAATTTTTTTAAGATAAATACTATGATCAAGAGCAACTTCAGAGTGGAGAGCATTTATTGAGTTACAGGTTATAATCCATCGTCCAGGGAAGCCACGCAGAAGCTTAATGCAGAGATCACAGAAAAGTGCTGTATTGGCTTGCTCCCATGGCTTCTTTAGCCTCCATTCTTTTTTTTAATATTTTTTATATTTTAATTTTTATTAATTACAGTTTATTCGCTTTGTATCCCCCCATAAACCCCTCCTTCCTCCCCTTCTAATCCCACCTTCCCTCCCCCTTCTCCACACATGCCCCTTCCCAAGTCCTCTGATAGGGGAGGTCCTCCTCTCCTTCCTTCTGATCCTAGTCTATCAGATCTCATCAAGAGTTTAGCCTCCATTCTTGAACAGTTCTGGCCCACTGATCAAGGTGTTGCACAAACCGCAGTATCTTTGGCCCACTGCATCAATTAGCAATCACAAAATGCCATGTACTCATGCCTACAGGCCCAGCGATTAAAAAAAAAAAAAAAAAAACAAATCCTCATAGAATGTTCTCCTTAAAAGTATGTCAAGCTGACAACCACGTTGAGCTATCACACTACCTTAAGAGGTGTGTGTGTCAAAGAAGTTGTATTAAAGAAAACAAGAAGAATTTCTAAAAGGACATATTTTCTAGACCTAAGATTTACATAAATGTAGAATGGCTACTTCTAGATTTAAGTATGTCTGAAGGTTGGATTTTCCTGGTGATGCTCAACTGAAGGTTCTTAGCACCAGAATCAACCCCATTCTGTGCCTGAATGGTGAGGGCTGCCTTTGAAGAATGGAGAGGACAAAAGTCAAATTATTTTCCATTGATATTTGAAATTCACTGTAGCCTTAAACAAAGCTTTCACAGTAGCTTCAATCAGCCAGGGCAAGAAGACAAATTGCAACTATCTCTCCTACATCAGAATATAATAATACCACTTCGCCAACAGAGAAAGAAGTTATATCATAAAGTGAAATAAAATGAAAAACAGAATGAATAATGGCAGCTTTCCAATGGCATCTTCAAACAACTAAACCTTTAGAAGTATGTAAATAACCCCAGAGCCCAAACACTTTAAATTCAGGCTATTAGAAATGTTTCCATTTAGCCTGAAAACTGTGGAGATGATCGTCATCCAGATGAGGAAAAGAAAGCGGTGATATAACTTGACGTATGTCACAAATCTAGGCTAACACAAGTACATTAGCCAGTACGTAGTGGTTCTCAACCTTTGGAAATCAAGTGGTCCTTTCACACAGGTCATATATCAGAGACCCTACATAGTAGATACTTACATTATGATCCACAACAATGGCAAAATTACAGTTATGAAGCAGCAACCAAATAATTTTACCATTGGGGTCACCACAACATGAGGAACTGTGCTAAAGGGTTGCAGCATTAAGAACACAGAGAACCACTGTTGCAAAGCCTCCAAGCTTCCATTAGCAATTAGTGTAAACCAGAGTCCTATGAGGGTTTATGTCCAAAAATAGAGCCAAATGGTTACTGTGAGGTCTTGAATAAAAGTTTGCTGTTTGCCAAACTCTATCTGGGACAAACTAAAAAGCTAGGGCAGAAAATGTCACATTGGTTTTGTAGGGAAATGGGCAAAGGATTGCTAAATACACATACCGGAATTACTGAGTAGGAACAAAAACTTCCTCCAAAGCAAGCAAAAACATTTCTCTACTGTGCATTTATTAGGTGAGACTTTTACTTCTTTTAAAATCGTGAAACTTCTCAGAACATAGACAAGAAAGATTAAACGTATGGCTTTAACAGGATGCTTTGACCTTCTCTGTGCCCTACCTGAATAATTGTGCATTTTATTCTGAAAATTTAAATAGTAAGCAATTTAAGGCATAGCTATATATTTTCAGAATAACTGGACCAGAAAACAGTGTCAAAAACCATTTACCCAGAATTAGATGATACTGATGAAGGGATGTCCTGTACTCAGCATTTGTTTCACAACAATACACATTTCCTTGAGTAAAGAAAACAAAAACACAGCAAAATCTGGAAACGTATTAAAACTGATGATCTGATCTAGATAGCGTCCGGAGTCTATTTCAAGACTGACATTCCTCATCGATAGTTTTTAAGTTAATTTTCATATGAGAAGACTCATCACGTCTTGTCTTACAGTGGAATGCTCAACCATTAAGGCATGAGCGTTTCAACAAATGGTGAGTACTCTCTTCAAGCCCACCTCCAGTGTTTGAAAAGAGTGCTGTGGACTGTATCATCACGATGCTTGGCGATGTAGACTCCACAGAACAATAGTCAAATACAGGAATAAAGAAAAGAATTAGGAGAGCACAATGCAAACAATAGGATGTTTTACATAAGATGTTCTTATTTTTCTTATACCTCATTGTAAATAGGAAACGACTTGAGTGATGTAAACACATTCTAAGAGTTTTCATTTAAAAGAAATATCATAAAGCACTTGTAAGTAAAATCATAATGAGTTTTTGCAATCAAACTTACCAGTTGTAATCAGCACATAAATTAAGAACTCATCCGGATTTATTTTTTTCTCCCCTCCTTCTCCTGTGGCAAATTGACATGAGAGTTAATGTCACAAATTGGTTTTCCTTGCTTTTGTATTCTGCACTAATGGAAATATATTCACTTGTGCCTGGCTTCTTTTATTAAAAAGATTGGGAAATCATTTTTTTTCTTCTTTGGATTACTTATTCTCAACATTGAATAAAATTTTTGCTAATGTGATTAATGTTGCTACAAAGATTATGGTTGATTTTTATGAATATTAGGGTTCAGTTTGAAATACACTTACAAGAATTTTTTTCTGTATAACGTGTGCATCTGTATGTGTGTTTGTGTGTGTGCATGTGTGTTTAAGTGTGTGAAAGTTCTTTCTAGATTTCTGAGTATTTTGTTTATTTTGTTTTTTACTGAGCTGGCTGTGCACATTGTAATTCCTCCTATATTCTTACCAAATACTAGACACTGTTAGTGCTTTCCTGCTTTAGCTATTTTGTAGAACATGCAGTGGCTATACACTGTGAGAACTGCTGCTGCTGCTTTGCCTTGTTTCGCGTTTGCATGGTTCTCAGTTTGCTTCGGATAGTAATCTGCGCTGGTTTTCAAGTCCTTATCTCCTTGCCTCATACTCTGGAATGCTGAGATTTTAGCAGGTGGAACTGCTGAAGGTCTGCATTGATTTAAATTGCCCTCCTTGGCTAGCTGAAATGCAAACTGAATACCATTTTTTTAAGTTTATTGATCATTGTGTGTGTGTGTGTGTGCGTGTGTGTGTGTGTTTAATGGGTGCACTATCGTGGTTTGGGGTTTTAGTTTGAAATTTTTTATTTGTTGATAATTTCAAATATGAGAACAAAGTATTTTGATTATCTGAATCCCTCACTTCTTCCCTCACATTTCTTCCAGGTTTTCTATACACACATCTTCTCCTCTTCTCAGATTCATGATTTCTTATGTTTTTGAAAAATGTAACCTACTGTATTCTACATAGTACAATTAGTGCTCTCCATAAAAACATGGCTATAGGGCTGACACTAGAACATAGCAGTGGCCAACCTACTGGTGAATATTTTTCTGAAGAAAATTGCATTTTCCTCCCCCCAGTCACTGTGGACTTCCCTAAATGCTTCAAATAAACAGAAGATATTATGAGCTCTTTGCCCACCCATGTTATGATGTTGACAGTTTTGATCATGTTGGTCACACCTGTTAGAACATCATTCACACAACATATTCCTGCCAAATTCAGAAGACACTACTTAGAAGCAGGCCACCAAAGATGAAAGGGTAAAGCAGAGGTCAACTATAAGTTAAATAAATAACATGTAAAATATCAGGAGAACAAAATAAATTACTCATAATATTTTGTAATCTTTGCAAAAAAAATACATTCTAAAATTGTTTAGTAGCAACTAATCTTCATGGTGGAAGAATGATCCACCTAGAAGCCATGACCTATCAAATAAATCTTCAATGTCAGGTGTGTGCCACCTCAATGCTAACTTGTTGGCTAGAGACATCAAGCAACTCCCTAAACAATATAGGTTATTGCTACTGCTTTTAGTTTTCGATCAGAACTTTAAGATGAGAGCCTATTTTAGTATATGACACATACTTAAGAAACAGGACATGTAGAAATCAAGCAAGGCTTGACCTGGGGTTATTTCCTGATGGTTAGTTTCATAATTTCAAAAGGTGTCAAGCATGGTAACATTCCTGTCATTCCTGAGGGCCCCACCTTATTTCATCTCAAATCCCACAGTGGAGCAATTTCATAACTTTTCTAACACCTTTTGTTTGTCAGATCATGCTATGCCTTTCTTCTCTAAAGAAGCATGTGACTGCTGGGGGGGGGGTGACCAGAATCTCCAGGAAGACGTCCCCACCCATTTAAAGACAGTAGGTAATCACCCTGCAAACTCTCTTTAAACAAGTGAATTGGCAGACATATCCATTGATAGAAACCCAGATATGTTTAGGGGTCATTACTCAGCTTCTCAAAAGAAAATGAATTTAGCTGGCTGGATGGTGAAATAGATAAAGGAGCTTGTGACAAAGCTTAATGACCTGTGCTCTGTTTCTGGGACTTACAAGGTATAAAGAGAGAACAGATTCCCTCAACTTGTCATCTGACATATGCGTTCTATGTCACAGCACTTTTCCCCCAAATAAATAAACAAATTAAAAAAAAGAAATAAAGTTAAGTGTTAAGTCAAATTTTTGAAAAGTATAATGTTTTCATAAACTCTTTGCTCTTCTTTAATACTTGCCTTCTGTATGGGAGATGTCAGCTATTTGCCTTATTCTTCATATGCATCAATATATCAATTTGATATTGTTTTTATTCATTTAGGGACTAGTCAGATGGCCCAATCCTTCCTGTTATACCTAATCAAAGCATTTTTATTATCAATATTTGGAATCCTTAAAATACATTAAGCTACATTCAAAAGTATATGCTACCTTCATCCGACTCACATTTGTGCCACATGAGCAAGTACCGTACTGAATATTTGTGACCAATTTCTATCAAAAATCTCACAGAGCAACTGCAGGGCTCTGCACTGCAGGGAGAACTTCTGCTTTGACCAGGTGTGGATAAGGAATGCATTTTACATATTTGATGTTGGGAAAAATTTTTCACCAACTGGTTTTTGGCTGCACACATCTCCCTTTTTCTCCACCTCCTCTTCTCTCCACACACCACAGGCCACATTCATGCCACAGTACAGCAAACTTCTGCGTCAAAACTGCAAGCCACAGGATCTCTAAAACCCATCTTCATACTCAAAACCTAATGGCAAATTTGCCATTCATACAAGAATAGTATCACATATATTTGTCCTTTTAAATTCAAGTTAAATATGTCTGCAATTCAGCATCCCCTTTGCTAACTCTAAGACATTCCCCAGGCAACATTGTCAACAATGAAGCAGTAAGAGAAGGAAAAATCAGCTGGGCATGGTGGCACACACCTTTATTCTCAACACTCAGGGATTCATAGGCAGGTGAATCTCTGTGATTTTGAGGCCAGCCAGGTTAATAAAGCAAGCTCAGGACAGCAAAGACCTCACAAGAAGACTTGTTCAAAAACAAACAAAACCAACCAACCAACCAAATGACCAAACAAACCAGTGGCTTTAATTGGGTATTACTAAAATAACTTTTTTAATTTTGTTTTGGTTTTTGGTTTTTTGAGATAGGGTTTCTCTATGTAGCCTTGCTGTCCTGGAACTCACTCTGTACACCAGGCTGGTAGAGCAGGCTGGTAAAATTACTATTTAGATGAATGGAAGAAACCAACTGGCCACTTGACTCCATCATCATAGCTGTTAGAGGATACTCACTGACATCCATGGAACTGTAGTCTAAGTTGCATAGATTTACAAGAATTCCACCTCCTTTACTTGTGCTATAAACCAGTTACAAAACAGTTGATAACAAGCAATTGTACATATCAATACATCAATACTGTTTCAGAAAACAGCTTTAAATAATACTACACAAAACTCCCAAGAGAAATGCTTTACCAAAGGGATTAAGGCAGTAGAAAGGAGAATATTCTTGTTCTACATAACCTTGAAGTTTGTCAAGAAAATGTAGTAACAGACATTGCTCTTATATGGAATAGACATCACCATCTCATGAAACAGAATGCATTCAGTCTTCCTTCAGAGTACTCCCCTGTCATTAATAGTTTCAACAATGCGGAAAACTTTTAGTTCAGTCTTTTCTGAGGATTAGGCAATGTCTTTGCTGTGAGTCCCTCAGTGTATAATAGAAAATAAATTACACAGTTCTAAATAACAGTGACACAGAACCCTAAAAAAGCAAGACCAACTGAAAGCAAGATCAAAATCTAGCAAAGCAAGCATCAAAACTTGATGACCCATGGCTAGAGTGTGCGGCTTGTAATGGAATCATCCTATCTCCAAAGCATTAGGCAGCCCATTTCCTCCAGATTTTTGGCTTGCAGTACACTAGCTTCTTTGGGGTGTGGAGGAGTAACTCTAGTCTTTACGGTCAGCTCTTTTGGTGTTCATCATGTGGTTTGGAGTTTCCATTGTGCCTTTACCTTCACAGCTTCACACAGGGATTCTGATCCTGCTACATATTGACCTCAGGGCTCTCTGGAATTGTATTGTAAAACTCCATTTCCTCCCTAATCTTGCCACTTCTCTTGTTTGCAAAACTAGTACCACATAGATGTGGCTAGTAGGCTTTCTTGCTGGCTGAGATGCAGCATACCTCCCTTGGACAATGTATTTGTTAAAACACCTTCTAAGGTGGCTGTTTTTAAGTAGCAAAATTCTTAGGTTGTCTCCTTTGCTGTAAATTTCATTTTTTAAAATTCAAAACTTAGCCATTATTAGGTAGAATCTTGCCAGGAACATCCCCTTCTTGCTGTCTTAGTACAAAGACTATTCCTCTTGCTGTTGAACTTTCCTTCCTTGTAAAGTTAAACTTAATATCACTTTTGCCAAACCACACATTTTCATGTATTGCTGCTTTATAATTTTTAATATTTCTTTATTATTATTAATTATGATATATATATACTGGGTGTAGCCCTCTCCCTCATCTCCTCCCTGTTCCACCTTCCCTCCTTCTTCTTCCCTATGTCCTTCTTCTTGTCCACTGATAAGGGATATCCTCTTTCCCTACTAACTGACCCTAGCCTATCAGGTTTCTCTGAGGCCTAGTTAGATCAGCTCTCAATGGGGGGGAGTGGGAGTTGTGTTCAAAGAGATTTAGGCTACAACCATGGAGTCCATGTCAGAGACAACTCCTGCTCCCCTTACTTGGGCACCCACACAGAGACAGAGCTACTCATGGGCTACATCTGAAGAGGGGTCCAGGTCATCTCCTTGCATGGTCCTTGGTTGATTCATCAGTCCCTCCAAGGAGTCCCTGAGCCCAGGTTTTTAGACTCTGTTGGACTGAAGAATGGAAACAGAAATTATGGTACATTTACACATTTGGAATATTACTCAGTAATTAAAAACAAGGAAATCATGAAAATTGCAGGCAAATGGTGGGAGCTAGAAATGATCATCCTAAGTGAGATAACACAGAAGCAGAAAGACACACATGGGATATACTTACTTTAAATGGATATTAGCCATATTATATAAGATAAACATACTAAAATCTATAGTCTTAAAGAAGCAAACAACAAGGAGGACCCCAGGAAACAGGCTTAATCCTCATTCAGGAGGGCAAACAGGATAGACCTCAGAAGTAGTATAAGACAGGGAACAGGACAGGAGCCTTCCACAGAGGGCCTTTGAAAGACTCTACCCATCAGAGTATTGAAGCAGATGCTGAGACTCACAGCCAAACTTTGGGCAGAGGGCAGGGAATCTTATGGAAGAAGGGGGAGTTAGCAAGACCTGGAAGAGACGGGAACTACAATATAATTTGATCTTTCTCACCCTATGGCTGGATATCAGAAGTAAGCACTAGCATGCTTGCTACTGCCTGAATGCTATCTACCTTGTAGATGGTCTACTTGATTTAGGCCCCACATGCATTCAGTCAAACTGAAAGTTATACTGCTGTCATGCATAATGTTAAGTTTTTCTACAAGAATTTAATTCTCTTGGTATTGTCAGTACACCGTTCTATACAATACTAAATAGAAGCATTTAATCCTTCAACTACCACTTTTGGACTATTTTTTTGTCTTTAGTTTTGTCTTTTGTCATATTTTGTATTTGTTTTATATCCATATATGCTTTAATTGACTATCTTTGTGAGGAATTTACACCTTCTATAACATAATGCCATTATTTATACACCGTCATAATTTTGCCTGAAAGTCTACTTGGTAAGATGCTAACAGGTACATTTCTTTTTATTTAGGAAAACAATTTCAAATATCATTAGAACATAATTTCCTATTCATTAATCTGTATCATTTAGTCTCTGGATCCAGAATTGTCATTTTGTAGGGAACATACAATAGAGTATTATAATTTTGTGCTTTATTTTGGCTAATATTTCTCTTTGGATAGTTAAATATGCATTTACTTGATGAATGCAGTTACAAATAAGGAATTATTTCTGCAATTACTGTTTGTTTTCAATTTTTTCTGTTCTTAATGTCATTGTTCCTTTACAATTTTTTTTCTGTTAAGTTTATGTTTCCTATGTATCAATTTCATTAATTCATTTATTTTTAAACATTTTATTCTTGTTTTTAGAATAAATACTGTGAATGATTTAAATACTAGTTTATAAAATCCACCTTAAATTATTACTGCTTTAAGGTTTCTATGAAAACCACCTTTTCTGTTCAGAATTCTCTTAGCTTGTGCTAATACAAACATCTTCTTTATGAATGGTGCATTTATCAGTAACATTTTGCCTCCTGTAAAATGTTTCCATTTAAAACCATGTAGAAAACGGTATAAATAAAAAATGTGAAATATACCAAAGAAGAGTTTAATTTTAAAGTCACCTATAGGCTTACCATCATTTATGTTAGTATTCAAAATGAAATTAACTGTGAGTCTCTCGTTTCAGCCACAAGGATCTTCTTGTTATACTGCACAATTAAAATAAAAATTTAGGGTTAAATGTATTAACCTCTGCTTTGTTTCAGAGCAATGCTTTATCCGATCCAGAATTGTCAGTAGACAATCAGCGTTGAAGACACACCCTTCCACTCCATTCTGACCTGTGGTCAGAAGGGAGTCTTGCGCATGAAGAACTACTTCCGTTTTGCTGATCATATAGTTTCTTCTAAAATTTTTCACTGTGCATCCTGGTATGTGTTTTGTAGAATTTACCCAACATAAAGCTCTTAGACACCATAGACACCATTGATTGCCAGATCTACTGATCTATTTAGTCAGCTGTTTTCAGACTGTCTGCATTTGCGCAGGTTCCACATGTAGGCGTATGTGTATGCACATGCCGAAGGCCAGAGACTTGCATGAGCTGTCTTCCTGTCTTCACTCTTCACTTCATTTATTTTCATCCTAGGGCTCTCAGCAAATCTAAAGGTCACCAATTAACATGGGAAGGACCGCCTGCTAGTCATGAGGATCCTCCTATCTCGTCCTCTCTAGTGCTGTGATTACAGGTGGAAGGTACCTGGCATTTGATGTGATTTTGTGGGGTCTAAATGCAGGTCCTTAAGCTGTCTCTCGCTTTTAGATGATTTTCTTTCATGAAAATTGGGGGCTTTGGAGGAGTGTTACTTCAAATACTCTTTCTGGTGTTTTCTCTGGGTCTTTTCATAAATAGATGGTATGCACATGTTGATGGCTGACTGCTGCATTTTAAGCTGTGTTCATTTACTTTTATCATTGTGTTTTCTCTCTCACACTAGGTAGTTTCATTTGGCCACTCTTTGATTTTGCTGATTATATCTTCTGCTTTCTCAGATCTGTGGTTGCACCTCCCTAGGAAACATGATGTTTTTCTACACATTAATCTTCAGTGGTTTTGTTTTGTTACAGATATATTGTTTGTATGGGTTTCTTCATTTTCTTTGCTTTTGGATTACTTTTAGAATACTTTTTAATTAAAAATTAATTTATTTTTTATTTAATATAATGTAGTCAATTTGTATCCCAGCTGTAGCCCCCTCCCACATCCACTCCCAATCCTGCTTTCTAAAACTCTTCTCCTCCCATTCCCTTGCCGCAGTCCACTGATAGGGGAGGTCCTCCCCCCCTTTGATCTGACCCTAGCCTATCATATCTCATCAGGACTGGCTGGATTGTCTTCCTCTGTGGCCTGGTAAAGCTGTTCTCCCCTCAGAGGGAAGTTAGCAAAGAGTTCACTACTGGGTTCATGTCTGAGACAATCCCCATTCCCCTTACTGGGGTACCCAACTGGACACTGAGCAACCATGGACTTCATCTGTGCAGGGGTTCTAGGTTATCTCCATGAATGGTCCTTGGTTGTAGTATCAGTCTCAGAAAAGACACCTGTGCCCAGATTTTTTTTGGTTCTGTTGCTCTCCTTGTGGAGCTCCTGTCCCCTCCAGGTCTTTCATAAGGTTTCCTGCACTCTGCCTGAAGTTTGGCTGTGCGTCTCAGCCTCTGCTTTGATACCCTTGCTGGGTAGAGTCTTTCAGAGGCCCTGTGTGGCTCCTGTTCTGTTCCCTGTTTTCTCACTGTTTTGATACCCATCCCATTTGCCTTTCTGAATGAGGTTTGAGCATCTTACCCAAGGTCCTCCTTCTTCATTAGTTTCTTTAGGTATACAGATTTTAATATGTTTATCCTATATTTTATGTCTAATATCTCCTTATAGGTGAGTATACACTATGTGTGTCTTTCTGCCTCTAGGATACTTCATTCAGGATGATCTTTTCTAGTTCCCACCATTTGCCTAAGAGTTTCATTATTTCCTGATTTTTAATTGCTAAGTAGTATCCCATTGTGTAAATGCACCACTATTTCTGTATCCATTCCTCAGTTGAGGTATATCTGGGTTGTTTCCAGCTTCTGGCTGTTACAAATAAAGCTCCTGTGAACATGGTTGAGCAAATGTCTTTGTTGTATACTTGAGCATATTTTGGATATATGCCTAGTAGTAGTATAATTGGATCTTGAAGTAGATTACTCCTAATTGTCTGAGAAAGTGTACAAGTTTACATTGCCACCAGCAATGGAGAAGGGTTCCCCTTTGTCCACATCCTCTCCAGCAAGTGTTGTCACTTGAGTTTTTGATCTTAGCCATTCTGATGGGTCTAAGGTAAAATCTCAGGGTTGTTTTGATTTGCATTTCTCTGATACTAAGGACACTGAGCATTTCTTTACGTGTTTCTCTGCCTTTGTATATTCCTCTATTGAGAATTCTCTACTTAGCTCTGGATCCCATCTTTTTTTTTATTAATTGGATTACTTGATTTGTTGCTGTTGAACTTCTTGAGTTCTTTATATATTCTGGATGTTAGCACTCTGTCAGATGTAGATTTGGTGAAGATCCTTCCTCAGTCTCTAGGCTGTCAATTTGTTTTGATGACAGTGTCTTTTGCTTTGTGAGTATTTTATTAAGTATTTTTGCATCAGTGTTTATAAGGGAAATTCCTTCTATTCCTTTATTTTGTTGAATCTGTGTGTGGTATTGGTTTCACGATGCCTGTGGCCTCATAAAATGAATTTGTCAATGTTCTTTCTGCTTCTATTTTGTGGAATAATTTGAGTAGTATTAGTTTCAAAGCTCTTCTTAAAATCTCCCACTATTAGTGTGTGGGGTTCAATATGTAATTTAAGCTTTAGTGAATTTTTTATGAATTTGAGTGTCCTTGTATTTGTGGCATAGATATTCAGAATAGAGACATCCACTTGCTAGATTTTTGTCTTTGATGAACAATTAATTTCTTTTGATTAATTTTGATTGAAAATCCTTATTTTTTTTAAAAAAACTTTTTCTACTCCTTTACTCTGAGATAATGTCCATGTTTGCTGCTGAGGTGCGTTTCTGGTATGCAACAGAATGATGAACCCTGTTTTCACATCCATTTGGATAGCTTGTGTCTTTTTATTGGGGGACTGAGTCCATTGATGTTGAGACATACTAATGAAGGATGATTGTTAATTCCTGCTTTTTTGATGTTAGTTATATCGTGTGTTCACTCTGGTGTATTTAACATCTTTGAATTGGAGTTTTCCTTCTAGTATCTTCTTTAGGGCTGAATGTGTGGATAGATATCTTTTAAATTTGCTTTTGTTGTGGAATATTTTGTTTTCTCCATCTCTGGTGATTAAAAATTTTGCTGGGTAAAGTAGTCTGGGCTGACATCTGTGGTCTTTTAACGTATGCCCAAGCCCTTCTGGCTTTTAGTCTCTGTTGAGAAGTTTGGTATAATTCTGATAGTTTTGTCTTTATATGTTTTTTGGCCTTTTTCTCTTCCTGTTGTTAATAGTTTCTTTGTTCTGTACAATTACTGTTTATTATGTTGCTAGAGGATTTTCTTTACTGGACTGATCTATTTGGTGTTCTATAAGCTTTCTGAATGTTTGTAGGCATCTCTTTAGTTTGAGTAAATTTTCTTCTACCATTTTGTTGAACATATTTTCTGGGCTTTAGACCTATGATTCTTCTCCTTCTTTTATTCCTATTTTTCTTAGCATTTGTCTTCTCACAGTGTCCCATATTTCTTGGATGTTTTGTGTCAGGAGATTTTTAGATTTAACATTTTCTTTGACATACAGAAATCGATTTCTGTATGTCTGAGATTCACTCTTTCATCTCTTGTATTCTGTTGCTGATGCTCTCATCTGTAGTTCTTGTTCTCTTCTCTAGGTTTTCTTTCTCAAAGATTACCTCCATTTGGGCTTTATTTGTTGCTTCTCTTTCAATTTTTGGTCCTGAACAGTTTCATTGATTTCCTTCACCCTTTTGATTGTATTTTTTCTTTCTTTTCATTTCTTTCCTTCCTTTCTTTCTTCTTTCTTCTTTTTTCACTTTATGTGACTCTTTACCTCCCAGTTCCACCCTCCTTTCCTCTCCCTCCACCCCTCCCATATTCCTCAGAAAAAGAGGGTCTCTCTTTCCCATCCACCCCAGCTCAAGTCATATTAGAGCTGATCCTCTCCTCTTTACCTGTGGCCTGGCAAGGCAGTCCCTCTGGGCGAAGTAATTGAAAATTGACGACAGAATCCATGTCAGAGAGAGCCTCTGCCCCCCCTTACTAGAAAACCCACTTATTTCTTTAAGGGATTTATTAATTTCCTCTTTAAATGCCTCTATCATCTTAATAAAATTGGATTTAAGGTCATCTGATGCTTCTGTTGTTTTAGGATATCCAGGGCTTCTGTAATATGATGTGATGGGCTCTGGTGGTACTGTTCTTCCCTGGTTCTTGTTGATTGTGTTCTTAAGCTGGCATTTAGCCTTCTGGCTGTCCCTGGTTTGGGTTGGATGTTCCGAATGCAGGGCTCTTCAGGGAGGCAGGTAGACCCTTGGGCCTGGCAATTTAGCTCAGGGGACAGAGTACAGCTCACCTCTGCCCTCCCATGCTCCAGATTGTCAATGCAGTCAGAAAATTATTGGGGGGAGTTCTGTTTGATGTTGCTTGGGCCCCACATGTGTCATCTGGAAGACAGGCAATGGAGGTTCAGGGACAGCATGCAGCTCACCTCTGCTGGTTATGCTGCAGGTGATTCAGGCAGGCAGGGAATTTGCAGGAAGGCTTCTAAGTGGGATGTTCCTGCCCCTTACCCCACCTCAGCTGCAGTCACAAGACTCTTCTGGGAGGCTAGAGATGGGGTAAGGAAGGTATGCACCTCACCTCTGCTGGCTGTGCCCAAGGTGGATCAGACAAACATGCATTTTTTTTTTGCATCCAAATTTAGATGATTTTGTAGAAGTTTACACAATATTAAAACATGGCAGAAATTTAAAAAGTCCATTTTAGAGAAAATCATATTTCTAGCAGATGAATAGGATATAAATGAAGATTTGCCCAAGAGACATAATCTCTAAATTGTTCCACTTTCTTTATTTCAGTTTAAAGTGGGGTAAGGAATTGTGAAGTCACATCTGTGCTCACCTTTGTCTATTCAATCAGGGTTGGGTTTTTCCTCACTTCTGTAAAATACACAGCTAATTTTGCATTAATTTGCATTACAATCATTATAATAATCTTAACAAGTTCCATGACAGCATTTTATTAACTAAACTACAAACATTTTCAAATTAATATATTAAAAATTTCTCAGTTCAGATCATTTCCTGGTAAGGTAAACTGGGTAATATATTAACATGATGACTTTATCAAGTATTTAATACAGTTTATTTAACATTACATGAGCTATCTGTTTTTTTATGACATCAAAAGTAGAAGTTGATCGTGTTTTATTTGTAAACATGTAGAATTAAGAATGAATAATGTATATTAAATATTAAATATAATGTATATTAAATATTTCTCTAATCAGCTTGCTACATGTTCCATAGTTCTTGTCAGAAATTGATATTTTAGTGCTGTACCTGTTCAGATATAACTAAGACACATATTTACAAACTAGACACTAAATATCTTCATAAAGAAATATTAAAGCTTGAAACTGTATTATCATGTCTAAAATGTAGTTGACACAGAATAAAATAAGATGATTAAAAGGCCTTATTTAGTTAGTTTTTTTTTTTTTTCAAAATCAGTATTTTATTCCTGGAATGATGTGTAGATATTATTTTGCATTAAAGTCAGTATATCTGAATTATGATGAAGGCATTTTGAAGACACTAAAAAATGGATCCTGACTCAGTTTTCTGTTTACTTATTGTATCTATGTAGGAAGTCCAAATGGCTGGCAGGAAAGTTTAGTCATAAATAACAGATAAGATCATAAGTGCTATTACTTAAGAGATGACCATCAGCTAGCTTCCAATATGTGGGTCCTTTAGGAAGTGTGGTGGTTTGGAAGAGAATAGCTTTCATATGCTCATGTCTTTGAATCAGTGGTCCCCAGTTAGTGGAACAGCTTGAGCAGGACTGAGAGATATGCCTTTCTTGGAGGTGCTATGTCACCAGGGGTCAGCTCTGATGTTTGAAATGCCCCCAAGGTCCCAATCTCTCTCTCTCTCTCTCTCTCTCTCTCTCTCTCTGCCTCTTTCCTGTGGATCAGGATGTAAAGATCTAAGCTCCAGCTCCACAACCATGCTTGTCAGCTCCCCTCCCTGGTGATCATGAACTAACCCCTCTGAAACTAAACTTTATCTCTTTATGGCAATAGAACAATAACTATGACAAGAGAAAATTTTTATTTTGTCGTCCATATTTAATTTTATCATAAGTATTTTAGAAAGGTTTTCTATTTTTTCTGTTTTGTGAAGTGTGCTTTTAAGATATTTTCATATAGTTTCTATTATTTTCAAACTACATAATATTAAAATGTATAATTTCTGAAAATTTTAGTTTTATTATAACAATAAAAACATGGAATACTTTTTTATATTAAGAAATTAACATTATAGCCAGAGTCCTCCTTCTTTATTAGTTTCTTTAGGTGTCTTTGTGTTTCTGGGATAGCTCACTCAGGATGATCTTTTCCAGTTCCCACCATTTACCTGCAAATTTCATGATTTTCTTGGTTTTTATTGCTGAGTAATATTCCATTGTGTAGATGTACCACAATTTCTGTATCCATTCTTCAGTTGAGGAGCATCTGGGTTGTTTCCAGCTTCTGGCTATTATAAATAAAGCTGCTACAAACATGGTTGAACAAATGTCCTTATTGTGTACTTGTTAGGAGCCTGCCATAGAGGGCCTCTGAAAGGCTCTGCCCTGCAGACTATCAAAGCAGATGCTGAGACTTATAACCTGTCTCACTAAGGGAAAAACAACCATAAATGACCAAAGAGGCACAAGCATAGCACAATGTCATATTAGCACATAAGTGGCTAAGGTTAAAAGATCAGAGAAAGAGCTCAATTAAAAGATTAAGCTCAGAATGTGCATGGCCAAGACACTAAGTGCTTGTTTAAAATGAATATGTAAATAAATCGTATTTATTTTGTTTTGGAAAAAATAGTAAAATCTTGCCTGTTATCAGAATACGTTAATTACACTAAATATACTGTAACAATACTTTTCTAATGAAATCATTATGCTTAGATGTTAGTAGATCATAAGTAGATTAATCACTAAAACATTCCCCTATTCATGCCCATTCTTAATCTTAGGAACGACAGAGACCTTTGTGTTTATTATAAGCTCTGGGAACTGTAGCTGGGCAGATTCTCAGCTATTCTAACCTGACATTACTACCCTGACCTATGTATCACCACATGGCCCGTTACCTGTCATCTT
Organism: Meriones unguiculatus; assembly: GCF_030254825.1. NCBI lineage: Eukaryota > Metazoa > Chordata > Mammalia > Rodentia > Muridae > Meriones > Meriones unguiculatus. The sequence goes on along the minus strand of NC_083362.1, from coordinate 20,019,993 downwards.
AGTCTCACCATGGCACTTGCTTCTTCATCCTGTCCCAATGGCTGTCCCTTCCCTTTCTGGTTCCCACCTAAGAACCCCTGCCTTTCTGCTCAGAAGCCCCACCTTAACTCTCCAGCCCAGCTATTGGCTGTTCAGCTCTTTATTTGACCAATCAGAAGGTGACGGAGAGCAATGCTTACAAATGTTAAGATAGGAGATGCTTCACAATAATTACAATCTCAAAGTCTGGGCTGTAATCAGATCTGCACCATCACAGAAATCAGCATTTGAATAATACAAGGATAATCTTTACACACTGTACAAAACATCAAATTATGATGCCCATCTATACATACACAGCTGAATGAATGGTTTAGATTCCAGACACTTTGAAGATTTCCAGACACTTCTCCTGTAGGGGAAGAATAATCGTTGTTGACAGTATAAAGAAAAAAAAAAAAAGAAGCTTGCCACAGAGCAACCTCAGCACCTAGTAGCAGACTCTCGCCTGCCTCTGAGGGATCATATTATCTTAATTAATACTGCATCAACATCCACTAAAGTCTTTTGTATGTTACAGTTTTGAATCTTATTTGAATCTTGTATTTCAACCAAAATTTCTTAGCATCTCCAAAAGGGTTATCTTTTAGTTTAAATAAATTGTTAATATGATCTGACAAACTCTTTCATCTATACTTGTCCAAATACATATGGTACTATATGGTACAAAATATGGTAAATATTTTTATGATAGAATATTGATTACCGGGTCCTAGATTTTCCAGTGAAATTGAATTTACCCTTTTTTTTTTTTTAATTGCCTATTTGGTCTTAGGTTTTTGCCACATTAGCAGTGTTGGGCATGGTTCAATCTCATAGGCTGGCCTTAGCTCCAATCAGATTTTAGTTCGTTACTCCCACAACTTTTGTGCTGCTGTAGTAATGTTAGAGGCAGCTCACCATTGTATAATGAATGGTTTACAGCTAGCTTGGCACTTACCTTTCCCCTCTGCAGCATGCAGAGTACCTTCCGGTAACGTACATACTGGTCAGTAGTGGTGAATCTTCTGGCTAGTTCTCCTAATTCTCCATATTCAAAGAGATGTGTAAATGTTGTCTTTAGCAATCAGATGCTTACCAGCAGTTTGTGAAGAACAAATAATACCTTGGAAATATCCCCGAGATGATCAGGAGTTTCTTGGAACCCCTCGGGCATTAAGTCAGCTAATGTAACACATTTCTGGCACTTGGTGGCGTTAGACATCTAGTTGGGACATGGTCTACTCAGAGCACAATTGTTTCGTGACTGCATTTGTTTTTTGTTTTTTTTTTCCATATATGCATATATTATAGCAAATGGCCTTCTGTGTTAATTGATCCTCTCCACATTTTCTCCTTTTCCACTGTTTTCTATCCCTCTCTCCATTTTGTCCTCTCAATGTCTAATTGTCCAGCATCAGCTGCCTATTTAATAAAGAGTAATGACATATTCTACAAGGCCATGCTGCTTTGTAAACTTCAGTCAAATTATCAACTTTGGGTGGCGCTGTTGTGTTCAGCAACTGACTATATTGCAATTATTGTCTTCTTTCTTGCTCGTGATCTTTTTCAGATATTGTCTGCATGCATTGCTAGGATGCTATCTTTAAAAAAACCCTATTATTTTGCATGTTTTGTGTTCATGAATGGGTACATTATATTCTAACATTGGATATATATATTTGAACAGCTTTATGTTTTACATCTTTCATATAAAAATGTAATTTTGAAACTTTTATCTAAATTGTTCTTGGACCTCTTAAATGATTATTGCTTGTTTTTCTTGTATCCTAAAAATGTAATCTTGAAAGAGAAGTCTTTCCTGACAATAGCACTAATCCTGCTGCTTACAATCCCTTATCACCACATATTATTAAATATTTTCCCTCTGTAACTTGTTTCAAGTAAGCTACCTTGGCTAAAATACTCAATTTATATATTTTGTTTAACAAATTTCATTTAGGTATATTTTAATATGCACAGTTATATTTTCTTCCTGGTAAGCAGCATAGATATTTGATGAAAAAATAGAGGAATGAAATATTTTCTATATTTTGAATACTGAAATATATAAAGTACAGCTTATTGTCATGAGCAATGTAGGTTTGGTGTACCTATTACGTATGCACAATGTGAAGCATAATGAAATAGTAAATGTCTAAAAGTGAAGTTCAATTGTCACTTCAGGTACAATGTAAATTTCACTTTACTATTTTTTGATAAATCCCACATGCACCCTGATGGTAGCCAATGTTTAAAACATTTACTCTGTGATTCTAATTCTGCAATTACTTTTCAAAACATCGCTGACTTTCAATTAGTAAGTATCATGCAGCTTGGAAAGGTGCGCTTGTCATAATCATAAATTTATACTTCTTGCTATTGTTTTTAGGTAGCTTAAGGGTAGCATAAAAGCCCTGCTGTATGCTCAAAGGCATGGACATTTCTTAGATGACCTTTTTTCTTCTCTGCAGAAAAAAAAAAAATCAATGACCTCCTGTTTTACTATTTGTAAAGTTTTATACATTACTGCATGTTTATGATTTTAAAAATACTTTAAAGGAAAAGTCCCCTCTAAGGACTAAAAGAGAAATGGAAAGCTTTAAAACACCAGAGTGAAATGCATATTTCATGTCATGGTGGTAAGTGCTGCATTATATTAGCGATTTAGCTATAGGATCAGTGACTTTTCTGTCCATTATTGAATCTCTAATATCATAAGAAAGTTACTAATGTGATAAAAGTCTTAAAGTATTACTGACTTTCTATCATGCTTTTGAAGTGAATTTTTATAGTATTAGCAAAAACAGAGTTTCAGAATACCACATAAACTGACCAAAATGATAATAGAAAGAGCTGGAAAATCAATAGTACAGTTTATTCAGCTGGTCTGTTTGAAGCTTCTCATATTTCATCTTCTGATCTTTCTGTTTTCGCGGTTTCTGCTTCTTGATGAGTTGCAAGGTCCTTGCTTCCTTTGAAAAAGACTGAGCCCACTACAGAGTGTCTTGCTAAGAACAGACTTTAATTTTTCTCTATTAGAAAATATTTCTTTATTCACAGCAAAGACTGCTAACCAGGTATCTGTAATTCAATAAATGTTCCTCTCAGCTTTGTTGGAAATGATAAGCCCTGTAAATTCATCAGCCTCTCAGTGTCATCATTTGTGTTTCTAAGGGTTTTTTCCCCCATTTATTTTTTTTTATAAATGCTAAAATTTCCACCTGTCACAGGTACATCTACTGAGCTTCAGGAGAATTACTTTTTTTTAATTTTTTTATCATTTTTTTATTATTATTATTTTTTATCAGTTACATTTTATTAACTCTGTATCCCAGCCGTGTCCCGATCCCTCATTCCCTCCCAGTCCCTCCCTCCCTCCCTCATCTCCACCGTGCCCCTTTCCAAGTCCACTGATAGGGTGGACCTCCTCCCCATTCATCTGATCCTGTTTTATCAGGTATCTTCAGGACTGGCTGCAAAGCCCTCCTCTCTGGCCTAACAGGACTACTCCTCCCTTCGGGGGTGGGGAGACCAAAGAGCCAGTCATTGAGTTCCTTTTAGAAATAGTCCTTGTTCCCCTCACTTTGGGAAACCAATTGGTTACTGAGCTACCACAGGCTACATCTGAGTGGAGGTTCTAGGTTATATCCATACATGGTCCTTGGTTGAATGTCAGTCTCAGAAAAGACCCTGTGCCCAGATATATTTGGTCCTTGTGGAGCTCCTATCCTTTCCCCATCAGACTAACTCCCCTTCTTTCTTATGATTCCCTGTACTCTGCCAAAGGTTTGGTCATGAGTCTTTGCTTTGAAAACACTGCTAGTTAGAGTCTTTCAGATGCGCTCAGTAGACTCCTGTCATACGGAAGGAGGACTTTTGCTGTTCTTTCAATGCTCCATGAACATCACTGACTTTTGTCTGCTTCTATATACTTAATTTTTAAAAAAGGCTAGAATAGTTTTTCTGTTAGAAATTTATACTTCTACTGATATTAATTCATTATTTTCCCATAACTGCAATGTTATATAAGTTGAATACAAAAACATATTTTAAAAACACTAAAAGAAAGACTAGCCAGATTCCATAATATAGCTTAAGTATCTCAGGGTTAGTATATTTTCTTTTAGGACAGAACCTTTGGGTTACTTCTGGTTAATCTTTTCATGTGTGAAATGTTTCTTGTGTATTCCATGGGAAATTAGAATTTGAAAAATGAAACAAAAATTATTAACCATTATAAGATGTGCTTCCTTATTTGTAAAAATCACATAAAATCATATTCCCATAATTTATTTCTATAAAACACAAATTAACAATGAAGAGAAAAACTAAAATGACTGCTTTATTTAATGAATTAGTCACTGGATTTTTTTTCTAACCATGTATAAATAAACCATCAGCTTGACTTACAGTCTTCTATAGAAACACATTTAAAAAATCTTTTCATTTTTGTTTATTTTATGTATTTTAATTGAAGTATAATTGCATCATATTTCCTTTAAATTGTCTCTCCAGCTTCTCCTAAGTCGCCTTCCTTCTACCCCTTCCATATTTCCCACTCTCAAATTCAGTCTTTTCACCCCACTTTTGTTTCATACATGTGTGTATGTGTGATTGTGTCTCCATCTGTGTGTGTGAATGAAAGAGCACACGTGAAAAAGAGAGAATATATAACTGCAACCTGCTTTGTCCATTTTTGCTGCTGTGTTTCATGGTTGATCATTTTATACAGACAACTAATGAGGGGGATTATCCCTGTGAGAGGCTAAGTCTTTCTCTCTCAGTGGGGTATAACTGCCTGTGGTCACTTGTTCTCCTGGGATGTCTTACTATGGTTTTACCATGTCCTTTGATACTACCATATCTAATGCTGTTCAGATTAGATTTAAGAAGTCAGTTCTCTGAGAGGCCATTTTTCACTACAGACTTCCTGGTACTTTAGCTGTTAGAATTTTTCAAGGTATGTTCAGAGCCACATGAATGTATGCAGGAGCTTAGTTCTCTATGATCTGTTGATCTTTTCTTTGTGTCCTCTGTGGTTTCTAAAATGGTCTCTGTTTGTTGTAAAGAGAAGCTTCGTTGATGAGGAGTTATAGCGACACTTATCTATTGTGTAACTAAAAGATTTAGAATGTAGTTAGGAATTATGGTGGTCTAGTAAAATGGCGGCAGTAGATTCTCTTCTAAGATTCATGACTTTGCTTTCTTCAAGATGTTGAGTAAGTTTCTAGTGCCAGGCGTGTTTTCAGTTCTGTTGAGCAGGCCTTAGGTTCATTAGATAGCTGTGCATTGTCACTAACATGGGAGTGGAATTTGATCCACCTTTACAGACCTCTTATCATGCTACTTATTGTGGTTCACAGGTTTCACAGCAGGACAGGAATATCATTTCTCTCCTTTGGAAATTTGCATAATATTTTCTTGTACCGTGAAAGCTAGAACACATGAAAAAGACTGTCCAGTTAGACCCAGGTCAAATAAACTGACTAATGTGTTATAATTGTGTGGCTTCTTCAGCAATATGGGTTTAGCTTTCACCTATGAGTGGTTATTAAAGACAGCAGCCATAGTCTATATTGCGTTGAGAGTTAATTAAACTATAATGAACAACCATTAAGATGTAGATTTCTAATGTCTGGCTATTGTATTATTTTTTTTCTTTTTCTTTTTTTTTCATTTATAGTTATTGTGGTATAGTTATAGTTAGTGTCATACCTAGTGGAAGAATTTATTTATTGTCTGTCTGTCCATCTGTCCATTTATTTGTCTATCTATCTATCTATCTATCTATCTATCTATCTATCTATCTAGTAATATATACTTGATTATGAGCCACAGAGCTAACACAACAGAAAAAGAGACTAACACAGACACACATGGTTTAGCACTGTATGCTTGAAATTTCATCTCACTAACCTTCTGTAACTGTTTGTAACCAGAATATTAAAATAAATAAATCTGCTCTCCATACTCCAGAATTAGCTTATTTTCATATTTAACGATGTTCTGGGGTTTGGTGCTTTATTTTCAGTAGAGCCTGATATTTGTTATATTTTAATTACAACTGCCAGAAGAGAACCAGCTTTTAAGGTCACCAGTGTTTGGATCACTGTTGCTTCTCTCAGATGAAGTACTCTGCAGGCAGTGAAAATTCATTGTTAACTTTACCTGCCCATTTCAAGCTTACTGGCTATGGCTATGCTGATTTTACCTGAATGTTTGATAAACAAATTTAGACGAGCATGAATCTATATGAGGGTTCTTCTCCCATGTCTGGGATTAGAATGTAGATTAAAATTTCATGAATGTGAAAATTAAAACCATACTCTTAGAACTCTATTTCTCCAACTTATATTGACTAGAACCTCGTCATTAATTTAATAAATATGCTTTCTTTGCAAGTTAAGGAAATAAGATCTTAGAATTTGATAAGAGATTGCCTAAAGGCTCAAAAAAAAAAAAAAAAAAAACTAAACCATAGTGTTATTATTATTTCCACAAGTTTGCCTCACAACTGCATCGGAGAGCCAATAGTTATTTCATTTGCTCTTTAAATCTATAGAGAAATCTGAAAGATTATGCAGCCCACCAGACAAAATATTAGCATGCAGCCTGAGCGACTCCAACCTAGCCAGAATGGGGCTGAGGAGTCTGTTTTTCAATCTTCTTACACTATCGACTCCTTCAAAATTCTGCCCAAACTGCGAAAGTAAAAGTGTTTAGAAAGAAAATAGGCTCTGAGACTGATGTTTACTAATCACAAATTAATTGGGCATTTTCTGGATAAGGGTACCACTACATTTAGTAATCTTGTTCTCATCATTGATGAGTTGATGTGCCTCTGAATTTGATGATATACACTCATTGTTGATCAGTCAAAAATAGAACAACAATGTGGCAGCAATTTATCTCTCCATTTGCAACAATCTTTTAGTGATTCTAAAAGCCATTTTTTCCGAGTAAGGAAGCAGTCAAATCACCATATAGGTAAGAGTAAATTACAATCATCAAAGGAAGGTCATCAGCAGTTGCCCAGCAAAAAAACCGAAGGGGCTTTGTAACTTTTCTTTCGTTTCAATGTTCTATATCATTGTTATGGGAAGACTCAGACAAATCTTCATGAAACAAATTTAAAGTAATAAGAAAAATGTCTTTTTTTTTTTTAACCAACAACAGGATATTTTAAACAACTGAACATTTTTCACTCTTAATAGAAGTTTCAAATTTGAGGATGAAATATGCATTCTAATTTCCTAGTTTTTGTTTACATAACAAGCAAACATGAACAGAATCACATGCACTCAATAAGATTTAGACATGCTTCCTTAATGATATCGCTCCAGGCCATTACTTGAAAAAAATAATTAAACGTCAATTTCTGAATTAATTGAGTTTCTTATCAAATGACAAAGGAAGTAACTAATTTACATGATGAACAAACATGATAATTAATGGAAAGCACCATGAATAATTCCATTTTATAGATGAAGAAACTGAGAATAGAAAGTTTTCAAGTACTTTTCAGCAATTACACAACTAGGATTATTATAGTTTATGCCAATAATTTGTTTCAGATCAACTAGTGTTGCTTCAAAATGTAGACCAGCAGTTAACAGAGGTTAATCACATAGTTAGTTTTCTGAAACACAAAAAATGTATTTATAAATTATGAATGCTCAGCTTAAAATAGTAGTGTAGTTTTCCTAGCAAATGTTTATGTGAAATATAAATTTCACAGTGAATTTTGAAAACAATCATCATGCTATATAATTAATTAATATATAAATTATTTTTAATTAAATTAATATATATATAATTATTATATAAATATATATTATTATATAAAAATAATTTATATATTAATTAATTATATCCCAGTTTTCCCTGCCTCCTCTCCTCCCAGTCTTTTCCCCCAGCTACATTTCCCACCCATCAATTCCTCCTCCCTTTCTCTTCCAAAAAGGGTGAATCTCACTGAGAAGGGGAAATCAAATAGACCTGGATGGAGGAGGGGTAGTGGTGACTGGACAAATGGGGTTGCAGATGGGACTAGGAGGGATCAAGTGGGGAGAAGACAGGAAGAGAGTACTAGAAAAGACAACTGGAATAAGGGCCCTCCATCTTGATGACCAGCTCAAAAGCTGGGGCAATAGAAACTACCAACAATCTATGAGGGTGACCCTAGCTCAGACTCCTAGCAATGGAGGATATGAATCTTGAACATACCATCTCCTCTAACAAGATCAGACTTCCAGTGAGGGACTGGGATGTTAAGCCAGCCACAAAACCTTTGACCTACAGTTTGTCCTGCCTACAAGATGTGCAGGAGTAATGATGAGGCAGAAATTGAGGGACTGGCCAACCAATGTTGAGACTCATGCCATGTGAGGGAACCGACCTCTAACATTGTTACTGATATCCTATTATACTTCAGGAGTCTAGTATAACTGTCATTAGAGACTTCACACAGCTGCTGATGGAAACAGATGCAGAGACAGACAGCCAAACATTAGGAAGAGTGTGGGGAATCCTATGGAAGAGAGTGAGGAAGAATTGTAGTAGAGTGGTCAAAGATACTACAAGAAAACCTATGGAATCAACTAACATGGTCCCAAAGGGGCTCACAGAGGCTGAACTGCCAACCAGGGAGCATACAGGGACTGAAATAGGGGCTCAGCACATATGCAACAGTTGTACAGCTTGGTCTTCATGTGGGACTCCTAACAGCAGGAGCAGGGGCTGTCTCTCCCTCTGTTGCCTGCCTCTGGGACCCCTTTCCTTGCTTAGCTGCCTTGTCTAGCCTCAATAGGAAAAGATGTGCCTAGTCTTACAGCAACTTGATAAGCCTAGCCCAGTGAGTAGCCATTAACTGTATAATGTAATATATTTTCTGGGAGGTTTATGAGATAAGAAATAGGTCAATATTGGATTAAAGTATATACCAATAAACACATGAAACTATATCTCTACTCCTCTAGACTATGAGGCAAGCCAAAAAAATTGTAATAACTTTAATTTGTATTTTAATATAATATTGCTTTTTTGTATGATTGTGAGAACAAACACAAATAGGTAAGTAAATAAATAAAATACCTGCAACCCTCAACGTCCTACAAAAACAAAACATGTTTATAGAATAAAGAACAATTGCCTGTATTGACTAGAGGTGTAATGCATATTTGTAAAAAGACATGGCTGCCGTGCATTTTTTAACTTCTCAATATAAATATCTACATATGCTGTACACAATTGAGAGGTTTCAGTGCAGACATAGATATTATGATATCGTTTCTCTAAATTGCCTCATGGCTGTTAAGAGAAAATTCTTTAACACAGTAAAAAAAGCAGCCATATTCAGTCTCACTAAGACTATTACATTTTATTGAAGTTTTAAGAAGAAATTTTGCATCATTGAGAATTTTTTGGAACACTAACAACTGTAACATCTTGGAATGCAAAGTACATTTAATAACAAGATTATCTACTTGCTCCTCTCAAAATCGTCAGTGATATTGCATGCACTTTCTATTTACTGTCAGATTTATACTTTTTTTTCTTGCTTCAATGGTTAACAAATGCTCAGTGAAATCTTCTGCAAATTTGGGCTTAGTAGTTTACATTTGACATTTAAAATCATCATTATAGTGTTTGCCGCTTATTTATATAAAAAATAACATTGTTTCACTTTCAGTAGTTTTATGCATTATGAAAACACAGTATTAAGCTTGAAATATCAAGTTCACAGTTTTACGACTCATTGGGTAAAGTAAAATTCCTTGTCAGTAATGTGTGTTAATAAATTTGATGAGATTATTTTCCTGTTAGGGTACTGTGGACGTTGATTTTCAATTTAACACTTGAAAATACTTGCAATCTTTCCTAAAACTTCAAATTCATTTCAGTGATCATTGTAGTTTTCCTTGGAGCTAACTGATATGACATTGTAATTATTTGAGAGTGATGAAGTGCTGAAATGTTTTAAATGTAATGAGGGTCTGCTAATGTTCAAAACATCCTACGTAAATAATCTTAGGAAAACCCATTTTTGAGAATTTCATGTATGAGCTTATCTAAAATCATTTCCACCACTTTTTCTCCTGCATCACCTTCCATGTGCCACTCTTGCTCCACTTCAAATTGATGACCTCTTATTCTTCAATAGTATTGGTAAACAGTTGTAGATATTCTGTGGAGTCCATTTAGTGTTACACACACACACACACACACACACACACACACACACACACACACACACTTTCTTGTGGATTTCTTCAGTGGGTAGGCTGATTCTTCCTCTCTCGGCAGTCATTAATTGTCCTTAGTTTTTCATTTAGGGCTGGAGCCTTATGAGATTATTTGTGTCCTCAAAGGTTTGTCAACTGTTGCTGCCATTATCGAATTTTATTTAGGTGATGATACTGCATTGCTGAAGTTTCATGTTGGGCTTTCCTGTCATAGATAGAAGACAAAATCCCTTAGCAGATACCCTATCTCTCAGTTTCTAACAATATTTATCCGTCTTTGTGTTCCTTTGGCCTTAAGTACATGGTTTGTGCAAACAGAAAAGAAAAGAACTAATAACTTAAAACAAAGTACTGAAATTAAAAAATATTATGGAACAGTTACCGTTCATTATTGGCTGTCATTTCCCTACATAAGAAGATCAGGATGGTCTCACAGGAACGATTGTCATTGCTGTTTATAATACTGCTTTCACTGTCATTAAACAAAAAGGGAGAAGTATTGGAAAGTGAGTTGACTATGTGCTTAGGACACAGTGTGGATGTATCCATGCAAACCAGTTAAACAGCCTCGTTCCAGCAGAAGATTGAATTTCACACTCTGGAGGAGAAAAAGCAAAACAGCAATCTCAGTGATGCCAGTCCTGATTGAGGAACGTCCTGGACAGAGTGGTACCAAAGGAAATATCCCCACAAAGAATGATGGAAAGAGTTTGTTAAACAAAAGAGAGAGACAGAGACAGAGAGAGACAGAGAGAGAGGGACTCTGAGAGTACATGACAATGAAAATATTTTAGGCAGATATATACAAATAAAACAACAACAAAACAAAATGATTTGCCACTTCTTTCAGTGATCACATCACTGCAAAACCTTTTGGAGTTTACCTTAGGTAGGTATACCAGAGAAAGCAACCCTCTGCTTGCCTATCAGCCAGCCCACATATGTCCCTCTGCAACACATGAAGTCCTATGCCCTGCAACATCAGATCCAGATTCTCGGAGTGTTCTTTTCACCCGACCAACAAAGATGCTATGGTAATATATGGCACACATTATCTTAGTCTTAGATAAGGCTGACCAAATGCAAATAAAGAGATGCCGATTAAGGTGCAAGAGACATAGGGAATATCATGCAGAAAGGACTAGGAAAGAGACTCCTTATATCACATAATCAAAACATCAAATTTATAGAACAAAGACATATCATTGAAAGCTGCAGGAGAGAAAGAACAAGGCACATGCAAAGACAGTCCTGTCAAAATAACACTCGACTTCTCACTGGATTTTCTCAAAGCAAGGAGATCCAGGTGTGATGTTCTATAAATCAAAGATTACAGGTGTCATCCCGGAATACTATACCCAGCAAAACTAATAGTCAAATTAAAGAAGAAAAACTTTTCATGACAAAAACAGATAACATTAAACTGACCTTAGAGAGAAGGATACTAGAACAAATATTTTAGATTTAAAGTAAACACCTTCAGAGTGACATAAGGAATAAACAATGTCATATTAGTTAGCAAACAGTTATAAAACAAACAAACATAATAACAGCAATTGTTACACTGTTTTTATTAACTGTGAATATTAACAGCCCTAATTCCCAAATAAGAAGTCATAGATAAAAGATTGGATTAAACACAAGATCCATACATTTACTTTCTCACTCTTTTTTTCCTCTCTTTCCCTCCCTCTCTCTCATCTTCCCTCAATCCTTTCCTCCAAGGCATCTTCTTTCACCCACTTACCCATCACCCAATCTCAGCTGCTAAGGGTTCATGAATAAGTTACTCCTGTCATTCACAGAGACACTATCCCAAAGCATAAAACCTGATGGTCTATATCTCGGTTTCTTAAAGTCTCTCTGCCCCCACTTTTATCATTTTTTCCTGAGCCTTTGGCGTGGAAGTTGTAACAGCTGGGATAGGCTTCTCCTTTACTCTGCATTTTGATTTCCAAATTCTTTTTATGAAGGTAGATTACCCTGATACAAAAACCAAAAAAAGATCCAATGAAGATGGAAAATTAAAGGCTGGTATCTATGGTGACTATACATGTAAAAATTCTCAAATCGCTCAACTTGGCTGTCAATGGAAGTATGCTGGACCTTGTGTCACTAGCATACAATATGAGAATTTTTCCTGTGCTGCAAATCTGTCTAAACAATTGTCGAGCTATATTTTAGGTAATTGGACGGGAGAATTCGATACTACGATAGAGCAGCTGAGAGTGGCCATTATCACGGTAAATTCTACCAGAGTGGACGCAGGACTAGCCACAGGATTATCATCATGGATTGCTGCAGCCATGAATCATCTGAAGGAATGGGCAGGCATGGGAGCGTTAGCAGGCCTTCTGGTGTTGGTCTCCTTGGTTTGCCTGTGGTGTATATGCAAGATTAGAGTCTCACAACAGCGTAATGCAGCCATGATCATTCAGGCCTTTACAGCCATTGAAGCAGGACAGTCTCCCCAAGCATGAGAATTAAAATGTTATGCTCAGGATGCGAGGCTAAGCACTGCACTCAGGGTCAGCCGCTTTCGACCCAGAGAAGAGCAAGTCTGATTGCATGCGGGTTGATGCCCCAGGTCCTGCCTTTGAGAAAAAGGTATTGGACGGGTCTGATGCTTTTTGGGTGGATGACACCTAAATGAACATCAGTACAAAGTCCCAATTTATTTCTAATATCAGAGATCAGACCTCTACTCTTGCCTGATGTGTCTAAAACAAAAAGGGGGAACTGTAGAGAGCTGCGGAATGCTATGCCTTAAAGATGGAGCTGGTTTCCACCTTCCACCTTCCCGATGGTGAGTGCTCTCTGTCACAAACAACTCCACATTTGGCTAAGGCTGAGGATCTGGCTTGCTTCCGTGTATGTGGACCTATCTGCATTGCCCATGTGGCATGCTGGGGTTGGCTACCCAGAGGCTATTTAAGCTGAGGGCTGGCTTTCCCCAGGGTCAGTAGATTGTTCAAGGTTCCTGAATAAACTGCATTGAAAAAATAAATAAATAAATAAATAAATAAATAAAGTTATGTGCCACCAAAAAGAAAAAAAATTCTCAATAAAAATATTTATAAATTGAATTTAAAGGCAAATTGAGGGGATTTTAAAATATCAAGAATCTCTAATTCCAGAGTTACAGGGATTGTTCAACATACATGAATGAAAATATTTAATTCAACACATGAACAGATGCAATGATAAAAACTACATGATCGTATGATTAGGTGTTAGAAAGGTCCCTTGTAATTCCCAACATTCCTTCATGATAAATGTCATGGATGAATCTAAAGTATCAGTACAGTACAGACAGTATACAATAAGTCAAGAAAAGAGGAGGATTAGCAGATAAATCTTTAAGGAGGTCAAAAAAAAAAGAAGATAATGTCCACTTCATTTTAATGTAGTGGTTAAAGATCTTAGGTACAAAAATAAGGCAATTAATGAGACAAAGGGATTACAAATAGAAAAGGAGGAAGTAAAATATATTTATTTACAGATAGTATAATTCTATATACAAAAGACGTAATAGACTCAACCAGAACTCTATAATCTATAGCTGATAAACACATCCAGCATAAGAGTAGAACATAAAGTCCACACATAAATAAAATCAATAGCCTTCCTATTTAAAAATGGCAAATATATAAATAAATAAGGGAAACAATCTAATTTACAAAAATCTCAAATAATATCCTAGAATTAATCTAAACAGGAAGTAAAAGAAGTTTATAATAGAAAATTTAAGATATTAAAGAAAGAATTTAGTAAAAACTAAATAATAAAAGACCTCCATAATTATGGATTATTTGGGTTAATATTGTGAAAATGCACTTTCCACCAAAATAAATTTATAGATTAAATACAATGCCCATGAAAATTCCAATGCAGTTCCTCACAATTAAAAAATTAAATCTTTAATTTCATATGAAAACACAAGAACTTCTACACTGTCAAAATAATCCCAAACAATTAAATAACTGTGGTTGAATCAGCCCTCCTAATTTAAAATTAATGAGTTATGGAAACAGCAAAGCATGGCGTGAAGACAGACATGTAGTTCAATGTATTAGAGTTGAGGATGTGGTTACAAGGTCTAGCATTATATCCACCTATTATTTTAGCAAAGAGGTTAAATATACCATTAGAGAAAACATGTAATCTTTGACAAATCATAATGGTCAAATGTTATAACTGTATGCAAAAGAAGGAAACTGTACTCATTTTTCAACTTGAAGAAAATTCAAGTACAAATGGATCAAGGACTTCAATATAAGAATGAATAACCTGAATATTATAGAGAAAAATGGGTGTAGAAAATGTTAGAGCCTATAGGCATAAGGAAATACTTTCTGAAGAAGATCCACACAGGACTTCCACAAAGACAAAAATTGATAAATGGGACTAAGTGAAACTAAAAGTTTCTGCAGAGTAAATGGCACCATCATTCAAGTATCTAGGTACACCAACAGAATGGTATAATTTCTTTGCTAGCTATACATCTGACAAAAGGTTAGTATACATAATATTAAAAGAACTAAGAACCTCAACATCAACAAAACAAAGAATGCCATTAAAAGGTGGAGTATGAAACTAAACATACATATACATATGAATAAAACATCCAGAAACAAATAAAAATGCTCAGTCATACCACTAATTGTGGAAGAGCAAACTTCTCCAGCTACTAAGGAAATTATCACAGAGGCTCATCAGAGAGCTGGAAATAGCTCTAACATGTGATCTAGCTGTACTACTTTTAGGAATACTCCCAAAAGAAACAGTATCAGACTAGAGAAACATGTACACTCATATTTATTGCTATTCAATTTATATAAACTAGGGGATGGAAACAGCTTGTATGCTCATCAGTTTATGAATGCACAGTGAAAATGTGGTCCTTTTAGACAATGGAGTATTATTCAGCTGTTAAGAAACATGAAATTATGAAACTGCAGATAAATGAATAGAACTGCAAACAATCATCCCAGTGACAACCAGACTCAGAGAGATGAATCACGCATTTTCTTATGTTGATGTTGTATTTAAGTCTTTAGATATATTTGTTTCATTTAAAATATGTGTAGATCCTAGAAAAATAAGAAAGTGACATGGAGGGATGGAGGGAATCTTTCTAGCAAGGAAGATAAAAGAAAATGATATTTCAGTAGTAAAACAGGGAAGATTAAATGGGATGTAGACATGAGGCAAGGCAGAAAAGGGACCATGTAGACATCATATCAATAAACAAGTGAAGAAAATACTGAAAAAACCCATTAGTATAAACACATTCACGTTGATACATAATGTAAAGAACTAAAGGGAGCTAATTTTCCATTATAAATCAATGAGGCAACTTTTAATAACCTAACGAATAAAATGACTAACTAATCCAGTGGAAAACAGTCTTGATATTTTTTTTCTGTAAATATGTTTCCATTTATTTATTTATTTATTTGGTTTTTCACAATACTTTTTTTTTATTTATTACAATTTATTCACTTTGTATCCCTACTGTAGCCCCCTCCCTCATCTCCTCCCAATCCTGCCCTCCCTCCCTCTTCTCTTCACATTCTGCTCACCAGGTCCACTGATAGGGCAGGTCCTCCTCCCCTTCCATCTGACCCTAGCCTATCAGGTCTCATCAGGACTGGCTGCATTGTCTTCCACTGTGGCCTGGTAAGGCTGTTTTCTGGGGGAGAGGCGGGGCACAAGTGATCAAAGAGCCCACCACAGAGTTCATGTCAGAGACAGTCCCTGTCCCCATTACTAGGGAGCCCACTTGGAGACTGACAATCTTGATATTTTTATTTAACTTACTGAGATAATATTAAAAGTATTGACACAAATTTAAATATTCTCAACAAAACAAATCTAAGAACATCTAAGATCCTTAAGATAAAAGAAACAAGACTAGTGAATATAAAAAATTCATAAATTTTTATCACTTGTATGATGAGATGATACTCTAGAGTGAAAAAAAAAACAATAAAATGTAGATACATTTGTACATAAAGATGTAAAATGATCTCATGATATACTACATGGAAAATGAACAAAACTGTGAAAATTATGTGGTTTGGATTCTAAGTATAAGATTCATAATAATTTGCTGATATGTCAGGAGAAGTACAAATGGAAAACATGTATTAACAAATTTTAATTTAATTGAACATTGTAAGTCAGATGTGTATTTTATGACCTGTATATTATACTATCCAAGTATATTTTTTTCCAAAATCACAATCAATTTTATAGAAGTAAGAAACAGAAGGTAAGATTAATGATAAGCAAATAGTATACTCAATACTGTATATGATTAATGAGCCAAATATAAATTTTACTTTAGTTTAAAAAAGTATATAGGTTGTCACTGCAGGCAACAAGTGAAAAAAATAAAATCAATAATATATGCTTTTGGAAGAGCTAAAAAAAATGTAAGAAGGAGTTACATGTGAAAGGAAAAGAAATACATTGCATGGGGATATTAATCCAAGGTAAGGCAAAAAAGTTTAAAAAACCACCAATGACAGAGACTTCAAGATGACAACACTTTAATAGAAAGATGAAAGGATTCTAAAGGGTTATCTCTCTTATTGTGAAGCTTTAAAGATTATCATGAAAAACTTTGTTTTTCTTTAAGTAGAAAGGGGCGCAGGGGCTGTCTTTGGCATGAACTCAGTGACAGGCTCCCCTCAGTGATCACCTCCCCCTGTGGGGTGCAGCCTTGCCAGGACACAAAGGAAGACTATGCAACCAGACCTGATGAGACCTGATAGACTAGGGTCAGAGAGAAGGGGAGGAGGACCTCCTCTATCAGTGGACTAGGGGAGGGACATAACGGGAGAGAAGGGAGGGTCGATGGGATTGGGAGAAGAGGAGGCAGAGGGCTACAGCTGGGATACATATTGAATACATTCTAATTAATGATTTTAAAAAAGTACAACTAAAAGGTATAGCTGAAAATGTTAATATATGTCTTCCAATGTCTTTTGAGAAAATAAAGCTCAGCATATGGATGAATAAAAATCACAACTATTGGACCATGTGTAAAACACTCTATCAATATCTAAAGTAAACATTATTTTCAAGTACATGCAAAACATTATCCAAAACTGATGAGACAGGGTACTTCTCATTTCCATGAGGTAAAAGAACAAAAAATAAAATTAATTATTTAAAAAAATATTTTTTTGTAAATTTTCATTTGGCATTATGAAGAGGCTAGAAGGCACTTCTCATTTTAAATTAGAAATGAACTTAAATTTTTGAAAAACGAAACTTCTATAATCCATTAAAAAGTTAACTAGTAAGGTTACTGTTGCCTGCAATGCTATAATTACAGGGAAACTTGGAGCTCTCAGTGAGCAAATACAGAAACTGCATGGGTGGGAAAAGAGTAGGTATATGTCAAGGCAATGGTAGATTACTGGAGACAGGGAAGACACCAGGGGCCAGATTCAGAGAGCCCCAAACTTTGCTAATTTTTATACTAATAGAATTGCTATAAGAATAGAAAGTCAGAGGAAAGTTGTTGCCTAAGCAAGCATGTTGAAGGAGGCTCTCCTGTCTGTAGTTTGAGTGGTTGCTACAGAAATGCAAAAAAAAAAAAAAAAAAAAATACCCTAAATCAGCATAAGTTAAAATTTCTTGTATAAAAAGAATGGTATCTGCACATGACCCTTACATAATTTCACTTAAAGATCATCTGTAGGTTAAAGATTGTGTTTAATGTAATATACTACAAATTCCATCTAACAGTCACCATATAATATTTTAAGAAGCAGTAACAGGAAACCAAAAGACTCATTTTGTCAGAAAGAGCAGAATTGTTTTCAAATATTTTTGTACCTAGCTTGTGAAACCTGTGGCTATGAAAACTTCAGTAATGATTAGCTAGTTGTAGGGAACTCAAGGAATCTCGCATAAGCTAGACAAGCATCCTCCCAAGCTTATATCACTCCATGTACACCTCATTTCTGTTTCTATGCAAAACCTTGTCTTGCTTTCAAGGAAAAATGCTAACATGCTAAAAAGTCACAAAAACATTCTGAATAATAATAAAAAAGCAACAATCTGTTGAAACCTTGTGGGCTGGGGTCAAATTGTAGGAGAGTTGGACCTTCCCTGTTAGTAGACTGGGGGAGGGGAAAAGGAGGAAGGATGGGACAAGGAGGAGAAGAGGGAAGGGGCTACAGCCAGAATACAATGTGAATAAATTGTTATAAATAATCATAATAAATATATTAAAAATAAAAACATTTTATCATGAAAAGTGGAAAAAAGCAGCAATCTAGAGTTGAAAAATATAGGTGAGTCTGAGGTGTGGACTTTTCACACAAAGAACTCAAAATGATTAGAATTATAAAACAAGTGATATGCCTCTCTAGAGATGCAGAAAAGCCTTTGACAACATCCAGTATGCTTTCATATCTGAATACAAAATGAGGGGAAAAATAAATCAAAACAATAAAAGTTGTATACAAGAAACCTACAGCCAACACCGTCCTATACGGAAAAATATTGAAGCAATCCCAATAAATGCAGGTGCTAGAACATCATGTCCACAGTCTGCAGTTCATTTCAATATATTGTGCCAGAAATACTAACTTGAGGATCAAGAGAGGGGAAGAAAGTTGAAGATATACAAATAAAACGAGAAGTAAAATTACACTGATTCAAAAACAGAATAATATATAATATACATCTGACATCTAAAGATTCTATCAGAAAACTTGTAGACATGAAATATATAACATATCATATAAAACTTTACTTCAGTTTATGAAAAATTTACATTTATATGACTTTATGGTTCCCAAATTTTGAAATAAGAAAAAGAACCCAAACATTGAAAGACCACATCACATAGAAGAAATAAAGAATTTAGAAACAAATATAGCTGAAGACCAAAAAATCTGTGTAAACTCCTTGAAATGACACAGCCTAGAAAAGCGTGCTGGTAAACTTTTAAACAGAGGAACCGGAATGCTTCCTAATAACACTGCTCACCCACAAACTCCTGAGAAAGGTTATAGACCAGATAGTTGTAGCAGAGTATTTCAAAGGAACAAAGCACCCCAGCCTTGAGGTTGTAATTCTGATCTAGAATTTGATGAAGTGAAGTCTCTTCGTGTGTGTGTGCGGGTGTGAGGGTGTTTTAATTTGCTACTCTTTCTCTAGAAAATTAATTCTGGGTTCTAATTATGCCGGTTTCATTCTTCACACTCCAATTGGAATTATGCCACTCGACATCAGGAATGTGTGTGCAATGTAACAGCCCCATGGAAAAGAGGTGAAATATCTTGAAAACTGAGAGAAGCATTCATTGAAAGCCTGGAAGAATATTGTTTTCCTATTCTTAGAGTGAAGTAAACTGTTATAAGCAAGATTAAACACTGGAATAAAAAGAAAATTTACATGATTAAAAGTGTTTCACAATTTGAATTTTAAACATTTTACTTTTCCGAGAATGCGAAGGAGTTCAGAATCAGTTAACAAGGTAAACATGTCAGCCTGCATAACCCCTTCCACAAAAGAACTGCTTCAACTTACACTTAAAAAATGTGACGCCAACCAAGCACCATGCATGGAGATAACCAGAACCCCTGCACAGATGTAGCCCACGGCAGTTCAGTGTCCAAGTGGGTTCCCCAGTAATGGGAATAGGGACTGCCTCTGATATGAACTCAGTGGCTGGTTCTTTGACCTCCCCCTGAGAGGGGGAGCAGCCTTACCAGGCCACAGAAGATGACAATGCAGCCTGATAGACTAGGGTCAGATGGAAGGGGAGGAGGACCTCCCCTATCAGGGGAGGGGTATAGGAGGAGAAGAGGGACAGAGAGTGAGATTGGGAGGGGGCTACAGCTAGAATAAATTGTAATTAATAAAACAATAAAAATAAAAAAAAAATTAAAAAGTGATGCCTCCAATAAATATGATGAGAACATACCCTGGGAAAGGTAAGTGACATAATCAACAAATTTGCAAAAGACAAAAAATTTAGAAATCTGTGGGTGTGTTATAACTTACTCTCTAATTACAATACAGAAATTAAATCTCAAGTAAATCAATTAATTCAGGTTTGCATTACCTTTATTTATTTATTTATTTATTTATTTTTGCATTACCTTTTTTTTCTTTCTATTTTGAGTTGTTCTTCAGGAGTGAAGTCTAAATGGATCTTCCCTGTGATCTAGCCTCAAGGGACAGTAACTCCTGCAGAGGCTTTTATAGAACGCATTTGTAGTGTAGCTGAGATGGGCTCAGGTGAGTCTACCAATAAGTGGTTCAGAGTCAATCCTGGTTTCAAGTCAGAGCGATTACTGATGTGTGTGCGCAGCATCCCTTTCTAAGGCATGGTTTTTATTCCAAAGCAAGCAACTTGCTGTCCTGACCCCTAGGACCAGACTTTCCTCTCTGCTCTAGGACATCCAGAGGAAGAGGGTGGCATGATTCTCGATCTACAAAAGAAAAAAACAAAATGTATTGGTCTTCTCATGGTTTGCTGGACCAGGCAATTCCATTGGCATAAAAGTGATCACCAGAAGAAAAGCCACCAGACTTAGTTCATAAATAATTTATGTGGGACAGAAACATTTGTGACAAAGTGATGAACTGCAGCAAGAGCTGAACACTCACACCAATCAGACACTCCGGGGAAAGTTGCACTGACTGAAATTCTTCCGAAGGGTATTCTTTACAATTGGATCAATTTACCACCAACAGTGCCCTAGCAGCTTCAGTCCCTGGACTCGCACCCATCACGAAGAGCCTTGTTCTATTGTCACATGGAAGGGTACCGAAGACCATAGAGGTAGGAAAAACAAGAGTGAACTAACAGCAACAACAAAAACTAAGCAAGAGTTCATAAGCGCATTGTCAGAAGACACCACCACTCTGCTATTTGGCTAGTATTGAACCTCTGTTCAGACCTTTATGCCCGTTACCCTTTGTGTACAAGAGAAAGTAAGAGGTATTGTTCAGAGCCAAAGAAAGGCCCAGCTTCATATATTATAGTGCTATAAATCTGTAAAAGATGAACACTAAGAAGCCACCTTCAGAGAATTATAATCAGGTTCTGCAAATTTTCTTTAAAATCATATTTGATATCTGAAGAACATAAATGTAATGAATTTTTTCAAAGACACAATTTTTCAATCTTAACCTTAATATTTCCTTTTATTGCTAAGCCCAGATTTTGATGGTTATTAGTTTGTAATCTTAACTAATTGCTTTTCTAGACTTGAAAAGAAATGCTTTAAAATGACTGAGAAATCAAAATCCACATGACATCTGTTACTCACAGCCAGAACATTATTCATTCACATTTATTGTTCACAATCATTTACATTTGATGTAAAGACAATTAACTGCACACCTCAAGAAAGATAATCACATAATTAAATATTCTTCACAGCACCAGAATACTTTAAACACATTGCGGCAGGAAGCTGGCATGCCATTGTGAGGGCAATTTTAACAAAATAGTACAAACGGTTATTTATATTAAAAAAAAAAGTCAGCTTCAGGTGTGAGACTATGGTCAAAGTTAAGAAAAATCTAACAGTTATTTCTTGCTTCTACCTCAGTGTGTTTTAAAATGTGATTTCTGATTATCGATAATGCATTTGACAGAAAAACAGCTTTATTGAAGTCTTAGCACACAATTAACAGTCATGAGTAATAGCAATGTGAATTCTATCCTGCTGGAAAGCTCTATTGTTTTACTGGACAGCGATAATCATCACTAATCTTGTGCCACCCACACATAAGCAGACATTTAAAGGGAAATACTGAACCTCTTGTTGTAGATAGGAGTTTGTTTTGAATATGATATATAAACTTTGGAAAGAGAAAAATTCACATTAGAAGCAACAAGTCTGAAAGAATATATCTGTTTTTAGTTTCCTGCTCTCTTAGTGAGAGCATTTCTTTGATAAAATCTTTAGACATAGTGACCCTTAATACATATTCATACAAATGACACTGACAGCTTCCTTACACCATTGGAGGGGCTTTTCTCCCCTTTCTTCTACCTGTTTATCCTAATATGACTCATTCCTTAAACATCAATGATACACTGTAGTTTAAAAATGTTCATTACTTCAATATTTTTATTTAATTTCTAGGTTATAAGAAGTCAATAAATTTAACAGCCTGAAAAGTCTTAAAAAGGTTTCAAAACACTATCACCATTAATAAAATTTTACTTTATAAGGAAAAAAAAGCCCAACATGTTAACCTGAGCTTTCCAAACATGATACAAACAAAGCATGAGAAAAATATAAAGGAGTGATGCAAACATAAAATAGGTTATTAAATTTATTTTCTTAATGGTCAAACTATCTGTTCAGTCCCATGCTAGCACATGAATGCTCTTGTGTGGGGCTACCAGCCAACACACGCATAGTGAGTAGAAAATGCATTGAGAAACTTAGGGTTGAAACTGCATTCATGCGCAACACTGCACCTACCCAGAGCCCCGGCCGAGTAACATGTACCTGGCAGTGAAGGGTGTTTGCTCTTGTAGTCAGATGGTGAACAGGAACTGCGGCTGCTTATATTCAGTACGATTGAGAATAAATAAAAATTCAAATATCTCATGAGTGAGGATACATGGCACTCACGCCATCATACAGCTGATACTCAAGAACTCAGTCAAGTCCAGCATCAACAACAGTAGTAAATAATTCCTGTTAAATGTGAACTATGATTGTTATTGAAATATTAACTATGATTTTATTTATTTTTTAACCTTTTTATCATTATCATTTATTACAATTTATTCAATTTTTATCCCAGATGTATCCCCCTATTTCATTTCCTCCTAATCCTACCCTCCATCCTTCTCTTGTGCTCCTCCTCTAGTCCACTGATAGGGGAAGTCCTTCTCCCCTTCTCTGTGACCCTAAACTATCAGGTCTCATAAGGACTGGTTGCATCGGCTTCCTCTGTGGCCTGGCAAAGCTGCATCCCCCAGGGAGAGGTCATCAGAGAGCCCGTAACTGAATTCATGTCAGAGAAAGCACCTGGTCCCTTTATTAGGGAACCCACTTGGAGACTGAGCTGCCATGAACTACATCTGAGCTGGGGTTTTAGATTATCTCCATGCATTGTCCTTGGTTGGGGTATCAGTCTTGGCAGGGCCCCCTGGGTTAATTTTTTTTTTGGCTCTATTGGTCTCCTTTTGGAGCTCCTGCTATGACTTTAACATAATGAATTCTCTGTTAATTTATACTTATGTAACTTTCAAGATGTCTTTAATGTCGACTTTAAAATATGGATTTTTATGCCTAATGAACATTAACACCATTGCTGTTTACAAACAGAAACACTAAATTTGATATCTTGTTGATTTTAAAGAGTCAAAAGAGAAAGAAAGAAAGAAAGAAAGAAAGAAAGAAAGAAAGAAAGAAAGAAAGAAAGAAAGAGTCAAGAAAAAAAAATAAAAATAAAGAGTTGAGAAAAAATTTCCAAAATTTTGAAGTCTTTGAATAAGGGCATGTGACATGAAACAAAACAAAACAAAAAAACAAAACAAAACAACAACAACAAAACCCACAAAAACCAAACCAAACCAAAACAAAACAAAAACTCTTAAGTAATTTCTGCACATTTTGCTTGTTTTGGCTTAGTACATTTATCTTAAATACAAGGGTTTGGTATTTTCAAACACTTCCAATTTAGAAAATGTAGTTTATGTTAATTTTGTTTATTTATATATTTAGTTTCTTTCTTTTCTTTTTTTGAGACAAGGTTTCTCTGTGTAGCATTGACTGTTCTGGACTCACTTTGTAGACCAGGCAGGCCTTAGGCTCACAGAATCTGCCTACTTCTTCCTACCTTAGTGCTGTGATTACAGCCATGCACCACCTGGCCCTGCTATGATAATTTTTAAATGTTTCATAGATCTCACTATTTTCTATAGAAAGGATGGATATATTGGATGTCCTTCATGTTATTAGAAGAAGACAGGACATTACACAACAAGTATTAAATGTGCTAAGTCAGTGGCTCTCAATCTGTGGAGCATGAAAAGTTGGGGGTCAAATAATACTTTCACAGAAGTCACAGAGCAGATATCCTGTATATCACATATTTACATTACAGTTTATGACAGTAGCAAAGTTACAGTTATAAGGTATCTATAAAAATAGCTATAGTTGAGGGTCAACACAACATAAGGAGCTGTATTACAGGGTTGCAGCATTAGGAAGATAAGAACCACTGTGCTAGGTGGTCATTGTAAAAGACATTCGTTTCCCCAGAATCAACTCTATTGAAGTCTGACCGCCCCAGATTATGTTCACAGAGTCCAATAACTTATATTCAAATGTGGTCTACATGCATACTAATTATTTGATCTTCTCAGGATGACAAATAATGACCAGTTGTATGACCTCACCATTAAAGCTTGATTTAGTGGCTAAATCCCAGCTCTTTGGATGTTGAGGTAGGAAGTCTGCCACAAATTCCAGGATGTTTCAGCTTACAGAATGACACACTTCCTCAGTAAAATAACATCAAATAAAAATACAAGAACTACAAACCCCCCCAAATTTAGATTTTTTTAAAAAATCATGTATGTGTGAAAAAGAGAGAGGGAGAAACAGAGACAGAGACAGATATACACAGAGAAAGCAATGGAACATAAAGTTATTTGGGTGGGATCAAGATGGAATAGGAGGAAGGATGAGAGGAGAAATTTGATCAAAATACATTGTATGAAAAATTAAAATAAGATTATAAGATAAAAGTATAACTGCTGAGGAAAATGGTGGGTTACAAAAACCAAAAATGCCCTTTGTGTTCTAGTGAAAGAATTTATGTGAGGATGAAACAGTAAATACAAGCCTTTCCTAAAAGAGGAAGAACTGAAGAAATAAAAAATGGGCCTAGTTGGGGCTTTTTCTGTAAAGAAGCAATGGGTGAAATTAAAGTTGGGGTATAGTTCAAGATGCTAACAGACTTAGCCATGAAATCAAACTAACTTGCAAATTCAGTGCAATTAAAATAAAAATTCCAGGGCAATTCTTCATAGATATACAAAGAAAACAAAATCATTAAAATTTATGTGAAATAAAAAAGACCAAAAATAGCAAAAGCAATCCCCCCCCAAAAAAATAATATAGCAGGACTTAATACTATACTTAATTTCAAGTTTTACAGTAGAGCATAGTAATAAGACAGCATGGTACTAGCACAAAAATAGACAAATTAATGAAATACAATAGAGGAACCAGGTATGTTAATGAAATTATAGATAATGGATTTTTATTTTTGAAAATACACTTGAAAATAGTGAGCACTATAAAATATTCAGTACTGCCAACTTGGATATCAACACTCAGAAAAATTAAACTAAATTAGTATATACCTTGTATAAAACTCAACAAGAGGGAACCAGGGCTACATATGTCAGGACTAGTAAATTCTTGGTTATTGTAGGAGAATCTAAACCACTAATTTATTAAACCAGCAAAATCCCTATCAACAATCTATAAATATTTGTTCTTATAGCCACAGATAAGTGTAGCCTTCATCCCTCTTCAAGGAAAATTCTCTCTGCAACATATAGCAACCACCAAAGAAACCACAACTCATCAAAACATACAGTTATGTAGCCAAGTCTCACTGTTTCCATGAACAATACAAATCCTGCACCTAAAGGCTCAAAAAACATTAAGGAAGTGGAGGCTGAAAACGTGTAAGAGCCAGATGATCACGGAGGTGCTGTGAGATTGTGTTTTCTTGAAATGTAAGAGGCTACATCCATAAATTCTCATCAGCCTGACTACTCAAATGTGATGTGAACAAGGACAACAACAGACATGTCAAAGCAGCCATGGAAAACCGTGGTGTTGCAACCATACACAAAGAACTATAGGGAACTGAGGAATGCTCGGAATGGAAAAGTTGGTCTTTTCCTGGGAAGAGCCTACCAATGTGTTGTCCACTGTTAATTGTTTAGTGCCGGAAACATACATACAAGTAACATATGAACTCTACAGGCTTTATTTAGGAATCTATATGTAAACACAAATACACATATTCAAGCAATATTAGTGATAGAGGAGGCCAGGAGTTTGAAAAGGAGCAGAGAGCAGTGTATGGGAAATTTCATAAGGAAGTTAAGGAAGAGACAGAAATGTCTTAATTATGTTATCATCTAAAAACAAGCAAATGACAAACAAACAATCCTCAACTTCAAATGGATCAAACCTCAGAATACGATGGATATTCTTTAACTGCAAGGAGGGTTGATCTTTAATGCATACATATTAAGAAGTGATTGGTTTTTTTTGTTGTTGTTTTGTTTTTTAAATAAGACTCCAGTAGCAAATAAAATAAGAGCAACAATTGAAACACGAACCTTATGAACTTCAAAAGCTTTACAACAAAAAATAACAGTTTTATCAAAGAGTAGTATTGGAGAAGGGGCCTCTTCACTGCATTTTCAGATGCTGATTTCAGGGCTCTGAGATCTGGTTACCGCCCTGCCATCAGCATTGTTATGTGTGTTAAATCACCTCCTATATCCACACGGTATAAGGAATGCTCCCCAATTATCCTTGACTGGTTAATAAGATGCTGAGAGCCTGGGCTAGGCAGAAGAAAGGTAGGAGAGCTAAGGTTCCTGGGTTTGAGGTCTCAGGAGGACCATGAGGAAAAGAGAAGGAAGAGGACTGAGATGGGAAGCAGAGAGGAGGTCACCATGGGGTAATCGGGAGGACAGGACATGGCCAAGAGCAGCTTGCTCTAAGGACTGGCGTGATGGAGCAGAAACATCCCAAATGGAACATGTGCCAAGTATGTTTGGGATTTTCATGGGAAGCAGATAAAATAGCTGAAAGGGTTGGTATCTGTCCAGAGTTAGTGCTTTAAGGTTTATTAGAAATCTAAATTGTTTCTGTGTCTTTTATTTAGAGTATAGCTGGTTAATGAATAACTGTTACCATAATAATTTCTTGAATTAATTAATATATAAAGAATAATTAGCTCATTTTACTGGGTAGATCCAAGAATGGGAGTTTTTACCACTTATACATCCAATAGTAGATTAAAGTTTAAAACATATAACGAACAAAAATAACTGAACAAGAAAACAAGCAAACTAATTTAAACCTGGACTACAAAACTAAATGAAATTTCTCAAAAGAAGAAAAAAATGACTAAATTATGAGACAAATAATTTGGAGGAAATAAGCCTCTTTAAGCAGGGAGTCTAGAAACACATAGAAAAATGAAATTAGGTACATATTTTCTACCATTCAAACAAGTAAATTCAAAATGTATTAAGGACATTCAACAAGATACAAAATACACAAAACACTAGAGGCAAACATATACAAGGTTGAAACATATTTAAAAGAACTGAAAAAAATCAAAGGATGAAATTAAAAATGTTCAGTACAACAAAGTAAATAATTACTAGTGTGAAATAATAGCCAACAGAATGCACAGAACCTTTGTGATTTCTAAGTTGGGCAGGTGGAAAACATCCAGAATATAAAATGAAATTCAAAATTAAATATCAAAACAAAAAAATACAAATAAGTAAAGTGAATGCAGATCACCCAATCAATAAATGAGCTAATTAACTGAAGAGGCAGGTTTCAAAGAAAGATACACAGATAATACATGCTGAATACTGTGTTAATATTTGGCCATCAGGGAACTGCAACTTAAAACTCCTTGCCATTAAGAAAACAAATGCTGATGAGGACTAGTAAAGGAGTGATTGTTACTTACTGTTGGTGAAAATATAATTTGCTGCAGTCACTATAAAAACAAATATGGAAATTTCTAAAATTAAAAATGACACTAAAACAGAACAGGCATGAGATCCAGTTACACAATATCTGGGCTATATTGAAAAGTTCTAAATCATGCCACAGAGAAATAACCACATCCATATTTACTACTTCAATATTTACAGTAGCTAAAAATGGAATCAAATGAGATGTGTATGAACAAATAAATGAATGAAGAAAATGATTTGTATACACATTATAATTTTATTCAATCCTAAATTTAAAAAAATTTGAAAACATGGCCTTTGACGTGAGTGAATAGAATTGAAACTATCAATTTCAATCATGTAAGTCAGTCTTAGAAAAAAGAATGCAATTACTTTCTCTCTAGGATCATGGACAGTCATGAGCTTCCTTGTGGGTACTAACTACCTAGTCATTTGCAAGAGCAGAGAGTGTTCATAACACTTAGTCATCTCTCAAGCACTAGAATAATATACTTTAAATTAGTGAATAAAAATGATTGTGGAACAACTCTCTCCTCTAGGTCTTTCTATCTCTGCCTACTTCCATAAGATTCCCTGCACTCTGCCCAAAGTTTGGCTATGAGTCTAAGCATCTGCTTTGATACCCTGCTGGGTAGAGTCTTTTAGAGGCCCTCTGTGGTAGGCTAGTGTCTTGTTTCTTATCTTCTCCCACTTCTGACGTCCATCCTGTTTGCCTTTCTGAATGAGAATTGAGCATCTTTTCTAGGGTCCTCCTTTTTGTTAAGCTTCTTTAGGACAATAGATTTTATTATGTTTATCCTGTATTATATGGCTAATATCCGCTTATAAGTGAATATATACCAAGCGTGTCTTTTTGCTTTTAGGATACCTCTCTTGGGATGACCTTTTGTAGTTCTATCCGTTTGCCTGAAAATTTCATGATTTCCTTGGTTTTAATTTTCATTGTGTAAATATACCACAATTTATGTATCCATTCTTCAGTTGAGGGACATCAAGGTTGTTTCTAGATTCTGTCTATTATGAATAAAGCTGCTTAGAACATAATTGAGCAAATGTCTTTGTTGTATGGTTTAGTGTCTTTCAAATATATGCCCAGGAGTGGTATAGCTGGATCTTGAGCACAATTCCTAATTTTCTGAGAAAGAACAAGATTGATTTCCAAAGTGGTTGTACAAGGTTACATTACCACCAGCAATGGAGGAGGGTTCCCCTTTCTTCACAGCCTCTCCAGGATGTGTCATCTCTTGAGTTCTTGATCTTAGCTATCAGTTGGGTGTAAGGTGGAATCTCTGGGATGTTTTGATTTGCATTTCCCAGATGACTAAGAACGCTGAACATTTCCTTCAGTGTTTTTCTGCCATTCAATATTCCTCTATTGAGAATTCTCTGTTCATCTCTGTAGGCCCTTTTTAAATTGGATTATGTGATTTGTTGGTGTTTAACATCTTAAGTTCTTTATATATTCTGGATATTAGTCCTCTATCAGATATAAGGTTGGTGAAGATCCTTTTCTAGTCTGTAGGCTGTCAACTGGTTCTGATGACAGTGTCCTTTGCTTTACAGGAACATTTCAATTCATGAGATCCCATTTATTGACTGTTGATCTTAGAGCCCCACAAGGAGATCAGTAGAGCCAAAAATTCTAAGCCCTGGCAGGCTTACAGAGACTGATACTTCGCCCAAGGACCATGCATGTAGAGGAACTAGACCTCCTGCTCAGATGTAACCCATAGCCAGCTCATTCTCCAAGTGGGTTCTCTAGTAAGGAGTACAGGGGCTGTCTCTGACATGAACTCAATGGCTGCTTCTTTGATCACCTCCTCCTGGGAGATGCAGCTTTGCCAGGTCACAGAGGAAGATGATGCAGCCAGTCCTTATGAGACCTGATAGGCTAGGGTCAGATAAAAGAGGAGGAGGACCTCCCCTATCAATGGACTAGGGGAGGAGCATATGGAAATAAGATGGAAGGAGGGTAGAATCGAGAGTAGATGAGGGAGGGGGCTACAGCCTGGATACAAAGTGAATGAAGTGTTATAAATATTATTTTTAAAAGTGAAAAAATTGTGATATGTTGATATTTAATTCTACATCTCAATAAGGACATATTAGAAAAAAATTAAAAAATCATTTATGTTCATAAAAATCACTCAATAACTAAATACATTGCACAATTTTAAAAGCTTTCTTTAATTCCTGCTATGGGGAGATTGCCAATGGCTCTGACTTCTGAGAGGCTTTACCCTGCAGCAACTCAAAACAGATGCTCTGGCATGATGTTCTGTGTCTCAACACAAGTTGTAGCCTGTATTTCTCATAAAAGAGTTATCAGATTATATCAGATATCATGAGAAGTTTAATGTCAATCAACTATGTCCCAGATGGCTCTCTACCCACTGAAAGACTTGTAATTGAGCTTAAACTTGAGAGGAAGTTCAGAGATTTAAAAATATATGAATATAGATTATATGTTCCTAAACCACATGTGTATATTTATAATATATATGTACATATATATTATTCCCATGCATATATTTGATGAAAGAGTGGGTGTTTTATTGGGATTATTTTCAAAATATTCAGAAACTATTGAGGGTTATTTTCCTAATCCACATTGATCTAACAATACTGACGCTCATTCTCCAGAACACCATTATTCTCTACAGCAATAGAAGCACTTTTACTAGGGGAGCTTTAGGTAAGGATCAATAAGCATGTTGGCAAGCTAGCCCAAACTATTTGGCTCTAAACCACCCCAGTAGAAGACATATTTATGTGAATGTGTGTGTGTGTGTGTGTGTGTGTGTGTGTGTGTGCTAACTTTAAACTGGCAGGAGTAATTGTATTTGCACTTATAAGTATTAGTTTCTGTTTTTATTTAGCAATAACTTTTAAGGACAATAAATAGGTTCTCTGCATGGCTTTATTCTACCCCTGAACTTGAACTTACTCATAACATGCCGGGCGGACAGCAGGCAGACAATGATCTGTCCCTGAATGCACATTATACTTCTACATCAAAAATAAAGAGGGTCCAGGGAAATTAATCCTTTGCCCTAGGAAGTTTATTAAAAATGCTAAATCAGGAGCTGATGGCGGCTTAAATAGCTTGAAGTAGCTCTCTAGAGGAAATGTTCTAAAATCCAATCCGTTAACTCAAGAAGCTAAGATCAACTAAAAGGAAATAATGTAGGTTAAAACACTGGTAACCTCACAGAAACAAGTCATGTAGTAGACATTGTATATAATAAGATTTTTATTAATAATGATAAATTGAAGCATATTAGCTTCTGAACATATCACAAAACACATTTCTGAAACTATCTTTAAACAGAAAAATATCAAGTTTAAGATTGAAATTCAGTGCTTACTTGAATATTTTATATCTATATAAAATTGAATAGCGTCATTTATCAAGATTTACTATTGGACTCACAAGTAATGGTCCATTTCCATGATTGAACACTGTCAGCTCTTTTGTACCTTCTCATAAAAAACAAATAAACAAACAAAAATCTGTTCCATACATATAAGTATATAATCAGTACAGTAAGTGATGCAAAATTCTTAGCTAACAACCACTTCAAGATGAGTACAGAAATTGGTCATTAGCCAAGCTGAGAGATCATATATTTTAATTTTGAGAAGTTAAAAATAGAAGAACTCTAGGAAATCGATCAAGTTTCCATTCTGGCATGTATAGTTCTTGCAATCCTCACTTACATTCACACAATAACAAGAAAGCTCAACAAATAAACAAAGGGAGATTTGTGAGAGACAGAAGAATCTATAACAAACCACCACACTGCACATCAAGGATTCATACCAAAATAGTAAAGTGTCCACACAACGGGAAACAGAAGTTATTAGAAGAATGAACAGGTAAGATATTTAACATTAATTGACATATTTCTGTGGACACTTTTGGGAGTTTAAGAGCTCTGAATAACCAAATGTAAGAAAGGCATGAAGACATTCTCAGTCTTACCTCCAATAGCCTCACTAATTAATTCTGCCTTCAAAAGATTGGAAAAAGTTAGGTATTTTGTTGTTGTTGTTTTCTCAGCAGAGAATGTGATGAGATGCTGTAAACAACTATAAATGGTTGAGATGATTATATACTTCATCACACTGGGTCCCTTAGATAAATATTATTATAAAAATCTTATTCTTATCTAAACAGTGATTTAGAAAATACCTTGTGGCTTTTCAAGCTGGCTGTGGGAAGTGTCATCTTTGGGCAGGTGGTCCCAGATTGTAAGAAAGAAAGCCAAGCAAGTAAGCCATGAGGAGCAAGCCTGTAAGCATTGTTCCCCCATTACTTTCGCTGCCTCAAGGTTTCTGCCCTAATTTGTGTCAGTGATTGTGTGTAACCTGAGACTTGTATGAAACATACACTTCATTTTCAGAGCTGTTCTTGGTCATGGTATTTTATCACAGTGATTGAGGTAATGCCTAGCCCATTCCTGGCCCAACCAAAGATCCATCCTATCACAGAGTGCCAACCCCTGACACCATGAACAATCCTCTGCTAAAACTACAGAAAGGAGCCTGTCAGAGTTGTCTTCTGAGAGGCTCTACCCAACAGCTCCTCAGAACACATGCTGAGATTTATAGTCAAACATTGTGCAATGGTAGAGAGTCTTGTGAAAAAGTAGAAGGAAAGAGAAAAGGTGACAGGAGCTCCACAAAAAGACCAACAGAACCAACTAACCAGGGCCCAGAAAGGCTTGCTGAGACTGAAGCATCAACCAAGGACCATGCATGAACTGGATCTAGGCCCCCTACAAAGATGTAGCAGCTTAGACTTCATGTGGGTCCTCTAATGAGGGAAGTTGGGACTCTATTAAACATGGACTTACTTGCCAGGTTTTTGATCCCTTTCCCCTTGAGGGACTGCCTTGCCAGGCCACAGGGGAAGAGGACATGCTCAGTCCTGATGCAACTTGATGAGCTGGGCTTGATGGGAAAGGGAACTCCCCCCCCTTTTTTTTTAAGAATTTATACTATATTGCCTATGAGTCTTTTTTATTTTATGATTTAAGAAATAGCCCTCAATACAATCTTTCTTTTTTGTTTGTTTGTTTTTTTCTTTTTCTTTTCTTTTTATTTTTTTATTTTTTTTAATTCTCATTAGTTACATTTTGTTAATTATTTATCCTAGCTGCATCCCTCATTCCCTCCCCAATCCCTCCCTCCCTCATCTCCTCCCTGCCCCTTTCCAAGGCCACTGATAGGGGAGGACCTCCTCCCCTTTCATATGACTCCATTTTGTCAGGTATTTTCAGGACTGACAAACGGGAACTCCCCTTTTGTTGAAGAAAAGTAGAGGGGTAGGTGGAGGGAGAAGGAGGGAGAGGGAGACTGAGAGGGGAAGAGGGAAGGAGCTACAATAAGGATATAAAGTGCATATGAAAAATTGAGGGGAAAATTAATTAAGACTTTATACCCTCCTTAATATGTTAAAACTGTATAGATAGTTTCAGTGTAGTAAGAATCATTTTCTGCAGAGAAAATAATAAGACTGGGCTTTATTTGAAAGGCAGTTCCTAGGACCAGAAAGACAACAAGGAGATAGAGAAGAGAGAGAGAGAGAGAGAGAGAGAGAGAGAGAGAGAGAGAGAGAGAGAAGGAAGGAAAGAAGGAAGGAAGGAAGGAAGGAAGGAAGGAAGGAAGGAAGGAAGGAAAGAGAGAAACAGAACCACAGAAAAAGAGAGAGAAAGAGAGAAAGAAAATATGTGGTAGTTACAATGAAACATGAACATTAGTCAAAACACAAATGAGAGCACCAGAGAAAACTAAAGCAAGCTTCTTACTGTCACTGCTGACAAGCATGAAGTGCAGCATGAATCTCTGGCCAGACAGATCTTAAGAAAACACTTAACAAGGATTAATAAAGACACAAACAAAACAGAATCATTAGCTCATTCATTAATGGTGGAACATAAAGTACTCCAGCCACTGTGGAAGTCAGTGTATTCATGGTAAAACAAAAACTAAGTCTGCCGTATGACTGTGCTACATAACCCCTGAGTGTTTACCCACAGCATTCCTATTCAACATATCAGAGATCCTTGCAAGTCAGTGTTTATCACAGCACTATGAATGTTAGTTAAGGCTTTCATAGCCAGGATGTTCATCAGTAGAGGGACGGATAGAGAAAATGTGACATACAGAGATAGATAAAAATATTATAAACAGAAAATGTTATTTAAAGAAAAATCTATGCAACCGAATATAATCATTTACGTGAATTAGGTCAACTTCAAAAAGACAGACATTACTTGTGTTCTTTCATTTGTAGTTCCAAGAATTTCTAAAAATGTATAAAAAGCATATGTGGATATATGGCATGAAAACAGGAGTGAAACTGTTGAAGCATATAAATAAGACTTATGAGAAACAGGATGGTTAGGAAAGAGGAAGCTGGATTGGATAAAGATGGAGATACAGCAGAAGTACTTCAACTGATAATGGGCAAAACATTCTCATAATTAAGCAGAAAATTATCATGAGTATATGTAAACTATAGCAGTATGCAAATCATCCAACTTATATATTAAACACAGATGCTATTTAACGATGATTTGTGACTACAATAAAAAAAATTTACAACTGTAGAGTAATAGGTATATCAAGGGAGAGGTCAAAAGGAAAAGAGCTCAAAATATGAGCCTTGAAAGATAAAAACTTTCAAAAGCTATTCAAAAAATGAGAGGGCATTTCAGAAGAGCACTGCCTTAATCAAAAACTCTGATATGCTACATCCAGGCATGCAAAGAATAGTAGATACTATACACTAAGAAAGCATAGTAAATAATTAGAGAAACAATCCCTTTTCTGTTCCATTTAAAAGTTGGCTCTTTAATGAGGAGTTTGCAGAGGTATTCAAGTATGTGATAATAGGCTATGGGAAAGAGCAAAAACAATAGTTAAGTAAATAAATAATAAAAAGACATAATCAGTCATTACTGCACATAGTTATTGAGTGAAAGAAAGTGGCCTCATTACTTCTGGTGTTTTGAAAATGAAATATAATTTTTAATTTTTGAATGGCTGGTTTAGTGTTTTCCCAGTGTTTATGGAAATATTCTGTACTCAGCTGGTCTTTCTCTGGACCACTCTTGTAACATTGTAAGGTCTACTCACATGCTTCTATAAGATTTATCAGAGCTAGTCCTGATGTATTTGTAATGAAGTTGTTTAGTATATTTATTGCCAGATGATTTGCCAAGAGACTTTTTTCTCCCAGTGTCTGAAATCGTATCACTTGGTAAAATACATTTCATTATAACAAGAAAGAAAGAAAGAAAGAAAGAAAGAAAGAAAGAAAGAAAACATTCATTGAAAATTCTGTGAAAAAATAATAAGTCTCAAAGTTAAATCTAGTAAAATATTTCCTATTATACCTACAAGGATAAAATAAAATACTTAAGGAAAAAAAATAGTTTCAGCCTTCACATCAGTGGTGTTTAGAGAGATGTACCTGGATAGGATGTGATGGTGCAAAACTAGTATTTAGTAAGCATACGAAGATGTGAATACCTAACAGAGGGCCTTTTCATTAAGCTAAGCACAAAACATTTGCAGGCTTACGAGCTCCAGAGA
This sequence comes from Meriones unguiculatus, assembly GCF_030254825.1. NCBI lineage: Eukaryota > Metazoa > Chordata > Mammalia > Rodentia > Muridae > Meriones > Meriones unguiculatus. The sequence continues at coordinate 19,984,356 of NC_083362.1, read as the reverse complement.
GGCAGCATTTATGTCTAATACATTGAGGAAAACCTCTGACATATTTGAGGATAATAAGTTTAAGAATTTAAATTTTGCGTCCACTCTGGTAGAATTTACTGTGACAATGGCCACTCTCAGCTGCTCCATCGTAGTATCGAATTCTCCAGTCCAATTACCTAAAATATAGCTAGACAATTGTTTAGACAGATTTGCAGCACAGGAAAAATTCTCATGTTGTATGCTAGTGACTCAAAGTCCAGCATACTTCCATTGACAGCCAAGTTGAGCGATTTGCCATAGGGTATCAATTTGCTCCTGTACGAGGTCAATCCTCTGATTGAACACCATCAAGCTTCCTTTTAGTTGAGCATTAATTCCTTTTTGTACATCTAAGGCATGAGCTAAATTGGCTAAAAGGTTATTCAGGGTCTGAGCAGTCTGCCTAGTATGACTCATGGCTAATGCCGTGGTGGTAGCTCCAACAGCCGCCAATGAGATGGCAGTAACAATGGCAGCTGTAATTCCCAGATCCCTTTTCTGTCTGAAGAGAGTCATAGCGTGAGGGCATCAACGGGCACAGGCACCCAGCGAGGCATGCGAGTAACCAGCTAGTAAATTTACTAGCATTACAGCCTTGGGCAAAGGACTAGCCACAGGATTATCATCATGGATTGCTGCAGCCATGAATCATCTGAAGGAATGGGCGGGCATGGGAGCGTTAGCAGGCCTTCTGGTGTTGGTCACCTTGGTTTGCCTGTGGTATATATGCAAGATTAGAGTCTCACAACAGCGTAATGCAGCCATGACTGTTCAGGCCTTTACAGCCATTGAAGCAGGACAGTCTCCCCAAGCATGGTTGGCTACCATAAAAAGCCAAAATGTTACGCTCAGGATGCAAGGCTAAGCACTGCACTCAGGGTCAACCGCTTTCGACCCAGAGAAGAGCATGTCTGATTGCATGTGGGTTGGTGCCCCAGGTCCCGCCTCTGAGAAAAAGGTATTGGACGGGTCTGATGCTCTTTGGGTGGATGACACCTAAATGAACATCAGTACAAAGTCCCAATTTATTTCTAATATCAGAGATCAGACCTCTACTCTTGCCTGATGCATCTAAAACAAAAAGGGGGAATTGTAGAGAGCTGCGGAATGCTATGCCTTAAAGATGGAGCTGGTTTCCGCCTTCCACCTTCCGGATGGTGCGTGCTCTCTCTCACAAACAACTCCACATTTGGCTAAGGCTGAGGATCTGGCTTGCTTCCATGTATGTGGACCTATCTGCATTGCCCACGTGGCATGCTGAGGTTGGCTACCCAGAGGCTATTTAAAATGGGCTGGCTTTACCCAGGATCAGTTGATTGTTCAAGGTTCCTGAATAAACTGCATTGAAAAAAAAAATATATATATATATATATAAACTAATGCAAAATAAAAAAAAAAACTTAAATTTTTTTTCTGTGTGAAAAAAAAATGTGTGAATGAATACTAGGTAATCAAATTTTAAATAAAGCACATAAACAAAAATTCCTCAAATATTTAACAAATTAAAAACAAAAATAGATTAGGGTGGAGAAGAATGTTTTTTAAAAGCACAAAGAAAGTGTAGTAAAGTAGGGAAAATGCAACAAGAAAGCAATTTTTTTCTTGCAATCTACATGGTTAGAAAAGTGAAGGAATTGGAAGCATAAGACCCGCAGTCAGTGTTTTCCTAGGTGAAGAATGACTGGAAGCAATGTCAGTGAAATCAGGAACAAGACACGGATATCCTCTGTACACATTCTTTTCAGTATTTTCCTCAAAGCACTAGCTAGAACAAAGAGACAGGAATTGAAAATTAAATGGGCACAAATTAAAAAATTAAGTCAAATTATCAATCTTTGCAGATAATATGATTTTATACATTAGAGAACATCCAAATTCCATCAGAAAACTTCCTGATATAATAAAAAATATTCATCAGCTTGGTATGTACTTGAACCAACATACCAACATAGATAGATACAAAACCAAACATCTTGCAGAAAATTAAACACTAATGGAGCAAAGACGTAAATCTGAAACACCGAAACAACTAGAAAAATACCCATAGGCTGCACCCCACATTAATTACAGGTTGGAAAGGTAATTTTTAATAAGATTGCACTTCCCAAAAGCTGAGGACAATTGACAAGTGGGACTACCTCATGAAATTAAAAAGCTTCTGCACAGATAAATAAATAATCAATAGAATAAAGTGGAAGCTCACATAATGGGAAAGATTTTTTTTCAGCTACTTACCTGAGAGGATTGATATCCAGAATATACAAAAATTTCAAAAAAAAAAAAAAAAAAAAAAACTACTTTCGTTATCATTATAGTACTTAGGAAAACCCAAATCAATACAATGTTTCATATCATCTTATCCCAGTCTGGCAAAGATAATCAAAAAAGGGACAAGAAATGTTGAAGGAAGTGGTAGGGAAGGGAATCCTTATTCACTGTTGATTGGGTTACAAACTGGACCAACACTTCTGGAAATTAGTTCACAAAATTATCAAAATATCAAAATGCTAAAAGTAAACCTACCATATGATCCAGCTACACTATACATTGGTATATGCCCCAAAGACTCTACAACCTATTTCACAGATACTTGTTCAGCAATGTTCACTGTTTTTCTATTTATAATAGTCGGGAAATGTCCTTCTACTGACCAATAACAAGTGAAAATGTGGGCATGTACACTAGAGAATAATATTTAGTTTTAAAGAAGAATGAAATCATGAAATATGCACATAACTTGATGATCTTTTTTTAAAGATAATTTTAAGTGAGGTAAAAGACTGAGAAATACAAAACCACGTGTTCTCTCATTTGAGGATCATAGCACCAAAACTTCGTGGAGCCTCGAGTAGCTGCAGTGGGCAGGAAAGCAAAGAGCCCATGGCCAGTGTGTGTGTTAGAGGTGGGGAACAGAGAGGGCAATAGCAGGGTATAAGTGATCTGATTGGGAAAATGGGTTGGACAATCTAATTAGTGGAGTGGGGGAGACAAACACCTCACAATGAGGGAAAATGGTAAAATAATGATAAGGATGCCCCCCAAAATTATAAGGAATGACTAAATTAACTTCCTAAGCTATCATAATATATGTATTCTAGTGTATAAATATATTATTTAAACAATATTTCGAGTCTAACCTGACAATGCTCACTCCAATAGACAAAGAACACCTATTAAAATCTCTAACGGCAAGCATTAGAAATTCTTTTTTTTTTTTTGTTTATTTTATTTTTTTCTTATCAGTTACATTTTATTCTCTGTATCCCAGCCGTGTCCCGATCCCTCATTCCCTCCCAGTCCCACCCTCCCTCCCTCATCTCCACCGTGCCCCTTTCCAAGTCCACTGATGGGGGACCTCCTCCCCATTCATCTGATCCTGTTTTATCAGGTATCTTCAGGACTGGGTGCAAGGCCCTCCTCTGTGGCCTAACAGGACTGCTCCTCCCTTTGGGGGGGGGAGCCAAAGAGCCAGTCATTGAGTTCCTGTTAAGTTGCTCGTTAGAAGTGTCCAAGAGAATCCCAACAACACAGGCTGCTGTTGTTGCCCTTAGTTGTCCCCTAGATATGACATTTAGGTCCCTATTGTTGAACATATCATTTACTCCAAACAGGTGGCCCAGAACTCTCTAGGCTGGAAATGATCTGAAAGCCTCCTTCCTGAGGTTTATCTTTCAAAATATCAGAAAAAGTCATTCAAGTTTCTAAAGGGGAAAAGCTACTAACAGTACTACTCAGCTGTGATGCCCATGAACTACAATGACCAACATGAAACTAGATGTAAAAGTGCAGTAGTGGTACACAGAACTTGGCTATAAGTATCAACTCTAAGTTGGGCTTAAGAACTGCTCATCAAGACAGAAATTATGCCTGGAAATGACTACCCAGGACTAGTGGTCTTGGAGGAGAACCTACAGCCACCACTGAACTAAGCAAAGATAATGCATAAAAACAAACTAAACATTTGTCCTAATGTCCATAGAAAAGTTTTGTCATCACTGCTCAATCAAGGATAATTATCTTTGCAAACAGTAGAGACCATTATACAAAACCACAACCAAGCAAAATGCAGAACTTTAGAGTCCAGTCTCAATGAATACATCTACAAAACATCTCTCTAACTTCAGGGACAGGGAACTTTGCAGGAAAACGGACAGGAAATTATTATGTCAAGAACATTAAGAAGTTTACTGTGAGACTATTTCTTCCAGTAGTATCAGAAGGTACCTTCTCAAAGTCTCATCAACATGACTCTCTAAACAGGAGCTGAACAATGACAATAACAGTACAAATCCTAACTACAGTGGATGAGTGAAAGTCCAAGAGGCCTCAATCAAAAGCAAAGAACTACAGCCAACTATGGAATGCTAAGATTGGGAGAAATAGTCTTCCCATGAAAAACCACACCAATTGCCCTGAAAATATACATACAAGTAATACATTATTCCATTTGAGCATGGTAGGAGAGTAGGGTGTTCTTTTAATTCAAGAATTAGAAAAAAATCTATCTATATATCTACATACATATATACATATATATATATTTCAATATATATGGAAATAAATTCATATATATTAGGAAAAAAGTTCAAATATATGTATATGTGGGATTAGGAATATACATATGTAGAGATAGATAAAAAATTGAGAGAGAACATATAAATATATGTTTTTCAACAATTCATAAATTTGAGACCATAAATTAAAAAAATAAAATAAAAGCAAGGACAAAAGACAAAATAAGGACCATCCATCCTGAAAAAACAAAGGAAACAAAAATAATCTCAAAAGTGGTGAGCCAAAATAAATATTTGATCCTTATAAGTTAGTTTTTCAAGTGTTTCTTTTAGTAAAAGAGAGAGAGAGATAACATGTATTTTCCTGTACTTATTTTCTTATATTTCCAATATCAACAGAAAGACTGGAACTTATCATTCTTTTAATTGCCACTGTGTACTACAAGTGTGGAGCTTCAACGGACAGAATTGATGTTCAGCAAATACATGTTGAATAAATGAGTAGATGAACATACAAATGAATATATTAATGAGAACATTAAAACATAATGTTGAGCAAATGAAGCAATGAAAATAAAATCCTTTCATTTAAAACTATATTTTATCATCCAGCTTGAGAGATTTGATGGAAACTCAGTACATTTATGGGCTGTTCCTTCTGAATATTCATATATTAGAATATAACTTTTCTTAATTCCTTAGTGTGCTGCAGTAAACCTCCATCTCATACTAACTCTCCACACTTATATAAAATGCTGTCTCAGATGGGACACACTGTAGCCTTTTAGCACCGGCATTCATCATGCTAAATATATGCGTGGCCTATAAGTTCTGCAGAACAGCCTACAGTATGGAATAGGAGTGATCCCGAGGCAGAGCTTAAAATAAGCAAATAGGTCAAATGTTCAACTTACCTGCAATATTTTTAATTACTTGGCATATCTTTTTAAATGAATGTGCAGGCCCTATCAAACCATCGTGACACTGAACTCAAATGAGAGAAATACCAGGGGCCCCTTGTGTTTCATCTTTTTTAATGCTCCAAGTAAAATGAATCTTTTGATTTTTTTTCATCCTGAAAAGTCTCTAAAGAGCCAATGGTTTAAATGCAAAATTCTTCCCTTAAGGAAAAGGTTCGAAGTTTTCATTTTTCCAAGAGTAAAATATGACTTTCTCACATGAAAGTTTTGTCTATTTTATTGCTATAGTTGAGAAAAAGAAAAAGTCTCAGAACTTCTTTAATATAGACCAATTCATCAAACTGAGTCCTTCTTGCTCTAGGTTATTCCTCATTGATATTCCCTTTGTTTGCCCGAAATTTCTAAATTAGTGTTTCTTACAACTATGTGGCAAACATTATTTAGCTAACTATTATCTTTCATTTGTATTCACTATGAGTTTATGAGTGTTTATCGTTGCTCAGCACTTTAATGACCATAAAGGAATGACTTATGTTGCCAAGGATTCAGAGATAAAAGCATTTTATTTAAAACAACACCTTAATATGATATGTTAAACAAAGTAACTTCATTAAACATAGAATGTCTCTATTTAGTGAAGTAGAAATATAAAATGCAATATAATATCACTAGACAACTGTATCTTTTGTTTAGTCACTGAAATAAATTATCCATTTTTAAGTCAATATGGCTTTGACTTTTTAAAAAGTCTCTCTCTCTCTCTCTCTCTCTCTCTGTGTGTGTACTCTGTGTTTGCATGTGATCATGAACATGAATATGCACATATTACAGTGAACATTGTGACAGTAAAAGGATAATCTTGGGTGTCAGTCTTTGCCTTATACTTTTGAGGTAAGGTCTTTTTTATTAAAATTTAACTTTATTTATGTATTTATTTATTATAATTTATTCACTTTGTATCCCCACTGCAGCCCCCTCCCTCATCTCCCAGTCCCATCCACCCTCCCTCTTCTCCTCCTATGCCTTTTCCCTAGTACCCTGATAGGGGAGGACCTCTTCCCTTCCATCTGACCCTAGCCTATCAGATCCCATCAAGGCTGGCTGAGTCATCTTCCTCTGTGACCTGGAAAGGCTGCACCCCCCAGGTGGAGGTGATCAAAGAGCCAGCCACTGAGTTCCTGTCAGAGCAGTCCCTATACCCCTTATTAGGGAACCCACTTGGAAACTGAGCAGCCAATAGACTTCCTTTGAACAGGGTGTCTAGGTCTTTTCCATATATGGTCCTTGATTGGAATATTAGTCCCTGCAGGACCCCTAGGACCAGGTATTTTGGCTCTGTTGTTCTCCTTGTGGAATTCCTGTCCATTCCAGGACTTTCTATCTCCTTCTTCTCCCATAAGGATTCCAGAACTCTGGCCAAAGTTTAGCAATGAGTCTCAGCATCTCCTTCCATAACCTGGTGGGTAGAATCTTTATTTGATTCTGTTTACACTACGCCAGCTGGCTCCTAAAACCTAGCGATTTTCTTGTCTCCACCTGCTCACTATATCATATAATTTATTTTTATTTTTATTATTATCATTTATTACATATTGGTATAATGTTCTTTTTGGAATGTATACACCTTATCCTTGTTCATTTAAATGCTGATTTCTCTCCCCCACTCTCTGGTTTCAATCCAGGCATTGCATTGTGATACTTATTCTAAGCATCACCTTTCTCAACTTTGTGTAAACATGCCAAAATAAAGCAACCAGCCACGATGTTGAGCAATGGAAAGGAAGCAGGAAGAGAGGGAGGAGACAGAGGACAGGTATGAGTGGGAGGCAGAGAAGAGAAGGGCAGGAGAGAGCTGGGAGAGTGGCAGGAGCAGAGGTCTTGGAACTATGTGCAGAATGAACCAGAGCTAAGATTTCACAAAAAGCAAGTATAATGGGTGAATATAAATGTTAGTAAACTATGAGGGCTTGGAGGTTTAGGATGGAGTAACTATTGCCCAGCATTGTGTTCTAGGTTAATTAAATGAATCCCAGTTTCTGTGTGGTGATTTGGGTATATAGCTCTTTAGGACTAACAGCAGCATTACTAAAAGATAATTAATAATAAATTTTAACAGCTACATACAACAATTACAATTTATTCAATTTGCATCCCAGCTGTGTCTCCCTCCCTCATCTCCTCCAACTTCCACCTTCCCTCCTTCTTCTCCCCCTATGCTCCCCCTCCCAGTCCACTGATATTGGAGGTCCTCCTCTCCTTCCATTTGATTATAGCTTATCAGGTCTCATTAGGACAGGTTGCATTGTCTTTCTCTGTGGCCTGGCAAGGCTATACCCCAGAGGGGGAAATAATCAGAGAGTCTGCCACTGAGTTCATGCCAGAGAAAGCCCCTGCTCCACTTACTTTAGTCTATTTTTAAGTGAGCTGTGAAGACCTTCATATTTAAAACAAGTTCTGTACCCATTTAGCTATCTCCAGTCTCCTCCACTGTCTTTTCTGAGACAAAGCCTTAAAAGCAAGACTATCTTTAATTCATTGTGCAACCCAGGCTGAATGGTCCCAAACTCCTGAATGTTTTGCATTCATCTCCTCCATATTGAGATCACAAACATGGACCACCACCACAGGCTTATTAGTATTTATTTGTGAATATCCAATATATAAAAATGTCTGTGTATGTGTGTGTGTAAAGAGAGAGAGAGAGAGACAAAGAGAATAACAAAGGTCAAATGCTACAAGATTCATGGATTAGAATGTGTAGACATGAAGTGAAAATTAAAAGTAAGTATATCTAACTTACTGTTAAATTTATATCATTTTCAAAATATACTTTGTTAAATGTCTGTTTGTTTTCTGTATACCATTAAATTATAAAAATGCTTCCATGTGTTTATATTAATTTTCACTTTAGGAGAAATCATATTTATACATATGTGTGAGTGCCTGTACTCATACACACACACGTCAAACATCATTTTTAGGATTCTGATAGCTATGTCTTTAGTGGATGATTTTATTTGTCTACTTTATGGCTATCAAATATCTAGGATCTAGTAACCAAATATTTGGTCAAAACAGTATATATATATTATATATATATATATAATATATATATACTGCAAGCATAGTTACAAGTTAAATTAACTGTTATCTCTGTATATTTAAGCAGATGAACTTCCACAAAGAAGCCTTATCAACTCAGATGAAGGTCTTTTGAGAGAAACCCTGGTGCCATCCTGTGAATATAGAGAGCTTCTTCCAGATTCTCTGTATTAGAAACTCTCCACCATCCCCCACCCTTACACTGAGTCCACTGAGTGATGCCACTGTGGAGGGCCCCAAAAAGTGACAGCCAATTAATGAGATAGTGTGAATTTGTGTCTATCTGCCTCATTTTACTCTTGTTTTCTTGAAAATTCCTGATAAACGTCGTGTATTATTCTTTATTGTAAACACTTGAGTCCCTTTTGTGTTTGATTTTTGTTTGTTTTTGGCTTTATTCATATTGACATTTTCAAATCATCCCCACCAAGCTCATCATGTTGGCTATAGAAGCTCTTGAGGGAGAAAAGTAAAACGTGTAATTTGGGAGATCTTCTAATATTTTAAACTCAGAGGCAGAAGAATAGAGGAACCTGGAATAAACATAAAATATAACTTAAAGTGTCACAGACAACAATCATAAGACAAAGAGCAGATGTCAATGGAGAAATGCCTATAACTATGATTTAAGAAACGTTTTTAAGGCCTTTAAGGAATGTAAGGGTATTATTAGTTTACTAGTGTGAAATGTCTCATTTATAAATGCAGTCATGTCCGTAAAGGGAAGTAACCAGAGCTTCCTAACGGTAGTTGAGTCTTGTGAGAGAAGAGGCTAGTGTATTCAAGAGCTATGTCGGAGCACATGATGAGTGCCTTCTGGAAGAAGAATACAGTTCCCAGTACCATAGAAAAGGAAGCTGGGTAGGTAAAGGTCACTGTCAGCGAGAAGAGCCCATAACAATATCAGTAATGACCACAAAGACAAATCATGCCACAACCAAGCTCCATTTTCAACTGGTCCTTGTGAAAACATGGAGTCTGCTTCTTGTTCAGTTTTCAAAGTATTTTATCCAGGGCTACAGAACTCAAACCAGCAGTATCAGCCTATGAGTGCTTTTACATGAGACTGTGCAGCCATTTGAGAGGCTAAGCAGAGAACTAGCAAGTATCTGATCTCGGTTACAAGTAATCAGCTTAAAATTAAATGCTTGGAATGCAGTGGACTCCTAATCGTGGGAACTGCCAATATTTCACACGCCAGCAGTCATTTTTGAGAAAACGTAACAGTTAATACACTTGCCAACATTTTTGTTTATCTCTTACAATTCTGGATTCACAAATACTTTCTAAATCATAATTTAATTATTCTACACTATAAAATTATCTGCCAGTATTTACCATGGGGGCTGTAAGAACTCACAGTGTTGTTTCTGCTTTGTGTCTGAAATTTTAATTGATTGCTATGGGGGCACATTTTTAGTTAGCTGATAGATATGAAAATTTCTGAAACATTATAACATTTCATTTAAACTATAAATTACACAAAATTGCTCCCTTTTAAACCAATAAAATTAGATGTTTTTCAAAACATATAAAACATCTGGAAAGAATTTAAAACCTTTTAAAATATATATAATCAAGTGAAATAAACTACTATTTTCCAAGTGTCCTTTCTATGGGCGTGGAGAACACTGATCAGCAAAATATGAAGACAGAAAAGTGAGACACCCTTTCTTAAGACCACAGAAGGAGGCAGGGGGCAGTTAACTGCCTTAAAAAATATTAGTGCCTAGCAACACCTGTAAAGCATAGCCTCTTATGAGAACTCATCTCTGTGATTTCATTTTCAGACCACATGTGCATTCACACTATGAAGTTAACATCTTTACCTAACTCCAGCAGCTCTGTAATCACCATTTTTCTTTAATATTAGTACCAAATTTGGAAACAATGCAATGCATTCATTGTGTTTTGAATAAATGTAAGCACTGTTTTTATATATCCTTCATAACACTTATCTCTTCTCATTGTCTTAGCAAAGGGTGTGTTGGGGGTTACATTTTTAAGGTTTAAATTATACAGTTTATAATCTTTTGATGCTATCTTAGATGGCAAAGGGTATTCTATTTTTCTACTTTGACATGAATTGAATATTTACAGCAGCCTTTACCCGCTATTTTAAAGAGTTGTTTCTTTTGTTGTCTGAGATTACAAATTTGTGAGAAGCCAGGCTGAGAAAACCCAAAGATTTTGCAGAGAGTACCTGGAAAGTTGGACTCCCTGAACTAAGCTTGGAATAATAGCAGTTAGTCACAGCCTATTGAAAGCATGTCTTTAAATTACCCTACGTTCTGTCGCCAAATGAAGTTTGAAGAAATCATAGATACTTCTTTCTACCTTTAATGAGAAAATCATGTATAAGGACTCAATAAGTAGGTGTTAAAGTGACTTATTTATTTTTAACAATGGTCATTAATTACTCTGTGGATGTGGATAAATACTAGTCTATATTGATCACTGTTTGCCAGTTTTCTCAAATTGTATGCCCACTTATATAGCCTATTTTTTTTCCCTGCGTATTTCATGGGTCGTGAAAGAGGTCAGTATGTAAAGTCACCTACAACCAGCACTGACCACCATAGTTGGAGATTTAAGATACATATTGTAGGAGAAGAAAACCAATTACCATAAATTTTCCTCTGACCATCAGGTGTGCACTGTGATATATGCAGACCAACATACATGAATACACACATGTTAGCATATTATAAGTAACCACAATATAAACAAGTAAGATATAATAAAAATTAAAAATGTGAATTTTTGTTTAACAATTTTTTCTTTCTTTTTTATATAACAGGGATTTAAAATTATATGCAAATATATTTCTTTTCATCTATGAAAAATATTATATTTCTTTCCCATGACAATTTTTGGGGTCAATCAGTATTCATTCAACCTGTGAGTCAACATGAAAACTTTATATTAAACAATAAATGTGTCAAGGACAATTTTTGTTCAAATTTGGTTTTAATGGCTCCTGAGTCAAGCAGAACTGCAGTCAAAATTGCTGCTACATAGAAATATTGTATTAAGTCATCTTACAAAATCTGAAATTATTAGAGGTCCAAGTCTTGCCAATTTTTTACAGTTAAGATAAATTTCAAAACAATTTGGGATCACAAACATAAAAAATATTACTGTATAATTATTACATCAATGTGTATGTATTATAAAATGTTCAATTATATGTTAGAGAGAAACATACCTTGTTCTTATTTAGTTTCATAGCCCCTCTTTATAAATTGACTATTTGCATAAGGAAAATATTATACATGAGTTGATCCCTTGAGTTTCTCACATTTAGAGAAAAGACTTAACTATGATCTCATTTGAAAGCTACATATTGTCAGTGATCCAATTCAGTTTTTATTGCTTTATTTGCATTTTCAATATCCTTACAGTGTTTGGTTTCTTCATGACATTTTCTTATTTGCTTAGTTGACTCTAACCACCCCCATCCTCTAACTCCTCTTCCTGCTTAGACTTTAGCGTCTCTACTAGTTGCATCCCAAGGTTACATACTTGTGTTCTTTCACCCTGTCATTGACGTTCCTAAAGTCCCCTTTTCTTATCACATGGGTCCCTTTACACTTCCTGTATGTAACATATCCTCATTTTCAGAAAAACACACGTATGTAAAGTTCAAATGCTAATTTTTGTAGAAGGGAACATATGATATTTGTATTTCCAAGTTATTATTATCACATTTAGTGTTTTAGAGTTCCATTAATTATTTCTTAAAATTTACTAATCTAAATTTTCCTTTTGGGGTAGAAAAATCCATTGTGATATGTGAGCTACATTTTCTGTAACAATTTTCCTGTTGATATGCGTCTCTGTCACTAACCAAGAAGCCATCTCCAATTCTCAACATTTGCAAATATATATATATATACATCAATATATATTATATATATATTGGGAGTAGGTGGCAAAGGAAAAATCTGTTTTCACTAAAAAAGATAGAAGTCAACAATTTATCAGTTGATGGGCATATAGACCGAGTGTATTTTCTTATTAATATGCAAAGAGTAGCAGTGGATCAAGTACAACACACATACATTTGCTATAGATATCAAATGTATCTGTAGATGTATAGACTCCTACCCTATAGCCAGTAACATGCTGTTACTGCTACAATGGCTTGCTCTTGAACCTACGTATTCTGACACTCCCAGGCTTACTTGTTTTACTAAGGTATTATTTCACTATTTGTATTTCTTTATTTTGTTTTTGTTTATGTATTATGTGTCTGTGTGTTGTGTGTGTCATGTTTATGTTTGTCCTTCCACATAAATTATATGTATGTGATTATATATATTATTTACATATAATTTATATATAATTTAATAAATAAATATATTCATTTGTGTGTATTATTTGTTACGTATGTATGTTTTCTGTGAAGATCAGCGCGTCATTTCAATGTGCGTTACATTTCTTCTTAATTACAAGTAGATAACCTTTTTCATGAGATTGACTTTTCAAATATATGAGCATAGATGATCTTTCCTTCTTTTAGTGTCTTTTATATTACTAGTTAAATGAAGTTTTTTAAATTTTTATTACAGAGGTCTTTGCCATCCTTAGTTTCATTCATATACTTTATTATTGTTGTTACTAGTGTTATTATTATTAATAATTACTATTACTATTATTAATTACTATTATTGTTAATTACTATTATTATTAATACTAGTGATCTCAAGCTGTACTACAGGGCAACAGTAATAAAAACTGCATGGTACTGGCATAGAAACAGAAAGGAGGATCAATGGAACCGCATAGAAGACCCAGAAATAAATCCACACACCTATGAATACTCGATATTCGACAAAGAAGCCAATTCCATTCAATGGAAAAAAGACAGCATCTTCAACAAATGGTGCTGGACCAACTGGATGTCTACATGCAGAAAAATGAAAATAGATCCATATTTATCACCCTGCACAAAACTAAAGTCAAAGTGGATCAAGGACCTCAACATAAAACCAGATACCCTAAATCAATTGGAAAAAAAAGTGGGGAATACCCTTGAACTCATTGGCACAGGAGACAACTTCCAGAACAGAACACCAACAGCACAGGCTCTAAGAGCAACAATCAATAAATGGGACCTCATGAAACTGAAAAGTTTCTGTAAAGCAAAGGATACCGTCATCAAAACAAAACGACAGCCTACAGATAGGGAAAGAATCTTCACTAACCCTTTATCTGACAGAGGACTAATATCCAGTATATACAAAGAACTAAAGAAGCTGAAAAGCAGCAATCCATGTAATCCAATTAAAAAAAATGGGGAACAGAGCTAAACAGAGAATTCTCGACAAAGGAATATCGAATGGCAGAAAAACACTTAAAGAAATGCTCATCCTTATTAGCCATCAGGGAAATGCAAATCAAAACGACCCTGAGAGATCACCTTACACCCATCAGAATGGCCAAGATGAAAAACTCAAGCGATAACACATGCTGGAGAGGTTGTGGAGAAAGGGGAACCCTCCTCCACTGCTGGTGGGAATGTAAACTGGTACAACCACTCTGGAAAGCTATCTGGCGCTTTCTAAGACAAATAGGAATAGTGCTTCCTCCAGACCCAGCTATACCACTGCTAGGTATATACCCAAAGTTTGTTCAAGTACACAAAAAGGACACTTGCTCAACCATGTTTATAGCAGCTCTATTTGTAATAGCCAGAACCTGGAAACAACCCAGATGTCCATCAACAGTGGAATGGGTACAGAAATTGTGGTATTTTTATCCAATGGAATACTACTCAGCAATCAAAAAGGAGGAGATCATGAAATTTGCAGACAAATGGTGGGAGCTAGAAAAGATCATTCTGAGTGAAATATCCCAGAAGGAGAAAGACAAACATGGGATATACTCACTTATATAGATCTATAAGATATGATAAACATAATGAAATCTATACACCTAAAAAAGATAATCAATTGAGCGGACATGGGGTAAGATGATCAATCCTCGTTTAGAAAAACAGATGGGATGTGCATTGAACGTATGACAGGAGTCTACTGAGCGCATCTGAAAGACTCTAACTAGCAGTGTTTTCAAAGCAAAGACTCATGACCAAACCTTTGGCAGAGTACAGGGAATCATAAGAACGAAGGGGAGTTAGTCTGATGGGGAAAGAATAGGAGCTCCACAAGGACCAAATATATCTGGGCACAGGGTCTTTTCTGAGACTGACATTCAACCAAGGACCATGTATGGATATAACCTAGAACCTCCACTCAGATGTAGCCTGTGGTAGATCAGTAACCAATTGTTTTCCCAAAGTGAGGGGAACAGGGACTATTTCTAACAGGAACTCAATGACTGGCTCTTTGGTCTCCCCACCCCCGAAGGGAGGAGCAGTCCTGTTAGGCCAGAGAGGAGGGCTTTGCAGCCAGTCCTGAAGATACCTGATAAAACAGGATCAGATGAATGGGGAGGAGGTCCCCCCTATCAGTGGACTTGGAAAGGGGCACGGTGGAGATGAGAGAGGGAGGGACTGGGAGGGAATGAGGGATCGGGACATGGCTGGGATACAGAGTTAATAAAATGTAACTGATAAAAAAAATAAAAAAAAAACAAATATTTGAGGCATCATGAATGGGTGTTTTTCTCAAAATGTTTGTTATTGACGTAAAACAGCAAATTTACTTTCAGTTCTATAATCTGTCTTCTTTAGTAGTTTAATATGTGTAATCAAAAACATATAAACAATAATGAAATGTTCTTTATCAGTTTTCTTTTATTCTTGAGATGAAACTCATATTTCTCACAGCCTTGAGAGCATTTTGTACGTTTAATGAAAAGGTGAGTTCTTTTCTTTGAGGTTATGTATGTATGTTAATGATTTCCTGAAGCAGAGTTTAGAATAAGTTAAATGTCTATTCAGGTAAATGTGGATATTGACGACTCCCACCAGTTCATCATCTTTCTTAGGCATAGGAATGCAAACTAACTTATATGAAACATTAACCAAAATAATACTAGAACAAAAAATGTCTCAAGCAAAAATATATTTTATTTTTTTCTGTAGATAATTCTTTTGCATTTTGAATTTAGTATAATCATTTCATTTATTTAATATTATTTTAGGATTTAATGCATGCATATACTGCATTTTGGGTTTTTTGTTTGTTTTTTAATTTATTTCTTTACTTGATTAATTATATTTTATTTTCTTTCTATCCCAGCAGTAGTCCCCTCCTTTATCCCCTCCCAATCTGACCTCCCTCCCTCTTCTCCTCTTATTCCCCTTCCCTAGTCCACTGATAGGGGAGGTCCTCCTCCACTTCCTTCTGACCCTAGCCTATCAGGTCTCATCAGAACTGTATTGTCTTCCTCCTTGGCCTGGTAAGGCTGCTCCCCCATCAGGAGGAGGTGATCAAAGAGCCAGCCACTGATTTTATGTCAGAGACAGTCTCTGTTCCCCTTACTAGGGAACCCATTTGCATACTGAGCTGTCACGCTACATCTGTACTGGGGTTCTAGGTTATCATGTATGGTCCTTGGTTGTAGTATCAGTCTCAGAAAAGACCCCGGGGCCCAGATTTCTTGGTTCTGTTGCTCTCCTTGTGAGAGGAGTTTTGAACCAGAGCAGGTGTGTTGAAATAGCCAGCCAGAGATCTGAACTAGAAAGGATGAGCTTATAGCAGGAAATATCAGAGGCTGAAACATTCTATGCCTTGGTTATCAGATGGAGGCAAAAAGCTGAACCCTTCAAGGTCTGGGCTTGCAGAAGATGAGATTGTACAGAGACTAGAAGTTTCCAGACCTAGGGCCAAGAATAATGTAATAAAATGCTGTGGGCTCACCCAAGCCATATATTTGTAAAGCTTGGGTGAGTCTCTCATCTCATCCCTCCATCTAAAGAAATAAATATCACATGTACAGTTCTACTTCTTTCTCAACTTTGCAGTCTCTTCCTACATCCTTTCCTTTCCCCCCCCCCAAAAAATTTATTTTTATTTCCTGTGCATTTCTTTTGATAAGCACACTGAATCAACTTAATTTTAGTTAACTATCACAAACACTAACTGTGTGGAATTACTCATGAGCTTCCTCGGTTTTGTACCGAAAGTAGAAATAGAGTTGAAATCTTAGAATTATCACATCCAGAAAATTTAAAAAGAAAGAAAGAAAGAAAGAAAGAAAGAAAGAAAGAAGGAAGGAAAAAGAATCCTGCTGTTTGAATTTAAATTTTCTGTAGGAGTAAGAGAAGGGGTTGGGGAAGAGGGAGGAGAGTAGGACTAGGCAGTGAGGAAAGATAGGGCTAAGACCAGAATATAAAGTGAAAAAATAAACTAATTAATTAAAAAATATTAACTGACTTATATTGAAACATTACATAATTTACCAGCTTATCATATTTCCAAATGTGCTTTAGATTTAGTGATCTCACGGGTATACCATGAGATCATGACAAACAAATGATGAAGTTTGACTTTGAAGGTTTAGTAAGTAAACTTTAGTATAGCCACCATACAAATCATGACACAGAAATTCTTTCATGTATGTTTTTACTCTGTGTGAAGATTGAATTTTTATTTACATATGACTTTATTATAATTAAAATATTAAGTAGACATATTTTCTTTTATAATCACTGGTACTTATTTCTTTCACCCCAGAGCCAAAATGTAGCTGAGTCCATCTCTCAATCATTTGTGAGTCTTTTGGAACTTGATATTCAAATGATTCATACATGAAGAAAAGAAAAAGGTCAGTTCCTTTAGACATTAAAACAGGTTGCCAAACCTTTAATCCTTTTTATATTTACTTTGGACCTCTTCATGTCTTTAAAAATATTTCTGATCTTCTTTCATAACATGAACCTCTTTTTATTTCAAATGCCACCAATGAGCTTTGATTCCTATATTTCAGAAACACACACACACACACACACACAAATACAATGGAGATGGGGAGATAAAGTGAGAGGGAGAGAGAGGAGGAGAAAGAGAACGAGAAGAGCAACCACTAATGAATGCATGTAGATGCAAATTGTTCTTAATGTTCTGCATTTTCTTCTACAAGAACTTTCAACTCATGTATTAATCTTAATTAAAACATTATTCAAGTCTTAATATACTTTCCAATACATTTATTCTCCTCTGAAGGCATCTGTACATAAGTGATTGCTCTGTTTGTAGATTCTAAAGCACTATAGAACTTCTTAGTCAAAGTAGCAATTATTTTTCATTTTTTAACTGAGAAAGATGAGAAAATTAGAAACCAAGGTTTAGATATATGCCATTTTAATGCTGAGATTTCTTTTTCTCATGGAGAATGAGGTATTATATTTAACTCTACAAAATTATTTTTAAGGAATAATAAAGAATTATTTGAATAGATATATCTTACAGAATCAAAACAAATTAATTATTTTAAATATCACAGACATGAGAAAACCTGTTATAAATAAACTTTTTCTATAAAAATTAAAATGTAGGTTTGGTTCATTAAGCATTCCACAGTCATATAACACAATTAATAAACATAATAAATTAAATTATAATGTTCATTATTATGCTCTCATTTAAGGCTTATTTAAAGTATATGGAACCACACATGTATATTTATCCTATCAAAACTCTGTCATCTTTAAGAATTACTGAAACCAGGTAGAGAAAGCTAGCTGGTGAAGGCACTCAGGACACCACGCCTGGAAACTTGACGTTGACCTCTGGAACCCGTCTAAAGGTTATGGAAAGAATGACCAAGTTGTCCTCATACCTACGTGTGCAAATGTGCCCTCCATGGATATCATGCACACGCTCAAATGCAGACTGACTCACACATTCACAAACACAATACTGGAAATACTTTTTCACTTATTTGCTTATTTTATTGCATTTGTTTATTTTTAGACAACATATCCTGTTTCCCTTCTGTTAAGCCCTCTCAGATCTTCCTCAACTAACCTACCTACCCAATTTTGTGTTCTTTCTACCCCTTTCAAAATAAAATAAAAATAAAAACCCAAAAAAATGAAAATTAAAACAATCAAGTGAAAGACAAGAACGACAAAAAATAAATGCCAAACCAATAAAAACCAATACACACAAACACAGACAACACGGGCTTTCACTACTCCTGGATATGAGGCCTGCCCTGGTGTACGTTTTATATACCCAATGAGACTCCATTGGAGAACAATGATTTCACCTTCAACAGTGAGTACCAATTCTAAATAGCTACTTGAATGTTTGCGGGATCCCATGTCTACATTCTCTTCTCAATGCTTTTTCAAGACTCCATTTGCCTTGGACCTGTTTGAGTTTCATGTGTACTACCGCAGTCTCTGGAAGTTCAGATGTGCATCAGTCCTGCTGTGTCTGGGAGATACTCTTTCTTCGGAGTCATCCACCATCTCTGGCTCTTGCATCCTTTTCTCCTCTTGCGGTGAACTTGGAAAGGGGAAGGGAGGAGATGAGGGAAGGAGGGTGGGATTGGGAGAGAATGAAGGAGGGGGCTATGGTGGGATACAAAGTAAATAACCTGTGATTAATATAAAAACTAAAAATTATTAGTAAAAAATATTCTAAGTGCAATTGCTAAAGACATCATATTTGCTAACCAAAATAGAAGCAACAAAGGCAACTTTCTTCCCTTCTTTACTTTTTACACTAGCAGAATTCTTTTTAGAATGTGTTGGAATTAGGTTCTTAAAAATTATATATCTCACCACTTGCTTTTAAAATAGAAAGCACCTTTTTTTTTTTTTTACTTTAATTTATATTTTATTTTATGCCCAAACAAAAGGCTGCCTTTGGTCACTTTTCTTGTTTGCCCTGGACTCACTTCCTAGACCAGACTGCTCTCAATCTCAGAGATCCTCCTGCCTCTGCCTCCCTGAGTGCTGGGATCACAGGAGTGCAACACTGAGTCCAGCTTTTTTGTTTAGTTTTGTTTTTCTTATGCTGTAACTGTGTCAGAGAAGGTACTTGGGCTAAGCACAGTGCTGTCTTCCTCTACTTAGAATCTGAAGAAGTGAGTGTTGTTGTCTATTTAAAGTTCATGGTTACCTTTGGAAAACTATTTACTGCAGCTGATGTTTCTCAAAGTGTGTTGAATAGAATTTGAAGGGAATTTAAATGCTTAAAGTAGTTTTGCGATGAAAAGACATGATCCTGGATTGTCTATATAATGTATTTTAAGATTAAAGTTTTGATCTTCTATTTTTTTCTTTTTCTCCTTTCTTTTTCTGAAAGGAGCTTTCCATTTATACCAAGCAAGAAGGATAGAAAATATGCCATGATTTACCAAGTTGACAAAATGCTTTCAGCATTCAGTTTGTAAATTTCTTTCATTGTCTGAGAGTTGCAGCAGGGAAGGCAGGCCTGCAATTGTAAGGGAATTAAAAAGCATGTTTGTAGCTAGAAGCACTTTGCTGTTAATTTATTACTCAATAAATGCAACAAGCTTCCTCTGGGGCCTGAAGACCTAGAGAGAGAGGCAACATGAAGGCACCTATGTGAAGAGTTTCCTAGCTAATTATAAGCAGTGGCTGATTAGAGATGTGCAGGGTGATTCTTCCACTAAAGTTTTATTCCCTACACCTGTACCTCTGAGTCTAAATGTTGACAGTGGCATAAAAATCCAATGATTTACAAGATACTTACTGAATATATAATGCCTTCAAAATATTAGTGCTCATTAAAGTTATAAATATATTAGAATTTGACAGATGAGACTTTAATAAGGGTAGCTCCCATAGGATTTCTGGTATTCAAAAGAAGGTTTCACACACTCACTCTCTTCAGATTCTCTAGCGGCTTCCTATGGAAAACCGAAGTGTCAAGGAGACCACAGTCTATCGTGTGTTCTTCCTGGTCTCGCTGGTTGTCACTTCTCTGATGTTGTCTCTTGGGAACATTGCATCTCCATTATTCTGGGTTTCATCCTTTTTCTTAAACATGATCAGGCCTGTTACTGAGCCTGTTTGTTGGTTTGTTTTTTGTTTCTTGAGTGGCTCTGCTTTTAGGTGTTTAGAACCTTACCATTATGCTCTAGGTTTCTAAGAAGGCTTTCTTGGCTTATCTTGACTGCACAGCACATTTACCTTGCTGGACTACATTGCTTAGATCCAAAATTGTGTAGTAGAATTTTAAGCATACATCGGGACTATATTTTTAACTTTTTTTTCAATGCAGTTTATTCAGGAACCTTGAACAATCATCTGACCCTGGGGAAAGCCAGCCCACAGCTTAAATAGCCTCTGGGTAGCCAACCCCAGCATGCCACGTGGGCAATGCAGATAGGTCCACATACATGGAAGCAAGCCAGATCCTCAGCCTTAGCCAAATGTGGAATTGTTCCTGACAGAGAGCACTCACCATCGGGAAGGTGGAAGGCGGAAACCAGCTCCATCTTTAAGGCATAGCATTCCGCAGCTCTCTACAATTCCCCCTTTTTGTTTTAGATGCATCAGGCAAGAGTAGAGGTCTGATCTCTGATATTAGAAATAAATTGGGACTTTGTACTGATGTTCATTTAGGTGTCATCCACCCAAAGAGCATCAGACCCGTCCAATACCTTTTTCTCAGAGGCGGGACCTGGGGCACCAACCCACATGCAATCAGACATGCTCTTCTCTGGGTCGAAAGCGGTTGACCCTGAGTGCAGTGCTTAGCCTCGCATCCTGAGCGTAACATTTTAGCTTTTTATGGTAGCCAACCATGTTTGGGGAGACTGTCCTGCTTCAATGGCTGTAAAGGCCTGAATGATCATGGCTGCATTACACTGTTGTGAGACTCTAATCTTGCATTTATACCACAGGCAAACCAAGGAGACCAACACCAGAAGGCCTGCTAACGCTCCCATGCCCGCCCATTCCTGGAGAGGACAGGGTCTCCACAAGGAGAGCAACAGAACAAGAAAATTTGAACACAGGGAACTTCCCAGAGACTCATACTCCAACCAAGGACTATTCATGGAGATAACCCAGAACCCCTGCACAGATGTAGCCTAGGGCAGTTCAGAGTCCAATTGGGTTACATAGTAATGTGAAGAGGGACTGCTTCTGACATAATCTGATTGGCCTGCTCTTTGATCACCTCCCCCTGGGGGGGAGCAGCCTTACCAGGCCATAGTAGAGGACAATGCAGCCACTTTTGATGTGAACTGATGGACTAAGATCAGAAAGGAGAGGAGAACCTCCCCTATCAGTGGACTTGGGGAGTGGCATGCAAGCAGTGGGAGGAGGGAGGGTGGGATTGGGAGGGGAGGAGGGAAGGGCTTATGGGGGGGGATGCAGAATGAATAAAGTGTAATTGATGAAAAATTTAAAAAAAGGGAAAAATATATTTGTAATTTTTAGTACTTTGTGCTCAGTATTCTTGCACAATTGGAGTATGATTGCTAAAACACAAAGCTCTAACTAAATAACCTATTAGCCACATAAACACATTAGCTTACATTTAATTGAAAGGTAAGCTGTCAGAAACTAGTCCACTATTTAATGCAGAAGAATCGTGTGTACTGGTTTGAAAATGCCGATGCCTAAAATTATTATGGAGAGAAGTACGAATGAATAACAGTGTCATCAGCAAAACCAATAATAATAATAATACATACCTGTAATCCAAGTTCTTGGAAGGCTGAAGGAAAAAAGCTCTCAGGGAGTTTGAGGTCAGTCTAAGCTACATCATGATTTTCAGGATGCCTAAGCTACAGTAAAACTCAGGAAGAACTGTTTCCAAACACCAAGGAAAAAAGAAAAAAACAAAATGAGTGATTTGTATTCACTATTATCAGTATAGAAATATTCATCATGCAAAATTATGGATATGTAAAATTGTATATAAAGGAAAGATATAGCAACAACAAAATTCCACCTACGACATGGGTGATGAAGGTCAATGATTTATAAAATACAAATTCATGTAGTAGGCAATCTAGCTGACATTCGATGTTTGATATGGTACATATATGAATACAGGTAGTCCACATAGTAACATTTGAAGTCACCATTCTGCTTCCTAGCTATGGTTCATAATTCTGAGATATATGATGTTAAAACACACTTTACTAACATGACTGCCTAATCATGACTTGAAAAAGAACAAGAAGAGACATGCCAAGATGAATGGGGAAGCCCATGATGCCTCAACTCTACATGAAAGCTACAGGCAGCCAGGAAAGCTGAGATTCAGAAAAATACATAGTCTTCCTCTAGGAAAAGCAGACCAATTGGCTCTGCAATACCAAATGATCTACCCTAAAACATGCATACAAGTAACATTGTACAGACTGAACAGGTTACATTTAGGAATATACATGTATATACATGCACAATTGATCAAACTGATGAAAAGGGGGGGGGCCTGGGTTTGGAAAAGAGCAGGGAAGAATATATGAGAGGGTTTGGAAGGAAGCTATGGAAAATAAAATTGATGTAGTTGCATTATAACATTAAGGATTAATACAAAGTTAAAAAGCGATCCTTATAATCTACACAGGATACACAGAGGTTGAAGATCTGAGGTGTGGTAAACAAAAACAGAATTCTCATTCTCTTCAAAAAGCAAATTTTTTTGAATAAAGAAATGAATAAAATTAATGCCATTTATAAGCATAAATCCTATAATTCTACCATCTTGCTTATTAAAATATCAGTGTCTGTAGTTAGAGATTAACCAGTCCTTAGTTTATCTTTCAAAAGCTGAATGTGTGTTACCAAGGCCATCTCCGTGGTTGATGATGTGTTCTGAGTGGGTACATGCCTCTGCTGCTAGCCCATTCAACCTCTTTCTCCTCATGACATTTATTTAAATAAAGCTGTTGAAATAGTCTCCTAATCGTCAAATAATAGATTGATATGAATACCTATAGTTAATAAATTGTTGTGGAATCCATTTCAGTTTTCTTAGAGCTCCAACTCCTCAAAATAATAAATGAGTTGTATATAAATTTTGTACCTAAACGTATGATTTCTCTGAGCACATGTCCTGTTGTGAGACTGTAAAAGCAACATAATTTACTCCTTATAAAATCATAAAATATTTTATTTTGTGATGCTGGTTTCTTTTTTTTTGTCAGTTAATATCATTTTACTGATGTTAATTCATACTATATTCCACAAATTTCAAGCATAGAGGAAAGATGAAACTGAAGAGTGACTGCTTGTACATCTAGCCCCTCTTCTGTGTTCTGACACCTGTTTATATTCATCCCTCCATTCCCTCACCCCTCCCCTCTTCATCCCATGATATTTTGATAATTTTCAAAGCAAGTCACACCTATCGGTATCAGTCACCTCTAATCACTTCAATGTGGAGGATTCCAAGTTCAACAATAGCTTATCGATTCATTTGTTGTTTTTTTTTTTCTTTTTCTTTTTCTTTTTTTTTCAATGCAGTTTATTCAGGAACCTTGAACAATCATCTGACCTTGGGGAAAGCCAGCCCACAGCTTAAATAGCCTCTGAGTAGCCAACCCCAGCATGCCATGTGGGCAATGCAGATAGGTCCACATATATGGAAGCAAGCCAGTGATGCTGATTTCTTAATCAAAAACTAAGTGGCTACTATATAAGCAAGTACAACATGGTTGTAAGTTGCATGTGCTTTGTGTTTCTTCAGGAAAGTGAAAGCCACCTATGTGTACATAACTATGTCATTACATAACTGTATTTAAAGCAATGCCTACCTGTTTATAATCACAAAGCTTTATGTTTATTAAGTAATTTAATTAAAATTCTCATTGACATTTCAAATCTATTCCTTCCATTTTTTAATTAGTTGCCAAAAAGCTAGAATTATGGAGCCTCCTTGACATTAATTTCTTTAAGCACAAATCTATACCTCTTATAATAATAGTGGTGACTCTAGCTGCTAAAAATTTAACAAAATTGAAATAAATTGCACGAAAAAACATGCATACCTGAAACTCAGAGGAAAATCAAAAGAATTTACCAAAAGTGTTATTTGAGTGGTTTTAATGTAGGTAGATTAATTTAATTCAGATGAAGTTAGGTTTTTATTATTTCTGAAGTATGACACATGTATACTCTGAGAACAACTGTTATAGGATATGCTCCATATTAAATAGGTACAAATATATTGTATATTCATATTAGGCAGCATGAATATTTAAAAATAGGATCCTTAGTTTTCTTATCTTCAAAATCAATCTAATTGAATATCTCTCTAATTTCCTCCATATGCATGCCACAATGTCTGAAAAACAGTCAAGTTTTTTGTTGTTTTCTGTCTAATTCGGTGACAGAGTTGCATGTCTCCTACTTTTCTGTTTGTTATGATCTCACAAGGAAGTCTAGGTATTCACTTTCTAGTCTCAGCACAACGGATATAACAGAGGAGCTAGAAAACGCTAGTGGTGTATCACATTTAGAGATGAAAGAAGCATTTACATTCTCAGGATGCGGCTTAGGGATGGAGCACTTAGTGCGCGCGGAGTGGAACTTTCCCAATATAGGTGTAAACAAGTGCTTTAATAATAAGTGTCTGCTTGGAAGGAGAATGACTGTGTTTGATGCAGGGCAGCGTTTGAGCCAGGGAGTCCAGCACATGTGGCTCACTGGGAAAGCATGATTCTTGTAAAATGTTTTGCAGTGTGAATGGGAGAGCATGGCAACAATCGCAACAGCCAATGTTTCAGTAGTGGAATCTGAAGAAGAAGTTACCTTTTCAGGAAAAACAAAAAACAGACAAAACCAAAAACATACCCAATCTCTTTCTCTGCTTCAGTCTCCCTCAGTCCTTCTGTCCCTCCCTACTTCTCTTTCTCTCTCTGTCTCTTTCCATCTCAATGTCTCTTTGTATGTCTCTCTTTGCTTTGATACCCTGCCAGAAATTGTTAGAAGTGCACATTTTAATTCTCCAGATCCTCAGAATTTTTGTTTGTTTGTTTGTGTTTTTGTTTTCATTTCTTTCAGAACAATCTGTTTTCAGCATTTGCCGAAGAGATGCTGGCCTACAGCCACTTCCAGAGAATATTTGCAATAAGTCTCAGAAGTTAATGGCAGCTTTGGGACAGACTTAACAGTCTCATGGGACAGTCAGCAAAGTTGCTTTAGAGTGTCAGCTATATTTCAGGTAAGCATACCATACGGTTTGTTTTTGTTTTGTTGTTCTTTTCCTTCATGGTTTCCAAGCACAGTACTGAGGGCAAGAATTTGTAAAGTGCCTTGTGGGGAAAGAACAACAAAATAATCAAGTTTGTTCAATAAGTTTTCTCCAGGCCTCATGTACCCTACTGTGACCTTTGTTTGATATTAGCAGATTAATGGTACACATTAAAGGTGGTATCTGGAAACAGTAATGACATATGACAAGTTTATTTTTTCTTCTTTTTTAAAAATTAATTAATTTATTTATTTTTCTTTATTACAATTTATTCACGTTGTATCCTAGCTGTAGCTCTCTCCTGCTTCCCTTCCCAATCCCATCCTGCCTCCCTCTTCTCCTCCCATGTCCCTCCCCGAGTCCACTGATAGTAGAAGACCTTCTCTCCTTCTATCTGACCCTAGCCTATCAGAAGCAGAAAAACACACATGGGACATACTCACTTATAAGTGGATATTCGACATACAAGGTAGGGTAAACATACTAAAATCTGTATACCTTAAAAAGCTAAGCCAGAAGGAGGACCCTGGGTAAGATAATCAAACCTCATTCAGAAAGGCAAAAGGCATGGGCATCAAAAGAGGCAGAAAACAGGGAACAGGGCAAAAGCCTAGCACAAAGGGCCTCTGAAACACTATACCCAGCAGGGTATCAAAGCAGATGCTGTGACTCATAACAAACTTTGGGCAGAGTGCAGGGAATCTTATGAAAGAAAGGGGACATGAAAGACTTTGAGGGGACTCCACAAGAACACCAACAGAACCAAAAAATCTGATCACAGGGGTCTTTTCTGAGACTGATACTCCAACCAAGGACCATGCATGGAGGTAACCTAGAACCCCTGCACAGATGTAGCCCGTGGCAGCTCAGTGTCCAAGTGGGTTCCTTAGTAATGGGAACATGGGGCTGTCTGTGACATGAACTCAGTGTCCTGCTCTTTGATCACCTCCTCCTTATGAGCAACAGTCTTACCAGGCCACAGAGGAAGACAATGCAGCCAGTCCTGATGAGATCTGATATGACAAGTTTATATGGCAATGCTTTAATGAAATTATTCTGATCAAAGGCTTTCAGGAAAATAGTATGTGTTGGTCTTGGATCAGTGTTCCACAATGAGCTTTTGGTTATTTCTGTATTCCTAGTGATTTCATATGTGTTATGTATTATCAAAAATGAGGATTTACGTTGTATACACATTTAAATTATTTTGAAAGTTATAGAATAAATGTAACAATTTATGTGGTGTCATATATTATTTAATGGACAATCTAAGTAGTTTACCTCCAAAAGAGTTTCAGTTTTGCCTGTGTAGTCATGATCCTAGGTATATCTGAATATTTTAGAGTTTTTGCTTTAAAAAGTAAATCTTCAAGTTTACATTTCACCAGCAATGAAGGAGTGGCCCTCTTTGTCCACATCCTCGCCAGCATGTATTGTCACTTGAGTTTTGATTTTAGCCATTATCTAGCCATTATGATTGCTGTAAGATGGAATCTCATAGTTTTTTTGATTTGCATTTCCCTGATGACTAAGGATACTAAGCATTTCTTTAAATGCTTCATATTCCTGTGCTGAAGATTCTCTGTTTAGCTCTGTGTCCCATTTTTAATTGGTTTATTTATTTTGTTGGTGTTTTAATTTCTTGAATATTTTATATATTCTGAAGATTGTTCGTATGTCAGATGTAGGATTCGTGAAAATCTTTTACCAATTCGTAGACTGCTGTTTTGTTCCATTGATAGTGTCCTTGGCTTTACAGAAGCTTTTCAGTTTCAAGAGGTCCCATTTATTAATTGTAAATCTTTGAGCCTGAGCTCTTAGCTCCTCTGTCTCTCATCTCTCAAGCCTTTGTATTATCAAAACTATTTTTTATTATTGTACAGCAATTTTTTCAACCTTATTTTGAGAGGAAAGATTGCAATTAACATCAGAGAGGGGCTTTTCTTTGGTGGTCATAATTGCAGTGAGTACTGCAATGGTTTTTTCAAGTAATATTTTATATTCTCAATTCCTACCCTTATTCTCAAGTGTTCTAAAATGGTGTTTCCCATTTTTAATGTGGGAAAAGTCTGTCTATAATTAAAATTGTCTTTTAAGGTGGCTTACTGTGATTCACCATCTCAGAGTCTCCTGGGTAGTTCCTTGCTCTGTGCTTGAGGCTCCAGCTGCTCCAAAGTCTCTCAAGTCTCTCTGAAAATCTTGCCACACTTGAAGAACTTAATCTTCCTTTCAACCATACAACCATCTCCTTGTTGTATGGTTGAGAATCTTTCAGATATTTTCCTAAGAGTGGTACTGCTGGGTTTTGACGTAGCACTATTTCTATTTTCCTGAGAAAGCACAAGATTGATCTCCAAAGTGGGTGATAGATTCCATTTACCAAGGTTGAAAAAGATCATGTAAATAAATTAAATATTCCTATATCCTCTAAGGAAATAGAAGCAGTCATCAAATTCTCCTATCCAAAAAGAACCTAGGGGAAGACGGTTTCAGTGCAGAATTCTACCAGATCTTCACAAAAGAGCTGACACCAATACTCTTCATTCAAACTATTCCACAAAATAGAAACAAAAGGAACATTACAAAGCTCTTTTTGCAATGTCAGAGTCACCTTGATACCTAAACCACACAAAGAGCCAGCAAAGCAAGAAAATCTCAGGCAAGTCTTTCTTTTGAACATTGATGCAAAATGATCAAGAAAATAATTGCAAGCTAAATCCAAGAAAACATTGAAGATATCATCCAGCACAACCAAGTAGGATTCATGCAGGGCATGCAGGGGTGGTTCAATATATGGAAACCCATCAATGTAATCCACCACATAAAAACAAAACAAAACAAAACAAAACAAAACACATGATCATCTCCTTAGATGCAGAAAAAAATCATTTACAAAATCCAAACCCATTCATGTTTAATGTTTTGGAGAGATCAGGGATACAAGGCACATACCTAAATATAGTAAAGGCAATATACAGCAAGCCTATTGCCAACATCAATCTAAATGGAGAGAAACTTAAATCAATCCCACTCAAATCAGGGACAAGGCAATGCTGCCCATTCTCTCCTTATCTCTTCAACATGGTACTGAAAGCTCACCCTTTCTTGTTTTCTGAGCTCTGATCTGGCTGGTTCAACTCAGCTGTTTTGGCTCAAACTGTTCTGCCAGCTGACTTATTCAATCTGGCTTTTCTCTGGGCCCCTAGTTGTTCTTCTTGGCATCCAACTAACTTCAAAATCAGTTCGAATCTTCTGGCTCCTTCTTATTTTCTTGCTGGTTCTGTCTTCACCTGTGTCTAACTTGTTCTCTCATTCAACCTCTCCCTGTAAAACTCTCCCAGTAAAAATTGCCTGCTCTCTTTCATTCTCTGTGTTACTCCCTTAAGAAAGTTACCCTTTCTTTCTGGTCTCCTAAGAGTTGGGAGAGGCTCCTCTTCTGTCAACTCTTTCTCTGCTTTGTTACCTTTCTACCATTTTCAAACATGGGCACTTCCTTCTATAAACTAATTTTACCTTCATTGTTTGGGATTAAAGGCATGTACCACCAATTCTGGACCTAAGCTTTTCTTTACCTGAAACTTGCTCTATACCAGACTGGACTTGAATCCAGATCTGCTTGCCTCTGTCTTCTGGATTAAAGGCATATGTGTATTTTACCCAGATCCCACAGTCCTAGAAGGTCTTTTGATGTGATCTCATCAGAGCAACCATGTTTTGAATTAAAATTCCTCTACAGTCCTGTTTCTGCAAATTTTAATAATTAAGCAGAGCCAAGTATGCCACTTCAGAACAGGGACACAGGATAAGGCAAGAGCCTCAGTCAGTTAGTAGGTTTAGAAACTGAAGTTTCTGTGTGCTTGCTTATTTGTTTGTTGTACCTTCCCAGTATATGTATTTCTCATGTGCATCTTATAGCTGGTGTATAGGACAATAGGTTCTTAATAAAGATTGCTAAATAAAAACCAACCAATAATACCATCTTCTCACATCCCGTTTCACATGCACTTGATTAAATAATACAAATAGAGATTAAACTATTAATCTTCCATAGGAATTTTATATTTTCTGGTAAAATGTTTTGTGATTTATATGAACACAAAATGGAGTTTATATCGGTTGAATGGTTGCCTAGTAGAATAATGTGTTTTGTTTTCTTGAGACAAGTCATAACTGTGTAACTCAAGCTGCCATGGAAATTACTGTGTAGTCCAGGGTGGTGTTATTCTTCTAGATCAGGCTCTCAAGGATTAAAGTGACAAACATGGGATACCACAATGGACATAGTATCAGCATTTTTTTCTCTTTGTTTCTTTTTCTATTGTTTTTTTGTGCCTAGCCCCTGTTGTTGTTTTTTTTTTTCTGAGTTTGTCTGTGCCCTCCACTTCTCTTCTTCTAAGGGTTCTTGATGTTCTGGATGTGACCACACCTTACCTTCTGACCTCTTTAAAAAGCTTATCTTCTCCTGTAGCTACTTTCTGCAACATTCAGGACTATTCCTGCAGCACAGTAATTTTTAGAGTAAGAGTTCCATTCAGTACACACAAAACTGTTCTAAACAGTCACATCATGGTGGATAAAGAGAATAGTTATCTGCTTTCCCAGTATCTCTCTATGAGCAGGGAGCCAACCCAGATGAATACCAGATTGACCAACCCCATTAGCCTTAATGGACAGCTGAGCCCAATGCAACCAACAGAAAAAATTGCTCCCTAAAGATTTTCTAAATTCAGGTCCATTCTGACCATGGGGCAGAGGAACCAGGACTGTAGTTCTATGCCTGCCAAAACACATGGTCTCTCATTAGCCTTTAACACCCACCCAAACACACACACACACACACACACACACACACACACACACATACACATATGGACAACACAACTGGACTCAGTAAGCTGTGAAATAAAGATATGAAGTGGAGAGGGTGTTGCCAGATATTTGATCACAATGTGAACCTGAGATTGTGTCCTGGAAAAAAACTTGTTTCTAGTTGTGATGTGGCTCAGCCCTAGAACAGAGGTTTTATAATTAATTAATTAATTAAATTTTTTATTACGATTTACTCACTTTGTATCTCAGCTGTAGCCCCCCCATATCCTCCCAAACCTGGCCTCCCCCTCTGTTTTCCTCCTATGTCCCTCCCCCAGTCCACAGATAAAGGAGGTCCTACTCCCCTTCCTTCTGACCCTAGCCTATCAGGTCTCATTAGGACTGGCTGCATTGTCTTCCTCTGTAGCCTGGTAAGGCTGCTTCCCCCTCAGGGGAAGGTGATCTGGCACTTTCTCAGACAATTAGGAATAGTGCTACCTCAAGATCCAGCTATACCTCTCCTAGGCATATACACAAAATATGCTTGTTGGTATAATGTTCTTTTAAAATGTATACACCTTACCCTTGTTCATTCAGATGCTGATTTCAACCCTCCACACACATACTCTCTGGTTTCAGGATATTGCATTGTGATACTTATTCTAAGCATCCTGTCTCAACTGTGTGTAAAGAGGCCAACGTAAAACAGCTGGCTACAATGTTGTGGAATGGGAGGAGCCAGAGGACAGGAAAGAGGGGAGGAGCTAGAGGGTAGGAAATGAGTGGGAGGAGAAGGGGCGAGAGGAGAGCTTGGAGAGAGAGCTGGAGGAGAGATTTTGGAATGACATGGGGAGATGGACTGGACCTAATATATCACAAAAAGCAAGTATAATGTGGGAAATCTAAATGTTAGGAAACTATGAGGGCTTGGAGGTTTAGGATGGAGTAGCTATTGCCCAGCATTGTGTTCTAGGTTAACTAAATAAACGTAGTGTCTGTGTGATGATTTGGTTACAGCTGTTAGGCATAACAGCAAGCTTTACCGAAAGATAATCATTAGTAAATATTAATCACCGCCTACAACATATGCTTAAGTATAGAACAAAGACATTTGCTCAACTATGTTCATAGCAGGTTTAATACCCAGACTCTGGAAACAACCCAGATGTCCCTCAACAGAAGAATGGATACAGAAATTATGGTAAATTGACACAGCGGAATACTACTCAGCAATTAAAAACAAAGAAATCATGAAATTTGCAGGCAAATGGTGGGAACTAGAAAAGATCACCCAGAGTGAGGTATCCCCCAAACAGAAAGACACACATGGTATATACTCACTTATAAGTGGATATTAGACATATAATATAGGATAAGCATACTAAAATCTGTACACCTAAAGAAGCTAAGCAAGAAGGAGGACTCTGGGTAAGATGATCAATCCCCATTCAGAAAGGCAAATGGGATGAACATCAGAAGAGGGAGAAAACAGGGAATAAGACAGGAGCCACAATAGAGGTCTTAAGAAAGACTACCCAGCAGGGTATCAAAGCAGATGCTGAGACTCATAGCCAAACTTTAGGCAGAGTACAGGGAATCTTATGAAAGAAGGGGGAGATGAAAGACCTGGAAGGTACAGGAGTTCAACAAGGAGAGCAACAGAACCAAAAATACTGGGCATAGGAGTCTTTTCTGAGAGTGATACTCCAACAAAGGACCATGTATAAAGATAACTTAGAACCCCTACACAGATGTAGCTCAATCTCCAAGTGGAATCCCTAGTAATGGGAACAGGGACTGTCTCTGACATGACTCAGTGCCTAGCACACACTTTTAATACAAGAGTTTTCTGTAAATAGGATTAAATAAAGTCAACCATGGGAGGGGAACATAGAGAGTAAGAGGAATTCTGAATGATGGAGAGAGAGAGCTTCACAGGAAGTAAAAAAGGCTGTATTGCTATTTTTTAAAGAAAGTTCTAATTAAAAGGTAAAGACTATTTAAATATTTGAGTTCTCTAAACACATATAGTATAATTCTATATCATTAGCAACACAAATACAGAGCATAATAATTTTACCATAAATAATTCTATTTTATTTTTTTTAAAAAGATTGTCCTTTTTGATGTTTTCTAGAGTGCAAAGGGATATTATTTCTCCTTAGCTATGCTGTAATATATTATGGGTCCTGATTAATATATTTAAAGGATACTCATCCAGTTAATGGCTACATCTAGACCCAAGACACAAACTAGTTTCTTATTCCAAAGTTAATTTCACATAAAGAACTTACTGATGACATTAACTAAAAACAACAACAAAACCTGAAATTAATTACAATGCAGATGCTAGCTTAAAAAATGGTAAGAAAATTTGGTAAATGAAAACAGAAGCTTGCAAGTCAATATCCTAGGCAACTAATTTTAGAATGTTTGCTAACTAGTAACTCTTGAAAAAAAAAAACATTTTTCTCACATAGCAGTGTTCAACAATTTTAAGAAGTCAGTGTACTTTCTGAAAAGAGGAGCATGATGTAATTATTCTTATAAGCAAAATATTCTGTTTCAAAGACCTTGCATTTATAATCTTCTAAGAATGGTTTATTCTGATGCATTTTTTATTGTTATGCCTTCCATATGTTAACAACCTGAAAATGTTCCAATACAGCTGTTTGTCTTATTTCCCAAAAGACAAATACACCATATTTACAAGAGCCTTTTCAGCACTTAGATTCAGGATTTCTGGGTTAGGTTCCATTTAAGAATTTCCAAGCAACAAATTCACTAATCATACTCGGCTTTAGATGTAACAAATACAGAATATAAATGTTGGGAAATTATTCTCATAGATCTTGTATTTCTCACATGTGTTCTGAAAAAAGAATCATTTTCATTTGTGTTTCAGATTATTGTTTCATGCAAATTTTAAGAGCTAGCAGCATTGAAGAGATGTGGTAACACCTCCCTTCAAAGCAGAGAGCCATCATGTCTACAATCTTTATGAAATCCTCAGTATTTCTAGGAGCAAGCCTCTACAATAAGTCAACCACCTATTTGGGAAGTCATCTTCCTAAGTTTATTCTTTCCTGTCAAATCATGGCTGAATAAAGTTTGTCCTGTCTGCTATCAACATATGTTAAAAGGAGGATAGACAACCCTATGAAGATATTTTGTGGATCTTGACAGCATGTACACAGGGAAGTACACAGGGAAGGTTTACAATACATTTTGTAAGTACTTTGTAATGATTGGTAGATAATCCTGATTCAGATTATTATGTATTACTTTAAAATTTATTGTATATTGTGATGTATCATTATTACCCTATTAAGAAGAGAGTAGGAGCTTGAGGTTCTGAGTTTTGTGATTTTAGAATTTTAAGAGCATTCAGTTGTTCCATATCAGATCATTGCATTTGCTAAGAAAGCTATATGATTGGAATTTTAAAAAATCTAAATAACCTAAAAATTATATTGGGAAATTTGCATTGACTCAGTGAAGAGTATAGAAAACATCATCATTTTCCTTTTATAATGTATACATATCTTCTGTGTGATCATAGAAACTTCTGATGTTTCATTACCACCATGGCACTGGTACAAATCAAGAGAAAGGAAACAATAACAGAATACTATTCATACAATTTCACAAATTCTGTGCAAAAGCTAAATCTGTGACCTTATATACAGATATGCATTATATACATAGAAAGATGTACATACACATTCAAACAGAGAAGCGGTATTTGTTATAAACCACTAAGAATCCTGTTTTTCTTACCTTGAAAGGGGATGCAGAGGTGCAGTTATTAAGCAAAGGTAGTGAATTTATGTGCTTGCCTATAAACTCTTAAATGGTATTAACTTTAGCCTCATCTGGTCTCCTACTCAGATTTGTGCATATAAATAATATTGAATTAAAGTGATGCTGTTATTCACCTAAGGACAAGGGTATCTCGTAACATCATCTAACTTTTGTTTGCTAACTATTGTAGTAAAATTTTACATGTTCTAGTTAACAATTGTGTGTGTTCATTACAGATGACAACATCCATGTTGGACAGAAATTATTGCCTTTTGGGCTGTGCAGTCTAAGCAGAGTAGCTTATAACCTCTCTAAAAACCCCAGAATATGAGTCTACTCCATAATCTGATGCTGTTAAAGACAAATAAACTCAACAAAGATAAATTTTAGGTAGAAATTTAAAATTGTAGCCGGGTGAGTCCCAGAAGTCAGGGAAGCAGAGCCTGGCAGATCTCAGTGAGTTCAATACAACCTGGTCTGCAAAGAGTCCAGGATGGCCCAGGCTACAGAGAAACCCTGTCTTAGAAAACCAGTTTATTTCCTGATCATTTGTTCCTTCCAAAGTCATTCATGAAGTGTTTTCTATATTCCAGATATTATGTCAATCCCTGCGAATGAGAACATGAAAACAAAAAATTCGGGTTGTTCCTAAAGTTGAGTCTACCAGAAAAAAAGCAGAGATAGTAAATATGTGTACGCAAAACCAAAATTTAAATGACATTACTGATAAAAGGTACACTGTGCTAGAAGGTCCATTAACAGTGTGCTGTGACTTTGCCTGTCATCAGTGTAATTTCTCCTGTGAAAATGACGATTTGGTTGAAAACTGAAGGACTGATTCATTAAAGAGACATTAGGAGAAGATGCAAGTTTGTCAAATATCAGGTTGAACACGACCATGTATTGCACACAGAGAGAAACATATTTATGGGAGGCATCTACTCGTGTGCAGACAAGGGCATATCTAGAAAAAGATTAAATTGGAGATGTTCTTAGATGCCAGAATATGCTGGCTTTTATTTTTATGTCCTTGTCTGGTGATGTTATTCAAAACATGATTGACAGCCATCAGAAGATTAAGCGTACATGATTTGCTGAGTCTGCTCATCAGAAATATAGCTTAATGTGCAGGGTAGGAAAAGCTTACAAGAAGGTATCAAGATTTGTTGATCAACATATATTCATGAAATGACAAAAAGAAATTAAATTGCTCATCATTCTGTAGATCAGAAATGCACATTGGACTCAGCTGAACTGTCTCACTTATGTGCTGTCAGAAAATAGTCAGCTATATGCCTCAACATTTGAAAGGTAGTTGTCTGCTGCCTGATGCCAAAGAAAACCCTTGGCTACAAGTGTCTCATCATCCAAAAGGCAGACTGATGCTTCTTGGGTGCAGCACAGAGTTCAAAAATACACCAGAAATTTAAGATATTATTTTATTCCTTCCTTGTGTGACATTTGATGATATGTAAAGGATCAAATATAATCACACAACATACCCAAAATCACAATGCAAAAACATACAAAACTAAATGATTAGGGTTTCAAATAAGAATTATTTGGGATCATGCATGTAGTCTATCATAGAGATAAGTGAAAGGTGTTGTACCTGAGTTTAAAAGAGGCTTTTTCTCTTGCCTCAGGTGGGCTTAAAATTGTGAGTTATGGGGATAAATGCTCAGGATTATACAAAACTTTCATTGAGTTAGTAGCCTCAAAGTCTGTGTTTGTAAATTCAGTTAATAAAATCAGCTGACAATAGGAGGTGAGGTTTAGAAAGAAACTTTATAGGTGGATTCATACATGGGAGCTTAAAAGAGAGAGACAGGCATCTTTGTCAAAAATCAGGTGTCCATAAGTGTGTAGGTTTATTTCTGGGTCTTCTGTTCGGTTCCATTGATCCACCATTCTGTTTCTATGCCAGTACCATGCAGTTTTTATAACTGTTGCTCTATAGTACAGCTTGAGATCAGGGATGGAGATACCTCCAGAAGATCTTTTATTGTAGAGGATTGTTTTAGCAATTCTTGGTTTCTTGTTATTCCATGCGAAGTTGAGAATTTTTCTTTCCAGGTCTCTAAAGAATTGTGTTGGCAATTTGATGGGAATTGCATTGAATCTGTAGATTGCTTTTGGTAAGATAGCCATTTTTACTATGTTAATCCTGCCAAGACATGAGCATGGGAGATCTTTCCATCTTCTCATATCTTCTTCTAATTCTTTCTTCAGAAACTTGAAATTTTTTTCATACAAGTCATTGACTTGCTTGGTTAGGGTTACACCAAGGTACTTTATGTCATTTGTGGCTATTTTGAAAGGTGTTGTTTCTCTAATTTCTTTCTGAGCACTTTTGTCTTTTGTATACAGGAGTGCTACTGATTTGACAAAGATGCCAAAAACATACAATGGAAAAAAGATAGCATCTTCAAAAAATGGTGCTGGTCCAACTGGATGTCTACATGTAGAAAAATGAAAATAGATCCATACTTATCACCCTGCACAAAACTGAAGTCCAAGTGGATCAAAGACCTCAACATAAAACCAGACACATTAAATCGGCTAGAAAAAAAGTGGGGAATACCCTAGAACTCATTGGTACAGGAGAAAACTTCCCTAACAGAACACCAACAGCACAGGCTCTAAGAGCAACAATCAATAAATGGGACCTCATGAAATTGAAAAGCTTCTGTAAAGCAAAGGACACAGTCATCAAAACAAAGCGACTGCCTACAGATTGGGAAAGAATCTTCACCAACCCTTTATCTGACAGAGAACTCATATCCAGTATATATACAGAACTAAAGAAGCTGAAAAGCAGCAAACCAAGTAATCCACTTAAAAAATGGGGAACAGAGCTAAACAGAGAATTCTCTGTAGAGGAATATCGAATGGCAGAGAAGCACTTAAAGAAATGCTCAACCTCATTAGCCATTAGGGAAATGCAAATCAAAACAACCCTGAGATTTCACCTTACACCCATCCAAATGGCCAAGATGAAATACTCAAATGACAACACATGCTGGAGAGGTTGTGGAGAAAGGGGAACCCTTCTTCACTGCTGGTGGGAATGTAAACTTGTACAACCACTCTGGAAATCAATCTGGCACTTTCTCAGACAACTAGGAATGGTGCTTCCTCAAGATCCAGTCATACCACTCCTAGGCATATACCCAAAAGAGGCTCAAGTACACAAAAAGAACATCTGCTCAACCATGTTTGTAGCAGCTTTATTTGTAATAGTCAGAAGCTGGAAACAGCCCAGATGCCCCTCAACTGAAGAATGGATGCAGAAACTGTGGTACATCTATACAATGGAGTATTACTCAGCAATGAAAAATAAGGAAATCATGAAATTTGCAGGTAAATGGTGGGACCTGGAAAGGATCATCCTGAGTGAGTTGTCCCAGAAGCAAAAAGACATACACGGTATATACTCACTCATATAAACATAGAACAGAATAAACCCACTAAAACCTGTACATCTAAACATACTAAGCAAAAGAGAAGACCCTTACTAAAATGTTCAATCCCCATCCTGAAAGGCAAAGAGGATAGACATCAGAAGAAGAAGAAAACAGGAAACAACCTAGGAACCTGCTACAGAGGGTCTCTGAAAGCCTCTGCCCTGCAGACTGTGAAAGCAGATGCTGAGCCTGATCGTCAACTGATGGGCAGAGTGAATGGAATTTTATGTAAAAAGTGGGAAATAATAAGAGCTGGAGAGGACAGGAACTCCACAAGGAGAGCAACAGAACAAGAAAATTTGAACACAGGGAACTTCCCAGAGACTCATACTCCAACCAAGGACTATTCATGGAGATAACCTAGAACCCTGACAATGCAGCCACTTCTGATGAGAACTGATAGACTAAGATCAGAAAGAAGGAGAGGAGGACCTCCCCTATCAGTGGACTTGGGGAGGGGCATGCATGCAGAAAGGGGGGGGGAGGGTGGTACCGGCAGGGGAGGAGGGAGGGGCTTATGGGGGGATACAAAATGAATAAAGTGTAATTAATAAAAGTTAAATAAAAAAATTAAAAAAAGAGACAATTGCAGAGGCTCCAATTGCCTAGAGAGGGCATGACACTGAGCTAATAGTCTAGTTTTTAATGGAACTAACTGCTAGTGAGTGAGGTGTGGAAAGGTTGTCCAGCCAGCCCAGCCATGAGGTACACATGTGGCTCCTGTCAGTAGGCCACATTTTCATCTATACCTTGAGTTGGGGATGCTCATTTAGAAGAGACAATGAGAAATGAGGAAGACCTCTCTTCCAGCATGGCAAGGACATTAACAGAGCTGCTGGTTAATGGTCCTGTTCTACTTGACATGTATCTATCTCCTGTTTTCGTTATTTGTAGGGGACTGTAGATTAGTTATGCAGTCAGAGCTGCCTCCAATAAGGTAACTGGATCAGAGAGGAGTCTCGGTCTCTCTATTGAACTTGAAAATGACTTCAGAGAAAAAGTAGAAAGAACATGCTGATGGATTGGATAGAGGAAATGAGGATGAGCAACAGCGATTTACAAACCTATTTTTTTTTCAAAGCTTCAAATAATAGTTCCATTCAATAAATTGAAAACAATAGAAGTCCTTATTTGTGATTGTAGATACATGTTGCAATGACTTTGCTTAGAGAATATTTTTAGTACTTTTTAATTATTATTATTATTTATTACCATTTTTTCTCTATATATCCTGGCTGTAGCCCCCTCCCTTGGCCTTCTCCCAAACCCACTCTCATTCCCTTTTCTCCCCCTATGTCCCTCCCCTAGTTCACTGATAAGGACTCCTCCCATTCTATCTGACCTAGCCTATCAGGCCTCAGAAAGGCCTGCTGCATTCTCTTCCTCTATGACCTGGCAAGACTACAACCCCCAGAGGGAGGTGATCAAAGAGCCAGCCACTGAATTCATGCCAGAGAAAGCTCCAGCTCCTCTCACTAGGGAAACCACTTGGAAACTGAGTCTCTGGACTACATCTGAACAGGGGTTTTAGGTCCATGCATTATCCTTAGTTGGGGTATCAGTTTCTGCAGGACCCCTAGGGCCTAGTGTTCTTGGCTCTGTTGGTCTCCTTTTGGAGCTCTTGATCCCTCCAGGCTTTACTATCTTCCCCTTCTTTTGTAAAGTTCCACGCTTTCAAGAAACATATTAAATGGGTCTATGGAGCTCATAAAATATGGATCTGAAGCTCATACTGAAAGGTCATGCTTTTGATTAGAGATTTTGAATCCATCAGTAGACAGAGTTTAATTGAAGCTTGGATATGCTTGCCATCATCTAAATTGACAAAAATCGATTGAGAGAATAACAGCACTTAGATCTACGTTTTCAACATATTTAAGAAGAAAAAAATAGAATCTATAAAAAAGATCAAACAGTAATCAGAGAAAAGGGAAGAAATCCAACTGTATCATAGGAATCCCTGAATAGAATAGAATAGAATAGAATTGAGGAGAAATATACAACAGGCTAAAAGCTACTAAAAAAATGTGAAAAAGGAGGAATAAAATTTGCTTTTGAATTGAATCTTGAGTATCTCCTGGTGATTTTTAGGATTGGTAAAAAGGTTTTCTGAGTGAATTTTGAAGAGGATAGTAGTTGAAGAGGACTGATGAAATTGGAGCACATGAAAAATGTATATTTTGTAGATCCAAAATGAATATTTCCTGAATATTCCAGAATTATTCATATATATATATATATATATATATATATATATATATATATGAATCCTCAAGCACAGTGGTGAAATAATGGGCTCACATAATTTTGGATTATGGCTGTTGGAAAGTTTGACATACATAGAAGAAGAGACTTACGTATGAGAGAAGAAACAATAATATATTGTACTGAGAGACTAACCATTTTGTGCATTGATGACAAGTTATATACTTGTATTAATCAAATAATGTATAAGCAGGATATGTTCTCCCTCCAAAAGCAAGTATCTATTCAAAGGATTTACATATAAACAAATAGAAATATACAGTTAAAAGTTTTCTTTTATCTCTTACCATTATTAAAAAGTTTTATTGTGTTAGGTTTTAAAAATGATGTATATAGGTGTTTTGCCTGTATTTATGGCTTTGTACCATGTGTGTGCCTGGCACCCAGGGGAAGGAAGAATAGGGCAGAAGATACCCTGGAAATAGGTACCGGTATCAATGGTTGTGGGCTTCCATGTGGATACTGGAAATTGAGCTCAGGTCCTCTGGATGACTAGCCATTTATTTCTCTTAACCGCTTTGTTTGATTTTTTTTTTTTAATTTTAGGCAAAACTCATCATGCCCAAGTTCACCTAAAACTGCCTGTGTTTATTCATCAGCCTCTTGATTGCTGAAAGTACAGGCATATATGATAACCTCCTTGGCCTGAATTTGTATAAATGTGTTAATTTATAGAACACAAATTAAAATATACCAAACGCCTCCAATTTTGGAAAGGAACATGTTGTTCTCATCCATATAAACAATATAAAGGAAAGTTGAATAAATTCATTAAGAATTATGAAACATTAAGATGTGGAATCTGATTATGCTTGTGTTGTATAGAACTTTACCCCCAAAAATGAAAGAGAACATTGTTGTGATGTAATAGTTGTAAAGGACATGAAATTCTGATTAGAATAATATAAAAGGTTAAGGATACAAACACTAGAAATGCAGGAGTGTCGTCAAGCTAAAAGCTTAATGAAAGCATTACTTTGCTTTTATTTCAGCATGAAGGAATCAGCCTTGGCCTATCGAAATGGTGTCAATCAGTATTAGTGATGTTATCCAAATGCCATACATATTTTACAACGTCTGTCTTCAAATCTCAAATCACTTTGACCCCCTAAACTAGCATTGGGTAACGTAAGTAGATCAATTCACCTGTGTTAAAATTGTTGGCATAAAAACAGTCATTCAAAATGTTAAACTTTAATAATGAACTATCTGGAATGAAAAGTGGTAACTGAAAAAAAGATACATGTGTAACAAGGTCTCTAATATGATTTCTATATAGTATACTGAATCTTATTTTTTCATTTGCACTATATGGACTTTATTGAAGCCAAATAGAATTTTTGGAAGTTTGCAGAGATTTACCTTCTTCTGATATAGCATTTTAATCACTTCTTGATTGTTCCCTATGTCCAATGAGAAGATATGGGGAAAAATTACAGTTATGCCGAGACCTTGCAGGCCTGAAGGGGAATAATTTGCCATGTTTCTTCTCATCCAAGTATATGATCATTCTTTTTTTATTTTTATTTTTTGATCATTCTCTTTTATAAAAATAAATCAGGGAAGCAACACCTGTCACGATAGCCATAAATAACATAAAGTATATGATCATTCTTATGTGAATCATTCATTCAATTCTTTTCTCTAATGTAGCTTACTATACCACAATGTCATTGTCACCTAAGAGGAAACTTCTTCTGTTTTCCCCCCTGGCTTCATTTCTAGCACATGTCAAACATAACATGTTTGAAAGAACTTTTTTCACCAGTCTATAGAAAAGTACACAAAACTCTCCACACAAATATTCACAGTGGACATTCACACTGTTCAAGTAGGATGAATTACTCCTGTACCTGTTGGATCTTCCAGCCATTCCGTCTTCAGTTGTGCTCCACCTCTACACTGGGTGCTAACTATCCAGAATCATTACCTACAGCCAAGTTTATTTTATTTTTTGCTCTACATGTTCTTTGGACAGTTGAATTGGATGTAAAAAGAAAACAAACAAACAAAAAGAACTGTGTTGGCCACTTCTGGTGAACAAAGGATGCATTAACTTTCCGGGGGAATTCATGGAGTATGGGAAGCAGAGAACAGTTTCCGTTGGTTTGACAATAAACAGTTGGAATAATGGTAAAAGTTTATTTTACATCTTATGTTTCCAAATTCAAAAAAATCAAAAAAGGTTATTTTTATGTGTTTGACAGCATTTATTTTTTTTGTATACAAGTTTTTGTGACTTTCCCTTTTGTATATAAATTATTTTTATTTTGTCCTCTCTCTGTTATTTCTTACTCACAAAACAATCCCAGTTTATTTTAAAATAGAAAAGTATTTTTTGTTAAATTTGTAGTAAAGATAAACTACGTGAGTAGAAATAATAACAAAATAACTTTTTCTCCCTAAGAGTCCCAACTGTTTGATAATGAAGTTAGTTTCTGTAATAAGCAAAAGGTTTTGTTTCTTTTAAATAATTTTAAGTATCTAATAGAAAACTATATAAGCTTGGCAACCTGCAACATTTTAGCTAATTTTGTGTAAGAGTTTCAGTGTACCCACAAAGAGAAAAAAGAAAAGGTAAACAAAACAATACAGAACAAAACAAAAAAGAAGTCTCAGGCCTTTTGTTTGGCTCTTTCTCATGTAGCTTCTCTTTCCTCTCTGTTCTGAGAGTTCCATGACTTTTATCTCTGACTCAAATCTTTCTTTGCTTTGTCTTTCCCTCAATTAGATGTCATTGTTTGGGATTAATGGTATGTACTAAATTCCAGCCAGAGGGAATAAAGGTGTGTACTAAGGTTGCATCTGTATTCCAGTAGACTAAAACTTCTGTATTCTATTCTATCCTATCTATCTATCTATCTATCTATCTATCTATCTATCTATCTATCTATCTATCTATCTATCTATCTATATCTATTTATTATCTATTGATTAATTGGTCTATCCATCTATTTTTCTGCCTGTCTAAATTCCTACACATAATGATTTCAACAGTAAAATATATAAATAATATAATTTATAATACACAGAACTTTTACATTTAGATAAGATCTAACTTTGTAACTTTGAAAAAGTATTGAATATCCCTAAATTTTTTTATTTTTTTAATTTATTACAGTTTATTCACTTTGTGTCCCAGTTGCAGCCCCCTCCCTTATACCCTCCCCAAATCACCCTCCCTTCCTTTTCTCCTCCCCTGCCCCTCCCTCAGTCCACTGATAGGGGAAGTCCTCCCCTCCTTCCATCTGACCCTAGTTTATCAAGTCTCATCAGAACTGGCTGCATTGACTTCCTCTGTGGTGTGTTAAGGCTGTCCCCTTCTCAAGAGAACATGATCAAAAAGCCAGCCATTGAGTTCATGTCAGTGTCACTAACGTTTAATAATCTCATTTAAAGATGAGAGTAAAAGACAGATAATGCTAACCACAGGGAAAGGATTGTAAGGGGTCTTCCATTTAGTGGTCTCTGACAGTAGAAAAGAGATTCTGTTTGCTGATGTCATCTCTGGTTAGGAGCCAATGCTCCTTAAATAAGCTAGCAACCAGAAACCTTAAGCAGCTCTCATAAAACTCATTGAGCCATCAAATAAATAAATAAAACTGTAAGAGAGGATAGGTAGACAGAGGACTGACAGATGGTCAAGGAAGAGAATTAAGGAGGGTGATATGCTAAGATATATGTA
The DNA here is from genome assembly GCF_030254825.1 of Meriones unguiculatus. Lineage (NCBI taxonomy): Eukaryota > Metazoa > Chordata > Mammalia > Rodentia > Muridae > Meriones > Meriones unguiculatus. The sequence goes on along the minus strand of NC_083362.1, from coordinate 19,940,664 downwards.
CATATGAAAATGTTCTTATAAAAATCCATTATAATGTTTATCAAACGTATTTAAATACAGAAATCCTTGTAAATTGAGAATAAAACATCTGTTGAGAGAATAAACTAACACCTAACAGAGATGAGGTCTAGACAATAGGGAAAAAACAAAGGTTACATTCTACATTTAACGTGTAAAGTAGAATTTACTTTATCTTAACTGAACAGCTACAAACATGACTCCCAACAAGTTCATTGATATGCTGAAGCTCCATATTTAAATAGCAGTATACACATGTGCTTATTGACGATTCCAAAGCATGTCCCTTATCATCTGATATAGCATGAAAATGATGAAGGCTTCAATGCTTATACATAAGCTATTCTGTAAGCCAAAATAGAACTATTTACTTGAATGCTGGGAAACACTCAATGAAGACTTAAGGAATTCTTCAGGAGATGATCAATGGCAATGTAAGTATAGCAAAAATTCAATGGGTAAAGAATCAGCACAAAAAATGATGGAAAATCACCAAACTTCTGAAGGTGTGCATCCAATAAATGACCTAATACTAAATAAAAATTTCAGAAAACATTAATAATCTGAAAATGCTAGGTTTATGATTTGTCTAATAATTATGACATTTAGCAGGGAAAGTGGGTTGCTATTTTCACCTCTCAGTTACTGAAACAGAGATGGAGTTGATGGACATAGGTGACTTCATGATCAGACTGATGCAAGCCAGTAGAGATTACACGTATTCATGTGGTGACACAAAAGCTACAACCTCAAATCATTTACATTGTCTCAGGAACATGCATTCTCTGGATACGTACAGCCTTAACATCATGTAATCTGGTGTTTATCAACATTTACATACATTCAGTTTTCTAAAAGAACATGATCTGTTTAAACAAATATTTAAGAGAAAATAGTGCATAGCATTGAGGCAGAGGCCTACTTCATTTTCATATGGAAAACAGAAAAATATATAAAATCATTTTTAGGCTAGCAGCAGAAGTCAGTGCCTTGTGTGATGACTGAACTGACACACAGCACAAAGAGTTAAACATTTCCCTGCGTAGGAAAAAAAAATGTTAATGTACAGTGGAGAGTAAACCCATAGGGAGCACCAAACAAGAACATAAAAACCAGGGTTCCCCACACTAGACTTTCCCCATTCATTATCAACTGCTTAACGCTGCCTCCCAAATTCTGATGGTAAAATTGGCATTTTCTGTGGCCTAAGCACATTAAATATTAATATAGACACATACACAAACACACAAATACACAAACACACACAGCACACATTTCTGTCATGATAAAAATTTCCAGACTGAGAAGGGAAATAATTGGTGAAGAACGTTGTGATTATTTTATCTACATAAAAGTGGAACTTTAAGGCTATTCCTAAAATTTCAGGAAGATAAAGCGGTGTGGAAATCGATGTGGTGTTTCCTGTTCTAGTTAATGCTAAGGTAATTGCTTGATTAGTAGATGAGCTTCTCCTTTAGGATACTAGCGAGAGTCTTTACTGTTTACACAAGTGAAAACGTAAGCAGAGAGGTTATATAAAGTAGTAAAAGTCTCGGGACCCGTTCCTTAGAACCAGTCTTCATTGCATTGAAAGCTACACTGCACGACTTGAGTGTGTCGGCTGCTATTGATTATTGATGTGTCTGCTGATTACTTTTTTCCAATGAGAATTTGTCATAATGAAGGTGGAAGTCATTATTTCCAGCAATAAATATTTTCAGTTTCTGTTTGTTCATGGAGAGTTTATTATGTTATGGAAATCACTGTAATTCGGTGATCCCGATAGAAAGCCGCAGGAAAGCCTTTGTCAGACTTAACAATAGTTAACAAGGAGGTTATCAGAATGCATGACATAAAACCTGAGTTACAATCTAAACTCAGAAAATTATGATTTCAGAAAGCAAAAGATTAATATATTTTCTTATCTTAAACTACTAAGTCCCTTGCCATTTCCTTAATCAATTCTGAAAGGGTTTTCTGTCTCTCATCTTAAATGCTGATCTTTAGCGTGTAATTCTTTTCAAACCACATGATAAGACTGAAGCATTTTATTTTTACTCATCTCAGCTAATTTATGTCTTTGTAAAACTTTAGCATTGCTATTTAGTGTTTTTCCTAATCCCCGAGAAATGATTGCGATACCTTAGAGTATATTATACTTCATCATTTACAACTTTTGGACATGATATCTCTTTTAACCAAATGATAGCAGCCAGAAAAGCATGCCACAATGATTCGATGCTAAGAAACTATCTGAAAAGATGAGATGGGAGAGGATGCTTTTACTATAGTCACAGCACTAACTCTGCCATCCATCAACCTTGCTTCCTCATCATGATGATATTACTCACTGTCTGGGGATAGGACCATTATTGGCTCAGGATTCAATAAACTCTGACTGAAAAGCTCAGAATATTTCTGAAAAAAGGAACTAGGTTGCAAATTAGAAGTAGACAAACATAGGGGTGTTCAGTTGTTGTGGTTAGCGTTCTATTTTCTATAAAAAAATAATTATGCTATCTTTGCATTTCCTTCTCTTTCCTTTTTCTATATATCGTTGTGTCTTTGTATCTATCTAATATAATGTGCGTTTCCCCCAAGCTGCCACAGTGGTTGAGGATGTTAAAGCTATGGACTCTGATGAATGAATGAATCCTCAGCATGAACCATGTCAATCAATTTCTCATGAGGGATAATCTGAAGTCATGACTAAATCATATGAATGAGGTATATTAGCACCCATGTCTATCAAATTCTCCTAAAAATATATTCTTAAAATGGAATAGATTACAAAAGTTTGTTTCACTTTTGTTGTTTATTTTTTGTTCATGAAACCTCTAGAGATTCTAAGCAATTAAATTTTCTTGTTATGAAACCTTAACTCTCATCCTTTCAAACTGTATATTTTCTGGCACTCACACATCTCTAAATCAGACTCCAGCAAGTATTCTAAGATTATGAAAAAAAAAAAAGATATAACACACAAACAGAGGAATCCAACAAGTGACTCAGAAAGCAGAAATAGCCATTGTTGTTTCACTTCATCCTTTAATATTTCAAATAGGATGGAGATGTGACTTTGATAGTTCATTGAAGATCCAACAACTTAGAATACTGAGAAGCAGAACATTATGCTTCATGATGGCAAACTGTTATTGCTCCTTGTTTTGCATTTTATTCATTTTGCTTCTTCATTACAATCAACTTATACATTTCCTTCCTTTCCAATTGTTGCTGCATCTGAATTAGTTCAGAGGACCTTCGAGCTTTTAAAAAATTCTACTTGTCACTTTGTCCAGCATTTGACTGTGATTGTCCCTGGATAGGGCAGCAGAGCTGAACATGTTTCTTTGTTCTAAATATAAAATAACAAATGACAGAAATTAAAGAAAGGAAGGCTTTTGTGTATAGGGAGCAACATTCCCACAGACTCGGATTAATGTTAGCTCTGAAACCACATAGTGAGCAATAGAGGATTCTCACCATGATACTCATTAGCATCCTTTTGCGACTTGTAAGAAATAATTTGCATGGTCTCAAGTTTAATGCTAACCTAAACCTGCCTTATTGAATGAAAACTTTCTACACAATAAACCCACAGGCTTTTCTTTCAATTGGCTGGCAGGATAAAAAAGCTATGGCTATCTTCTTCCTGGAGAACTGGAGAGAAATAAGATTTAGTAACAGAGATTGGTTTTCTAATTCTTAATTAGTAAACACACGCACTCTCTCTCACACACACAGTCACACACGTGTAATTGTCTTTGTAAATCAACATGAATAATGTTGAAATCTGAGTATGGTGTTGCCTCATAACAGCGAAAGAAAATAGAAGCTTCATCAGTCTACTCTTGAATACATTTCCCAACTTTTTTCATGTCTTTTTTTCACAGTGATCCATTTTCTTTTTTCTGAAGTAAAACAATGTAAACCAGTGTTCTGTAAATGGTATCTCAATTCCTACTCTACAGCTGATGAGTTCATTATTACTTGTATCTATAATTTGTTGACATGAAAAAGATGCAAACAGGATAGCAAATATCTATTAAATGAGTATTATATTAGCACTTGTTAGGTATTGGTATTAATAAAAAGGGTAACTGTTGTTAACATAAAATGAGCATATGAAAAAAATCATTAACAAAGGCAACAGCTCTAGCTTGTAGTTTTGGGATATCATTCAGAGCCTCCCTTACCAAAAACCCTCAGAGAGAGTGTCTCATGCCTTGCAGTATACTTTTGATTTAAAAATGTGTGCCTTCTAGAAGTCCACACATACAAGATACATCTGACCTAATTTTATTTTACATTATGCTTACAATTAACCCATTAACTAGTGGGTTTCCGTAAGCCCTTTACATACATTCTTAAGTTTAAGCTAGTCCACACCTCGCTCCTGTCCCTCAGCCTGTCTGCACCATCCCTACCTACAATCTCAGGTATCCCCCCTAATATTTATATCCTACATGTCCTATAATCCCTTTATGCCTTTAATTAGATCCTGAAACAGTAGGTCTCACAAGGAACAGAAAAGATAGACTAAATATATATGAAAAAATAGGATTGCCTAGAGTGGCTTTCAGGCTGTCATCCAAGCAGTTAAGTTGGCTGTCCACTCATAATGGCTGTCTATTACTGAAAGGACAAAAATCTAGTAGTTGCATAATCCACATGACTGGATTGCTCAGGAAGACCAATCTGTTGCCGGAGTCGCAGGAAATTCATATCTTCTGGGATTCAGTCTTTGTTGGAACCCTGAAAAAGGAGCTTCTATTACTAATGAGTAAATGGCTCTGCAAGCCAAGTGTCAGGGCACACAGGCAAAAGCAAAAGCTTCCTAATTCAATATAGTTTTATGGGGGTTGATACAACTAGGTGTGGCCCATATTTAAGGTGAGTCACCTTAACTCAAATGATCCAATCAAGAAAACCCTAACAGGCTTATTCACCTGTGTGGTTTCTATTTGATGACAGCTATAGTAAACATGACAAGCAAGATTAGTGATAAAATGTTTTCTATGTGGCTTTTCATGTATCTGTCCTTTGCATTAGCCCTTTTCCTCTGAATTATTGCTTTTACCCATACTCCAACACCTCTACCTGATTAAGCCTTTCCACCTGAATATTCTACCTCTCTACTTTTATCATATCTGTCCTCCATTATGTAACTTTCACTATCATGTCCACAAAGGTCTCTTTCTAATTTCTTAGCTGCAGTGTGTACTGAAAGTTAAAAGGACAAAAGAATTGAAACTGAAATCTGAAGTATGAGAAAGCAAATGAGACATTTGTCTTTCTGAGCCTTATTTACCTCACTCAGTATTATTTTTCAGTTCCATTTTTTACCTTCAATTTTCATTTTTCTTTTTCTTTACAGTTGAGTAATAATCTATTGTAGACATGCACATCTGTATCCATCTCTTTCTCTCTCTCTCTCTCTCTCTCTCTCTCTCTCTCTCCACATTGTCCTTGGCCACCCAGCATAACTACACAGTAAAAGCCAATATATGAAAACATCAGATAATTTGGGAGGTATAACCTAAAAAAATCTATTTGAAACTGATTAAGGAGTTTCCTACTGTCTGTCTATCACAGGACCAGAAGTTATTATGCAGACTTCTGGGTGAAGACTAGATATCAGTGTTCTTGCCCAGCCTTGGATCCTTTATGCTACAATATCTGTCTGTTATTCAGGATGTGCCTATTGGTGTGATAGTGACATGACTGATATAGGGTAATACAGCATTCTGACAGGATCTGGAGCCCATTCCACAGAAATAAATTTCATGACTTGTATTTTAATTCTGTGCAAAAGCCCTTGACTGGGTATGTTGTCAAATTGTCTTCTAAATATTTGCATTTATATCTAAAGTATAAAAGCACCTAGGCTGCTTTTATTGTTTGCCAGAATTTTTTTTTTACAGTGCATAGTGGTTCAACACAGAGATGCATTAAAGATCAAAGTACTGAGAATATGAGTCTATGAAGTCTCAGCCTAAAATGAGATTTCCATATCAACCAGAATACCCAGTATGGCTCAGAAAAATTCACAGAAGAGGCAGTAACAACAGAAGAGCTAGAGGGTCAGGAAAAGTACTGTGAAATTACATATTTGTTGCCTCATGAACGCATTTGTTATAGTGACCCTTGCATAATCTATAAAAGGATAAGCCAGAAAATACTCCAGCATAGATGAAGGAGACTGTTTCTAATCTCCACTCCTTAGTGAGTAGCTAATGGCAGTTGAGTGCTATTGGAGGAGAAACAATCATTCTTCTTTGGAGGTGTGGCTACCGATAGATACCTTATATTTCAGTGGATAGTTCTCTGTCCATGCAGATGTACACTTGAGAAGTATTTTGTGTGTTATCTCTCTCTTGCTCTCTCTCTTTCACACACACACACAAAGTTAAAAAGGGTTGTGTTTGTTGGAGAGATATGGAAGATGTTGGAGTGATATGGGCAGATATACTAAAATTTTTCAGCATCTGCTTTGTTCCCCTGTTGGGTGAATCCTTTCAGAGGACCCATTATAGTAGACTCCTATCCTGTTTCCTCTCTTTCCCCACTTCTGATGTCTATCATGTTTGACGTTCTAAATGAGATTTAAGCATCCACACCTGGGTCTTCATGTGGGAGCAGGAGAGATGACTCTAACTGTACCACTTGCCTTTAGTCCCTTTCCCCTGACTGGGCTAGCCTCAACAGGAGAGATAGACCTAATCTTACTGCAACTTGGTATGCCAAGGCTGTCTGATATCCATGGAGACTTCCCTTTTCTGAGGACAGGAGGAGGAGGGGCTCAGTGTGTGTGTGGGTTTATGAGAGGGAGAGACTGGGAAGAGAAGAGGGGAAGCTGCCATGGGAATGTAAAGCAAATAAATAATGTACTTAATACAAAAAAGAAAAGACAGGAAAACACAGGGAAGTAGAGGCGGAAGAGCTCTTGCTCTTGACAGGCATTTGGTGGACGGATGTGTGCAACCTATGCACAGAGAACACAGCTCTCACTTTAGCGCACAACGGGATTTGAAAGAAGAGCAAAAGTACTTCCCCTTGGCTGCTGAGCATCAAGTCCTCCAGCTCGTGTGGAGAACAGGTGGAAGTCATACCTACACTTCATCCAGACACTGGTATATGTAACTCTTGAGATGTGGCTGAGGAAGAGAAGATACATGGGATATCTGGTCATTGATTCTGAGACATGCAGGACAAACATGCCAGTTAAATAGTTTTCTTTTGTAAAAGGTGTGTGTAGAAATAGAGACTTGACATTTCTAACACGGAGACCAACAGAGACAAAATATACAGGCCCAAGGGGACCTGCAGAGACCAATATACCAACCAAGGATTATGCATGAAAAGGATCTAGAGCCCCTGCTCAGATGTAGCCCATGGCAGCTCTATGTGAAGATTTCCTAGTAAGGGGAGCAGAAGCTGTCTCTAGCATGAACTCAGTGGCAAGCCTTCTGATCACCACCTCCTGGAGGGTGCTTCCTTGACAGACTGCAAAGGAAGATGATGCAGCCAGTCTTGATGAGATCTGATAGACTAGGGTCAGATAGAATGGGAGGAGGACCTCCCCTATCAGTGGACAGGGAGAGGGTCATAGGGGAAGAAGAGGGAGGAAGGGTGGGACTGGGAGGCGATGAGGGGCTACTATAATAAAACATAAAAAAGAAATGTTTAACAATGAACAGAACTAAAAATAATAAAGGAATAAAGTACTTATGTACACTCAACATTGATGGACCTAGAAATCTTACTGTTAGCTGAATAGGCCAGATACGGATACGGAAGGTCACATATCACATGATCCCACAGAAAATAATCAGAAAAACTAAGACAGTAACAGCATGGGGTGATTGGTTCTTTGGGTCTTGTGGTAAGAGAATGACCACAGATTGGAAAGATATTTATTCTTAGAATAGTAGAAATTATAAAAAATTAGACTATTGTGTGATCTTTAGATGCTTGTTTGTTGTTTAACAAGAGACAAAAATCATGTGGATTCTGATGGGAGGGCAGGTCGGGAGGATCTCAGAGGAGTTGGAAAGGGTAAACAAATCATAATATTTTATAACAAATACTCCATATAGAAACTGAGAAATCCACAACTCTTTAGCTGAAAAAAAAAGCTCATATACAAATGTAAAAAGAAATTAAGCCATACTATTATAAAACCATGAAAATATTAGATTGTTTTGATGGTTGTAGTAATTCATAAATTTTATGAAACTTATTGAAATACTTAAATGGAGTAAATCTCATGGCATTAAATAATATTATCTCAATAAACCTGTTAAGAAGATTGTGAAAGAATATGCATTTTCTTCCACTAAAGGTAAATATCTGTTTCATATGTTGAAGATTATATTACTCGTGTAAAACAGTTGTTAATATTTACTATCTGTAAAAGAGACCACAGTGATATAATTGAATGTGAGAGACTGGCACACAGACAGTGTTTGACTTCAAAACTTCAGATTTATTTTGAAAAGAAAATGTTTGAGGCATAAACCTTATATCAAAATATGTTTATTATTTATGTGAGCATTTAGGAAATCATTGTTTCTCAATCATATTCTTATGATTTAATTTCACTTATTTTGATCCTAAATTTTGTTGTTCAGAAGTGAAAAGTGAATCAATATTCATTAACACTTTGAAAAAAATAATAGAAGATCAAATGTTTATCAGGATGACAAGAATCTGCAAAAATATCTGTCTTGAGAGGTTTTGATTATTTTAATTCACTCAATACAATCAAAGCTTTCAAAAATTCATTCTGGAGAACTTAAACATTCAAAAATTTCATACTAATATTTAAATTTAACTAAGTTCAATAAATAAGCTGTATTATTTTTGCAGTGATGATGTGGTGTCATTTTATAGCAAAGTTATTGTAGTGAACAAAAAGTACTACTTAAAAATATATGAAAAATAAATTGGTAAAAATTTACCCAAAAGGAATATTTTCCATTATATTTTATAATTATGTATTAACAAACTATAATATTCTATCAATCATGATAAAACTTGAAAATGGTTATCAATTTTCAAAACGATAAATAGGCAATAAGCCTATGAATTTTAGAAAGAAAGAAGAGAAACCATAGATAAAACATTTTGGTAGATTTCCGAAAGAAAAAGGAAAAAAAGAAAGAAAGAAAAGAAAGCCTCTGCACAGATTCACTGAAACTAACAAAAGTATTTGTTCTCTAGAAAATCAAGAATACAATCCTGCTGCAGAGTTGACATCGTAGATCATTCATTTCCAGAATCAACCTTAAAAAAGATATCAAGTATACTATAAACCTGCAAAGAAATGAAGATAGTTTTTGAAAGACTATCAGAAACAAAACAAAACAAAAAGCCCCAAGAACTCACCTCTCCTGTCATCATCTCTGTGAGAGCACACCCATTCCAGAACCTACCACATATAAAACTTGTAACTATCGACTGAAACAGTTAGACACTATGGAGAGGCTCTGGAAACCTAAGATGTTAGGAATATCCAACAGCCTTTATTTGCATCCTGTGATCATTTATGGAAAATATTCATCTCAGAGAATCTAGCAAGTAAAGCCAGACTATAAAACCTCAAAGCCTACCCCGAGGGACACACTTCTTCCAGCAAGGCTTCCCCTCCAGAGGGCCAATAACCTTTCTTAACAGTCCCACCAGCCAGAAATAAGTGTTCAGACAAATGAGTCTGTGGGGTACATTTCATATTCAAACCATAATAATCATTCAGCAGAAATCAACTGTGGAAGGCCAGATAAGTTAACCAGCAGGAGTCCCTGAGGTAGAGTTCTGGGCTGAGCTGCGTTTCCATTCAAGGAAGGCCTCTGTGAAAAAAAAAAAAAAAAGATAGAAAACTCTCAGATCAGGTGCCTACAATATCTACCAGAAATGACTGAGGGAGTCCTTCTGAAAGGGTCATATGAAATATTCCAAATTAAGAGGTTTCCAGACAGTATAAGGAATTTTCTATACAAAGATAATATTCCTGCTCTAATTTCCACGGAGGCATTTTTTATACCTTGAGGTAAACAACAGTAATCTCTGCTGGAAATGGTTTACTTTCTAGCTGCTCTCAAGGGTGCAATGTCCTGATAACCTTGAGTTTTAGAGATTTCCACGTTTTGCTGTCACAGGGTCATGGAGTCGGCCTGCCTTAGGGTGAGATGTCTAGGAGGACTCTTGGAAATGAATTCAGTTGAATCTGAGACAGTGGTACTTGTCACTTGATCTCAGTGTCAGCTCTCAAGGAGGCAAAACAGCACAGACCAATTCACCAACCTAATTTGTATTGCACGTTTTCTGGAGACAAAAGTGTAAGTAGGTAGAAGAAAGGGATAAAACCTTAGGCAACAGGAAACGTTTGGAGGTGATGACAATGTTCTTTATCACATTCTGTGATGATATTATAAGTACACACATTTGGAGAAACATGTCAACTGCTGTCACATTTCAAATAAGTATTTGCGATGAATTATTTTTTTATTGTATGCTCACTATAACTCCATAAACTTTTAATAATCCAAAGTTGTTCATCAATTTAATTTAGTGAAATATTGCTATATAGCTTATATTGGTAAATTAATTTTAAAAAATAATTGATTTTAACCTTCAAAGTATAGGGAGTTTATATTTAGTATTATTTAAATAAGAATATTATTGCATTTACTAAAACCACATAGAATAGATAAGGCTGTCTTTGAAACAGAATTTGAAAGAGAACAAAGTTTGGTTCACTGAATATTATTATTATTTTAGGAATATTTCATAAACATCAATCAATATAACTTATTTAGTTAAAGTTTATTTAGTAATATTCAGATCATTTTGATTGTTTTCAAAACAGGGTTTCTCTGTGTAGTCTTGGCTATCCTGGATGTGATTTTTTTTTTTTGACAGAGTTTCTCTGTGTAACCCTGGCTGTCCTAGACTCACTTTGTAGGCCATACTGTCCTTGAACTCACAGTGATCTGCCTGCATCTGCCTCACTGAGTGCTGAAATTAAAGGTGTGTACCACCATGTCCAGCTTTTTAAAATTAAATTTGTGTGTGTGCATGTATGTATATGAGTGCCTTTATTACAGAAAGGGCACCAGATCCCATTGGAGGTGATTGTAAGCCACCCTGTCATTGATGGGAATTGAACTCGGGACCTCTGGAAGAGACTCCACTGCTCTTAGCTTCTGAGCCGTCTCTCTAGCCATTTTTTTTGTCCTTAATCAAAAATCTTTGTTTTTAAATTACTTTAAAGACTTATTTATTTAACATTAATATATGTATACCATATGAATGTTTGTTGGCATTCCCTGAAAGTCTGGTTATGGATGGCTATGAGCTGCCATGTATGGATGGGGGTCAAGCTGGGTCCTCTGCAAGACCAACAAGATTATGTCTCCCAGCTCAGCATTTTCTTTCTTTTATGCAATTTCTTTCTTTCCTTTATGTAATTATATACATTCTTCAAATGAAAAACCTACAATTAGTTAATTGTTCAGAAATTTCAATTATTTGCTGAAATAACTTTTAGACTGCTAATATCATATGTGAGAGTATGATTACATTTTCTGAACAATTTCTTTTTAAGTTTACTAACAGGAAAAATAAAATAATGGGTTAGAAATGGTTTGTCCTTACAGTAATAAAATAAATGGATTTGCCTGGATTATCAGGTAGAGATAAAAGAAGAGGAAAAGACCTTTTGGGATGTATCTATTCCAGATAAAGGGGGAGAACAGGAAGAGACTGAGAGGCCTGGAGGAAAGGTGAAGGCTAAGAGTGGGAGTGAGAATGATAGGAGAATTATGACAGAGTTTCTAAAGGTTTTTTATTTTGTTTTGCTTTGTTTTGTTTTTTTTGTTTGTTTGTTTTGTTTTGTTTTTCATTTATTCTTTATACTTGCTTCTGGAATCCCTAATAAAAGACTGCAATCTGAGTATCTTAGAACAAGGGAAGTTTCTTGTTGTTGTTGTTGTTGTCATGACAGCCAGTATCCCCAAGACAAGGTGACTACTGAACCTTTCTTGTTAGCAGAGCTTTGGGGAAGAGTATTCTCCCGCCTTTTGCAGCTTCTAGCAGCTGCCAATGATGTTTCAGGCATTCCTGTCTTTAGAACTCTACACCTCTATTTTTGAAATCATATTCATAGGGCTGTATTTCCGGTGTCTTGCCTATATATCTTTATATGCATTTTATGTACTCTCTTTTCCTAACAAATACATCAGTCATTTGGTTTAGGATACTGTATACTTTCCCATTCATTTGATTATCTCATCATAAGACAGTATTTCCAAACAAAATCACGTGCATACTTCATAGTGATTTAAACTTAAATATGGGAAGAGGATGCTCAATTTAGTAAAGAATATGCCATCTAAAGGTTCAACAAAACATTCTTGTGCCTGAGGGAGAATGATAACTAATATAAAAAAATCAGGACTCCTCAATTAACAGAGAGACATTGGGTCTCATTTAATGTATCATCACACAGTAAACCATCCCAGCCCACCATAATAAGAGCCTCCTATAAATCTTCTGACGTTACAAAATTGTGTTAAGTAGGGTGTCAAAGATTGGTGGGGCTCCCAGCATCCGCACTGGGAATATTGGGCCTCTGTAATCTGTTGCGTCAGGTTGAAAGAGTAAGAAACAGTGTCTTCCAGACCCACGCAGACGAACACATCTATGAACTCAGAGAGACCCTGGCAGCTTGCACAAGATCTGAACAGGTTTGAACCAGACAAATCTTAGCACTGAGAAGAGCCAGTAAAGGTAACATCCTACTCCTAAGATGGTATTTGCAATTGTTGTCCTCCAGGAAGGGGAAAAAATCAGTTTTGTCCAGTGGAGTCTCACTGGAAATATAAACTACATTGCAAGGTAAACACAATACCTAGAGTAGTTAAACAGCACAAAATATAATTCAGGTTTGCTTTGTTTCTTTAATGGTTTTTGTCTTCGTGTTTGTTTGATTGATTTTCAAGGTTTGGGGTTTTTGTTATTTGTTTGTTTTGAGAGAGAGAAATCACCAAGTTGGGTGAGGAAGGAGGCATGGCAGATCGAGGTTGAGTTGAGGAAGGAAAAAACAAGAACAAAATTTATTCTATAGGATTTTTTTTCAAATAAAAAGGAATATAGAAGACATAGTTAAATATTCACAGGTATATTGATAGTTTCAAGAAGAAATGTAATAAATGAAGTTCATTTCTTCAGTTAAATGTTGCAAGTTTACTGAGAAGACATCAACATAAGTAGGCAAGGAAAAATTAAATATTGTATACCTAGGCAATGTGGGACACAACTATATCACTAGAACTCAGAATGTTGAAGCAGAAAATGGCAAGTTCTATAACTGCCATATACATGAATTAAGGGATTAAGACACTGTTTCAAAGAAAAGGAATAGTATTGTTTTTTCCATCTTTTGTATCTAGAAAAACAACTGCTAACCTGTTTAGTGGAGAAATTCAAATATATCATATAAGAAGGAAGTATCAACCTGTGTTTGACATTATAGTTTCAAAATACAGTTGAATTAATAGGACAGTTCAGTCTTTTTAAAATATATACATGCTATGTTCATTATTGTTTTCTTTTTTAGCATATATACACATATATACATACATATGTATGCATGTACATATATAAAATTTAACTATTTTTATAATATACTGTGAAGTTATATTTAACATTTTTCTGATGAACCTGAGTAAAACTTTACAGAAATTAAGAAGAATGGATTTTACCTTTACACCAAGAATATATTTAAAATAATATGTATAGGGTAAATACTGAGCTTTATAAGAAATAGCAGTCCAAGGGGAAAATGTCAAGTAACATATAAAAGCAGACCTATCAGATTCACACCAGATTTCTCAACAGAGACTATGAAAGCCAAAAGGGCCTGGGTGGATATCATACTCAGAGACTACAGATGCAAACTACTATACGCAGCAAAACTTTCAACAAACACAGATGGAGATAGCAAAATATTCCATGTTATAACTAAATTTAAACAATATATACACAGCAACCCAGTGCTACAGAAGATACTAGAAGGAAAACTCAAACCCAATGAGATCAACTACACCCAAGAAAACACAGGATAAAGTGTTCTTCACAACAATAAAAGCAAAAGAAAACAAGCACAAAATCATACAATCACTACCAACTCCACAATCAAAGGAACTAACAATCATTGGTAACTAATATCAATGAATTCAACTCTCAATAAAAAGACAAAGATTAACAAAAGGGTTGTAGAGATAGGATCCAACATTCTGCTGCATTCAGGAAACACACCTCTGCAACAAAGATAGATGCTTCCTTAGAACAAAGGGCTGGAGAATGGTTTTCCAAGCAAACACAAGTAGCAAGCTGGAGTAGACATCCTACTATCTAATAAAATAGACTTTCAAACCAAAATTAATCAAAAAAGATGGAGAAGGACACTTCATGCTCATCAAAGAAACAACCCACCAGGAGGACATCACAATCATGAACAACCAAGAACAAGGGCTCCTGCATTTGTAAAAGAAGCATTATTAACCCTTGCAGAGATGTAGCCAATGACAGCTTAGTCTCCAAATGGATTCCCTAGTAAGGAGAACAGGGGCTGTCTCTGACATGAATTCAGTGGCTAGCATTTTGATTACCTCCCCGTGAGTGGGGAACAGCCTTACCAGGCCACAGAAGAAGACAGTGGCCTGTCTGATGAGATATGATAGGCTAGGGTAAGATGGAAAGGAAGGAGGACCTCCCTTATTAGTGGCCTGGGGGAGGGATATAGGAGGAGAAGAGGGAGGGATGGTGGGATTGGGAGGGAATGAGGAAGGGGGCTATAGCTGGGATACAACATATGTTGTATGTTATTAATTTAAAATAAATTAATTTTAAAACGCTTAAATCACACATATATCCATTACCTTGATAGTGAGAAACTTCAATACCCTACTCTCACCAAGGGACAGATCATAGAGACAGAAGCTAAACAGAGAAATAATAACAGGTACAGAAGTCTGAAATAAAAAAGACCTAATAGTTGTCTACAGAACTTTTCATTCAAACACAAAAAATATACCTTCTCAGCATCTCTTGGAACCTTTGCCAAAGCTGACTATATAGTCAGGCAAAAAGCAAGCCTCATCAGGACTGGCTGCATTGTCCTCCTCTGTGGCCTGGTAAGGTTGCTCCCTCCTCAGAGGGAGGTGATCAAAGAGCCAGCCACTGAGTTCATGTCAGAGAAAGTCCTTGTTCCTCTTATTAGGGTACCCACTTGGACACTGAGCTACCATGAACTACATCTGAGCAGGGGTTATAGGTTATATCCATGAATGGTCTTTGGTTGGAGTATCAGCCTCAGAAAAGACACCTGGGCCCAGATATTTTGGTTCTGTTGCTCTTCTTGTGGAGCTCCTGTCCTCTCCAAGTCTTACTAGCTCCCCCTTCTTTAATAAGATTTCCTGCACTCTGCCCAAAGTTTGATTATGAGTCTCAACATCTCTTTTGATACAGTTATGGATAGAGTCTTTCAGAGTCTCTTTGTAGTAGGCTCCTGTCCTGTTTCCTGTTTTCTCCTTCTTCCTATGTCCATCCCATTTGTCTTTCTGAATGAGGATTGATCATCTTACCCAGGATCCTCTTTCTTGCTTAGCTTCTTTAGGTGTACACATTTTTGTAGGGTTATGCTATATTATATGTCTAATATCTACTTATAAGTGAGTATATATCATGTGTTTCTTTCTGCTCCTGGGATACCTCACTCAGTATGATCTTTTCTATATTCCACCATTTGCCTGCAATGTTCATGATTTCCTTGTTTTTAATTGCTGAGTAGTATTCCATTGTGTAAAAGCAACACAATTTCTGTATTCATTCCTCCATTGATGGTCATCTGGGTTGTTTCCAGGTTCTGGCTATGACAAATAAAGCTGCTACAAACATGGTTGAGCAAATGTCCTTGTTGTGTACTTGAGCATCTTTTGGATATATGCCTAGGAGTGGTATAGCTAAGAAAGCAGTATTCCTAATTGTCTGAGAAAGTGCCAGGTTGATTTCCAAAGTGGTTGTACAAGTTTATATTCCCACCAGCAATGGAGGAGGGTTTCCCTTTTTCCACATCCTCTCCAGCATGTGTTGTCACTTGAGTTTTTTATCTTAGCCATTGTGATGGAAGTAAGGTGAAATCTCAAGGTCATTTTGATCCTGATAAGCTAGGGTCAGATGGAAGGGGGGAGGAGGTCCTCCTTCAGTGGACTTCGAGAAAAGCATGGGAGGAGATAGGGTGGGATTGAGATGGAATGTGGGAGAGGGCTACAGCTGGGATACAAAGTGAATAAACTGCAATTATTATAAAAAATAAAAATTTAATAATAAAAAAGCAAACCTCAACAGACACAAGAAGACTGAAATAATCACTTGTATCATACAATACCACCATGGTCTAAAACTAGACCTCTACAATAACAGAAATAGCAAGAAGCCTAGCCACGCTTCTTATGGAAACGCCATAACTCTCTACTCAATGACAACTGGTCAGGGAAGAAATATAGAAAGAAATTAAGGAGTTCCAAGAATTCAATGAAAATAAAGGCACTTCTTACCCAAACTTGTGGGATGTGATGTAAGCATGGTAAGAGGAAAGTTCATGGCATTAAGTACCTTCTTAATGAAATTGGAGACGTCTCATACAAGCAACTTAATGGCACACCAGAAAACATGAGAAAAAAAAATGCAGAGACATCCAAGAGGAATAGATTGCTAGAACTAATCCAACTCTGGGCTGAAATCAATAAATTTGAAACAAAAAGAACAATTCAAAGAAGCATTTTCTTTGAGAAAATCAAGAGAGACAAACCCTTAGCCAAACTATCTAAAAGGCAGAAAGACACTATCCAAATCAACAAAATCAGAAATGAAAAGAGGGACATAATGATAGACAGTGAGAAAATCCAAAGAGTCATTAGGTCCTACTTCAGAAGCTTATACACGAAATTTGAAAATTTAAATAAAATGACCAGTTTTCTTGATAGATTCCATTTACCAAAGCAGAATCATGATCAGGTAAATCAATTAAGTAGTCCTATATCCCTTAAGGGAATAGAAGCAGTCATTAAAAGTCTCCCATCCAAAAGAAGCCCAGGGCCAGACAGGTTCAGTGCAGATTTCTACCAGACCTTCAAAGAAGAGCTAATTCCAATTCTCTTCAAATGAAATTTCCACAAAATAGAAACAGAAGGAACATTACCAAACTGATTCTATGAGGCCACAGTCACCTTGAGACATAAGACACACAAATACCCAATAGAGAAATAATTTCAGACCAATCTTTCCTATGAACATTCATGCAAAAATATTCAGTAAAATACTCGCACACTGAATCCAAGAACAAATAAAACATGTCATCCACCATGACCAAATAGGCTCTATCCAAAGCATGGTACAATATAAGAAAATCTATCACTGTAATCCACCATATAAACAAACTGAAAGAAAAAAGAAAAACACATGGTCATCTCTTTAGATGCTAAAGAAGCATTTGAAAAAAAATCCAACACCCATTCATGTTTAAAATCTTGGAGAAATAAGGAATACAAAATACATACCTAAACATAGTAAAGGCAACATACAGCAAGTCTATAGCCAACATCAAATTAAATGGAGAAAAACTTAAATCAATTCCACTGAAATGAGGGGCAAAGTAAGGCCTGCCTCCTTTCTCCTCATCTCTTGAACAGAGTACTGGAAGTCCTTCCTAGAACAATAAGACAGCTAATGGAGATAAAAGGGATAGAAATCAGAAATGAAGAAGTCAAAGTATCACTATTCGCAGATGATACCATACATGAGTGACCCCAAATTTTTTTTACCAGAGAACTACTTCAACAGATCAGCACCTTCAGAATTGTGGCTGGATAAAAAAATTAACTTAAAAAAAAAGGAACACTCCTATATACAAAAGACAAAATGGCTGAGAAATAAATTAGGGAAACAACATCCTTCACTTAGCCATTAATAACATGTAGTATCTTGGTATGACTCTAAACAAGCAAGCGAAAGACCTGTATAAAAATACTTCAAGTCTCTGAAGAAATTGAAGGAGATATCAGAAGATGGAAAGATCTCCCATGTTCATAGGTCAGTAGGATTAACAGTGAAAATGGCTATCCTATGAAAAGCAATCTACAGATTCAATACAATTCCCATCAAAACACCAACACATTATTTTTATTTTTTTCTCACAAATTATTCATTACATATCCAGATTGAAGCCTCCTCCCTCAACTCCCCAGTCTCACCCTCCCTCATGCTTCCCCACATCCCCTTCCCCTAGTCTACTGAAAGGGGGAGTTCTTCACTATTCCCATCTGCCCATAGCTTGTTAGGTCTCATCAGGACTGCCTGGATCCCCTTCCTCCAAGCCCTGGCAAGGGTGCATCATCAGGAGCAAGTGATCAGAGAGCAGTCAACTGAGTTCATGCTAGAGGCAGCCCCTGATGCCCTCAGTCAGAGATCCACAATGAGCTTGTCCATGCCCTTTGTAGGCGCCATCTAAAATCCCCTGGAAGGAAATGTACTCTGTGGAAGGGCTGGAAGTAGCCGTTCACATGTAACTGTAATGTCTTCAACTGTAATTTATGTCACTTCACTAAAGTCATTATTTCATAATAAAAAATTCTTCCTTTTGTTTTACAGGGAGATTGAAATTGAAATTAATACCTTAATGTGGAAGCATGATGAACTGCCTGTCAGTGAGGTCTGCGCTTCCACTTTGCAAAGTTCAATATCTGGTTCTTCTTGGGACTGTGACTCATCCTCGGTGAAATCACTTGTGGCAGTACAGAGAGAAAAGAGACGGTGTTCTGTTAGCAGAATATGACATTTCTTGTAGTTTCACATTATAGCTGGTACATCTTTACAGCTGAAGACAATTTTGTGTGCACATTTTATAACATTTACTACACAATAAGAAGGCTGATGTAAAAAAAAAAAAAGGAAAAAAAAAAAAACAAGATATAATAAGAAAGCAAAAGAAACAGTTTCCAGGCTAGAAGTACACTGCTGATCTTGGATACAAACATTTTAATGCTGCAACTTATGTAGTGCTGTTGTTATTCAAGTCAGTACTGAAAATCATAGCATCATTTGATTTCTCACGTTATAAACTGCAGTTGTCCGTAGATTTAAAAATTAACATTTATTATAATTTGTTTTAGCTGTAAATACAGATGAGATAATTTATTTTTCTAAAATGTATTTTAAGATAGTGTATCTCTGAGTTTTATCTGAGTAAAAATAAAAGCAATGTTTTCACAATATCTTATCTTGGTTCTGTTTTAATATGTGAGAGTTAAAGTCTATTACTTCCTTTTGGAACTTATAATTGATGAGAAAAGTCAAGATGTTTTACAAATATAAACAAATAGGGGCATTTTAAGTTTCCTTGTATATCAGCAAAATTAATAAGCAACTTTCCAAGTGTACCTCATAAACGTTATGCAAAGATATACTGAGATAAAGTGGGGGCTGAAGAAACTGCTCAGTGATAAGATAAGGACCACTTACTTTCCTTCCAGAGACCTTCGTTTTCGTTCTTTGCACACTTGTCTTGAAGCTTAACAACCACCTGACACAATCAGTTCCATAGATCTGATGCTCTCTTCTGGCTTTCGTGAGTGCCACACATACAAAATTAAATAAATAAATAAATGCACATATACACACACACACATACATACACACACAAATAAATAAATAAGTTTATAAATAAATAAATATCTTAAATAAAACAGGATGTATGTGAAGAAGGACTAGAAACTGTGTGTAAATGATTCACAGTACCTACGCAAAATTTAAATTGTTCAGAATTTTTATTGATCATTTATGGAACAGCGTAAAACAATATAACTTTTTATACTTTCCTTTTATTTTCAGTTTATTCTCATTGCAAATTTTAATCCTCTACTGGACTCAGGAAAGATGCCAGGGGAGTAATAATTTTTTCCTATACTTCATGTTATTACTTTTTTCTTAAAGAACAGTGTTATTTATGATTAGACAACACATTGAAAATTGAACTTTACTATGCTAGAGAGAGGATACAGCAGTTAACATGTATACTATATACCTTATTGTAATACATTAAAATAATTGAGTAGTGAAAGAATACTCAATTTGAATTTTTATAGATTTAATCTCAACAATTGAGGCTAATCATAGAACATAGTGACCACAAACTAAAAATAAAATAAAAGGAGAAGCTTCATCAGTAACGTAAAAATAATTTATATAGAAAATCCTTATCACATATTTTGGTGGGTTTCAAATGTAATAATCTAACAATTATTTAGCAGCAATTCTAAACTATTTCCTCTCTACTTAAAAAAGTTATATTACTAATTCAGTATGACCCGCCATTATTTATTCCACAATGATAAGATGTGTCTCATTTGCATAGTAAACTTATTCCCTTTGTTTATTCACTTTCGTTTAAGGAGTCAATTCAGCCTGATCCTCAGAAAGCATCTAAATAAAATAATGGTCCAGGAATAAGAACAAAGGTGGATTTGAATACCCGGTAAGGATTGCAACCCATTCTCACAGAGGAAAAGAAAATGTATGGTTGGATGGTATCATGCTCAAACAAAAGCTCTCACATCTTGCACAGAAGTGAAGAACAAACCATAGCTCACAGAAATATAAAGTATATTTTATTAGTATTCCTCACCTACTTGGGCAATCCTGAGATCTTTGGTTATGGCTTTCTTTCCTACTAAAGCAAACATTATTAAAGCCACATCTAGATGCCCAAGTGATGATGTGCATGTGGATTGTGGTTGCGAAAGGAAGCATATGACACATATGGTTGGGCTGTGGGGCCACACTGAGCCGAAAACTAAGGCAATAAATGCTGGCGAGCACGTGAACAGCAGGGAGGCACGAGTGCACTGCCGGTGACCAGACCAAAAGACAAAATCAAAATAAGCAGATGAAAGCAGCCATCGGGCTATGCCTTCTAATCAGACGCCAGAAGCCATTCCGTGGCCGCACTGATGAAGCTACGGCCATTTAATGCTAAGCAGGGATCTCTGTTTTCAGCCAGGTAAGTGTTTATTTACCGGGGTGGAAATCGTGGAGCACATTAGTTTAACACTTGAAAATGAATCAGCAGATTAGGAAGTATGTTTAATTCATTTAGGAAGTGTATATATTCTACCCAAACAAAGCAGAGATCTGGTTCAATATTATGAAAAGGAACTAATTGCTTTATATTTTCAGTAATACTATTAAAATGATGTTCACTTTTTGCAAGATTTCACCGACTTCTACAATGCCAAACAAAATGTGATGCTGTTAACTGAAAAGTAAATTATAAAGCTGTGTAAAGTAACTCAGTTCTAAATGGAGCAGGCAAAGCCCAGACAGAACTAGCAAGAAAAGGGTGAGCGTGCCCTGGTCATGTGGCCACCCACTAGGAGAGAACTTGCCTGACTTGCAGGAAGTGCAAGGCTTCATATTTACCAGTGCAAAAATAAACCCGGAAAGCACAAAATCTGTCATTAGAACAGATGTACAGAAACCTGCCCTCAATGTGAGGTCAAAACTATTATACTTTCGAAAAGTGTCATGTCTCTTAGATAGCAAATGCTAAGTATGAAAATCAGTTTTAATTTTTTTATTAGAATGGGGATCCCGTGGAAGAACATAGTAAAACATCAAATATTATCAGTCATTTCTTGGAAAACGTTACTTATATAGACACAGAAAATGATTAAGAATAAAAGTTGCAAAGAATAGATTATGAATAAAAACTGTAAACAAAATACTTTCAGGTTCCATTTTTACAGAGAAAATTATACAACTAATGCCTATCCACTATGAATCTAGAGTCAACCTAATACACAAAATGTCATCTTATTGCTACTTGTTATCAAATATATAATTTTGACTTTTGGCAAAATGACTCAGAGACATGTAAATATTTGAAAATCTCATTTTAATCTACATAGTTATACAGGGTTTAAAAAAAGGTCCAGACCATATCACTTAATTTTTATTTTTAGCTAAATTTGAGCAATTTAACAATTGCTCAATCATTTTATCTATTTTAAAAGCTTAGGAAATCAGGAATTTTTTTTTTCTTTTCTTTGTCTATGGCATTTGTAAACCTTGAAGAAATTGAAAATCTTGAACATAATTATCCAACTAAATTGTTATCTGTGCCTGCACGAAAAGGATTATGCTAAGTGATTGATTAGGAAATTGACAGACATCTTTTGCTGAACGCAAGACCAGACAAACCAAGGAGCCTAACAGCTTTGCCACTAACACTAACTAATCTCTAGAATCTAATTCTAACAGGAACTGTATTCTGTGTTCTATTTAAGGAGTTCCTTTACTTATCTAATTTTAATGCTTCTATCTGAGGTGTAGGGTTTTTTTTTTTTTTTGGAACTTTTTGCATTTTATTTGTTTAGTCAAAAAAGGAGTTTTCCTATAATGTATTTTGATCTCACTTCGTCTTTCCTTCAGTTCCTCCGAAAACCTCCCACACTCCTTAATCACTCAACTACAACCAAGCCATTACTTTCTCTCTCTCCCTCAAAATACAAACAACAATAACAAAAAAGCTAAAACAACAACAAATAAACTCTCTCACACACACATACAATAACACAAAAGCAAAAACATAAAATTATTAAGCAAAATATATGAGAAAAAGAAGAAAGGACAAAAAAACTGAATACAAGAAACTGAATACGAGAATCTCTTACTTTCAGCATATTGCCCAGTTTGGATTCTGTATCTTATTTCTCATCTCCTGTAAGAAGCTTCTCTAATAAAAGATCCCTTTACCCAGATATATTACGTCCTTGTGGCGCTCCTGTACTCTCCAGGTCTTACTAACTCCCCCTTCTTTCATATGATTCCCTGCACTCTGCCCAAGGTTTGGTTATGAGTCTCAGCATCTGCTTTGATACACTGCTAGGTAGAGTCTTTCAGAGGCCCTCTGCAGTAGGCTCCTGTCCTGTTACTTGTTTTCTCCTACTTCCAATGTCCATCCCATTTGTCTTTCTAAGTGAGGATTGATCATCTTACCCCAGGTCCTCTTTCTTGTTTATCTTCTTTAGGTGTATAGATTTCATTATGTTTATCCTATCTTATAGGTCTTGTACCTGTATCTCCAACTAAAGACCATGTATGGATATAACCTAGAAACCCTGCTCAGATGTAGCCCGTGGCAGCTCAGTATCCAAGTGGGTACCCTAGTAAGGGAACAGGGGCTATTTCTGACATGAACTCAATGACTGGCTCTTCGATCTTCCTCCTCCATGCCCCTGAGGGAGGAGCAGCCTTGTTAGGCCATAGAGGCGGACATTGCAGCCAGTCCTGAAGAAAGCTGATGAGCTAGGTTCAGATGGAAGGGGAGGTCTCCTCCCCTATCTGTGGACTAGGAAATGGGCAGGGAGCAGATGAGGGCAGGAGGTTGGGATTGGGAGGGAATGAGGGAACGGGCTATAACTAGGATACAAAGTTAATAAACTGTAACTAATAATTAAAAAAAATTAAATTAAATTAAATTAAAAAAAGAAGGTTCTCTAACGATCAGTGAATGAGGCACTGTTCTAAAAAAATATTATGACGTTCTCAAGTGAATGTACATAACTTGAGAAAACTCATGAGGAGTGAGGTACCTCAGTCTGGCAAAACAAATATTGTATGTTTCTCTTGTATGTGGATATTACATTTAAAGCCTTCAATATGTGTGCTACAGTCAGTACAGTCACAGATATTAGGCACCTAGTAAAGGACTAGAAGGGGGGAGAGGAGTTCCCTAGGAAATAGAAATATAATATATTGTTAAGGAAGGGCAGACACTGATGTGGGAGTGTTAAATGGGAAGGGAAATGGAAGAGAGGCGTAAGGGACAGGGTATGCAGAAGGACAATGAACACTAAGTGCCATTTGAAGACCTGTATGGAAGCCTGCTTCTGAAGAAGCTTCTTAAAATATACACATATGTGAAAGAAATGAAAATGGTCTTTTGGAGACTGAAAGATATTTGCCCAGGTCTTCTTAAAATCTCTGTTGAGAAGTTAGGTATAATTCTAATAGGTCTGCCTTCATATGTTACTTGGCCTTTTCCTCTTACAGCCTTTAATAATCTTTCTTTGTTCAATCAAAACAATTAGTGTTTTGATTTTTAGGTGGCGGTCTATTTTGTATTTTGGTTCAATCTATTTGGTGTTCTGTGAGAATCTTATATGTTTAAAGTCATCTCTTTTTAAGGTTAGATAAAAGTTTCTTCTATACTTTTGTTGAAAATATTTTCTGGGCATTTGAGCTGGAAATCTCCTTCTTTTATTCCCATTATTTCTAGGTTTGGTCTTTTCATAGTGTCCCACATTTCCTAGATGCTGTTTTGCTTTGTTTTGTTTTGTCAGAAACTTTTTAGATTTAACATTTTTTGATAGCTGTAGTGATTTCTTTTATTATGTCTTTTATGCCTGAGATTCTTTCATCTATTTCTTGTTAGTGACACTTGCATCTGTAGTATTTGTTCTCTTCCCTAGGTTTTCCATCTCTAGGTTTTCTTCAGTTTGTGTTTTCTTTGTTACTTCTATTTTCATTTTCAGGTCTTGAACAGTTTTGTTCATTTCCTTCACCTGTATGATTATATTTTCCTATATTTCTTTAAGGAATTTATTCAGTTCCTCTTTAAAAGCCTCTATCACCTTCTTAAAATTGAACTTAAGGTCATTTGCTTATGCTTCACCTGTGGTAGGATATCCAGGGCTTTCTATTGTAGAATAGCTGGGCTCTGGTGCTACCATATTGGTCTGGCTCTTTTTTATTATTTTGTTATGCTGGTCTTTTATGCTGTAGTTGTCTTTGGTGCTGGCAGGCATCCAGGAGTAAAGGTAGAGCTGTGGGCTTGAAAATGGAGCACAGGAGCCAGGGTTTAGTTTACCACGTTTAAGTGTGATTTAGGGGGACTTGGCAGGAAGACAATTGGGGAGACTGGGTCTTACCTGTTTGCCTCTGGTGCGAGCAGGTCTCTGGGAATGCAGACAGAGATGTGGACAGAAAAACGGAGTGCAAGAGACAGCACAGATTCTTGAAGATTCTTGTTATCCTCTAAGACTCAAACCAAGGAAGCGTATTGTATATACCAAAAGATTCAAACCCAAATGCAAATCAGAATTTGCTTGGTATCTATCCATATCCTCTATGGTATATCAGGTGTATGTAGTAATCCCCAGGAGAGGAAGACAGTGTTTGAGTTTTATTCATAGATATGAACCAATCCTCTTCTCTGAACGAGTAAGCAAATTAATGTCACAGGTTTTGATAGCTGATTTTTAAATGCATTCGATGTTATTAGAGATGTTAACAAGAATGGTTTCACACCGGTGTGACTGCTCATTTAGGGTATATAAAACAGAATGAATTCATATGATGTGCACAACTGAACTGGACTGGGTCAGTAGCACCTACACAAATGACACTGAAATGCAGTTGGCCTGTAGTTCATCATACTCAAATATTTCTGCTGAGAAAATGTGAATATGAGTCTCTGGTTGGGTTTTAAAGAAAAAAAAAGTTATCCAAATGAAGTCTGAGTTTTCACACTTGAAAAGCCAGAAATGACTAATTTTTGTGAACCACATGTGGTGATTTGAATTAGAAATGTGGGTCACAGGTCCACGTATTTGAACACTTAGTCGCTGCTGTTGGTGCTCCTGGAAAGTTTATGCAACTTTAGGAGTCTTTTCTGAGGAAGTATGCAGAATCCCTCAGGGTGTGGAACTGAGAGTTTATAACCTTGTACCACATCAAGTTCATTCTTTCTGTTTCCTGTATCTGGATAAAGATGCTATCGCTAAGCTTCCTGCTTTAGCCGCTTGGCCTGCCTTCTGCCGTGGGATCCCTACCATCACAGACCAGAGCCATCTAAAATTGTAAGTTATAACAACCTTCCTTTCTTAAGTTGCTTGGATCAAGATATTTTATCAAAACAATAAACATAACTCAAAGAGTGATGTTTTGTGAATATAATATTTTATTTCATTTATTAAAGCTCTCTTTTCATTGTAAGTAAGCTATTTCCAGAGAGTAAATACAAATAAATAAACAAGATTTTTCCCAATATTTTCACAATAGGGAAAATAGCATACACAAAAATGTTGAATAGCATGGTTTGCAAGAAATTCAGAGAAGTGAGTTGGGGCAAAGAGAAGATAGGTATGTTTCTTGGCCTTAACTTGGCATTTATAAATGAAGAAAATACTTCTTCCTGCAAGAATGTGCACTTTGTGAGATTTTACCTGACTTGCAAGTGAACAAGTTAATGTAGCTAAATTCAAATGAACTGGTAGAAGATTTGAGACACCTGGGACAGAGACAAAGAAGGCTTTATCACGTGTAGAAATGGTAGTATCAGTCTGTCAGCATTTATTCTCTGGATTTCTGCAAACTCTAATTCCTCTAGAACATGAAAAGGAGACCACATGCTCCTTGTGCATGTATTAGGTTGACAGACAGGCAGCTATGAGGGGATACTAGAGAGGGAAATTCTGTCTGTTTTCTAAGCCTGTGATCAAAACTGCCTTTTTCTTCAAAGAGTGATGTGCAATACTGTCCTCTGAGCAGAATATGACCATTGCCCCTTTGAACTCTCAACTTTCCACATCAGACTTGGTTTACTAACATTATGTCATGATGGAGGAAAAGAATGAAGACATTCCACACCTCAACTAAGATATAGAGGCAGTTATTCATTAAGGCAGAGGCTCCATAGCCTCACTCTTAGTCCTATGACATGTGCAGTTAAGTTGTGCTAAGGGAGAGGGTCTCACTTTAAGATTTATACGTTTAACTGTTTCTTGAGCTTGAGGACCACAAGGCCACATCTTTCTCCAGAAATACATAAATAGTTAATTATTATAACTAAGATATTTTTTCATTTTGTGTCAGCGGTGGACCCGTCCCTTAGTTTCCATGCTCCCATAAGTGACCAATCACTCACGTTTCTTTCCTGCTAATTAAATCCATTATATTAACTAAAATAGACTTTAATATGTTTTTTGTTCTATCATTGTTGACTTATCTGGGGTGAACTATGTTTGTTCATATACTGAGGAGAAGCTTATAGAGCAAGTGACAGCACTGCTGTCTTCTGGAGTTGTTGCTTATTTATGCTGTCTTTAAGACTTACAGAATATTTCAGAGGCCTTCTGCTTTGAACACAGAAATGTGAGAGATTAATTGAGAATGTCCTTCAACACCTTTGAAACTTCATACCATAGCCATCAAGCAAGAGACAAGAAAGGAATGTATAACTGCCATGACTGTAAAAGAGACAAGAGAATTGTCTTTTTGAAAGACTGTTGCAAGAAAAGTATTCATATTCCTCCAGGTATGCTCCACATACACTCACAGGTTGCTTGGTTCTTTTCAGACTTCCATGTGCATGATGCTGAAGTATAAGCCTATGTGATTCCCTTTGCACCTAGAATCACGAATGAAATGCTTAATTTACCCTAGTTAAAGGGGTGGAGGTCAGACCTGAGGAGTACAAGTGCAAAAGGACCAAAGGCCTGTAGAGAAAAGATAATCTGAGGAGAGGGACATCTTTGTGACAAGCTGGAGACCTAAATCAGGCTAGGCTCCTGGGAGGATATGAGGAGGATTCAAGCAGAGAATCCTAGTAACAGAGACCATAGAGACTGAAGAGGACACCCACCCCCTACTAGACTAGTCTTCTAGTAAAGGGACAGGAACACCAACCCACCCACAAAAACTTTGACCCAAAATTTACCCTGTCACAAGATGTGCAGGGATAAAGACAGAGCAGATAGAGCAGAGATTGAGGGAATGTCCAATAAATGCCTGGACCAGCCAAAGACCAACCCTATTGGAGAATGCCAACCCCTGACACTATGAAGGAAACTCTTCTAAGCTTGCAGACAGGAGCCTGTCAGAGTTGTCCTCTGAGAGACTATACCCACCAAAGCCTCAAAACCGATGCTGAAACTCACAGCCAAACATTGGTAGATTCAAAGGGAACCTGGGGGTATAGTGGAAGGAAAGAGAAGATAACGACCTGGAGGTGACAGGAGCTCCACAAGAAAAACAACAGAGCCAACTAACCAGAACACAGAGGGTTTTCCTGAGACTGAAGCATCAACCAAAACTAGGTCCAAGCACGAACTGGCCCTAGAACCCCTACAAAGATGTAGCAGATGAACAGCTTAGGCTTCAAATGGGTCCTCTAGTAAGGGATATGGAGACTTCATAGGACAAGGACTGGACTCACTTGCTGGCATTTGTATCACTTTTCCCTGGCAGGACCGCCTCTGCAGGTCATAATGTACATGCACATATTCAGTCTGATGCAACTTGCAGAGCTGAGGTAGGTGGGAAAGGGGGCTCTCCTAGAAAAGGGGGGGTGAGCCTGGGAGGAGAGGAGGTAAGGGGTGACAAGGGTGTAAAGTGAGTAAAATTAATAAATGAGAACAAATTCACCCTTCACTTTCACTTTTATATGCATATTACTGATAAATGTTTCAGAACACTCTTAACTACCATTCTTGTTACCTTCTCTGGCATATGTGAACTAAAGGATTTTATTTTATGTGAAAATTAGTAGCCCACAACCTCCGATAAAGATTCCAATGTAAATTCTTAATAAGAAGAGTGTACAGATCCAGATATACCCTAGTAAAGTCAATATTTTTGACATCAGTAGCAAAGCACATTAGGGACATTATTTTTTATGCTTACTGGTGAATAACAGTAGTAAATATGACGTGTTTTGACTTCCAAATAAAACATATCTCTAAGGAAAGTTATTGATGATATAAGGAATCATGATTAGCATGAAATGATAACAATTAAAAATGATTCCAAACCGTGCATGTCACAATTTCCCATTGGCAAAGCTGCCTCAAGTTCCATTATTGGGAAACAAAATGTTACCTCCATCTCCCAGGTTGTACAGAGTAATCCTAAAATCACCCATGCTAAAAGGCTCTGCAAGTACTCTGCAATTATTATGTCACATTGTAGCTAAAAAAGCCTATTATGACATACTTAGGCCATGAAGATTAAAATGATCTTTTAATGAAAAGCTTACTCAGAATTTGAGTATTGAAATAAAGAAGCATGATTTGAATTGTTCTAATAGGTTCTCCTTGTTATAAACAAAAATAGAGCAAAATATAACAGACTCTTCTTATTGTGTATGATAGGTCAAAGGTTTTTGTTGTTGCTATCTGATTTATTGCATTTTAAATTTACAGATATTTATTAACTTCAGAACATTTCAGTTTGTAGGCATTTGCGATGTCTCATTATAGCACCAGCTTCAGTATGTCAGACAAGACAAAGCTAGGCTCTCTTCACTGCCGTTTCCTAGTTAAAAAAAAAATACTCATGTAAAAATGCATAGCCTCAGTGTGGTAAAGAATATTGTTAAATTGTTTTATAACATAGTGGCAAACAGTTTTACTGTGCTTTCCACTGCATTTGTCCATTTATATTACCAATTATATTATTACCTTAATGTGAGTATATGCCAACAAATATATTTTTAAAATATAAGAACAAATTTACCTCATAAGAAAGCTATTAACAATATTCATGATTAAAACCTCATGACCTCTAATTCTGCTGAATTTCAAAACTTTGAGTTTACTTAGGCATCTTTTCAAAAATCACTACAAATAACAGACCAAATGAGCTTACATTATAAATATAACAGTGTCTGGGAAATACGATAATTTCACGTTGTCTTTATCAAGAAATAAATATAGAAGACAAACACAGTACATTTGTATTTACTTCTTCATGAATCCCCACTAAATTAAAATTGAAAACATAAAAAGCTATAAAATTACAAAGACAATGAAATCAGAATGTTTGATAACTGTTGACTACAAGTTAGAAATTTAAATGGTGTAAGTAACTCGTATTTAAACCTGAAGACATTGAGGTGCATGTAGCTGAAGCAGGGTGAATTAAGACAAAATTTCTAATGTAAAGTATTTTGTACCATAAACAGTATAAGTCCTTGAGTATTAGAATTTGCTGGTTTTAGGAAAGGCAAGGATATACCGTTTTGTGAGAGTGACATGTAGAAAGTTGGTAGTTACACTAGAAGTGAGATCACTCAAGACTATGCAGTTATTAAATTTGCCTTTCTAATTTCATCAAAGGTGAGAGACATGCTTAAGTATAAAAAGCAAGAATTTCTAGAAAATTTTATAAAAAACGTCACTGAGTTGTGAGAACCACAGCCCATTGATGAGAGAAAATGGGAGGAGCAAAAGATATATTATAATCTCAAAAAAGACATGTGAAAAGTTTAAAAAAATGCTATCCAAGTAAAATAAAGCACAATTGAATTAAAGATTAAATAAATGAAGGCTGTTGTTGGATCATGAATATTAGTTTGCCCCTCTGTGGTAGGCTCCTGTCCTGTTCCCTGTTGTCTGCCTCTTCTGATGTCCATCCCATTTGCCTTTCTGAATGTGGATTGATCATCTTACCCAGGGTCCTACTTACTGATTAGCTTCTTTAGGTGTACAGATTTTAGTATGATCATCCTATATTATCTGTCTAATATCCACTTATTATTGAGCATAAGCCATGTGTGTCTTTCTGCTTCCGGGATTCTTCACTCAGAATGACCTTTTCTAGTTCCTACTATTTACATGCAAATTTCATGATTTCCTTGTTTTTAATTGCTGAGTAGTATTCCATTGTAAAAATGTGCCGCAATTTCCGTATCCATTCTCTGCTGACAGATGTGTAGGTTGTTTCCAGCTTCTGGCTATTACAAACAAAGCTGCTATGTACATGGTTGAGCAAATGTCCTTGTTGATACTTGAGTGTCTGTCTTTGGGATATATGCCTAGGAGTGGTATAGTTGGATCTTGAGGCAGCACTATTCC
This sequence comes from Meriones unguiculatus, assembly GCF_030254825.1. NCBI lineage: Eukaryota > Metazoa > Chordata > Mammalia > Rodentia > Muridae > Meriones > Meriones unguiculatus. The sequence continues at coordinate 19,909,669 of NC_083362.1, read as the reverse complement.
TTACTGTCTGAGAAAGCACAAGATTGATTTCCAAAGTGGGTACAAATGTTTACATTCCCACCAGGATTGGAGGAGGGTTCCCCCTTCTCCACATCCTCTTCAGAATGTGTTGTCACTTGAGTTTTAATCTTAAGACTCAACGCTGATGGATATCACAGCAGAGGCTGACTCATAACCAAACTTTGGGCAGAGTACAGGGAATCTTATGAAAGAAGGAGGAGATAGAAGACCTGAAGGGGACAGAAACTCCACAAGGAGAGAAAAAAAAATCTGGGCACAGTGGTCTTTTCTGAGAATGACACTGATTTTTTTTTTTCTGTGCATTCAGGACAGCTTGTTCTACAAAGTTAGTCCAGTACAGCTCAATCTACACAGAGAAACCCTGTCTCAGAAAAAAAAAATCAGTATTGGAAGCCAGTAAAAGAGTAATAACAGATAGTAACAACATTTTAAGATAATTATTGTATGCAGCCAAGTGATGTGTTTGTGTGAGAGAGAGAAAGACAGACAGACAGATACATAGACAGACAGAGAAAAAGATCTTTCTATTTATGCAAAGTCTCAAAAATATTTTACTGCAGAGAAATGAAAGTATACTCCATATAGTCAAATACTAAAGGCAGAAGTAGGTGAAGGGAGCCTAGTTTAGACAGAAATATGTGAAGTGAATTTTAGGTGAATTTATGAATGATATGCACAGATTCCATCAGAAATGATCATTTTTCCAATGTTGAGATCTAGAGAAGAGTGGTGACATGAGTCAAATACTGTGGAAAAGGCAGCAATCTTATAAAAGTGATATGCAGAAAAGGATTGTGTGTGTAGGAAAAGATTTTGTGTGTGTGTGTAAAAAAAGTATAAGTTGGTATATTGTCATAAAAAGCCAAAAATCCTTTCTTTTTAAAAAAACTTTTATCTGTTACTTCAGTCTGTGTATGTTGTATGTATGTGCCATGCTTTCAATTGTTGATATTAGGAGACAACTGAAGAGTTTAAATTAGGTTGGGTGACTCCATTTTGAAATGAGAAGCCATCCTTTTTTTTTTTAAAGTTTTTATTTAACTTTTATTAATTACACTTTATTCCTTTTGTATCCCCCATAAGCCCCTCCCTCCTCCCCTCCCGGTCCCACCCTCCTCCCCTTTCTGCATGCATGCCTCTCCCAAAGTCCACTGATAGGGGAGGTCCTCCTCTCCTTCTTTCTGATTTTTTTTTTTTTTGTTCTTCTCAATGCAGTTTATTCATGAACCTTGAACAATCTTCTGACCCTGGGGAAAGCCAGCCCACAGCTTAAAATAGCCTCTGGGTAGTCAACCCCAGCGTGCCTCGTGGGCAATGCAGATAGGTCCACATACACGGAAGCAAGCCAGATCCTCAGCATTAGCCAAATATGGAGAAGCCATCTTGATGAGGAGCTGCACTCTGGTACCAGGAAATATCACAGAATGTGCACTTGGCAGAAAACAAAGTTAACTCTCCTTGCAACAGCCTCCAGGAATAAATACTTGGTAAAAAAAAAAAAAAAAAAAAAAAAAAAAAAAAAAAAAAAAAAAAAAAAAAAAAACAGAGACAATCTCATTGGCAATAATCAATGAGAATTGGTTGGGAAAATTCTCCCCAATGTTCCAGATGCAGTTTAGAAGAATGGCAATAGTGATTATGTGCCTTAGCTAGAAGATCACCTCGCCCCTATGACTTTTACCCAATCCTGTAATGCCGAGGCAAGAACCCCCTGCTTGCTGTCATGGAAACCCCCTGCTTGTGATTTTTCCATTTAAAAATGTACTCACCCAGAGCTCGGGGTCCCACTTCTCTGCTACTGTGTCAGTGAGTCTTGGGTCCCAAGTTTGATTGCTCTCTTTATAAAACTCTCTTGCTTTTGCATTGAGTCATCCCCTGGTGGTCTCTGAGGATCTCGTGATCCTGGCATAACACAATTTTGTTAAATTCTTTTCTCTCTTTCCACCATTATGTGGATCTAGGGTTTGTACTCTGATCATCTGGCAAGGGTAAAAAATGCTTACCTGCTGAGCTGTGTCACTAGACCCTGCAAAAATATTTTCTGTGGCAGATATTCAATAGGCTTGAAGCCTGATTGTAACATGATCCCAAATCTGCTATTTAAAATTAGATATATAGAAAATTGAAATTATTCCAATTTGAAAATGATAGTATGGATAAACCTGAAATTGTCACAGGCATTAAAATACACAGCTAACTTGAACATAACTTTCTATAAATATGATAATGCCCGTATCTTATTAAGAGCTATAGTTTTTACACAGTAATAACAACAATTATCTGAGTATCTATCTTAAAGACCTTGTTGGAATAAATATACACTAGTTTGATGATGACAGGTATGCATTGTCAAAACTCACAGAATAAATGTTCATAAGTTTCTGAGAGTGTAGTTATTTCTGTCAGTGGAAGATTTTCTCCTATGCAAACCCAGGAAAGAAACGATTATTGATGAAATGATAAAAGACATAGCACAATCCAAAAAAAACACATTCATTTTAATAGAATACCATTGAATATTCAACTTTAAATGATATTTTATGCAAATGTTTGTCATAAGGTCTGGTCTGTTAAGCAACAAGTAGCCATCTAAGGATATTATAGGGAACAAAAAAACCACCAGTCAATATGTAGACAGTGGATCACGCACTCAAATGGATTCATGGAAGATGGGAATGTAGTCTTGTATGAAAGCATTTGCCAAGCATTAATAAGGGCATGAGTTTAGAACCTAGTACATGATAGGAAAACAAAACAAAATAACAACACACACACACCCTAAACAAGGAAGTGCATACCATAAATATTCAGCTATTGATCATGAGATTCAATCCTCCAGCACATAATATAATAAAATAATATATGTGTATACACAATTACATATTATATGTGCATAGATACATATAACATAACATATATGATAGTTATATAAATGATAATGCATGATATATATACATAGAAGATGAAAAGATAAACACATAATAGGATAGATAATTGATAGAGATAGATGATAAATGATAGGTAAATAGATACATGACAGACAGATAAATATATTACAGATAAATATGGAAAAACATCTCCAATATTCTATAATATCCATTTACTTTTCATATTTCCTAAAATTCTTAAATATTATAGTAAAGAACAGAAAAAATAAACGAGGGAATTCTGATTAAAATTAGAAAAATCAAATATATGTGAAACTGAAACAAAGTCAGTTTCATTAAATTATCAATTAGAAAGTGACAAAAAAATCATTCTATACAGCCATCTGTCATTTTCCTTACGAATTTCAATATCACAGAAGTGTTTAGGTCAAGAATACTATCAAATCCTAGTTAGACTATGAACTTTTGGTGCATAATTGCATAACTGTGATGAAGATAAATTTATAAATTTGCCAAATTGTAGTTTAACAACATGAATAATAAAATGAAAACTGATAACAGAATATATTTATGTGATTGTAGCTCCTGACATTTGAAGTCAATTTTATTTAGTTTTTCACAGTGATTAATTATGATAATAGAAATCATAGTAGGTAATACCAAGAGAAATTTGGGACTACTATTATTCATTAATATAACTTAATAATATTTTGAAAATAAGTGTGCAATAGCATACATGGTTTCATGAAAATACATGGAAATTGAAAAGCATGAAACAGTTGCTAACATCAGGAACTGAGGATAATAATATTCTGGTTGGACACACAGAGAGAAGGAAGACAGGTAGTCATGGTGATAGAGTAGAGGCTGAGAGCTTATGTCTTGATCCACTTCAAGAAGTATCTAAAGAAACACTGGGAATGAAATGGACTTTTGAAACCTCAAAGTCTGTACTCAGTGACACACTTTCTTCAAAATGGCCACACTTCCTAATCCTTCCTAAACAGTCCCACCAAATGAACAGGTACCAAGTATTAAAGCATATGCCTCGGGGGACATTCTATTTCAAAACATTACACAGAAGTTACTGTTTCATTTTATAATACAAGCAGTGGGAATGTCCTCACACCATTCAAGTTAAACTAATGAAACCAAAACAATTTTAGGTAAAATGAGAATTAACAGTATTAAAGAATAACAAGACAAAAGAAAATATATGAATTATTGATGCATTTCTCAAAGTCTACTCCTCCTACCTCAAACTCCAAATCCCTAAGTATTTTAGTTTTATTTTTTAGCCAGGAAACTTTCACTGTTTTTTGTATTAAAAGGTCTGCCTACTTTCTGATTCCTAACTGATTTTATTTCTCTCTTGTATTTCATCTTCCTATGTCTAACAGCTACTAACTCTTGATAGCAACGTCTTGAGTTATTTAAGACCTCTGGTAGAGAGTTAAGGTTGAGGCTACAACATTTTCCCAGCCAGAAAAGGCTTCTATAATCCAAAGGGTGGATTCTAACAGTGATATTTAGGTATTTCAAAATGATTGTGGATTTGGTCTTGTGTGTGTTGGGAGGGGCAATGGTGGAATGTAATCAGATGCATACATACATTACAAAGCTTTTAATGAAGATTGATTGCTAAAAGCACTGTCATTTTCGTTGAATATGGGCTTACATACTTCAAATTTGAAAGGGGTTCAAAACGCCAAAATTTTAGAGGTGAAAATGAGCTGTGAACATTTTTCAAACAGACTATATTAAAGTTGTTTCTGCAGAAGTTTGTGAAGACAGTCAAAGTCCAAAGAAAATAATGAACTGGAAACCACTCTCAGAGAAAATAAATAAGACTTAATCAAGAACATAGCACATCTGCACAAAGCAGGGATTTGACATTTGCACAGCAGGAAAGCAGAAATGCAAATGAACATTTAGTTACATGTTCCACTTACTCTCTTTTTCAATTGCAGAGCTCATTATAATTATTCAGGCTTTGTTATGCACACTCATGAATTTCGGGGTGGTGAATGTGTGGTGGGCAGATAACTTGTCTTTTTAGTTCCTTTGTCAACACAGAGGAGCCCTGTCCAAATGGGAAGTACCATGACATCATAGATTTCAGGCCCCCATGCTTGATAATACTGAGTAATGCTGCATTATTGTCTTGACAGTTTTCAATAAGGTGGTGTGTCAGAGAGTTGTGAATGTTGGCAGATCTGTTCTGCTGCTGAATTGATTCTTCATTGTATATTCATCTTCCTTTTGTTGTTTTTTTTTGTTGTTATTGTTTTGTTTTTTAGGGAACACATTTAATTAATTAGTTAGTTGACAATTTCATGCATGTATATAATATATCCTGATTGTTGTCACTCTATAAATTCCCTAAACTTTTGCTAACATCTCCCCTTGTTACTTGTTCATACATGTTTGAACAACATGTTTCACTTGTTTCTGTTTTTTTATTTGTTTGTTTGGTTGGTTTTGTTTTGTATTACTTTGAAGTTTTATTTTAATTCTTTGATCATTTCATACATACAAATAATGTATTTTATTAATATTCACTTGCTACCAGTTTCCTCCTCTTTTGTGAACCCAATAATGTCTTCCTCTTTACCTCCTGTCTTCTTTCTGTTTTTCCTTTTATATAAATAATCCAATGAGTCGAGCTATTATTGTCTATACATCACTAGGGCAAGGACAGACCATCAGTGTCCACATCCCTCAAGAAATGTGACTCTTCCTTCCTTACCATCAACTGCTAGTAAGTCCTCTGAGATAAGCCTTGCTCTCTTCCATGAACATGTGCATTCAGCTACCTGAAAAAAAAAATTGGAAATTGCTTTACTCAGAGTGTGTTCTATTCCCTGCACTTTGCTATCAGTGTGATTTTATATTGACTTTGTTTAGCTAACACCATCTCATCCTTTAAAATGTGTTTTTTTTCTATTTTCTTTGTATTTTATAGGTTAATCTCTTAGTGTAAAGAATGGTAGTTGTTCAAGAAAACTTCTGTTGGTGTTTTCATTAATAATGTGAACTCATACATATTCTCTATTCCTCCTAGTATATTCTATTCCCTGTACCCCCACTTCTCTCTCAACCACTTGGCAAGAAGAATTAGGTTTGGTATCTAAGCCAGAACATTTTGACTCTTTTATATTCCCTCTAAAGTCTAATTTCCTGGTCCCTCACTGAGTTTATTTATTCATTGCATTACATCATTTACAGCTAGCAAATTTCCCTAACTCTTCATTTTTATGCGTGCTGATCTGTTAATTTACAACATAATTTCCATTCCTCTGACACATTTTTATTTTCTAATTTATTGTAGTAACAGTTCACCAATGTTTCACAAATGCATGATATGAAGTTTTTGTTTCTAGCCTTTCATATTAGTATAAACATATTTTCCCAGTTTCAAACTAATAGCATATATTTTTGATTTTTGTTACAATAACAATGCACTGCAATAAAAGTGCACAATAATGGTACTGCAAATAAGAATGATAAGCTATGTGCTGTCTAAACTGCACAGAATTTATAATATAACTTTATAGATAAAAACTGTGAAGATGCCCACAATTTTGCTAGGAAGTGATTCCATTGAAATCAAAACCCATTTGACATTTGTATGCTTAATATAAAAGGAAAATATTCAACCTCACAGAAAAACCTCAAATTAATCATATGTATCATAAACAAGATTGTCACAAATAATGTTTGATAAATACTAAGAAATCATTCATGTATTATGGGTAGGAAAGAGGAATGATTTTATCATTATAACAACATCTAATCTTCAAATTTTTAAGCAGTGATTTTGTTTCTACCTATCTCCAATCAATTTTTATTCAAAAAGTTCATCTATAAAAATTTTATGACGTTTTACGTAAGATGAAATGATAATTATTTAATTCAGTAGATATCAACATATCTAACCAAGCACCATGCATGGAGAAGACCTAGACCCCTGCTCAGGTGAAGCCCATAGATAGGCTGCTCAGTTTCCAAGTGGGTTCCTTAGTAAGGAGGGCATGGACTGTCTCTGACATGAACTCAGTGGCTAGCTCTTTGATCATCTCCCTTTAGGGGGTTCGGGGGATGCAGCTTTACCAGGCCACAGAGGAACATGCACCCAGGCCTGATGAGACTTGATAAGTTAGGGTCAAGTAGAGGTCCTCCCCTATCAGGGGAATAGGGAAAAGGCAAAAAAGGGAAGAGGAAGTGTGGGTGGAACTGGGAGGAGACAAGAGAGGGGGTTGCAGTGGGGATACAAAGTGAATAAATTGCAATAAACAAACAAATAAATAAATAAATAAATAAAATTTTAAAAAAGTAGACAACAATAAAAGATATTATTTCTGAGTCTCAACTGCAAACTATTAACACATCAACACAATGACTTGTTACATTTCAATACAAATAATTAAAAATACATTAGCAAAAGAATAAATTATGCAATACATGGAGAGTCAGCTAAATTTTTGAAGACACGTACAACATTAATATTTTAAGATTTATTTTTTATATAATTTGTGTGAGCCCATGTTTAGTTACTTGAAGGCATTTCAAATACCACTTATTTAAAAATCGATTTCTGGTCTGTTCCTGTCATGTTAGTGAAGTTTTATTTCAAACTCTTCCTTAAAAGGAAAAAATATTATATGTCTATATGAGTGAGTATATACCGTGTATGTCTTATGTTTCTGGGACAGCTCACTCAGGATGATCCTTTCCAGGTCCCACCATTTGCCTGCAAATTGCATGATTTCCTTATTTTTCATTGCAGAGTAATACTCCATTGTGTAGATGTACCACAATTTCTGCATCCATTCTTCAGTTGAGGGGCATCTGGGCTGTTTCCAGCTTCTGGCTATTACAATAGGATAAACCTACTAAAATCTGTACATCTAAAGAAACTAATCAAGAGAGAGGACCCTGACTAAAATGCTCAATCTCCATCCCGAAAGGCAAAGAGGATGGACACCAGAAGAAGAAGAAAACAAGAAACAAGTTAGGAACCTGCCACAGAGGGCCTCTGAAAGGTTCTGCCCTGCAGACTACCAAAGCAGACACTGAGACTTATGGTCAACTGTTGGGCAGAGTGCATGGAATCTTATGTAAGAAGTGGGAAATAGTTAAGATCTGGAGAGGACAGGAACTCGACAGACAAGGAGAGCAACAGAACCAGAAAATTTGAAGACAGGGGTCTTCCCAGAGACTCATACTCCAACCAAGTACCATGCGTGGATATAACCTAGAACCCCTGCACAAATGTAGCCCATGGCAGTTCAGTGTCCAAGTGGGTCCCATATTAACGGGAAAAGGGACTGCCTCTGACATAATCTGATTGGCCTGCTCTTTGATCACCTTCCCCTGAGCAGGGAGCAGCCTTACCAGGCCACAGAAGATGAAAATGCAGCCACTCCTGATGTGATCTGATAGACTAAGATCAGAAGGAAGAAGAGGAGTATCTCCCCTATCAGTGGACTTGGGGAGGGGCATGCATGAAGAAGGAGGAGGAAGGGTGGGGTTGGGAGGGGAGGAGGGAGGGGCTTATGGGGGATACATAGTGAATAAAGTGTAATTAATAAAAGTTAAAAAAAATAAAAATAAAGGGAAAAATATAAGTCCCTTCACCCATTGCCACCTATGGCAGGCAGAAGAGCTGAACCGTCCCCTCACCTGCTGCAGCACTTTGGAGAGCAGGCCCTGCACCTTACCTGGGCAACATAGCAGAGCAGGCCCTTGATATAGGAGCCGCAGATGAGCCTGACCAAGGGGGCCGGAGTGTGAGAGAGCCTGTTCTGTCTCTTGTTTGCTCTGCTTTGACATAAACAAAGGAGATCCCCTCACCTCCCTTTTATCCTCATCACTAATGGTGAGAAGGGGGTTTGCCCTGACAAAGTCATGAGAGCAGGAGAACTGTCTTGGCCTGTCACTTGGTACATGCACTAGGGAGAGCAGGACCTGTATCTCATCTGTGCAGTATGGTAAAGATGGCTTTAGAAGGGTGGTTTCAGGTGAGCCAGCCCTGAGAGTGTGAGAATGAGAGTGTTGGAGAGCTCTGCCTCTTGTCTGCTGGGCAGTGGTGAGGATGAGGGCTAGACAACCCTTCTTCATTGCTCAGATAACCTCTCTAACGCAGATCCAGAGCTTTGATTTGCCCCACCACAACATCTACCCTGTTGATGAACTGCTGAGGGCATGAGAGGGTCAGACCTATAGATCCCAAACTACTAAATCTCTATGACACAGGGCAACAACAAGGTACCTGAGAGGAATCCCAGTGAGGTTCCAGTACCAGTATAATAGCAGAAAACCTCTGGCTTTTCTGCCAGATCAAGAAGTCATTGAAATGAACATTTGCAAGTGAAGTTGTGTGAACAAAAGGGTACCTATCCTGTGGTACACACTGACACATCACAGCTTGCAGAATGAGTTTTGTTGTTGTTTTTCTGTTAGATAGGAAGTTGCAAGGTTGAACGTACAGCAAGGGGATGGGGAGATGAGTGGGATTGTTATGCATGGAGCAAAATTCACAAAAAGCCAATAGAAACTTTTTAAAAATAGAAAATATATATCCTTTCCCAGTTTGTGTTAAAAATTACCTTGTAACTTATTTTCAGCTAATGAAAAACTATTGCATAGATCATGATATGTTCAGGCTGGGCAGGGCAATAGCTCTTTTCAGTTTCTACATTTTTTTTTTCATGAATAAGCTAGACCAGCTTTCCTGTAACAGCTGTTATGACAGACAGATACTCAGAGGCAACATTTTATATAGCAGGGCTACAGCCTATCCGTGATTAATCTTCAACGTGACAAAATTTTGAGTTATAAGCCACTCACACAGTCCATTTGTTATCACTAAGTAACTTACCCTATCCTGACCCCTGTGATTCATGAAACTGATGAAGAGGAAATTCAAAATAATAGCGGCTTCATTATATAGGAAATGAGAAACAGATGTTAGGTAAGGACAGGTGGAACTTTTCACTCACCTGTGCTATTTTAATAATTTAACAAATTAGAACCAAATATTACATAATCTTAATATTTTATAAAAATTAGATAGTATTTATATTCTATGTTTCTCATGGTTTAAATTACTCAACAATTAAAATAAACCTCAAAATAATGCAAAACATTACAAAGATCATCTTGAAAACTAAAATATTGGCAGACTGCTAGGTATTTTTGGTCATCAATATTTTACCAGAGAATTACTTCATACCAACAATTCAGAGCCATCTTTTGATCTGTGCTAATAAAACTGAATGTATGTGTTTATTAACTAATTATAGAAACAATTACATAAAACTTTATATTTAAAAAGTGCTAAATAAAAATACAAACATAGTTGAGATACATATCCCTCTAACAGAATTAAACGTAAACAAATCAAAGTTACCATTTCACAATAAGCATTAGACATATAATTAGTCAGAAGGTACATAAATTCTACAAAGTAAGATATATAAACTTGAAGCAATATCTAATTCTACCCAATGTCTTTTAAAATCATTGATATGTGCTGTTGTTTAGAATTTTACCACAGTTTTCACTTTTTACTATTCAGGTTGTAGTCATAGTAGGACAACATGAAGATTCTCTATTCTTCTTTCACAAAAACAAACAACATTTCATACTCCTGTTTCAGGCATTATATCTGAGATAATGAATGGACATTTAATTCTTCTTAAATCCTCCTTATTTTAGAAGAATCAAAAGTGAAACAATATTGTTGTCTATGAATAAAGATGTAAATCAATCTGCCCAACTAATCAGACATGGTTGAAAAATATTTTAAGTAGTTAAAAAGACTGGTCTATATTATATCAGTGTTATCAGAAAAAATACTATGAATGCTTTTTGAATCCATATTCATTTTCACTGCACATTTTTCACCCTGGCCTTTACCTGGAGACAGGCACAGGCAAGGAGTTTTGCCAAGTTACTTTCCTTTTGTTTGTGTGAGGATCACACAGACAGGTGGTTGAGGTAAACAAGTTTGACTTCTTGATGAAGCCCTTCATTGTCTCAAGGTGCTTTCCTCTGGCTATAAAAAGGAATTGTGGAATAAAACAGGTGCCACAGTTTCTACTGGCAGCCCTCTCGAACTGAAAACAAGACAAACAACAACAAAACACACTTTCAATTGAATTTACTGAAATGTAATCTTCATAGAGGCTCTACCATATTCGATTTCAGTGAGTAAACTTGAAAATTTCACCATTTAATGGCCATGTCTTAAATTTGTCAGTTGAGTGGCAGAGGAATTGAGCGTTGACAAATGATATATCTTGACAGATTTCCAAAATAAGTAGATAAATGTAAATACAAGCTAAGGTGCAGTGGCCCACTTTAACTGGCCATCTCTTCCAGGTTACCTTCTACTATAAGTAACTGAATACAGGCACAAGTGTAATGCTCTGTACTTCCCCTTAAAGGCACAAAGCTTGTAGTAGAGTAGTGCATCTGGACAGCACAGAATCCAGGGAGAGAAAAGGTCCAAATCCTCTACTGCTCTGGTATTTGTTGTTGTCTTATTTATTTAACTAATTTTTTTTTTTTCTGAGATAGAATCTGGTTGCCTCAGCCTCTCAAGAGCTGTGGTTACAAGAATGTTTTGCCACTTTTTAGCCACAATCTTAAAAGAAACAAACATTTTTCTGCACCCTCTTCAACAAATTTCTCCCCTTGTGACATTGCTTAGATGTTAAGTAATGTGCTCTGTGGTTAATTGATCAATGAATAGAAGTAAAATTACCATAATTACCTCAGATTTATGCATTTTCAGTTGGTCCCAGTGCCATTTTACTTGAGGAGTGTTTACTTGGATAAATTATAGCTCTGTCTGCAAAGAAATCGGGGATTGATCAACTGATGCTGCCTTAGCAGCTCGTAGTTTTCCTTTTAAACAGATGTGGTAAAATGCAATCTAGAAGCAGGAACTGATAGTTGACAAATAATATATTTTGACAGTATTCCAAAATAAGTGGATAAATGTATATACAAGCTCGCACATAAAAACCAAAGTCCCCAGCTCACACATAAAAATAGTACACACAAGCCCACACAGATAAGAACCCTTATATGGACACACATGTAAGTGTGTGTGCCTTCACAAAGAACAGCTGACAGCAATCCTAAATCAAAACATAGATGTGTAATATTACAAATCTGTCCAGGAAACTAATCAATGTGTATGTTTCTATATATTTATATATCAATTTCAGTATCATCTATATCTAATCTAATTGATATAACTACATATTACATAGGAGTATGTATGTGAATGTGCATACATACACATTCAATATTTATATGTATATGTCTAAGATATATATGTGTATGATATATTTGAATGTGCATAAACATTTATATATTTATGTATACTGACCAAATATACATACATTTACATTTATTTTATATAGATTTACATCTATAAATATACATTTACAATGTGTATTTATGTTTATATATTTATATACTTAAAATATAAAAATACAATGTACTTATAAATTCTAAATATATGTTTGCATTTATACAGTATTACATATAGTGACATATATATATTTACAGTGGTATCAGTCACAAATTCAGAAAAAAAGAACAAATGGGAAACAAACTGCTCAGGCTAGTTTTATGAACTTGAAATAAACCCTCACATATATGCCTGTGGGGCATTTTTTTGAGTGCTAATTGATGGAGTAGTGCCATCACATAATGGAAAGTACTACCTCTGGGCTTTATAAGTAAGTAGTTGCAACTGGAATCAAGCAGGTAAGTAAGTTTCCTCCATGGTCTTCGATTTGGCTCTGGGCAGTTTTTTTCCTGTATTGAGCTTCCTACCTTGGCTTCCTTTGAAGTTAGACTATATTGCAAGCCAAGTAAACCTCTTTCCGTCCCAAGTAGGTTTTCATTAGCAGCATTTCGTCACAGACAGAAAGCAAATTAGAACTGCCCTCCCTACAGAAGAAAAAATTATTTTAAAGAATTAGTAGAAATTTGGGCACAGAGTAACAGCATAAAAACTCTCATGAAAGAGCTAATGGCCGTGATTAGGAAGAATTTTTTGACAGTTAACGCAGTGGAGCTCAGGTAATCGATAATACTCAGTATCCAACCATGGTAGATATAACGCTGCCTACAAAATACCTGTGAAGCAAGACTCATGTTTGAATAAGAGTGTAGCATGGTATAGATGAGTTTGTGAATAAAACTGACCTTGCAGCTCTATTTCAAGAAGAGTGTTCAGTCACAATAGCCACTAATAACATAAAGTACCTTGGGGTGACACTATCCAAGCAAGTGAAAGACCGGTTTGAGAAAAACTTCAAGTCTCTGAAGAAAGAAATTGAAGAAGATATCAGAAGATGGAAAGATCTCCCGTGCTCATGGATTGGTAGGATTAATATTGTGAAAATGGCCATCCTGCCAAAAGCAATCTACAGATTCAATGCAATTCCCATCAAAATACCAACTCAATTCTTTACAGACCTTGAAAAACAGATTCTCAGCTTCATATGGAGAAACAAAAAACCCAGAATCTCCAAAACAATCCTGTACAACAACAGATCATCTGGAGGTATCTCCATCCCTGATCTCAAGTTGTACTACAGAGCAATAGTAATAAAAACTGCATGGTATTGGCATAGAAACAGAAAGGAGGATCAATGGAACTGAATAGAAGACCCAGAACTAAACCCACACACCTATGAATACTCGATTTTTGACAAAGAAGCCAAAACCATTCAATGGAAAAACGACAGCATCTTCAACAAATGGTGCTGGTCCAACTGGATGTCCACATGCAGAAAAATGAAAATAGATCTATATTTATCACCCTGCACAAAACTAAAGTCCAAGTGGACCAAAGACCTAAGCATAAAACCAGATACTCTAAATCTGTTAGAAGAAAAAGTGGGGAAGAACCTAGAACTCATTGGCACAGGAGACAACTTCCTGAACAGAACACCAACAGCACAGGCTCTAAGAGCAACAATCAATAAATGGGACCTCATGAAACTGAAAAGCTTCTGTAAAGCAAAGCACACCATCATCAAAACAAAGCAACTGCCTACAGATTGGGAAAGAATCTTCACTAACCCTTTATCTGACAGAGGACTAATATCCAGTATATACAAAGAACTAAAGAAGCTGAAAAGCAGCAAACCAAGTAATCCAATTAAAAAAATGGGGAACAGAGCTAAACAGAGAATTCTCGACAGAGGAATATCGAATGGCAGAGAAACACTTAAAGAAATGCTCATCCTCATTAGCCATCAGGGAAATGCAAATCAAAACGACCCTGAGATTTCACCTTACACCCATCAGAATGGCCAAGATGAAAAACTCAAGTGACAACACATGCTGGAGAGGTTGTGGAGAAAGGGGAACCCTCCTCCATTGCTGGTGGGAATGTAAACTTGTACAACCACTCTGGAAAGCAATCTGGCGCTTTCTAAGACAATTAGGAATAGTGCTTCCTCAAGACCCAGCTATACCACTGCTAGGTATATACCCAAAGTTTGCTCAAGTACACAAAAGGGATACTTGCTCAACCATGTTTGTAGCAGCTCTATTTGTAATAGCCAGAACCTGGAAACCCAGATATCCATCAACGGAGGAATGGATACAGAAATTGTGGTATTTTTACACAATGGAATACTACTCAGCAATCAAAAAGGAGGAAATCATGAAATTTGCAGGCAAATGGTGGGATCTAGAAAAGATCATTCTGAGTGAAATATCCCAGAAGGAGAAAGACAAACACAGTATATACTCACTTATATAGACCTATAAGATATGATAAACATAATGAAATCTATACACCTAAAAAAGATAATCAATTGAGCGGACATGGGGTAAGATGATCAATCCTCGTTTAGAAAGACAGATGGGATGTGCATTGAACGTATGACAGGAGTCTACTGAGCGCATCTGAAAGACTCTAACTAGAGCAGTGTTTTCAAAGCAAAGACTCATGACCAAACCTTTGGCAGAGTACAGGGAATCATAAGAAAGAAGGGGAGTTAGTCTGATGGGGAAAGGATAGGAGCTCCACAAGGACCAAATATATCTGGGCACAGGGTCTTTTCTGAGACTGACATTCAACCAAAGACCATGTATGGATATAACCTAGAACCTCTGCTCAGATGTAGCCTGTGGTAGCTCAGTAACCAATTGGTTTCCCAAAGTGAGGGGAACAAGGACTATTTCTAACAGGAACTCAATGACTGGCTCTTTGGCCTCCCCACCCCCCAAGGGAGGAGGAGTCCTGTTAGGCCACAGAGGAGGGCTTTGCAGCCAGTCCTGAAGATACCTGATAAAACAGGATCAGATGAATGGGGAGGAGGTTCCCCCCTATCAGTGGACTTGGAAAGGGGCACGGTGGAGATGAGGGAGGGAGGGAGGGACTGGGAGGGAATGAGGGAGTGGGACAAGGCTGGGATACAGAGTTAATAAAATGTAACTGATAAAAAAATTAAATGAAAAAAAAAAGAAAATAAAAAAAAGAAGAGTGTTCAGTTCTTCTTCAGCTGATGAGAGTGACAGGTTCCAAACAAGGAAATGCCATTGTTTGCATGAAATTATTTTGACTACTCATCTACTGTCTACTGATAAAGCATCTTATAATTTGACTACATTTTAAAACTTTCAAATATACACTGTATCAAGCATTGAGTGATGGTGATGTGCTGGATACTGTGTAGTTCTCATCTAAAGTTAAAATGCTATTGTTTTAGTAGAGTTGATATCTCCATTACAAAATGTTATTATTTTATAATAAAGTGTTATTACTCAATATTAAAATCTAACATAATAGATAAAATCTACTCCACTCTTTCTGTTTGCTTACCATTTATCCAGATGAAACTGCTACATTTGGGTTAGTATGTTTTATTCACTTGCATGACACATTATGCAAATTATCATGTACATACACTTATTGCCACAGTTTCATCCTATCACTTGTACATGTTGTCAATATGTAAACATTTTCTTGAACTATTTTTAAATCAATGTTAATTTTTTCAAATATATTCCTATTGGTAGGCTTGTTTGGTTTATTAGCTTTAGAAGCTGAAGAGTATTTCAGTAAGTGTCTTTTCAGTAAGTATGTCAGTAAGTAATCTTCTTTTTATGGAACAGCCACTTATCAGTCACCAAGTGTGACAATAGTGTTCCCACATATGTGTTGAGATTCTATAAATCTTACTGGTATGAATGGTGTCTTAAATTTAGCTGCAACTGCATAACATAGGAAACAAATTTAAACACTAACGAGTCATGTAAATAACTAAAGTGTTTTATATTCATGTGCTTATTAATCATCCTGCATTCCTATCTGTTCATATTTAATTCTGAGTCTTAATTATACCTTTCCTGTGTTTTTCATAATATAGGGCATTTCTTTTACAGTGTAATCACTTGTGGCTGGTTATTTCATTGTGTTTTATACTTTTAACTTTCTGTTTCAAATTCATGTCATTAATTAATTTGCATTTTGTGATGGGATACTTCATGAAATGAAACCAATTTATTCATACATGCAGCCAAAGGCACCATTAATATTTACTGTCCAGAACAGACTATCCATTTCTTGCAAAATCAGTGTTACTTTTGTCATAGACCAAGTTGTCATGTGATCTGGATAGCCACCTGAGCCCTCTTTCTATTCAGCTTCTGAATCCCTCTACAAATAACATTTGATTGCAGATAGGCAATCTCTACACTAACTCTCAATATCTGCCAGGCCTCATGAGCCCTTTCTCCTCCATACAAACCCAATTTTATTTTTCAAAATTATTAGTCTGTATTGAGGTTTTTATTCACACATCTCAATTCCTGGAACAGATTTTGTAATGAAATAAAAATCTATTGGAAATTTAAATTAAGCTACAAAAATTAAAACATGAATGTGGAAAGGAATCGGTATGGCTAGCACATTTAATCTCATGAGGGTGAATAAAACATACTGTCACCTGTGTTCACATCTGTACGTCCGAAAATTTGTTACTTTTCTTTGTAAAGTTAGAGTATGTATTTTTTATTGCTAAATAACAATCAGGCTTCAGAAAATGAAAAAAAAAAGATATTAGATTACTCTTCGGATTTTTTTATGGTTATACTTATACTGTGAGTTATAATGTTAAGGTGATGAATCACTGACTCAGTGTCTAGTGAGAAGTTTCTTCTGGTTGACGATTAGTTTCTATCTATGTCTTCTCACAATATTTCTTCATTGCTGTGTGGAGAGGTGGAGAGATCCATATCTCTTCCTACTGATAAATCCAGAAATCCTATGTTGAGAACTCTAGTTTCAGTATTAACTGATGCTTAGCATTCAACATATGACTTTTGAGTAGATAAAAATTTAGCTCAAAAATGTCTACCTTATTTTTCCTGAATTCATAACTCTTTGCAGGTACATAACTCCTTCACTCTAAACTTATTGAAGCATTGATTGTAATTATAAAAACAAAGTCAAGCAAATATTATTTTAATTAAGGGTAAGAGGCAGTCTAGATACTCTCCATCCTAGGAAAAATTACTTTTCAAGTTATAATCCAGTTGAGTTGTATAAATATTAACAAACTACAATGGAGGAAAATAATAGTGTATTTCCATTGCAAAATAGAAAATAAGGTCAATAAAAGTATATCATCCCTCAAACACATCTAAAGTTTATGAGGAGGCATCTGTTGAGATTGTAAAATTCAAAAATTGTATGAATTGCAAGAACAATCTTCCATCTAGGGTTGCTAGAATTGACTGACAAGGCTTCAAAGTTTTCAACCTCAAAATTTTTGGTTGGAAGCCATTTGGCTTTTTGAAACAGATGGGACATCTTAGTTAGTTGGGGCTACCGTCATATGCTAAGTGGCATAAACTAGGTGGCTTCTGGGTAGGCAGAGTTTACTTCTCATAGCAACAGAGTCAGGAACATCAAAGCTGCAGTGTCCAGTCATAGCTTCTCTACCCTCTGAGTGTCCTCATAATGGAGGTGGCTGTCTTGCTCTCTGAGATCTCATGAAACAGACTTTAAATCTTTACCATCTCCTAAAACCCTCAACTCATAATATATCACTTGAAGTTTCAGATTTCAATGTATGAATGAGGGTGTAAGAGAACCCAAAGTTTCTCACTACAGGAGGCCCTGATGCTCTTAGAGGAAATTTCCCCTGTTAAATTGAAGTACCGATTAGCAGACATAAAGCCCTGAAATACAAATCTGACACATCCAAGAGACTGCCTGTATTTCTTCACTGACCCAGCTCAAATGGAAAATGCTGCTACTTGCATGATTTCATTTCATTTCTTTCTTTCTTTCTTTCTTTCTTTCTTTCTTTCTTTCTTTCTTTCTTTCTTTCTTTTTCTTTTTCTTTCTTAAGAATATCAAGAATCCACTGATAGGGGAGGTCCTTCTCCTCTTCCATCTGACCCTAGCTTAGAGTTGATGAGGGAGGAAGAGTGGGATTGGGAGGGAATGAGGGAAGGGGCTACAGCTGGGATACAAAATGAATAAACTATAATTAATATGAATAATAAAAATGAAAAAAAGAATATCAAGAATCTTAGTCCTACACTAGTCTTGAGGGCCTCTTTAGAATAATATATTTTTGAGCCTACAACAGAGGGCCTCTGAAAAACTCTACCCTGCAGGGCATTAGAGCAGATGCTGAGACTTACAGCCAATCTTTGGGCAGAGTTCAGGGAATCTAATGAAAGAACAGGTAGATAGTAAGACCTAGAAAGGACATGAGCTTCACAATGAGAGCAACAGAACCAAAAAATCTGGGCACAGGCGTCTTTTCTGAGACTGATACTCTACCCAAGGACCATTCATGGGGATAACTTAGAAACCCTGCACAGAAGTAGCTCAAGGCCATTCAGTGTCCAAATGGTTTCCCTAGTAATGGGAACAGGGACTGTCCTCTGGCATGAACTGATTGACCTGCTCTTGGATCACCATCCTCCTAGCGGGGAGCAGCCTTACCAGGCCACAGAGGAAGACAATGCAGCTACTCCTGATGAGACCTGATAGACTAGGATCAGAAGGAAGGAGAGGGGGACCTCCCTTATCAGTGGACTTGGGGAGGGACATGTGTGGAGAAGGGGGAAGGAGAGTGGGATTAGGAGGGGAGGAGAGAGGGAGCTACAGGAGGGATACAAAATGAATAAACTATAATTAATAATAAAAAATTAAAAATAAAAAAACTATACAGAACCGAAGAAAAATAAGATTTTTTTTAGGTTATTTTACAACACAATCAGTATCAAGATGTACTACATTCTTAAGTTCTAATTCCTCCGTTGCAACAGGGTTTTCCAATTCCCTTTTTTTGGTTCATAGTTTATTATACACAGCCCAAAAAATCCATCTGATCCTTCAACACTTTGTCAAGAGTTATTCTCACCTAATCATCTAGTTTTACTGTTGAGTATGTCCACCTTCCCCGAGACAATGTAAGACGAGTTAGAAAACAGTATCATGTGTATTTAAAATATGTGTGTTCATATAAACTATTTTAATGTTTATATTACTTGTGATATTAGTTAATATTTCTACTCAACAGTGTCATCGTTCTGCATGTAGTAGAAAAATGGAGGAAAGTAAGCCATTCCATATCTTTAAATAGTCTTCAGAAATGTAAATGTTCAATAGCTTATTAGGAGGTTTCTGCCCAGAGAAGTCTGAATTTCCTTCTCAGCAGCCCTTAGTTGTCTGAAGGTCTAGAGTGCCTTGTGACACTTGCCCTATCTGCTTTGGCATGTCACCTGATTGTGTCATTGTGTTGCTCGAACTCTGCTAGTTTAGGATAGGAAAGGGGTTCTCCTCCAGAATCCGTGACCTTACCAGCCACTGGTATTGACTAGATCGACAGTACTTGGCATGAAACCTTCCTACACAGTGGTCTTTAAATCAGTTAGGTAACTGGTCATTTCCTCTAGGAGATAAAAACTGTTATCACACTTTTGAAAATATCCTTCCATGTTGGTCATATTTCTTCATGGGCATTATAACCAGAAAAACAAACAAACAAAAAAAAAACATTAATTACTTTTCTTCCTTGAAAGCTCGTTTGACATCTTCAGATACTATGAGTGCTAGACTCAAGGAGCATGCTTCTAGATGGTTTCCGCTCAGTTATTCCATGTCCTGTAACAAATATATGTGGTTTCTTCAGCAATAATGTCTTATTTTCTAGACAGTAAACAAGGGTAACAGTGTGAAGAGACCCAACATCCTGGAATTGGGATTTTTGTAGCTAGTCTATATATATATGTGATAGCGTTATCACCCTAAACACAATAACTTTATTTAAACACATGCATGCGCTTTTTAAGTGCAAATAAATAAATATACAAAATAATATAAGTACCTATGACTTTTAAAGAACCTCAGTATTTTTATTCCTTCTACCTTTCTCTGTATGACTCTCATTTCCCATTCTCTTGATAAAATATATGTCCATATTTTTTTTCTTATTTTCTTTTTTATAATACCAAACCCAAGTGGTCAGCCTTAAGCACATAAACTTATAAGCAACACGAAGTAGACTAAGTTATTTTTATTTGTATATGAATATATAACAATAACAATTAAAGAATAAAAATCATGAGTACAAGAAAGAGGAGGGAGGACAGAAGAGTAGTTAGATGGAGGCAGAGGGGTGGAAATTATGTAAATACAGTACTTAGCTGTGAATTCAGAAAGGAAGGTATATAGCTAAAATTGTTGATATTTATGCTTTTGTTAATAGCTTTATATCATTACACTTCAAATGTTTCTTTGGTTTTACAATTTTGTAATCTCAAAAATTTCTATATTGTTTGAGATCTGAGCCACTCTAAACTTCCAGGGGTTGCCTGGAAAGGTAGCAGGGAACTGAACCCTGGACTCTCAAATTCAGGCTCAGGAGACTTATCAATTGAGCTATCCATATTGGAAGGGGGAGGATTCTAACATGGACTCTATTGCCTGCTTTTGGATCTGCTCCCCCTGGCAGGACTCCCTTGCCTGGCCTCGGGGGATGAAGATATATGCAGTCCGAATATGACTTGATGTTCTGGGGAAGGCTAATACAGGGAGAAGTGGGCTCCCCTTTTCTGGGGGAAAAGGGAAAGGAGAAGAAGGAAGGAGGGGAACTGGGGAGGAATTTCGAGGAGGGAAGGAAGGGGTCACCCTCTGGATGTAGAGTAAATAAACTAATACAAAAATTTTAAAATTAAAAAGAAAATCCACATTGTATTCCTCAAAATAATTACTTATGCATTTTGAATGTAATTCTTATGCTTGCATAGTTTATTATTTCTGATGCATATTTGTTCTGTTGCTTTTGTCTTTGTGCACATGCAGTCTGTTCTTGTACTGATAATATCATTCTATCTTTTTTTTTTAGTCTAGTTTGGAAGACATTATTTCTTCTTTTTCTCTCTGTCGTCGTCACCATTACCATCATCATCATCATCATTATCATCACTACCAACCTTATTTTAGGGGTCAAACTCAAGATCTTATTTAGGTATGACACCAAAGAGCCAAATCTTCAGCTTTTCTCTTTTGTTCTTAAGTTTAGGTCTATGCTTATTTACCGTGCATACCTAAAGCATGATGCTCTCTCTGCCTGATCAGTACTCCTATTCTCCTGTAGAAATTTGTCCTTACAGATTTTAAAATTACACTGTACTAATTTATTCATGTAATTTCTTTTTTATGTTTTCAAAAATATATTGATTTGCAGTTGTTATTCCCAAGGGTTTTATGACTTAGAAATAAACTATTATGTATATTTATTTTCAAATGCAAATAAAATTATAGATATTTTAAAAAACTTATAACGCCATTCCAAAGCTATTGAGAAAGATACAAGATTAATGTAGACTTTTTAAAAAACTTTGTACTGGTTCTTAGTGAATTTCATATTATGCACCACAGTCCTACTCATTTCCCTCTTACTTCATACCCACACTCGACCCTTGAAACCTTCCCTCTAACAGAGAAAAATAAATCTTGTTGGGGAAGCTGCAGTGTGTTACAGGGTGTCCCACAGTATATTCTTTTGTTCATTCTTCTCTGCTTGCCAATGTTCATTGCAATGACTTGTTGGTCTGGTAGGAGGCCCTTGGCTTCTGTTACTCTATCAAAACTGCAATCTCATCAGGACTCATTAGTAGGATGACCTGTTTTACCCTGTGTTATGGAGACCCTTTAGTTTTGGATTTGTAGGGCTGGCACTTGAGCAGTTCATCGATGGGGTCGATGTTGGGGTGGGTCAATTCAAAGCCCTGAATCTGGGCCTCCTAGGTATCTGAGCTGGTCAGCCCAATGTCTCTCTTGCTCTCATGCCCTCAGTGCCTGATCACTAGCTATCCAACAGGCAGGGCCAACTCTACCCTGCTGCCCAAGGGTAGGGCATGCTCTCCTGAGTGTTACAGCTGGTGAGAGACTGACCATTTCTCTTGCTATCACAACTCCAGCTCTCATGCTCTCTTGCCCCCAGAGATAGCTCTCTCAGTATGCTCAGATGAGGGGTGGGGCCAGTTCTGCACAGCCCTTAAGCATCAGCATCTCCCTGGGAGGCAGTCCAGACCAAGGACATCTACTTGGCCTTTGGTGGTAACAGAGCCTGCATCAGAGGCCAGCACCGCACCATGGTCCCAAATGACATCACCAGCTACTCACATCAACCTGTTTCTCCCTACCCTTGAGTCTCCAGTTCTGCCTGTCTCCATTGTGCCCATATCCTTCTGTTTCTCTTTCTCTTCCACTTCTCCAGCACTTACCTGCTCCTTTTATTGGTGCCCGGAGTCTCTGAGTGTCTCAGGGTGGTCTCAGAGTGCTATGACTTGCTTGTGCATTATGGAGTCAGGCAGGTTCTATCCCCAGGCCTGTACAGCCCAGGCCTAGTGGTCATCTCATGCTAGCTTCCTGTCATGGAACCATCACACTGGTCTGGTGGTCTTCTGTCTAGTGATCACTCTCACCTGGTTCTTGTAGTCCCAGGCAGTCTAGTCTCTTACCTGCCCCCTGTCCTGACATCCTGTCTGAGACTGCATAGGGCCAGGCTGGTAGTTGCCTCAGCCTTGCTCCTTATCTGGGAGCCCTGGTGCCAGCCTGGTGGTCATCTCAACATCACTTTTTTTTTTTTAAGGCATATTAAGTTACTAATCATTCAGACATTCATAGGTCTGAACACTAACTATAGACATGGCCTCTCTTTTCTCTGCCACCTATTGAGATACACGGGACACAGCAGCTGCACCTGTAATACCTCTAGGGGCAGTAGTCTTTCATTCAGAAGTCAATGGTTTTATTCAGGACTCAGTTGTATATTTAGTTTTTGTCATGACTCTTTGGTGACTAACAGCCATTATTATTCTCTCTATATTTTTTTATAAGTTGAATTTGAAGGAAAAAAAAATTCTGTACCTATGTAGGGTGGAATTTCTTGGAATGATTTAATTGAGCTGATTCTGAAAACAACAAATGAACAAACAAACAAAACCTACACAGGACAAAAATGCCACAAACCCCACCAGACTCAAGGAAGGGATATATGGCAGAGTTTGGAGGCAAGACAAAGAAGCAGAAACGTTGTAATTAAACTGTAATGTAAAAAAAAAAACAAAGAGCAAGAAGAAAAAAAACAAAAAGTAAGGCTCAGAACAAGAAAAATCCTCTGTTGAGCCTGATGCTGTTAGAGCAGTTGCCCAATTGCTTTGTTACCAGATCCCACAGCCATTTCAAATGGTTATAATTTCAGAGAATTTAAAACATTTCCAGTGCCATTGTTTCGTTTACATATGAGAGAACACATAGAATACTGATTGTGCCTAGCCTGGCTTATTTCATTTTGACTCATAATCTCCAGTTGCATACATATTTTCTGCAAAGTACCAAAAGAGATGAATGAAAGTAGAAAGAGTGTATTAGGGAACAGGAACGGGATTTGGCTGTTAGTGTTATAGAGAAGTAAATATCTTCAAAGTACCTATGAATATATAAAATGTCATAACACATGTACTATTTTACATAATTAATGCATACACAATAATCCCTCAGATCCAACTAGAAGGATTCTGATTTTGCTCATGGCAGCATGGCTATGGTAGGGGACAAAGCTGAGGATCATTTATACACTCTAGGAGGAAACAGAAGCATGTTTTGTTTGACTAGCTGTCAGTCTAAAGTGGATATAGACTGCGAACTATAGCATACACAACAGGAGAAAGAATTTATCTTGAAGCTATCTTTATTTTGGCCTTTATGTTTGAATGATAGGATTTTAGCTTGACAGTTGTTTTCTTCTAGCATAAATATATTTCAGTCTTGTTTGATCTCTGGCATTGCAGAAAACTTTGCTCTCAACACAGTTCATGGCAGATATTTTGTGATGTCTGTACTGTGATTCTGTGTTCACCATATGACATTTACTCCTAGCTAAAAAAAAAAAAAAAAGAATCCTTCAGAATAGATTCACTATAGTTTTTGACTTTGTGCTAATCATTGTTTACTAAGCAACGTTCTTCTGCAACCGGAGGACTAATAACCCAGTATATAACCAGAGTATTTTGTGTTGCACATACACACATACACACACAGAGACATCTATGTGTCTGTGTGAATATTTGAATTCATATACTCATGCATGCATGTGAGTGAAGGCCAGAGGTTGATACTTGGGTATCTCTCTCAAAAACTCCCTAACATATGTTTTTTTGAGGCATGTTCTTTCATTGAACCTAGAACTTTCTGGCTTGTTTTCACTGGGCCCCAAAGGCTATCTTGTCTTTGCCCTACAAGCATAGAAGCAGCAGAAGAGGATGGTTTAGTTGGCCTTTTACATGGACTCTGGCTTCCAAATTCAGGTCCTTCCACTTTTACAATACTTTCCTGACTATGCCTTCTTCCCACCCCCACTTCCTGATTCTCGGACATAGGTAAGTAAAGAGGAAACACTGTTTCTTTTGGTCGATAATGAAGATTCTGTTCCCCAACTCTAGATATAGAAAAGGGTCATTAATTATTTTATTGGTCTTCAGGACTATCTGTGATGGAGTTTTGACCAGAATGAAATTAGTGGCTATCGCTTGACTGGAAGAATCCAAGAAACTCACTTAAAGACATAACAGCTTACTTACTAGTTCTGTGTTTGATAATTCAAAATGTGTTAAGTGGGTTGACCTCATTTTTTTTTCTGCTTCTTGACATAGTACAAAAGGTTAAAAAAATAGAACTTTGTTTTTTCTATTGACTCATATCCATGTCTTTCCTTTAGGAATATGATGAGTGAAGTCACATAGTGAAAAAGGACTGTAACATAAAGGAACCTGTGTTTTAAAAAATTTAATCCTTAATTTTCCAATTCTTAACATCTTCTTTTGTGAAAAGAAACAAATCCCATATTTTGTTAACCTGCAAAAATGTCTTTGTGCATGTGTGAAGGGTTTTAACTGAATAATCCAACACAGATTTAATATTTAAAAGGCACATGGTTAAAGAAAAGTTTATTAGTTTTCAAACTTGAGCAAATGAAATCACAGATTAGAATAAAAAGGCACTAGTAGAGTGAAATTATGCAAAGAGCAGATGTCTAGAGTTCCTTTGGACAGAGAGCGAAGAAGAAAGGGAAGCTAACGGAGTGAGGCTCTGGGTTTTATGCTCTACGAACAGGATAAATACAAGATTATTTTCAAGGTAAAGAAGTTATATGTGACTTAATTACTTTTGTTTGCTTTTTATCAAGTCCATGAACATATTATGAAATATCATTGCACCTTTTATTATTCTTTTTAATTCTAGGTGCAGAATAATTAATACATATGTTGAAAATATAAGTTTGTACCAATTGTTTCAAGAAACTGAAATGAACTTTGTCTGCCTGATATTAGCTAATAATTTCCAAACTATTTAAACTTAAAGATCTTAATTGTAAACAACCTGTCATGGTGTGAGTAATCTAGTGAGTTAGTGGTTGTCTACCACTAAATATCATGGATTGGTGAGTATGTACAAGATTAACAGTGATTTCTTTACATACGCTTAAGTATATAATGGTTTTCTTTTCATGACTCTAATGCATACACTTCTCTTTTCTTCAGTATCTACATGGAATTTCTCAGTAGTTATATATTAAAGCCAAATTGGTAAATCCTTAGGGATTCATTAGTTTGGGTTTGAGAATAGAGATTAAAAAAAAAAATCGAGTTTAACATACATCGCTTCCAAGTCCTGTACTGTCCAGGGAAGATATAACCCTGACATTTACTCTCGATTCATGGACAGCCTGTTCTGAGACCAATTTTTGTGGTTTCATTTGGGTTCAGTGCCTAATTCTAATGCCAGTTGGTAAGAATGGAGAAATGAACTAACTCCTAGAGGAGTTTCCAAACCCGCAGAGCTAAGCAAGGGGTAGAGATTTTGAGTTTCAGGTTTCCTATGGTTTCAAATGAAAGGAGACAAAGGCAAAATGCAGTGTACATGACATTTGTGCAGGAAGACCAATATAAAGTGCCCTGGGACTGCTTCAGTGAGGTTTGAGTCTCCCTCACCCTTCCGCAGGAGGGAGAGCTTTCCCTCTGCATCCTCTGCTCTTCACAGGGATCAAAGAAAATGATCTTCCCCAGGACCAACCTTCAGAGAAAAGGATTCCTTTAGTTTTCCTGCTTACTCATCGAAATGAATTTAAACCATGCTCTTACATACGCACTCAAAATCATCTTTATCCTCTCTTTTGCCCTAAAATTTAAGAAGTCTATACACAAAACGATGCCACAATATCATAACTATTATTTTTTCTAAAATATTTTCTGAAACTGGAGTTAAAACAGTATAAAATGAAATATCAACGTATGTCAAGTAATGTCATAAAGTAACTTTACTTTCTAAAATATCAGATTAAAGTGGATTCAAAAATTATTATTTCATGAAATATCAATGCATTATTTATGCAAAGAAAGGATAACATAAAATTCTGTGGTTCTGACACACAAATTTTATATCTATTTCTTTTATGTAAATGTTCAGGGAATTACCTCTAACATTCTGATTTTTTATTTGAGTTAAAAATAAGGAAGATAGAGGCCCTCTGTGCTAGTTTCCTGTCTTGTTCCCTGTTTTCACTTTCTTCTGATGTCTATCGGGTTTGCTTTTCTTAATGAAGATTGACTATATTACCCAGGTTCCTCCTTCTTGCATAGCTTCTATAAGTGTACAGATTTTAGTATGATTTTCCTTTATCTTATGTCTAATATCCACTTATAAGTGAGTATATACCATGTGTGTCTTTCTGCTTCTGGGATAGCTCACTCAGGATGATTTCTACCCAGCAAGGTATTAAAGTGAATGCTGAGACTTATAACCAAACTTTGGGCAGAGTGCGGGGAATCTTATGAAAGAATGGGGAGACAGAAAGACCTGGAAGGGTCTGGAGCTCCACAAGGGGAAAAACAAAACCAAAAAATCTGAGCCATGGGGTCTTTTCTGGGACTGATACTTTAACCAAGGACCATGCATGGAGATAAATTAGAATCCCTGCACAGAGGTAGCCCGTGGCAGCTCAGTCAAATGAGCTCTTTGATCGCCTCCCTGTAAGGGCAGAGCAGCCTTACCAGGCCACAGAGGAAGATGATGCAGCCGTTCCTGATGAGACCTGATAGGCTAGGGTCAGATAGAAGGGAAGGAGGACCTCCACTATCATTGGACTGGGGAAGGGACATGGGAGGAGATAAGGTAAGAAGAGAAGGAGGGATTAAGAGGGGATGAGGGTGGGGCTACAGCTGGAATGCAAAGTGAATAAATTGTAATAAAACAATTATATTAAAAAATAAGGAAGATAACAAAAATCTCAATACAGGATGTATATGTCAAATTGTAAGACTAATCTTCCAGACAATAAATCTCTGATATTTAAATTATTAAATATAGCAAAGATTACATTTTTATTTTAATTCTATTGAAAAATAGAGTAATATTCATGTCTCTCTCTGCCTACATTCTCACTCCAATTATTATTTTTTATCTTCCTTCAAAACCTACTAAGTGCCTTTCTTTTCAGAATAGTTCTATTCTTGGTTCATTTTTTATTTGGTCTTCTGCAGGTATCTTGGGAACAGCCCATAGTTTCTATGATTTCACAATTTTATTAGCTATGTCATATATAGAACACAGTTCTCATGAGAAATTCTTCTCAGGTTTCAGCATTTACAGTCTTTCTGGTATTTTTTCTGGACATTTATGGAGTATTGAGAAGGTGATATCCTGTCTTGTATAACATTGATCACTCAACAGTCATTTATTCTTTGGACAGTTATGCATCTTTGTATTAACCATCACTCGTGAAAAGAAGCTCCTCTGGGAAAATGCAGTTGGTAGTGCTATCTAAAACTATACATATCAATATTAGAAGACAGTTTGGTTAAATATATTTAATTAAATATCAATCATAGTTTTTTCTCTAGGGCCTGGGATATCTCTATTCATAAATATTTGACCATATGTATAGTGATAGGTATGTATTTATCCTGTGAATGAAGTCTCAAATCCAATCAGAAAGTGGTTGGTTGCCACCCAAACAACAGTGCTGCTATTGTACCAATTGCCATATGATGCCCTACAGAACTATTGTGGTACTCAGAATCTACAGGTGCATAAATTGTTGGTGCCCTTTTTCTTTAAAAGCCTACATAGTACATAATGTGAGGAAACTTCGGATAATAGCCACCAGATGGAGGTTTCCAACTTAATTCCCGATTGATATATCTATGGGGTGCATCCTTACGGTGTGGGGTGTTCAACAATAGGATATTGTTAAGAACCATGTTGATTCAAGCCTCCTTCAGAGGGCCAGAAGAAAGGAAAAAGGGAATTTTAGTTCTGTGTCCTTCTCTATGAGAGTTCCTGAGAAGCTCCAGTAAGGGGCTGGAATAAGCACCTCCAATAGTCACTTGGTGGCTCTTAATGGGGATATATTTTCTCCCCTGGCTGGTACCATGTTATCAGTCCTATGGCAGCCATGACTGGGATAGCCTGTGTTCTCTTTGCCAACATCGTATAATTCAGCTCTCTGTTAACCTTGGCCATTTTCCTCCTGAAAACAGTATGTAAGAAGTATTCTGCTGTGGGCTGGCTTTCCCCAGGGTCCGATGATTGTTCAAGGTTCCTGAATAAACTGCATTGAAAAAAAAGAAGAAGTATTCTGCTCAATAAACTTGCTTGGCACGAGTCTTCAGCTAATGCAAGACCTCCCAGTTTTCAGAGAAAGTGGCAGATTGATTTCCAAAGTGGTTGTACAAGTTTAAATTTCCACCAGCAATGGAGGAGTGTTCCCCTTTCTGTATATCCTCTCCAGCATGTGTTGTCACTTGAGGTTTTGATCTTAGCCATTCTGAAGGGTGTGAGATGGAATCTCAGAGTTGTTTTGATTTGTATTTACCTGATGACTATGGACCATTGAGCATTTCTTTAAATGTTTCTCCACAATTTGATATTCCTCTATTGAGAGTTCTCTGTATCCCATTTTTTATTAGATTATTTGGTTTGTTGCTGTTTAATTTCTTGAGTTCTTTATATCTTCTGGATATTAGTTTTTTCTCAGATGTAGGATTGGTGAAGATCTTTTCCCAGACTAGAGGCTGTAATTTTGTTCTGATTACAGGATTCTTTCCTTTACAGAAGGTTTTCGGTTTAATGAGGTCCCATTTATTGGTTGTTGGCAATTCTTTACAGACCTAGAAAGAACAATTCTCAACTTCACATGGAAAAAAACAACAACAAAAAACACAGAATAGCTAAAAGTAGCCTGTACAATAAAAGAATTTCTGGAGGTGTCTGCATCCCTGATCTCAAGTTGTACTGTAGAGTAACAGTAACAAAATGACAAGGTACTGACATAGAAACAGACTGGAGGATCAAGGGAATCAAAGACCCAGAAATAAACCTACACACCTAAGGACTCCTAATTTTTACAAGCCAAAACCATACAATGGAAAAAGATAGCATCTTCAAAAAAATGGTGCTGGTCTAACTGGATGTCTACATGTAGAAAAATGCAAATACATCCATATTTATCGCCCTGCACAAAAATAAAGTCCAAGTGGATCAAAGACCTCATCATAAAACCAGGCACACTAAATATGTTAGAAGAAAAAGTGGGCAAGAGCCTTGAAGGTATTGATGTATAATATTAGCATGTTAAATCTTATATGAAAATGAAAACAGTACAAAGTTGTTAGGGAAGATGGGATTTGTGTTCAAGAGTGAAAGCATATATAGCGTAGTGCTTAAAGAAATATTCCCCCAAATCAGCTATGAGTCTTCCTTTTACTGTTTTGGTCCAGCATTTTTGGTGGCTCTTCTACTTCACTGTGATCTCTAGGTTTGTTTCTGAAATTGTTTTTCTGCCTTTCGAAGTTTTACTGCAAAAGTTCATTTACTCAGCTTCTGTGATTTTCTGGTTTACAGAGTCCAAGCATCTGTTTCTGTGCCCCATGAGTGATGCTTCAAATCTGAAAAATTCCAAAATTTATCAATAAATGGAATCTCATGAAACTGAAAAGCTTCTATAAAGCAAAAGATGCTGTCGTCAATACAAAACTACAGCCTACAGATTGGGAAAAGATCTTCACCAACCCTATATCTGACAGAGGGCTGATATCAAGAATATATAAAGAACTAAAGAAGCTAAAAAGCAATACATCAAACAATCCAACTAAAAAAATGGGGTATGGAGCTAAATAGAGAATTCTCTGTAGAGGAATATAGAATGTCAGAGAAACACTTACAGAGATGCTCAATGTCCTTAGCTAACAGAGAGATGTGAATCAAAATGACCCTAAGATTTCACCTTACACCCAGAAGAATGCCTAAAATAAAAAACTCAATGACAACACATGCTGGAGAGGATGTGGAGAAAGAGGAACCCTCCTCCATTGCTGGTGGGAAGGTAAAACTGGTAAAACCACTTTAGAAGCCAATCTGGCGCTTTTTCACACAATGAGGAATAGTGCTACCTAAAGATCCAGCTATACCACTCCTAGGGATATACCCAAAAGATGCTCAAGTACACAACAAGGACATTTGCTCAACCATGTTTGTAGCAGCTTTATTCGTCATAACCAGAAGATGGAAACAGTCCAGATGCCCCTCAACTAAAGAATGGATACAGAAATTGTGGTATTTTTACACAATGGAATATTACTCAGCAATTGAAAACGAGGAAATCATGAAATTTGGAGGCAAATGGTGGGATCTAGAAAAAATCATTCTGAGTTGGGTATCCCAGAAGGAGAAAGACTCACATGGTATATACTCACTTATACAGATCTATAAGACATGATAAACATAATGAAATCTATACACCTAAAGACGATAAATAAGAAAGAGGACCCTGGGTAAGATGATCAGTCCTCACTTAGAAAGACAAATGGACATTGGTTGTAGGAAAAAACAAGTAACTGGACAGGAGCCTACCACAGAGGGCCTCTGAAAGACTCTACCTAGTAGTGTACCAAAGCAGATACTGAGACCCATAACCAAACCTTCGGCAGAGTGCAGAGAATCATATGAAAGAAGCAGGATATAGTATGATCTGGAGAGGACAGGAGCTCCACAAGGACCAAATATATCTGGGCACAGGGTCTTTTATGAGACTGTTTCTACAACCAAGGACCATGTATGGCTATAACCTAGAACCCCTGCTCAGATGTAGCCCATGGTAGCTCAGTATCCAAGTGGGTACCCTAGTAAGGGGAACAGGGACTATTTCTGACATGAACTCAATTGCTGACTCTTTGACCTCCCTCCATCCCCAAGGGAGGAGCAGCCTTGCTAGTCCACAGAGGAGGACATTGCAGCCAGTCCTGAAGATGCCTGATAAGCTAGGGTCAGATGGAAGGGGAGGAGGACCTCCCTTATCAGTGGACTTGGAAAGGGGAAGGTGGGGGATGAGGGAGGGAGGGTTGGATTGGAAGGGTATGAGGGATGGGGCTGCAGCTGGGATACAAAGTTAGTAAACTATAATATTAAAAAAAAGTAAAAGTTAAAAATTAAAAAAAAAGAAATCCAAAAGTTGAATGTTTAGCTTTCTATGTCACAACTTCTTGTGGGACTGAAATCACAAAGGGAACATGGAACAAAAAATATCTTTCTCAAAAGTATACATAATATTCATTATGGGGAGATTTTGTTTTGACCGGCCTTCAGCCTGGAATATTTTCTGGTTTTGCTTTGCTTCTGTCTTCATAGCTCATTGTCCTTAGGAGCAAGGGGAATTGTTTACACAGTGAAGATTAAAAAGGGTCATGTATAATTCTTAGGATCAAACCAGAATAACACTAGGTAGCTCCCATTTCATGTTTCACTTAGAATCCCTCTGTAGAGGAGATCAGAACATGCTCCTCGGGTGTGTGCCTCTGAATCCAGCCGAGCCAGGTCAACAGCAATAAGCAGTGAACACTCTTTTGTTGCTGACATGACTTTCAGCATCACTGAGAGGAGTTCAGTCATACTGAATTATTACTTAGGGGGAAAGAAGAAAACAGTACTCTCATTCCCAATCTCAAACAGCTAAGAGAGAGAAAAGAAAAGGAAGAAAATCCTTGAAGATCAGGTGACATGGGGAGGGTCACAATCTGCATAAAGCCACAGTTTTCTAAGGCTCAGCCAATTTAAGAATATAATCATGTAGTATATCCAACTCCTTTTTGTAACCCAAATATTTTTATGGGTGAATGATATATTTTAGAAATGGCAAATACATGGGGCATGATTTTTCGCATATAAAATTTCCCAACTCTGTGATTTATTAGACCCTTTTCTCCAACTGTAATTGAAAACCTTTTCATAATATATCCAAAAACTACAGAAACGTTAAGCATGGTAAGGTCCACTGAAGAAGGAAAATATTCTGCATGTAACATATACACAGTAATTTAGCA
The DNA here is from genome assembly GCF_030254825.1 of Meriones unguiculatus. Lineage (NCBI taxonomy): Eukaryota > Metazoa > Chordata > Mammalia > Rodentia > Muridae > Meriones > Meriones unguiculatus. The sequence continues at coordinate 19,876,808 of NC_083362.1, read as the reverse complement.
AAGAGAAAATATAAAAACTAGAGCATATAATTAATATGGTACGGCACCAAGGCAACAGTTACATAAAGGTTATAAAGACCAATATGGAACTTTGTATTTCTCACAGTAGGAGCCCCTGTTACTCAGAAGCTGGTAGTGTCAATGAACTATGCCAAGTGCTGACTAAAACACTTATATTTCCAAAATATAGAGTTATACTTTCTTTTTCCAGTATTTTACTTCTTTAAATATTATGCCAAATGAGAAGATATATATATATATATATATATATATTCATATATATACATATATATATATATGAATATGATTCAGGCCAAACAACATATAGTTTAAAATGTCCCACACTATCCAACATCAAAACCAGAGAATATATATATATTATATATATACATAGTTATATATAACATATATATAATTATACATAACATATATATAATTTGTGTGTGAATTGGGGGTTAATTTCAAAGAATACATGCCAGAAATATATTATTCAGTTATAGTATACATATTTGTTTATATAATGTATTAATGGGTTTATGCATATATTATTTGGAATCAAACTCTAGTTCTGATGTGTGATAATCATGTACTATAATATGTTGCTAAATAATGAGACCCTAATTTCCAATAGTCTTTACTTACAGGATCTGAGCACAGAGCACCAGCATTCCCCTCTCTGTATTCCCATCTGTCCATTGTCACCAACCTACATAGGGACAAACCACTCCTGTGACAATGTTTTCTTTCATTAAACAATGTATCTAGTGTGAAAATTTTAACATGTTACAGAAAGAAAATGAGTCAAGTCAAATAGTACACTTTAAAGGCCTTTCAATGACCATCATCAATGATAGTCCTTCAGGGACAATGTTTGCTGAATCCTGATATTCTGTTGCTTTTCTGATGTATTTTCTCTCCTTTGGTTCAATATTCTGGAATTTGTGTTTTATTTTGCCTCTACCGTTTTAGATGTTTTTAGCCTTTTTTTCAGACCTAAGTGTTTTTTCCAGTGTCCTCTGTAGGAATAGCTTAATGGTCATAAATTTCATATATTATTATTTTTCTTTGAGACAGCCCATGCTGGCCAAAACAAATTATGTAGATGAGAATGACCTTGAATGTCTGATCTTCCCTCTTCAAAGTACTAGGATTACAGTTGTGGTCCAACAGCCTGTTTACACAATGAAAACTCAGGAGTTGGTGCATGCTAAACAAGAAATATCAGTGGACTTGGAGAGGGGCATAGGAGGAGAAAAAAAGAGGGAGGGTAGGATAGGGAGGAAATTAGGGAGGGGGCTACAACTGATATACGAAGTGAAAAAATGTAATTAATATAAAAATAAAACTTTTATTAAAAAAAAAGAAAAAATGTACAGGCTTAGCTACACCCCAGTATTATTTTCAAGTTAATTATTGTTTGCATCATACCTGACTGAATTTTCACATCTTTACTCATTTATTAACTTCCCCAACATGCCTTTCCTCTCCTGCATGCATGCCATTAAAAACTAACATTGCCCTATGTGGTGAAATCCAGGCAGTCCTGGACTTAATTTGACTTCAGTTAACTATAAATATTGATTACTTTCTTGTCTTTGAATGTTCCTCTTTGAACTTCAGTTTATTTTCCAGCAAAATTTCATAAATTTTGCTTAAATCTATACTATGTTTTTGCTTTTGCTGTAGAACGAACACCCTTTCATTGTTAGCAATGAAATGAACATGTTTCCTTCCTTCTTCACCTAATTCTAAAAATTTTTCTTATGCTCAGTAATCCAACAATTATAAAATATCAAGAAAACAAAATGATATCTCACCTGGTTTTTATCCCAGCACACACATAATGTACCAACAAGTTCATTTGGATGTTCCATCAACTCTTCTAAAGCAGTTACAAGATTTATCATTTTCTATTCCTTCAACTACTTAAACAAAAACCCTTACTCTCAACCAGAATACTCCCCACCACCTAACCCCGATTGGTATTATTTACCTTTTATTTGTTTAAAAAATCCTGAAGTCACTCTTATTGAATCCTTCTTTATTCACAAGATATATGGTATGGCCACAAGATAGCATATCCATAAGTCTCTTGAAGTCACATTTTTTCTCACCTTTACCCCACTTCCTGACATATCAGAAACATCTCTAACTTACAGGCTAAAATTTATTTCCTAACTAGTTATTTATTTATAGTTATTTCCTTTATAGTTATTTCCTTAATAGTTTCAGGATAGGAGCTCCACAAGGACCAAATATATCTGGGCACAGGGTCTTTTCTGAGACTGACATTCAACCAAGGACCATGTATGGATATAACCTAGAACCTCCACTCAGATGTAGCCTGTGGTAGATCAGTAACCAATTGGTTTCCCAAAGTGAGGGGAACAAGGACTATTTCTAACAGGAACTCAATGACTGGCTCTTTGGTCTCCCCACCCCCGAAGGGAGGAGCAGTCCTGTTAGGCCACAGAGGAGGGCTTTGCAGCCAGTCCTGAATATACCTGATAAAACAAGATCAGATGAATGGGGAGGAGGTCCCCCCTATCAGTGGACTTGGAAAGGGGCACGGTGGAGATGAGGGAGGGAGGGAGGGACTGGGAGGGAATGAGGGATCGGGACACGGCTGGGATACAGAGTTAATAAAATGTAACTGTTAAAAAAAATAATAAAAAAATAAAAAAAATTTTAAAAAGATAGACATAATCTACATACTAAATATTATGTAAAATAAATATTTAATAATGTATTAACTAATTATGTAAATGCTATAGAATTTATATATAGCATATAAATTATTGTAAAGTATTAACTATAATATTCAAAATACTATGATGTAATAATATACATATAAATTGCATAAAAATAGTTATTTTTGACATGTGTATATATGGCATAATGTTTAAATTATGGTGCATGTATCTCTTTCTGCTTTTATCATTTCTTTATAGTAAAATATTCAAACCCTATTAATATGTTTTTTTAAATATAAAGTCCATTACTGTTATACTCCTGCTTCTGCTCAGTTTGATCTTTGTTTTGCAGCTGTAGGGATATTTCCAAAAGGAAAGCCAGATTCTCAGTCAGTCTACACATTGAATCTCTGTTGTCTAGAGATTTCAGGTGGCATCCTTCTATTATATAATTATATTATATGAACAATAGTAACTATTTTTAAGTATTATTATTCCAGTTTTTAGTTATCAGTCCTTGACGTTTTGTTCAGAATTAATTTCAAACAGTGTAGGCTATCAATACACATTTGATGAATGAAGTTTAATTGTGTGAGTGTTTTCTTCATGTAAGTGTGTTTACCACGCATGTCCCTGCTTCTCACAGAGGCCAGAAGAGGACAATGGATCCTCTAAAATTCGAGTGACAGTTGCTTGTGAACTACAATGTAGATGCTGGGAACATAAGCCAGCTCTTTTTCAAGAGCAGCAAGTGCTTTCTTAACCGATGAACCAACTCTCTAGCCGTCATCTGCTGGGCCATGTCAAAGCATCATCAGCCTCTTTAGTGTATCTCCCCTCAGCATCTGCCCCATCTTATTACTAATTGAAACTGTTTTTAATTTTACACATGTTTACTATGCATACTGATTATTCTCTTCCCTCGCTTCATCTAGCTGTCTTCAGCCCCTGTTCATCTCCATCCTTCTCTAAAGGTCTCTTTCTCACATTCCTATTCATTGTGCTTTGTGACCCAGCTGGTTTAATCAGGGGTGTTTCTTTGACCACAGGTTTCCAGCTTTCCACCAGAGCTTGGAAGACTCGGCAAGAGGATTCCCAAGTGAAGACAGCTTCAGAATCTATGTCTCAGAATCTATCACTATTCACTAGTTCAGGAGTGTAAGGCTCATTCTGCTGGAGGGAATCCAGGCCTACTATTACAATTTTATTGACAACCCATTTTGAGGATGTTATAGGCTCATGGTGATAACTCACTATTTTTGCTCACCTAAATTCATATAGAATCAAATGCTCTTTTAAATATTTATATTAATACCAACAGAAATAGACCTATCTCAGCCTTAATCAGAGAAACAACTGATTTTATTTTATGAGTGTTAGTAATGGATGTTAGTAAATACAGGCACTTGTTAGTACTCAAGAGGTGAGAATCAATGACTGTTTTGGCTCCAGCTTTAAACTGGACATTTGTGTTAGTCATTCTAAGGTGCAAGAACATTGCAGAAGTATCTAAGTATCCAGGAATTACATAGGAGTCAGAAGATACCTGAAGTGCTATTAAGTACCACCTTGCATGTACAGCAAATCCATTCCATGAGCTCTCAGCAATTGCTCTTATTCATGATGGACGTTCACAAAACTGGAAATATTAACTACTGGCCAGTCTTCATATTTTGAAATGACATATATGTCTATGTATGTGTGTGTGTGTGTGTGTGTGTGTGTGTGTGTTCTTTTAGGAGGAAATCATGAAATTTGCAGGCAAATGGTGGGATCTAGAAAAGATCATTCTGAGTGAAATATCCCAGAAGGAGAAAGACAAACATGGGATATACTCACTTATATAGACCTATAAGATATGATAAACATAATGAAATCTATACACCTAAAAAGATAATCAATTGAGCGGACATGGGGTAAGATGATCAATCCTCGTTTAGAAAGACAGATGGGATGTGCATTGAACCAATGACAGGAGTCTACTGAGCGCATCTGAAAGACTCTAACTAGCAGTGTTTTCAAAGCAAAGACTCATGACCAAACCTTTGGCAGAGTACAGGGAATCATAAGAAAGAAGGGGAGTTAGTCTGATGGGGAAAGGATAGGAGCTCCACAGGGACCAAATATATCTGGGCACAGGGTCTTTTCTGAGACTGACATTCAACCAAGGACCATGTATGGATATAACCTAGAACCTCCACTCAGATGTAGCCTGTGGTAGCTCAGTAACCAATTGGTTTCCCAAAGTGAGGGGAACAGGGACTATTTCTAACAGGAACTCAATGACTGGCTCTTTGGTCTCCCCACCCCCGAAGGGAGGAGCAGTCCTGTTAGGCCACAGAGGAGGGCTTTGCAGCAGGTCCTGAAGATACCTGATAAAACAGGATCAGATGAATGGGGAGGAGGTTCCCCCCTATCAGTGGACTTGGAAAGGGGCACGGTGGAGATGAGGGAGGGAGGGAGGGACTGGGAGGGAATGAGGGATCGCGACACGGCTGGGATAATAAAATGTAACTGATAAAAATAAATAAATTATAAAAAAAAAGAATCTTGTACCTCTGACATAATATTTATTTTGTCAAAATTTGCTACTTAGCTCACTGTTATTTTGAATTGTATTGAGGACTTCTTACATCCTCCATACCCTCACTCCATCCAACCACTCAACATATCCCATTCCCCTCCAAAAGTTATGACATATTCATAAGTTATTACTGTCGCATGGACAACCAAGCCTCCAATATGGTCTTCAAGTATCAGGTCGAATGTTATTATTTCTGTCAAAATAGTCCTGCAAAGGTAGTGACATATTTTAAGTTTATCACATTCTTGTTGCTCTGCAGCTTCCTTTATAGTTTTGTGTATTTGTGTGATAATTGGGTCGGAAGGGCTTGTTTTGAATTTTCACACACTGTATACATATGTATATTATATATAAGAAATATACATGTGTGTAGTAAAGTACCTGACACCTACAAAATTCCCAATATTCCCTGAACAATTAACTAAAAATAGTTATATTCTTCCTTAGTTGCAATTATTCCTTAAAATGAATTATAAAAGAATAATCATTTTTAACCCTTTGACATTATTAAAATATCTTACAAATGTATTATTGCTTCAGGAATTTTGACAAATATTCTTTCTTACATCTAAATAACAACTCTGGGATTATTACTAACTGTTGAAAGTAAAAATTCATAAGATAAATGGTTATCTGTGATTGCTTGTATTCTTGAATGAGTGGTATTATTCATCTTCTAACTATGCTTTTTCTTTCTCTTTAAAATTATGTTTATATCTGTTTCTCATTATCTTATTGACATCTTTGTATTTTTGTATGTAAAACAAATTACGGCTAGAAGATAAGGATAAGGTAGTTTATTATTCCCATAATAGTCCATGTTTCATAAAAACAATTATGTGCTATGTTTGTTCAATTACATTTCTTTTTACATTTCATTTACAAATGTGGTTATTCCATTTTTCTTATGAGTGAGGGAAAGTTAGAATCTGAAATAAAAGTGATAGCAAATTGCTAAATAAGTGTGATGAAGCTGATTTCTAGAAATGAGTTAATATGTCTTTTCCGTTTGCCTGGCAGCTCAATTATAAAAGCAGAAAGGAGGAAATAAAAGAAATAAAGATAAAACAGAAAGAAAGCAATCCTGCAGTCTCAGTCTGTAACGTATTACAGTTTTATAGCTACTCCTTGTAAACTTGTCGAGTTCTGGTTTTAAATCTTAGCTCACCTCACAAAGGAAAATTGGTTAAAATGGTTTGGGCAGCTTGTCCCACTTTTCATCGCTACATGAAGTAAAAACAATTCCTTTTTGATATGAATTGCTCTTATGAGGTAGAAACTGAATACGGTAAGAGACAAAGACACGTGCCATTGTTTGAAAAATCTGAACCTGAATTAGAAGGAACAACAAAAGATTGTGGTAAGAAAGGAACTGTAGGTTCTCAGTCGATATCTGGCTTTCATTCTTTTTCATTTCCGTTCAGTTCATGCCATCTTGCAATTCATTCACGAACTCGAAATCATTCATTAATTAACCCAAAAGTCATAGAATGAGAACACCCAGAAAATATTAGATAAAAATCTAAGTTTCTAAGAGTTTATAGGTGTCCTGGAATTGTCTTGTTTTTTTTTTTTTTTTTGTTTTTTTTCCATCTCAAACTTTTTATTCTCAGCATTCATATATTGGTCAACCACAGTCTCAAGCTTCAGTGAGTTTGGGAGAAAGTTCTTTTACAATCCAAGGGAAGACAAGAAAAAAAGAAAGAAAATCCTGGGATCTTCTAACTCTTTTCTTGCCTCTCTCTACTCGTTTATTCTTGGCCTCTCATGGTTGCACCTCTGGCAGTACGTGTTAGTGCTTGTCTGCGCATGTGTACTCGCAGAAGCTGGAAGAAGATGTTGGGTACTTTACAGTCAGAGACAGAGATGATTTCAACATACCTAACATGGGTATTAGGAAACAAACTCTGACACTCTGGACTAGCATAATGGTAACCACCAATAATGTACTAACATTCCTTACACCTACCCTCAAATAAAGTAATGGAATTAAATTGCTTAGGGAATTAATCATATTCGAGGTCTAGAGCCTAACTTTCCTTGATTCAAATCCAGTACTCTTTCTGTTTTAACGTAAGTTTCTAAATGTGTTGCCATCAGTCACATTTTCTTTCCACCCAAACATTTATGTCAAAATACCGTCAAATCTCCCAGTACTCCTGCAATATGTCAGAAGAAATGGAAGACCACTGTGGTAGGAGTCAGCACCCTCTCACTGACAGGCAGCAGTTGGTTTACCCTTTTTATTTTTTCCAGGGCCTTTCTTATGTTCACTCTGTAAGGGAGATAGCCATTTTTTCATACATTGTATGGATGTATGAAATTATCTGCAGTGTGCTGTACAAGCCGAAGAACCGGGGCTGGAGAGATGGCTCAGAGTTTAACAGCACATAATGATTTCCAGGAAGAAACAAGTTCAGTTCCCACAGCCTATGTCAAGTGGCTCACAACCATCTGTAGCTTTACGATGTCATCTTACAGATCCATGAGCACACATTCCCATATGTATATAACTAAACCTAGACACATAATTTACACATGCAATTGAAATAAACATTGAAACAAAAGAAATGAAGTTAAAGAGCTGGTTCAAATTATTGCCCATATGTGGGCATTTCAGGCAAGGGACTGTTATTGGGGCTCCGATGGAGGGTGTGTGGCCTGACGTTGGGGAGCCAGCCAGGAGATGAACAACCAATGGCAGGCTCCGACATGGTGTGGAGGAACTTGATTGGTTGCTCAAAACTGTATAATATGCCCTCTCTTGCCAGCATCCTCTTACCTTTGAATTATATTCTTCTGACTCCCGATGTTTGTGTGATAACTCCATGCCTCTCAACCCCTCAGCTTGGACTCCCTGTCCTCACCCACACCCTAGACCATTGGGAAGAGGACCAACAGGCATATGTAAAGAGATAAGGTGATTATAAACTGATAAATAAATGAATTTTACAAGAAAACTCTGCTTCGATGAATATTTTCTACTACTCCTGAATTCTTTTTTGTTCTTTTTCTTTCAAAAATTTTATTGAATTTATTTATTTATTATCCCAATTGCAGCCCAATTTAAAAATAATAATAATTGTAATAAATAATATTTATTAATAATCATTATTTATTATAATTTATTCACTTTGTATCCCAGCTGTAGCCCCCTCCCTCATTCCCTCCCAATCTCTCTCTCCTTTCTTCTTCTCCTCCCATGCCCCTTTCTTAGTCGACTGATAGGGGAGGTCCTCCTCTCCTTCCCTCTGACCTGAGCCTATCAGTTCTCATCAGGACTGGCTGCATTGTCTTCTTCTTTGGCCTGATAAGGCTGCGCCTGCCTCAGGGAGAGGTGATCAAAGAGCCAGCCACTGAGTTCATGTCAGAGACAGTCCCTGTTCCCCTTACTAGGGAGCCCACTTGGAGCCTGAACCAACCCAATTCTTAATGAACTTTAGAGACAGGGTGAGGCTGGTTAATAATAAAAAAAATGGATAACCTTTAAAAAATGATGACAGTAAACATGAGATAAAAAAAATCATCACACTACTCCTGAATTCATAATGATTTGGGTATTAGAGGTTAAATGATGCATTGTTAGGTACTCTGGATGTAAGCATATCATTTCAAAAGTATTTCAACAGAATAGAAAGGCTTTATAAGTTTCTACTTACATACATTAGTCAAGTTTATGCAGAATTAAACCTTATGCTATGCTTATTACACGTCAATTTAAAGAACTCCTATCTGGAAAGGAATGGGAATCAAAACAGATGTTGATACCTGTATGCTCTATCCACAAATAGTTATACTGCACACACAAATATTAGTGAGAAGAGGAAGATAAATAAAACATTAAAATAGAAGTAAACAGCAGGAATATGCATTGTACTATATTTTTCACAAAGAAAAATATTTTATTTATGTTAGTTCAGTGTTACTCGAATACTCTTAATTTTGCCATGGATTAATGTAAATGCAAGAGGAAAAATAAAGAACAACTAGAGATTGAATTTGTATTTATTAGAAACTAAATAGTAAAGCTGAAGATGAAACGTAGCCGTTACTTGATATTTTTTTTTTAAAAAAACCGGGAGTAGTTGATTTTGTTCATATGAACACGATTTATTAAAACGTGCTGTGATTTTTATCCTTATTTAAACTTATCTTGGTGGAACTGTGAAGTGGTAACGACTCCTACATCTGAACAGTGTTGGCTGTAAGCAATATAACATGCAGTACCTGTGTGGGGACAACTTTACAAACAACCGGATGTTTGGGAGTTTAAGGTCAGCCTAGTCTACTTAGTGTTCTTCAGGAGAGTCGGGGCCATATAGTGAGATCTTGTTTTAAAACAAAACATAAGTAGTCAGTGGGAGCAGTGGGACTATAATGGCCCCGGTTTATGATGGAAGGGTCCAGGAGAGCTTCAACCCTGGATACCTCAGATGAAGACTGTGGGAGCTGGCTCCCTTCCCTCTCCCAGCCAGGTGCCATAAAGTCTGCTGTGCCCCCACCCCATCAATCCTGGTAAGAGTTTGCTACCCTAACAAATATCAGGACTCACTCCTTGCTTGACCTGATAGGGCCCTCCAGCTCCCCAACCCGACATTCCCTGAGTGTGCAGTTGAAATATCTTCCAACATTCCTGACCTGGCCAATTGTATACAGTCACAAAAAAAAAAAAAAAAAAAAATTATCCCAGTGACCCTGGACACCTCCACAGGGACATAAAGAACATTTCTTCCCCAATAAATGAACCAGAAGCTGTTTCCAGTGTGTGTTCTTTGCCTGTGGACTCACTGTGATGACTTGCCTGCAATCACATGCCCCAGCCAAGTGTCCCTCACTCCAGTTCAGCCTCGTGCACAGCAGGGCCTAGATACCACAAGTGCATCCAGAAATGGAGAAGCAGAAATGGTGCATCATGGAGTAAGTTTTTAAGTTTTCTTTCTTTCTTTCTTTCTTTCTTTCTTTCTTTCTTTCTTTCTTTCTTTCTTTCTTTCTCTTCTTCTTCATCATCTTTTTCTACAAGCCTCAACACCTTCAAGTCCAGGCACTTAGCTTATGAAGCTTGGCATACCGTTTTTGCCTTCAGCCCACTTCACCTGTTACTACCTACAGAGATTGGGTGCATTAGTTAGTAGCTCAAATAATCATCTAGTTAAGCAATCTCACCAAATGACATTCAGACCTTAAAAAACTTTGACCTCTGTATCACAAATCTCATTCACGATGTATAAGTGACTATTTCTAAGGCAATTCCAATAAACTCCAATCAATATCTTTGTTAGAAAAAAATAGAAGCTGAAGTTAGACAGCACAGAGTAATACACTCTGTGAAGGAAACGGCAGGAATTCATTAAAAAGGCTTAGAAAATGTATCTTGAACCACCTCTCCACTAGTGTGAAGAAATTCTTCATAAAATATTTAACACAACTAGCTTCCCTAGACCAAGCTCATAGTAGTGTTGAAGTGTCTACAGATTCAGATTTTACAAAGACATTCAATACTTTATAAATAATCAGGTTATTTATGTCGCTTACAAATCTTTATTCTGCTTTTAGAACCATTAGAAAAGACAATTCCTCTGCACATTGTAAGGCAGGTACAGAAGTGCATTGTCTGGGAGACAGCAGCATGAATTAGTTCTAAGTGTTCAGACATATTCACCTGTAAACTATTATGCTGGAGACACTCTGCTGGCTCTCTTAGCATCGGAGTCTTTCCACATGATTCATACAAAAGCATCCAAGCCTTGCCCCTGCATGGTCAGCAGGAACAAGGGCACAAAATGAGTTATTTGGTTCACATTTCAAATTAGTAGAATATTTGGCAATGAAAACTTAATGTGGGTTTAATATACTTAAAAATTGTGGATATTATCAGTAAACACATTTTATTATGTATCATGAGAAAGTGGTATTTCCAAAATCTAGTATATTTTAGGACTTTTAAATATTTAATTGTAGCAGCAAATATCATTTAGAAAGTGATAGATGCTCCATCGTAGTATCGAATTCTCCAGTCCAATTACCTAAAATATAGCTCGACAATTGTTTAGACAGATTTGCAGCACAGGAAAAATTCTCATGTTGTATGCTAGTGACACAAAGTCCAGCATACTTTCATTGACAGCCAAGTTGAGCGATTTGCCATAGGGTATCAATTTGCTCCTGCACGAGGTCAATCCTCTGATTGTACACCATCAAGCTTCCTTTTAGTTGAGCATTAATTCCTTTATGTACAACTAAGGCATGAGCTACATTGGCTAAATGATTGTTCAGGGTCTGAGCAGTCTGCCCAGTATGACTCATGGCTAGTGCCCCGGTGGTAGCTCCAACAGCCGCCAATGAGATGGTAGTAACAATGGTGGCTGTATTTCCAAGATCCCTTTTCTGTCTGAAGAGAGTCATAGCGTGAGGGGCATCAACGGGCACAGGCACGCAGTGAGGCATGCGAGTAACCAGGGCATACCTAAATTCACTAGCATTCCAGCATTGGGCAAAAAAGCAAGTATCATTACCACAATTACTTGGCTCTATCTGGCTAATAATGAATAAAAATGGGGGATATAGACAAACAGGTGTGGGCTTATAGGAAATATTATGAGAAGCCTTAACCCCCTCGTTGGAACATCCTGTGTCAGGTCTAGAACTAGCAGTGGTGGTTTCCGAGGTCTGAGTAGGTTCAGGAGACCATTGCCCCCAGGGGCGAGATGTGCTCCATGCCAATTGACTAACTCCATGTTTTCCTCCACTTTTGAAAGTCATTTAAGGTTCTTAAATTATTTTTTCCCTTTTTTTTAAATTTTTCATCAATTACACTTTATTCATTCTGCATCCCCCCATAAGCCCCTCCCTCCTCCCCTCCCAATCTCACCCTCCCTCCTCCCTCTGCTTTCATGCCACTCCCCAAGTCCACTAATAGGGGAGGTTCTCCTCTCCTTTCTGATCTTAGTCTGTCAGTTCACATCAAAACTGAGAGTGGCCATTGTCACAGTAAATTCTACCAGAGTGGACGCAGGACTAGCCACAGGATTATCATCATGGATTGCTGCAGCCATGAATCATCTGAAGGAATGGGCGGGCATGGGAGCGTTAGCAGGCCTTCTGGTGTTGGTCTCCTTGGTTTGCCTGTGGTATATATGCAAGAGTAGAGTCTCACAACAGTGTGATGCAGCCATGATCATTCAGGCCTTTACAGCCATTGAAGCAGGACAGTCTCCCCAAGCATGGTTGGATACCATAAAAAGCTAAAATGTTACGCTCAGGATGAGAGGCTAAGCACTGCACTCAGGGTCAGCCGCTTTGGACCCAGAGAAGAGCATGTCTGGTTGCATGCGGGTTGATGCCCCAGGTCCCGCCTCTGAGAAAAAGGTATTGGACGGGTCTGATGCTCTTTGGGTGGATGACACCTAAATGAACATCAGTACAAAGTCCCAATTTATTTCTAATATCAGAGATCAGACCTCTACTCTTCCCTGATGTGTCTAAAACAAATAGGGAGAACTGTAGAGAGCTGCAGAATGCTATGCCTTAAAGATGGAGCTGGTTTCCGCCTTCTACCTTCCCGATGGTGAGTGCTCTCTGTCAGGAACAATTCCACATTTGGCTAAGGCTGAGGATCTGGCTTGCTTCCATGTATGTGGACCTATCTGCATTGCCCACGTGGCACGCCTGGGTTGGCTACCCAGAGGCTATTTAAGCTGTGGGCTGGCTTTCCCCAGGGTCAGAAGATTGTTCAAGGTTCCTGAATAAATTGCATTGAAAAAAAAAAAAGAAAGTGATAGATGCTAAAATATTCATCAATTCATTTAGAAGTGCAGTTATCTAATTAGAGGTATCTTATAATTAACTTCACACACAATATAGAAGGTATCAGCCCAGGAGAAATTAAGTCAAATTTACCAAAAATGCATTAGTGCAAGAAAATGAATCATGAAGTAAAGACGCTTTCCACTAAGCTGTATGACCAAATTAAATCTCCAGGATAAACATGGTAGAAGGACAGAACAGACTCCTGAAGGTTGTCCTCTGATTCCACGTGCCCATGATTGGGCATGTGTGCTCAAGTACACACACACACACACACACACACACACACACACCACACACTAAATAAATAAATAAGCAAAATAAATCAATGAAGTAATTTTTTTAAAGTTTACAAATAACCAAATACCATGGGAAAAAGAGGAGGGTATGTGTCATCCTTGTACATAACTTCTCTATGTGCCCCTACAGAAATATAAACATCATATTTTCTCCTAAATATAAAATATATTGTATTAATTCAGTTTCCAAGTGGGTTCCATAGTAATGGGGACAGGGACTATCTCTGACATGAACTGATTGGCCTGCTCTTTGATCACATCCCCCTGAGGGGATAGCAGCCTTACCAGGCCACAGAGGAAGACAATGCAGCCACTCCTGATGAGACCTAACAGACTAGGATCAGAAGGAAGAAAAAGAAGACTTCCCCCTACCAGTGGACTTGGGGAGGGGAGTGTGTGGAGAAGGGGGAAGAAGGGAAGGATTGGGAGTGGAGGAGAGAGAGAACTAAAGGGGGGATACAAAGTAAATAAAGTACAATAAAAAATAAGAATAAATAAATAAATATATATATAGTAAAGTTTATTGACATTATTAATCCACAGGGGCTATTGGTTTTTAGGCTTGATTTTTCTCAGCTTAAAGCTCATCTTCCTAAACTCTATGGTACCACAATTGACGCTCAAATTTACATTCCCCTAATATGACTAGACCCAACCATATTCTTCCACCAGGAATAGATTCAAGAGAACAAAAATCTCTGTGTACACTAGATCTTTCCCTGATAGTAATTAGTACAACTTCCCCATATTATCTTTGTGTTTTCTAATGCAATGGTAACTAAACCCTTGACTCTATTGATATTCATGAAAATAATATAAACGAGTTTTGTATTCTTGATCCTAATATATACATGATGGCAACTCAAAACAACAATTTCAATAAGTTAATTGAAATGTTTCTTACTTAAGAAACAGTCTGGAAATTAAGAGGCAGATTTCATTGCTACTTGAATAATCTGGTGGCATAATACCAAGTTTTTTATTTTGTACAAGGACTTAAACATGAAGAATTTATATCCATATCTTACATCTGTGTCTTGTTTGTCTTTATAAAGCTAATGTGAAGTCAGCATGTGATAATGAATATAAACATTATATAAACCATAAAGGTAAATACCAGCTTCAATTATAAAATGCATAACTTGAATTAACCTAAAATGATTTTTCTCCTGCTGTGGAAATTTCAGAATTTTGTTTCTTTGTTATGTATTGTAAGAAAACATTTCCTATTGAAGGACATGCACTTTACATGGGAACCATAAATAAACTCTTTTGCCAACTAAACAAAAAAATCCCCTGAGCTATAATTAATAAAAGCCACATTTTATCCTTTTTTTTACTATTTTCTCTTATATCTGAGAATTTTTAGAAATTTTTCCTAGAAAATATGAGCAAAATAAATTTTTAGGATGTTTATATGAAATAAATACCAACAATAGTCACAGCGATTTCTTTCACCCTGTGTTACAGATTTCCCCATATCAAGAGACATAGAACAGTCTCTGCTTAGGTTTAATTTCCATCTTTGTAACTGCACTCAATCATAATCTGATTTCTCTGAAAATACTAAATTCTCAATCATCTTAGGGCCTCTGTTCACAACTAGTTTTAAACGTCTGATTCCATATTTGTAACGCAAATGTTGGCAGTTTCAAACACGTCTGTGCTGCCATCATAAGGCTGGAAGGTAGTTACACTGACGGGCTGGCGCAGGTCTGCGTTGATCTGTGATGCTCTGTGCTGTGAGGACTGGTTTCTCTGATGCCCTGTTACACACTCCCAGTCTAAGCCAGAACTCGACACTGGTTAGGGATGAGGGCACGGGTCTGAGGCCTTTCCTTGTTGTAGCGCTCCACCTATGCTCTTGGATTGTTAAGCATGGCTCACTTCGCTGTAACTCCCAGGTGATTCTGAGCTCCAATGAGCAACTTTTAACCTGTTGTGTCCCAACCAGAAATATATCCCCAAATGTCAATGAGCCCAATATACGGAACAGCATGGTGTAACACCTCAAATGCCCACGAGTGGACGGAAACACTAAAGTGACCAGCAAATGGAGATAACGTTTGAAGACACTCTCTTCACTAGACATATTTAGACCAACTGGGATTGTTGACAGTTTCCACCATCCGACAGCCTGAAGTGGAGAGGTCCTGGATCTTGTCATTGTGGATACGAACTCACGACTCGGTACCTACGCAGCAGGTTCCTGCAAACCTCAAAATTATCCACCTAGGAAACATGGGAAGTCATCAGCAGCTTTCCTAAAGGGCGTGGATGTGATGTAAGGGCACGGAGAGCTTCAGTAAATGGAGGGTTAAGCATATTCCTCTGCACCACCCCATACACACATGCATGAGCGCATGAACACACACACACACACACACACACACACACACACACGTGTTATGATGTTATACATATTGCACTTATATAAATTATAGCAAATAAACACATTTCTTCAGTGTATATTCACAAGGTTGCTGGATGTTTATTATTATTTGTGTGTGTGTGGAATTGTCACTCTAGTTTCCGTGGAAGGCCACAGCAGGACACATGTGTTCCAGTTTCTCCACATGCTGTCTAGCACTTGCTATTGTCCATACTTTGAAGTTGTTAGTATTTGTCTTGATTGGTTCAAGGCAATATATTATATTCTATGTTTTTGCTTGTGTTTTAGGACAGGGTCACATAGTGCTGTATGGCCTGCAACCTACTACATAAATCGGGATGGCCTCAAACCCACAGAGATCTGCATGCCTCTGGCCCTGGAGTGTTAGGAGTATGGGCATGCACCACTGTGCCCTGCAATCATGTTTTTAACATGGACCTTTATTATGATTACTCATACTGGACATATCAGCGCATCATCTTTGATCTTCCACTTCTTAACTATTTACCTTTCTATTTATTTGGTTCACTGATCCTTCTGATAGCACAGTAAACGTGTTTTCATCAAGTTGCATGTATCGATATGTATATCTACATATCCTTCATCTTATTCTTGCTGATGTTAACAAATATTTTAAATTAATGTTTTAGTTTAATTAATTAATCTAATTTAATTTTTATTATTTTTAATTAAAATTTACTCATTTTGTATCTCAGCTGTAGCCACCTCCCTGGTCCCCTCCCAATCTTGCCCCCCCTCCCTCATTTCCTCCCATGCCCTTCCCCAAGTCCACGGATAAGGGAGGTCCTCCTCTCCATCCCTTTGACCCTGGCCTATCAGGTCTCATCAGGACTGGCTGCTTTATGTTCCTCTGTGGCCTGGTAAGGCTTCTTCCCACTTAGGGGGGAGGTGATCAAAGAGCCAACCACTGAGTTCATATCAGAGACAGTCCCTATTCCCAGTACTAGGGCACCCACTTGGACAATGAGCTGCTATGGGCTACACCTGTGCAGGGGTTCTAGGTTATCTCCATGCATAGTCCCTTTTTTGGAGTAACAGTCTCAGAAAAGACCCCTGTGCCCAGACTTTTTGGTTCTGTTGCTCTCCCTGTGGAGCTCCTGTTCCCTCCAGGTCTTTCTATCTCCCCCTCTTTCATAAGATTCCCTGCACTCTACCCAAAGTTTGGCAATGAGTCTCAGCATCTGTTTTGATACCCTGCTGGGCAGAGTCTCTCAAAGGCCCTATCCTGTTCTCTGTTTTTTCCCTCTTCTGCTATCCATCCCATTTGGCTTTCTGAGTGAGGATTAATCATCTTGCCCAGGGTCTTCCTTCTTTTTTAGCTTCTTTAGGTATACACATTTCAGCATGTTTATTCTATATTATAAGTCTAATATCCACTTATAAGTAAGTATGTATCATGTGTGTCTTTCTGCTTCTGGAATACCTCACTCAGGATGATCTTTTCTAGATTTCACCATTTGCCTGCAAAGTTCATGATTTCCTTGTTTTTAATTGCTGAGTCGTATTCCATTGTGTAAATGTACCACAATTTCTGCATTCATTCCTCAGTTGAGGGACATCTGGGCTGTTTCCAGGTTCTGGCTATGATGAATAAAGCTGCTATGAACATGGTTGAGCAAATGTCCTTGTTGTGTACGTGAACATATTTTAGATCTATGCCTAGGAGTGGTACAGCTGGATCTAGAGGAAGCGCTGCTCCTAATTGTCTGAGAAAGAGCCAGATATATTTAATATCAATTTTATTTCCAGAATGGAAGCTAGTAAATTAAAAGAAGTACCCCGTCTACCAACCCAAAATGTTAATGTAGGGGACAATGTTCTAAACATAAGGATTTTAGCCTAGTAAAAAAACTCTAAAGTTGGGTCTCTGTTTACTAGAAAAGTAGATCTCCTAAGGTAGTTTTCTAACTGGAACTACCCTTAATGTTTCTCTGAAGGTTATTTACCTTCGGTCAGGGAACCTGGTCAATCTGCAAAGCTTCTGTGAGCCCAGAAACCCAGCCTGCTGCTATCTAAAGTCTGCTTGTTTTCCCACCATTTTGCTTTTCTTTATGCTTTATGACAATATTCTGGTTAAGTTTGGTGGTTTCACCACACCTTCACTTACTAAATGAGGAAGATATGACTTCTTTTCCTGCACTGTCTGACACATGCTAGATGGCCCCTAAATGTTATCTAATTTCTGACATGATGGTGTGAATCAAGTGTTCTTTGGTTTTTGCTTGGCTGGAGGCAGTCTTTGCAAATAAATTACTAAAATTACTTTAAATTAATTACCATCATTTGCTTTTCCTGTGAGCTTTCTCATTATTGGGCCCAGAAGGAGAAAAATAGCATTGTGAATTGGCTAATCTTAATCTAGTAGCAACTATTTTTAGATATTATGTGGACAGCACTGTAGTATATCTTGGTTACTGATGAGAAGGTGTACTACAGAAATCACCCAGTTTGTTCACGAGAATGCAGTAACTGTCAGTTGGAGATTATAATGGCGAGGGATTAGACATAAGTGAGACCTTTTCCTGTGTTGGCTGTGAGACTATGCCCTTATGCCAGCGCTACCAGTGAACAAGTAAGTTCAATGTTTGCAGTGCACTTAAGATCCTGAATTATCATCTTCCCTGGAAGAATACCAGAGTATAATAGGTTTTATACATCATTTTTAAAGATAAAATTGAATGTATGCATTGTTTCTCCATTAACCAACCCACTGAGGAGGAATATGTAAATTAACATCCTCAAGAGGGAATATTTAAGCTACACATACAAGACTGTTCTTTGTCTCTCTATGAATTAAAGTAATCTGATGCCCCTTTGTTTATATTAAACATACTGGCTCTAAGGCAGATTGTAACTATTTCTACATATACCATCTTTGGCATTTCAGTAAGAAAAATACATTCAATTACAAAATGCTAATTCTCCAGGAAAAAGGATGTAAGGAATTTAAAATTCTCATCCCCTAACTGACTCATTACTTAATTTCATAAAGTACATGATAGCAGTAGTCTTCTTAATTGGTGCATTTAATATTCTACTTATCCAAATTTGATAATGGATGTTGCCACAGTATATAGCTTATTAGTGATTATTCATTTACCTATTGTTTCATCTTTAATTCATAGAGATATAGACCCCAAACTATTTTCAACATATATTCAAACTCATATGAAACAAGCAAATGAAAATAAAAAGTTTATCCAAAGTCTAATTAGAAGAAAAAGACCAGGGGTATGCTATACATATAAATTAATTATTTGTTATTAGCACAGAATTTATCTTTCCATTCCCATGAAGCAGGACTAAAAGAAGAAATATTTCTGTATTAATAAATTATTATCTAATGAAAAAATGAGAATGTTTTCTTTTGTTTTACTGTCTTTTAAAGAATTTAATGCACCACTACTTGAAATTCTCCTATGTAATTAATTATATGTGTATGGAAAGAGGAAGGCGACGTGTTTTGATTCATATAGATATAAGGAATTGTTTTTCAAAATAATATTAAGATCAAGTCCATCATGTCACGGAGGTTACATGTACACTAACTGGCTCTGCATGTGTGTGATAAGAGCATGTAACATCTTCACTTTGGAAAATTCCAGTGAAATGATATTAACTAGTCCGCTGTTCATTAAATCTCACACTATTCATGCCACACAACAGCAATGTTATACTTTTCTGTTCTACCTCTCATTTCCAGCCTTCCTCTTCATCCACAATCACATGGATCTATTATTCATTTCTTTATGCATGCATGCGTGTGTGTGTCTATGTGCTTGTGCATCTGCGTGTTCATAGTGTGTGGGTGGGTGGGTTTGTGAGCATACCTGTGCTCAGCACATGTGGGTATCAGAGAACAAACTGAGGTATCATTTCTCAGGTGACATCCACTTTTGAATTTTTGAGACAGAGTATCAGTTAACATAAAATGTATCCTAAGCTAGACTGGTTGGCTGTCATGGTCATTTTTGTACTTGGAAATACAGAGATGTTAGAAACAGAGATGCAGACATTTTAAATTTGGAGATGACAATACTTGCAGTCCTCACTTTTATATTGTATACCACCAATTAACCACTTTTTTATTTTGGTGACATAAATCCATTATGATATATTCCTCAAGTTAAAGGACTGTTTGACTTCAGTAGTACAATAGGTTTTGAAAGACTGTGCATTAACTTAATATGAAATGACAATATTATATAACTTGTTTCTAAAATTTGAAGAATTTTTAATTTCTATAATGTTAGTTATTACCCCTGGACTTTCAGGAATGAAATTTCAGATTTCTTTAAGATTGTATAGAGTAAACATTAGACAGATTATAATTTTGTTAATTTTACATAAAGGATTCACAATACTCTTTTGCCATGACATTTATATTGTTATTAATTAAAATAGTAACACTGCTTTTTAGCACAACTGACATATAACCAATATACACTTAGCAAAATAAAAAGAAAGTATAATATTTTAAATCTATCAAAGAAAGAATATCTTAAAGAATAAAATAGGTAAGAAAAGATACACTAAAATTTGTAAAGGATATTTGTAGTGATATTTCTATTAAACAAATTAACTGGCAAAATATTTATTTCATTACACCTTCAGCACTTATGAATTTCCTCAAAGAAACAAAAGCACTTCAAAGTGACTTTTTATTGATGTGGTAATGTTTTTCTTTGCTACTCATATTCTGATACATGAAAATTAAGTGGAAATTTTTAATGTTTCTGAGAATAATGACAGAAAAATCTTAGGTACAGGCTTGGAAGGAGCCTGTCATGGGCTGTGAGTACCATGGTATCCTGCGACAGCCAATAGCATGCATTATCCTGTTATTGAGACAAGTAAAAACATAAGTATATTTTTATTATCCTCTCTCTTCTAATAAGAACTTTGAAAATTTTATTATGTGCGAGTGTATATCCACAGTTATCTTGATAATGAGGTCAGAGCATTGCACTTTCCTTCTACCCTCCAAATAAATTTCATATGCATCTATTGATTTGTATACTGTTAATCCCAAAGGGAATAAAGAAAACCATGAGTTTTGAAAACACCATCAAATAAACATTGTACTGCAAACTCTCACCTTTTATCTGAATCTATTTTCTTTATTTGATTCATCAAAATTACATTACAACATCTTCTTAAACCAGTAAAGTCTCCAGATCCAAATGATTTAAAATATTTTATAGGATACTACACTTCTTATTTTCCTTTCAATTATCTACAAATTTTATACATATTTAATCAATGAAGAGTTAATTCTGGGCAAGTGTATATTTTCACAAACTGAGCAATGCTCCATAGAATTCTAAACCGTGTGCCTTAGTTTCCTTTTATCATATTGAGAAAAATATTTCCTAAACAAAGCACTTAGAGAAGAAAAGGTTTATTTCTTTTTTAAAAACTTTTAAAAATTTTATTATTATTTTTATTAATTACAATTTCTTCACTTTGTATCCCAGTTGTAGCCTCCTCTCTTTTCCCCTCCCAATCCTACCCTCCTTCCCTCTTCTCCTCCCATGCCCCTCCCCAAGTCCACTGATAGGGGTGGTCCTCCTCCCCTTCCATCTGACCATAGTTTATCAGGTCTCATCAGGACTGGCTGCATTGTCTTCCTCCGTGACCTGGTAAGGCTGCTCCCCACTCAGGGAGAAGTGATCAAAGAGCCAGCCACTGAGTTCATGTCAGAGACAGCTCCTGCTCCCCTTACTAGAAAACCCACTTGGAAACTGGGCTGCAATGGGCTACATCTGTGCAGAGGTATTAGGTTATCTCCATGCAAGGTCCTTTGTTGTAGAAACAATCTCAGAAAAGACCCTTGTGCCCAGATTTTTTTTTGGTTCTGTGTTCTCTTTGTGGAGCTCCTGTACCCAGCAATGTATCAAAGCAGATGTTGAGACTCATAGTCAAATTTTGGGCAAATTGAAGGGAATCTTATGAAAGAAGTGGGAGATGAGAGACCTGCAGGAGAAAAGGTTTATTTCAAGAAGACACTTCATAACTGCTGGGGATTCAGAGCAGCAGGTGAATGCCTGTGTTTGGCCAGCCCACTGTCTATCTGTTCCAGGATTCCCCTGCACTTAATGCCACTGAGCACAGTGGGTGGGCTTTTTCATTTCAGATAATATAATCAAAATAATTCCACAAAGGCATGCATGGAGGCCTGTTCCCCCATGATTCTAAATTGACAATTGAGAAAAATATATATATAATGTATAATTTATAATATGTAATATAACACATAGTATAACATGTGATATAGAATATATAATACATGATATGTGATATGTGATGCATGATAATATAATATATGCGATATATGACAAATAACATTGTATATGATACATGATATAAGATATATTTTATGTAAAATAAAAATAACATTATATATATATATATGACGTGTGATTTGTGATATATGACATTGGGTATACAGTATATCGTATATAGTACATAGTATATGCTATATATTATGTATCAACAATACACAGCTTCCATGTCCCTTTCAAATTCAAGTAATCTATTGAGCAGCAGAAAGTAACAGTTAATTTTTTTCATTAATTTTGAATTTATATGACTGAATTTGCACATTGGTCATTTGAAAATTTTTTTGTTCATTGCTCTGTTTTTACTGTTGTCATATTTTTATTGACTTTTATGCATATTCATATATTTTAGATAACAGCATTTTATGAATCATATGCCTTGCCTACATTTTCTTTAGTCAATGTTTTATGTCCTTATATACCTATATATTATTGATAAATAGCATATGTTTAATATTTTAAGACGTTAATTTTGTCTCCTTTGTTATATAGTTTTGTCCCAGTTGCTGTCATTCAGAACTACATATCTCTGTGTTTGCCATTGTGTTTACTTAAGACTATAGTTTCTTTCTCTTTTTGCTGATAAACTTTGACAAATACTTTTTTTTAATTTTATTTTATTTTATTAATTACACTTTATTCACTTTGTATCCCCCATAAGCCCCTTCCTCCTCCATCCTCATCCCATCCTCCCTTCCTCTTTTTCACACATGCCCCTCCACAAGTCCACTGATAGGGGAGGTCCTCCTCTCCTTCCTTATGATCTTAGTCTATCAGATCACATCAGGAGTGGCTGCATTATCATCTTCTGTGGCCTGGTAAGGCTGCTCCCCACTCAGGGTGAGGTGATCAAAGAGCAGGCCAATCAGATTATGTGAGAGGCAGTCCCTCTTCCCATTCCTAGGTAACCCACTTGGACATTAAACTGCCATGGGCTACATCTGTGCAAGGGTTCTAGGTTATCTCCATGCATGGTACCTGGTTGGAGTATGAGTCTCTGGGAAGACCCCTGTGTTCAAATTTTCTGGTTCTGTTGCTCTCCTTGTGGGGTTCCTGTCCTCTCCAGATCTTACTATTTCCCACTTCTTACATAAGATTCCATGCACTCTGCCCAACATTTGGCCATAAGTCTCAGCAACTGCTTTGGTAGTCTGCAGGGCAGAGCTTTTCAGAGGCCCTCTGTGGCAGGTTCCTAGGTTGTTTCCTGTTTTCTTCTTTTTCTGATGTCCATCCTTTATCCATGTCATTAGCCATTAGGGAAATGCAAATCAAAACAACCCTGAGATTTCACCTTACACCCATCAGAATGGCCAAGATGAAAAACTCAAGTGACAACATATGCTGGAGAGGTTGTGGAGAAAGGGGAACCCTTCTCCACTGCTGGTGGGAATGTAAACTTATACAACGACTGTGGAAATCAATCTGGCGCTTTCTCAGACAACAAGGAATAGCGCTTCCTCAAGAACCAGCCATACCACTCCTAGGTAAATATCCAAAAGAGGCTCAAGTACACAATAAGGACATTTGCTCAACCATGTTTGTAGCAGCTTTATGTGTAATAGCCAGAAGCTGGAAACAGCCCAGATGCCCCTCAACTGAAGAATGGATACAGAAATTGTGGTACATCTACACAATGGAGTATTACTCTGCAATGAAAAATAAGGAAATCATGAAATTTTCAGGTAAATGGGGGGATCTGGAAAGGATAATCCTGAGTGACCTGCCCCAGAAGCAGAAAGACACACATGGTATATACTCACTCATATAGACATATAATTTAGGATAAACCTACTAAAATCTGTACATCTAAAGAAACTAATCAAGAGAGAAGACCCTGACTAAAATGCTCAGTCCCCATCCTGAAAGGCAAAGACTACATTTTCTTAATTTGACAGTCCTTTAATGTAAGCCACACATGAAAAATGCATATGTTAATTTTGAGCTTTCTTGTACTTTTATAAAATAACAATACACAAATAGCCCAAATAAAATTTAATGCTAGTTTCAATTTACTCGGCATTTCAAATATTTTCATTTCAGCATTAATAGATACATTATCATAACTAATGTACCTCATGTATTTCATTCTGTTTGTAAGATTTTATATTCATTGGGTATAATACATCTCAACTTACATGAAGAATATTTTGAGTGCCCAATAGCCACTTACTTTCATCATCTTGCTAATTGGAACTGATTTTATTTACAGAATGTTTTTTTCCTCAGTCAAACATTGTATTATTAAATGCAAAATTTTCCTGTGATATTTTTTAATATAATTTTTATTTTTTATTAATTACAGGTTATTTACTTTGTATCCTAGCTGTAACCCCCTCCTTCATTCCTTCCCAATCTCACCCTCCCTCCCTCATCTCCTCCCTGCCCCTCTCTAAGTCCACTGATAGGGGAGGTACTCCTCCCCTTCCATCTGAACCTAGTTTATCAGGTCTCATCAGGACTGGCTGCAATGTCCTCCTATGTGGCCTAGAAAGGCTGCTCCTCCCCTCTTAACCAAACCTTTAGCAGAGTGAAGGGAATCTCATGAAAGAAGGGGGAATTAGTAAGACCTGGAGAGGACAGGAGTGCCTCAAGGACCAAATATATCTGGGCACAGGCCTTTTTTACGAGACTGATTCTCCAACCAAGGACCATGCATAGATATAACCTAGAACCCCTGCTTACATTTAGCCCATGACAGTTCAGCATCCAAGTGGGTTATCCTAGTAAGGAGGCCAGGGACTGTCTCCTGTGATATTTTGCCAAGATTCTGTCACTGATGTTATTGACTGCAGCACCCTTAGAGGTGAAGTTTGTTTGTCCTTAAGGAGTGACTAGGGCATCCAGCCGCCACCGGGTATTTTTCTGGAATGGAAATGTTTTTGTTGATGTTGCTTAGGATGTAGTTTCTCATGATCTGTATTAATTCTGTCATCTACTTCACACTCCTGCTCCTGACTGGGTTTGCTCAAACATCTGATTCGAGCAGATCTTAGAAAGCCTTGACTAGACTACTTGGAATACCCAATTCTGTTTTAAATCCTAGATATTTCTATCTATCTATCTATCTATCTATCTATCTATCTATCATCTATCTATCATCTATTTTCTATTATTTATCTATATATGTATCTTCTATCTATCTATCTATCTATCTATCTATCTATCTATCTATCTATCTATCTATCTTTTTTTCTCCTCCTGGGAATATTAGTGTATACTTAATCTATTTGTGATACATTGCATATACATTAATGTATACTTATCTATTAGTGATATAATTTTAGAGCTGGTCTCCTAACAAAATAATTAAATCATGAGGCTAAATTCTCTCTGAATATATTAGGGCAATCTAAATGTGGACAATGATAAGATAATACTTTAAGACCATGAAGGGCATCTGATACAGACTTAATATGTTTTGAAACCTGGATTTCTGACTTTCCAGAACCCAGATTTAATGGGAAATTTTTGTTTTTTTAAGTCATCTAGTCTATGGTGTTTTTCTTGCTGAGTTCAAAATGACTCATACATTGCAAATGCAGTGCCATAACAAATAAAAAATGAGGAACATAAGACAAACACTTTTTTTTTTTTTTTTTTAAGATTTGGTTTGTGGGGATGGAGAGATGACCTAGCAGTTAGGAAAACTGGTTTCTCTTCCACAACTAATTTTTTTTTTCTAAATCTGTTTGCATTTCTACTGCTTGATAACTTCTTTTGGCCTTAGTAGTTATTGAATATATATAGTTAGGCAAAAACAGACAAACAAACAAAAGTCTTACTCAGAAAAGGACACAAATAAAGACCTAATTAAAATTTCAACAAAAATAGAGTGTCTTTGCTTTAATTCTCCCATCGTTTTAGTAGAAAGGAGCCACATGGCCAAAAAAAAAAAAAATTATTACTGAAGAGGCCATTTCTACAATGAAACATGTTAAAGCCTTGATACAGAAAGTATCAAATCAGTTGTAATTGTATTTGTTCAGCTGAGATGTCTCTATTAGTATTTTTCTCTCACTTGTTTTTTTAAAATTTTGTGTGAGAACATTTTAAATATTTGATACCTAGAGTCATCATTCATAGTTTACATGTATTACTTTGATTTATCTATATTACCTAGCTGTTGAAAAATATCAAGGTATAATATCCCAAATATACAACTTACCATATTGACTATTTCTTGGTTCCTTGGCCAGTCCTGTTTATTGCTCAGGTGAAGGCAATGTCTTACTTAGGGTTTTATTGCTGTGAAGATACAACATGCCCACAGCAGTTCTTACAATGAAAAACATTAATTTTGAGCTGGTTTACAGTTTCAGAGGTATAGTCCATTTTCATCATGGCAGGAAACATGGCAGCATGCAGGCAGACATGGTGCTGAAGAAGGAGCTGAGAGTTCTACATCTTGATCTGCCGGCAGCACAGGACTCTACAACACTGGCCATAGACTGACATATATAAGACAGCATATACCAGACCACAGTGACAAACTTCCTTCCCCAAAGCCACACCTACTGCAGTAAGGTCACACCCACTAACCCTGTCACTCACTGTAGGACAAGCATTCAAATGTCTATGGGGACCATTCCTATTCGAAGGACCTCAGCCAGGCAAGCAACAATGGACAGAGCAGGCTCTCTGATCCTGGATCTCTCAAGTCTATCTTAGAGCAAGTCACTGAATTTCCCTTGCGAAAAACTCCTAGCATCCCCACGCCAGAAAGGAAGTAATGTTATTTTAGGATACTGGTACTCAAGTGAAAATGAGCTAACACGAGTAAACCCATAAAGTTAAATCATTTCTTCAAAAGGACTCACTCATGCATTTGTTTATCATAAGTTCTTTTCTAAGATTCATTTTTACTATTTTCGTTTGTGTGTATGTGAGTGTGTGTGGATGAGTATGTGCATCTCACAGGTGGTCAGAAAGCCCAAAGCTTTGGATCGCTTGCACTTGTAGTTATGATTGTGAGTCAACTGATTCGATTATTGCGAACAGAGCCAGAGTCATCTGCTTGAGCAATAAGGGCTCTTATGTGCTAGTATATCTCTCCATCCCTCCCCAAAGTTCTCACATATATATTAAATATCCTTTATTTGTCAGACAATATCCACATATTATTCATTCTATGACTGAAAGGTGTATGATTATTTGGTTTTGCCTGGTTTTCATTTTACCTATACGCGTTTATACTCACATGAAAAGTATTAACGATGTTTATGTTTTCCTTGTATTTGGCCTTTGTCAGGTAAGTTTATGGCAACAAATCATTAGACTCCTTTTCCAAACTCTTGAATTGAGTGACCATCCAGAGAAGTTGTCATTTTAAAATTATGCACGTGGGGTTATTCTTTTAAGGTTCATTCTGTATCTGATGTGCACTATCCTGTCATATTACTCAAAAAATGTTTAAAAAATCCTGTCTCATTTAGGCAGATCAGTACACCTGTGCTGTCACATACAAATACGCCCCTCACAGCTCCTCTGGGTTTGGAATTGACTGCATTTCTTTAGCTTACTTTTAAAAATTGTTATTGTAACATTTTATTTTAAATTTCTGTTTTTATGATCTCGGATTTTCGGGTGTTATTATTATACCAGTACTATGCATACTTGGATTATAGATAGGATTAACTTTATATGTAACAATTTAGAACTCTTTTTTATCATGAACTGCTATTTTGCTCTATGTCTAATTATTAGTAAAGTCATGTATACTTCAAGGCCTGTCAAAAGTATAAAAAATAGTTATTATTCAGTTTCCTGGCATCTGTATGAAGAAACAAGAGACTCTCCATAGTTAGTGTGTGATATTCATTCTTAATTATCCCTCTTTCAAAATGTCGCATAGAAACTATACTAGGTCATAATGACTTAGGTAATTATATGACCCAGGAATGCCTTCTTCAATGCCTCTGATGACTCTGATTTTCCTCTTGAATATCTGTCATTCTGAATCTTCAGCCTAATCTTCCTCCGCCCTAGTTTGGGACATAAGACATGAGGCATCATCACCTGAAAAAAAAAAAGAAGTAATATGTCACCAACACAAAGTTGCATTTGAGTTAGAATTTAAACTATGGACATCTATACCCACAGAGAATTAAAATGCTACAAATGCAGAGCCAAAGCTATCTTGGGATACTTTAGCCTTTTAAAATTGGCAATCTATTACTTTCCTCCCTATGTGACTTAACACTTGTGACTGGAATTCTAAAATGGCTTAGTGAAAGTACATGCATGGTTGCTTACAACAGATCCAATCCCAGAAATGTCTATATTTATCCTCAGTGTCTTCCCTAATCCTCTCCTAATCTGCCTTCAAAGGGTAAAAAGAGAGTTTTGGTTTTTGTTGTTTTTAAGGATGTGGCCACACATTCAAAAACATATAAGCAGGGCAAATTTATTTATTTATTTATTTACTTACTTACTTACTTATTTATTTATGACACCACCAAGTTTGGTGGGTACAAAAGCGACAGTGAATCTACAAGGCATAGGGGGTGAGAAAGATAAAAATATAGCTTATGAAATTCTCAAAGAATGAATCAAATATTAAAATAATATTAACTTCAATATGCTATTCAGTCATTATATTTTATATCTACCTCATTTTAATTTCCCTAAACTCAACTCAAAAATTAGTTTCAAAACCTATGTGGATCTGCAGACCTATACCAGTTATTTCTAAACTGAGCATTTTCATCTTTATTCCTTTCTGTAGTCTATCTCTTGACTCAGCTTATCTCAACTACTATTTAACATGCTATGTGAGTTACAAAGATGATGTATTTTTGGACAGTACTTCTGGAGACCAGCCTCAGAGAGAGACCAATACCAAACTGAAAAATGGAGAGAAGAAGGCATCCCTGTGGCTGGGTCATGTTAGTTTTAAGCAAGCAGGAATTCAGTTTTCTACCATTTCTTGGTCCATGTCTTCTCCTCTACATTCCATCCCCCCTAGAATCACTACTTTATTTAAATTGTATATAAGTAAAAAGTCTGAAAGACTGTTAGAAAACTAATCTGCCCCTTTAAGACAGTGGTCATTCTAAAAATGCCAGAAGAGACAACCTAAAGAGTTCATTCACACCATAGCCTTTTGAGGTTTTCTCTAAGACACAAGTGAAAAAGATGTCAATATATGACTTTCAAGCTCTTACCTTACGGCACCTGTCTCTTCCATGATCTTTGTAACATAGGCTATGTTGGTTAATTCACATGATGTGAAACTTCGCACCCAACTCCAAAGGTCTGCTGTTTCACTGATTCTTGGAAATGTTTAGAAGTTATACTTGTGGAATCTCTCTGAAGAGGTTCCTCTGGCCTTCTCCGGCATCCCTGTAAGAGCCGCCATCATTTTCTTTCTCAGCCTCCCTTGTTTTTACTCTTAATGGATCACCTCTCCAGATTAAGAGGAAAGCCATCTTTCCATGTAAGACTTTCATCACGTTTGTCTCTTTGGTGCATTCGTGTGTGTGTGTGTGTGTGTGTGTGTGTGTGTGTGTGTGATTATGTATGTGTGCATGTGCTATGTATATGTTTGTGTGTGTATGTGTGCTAGCCTGCACATACACATTACTATTTTCTTTCTAATGTTTTCATTCCTACCTCAACGCCTGATCTTGCCATAGCATACCTCCTCCTACTTCTTCTTCTTATTCATTGTAAACATAATTGCTGAAAAAAAATTATGTGTCACCTTCCTTTTTGAGACCCTACTGCTGCTTTTTTTTCCCTTCTTAATATATTTAGCAGATTGGAAATAATAGGTATGTTTCACTATTAGGTAAATGAAGGTAACCCCATATTTGTTAAATAAATGCATTTAAAATATGACTTGCATAGAAGACCATCAGAGTTGTGATGACAATGATACTTTAGCATACTTAAAATGACACTAGGTATCTCTGGAAGGAAATGACTGGGTTGTGTCATCTCGCACTATTGGTGACCATGCCTTCATCTATGAACAGAAGATAGAGTAACAGAACTAGATTTCTTCAGCACACTTCAGGAATGTCTGTTGCCTGAAGAAAAAAATGCTTAGATTTGACTCGATTAGTCATTTGTTAAGAGATGACTAAATCAGAGTAAGAAAACCATGAACATATGTTCCTTGCACCTGTCAGATAAGCAAGCACACACATGAACACAATATTTATGAACTACACATTTTCTTATTCACAGTGTTATTTTTGTGATACAATAAATGTCTACAAAGGGAATTCTACATCTGTTGATGGCTTGAGTTCCCAGCATATTGAATTGGGTGAAAGACAACGATGTAGAGAATTGAATACAGATATGTTGAAGAATATGGTTGGAGAAGAGAGAAAACTAGCATTGTGTATAAGCACAAGAAAATGACATTTCTACTGAATTAAGATTTTTTTTTGCGAAATACTATGTATGCTGGATAGAACAATACCCTAGATTATGACAGATATTCAATTTACATTTTATCCTGCAGGCAATGGAAAGTCATTAAATATTTTACTAGAAGACAGAAATGAGCAATTAGAATAATTATCATGTTAGAATAATGATAAAAATATTCTTGCTGAAATAATTATTCCAAAGACAGTTCTGTATAAAGAGAAGGAAGTATAAAGTAAGAAAGAAGATGATTAGGATGAAAGTGTATTAGTTTGTCACTAGTCAAAATGGTGGATGTTGTCTCACAGTTTGAAAAGTGGAAGTCACATATCAAGGTATGGACAAACCCAGAGAGCTGTCCCTGTTTTCTCTCTTCTGATAATCTTAAGTGATCAAGTTTGTGTTCTGCTAAGATAGTGGCCCTCTACTTCTCTGTCTCCCAGCCTTGAGGACAGTAGTCCTCTCTTTCCTTCCACAAGCAAGGAAGACTATTGTATTTTACACTTTGTTCAAATTTTAGTAGGATGTTGTATTGGTTTCCAGGATAGTTGCATGTGTAAATGAAACCTTTCAGAATAAAAAATTTAATTGCATAAATCTTAAACTCATGAAGTCAGCATCATTAATTTTTTTCTAACACCTCTTGCATACTCTCACATCAAAAACTCTAGTTATTGTCTTCTTGGTCCTTTGTGAAAAGCCATTAGTTGATCTTTTTATACAATAGCCAATTAGTTTCCCTCTTGCTCACAGTTCCCAGGTTTCTGTAATTAACACATAGAGAAATGACTTGTGCTTAAAACCACATGACTGCACCTGCTACAACAGTTTGGTTTCAATTACCGTCTGTCATGTGGAAGATTCAGAATCTTTCTGAGGACTAATGTCCTCAACTCAACTAGGTTATGGTCTGTGTTAAATGTGTTTATACTTATCTCTGTGTTTAATTAACTATTGTTTCTGTATTTGCCATAGACTGAGGTAAGCTTTATGGAAACAGATGCTCTGTACATATAATCATACTATCTTTAAGATACTGAAGTGAAAATAATGTTCCGTTAAAAAATATCGTTCTACCATACATTGCATCCTTACTGATTTCTCCTTCCTCCACTTCTCCGAGTTCTCACCCACACCTTCCTTCTCCCCTAGAATTAATAGCCAGTTTTAAGCACAAAATCTATCAATCTAGGAGCCCAGAGTAAGCTCCCTCCCATTCCCCTCTAGGTCATTTAATGAAGGAAGTAATAGAGAAAAAAAAAGAGAAAGCTGTGTAATTTGACATGGCCACACTGGGAGGAGAAAGAAGTAAATGTATCTGAAACCTCAGTTCCAAATTCAGGTACTACCATGCATTTAAGCTCTGATATCTACTTACAGCTGTTCTGGTTTTTGCAAGAAGTATGCAAAATTAATTAGCCAATGTAAAACTATGATCTGGTATACACTTGCTTATGCTCTGCTTTCATAAGGTATATAGCAAAAGCCCTATGTCCTCAGAAATCATTCCTTCAGAACTTCAGCATAGTTCTCACTAGATAATTATTTCTACTCAGGGTCAAGAATCATCTCAATGGATTATTGACTCCATTGGTTTGTGGGATTGTGAGGATTTGTTTTGCTCTCCCCAAGATCTAAGACTATTTAAGCTGTAGGACAATGACTTACTTATTTGGCTTTAGCCTGCAGGTAGTATTGGGATGGGTAAGTCAAACAGACCTTGAGTGATTAACATGCTGGGCTACGGAGGTAATCATGTAAACTATCCAAAAAGAAAGAAAAGATGTAACTGGATGTGAAGCTGCCAGGCTTTCATCCTTCCGGTAGTCACCTTGTGGCCTAAGGGAAGAGTCAATGACTTTTCAAGAAGGCATCTTTGAGTAACTTTTCCATGGTCAGTGAATGCATAAAATATTGCTCTAGCTTAAAAGATGACTGACTATACGAAGCAGATGGTAGTTGCATCATTGTGACAAAATTTCAAACAGATTATTAACTTAGGGGAGTTTCCTCCTCTCCATCACTTTCTATTACCTTTGGGCATCACTAGAATAATTTTCATTATTTTAAATTTTATAGCACAATCAACTAGTGAGCTTTTATCCATATCTACGGTAAACCTGTCTAGTTAGTAAACAAGTCAAGTTAGTTGTATGCAAGAATTAACAAGGTTTTGGCATTCAGTATAGAAAACTTATCATAGGTGAGATGTGCTCACTAAATCTAAGACAAAGTATATTCTTATCACAGGATAAAGACTAGAACAGCTCTCTAAGTACAGTCTTACTATTATATATAAGCAATATAACCATTTGATATTATTAGACATGTCAAATAAAATTAAAATTTAATGTTCATGAAATTAAGTCACTTTACTTAACATGATAAAATTTCAATCTGGAATATTTTCTTATAAATGGCTTTTCATAGAAGATAGAAGCAAAATTTATTTTATTACCAAAATAATCAATTAATAAAAACAACAGCTTCATACATAATATGCTGAAAACAGAGAAAACAGATGTAAGATTATTATAAAATGGCTTTTAATTTTTAGTAGATCACAAAGTTTTTTTTTTTCACATACAATGAAAAGAGTTCGATTTATAGTAACACACTTTTAAAATAACCATGGACAATGGAAAAGTACTGCAGATTGATTGCTGCAGTGCTTTCTGTCTTAGGAATTCCATCTCAGCCTTTTTTTTTTTTTGTAATAAGGCAAGGAATGTTTTTTTTTTTCTCTTTTTTACTTTTTTATATTAATCACAGGTTATTTACCTGTGATTAGAGTAAATAACTGCAGCCCCCTCTCTTATTCCCTCCCAATCCAACCCTCCCTCCCTCATCTCCTCCCTGCCCCTTTCCAAGTCCACTGATAGGGGAGGTCCTCCTCCCCTTTCATCTGACCTTAGCTTATCAGGTGTCTTCAAAACTGGCTGGAATGTCCTCCTTTTGTAGCCTAGCAAGGCTGCTCCTCCCTCAGGGATGGAGGGAGGTCAAAGAGCCAGCCATTGGGTTCATGTCAGAAACAGTCCCTGTTCCCCTTACTAGGGTAACCACTTGGATACTGAACTACCATTGGCTACATCCAAGCAGGGGTTCTAGGTTATATCCATACATGGTCCTTGGTTAGAGAAACAGTCTCATAAAAGACCCCTGTGCCCAGATATATTTGGTCCGGTGGAGCTCCTGTCCTCTCCAGGTCATACTAACTCCCCTTTCTTTCATATGATTCCCTGCACTCTGGTGAAGGTTTGGTTATGAGCCTCAGCATCTGCTTTGATACACTGCTAGGTAGAGTCTTTTAGAGGTCTTCTCTGTTTGGCTCCTGTCCAGTTGTTTTCTCCTACTTCCAATATTTATCCCATTTGTCTTTCTAAGTGAGGATTGATCATACCCCAGGTCCTCTTTCTTGTTTATCTTCTTTAGGTGTACAGATTTTAGTATGTTTATCCTATTTATAGGTCTAGTATCCACTTATAAGTGAATATATACCATCTGTGTCTTTCTGCTTATGGGATACCTCACTCAGAATGGTCTTTTCTAGATCTCACCAATTACATGCAAATTTCATGATTTCCTTTTTTTAATTGCTGAGTAGTAGTCCATTGTGTAAAAGTATCACAATTTTTGTATCCATTCCTCTGTTGATAGACATCTGGATTATTTCCAGGTTCTGGCTATGGCGAATAAAGCTGCTACAAAGATGTTTGAGCAAATGTCCTTGTTGTGTACTTAAGAATCTCTGGGTATATGCCTAGGAGTGGTATACCTGGATCTTGAGGTAGCACTATTCCTAATTGTCTGAGAAAGAGCCAGATTGATTTCCAGAGTGGTTGTACAAGTTTACATTCCCACCAACAATGGAGGAAGTTTCCCCTTTCTCCATCTGGATTATTTCCAGGTTCTGGCTATGGCGAATAAAGCTGCTACAAAGATGTTTGAGCAAATGTCCTTGTTGTGTACTTAAGAA
Organism: Meriones unguiculatus; assembly: GCF_030254825.1. Classification (NCBI taxonomy): domain Eukaryota; kingdom Metazoa; phylum Chordata; class Mammalia; order Rodentia; family Muridae; genus Meriones; species Meriones unguiculatus. Next base: position 19,842,320 of record NC_083362.1, on the reverse strand, counting down.
TCTCTGGGTATATGCCTAGGAGTGGTATACCTGGATCTTGAGGTAGCACTATTCCTAATTGTCTGAGAAAGAGCCAGATTGATTTCCAGAGTGGTTGTACAAGTTTACATTCCCACCAACAATGGAGGAAGTTTCCCCTTTCTCCACAACCTCTCCAGCATCTGTTGTCACTTGAGCTTTTGATATTAGCCATTCTGATGGGTGCAAGGTGAAATCTCAGGGTCGTTTTGATTTGCATCTCTCTGATGGCTAAGGACGTTGAGCATCTCTTTAAGTGTTTCTTTGCCATTGTGTATTGTTCTACAGAGAATGCTCATTTTAGGTTCTTACTCCATTTTTTAATTGGATTGCTTGATTTATTACTTTTAACTTCTTTTTAGTTCTTTATATATTCTGGCTATCAGCCCTCTGTCAGATATAGGGTTGGTGAAGATCCTTTCCCAGTCTGTAGGCTGTCCATCTCAGCATTTTTAACAGCCTCTGTCTCTGAGAGGCTTCCCAAAAGATGGATCACTGTGAAAACATGACATCTAAGTTGTCATGAGAGTGAATTTTTTTCTGTAGTGTTTTGCATGGGAATATATCACACAAAGCTTCAGACCCTCTTTCTGACTGTAAGAGTTCATTCTCCATATTTGAATCAGAACCTAGTGGTATTAAATGTTATATTTATTCATTATACTATTAATACAATACATATGTTCTTGAGACAAAACATTGTTACATATTAAAGTAGGAAGTATTTGCTGGAGAAAAAATTGCTTACTGTCTGACCAGGGAAGCTTTCAAAGCATTATATCTTAGAATATGCTCCATACACAGCCAAAGTATACACTGCTAGAAGCTTCCCATGAATGAGGTTAATTTGTGATTTCTGAAATGGTTTGAATTCACATTTAAAATTAACCTTTGCATTTGAATTTTGATGAGCTCCTGAACTCTTCAACAAATGTTAACATGATGTGCTTCATACATATCAAAAATATCCCAGGAGTCAAACTGAGAAATGAGTGACAGATTTAGAAAGGTTCTGGGAGAGAATGGCAAAGCAGGAGGTGAATGTCAGGAAATTCTGGCTATAACTTTTCATCCTCGGTGAAAGACATGTGTTGGAGAATAACTATTTCCTTGAGGCATAACATGACAATATACAGGATCATGATATAGAAATTGCTCTGCAGCACAAAAAGTGCCGAGGTCCTGCAATCATGCAATGAATTAAGCAATGCATGTGGTAATACCTTCCTCCATGGTGCGAGCAGAAGGGTTGTTAACATTCTTTTACAAAAGGATAGAATGCATAACCCTACATTCTGGCTGCCCACTTCCTCGTGCCTTGCACAGCACATGGTCTCAGAGTGGGATGTTAGGGCAAGGCCTTTTAAACACTCCCCAGTCGTGACATCTTTACCACCTGGAAAAAAATAATACGACCCTAAATAAGCAAATACATAAAATAACTGTAAAATCAATCACTTACTGGCAAAATATCACAAAATGATGCATGTTAAACTCTTCTTTGGGGTCCAGATAATTTCACAATTTTTAAAGAGGAAAACAAATTTTTGTACTAAGGATATATATGTTTATTTCCTTTCATATAAATAATTAAACCTTGGCTAGTTATCTGATACTAACGGACATGGAACATTTTCGGTATTTTTCAGTGGTGATCGGCATTATAATCAATTGTCAAAATAGGGTATAAATGTGCATTACAAAATGGCAGAGGACCATTTAAAGTTATTCCCTAGTATGAAGTAAAAATTAATTTAACAATTTTATCTGAAATTCAAATTATTAACTCAAAACCATATTCTAGTGAAAAATTCCAAATATATATACTAATTTGAGGGCTATAGTGCAGTGTCAGAACACACTTTCTTAACACATAGGAGGTCCCAAGTGTAATCTTATTTTGTATTTAAATATTATATGATAATAGAAAAGTACCATTATTTGCTTTCCGTAATTATCATGTTTCTCTAAGAGCAGATAATTTTGTGTGAAGAGTAGGAACTTGATGATTCATAACACAATAGAATGAGTCTAGGTCTCCTAGCAGTAGTTCTGGTGCATGGCATGGCAGTCTGGGCAAGATGAAGAGTGTGGAATGTTAAAAAGCATTAGTGCATGGAACTATGCTATATACAGGGCAGGGCATTTTATGGGAAAATCTCAGCTTATAAACTTCCTTTCCAATTAATTCTGGCTTTTGTGTCTTCAGAAACCTTTTGCTCTTTCCAAACTTTCTGTCATTTTTACTTTCAATTACCTTTTCTCCTCTGAGAACTTGACTCACATTTTTAGAAGCAGCTAGTTAAGTGAAGGTGGGACTCTGCTGAGAAATCTTTTGTGAAGTCATCACCCAAACTGAAGTGGAGCTCTTCAGTAACACAAAAGCTTTGAGTCAGCTATGTTCCTGTAAGTGGTTCTTCAGACATGCTTTTGTAAGGTACCAAGCAATTTCCTGGCCCACCAAGCTGAACTGGGAGGCAACTCTTGTATCAAGAGTGTCCTATCATGGCACTCAACAGCTTGACTCCATGGACAGAGAACGATACCCTTGTAAGGGACTTTTTCTCTGCTTCTGCAATTTTGTTTTATTGGTCATAAGTGAATAGACTAAAATATTCTGTCTGTCCTAAGAAATAAACCATATATTACGTCAATATAATTTTTATGTTCAAATGAATGCATGTGGCTGATAATGAAGTGTTTGTCTCATTTATTATTTGAAAAAAAATGTTGACTGATAGTGAAAAGAAAGTAAATATTGTCCACAAGATATTGAAATTTTATTTGAAAGCTAGTCCTCGTTTCATCATTATAGAATGGCTTTTCTATTTTAAGTAATCTTTGTATGTTGGAATTCTAGACATACTACCCAATAATGGTATTAATTTTATCCAACATGAAATTAATTTTAAAATTTAGTAAAATGTATGTGATTTTTATTTTTATTTTTTTTTTCATTTTCTTTTTTTTTCTTTTTTTCTTTTTTTTTATTTTTTTTATCAGTTACATTTTATTAACTCTGTATCCCAGCCGTGTCCCGATCCCTCATTCCCTCCCAGTCCCTCCCTCCCTCCTTCCCTCATCTCCACCATGCCCCTTTCCAAGTCCACTGATAGGGGGGACCTCCTCCCCATTCATCTGATCCTGTTTTATCAGGTATCTTCAGGACTGGCTGCAAAGCCCTCCTCTGTGGCCTAACAGGACTGCTCCTCCCTTCGGGGGTGGGGAGACCAAAGAGCCAGTCATTGAGTTCCTGTTAGAAATGGTCCCTGTTCCCCTCACTTTGGGAAACCAATTGGTTACTGAGCTACCACAGGCTACATCTGAGTGGAGGTTCTAGGTTATATCCATACATGGTCCTTGGTTGAATGTCAGTCTCAGAAAAGACCCTGTGCCCAGATATATTTGGTCCTTGTGGAGCTCCTATCCTTTCCCCATCAGACAAACTCCCCTTCTTTCTTATGATTCCCTGTACTCTGCCAAAGGTTTGGTCATGAGTCTTTGCTTTGAAAACACTGCTAGTTAGAGTCTTTCAGATGCGCTCACTAGACTCCTGTCATTCGTTCAATGCACATTCCATCTGTCTTTCTAAACGAGGATTGATCATCTTACCCCATGTCCGCTCAATTGATTATCTTTTTTAGGTGTATAGATTTCATTATGTTTATCATATCTTATAGGTCTATATAAGTGAGTATATCCCATGTTTGTCTTTCTCCTTCTGGGATATTTCACTCAGAATGATCTTTTCTAGATCACACCATTTGCCTGCAAATTTCATGATTTCCTCCTTTTTGATTGCTGAGTAGTATTCCATTGTATAAAAATACCACAATTTCTGTACCCATTCCACCGTTGATGGACATCTGGGTTGTTTCCAGGTTCTGGCTATTACAAATAGAGCTGCTATAAACATGGTTGAGCAAGTGTCCTTTTTGTGTACTTGAACAAACTTTGGGTATATACCTAACAGTGGTATAGCTGGGTCTGGAGGAAGCACTATTCCTATTTATCTTAGAAAGCGCCAGATAGCTTTCCAGAGTGGTTGTACCAGTTTACATTCCCACCAGCAGTGGAGGAGGGTTCCCCTTTCTCCATAACTTCTCCAGCATGTGTTATCGCTTGAGTTTTTCATCTTGGCCATTCTGATGGGTGTAAGGTGATATCTCAGGGTCGTTTTGATTTGCATTTCCCTGATGGCTAATGAGGATGAGCATTTCTTTAAGTGTTTCTCTGCCATTCGATATTCCTCTGTCGAGAATTCTCTGTTTAGCTCTGTTCCCCATTTTTTAATTGGATTACTTGGTTTGCTGCTTTTCAGCTTCTTTAGTTCTTTGTATATACTGGATATTAGTCCTCTGTCAGATAAAGGGTTAGTGAAGATTCTTTCCCAATCTGTAGGCAGTCGTTTTGTTTTGATGACGGTATCCTTTGCTTTACAGAAACTTTTCAGTTTCATGAGGTCCCATTTATTGATTGTTGCTCTTAGAGCCTGTGCTGTTGGTGTTCTGTTCAGGAAGTTGTCTCCTGTGCCAATGAGTTCTAGGCTGTTCCCCACTTTTTTTTCCAATTGATTTAGGGTATCTGGTTTTATGTTGAGGTCCTTGATCCACTTTGACTTTAGTTTTGTGCAGGGTGATAAATATGGATCTATTTTCATTTTTCTGCATGTAGACATCCAGTTGGTCCAGCACCATTCGTTGAAGATGCTTTTTTCCATTGAATGGATTTGGCTTCTTTGTCGAATATCGAGTATTCATAGGTGTGTGGGTTTATTTCTGGGTCTTCTATGCGGTTCCATTGATCCTCCTTTCTGTTTCTATGCCAATACCATGCAGTTTTTATTACTGTTGCCCTGTAGTACAGCTTGAGATCAGGAATGGAGATACCTCCAGATGATCTGTTGTTGTACAGGATTGTTTTGGAGATTCTGGGTTTTTTGTTTCTCCATATGAAGCTGAGAATCTTTTTTTCAAGGTCTGTAAAGAATTGAGTTGGTATTTTGATGGGAATTGCATTGAATCTGTAGATTGCTTTTGGCAGTATGGCCATTTTCACAATGTTAATCCTACCAATCCATGAGCACGGGAGATCTTTCCATCTTCTGATATCTTCTTCGATTTCTTTCTTCAGAGACTTGAAGTTTTTCTCAAACAGGTCTTTCACTTGCTTGGTTAGAGACACACCAAGGTACTTTATGTTATTAGTGGCTATTGTGAAGGGTGTTGTTTCCCTAATTTCTTTCTCAGCCTTTATGTCTTTGGTATATAGGAGGGCTTCTGATTTTTTTTGAGTTGATTTTGTATCCTGCCACTTTGCTGAAGGTGTTTATCAGCTGAAGAAGTTCTCTGGTTGAATTTTTGGGGTCGCTCATGTATACTATCATATCATCTGCAAATAGTGACACTTTGACCTCTTCCTTTCCGATTTGTATCCCCTTGATCTCCTTTAGTTGTCTTATTGCTCTGGCTAGGACTTCAAGTACTATGTTGAAGAGATATGGGGACAATGGACAGCCTTGTCTTGTCCCTGATTTCAGTGGGATTGATTTAAGTTTCTCTCCATTGAGTTTGATGTTAGCTATAGGCTTGCTATATATTGCCTTTACTATGTTTAGGTATGTGTCTTGTATCCCTGATCTCTCCAAGACTTTAAACATGAATGGGTGTTGGACTTTGTCAAATGCTTTTTCGGCATCTAAGGAGATGATCATGTGGTTTTTCTCCTTCAGTTTGTTTATGTAGTGGATTACATTGATGGATTTCCGTATGTTGAACCACCCTTGCATGCCTGGGATGAAGCCTACTTGGTCATGGTGGATGATATCTTTGATGTGTTCTTAGATTCAGTTTGCAAGTATTTTATTGAGTATTTTTGCGTCAATGTTCATAAGAGAGATAGGCCTGAAGTTCTCTTTTTTTTTGTTGGGTCTTTGTGTGGTTTAGGTATTAAGGTGACTGTGGCTTCATAGAATGAGTTTGGTAGTGTTCCTTCTGTTTCTATTTTGTGGAATAGCTTGAGGAGAATTGGAGTTAGCACCTCTTTGAAGGTCTTGTAGAATTCTGCGCTGAAGCCATCTGGTCCAGGGCTTTTTTTGGAGGGGAGACTGTTAATGACTACTTCGATTTCCTTGGGAGATATAGGGCTATTCAGTCTTTCTATCTGATCTTGACTTAGTTTTGGTAGATGGAATCTTTCAAGAAAATTATCCATTTCATTTAGATTCTCAAATTTTGTGGCATATAGGCTTTTGTAGTATGACCTGATAATTGTTTGGATTTCCTCAATGTCTGTGGTTATGTCCCCATTTTCATTTCTGATTTTGCTGATCTGGATAGTTTCTCTCTGCTTTTTAGTTAGTTTGGCTAATGGTTTGTCTATCTTGTTGATTTTCTCAAAGAACCAGCTTTTTGTTTCATTGATTCTTTGGATAGGTTTATTTGTTTCTAGTTGGTTGATTTCAGCCCTTAGTTTGATTATTTCCAGCCGTCTGCTCCTCTTGGGTGTATCTGCTTCTTTTTTTTCTAGGGTTTTCAGTTGGGCCATTAAGTTGTTTGTATGTGATGTTACGAATTTCTTCTTGCAGGCACTTAGTGCTATAAATTTTCCTCTGAGCACTGCTTTCAATGTGTCCCATAAATTTGGGTATGTTGTGCCTTCCTTTTCATTGAATTCTAGGAAGTCTTTAATTTCTTTATTTCTTCCTTAACCCAGCTGTCATTGAGTTCCAAGTTGTTCAGTTTCCATGTGCGTGTCGGCTTTTTGTTGTTTCTGTTGTTGTTGTTGATGTCTAGCTTTAGTCCATGGTGGTCAGATAGTATACAAGGGATTATTTCAATCCTTTTGTATCTGTTGAGGCTTGCTTTGTGGCCCACTATATGGTCTATTTTGGAAAAGGTTCCATGCGGTGCTGAAAAGAAGGTGTACTCTTTTGAGTTTGGGTGAAATGATCTGTAGACGTCTATTAGGTCCATTTGATTTAGGGATTCTGTGAGTGCTTTTATTTCCCTATTTGGTGTCTGTCTAGTTGATCTGTCCCTTGGTGAGAGTGGAGTGTTGAAGTCTCCCACTATTAAGGTATTAGGATCAATGTATGATTTAAGCTTTAATAATGTCTCATTTACGAATGTCGGTGCTCTTGTATTTGGGGCATAGATATTCAAGATCGTGATGTCCTCTTGGTGGATTTTTCCTTTGATGAGAATATAGTGGCCCTCCTTATCTTTTTTGATTAACTTGGGTTGAAAGTCTATTTTATTAGATATTAGGATGGCTACTCCAGCTTGTTTTCTGGAACCATTTGCTTGAAAAACAGTTTTCCAGCCCTTTACTTTGAGGTAGTGTTTGTCTTTGTTGCATAGGTGTGTTTCTTGGATGCAACAGAATGTTAGATCCTGTTTCCTTAACCATTCTGTTAGCCTGTGTCTTTTTATTGGTGAGTTGAGTCCATTGATATTGATAGATAATAGTGACCAATGCATGTTAGTTCCTTTTGTAATGGAGTCGATGATCTAACCCTGTTTCATTGCTTGTTTTCTTTTCATTTTTGTTGGGACATTATCTGTATGCCCTGTTTTCTTGGGTGAATTTGTTTTCATTGGATTGGAGTTTTCCTTCTAGTATCTTCTGTAGGGATGGTTTGCTGTGTAGATATTGTGTAAATTTAGTTTTGTCATGGAATATTTTGTTTTCTCCATCTATGTTGATTGAAAGCTTTGCAGGGTATAGTAGTCTGGGTTGACATTTGTGATCTCTTAGAGTCTCCATGATACTTGCCCAGGTCCTTCTGGCTTTCATAGTTTCTGATGAGAAGTCTGGTGTGATTCTGATAGGTCTACCTTCATATGTTACTTGGCCTTTTTCCCTTGCTGCTTTTAATATCTTTTCTTTGTCCTGTAGATTTAGTGTTTTGACTATGATGTGACGTGATGTGTTTCTTTTCTGGTCTAGTCTATTTGGAGTTCTGTAGGCCTCTTGTATATTTATGGACATCTCTTTCTTTAAGTTGGGAAATTTTTCTTCTATGATTTTCTTGAAAATATTTTCTGGACCTTGGAGTCTGGAGTCTTCTTTTTCGTGAATTCCTATTATTCTTAGATTTTGTCTTTTCATAGCATCCTTGATTTCTTGGATATTTTGTGATTGGAACTTTTCTGATTTTACTTTTTCTTTGAGAGAAGTATCCATTTCTGCAAGTGTGTCTTCAGCTCCAGAGATTCTCTCTTCCATCTCTTGTATTCTGTTGGTGATGCTTATTTTTGTGGTTCCTGATCTTTTCTCCAAGTTCTCCAGCTCAAGGGTTTTCTCATTTTGTGTTTTCTTTATTGATTCTAATTCTGTTTTCATGCCTTGCACCATTTCTTTCATGTGTTTGAATTTGGATTCCTGTCTCTCTACGATGGCCTCTATTTCTTTTTTCATTTCCTTCTTATATGCCACTAATTTTTCCTCTACTTGTGTATTTATTTGTTTGGCTATGTTTGCCTGTGTTTCTTTAAGGATATTGTCTATTTCTTCTTTCTTTGCCTCCAATTGACTGGCCATCTCTTTGAAAGACTTGTTCATTTCCTGCTTATGAGCCTCGAATAATTGGGCAAGCATGGCTTTAAAATCATTTTCCTGTGCTTCTGCTTAATTGAATCCATCGATTTTGGGGTTTGCTGGTGAAGTCATGATGTCCTGATTTATGTTGGAAGTGTTCTTTCGCCTACCCCTGGCCATTGGCTTATCTGAAACCTTCCCTGTTTGTTTTTGGATTCTGCAGATCAGACTGGTGCTGTCTCTCTCTGGTATCTGGAGAGTTCTTCAGGAAGCTGAGCACTCTCAGCGTGTGCTGAGGACTAGCTGTACCTGTGGGAGGAAAGTACGCAGGCGCAAACGGGGCAAATGCAAGCGTGTCTGTGCGTGCGTGCGTGTGTGAGTGTGTGTCTGTGTGTGTAAGTGTGCGTGGATGAGTTTCTCGAGGGACAGAGTGATGGCTAATGTTGAACCCTTGAGTGTGTGGGAGGGGCTCTGCTCTGCACTGTATATGTCGCAGGCGCTAATGATGATCGCAGCGCAATTTCTGGCATTAACTGTCTTAACTCCTCAATCAGGCCCACAGGGCAGGAACTTCAATGTCCCTAGTGCCCCTCTGTTTCTCAAAGTGGGTATGTGGGTGGGAGGGGGGTTCGATACCTGGCTTCTGATTTAGAAGGACCCAGGATCTGGGGAACTGCAGATTCTCAAGGGTGCACTCACTTACAGGCAGGTCTCTTGGCAGAGATCGTGGTATCCGGGGCTCTCTGCTCTCTGGTTTGGCCCTGCTTCTTTGATGTGCTCCGCCAGTTCTGTGCTGCTGTCACTGCCAGGTTCTGAGGTCTTGTTGCAGCTGGAGATTTCAGGGTGGTCACTTCAGCAGGGATAGGGTAACCAGGTTCTCTGTTCTCTGGTTTGGCCCTGGTTAGTCTTAAACTGGAGGGCTGTGGTGCCCCGCCAGTTCAGTGCTGCTCTGCCGCCACATCCCGCTGTAACTGGAGACTGGGTTGCTAGTCCCAATGCTTTCTGGGAAGTCCTGGGATCTCTTTGTTGTGCTCTCCAAGCTTGGGAGGCCCAGCGCCTGGTGTGTCCAGGTTGTATGACGTTTCTGCCTGGTTTCGGTGAGTATATAGCGTATTCTCTGTCACTGTGGGATTGGGCGGGCCGTACCGTCAGTGATGGCAATCCTGAGGAGCTAGTATGGTGTCTAGCAGATTCGCGCCCTGGGAGAATGGTGCAGCCGCTGCGCGAATCTGGGACTCTGGGACATGTACTGCTGGCTTTTGTCTGCTACTAAAGTGCTTGGGGCTCTGTCTCAGCAGCGGCCGTATACCCCAGGCAGTTAGGTCTGCGCTGAGAAAGATGAGTCCACTGTGCCGCTGTGCGGAGGAGGAAGGAGGTCTGGGGGAAGGGCTGTATGTGATTTTTAAACCATAGTTATTTTTATTACTTTTTGTTTTTCCAATGAAGCTACTCTATTTTTCCACTTCAATGTCATTAATCTGTGTAAAGGTAATCTCTTGCCCCAAACCTGATAAATACACAAACACACACTGACACACAAATATAGACAAAACATAAACTGAATTAATTAAACTTTTTACTTACTTCTGTAGCACACCTGGATATGCCTTGAGAGAAGAATAGGAGCATACCTAATATTCAGAGAACGCAAGCAAACAGTAAAAGGGAGACCGCACAGTAAAATTCATTCAAAATTATAAATCAAAATAATGTTAAGTCAAATGTAGGATATGAAAATAAAGATAAAATATCCTACTTTTTATCACACAGTAGAAAAATATATACAAAAGAATAGTTTTATATGAGAGTAAGCAGAAAGATAACATGAACTGTTATGGTATGTATTTATGCATTAGGCTCATAGGAAAACAATGACAGTTATGGTGGGAAAATATTAGAGTTCATAGATGGATTTATAGTTATTTTGTAAAAGCTGATGTAATTTTATTTTATTGCCAAGATTTTCAAATAATTACTCAAAACCTAAATATTCTGAGTTTAAATGTTCCTATTAACACTGATATGTACCTAATTTGTACTTTAAACAACAGTTTAAATGACTTTAAGTTTTAAATGAAAGTTTACTTAATAGTTTGTACATTTTTTTCTCTCATGTTTAATTTCTGTAGTAAAGTAGTAGTGTTTTATGGTTTCACTCAGCACAATATAGCTGCTAATGTAGGTAATACACGTGTTCTGTGCATTTACATCTAGACATATCTATACGTACACATACGATTATATAAATAATTATTGTCATGAAATTATTCTAAGTCATGTGTACTTGGTCCAAACATTCTAACTTGTTACTGACTCCCAACAAAAATTTAAAATATAAAAAGAGCAAGAGGATGAACTCCCTGATAGCACTAAGAAACTTGAAAATAGTATTTTCATTTACTGATATGATGGCCCATCTGCTATACAGCAAAGATTAGGTTACAAGTTGATGTAATGTTTCTTCTTCAGATACTGCTTGTTCAATTTTTTACTCATTTTGTTTTGCAGCTGTGCCTACTCTCAATAACACTGCATACATGCCTTAGCATACAGCCAAGTTGTTTTGAAGACAAACAAAAACAATAATTACAGAGAAATTTTCCCAAAAATCTAAAATAATTTAGTCACTTAAACCATTAAACCACCTAAACATTCAGAATTTAAAGGTATATAATTAATGAATATGTTTGCTACGCTCATTTAAAGTTCTTTAAAACAAGAAGTCTATCACAAGTCTGAAAAGAAGGGAATAGAGAGCGAATACTTATGGATCCAGTTTTAGCCATACAACTATAAATCTATTGGTGAAAAGAATTTTATGCAAAACAATAGTTGCGATTTTTTTTTTTTAATTTTAAGAAGTCAATGATTGAAGTTATTCTAGGTATTGATAGCTGGTCTTGTTTTGTTGGGTGGGTATTCCTTTCCATTTCTGTTGCCCTGTCTGGATCTTAGAAAACTGTTTTGGCTGAGGGTTCCTTATACAGGTCAGTATGAGACAGGAATAAGAGAGATGGGGTGAGAAGAAGTCTGAGTGGGGGTATAGGAAACAGCTAAGGGGATCCTACCCACACCAAAAAGCTAGTCCTTTATGGTATTATTGATATGGTGGACCTCTAGAGGGCTTATGAAAAAGTATGACGAAAATTACTTGGAGAGACATGGTTAAAAGGGCAAGGCGGATCCTGAGTATGTACAAAGATCTAGAATCTCCAGTGAATGAATTTGAGTTTGTGAGACCCCCAAAGACCACCAGGAATCAACTCTGCTGCAAACGCAGGAGGGTTTATTCTATACAAACTTGAGACCTGTTCGAAAGGTCTCTGTGGAAACACAGAGGTATGCAGCCCTGAGGTCTAGGGGAACAGGGTTTTTAAAGGACAAAACCACAAGCAGGGAATTTCCAAACCTTCCTCTATTTTAGGTGCCAAGGCCATAAGGGTCCTGGCCTAGCCATCTGGATGATATCAGTTCTTAGCAATGTCTGGAATGTCCTGTTATGTACTGATTAGGCTGCTATCAGGGAGGGGGAGCAATTAGCACAGCCTCTGGTTTTACTTAGTAGCAAGCCTATGTGACCTTGGTCACCAGCTAGGGGCTATCTGGGTGGGTTGCCAGGCAAAGGTATCTCTCAAGTGCAAGCCTGATTATTTTTCTGCATCAGGGCGGGGCTGTCTCACTTTGCCCACTCCTTTGTCTAAACGTGTACCCAGGACCTCAGTCATGTTGCCCCAAGATTCAAATTTTAAATTTTGGACTTCTCAATTACAGGGTTGAGCATGAGAATGGAGAGATTATAGTGCAAGACTGAAAGGAAAGTGTGAAACATCTAGCGGAGTCTCAGCCTGGTGTGGCCACTGAGGGACCACAGCAGGGTGTGTCTCTAGATATCTGAAGCTGACACAAAGGGCAGGAAGTGAATAGGCTAGAGTAGGTCTGAAAGCGTCCACAGGAAACAACCAACCTCCTACCCATAACCGAGCCCTGTCTTCAATTGGTATCTACTGGCAAAGGAAAAACTAGCGAATAACAACATTTAAAGTCAGGCTGCAGCTCAAGGGACAGCTAGCTAATACAAAACGTATTCCACTTTATTTTGTAGACTTTTTGACTCATGTAGCTTTGTTATACTTTTTTTTTTCTTACTGGTATATTAATTGTATATTTTGGTATCTAACTTTTTATGGTGTGTGTTTCTTGTGTATTTAATTTATTTTCTTCTTTTAAATTCTTGTTTGTCTGGTTGGTTTTTTAGTTTCCCTAGTAATTTTCTAAAGAAAGGGAGTAAGAAGGAAAAGAAGCAATGTAGAGAAATTTTAATCCAGCAACATGGCTGTTCTGGCAAGCCTTCCAAAGACACTGGTCTATGTGATCCAGCTGGAATACAAACACGCACTTGGTATACACCTTTAATCTCTGTGGCCTGAATATAGACATGACACAACTTTAATCTCTCTGGCTGGAATTTAGTACAAATTTGGAATTTAACTCCAAACAATGCTGTCTAATTTAGGAGCAGACTAAATGATGAATCAGAGAAAGATTTGGCAGAAAAAGTCAGAGACAGCATACATCCAATCTCATGAAGACAGGAGAGACAAGCTGCAGAGGAGCAGTGCGTAGAGTGGGACAGACAATACAGCACTGTGGAGCAGAGTACAGTATATGATAGACGGTGAAAGGATATGTGTAGTTTGCCTGCATTTGATCCAAGCATTCTGGTGCTGTTTATTTCCTGGACTTCAGCAGCAGTTTTATGTTTGTTTGTTTGTTTGTTTGTTTTAGAATTACTTACTTATTATGCATACAATGGTTTGTCTGCATGTATACCTACATGCCAGACAAGAGCACAAGATATCTTTACAGATGGTTGTGAGTCACCACATGGTTGCTGGGAATTGAACTCAGGACCTCTGGAAGAGTAGTCATTGCTCTTAACCTCTCAGCCATCATTACAGCTCCAGTTTTTTGTTTGTTTGTATTTGTTTTTGTTTTTGTTTTTCAAACAGTAAGTCATTGAGAAGCTCAGAGAAACCAATTTGAATCAGTGCTTGGAAAAAAGTTTGAGCCAGAACATTTGAGTTGAACAAGGCAGCCAGAGTTCAGAAAGAGCTGGAAAGAGAAATAAAAACAATAAAAAATATAAAACAGGGAGTTGAATTGATAGGGAGATAGGAAAGTTCTGGATGGAGGTGATAGATAAGAAATCATGATCAGAGTATACACTTTGAAAAAAATTTCAATAATATATATATATATACATATAAAATGAATAAATGTTCTATATAATGAGATTATTGAGTATATTATGCAGGTTTAAGTTATATACAATTAGGAAGGCAACCTAGATATTTTAATTCAAAGAAAATCGATTACGGTTATAAGACACTCCGTGTGTCCAGAGCGGAAATGAAATTGTGCAGTGCTTTGTCTCCTTGCCTAGATGAAAGAATATATTGTCTTTAGAAACTACAAGAGACTTGCATCCCTTAACATGGAAATACTAAATGGTTATCTAAGGAAATAGTGAATTCAATATGCTATTGTGAAGGACATACAATATGAAGCATAGAGAAGCTTTATGAAATAGGTAAGAGTGATCTATCAGGAAGTGATAGAACTTGACAAATGCTGCTTCAAAGACAGCATTAGGTAAAGGTGCAACTGAGCCATATTGTCAGGCTATATCATTCATCATTTCACTGATTTATATGTAATTTTATATTAATATGGCTTGTGTGATAATAATTCACTTAGTGTATATAGCTGTATCATTTTTAATGAATTTTTATTGAGGTTGTATGAGTAACTAAAATTCAAATACCTTAATGATGAAGTGAACCTGGAAAATTATGTCTGTATCTAGTAAGTGATCCACATTTCACTCTGCTTTGAAAGAAAGCAGCACTGATTGTCTCAATAGAGTTTTGTACTGTTTAGCCGATGTTAATAATAGTAATGCTATTACTTTCTCTAATATTTATGTAATTTAAACTCACCTAAAAAAATTGTTTTTGAAGAAATCATCTAGTGTTCACACTGCTTGAAAAATCCTTTCCAGTGGGGACCTTCTAAAGAACACTGATGGACACAGTCACTGCCTTAAGCATTTCTTTTGCACAAAGGGTGTTAAAGTGAAATCAGAGGTTGGAGGTAATTATTGAAATCTTATCTCAGAACAAATGGATATTTTATTGACAAGAACAACTAGAAATAATCTAAGCATGAAAATTTGTCAGAGAAAACCAGTTGCCATGGTTGTGAAGTGTGAAGAGCAGCAGATTCAGCTGTCCAAGTTTGAGCCTAGAAATGAGATTCAGATTTGCAAAATTCATAACTTAGTTGTTCTATGAAAAATTATTTTTCTTTTTTTCCCATAAACTGCATTTATGTTAAGGATTGAGAAAACTGTTGCTAGTTAAAGGAACACATTGTTGTTTTCCCAAGTATTTCTTCATAAGGCAAGGCTCCACAGAAAATATGATCTCCATCTCAGTCATATATTTCAACTCTGTGAGAAAGCAGATTCTTGGACATAATTAGCAGTGCAAATATGTACCTGCCTTACAATGGGAAACAATCCGTTGAAAGTATCAGTGATATTAGTGGTTATTGTGAAGGGTGTTGTTTCCCTAATTTCTTTCTTGGCCTTTTTGTCTTTGGTATACAGGAGGGCTTCTGATTTTTTTTTTTTTTTTTTTTTTTTTTTTTTTAGTTAATTTCATATCCAGCTACTTTGCTTAAGGTGTTTATGAGCTGAAGGAGTTCTCTGAATGAGTTTTTGGATTTGCTCGTGTAAGCTATAATATCATCTGCAAATAGTGATACTTTGATTTCTTCCTTTCTGATTTGTATCCCCTTGATCTCCTTTAGTTGTCTTATTGCTCTAGCGAGGACTTCAAGTCCTGTGTTGAAGAGATATGGAGAGAGTGGGCAGCCTTGCCTTGTCCCTGATTTCAGTGGGATTGATTTAAGTTTCTCTCCATTGAGTTTGATGTTGGCTATAGGCTTGCTATAGATTGTGTTTACTCTGTTTAGGCATGTGCCTTGTATCCCTGATCTCTCCAAGACTTTACACCTGAATGTGTGTTGGATTATTCTTGGTGGATAAAATTTCTATTGCTTTAAAATACTTGTATTTTTTAAATGAATTTCAAACGTTTATTTCTATTACTTTATATAAGTTATTTCTATAGTATTGTAGAAGAAAATGGATAAAAATTAAGATGTTATCAATGACACTGATTAGTAAACATTAACAGTAAAATCAACACAGGACAAAAAGTGAAATATTGATTTGTCTATTATTAGCAGTTTAGTATTACTATTAAATTAATTGTAGGATAATTATATTGCAACAAATATGAATATATTAATTCTGATGTAAAATGGACAAGAAGATGAATAACTCTGAGAAGGTAAAGGCAAAATATCTGCCATTGTTGTCAAGATCCATTGTTTCAGGAATGTAATTCCTTCTGCAAGTTTTAGAGATATCATAGAAAGAAATGAGGTGAGTGGGCACAGCCACCAAAAACCATGAGAACTCTCTGAACAAGTGAATGTGAAGGCTTACTAAATCATTGGTGATTACATATTACTATAGACTTAAGAAATATTACATACTTACGTTATATGGAAATTCATTTTTCTTAAATAATTAATTACCCTGTCATAACTTTTAAACTTTATAATAATCAAAAGAAAACAGTAAGTATGGCAGTCAACTAACTATAAGTCTAAAATTTTTTTAATAAAATCATTGAGTCTTTTAAAGAACATTTAATTTAAAATATAGTACAATTGTATAAAAACTATATATTTTATATACATAGAGTAGTTCAAGCCACATTTATATGCTATATTAAAAGACTAAAGAGAAATTGATTGTACTACATTTTGTTTATCAACTAATATGTCAATAACTGTTAAGGCAGAATGCAAATCTAGTCTTGAAATTTTTTATTTTAAATGTTTTCCAAAGATCTCTAGATGGAGGGTACAGTTACTTATTACACAACAGGTATAAAATCAATTTTAAATAATGTTGATGATGTTTTTAAATGTTAAGTAGGCATTTCTTAGAAATAGAGCCAGTATATTCATTTCTATCATAGACCTATGATTTGTCCTTCTATCAGCAGTGAAAGAAGTTTAGGAATTCTTCCTGTCTTGGCAACTATGGCTCATTTATATTTTAAAGCTTGACAGATTTGAAATTATAACATATAGATCCTTTGATTTCCTAGTCCATAAGAGTGACATTTAGCGTCATTAGTCTTGTCGAGAGTTGGCTATCTCTTATGGAATGAGTCTGACATTGGGACAGACATTCCCTCAATCTCTGCATTATTTTTGTCCCTGCCCATCTTGTAGGCAGGGTAAATTTTGGGTCAAAGTTTTTGTAGGTGGTGTTCCTGTCCCTCAACTATGAGTCCTATCTAGCTAAAGGTTGGCCTCTTCGGTCTCCATGACCCCTGCTACTAGGAATCTCAACTAGATTCACCCTTACTTGCTCCCAGGAGCCTACCTTGTTGTAGGTCTTGTCTCAGAAATGCCTCTACCCACAGTTTTTCTTCTGTTTTAAAGCCCTTCATCCTCCTGCCCCTTCTCCTGGAAGTTGTTTCTCTACCCTCATTTCTTTCCTCACTCACTCTCTTACCCTGTTCTCTCTCTTCAACCATTCCTGCTGCTTATTCTATGTCCACTTCTCTGTGGGAATTAAGCATCTTTTCTTGGGACTCCCTTGTTACTTATCTTTTTTGGGCCTATGTATTGTAGTATGGTTAGCCTGTACTATATGGCTAAAATCCACTTGTAAGTGACTACATACCCTGTGTGTTTTTCTGGTTCAAGGTTACCTCACTGAGGATGACCTTTTCTAGTTCCTTCCAATTGCCTATAAATTTCATGATTTCTTTGTTTTTTAATAGCTGAGTAGTATTCCATTGTGTAAATGTACTACAATTTCTGTATCCATTCTTCAGTTGAGGGACATTTGTGTTGTTTCCAGATTCTGGTTATTACCATAAAGCTACTATGAACATACCTGAGCAAGTGTCCTTGTTGTATGGTAGAGCATATTTTGGGTACATGTCCAGGAGTGGTATCGCTGGGTCTTGAGGAAACATTATTCTCCATTTTCTGTGATAGTGCCAAATTGATTTCCAGAGTGATTGTAAAAGTTTGTACTCTCACCAAAAATGAAGGAATATTTCCCTATCTCCACACCCTCTCTAGAATGTGGTATCAATTGTGTTTTTGATCTTAACCATTCTGATGGATGTAAGATGGAATCTCAGAGTCATTTTGATTTGCATTTCTTTGATGACTAAAGAGGGAGCAGGAGCTCCACAAGACCAAAAGAGCCAAATAACCAGGGCCCAGGTTGTGCTGTGGAGACTGAAGCACCAACCAAGGACCATAAATGGACTGGACCTAGGCTTCCTAACAAGATGTAGTTGATGGGCAGATTGGTCCTCATAGACAGGAGTGTATCAAAGCAGATGCTGAGACTCATGGCCAAACTTTGGGCAGAGTGCAGGGAATCTTATAAAAGAAGGGGAAGATAGAAAAACCTGGAGGAGACAGGAGTTCCACAAGGAGAGCAACAGAACCAAGAAATCTTCTCTGAGGGGTCTTCTCTGAGACTGATGCTCCAACCAAGGACCAAGCCTGGAGAGAACCTGAACAGGAATAGCCCCTGGCAGCTCATGTCCAAGTGGGTTCCTTTGGAAGGGGAACAGGGACTGTCTCTGATGTGAACTCAGTTGCTGGCTCTTTGATCACCTCTCCATGATGGGGTAGCAGCCTTACCAGGCCACAGAGGTAGACAGTGCAGCCAGTCCTGATGAGACTTGAAAGGCTAGGGTTAGATGGAAGGGGAGGAGAACCTTCCTCATCAGTGGACTTGGAGAGGGGCATGGGAGGAGAGGAGGGAGGGAGGGTTCAATGGGGAGGGAATGAAGAAGGGGCCACAGCTGGGATAAAAAGTGAATAAACTGTAATTAATATAAAAATCAAAATTAAAATAATAAAAAGAGTGACATTGAGGATCATTAAACATATTTTTGACTCATGTGTTTTTGAGCAGGTATATGCTCAAAAGAGAACCTAGCATCTTTTTTAGCTCCCCACTTTTAGTTATTTGATTAATTGAATGATTGATTGACTGACCTATTGATTCATTGTAGTTTTGGTTATGTTTTGTTTTGTAAGTGTGCTGTTGATGTGTAGGAGTAACTTTTTTACATCAAATAGTAACTTCATAACAAACAAATAGCTTTCAAGAGTTTCCTCTCCTGCAGATTGACTTCTTTTTACAATTTTTGTAATCGTTCTAATTACTGTAGAAAATATTTGTCAAATGATAGAGTTAACTAACTTATTTCATTTCTATTGCCTCATTGTTGTTTGACATTCATGAGATAATCACCAATGCCTGTGTCATGACGAATTTCCTATGTGTTGTATCCTGACAGCCTTGCATTTTCAAATAGATCTTGTATTTATTTGTTTATTTTATTTGGAATTTACTTTTGTCTATATGTAAGCTAAGAATCAATTTTACTTTCTTGTCTGTGGATAGTATCTTACTATAATATTCTGCTAATGGTACTGTTATGTTTTACTTTTCCGTATTCTATAAAACATGCAATATAAATTAGCTCTATATGTGTGAATTAATCTCTATGCTATCTTTTTTCATTAATATTTATTCTGATTTTAATTCAAGAATCATATATATGTACACACACATTTACATACATGTATACATACAAACACAGATACACACAGACTTATATAAATTTTCTTCACTGGTGTCTCACTGGGAATAATAACCGCATATTAAGGCAGGCATCAGCCCAAGAGAGGATTGCTAACACAAAATATACTCAAGTGTAATCTGTAGAATTTGTCTCATATAGCTTTGTTTGTGTATTTTGTCTAACTGGTCTTTTGCTTGCATGTTGTAGTATCTTTTTATATATGGTGTGTGTGTGTGTGTGTGTGTGGGTGTGTGTGTGTGGTGTTTCCTGTGCATTTTAGTTTTTTCATTTTTTTTAAATCTTACTTTGGTTGGTTTGGTTGGTTATTTTCTACAGAGAATGAAAGAATAAAAGGAATGGAATTGGGTTGATAAGGAGATAGCAAGGTTCTGGAAGAAGTTGAAAGAAGATCAAAACATACAGTATGAAAATTATTTTAAAATATATTATATCTATAAAATGGTTAAATGTTGTATATAATCTCAAAACAATGTTGAGATATAAATGTGATATTAAATTATTATTCTTTTACAATGATATACTATAATGATAGATTTTGATATTTTGTAACACCATTGTCTCACCAGAAGAAGTCCTGCTTATTCATAGTATAGTCCTTGTAATATGAATTTAGATTGACCAATATATTCAGATTTTTTACAATCATATTACGTTTTTTCAGATTATACTATTACCATGTAATTTCCCCTTATTTTTTCTTCTTCCAGATCTTCCCTTATGCTCCTCCTTGCTCTTTCAAATTCATGAACTTTTTTCATTAAATACTGCTATATTCATATACATAAACACAATATGTGTATCTAAATATAACATGTTCATTCTGTATAATGTTACTTATATACATATTTTCAATACTAACTATGTGACAGGGGATAGCCTGTTGAGCTCTTCTGAGAGGAAGTAAATTTATCCATCTCCCAGAATTCCTTAGTTGTTTCTAGTTATTTGTGTAGGGTTGAGGCACATAGGGCATTTCATATTAGCATATCTATTGTTGTTTCTGATTTTAATATCTTTTTTTCTTTTAATTGTAGAGATTTGTTTGTTTGATTGATTTTGAGACATGTTTTCATTATATATTCCAGACTACATTTAATTTTCTGTGCTGCTCAAGCTGACATTGAATATACTATTCTTTTTCCTTATTCTCTATGTGTTCTTATTATAGACATGAAGCAATACATCTGAATAAGCATTCAGTTTTAAAGCACATATTAGAAAAAAAATTAACTTGAGATTTTCTTTAACATTTCTTGACCTATGGTTTGTCATACTATGCTTTCAATTTTTCTGCCTTAAAGTTATTACTGTTATTTTCAATTTATTCACTGTGTATCCCAGTTGTATCTCCTCCCCCACCTCCTCTTGGTCCGACCCTCCCTAACACTTCCTCCCCTATCCTTCTTCCTTAGTCCACTGAGAGGGGAAGTCCTCCTCCCCTACTGTCTGACCCTAGCCTATCAGGCCCATAAGAACTTCCTAGATCCTCGTCCTCTTGGCTGGTAGGTCACCCAACCTGGGAGAAGTGATTAAGGAGCAGACAGCTGAGTTCATGTCAGAGACTCTTTTCTCCTCTTTCTAGGGAACCCACATGGAGACAACTGTCGATGGGCTACATTTGATCAGGTAGTCTAGGTCCTCTCTATGTACAGTCTTTGGTTGATGCAACAGTCTCCACAGTTCACCCTAGGTCCTGCTTTTTTGGCTTTGTTGCTCTCCTTGTGTGGCTTCTATGCCCTCTGGCTCCTTTTATATGCCGCTTCTTCCATAAGATTCCCTGAGCTCTGTCAAAAGTTTGGCTGTGAATCTCTATATCTGCGTGATATCCTTCTGGTTAGAATCTTTTAGAAAACATCTGTATTAGGCTCCAGTCCTGTTTCTTCTTTTCTACTACTTCTGGTATCTATCCTGTTTTCCCTTCTGAGTGATAATTAACATCTTCCCTAGGGTCCTCTTTGTTTATCAGCTTTTTTAGGCCTGTAGATTTTAGTGTGCTTATCCTATATATTATGCCCAATATCCACTAATAAGTGAGTATATACCATTCATGTCTCTCTGCTTCTGGAATACCTGACTCAGCATGATGATTTCTAGTTCCATCCATTTGCATGCAAATTTCATGATTTCCTTGCTTTTAATACCTGAGAAGTATTGCATTGTGTAAATTTTTCACAATTTCTGTATTCATTCTTCTGTTGAAGGACATCTAGATTGTTTTCATATTCTGGCTATTACTAATAAAGCTGATATGAGCATAGTTGAGCAAATGTCCTTGTTGTAGTGGTTGAACATCTTTCATATAAATGCCCATGAGTGGTATAGCTGTGTCTTGAGGGAGCACTATTGAAAGTTTTCTGAGAAAGCGCCACATTGATTTCCACAGTGGGTGTACAAGTTTACATTCCCACCAGCAATGAAAGAAGGTTCCCCTTTCTCCACATCCTCTCTAGCATGTGTTGTCACTTGAGTTTTTGATTTTTGCAATCTGATGGGTATGCGATCGAATCGAATCTCAGAGTAGTTTTGATTTGCATTTCCCTGATGACTAATGATGTTGAGCATTTCTTTAAGTGTTTCTTCTCCATTTGATATTTTTTTTTGTTGAGAATTAGATTTCCTTCAAATTTTTCTTTTTCTCAAGCTAAACATTTTCTTTCAGGTTAATATGTATCTTTAGTTGTATATTGTTATTTAATGATATATTTGGAGAAATGTCTGTAAGGGGACAATGTTTCAATTATCTTTCATGATTTCTCAAGGCCTGATAAAGGACAGACTAACTATTTTCATGCTGTACTATCCTTCCAGAATGTGCATTAATAGTTTTGGAAGAGAGAGATGATACATCATTTTGAAGAATAGGAGAGTTGGGCCTAGTAAAGTTTTACATTTCTTTTTTTTTCTCTTATTTATTTAGTTTTTATTGTATTTCTTAAACTGGTAGATACTCCCTTGTAAATCTACTCTGTATATTCAGATGCTACCTGACATCGCATTACCCTGTGGGAACTGAATATCAGGATCTTGGCAACGGTGCTGCTATTTTTGCCCTTATTATTGTTCTGAGTTATGGCGTTCACTTTTCCTAACCCAGGAAGGGAATCTGTTATTTTGACATCTAAGTAATTTTAGCAGAAATTTCTATCACCTGACAATTAATAAAAAAACATTGAATTTTATTCACTTCTTAGCAGTTTTGCTCACAAGCTTTGATGGTTTGCTAACAGCACTTCCTAGAAAAGGAAGAAAACAGCTCTTGTGGCTTCCTAATGGGGTTGGAGAAAAGACAATGGGGTACCTAGCAAATTTACCATGTTACTTGTTACCGCCAAACAGTTAATGGTCTCTTACTTCACTGTCTATTCATTTTCTCAAGTCAGGAAATAGTTATAGGCAAAGAAACCACACAAAAAGAACTTCAAAAATAGCTCTATGGATAATAAAATGGATAATGCCGTCTTTTGGGGTTTTTTTTTTTTTGGTTTTTAGTTTTGTTTTCTAGCAAGTGATATATTTGTTGGTCATGCCAGGCTGATCTAATTACTCAAATAATCAAAATATCTACTCAGAAGAAAAAAGTCTGAAACCTTAACCAATAGTTAACAGGGTGTTTATTTATGTTCATTATGAAAAGATGGTAGTTATAATTCCTTGAGTAAGGGAATTTCCCTGCAGTCTGTAGAAAATCCACAAGTGCTCTGAGAAGAAGCAGGTGTATTGCTAGAACAATAGTTGATTCATCTGGGAGATGAGAGGACAGAGCCTGCGCTGTGTATTACGGAAAAATAGCAACAGCTGTGCTGTCAGGGCTCAGCCCTGCAACCCCTTGCCTCTGCACCCTATTATGCTATGCTTTGATCCATTTGGCGATAACATGAAAAGGGCTCATAATTTTTTGAAGTGGGTTTCTCCCTCCGAGAGACTTGTCTGTTGCAGACAATTTTCTACAGGAAACCATATGTGGAGTTTTGTCTATGATTTCTATATTATTGCTGGAGATTGAGTTTACTACACTGATGTAGGCTATTCACCATAGGAGAAAAAAAGGAGAAGAAGAGAAAGAAAAAGCCCAAAGAAATGTTAGACAGATTTCTGTGGGCACCTCTGCCACACTGCAAACTCCTTTAGTTCTTCTGTTTAAGTGGGTGAAAACTTGTATTTTGAAGGAAAGAGTAGTTATCCCATATTCCATAAACTTAAAAAAAAGTCACTCTTCAAGTCAAACACAAATAAGACAAAAAACATAAATGACGTAGGCGTAACTGGAAAATGAAGCATCAGCAACTGTCAAATGCAGATATACCCAATGCTTACATAGGTAGTGTCATTGACAATGATGTCATTGAGCTTTGTAGATGTTCAAATGAGGAAGAAACCAGAGATGTTTCACTTGACTGAACTACTTTCTGCTGTGTAATATCTTAAACAAAATAAAATAAATACAAGTTACTGGAACAAAGTTTAATGCAGGGTGATAAATAAGAATCTATTTGTATTTTTTCTACAAGTAGACATCCAGTTAGATCAGGCTAATAGATGGAACTGGAAAAGATCATCCTGAGTGAGGTAACCCAGAACAAGAAAGACACACATAGAATATACTTTCTTATCAGCAGATTTTAGCCATATTATACAAGATAACCGTACTATAATCCACAGACCTAAATAACAAGGAGGATCCTAGGGAGGATACTTAATTCTTATTCAGAAGGGCAAATGGAATAAACATCGGAAGCTGTTGAAGAGAGGGAACTGGATGGGAGCCTACCATAGATGTCCTCTAAAAGACTCTACCCAGCAGGGGGTTGAAATTGAAGCAGATGCAGAGAGAGACTCAGCCAAACTTTGGGCAGAGCACAGGGAGTTGTAGGAAAGAGTGAAGGAATAGAAAGACCCAGAGCAGGCAGAAGCTCCATAAGAAGACCAACAGAGCCAACAAATCTGGGCCCATGGGCCTGAAGAGACTGATGCACCAACAAAGCATGCAACCATGTTTTGAGAGGAGCTAGACCCCCTGCTCAGAGTAGCCTATAGGCACCTCATTCTCCATATGGGTTTCCTAGTAAGGGGAGTAGGGGCTGTCTCTGACATAGACTATGTAACCTGCTCTTTGATAATTTCCCCCTAGTGGGTGGGTTTGGGGCATTGCCAGGCCATTGATGAAAAAGATTCAGGCAGTCCTAATGAGACTGGATAGGCTGAGTTCAGATGGCAAGGGAAGAAGGCTCCCCCTTTCTGATGAATAGGAGAGGGGAATAAGGAGGAAGAGAGAGGGTATGTGGGACTAGGAGGAGACAAGGGAGGGGGCTACAATCAGGATGTACACTGAATAAATCATAAAAATTAAATTTAAATTTAAAAAGATAACTCAAAACAAACAAACAAAAAGTTAGTGGAACTCAACCTCTTTCAACCTATGTACTCTGGATAATTCCCTGTGCACTTTAAATTAAAGTCATCTGCAATAAAAGCAGTGTGGTTAGGGTGAGTTCTGTCTTGTTATTTTTGAGAAACTCTTAAGCTCCCCTTTTTGGTCATTATCAAACAAATAAGAACATAAGAAACCCAAACTTTTATGGTTTTCATATGCACCAAGATTTTATATCCTCTATAGTGGCCAAGGGTACATTTAATTTGAACTATGAGGATTGCAAAGTATTAATAATAAGAGAACTAACATATTACCAGTATGTTTCCAAAAGGCTGTTGTTCCTTTCACTACCAAATCATCATCTTCTGATGTTGTGAGTAATTGTAATTCTATAACCCATAAAGACACAGAGGTTTCTCTGGATTGTTGAGAACCACTGTAGAAAATATTTATCATTAACAGGTTCCACAAACTCCATGATCCATTTGAGCAAAATTTCTCAATGGTGACATAGTTTAATGATACTCTCCAATAGCAAGGAAAAAGAACCTCTGCTCAGAGAGGCCCCTTGAGGTAAAAAATTGTTTCTACACATTATGGCTCTTGAAAAACTAATACTTAGAAACAACTGTTGTTATGTGGGTTTTCCAACTTAAATGGGTGTTCTGGCTACTCATGTCCACTTGACACAAGCTATAGCATTATCTGAAAGACAGGCACTTCAATTAAGAAAACGTCTTCATATAATCCAGCTGTAAGACATTTTCTTAATTAGTGATTTATGGGGAAATGTCCAACCCATGATTGCTGGTGACACTTCTGAGGTGGTGGTCATAGGTTATACAAGAAGGCAGGTTACCCAAGCCCTGGAAGGCAAAGCCTTCCAGTGCCTCTACATCAGCTACTGCCTCTATATATCCTTACCTTGTTTGAGTTCTTATCCTGAATGTCCTTCAATTGTCCTTTAGTGATGAACAGTGATATGGAAGTGCAACCCAAATAAGTCCTTTCCTCCTCAACTTACTTTTTGATCATGGTGTTTCATCCCAGCAATAGAAACTTAACTAAGACAATGGGCATTGATGGAAGCTCAATGTATACTCAGTCCAACGTTGGATGACTTATAATAGCATAGATACTGGAGAAAATATGTGACACATTGAATTGCTCTTCTGCAGTGCAACACTATATATATATATATATATATATATATATATATATATATAATGACCCTGTTATTATCTTGCAATGAGAATTTGCCCAGGAAGTTTTCAGGAAATGTTATCGTAACTATTGACAATAGTCATCATGAAGTCATTTGTCTCCAAACAGAAATATCATGACATTTGCTAGCATCCAAACTATAATAGAGCTGAGAAGAAATATTCTGTCTCCCACCCTTCACAGGACTTGAAAAATCTATATATCATTATTTGTATTTGTTTTTCTTTCTCGTTTTTTTTTGTTTAGGAGTATTATATATAAGTTCTGTATTTACATCATTTCAACCCCATAATTTTCTGCTCTCTGACTCTTCCTTGCTCATCTACTCTTTCAAATTTGTTATTTTTAAAATTTACTATTTTTATGTAAATATAAATACACAAGTTCACAAATAAAACAATATATGTTTGTATGTAATTGACAAAATATTTAAAGAGATGTATCACAAAGAAGATACATGAATATGTGTTGCAGAACAATTTTCTCCAAGTCAAAATATAGGAGCCTGGAATTGGCTTATGAACCCTCAGTAGTAAATAAACCTTATATGTATAAGAAAACTATGATATCCAGTATTTGCAATGCCCCACCCAAAGTTGAAGATGCTATCTTTTGTTTCATTGTATGGTTTTGGCTTCTTTGTCAAAAATCAAGTATTCATAGGTTTATGGGTTTATTTCTGGGTCTGTTCCATTCCATTGATCCACCAGACTATTTCTCATGCAGTTTTTATTGCTGTGGCTCTATAGCACAGCTGGGGTCAGATGGAAGGGGAGGAGGAATGCCCTGATCAGTGGACTAGGGGAGGGGTATAGGAGGGGAAGAAGGAGGGAGGGAGGGATTGGAAGAAGAATAGGGAGGGAGCCACAGCAGGTATACAAAGTTAATAAATTGTAACAAATAATAAACAAACCATTCCTTAGTTCACAAAAAAACTCATCTATTTCCTTCTGTCCTCCATTTACAGAGCTCAGTCAAATCATGAATGTGAGACAATATAAGAACAATCATGTTACGCTCACCTGTGTAATATTGATTTAGTGTGAGGAGGACTAGTCTTGGCTATTATTTGTTTTCAAAGCTTTCATTGCCATACTGAGTGTTTTGTTAACAAAAGATGTGATTAGAAAACTGGTAAACTTGCATTTTTTCCTCTTCCTGGAACTGATTGCTGTAAAAATGGATGGTCATCATTGCTTATGTGATAATTACAGAGAAACTGAATTCAATCTAGGCAAAGCTTAGATAGAAAAAATGAATCATTTTAAACCACAAACCTCAAAATACCAAGTTTTGAAGAAATTCCCAGATAAAGATAATTACCACCACCATTTTCCTTCTTGGAGTTTTCATTATTTTATTTTTACAGTAGAAGTTCTTTGACTGTTCTACACTCTCCTTGGGCAGAACAATTTGCAATTTTTCAGAATACTTTGTGGTATTCATTTTTTCTCTTGATGTATTTTATTACTGTATTTAAACATATCATAGAATTTTCATTATTATTTGTAGAGTTATACAATACAAGATTTCAAAGCACTGACTAGTTTTTAAGGTTATGTCAACATGGATTAAGTTTCGTGGATCTGGATATGTGTACTGAAAATTAACCAGTTGTTTTTGTCCTGACTCTGACTCATTTTTTCCATTCCATTTAAGCATCATTCATCCCCCCTTCCCTCTTTTCCTCCCTGCCTGTTTTCTTCCTTTCTTTTCTTCCATTCCTCCTCATTCTTTCTATGCTATGAATTTATTTCTTTCCATTTAAAATTTTTGCCCTCTAGTTGAATGTTGATATTTCAGTTTCAGTTGATTACAGATATTTCACATATACCCAAAGTTATAGTCACCAGTAGCTCTGATACTCAACAATACAATTTACTCCATGCTGGGTCATAGCTGATACAAGTCATCTAGCTTTGAATAAAATAATTTATTCTAATTTCTTCTATATCTATGCCACTTTCCCCTAATCCATATCTGTTTTAAGGTTCATTCAGAGATCTCTAATATTATTTACAAATATTTAGTTTTACTCTTAACAGTTGTAATGTTTCTATTAGTAAATTTTCCATATCAGCCATATTCTCAAGAATACTTCTCTTTACTGACTCTCTTATTTCAGATGTTCTTTCTCTCTAAATTGTGAAGTAAGTCTGGATGTGAAAACCTCCTAGTTATATTGAAGGAATCTCTGCCTCAATTGTTACCTAATACCAATGGACCCAGCAATTTTTCCTTTGTTTTCTTCCCATGTTTTGATTTGTGTCACTGTCTCTACAACCATAATTAATTCAGTCCTACTCAAATGCTTTTATGGATTTCTGAAGATAATATTTACTCTAATTTTAAAGTGACAAAAAGTAATTAAAGGAACATTTTATTAAGTAATAAATTCTATGCTATCATATTCCTTATTTGATGAAATCAGAAATACATGTATCTTATATTATGACCATATTTTCTTTTTTCTTTTTTAAATTAATTTTCTTTACGTCCCGATTATTGATTCCCTTCCCTCCTCTCTTTCCATCCCCCCCCACACACATCCTTCCTCTCTTCTTCTTCCTCTCTTCAAAAAGAGGCTGAGAAGAAGTGAGACCTTTAAAGGACAGCAACCCGCCTGGCACATCAAGCTGCAGGAGGAGCAGGCACAACCTTTTCCACGGTGACTAGACAAAGAGTCCAAGAGGCCCCTGCATTAGATCTCTAGTACTCTCCTTATCAGCGCCTCCCCCAACCTGCTCCCTCCCTCCCTCCACTCCCTATGCCCACTCTATTTCCCCTTCTCTTTGAGATTCCAGTGTCTTCCCTTGGGCCCTCCTTGTTACTTAGCTCTTTGGGTCAGTGGACTGTAGCATGATCATCCTGTACTATATGGCTAGTATCTGCTCATAAGTGCGTAAACACCATGTTTGTCTTTCTGAGTCTGGCTTACTCACCCAGCATTATCTTTTTCAGTCTCATCCATTTACCTGCTGATGGTACTATCTGTTTTTAAGATATGAGTAGTATTTCACTGTGTAAATGTACCACATTTTCTTTATCCATTTTTTTTCCATTGAGGGACTTCTAGGTTGTTTCCAGATTCTGGCTGTTAGGAATAAAGCTGCTGTGAACACAGTTGAGCAAATGTCCTTGTGATATGGTGTTGCAACTTTGGATATGTGCCAAAGAGTGGGATAGCTGGATCTTAAGTAACAACTATTCCAAAATTTCTGAGAAGCCACAAAATCGATTTCCAAAGTAGTTGTCGAAGTTTGCACTCACACCAACAATGGAGGAGTGCTCCCCTTGCTCCACATCATCACCAGAATGCGCTGTCACATAAGTTTTTGATCTTAGCCATTTTGATGGGTAAAAAAATGGAATCTCATGGTTGCGTTGCTTTGCATTTCCCTGATGATCAAGAATGTTGAACATTTCTTTAAGTACTTTTCAGCTACTAGAGATTCCTCTGTTGAGAATTCTCTGTTTAGATCTGCATTCCATTTTTAATTTGGTTATTTGGTTTGTTGATATCCAGTTCTCTGAGTTCTTTATCTATTCTGGATATCAGCTATTTGTAGGATACAGTGATGGTGGTGTTTTGTTCTTTGGATGATGTCTTTTTCCTTAAAGAAGTTTTTAATTTTCATGAAGTCCCACTTGCAAACTTGGGATGGATCCACTTGGGAAATCAATATGGAGAATCCCCCCAAAATTAAAACTATGTCTATTATATGATGCAGCCATACCACTTCCTGACATACATTTCTATGAGTTTGAGTGCCCCAGGAAAGACAAGGAAAACATACCTGGGAGGAGCTAAAGGAAGTAAATGGAAGAGAAATGTGCTGTAATTCTATTTTATTAAAGAAAATATAAAAACATTTTAAATGTTCATTCCTTAATGTGTTCCTATACATTTTTATGGAATTCTGCTGCAATTTTATTTTGTTCTACTCAATGTTTATCTCTGCAGAAACATGTTAACCACCCCTTTTCTCTACTCAGTTTTTCCAGTATTTTTGTGTTTGTGTTAACCACTATTTTAATGGGTAATCCAGAAGACCTCAACATATTCCTTTAATATTTTATTTTTCTTATGTATGTAAATCTTATAAACAATCAATATTTGGATGGCATCTGTGCCTCAGTTTTTCTATATTATTAGTTTAATCCTCAAAAAGAGGATTAACTTCTCCAAAACATTCTAGTATATCTTCTATATGTTTAATCATAAAAATAGTGAAAATATTTAATAAACATAAATATTATATGCACAAAACCTCAAGAATACTTTTCTCAGAAAGGACCCATTAACTGTAACATATTAGCTATACATCAACTACACTTTTGTCTGTGTATATGTGTGCATAAATGAGCCTAACAATTTACAAATTCAATTGCAGAAATAACATAAAATTTTTAATTTGAGAGATGTGTATATTCTTTATTTATTATATTTTTTCTTTTATTATTTTATTAATTCAATTTACATCTGAGGCATAGGCACCTCCTTCCTCTCCTTGAAGTCCCGCCCTCCTTCCTTCATCCTCTGTTCCCTATTCTTCAGAAGAGGACAGTCCCCCTACTCAGATACCCCAGCAAGCAGGAGTAGCCATTCTAATATCTGATAAAATAGACTTTCAACCAAAATTAATCAAAAGAGATGGGGAAAGACACTTCATACTCATCAAGGGAAAATTCCACCAAGAAGACATCACAATCCTGAACATCTATGCCCCCAATACAAGGGCACCCACATTTGTGAAAGAAACATTGATAAAACTTAAACCACACATAGATCCCCACACACTAATAGTGGGAGACTTCAACACCCCACTCTCAACAAAAGACAGGTCAACAAAACAGAAATTAAACAAAGAAACAATATCTCTAACAGAGGTCATGAATCAAATGGACCTAACAGACATTTATAGAACCTTACACCCAAACACAAAAGAATTTACCTTCTTCTCAGCACCTCATGGAACCTTCTCCAAAATAGACCACATAGTTGGTCACAAAGCAAGCCTCAAGAGATACAAGAAGATTGAAATAATCCCTTGTATACTGTCTGATCACTATGGAATAAAGCTGGACCTCAGTAACAACAGAAATAGCAAAAAGCCTACACATACATGGAAACTGAACAACTTACTACTAAAAGACAGCTGGGTCAGGGAAGAAATAAAGAAAGAAATTAAAATCTTCCTAGAACTCAATGAAAATGAAGACACAACATACCCGAACTTGTGGGACACAATGAAAGCAGTGCTAAGAGGAAAGTTCATAGCACTAAGTGCCTTCAAGAAGAAATTTGAGACAGCTCATTCAAGCAACTTAATGGCCCACTTAAAAACCCTAGAAAAAGAAGAAGCAGACACACTAAGAAGGAGCAGACGGCTGGAAATAATCAAACTCAGGGCTGAAATCAATCATTTAGAAACAAATACAACAATTCAAAGAATCAATGAAACCAAGAGCTGGTTCTTTGAGAAAATCAACAAGATAGACAAACCCTTAGCCAAGCTAACTAAAAGGCAGTGAGACATCATCCAAACCAACAAAATCAGAAATGAAAAGGGGGACATAACTACAGACACTGAGGAAATCCAAGCAATCATTAGGACTTACTTCAAAAGTCTATATGCAACAAAATTTGAAAATTTAAATGAAATGGACAATTTTCTTGATTGATTCTACTTACCAAAGCTAAATCAGGACCAGGTAAATCAATTAAATAGTCCTATATCCCCCAAGGTAATAGAAGCAGTCATCAAAAGTCTCCCATCCAAAAAAAGCCCAGGACCTGATGGTTTCAATGCAGAATTCTACCAGACATTCAAAAAAGAACTAACTCCAGTTCTCTTCAAACTATTCCACAAAATAGAAACAGAAGCAACATTACCAAACTCATTCTATGAAGCCACAGTCATCTTGGTATCTAAACCTCACAAAGACCCAACAAAAAAAGAGAACTTCAGGCCAATCTCCCTTATGAACATTGATGCAAAAATACTCAACAAAATACTCGCAAACTGAATCCAAGAACACATCAAAGATATCATCCACCATGACCAAGTAGGCTTCATCCCAGGTATGCAGGGGTGGTTCAATATACGGAAATCCATCAATGTGATCCACCATATTAACAAACTGAAAGAAAAAAACCACATGATAATCTCCCTAGATGCTGAAAAAGCATTTGACAAAATCCAACATCCATTCATGTTTAAAGTATTGGAGAGATCAGTGATACAAGGCACATACCTAAACATAGTAAAGGCAATATACAGCAAACCTATAGCCAACATCAAACTGAATGGAGAAAAACTTAAAGCAATCCCACTGAAATCAGGGACAAGACAAGGCTGCCCACTCTCTCCATATCTCTTCAACATAGTTCTGGAAGTCCTTGCTAGAGCAATAAGACAGTTGAAGGAGATCAAGGGCATACAAATTGGAAAGGAAGAAGTCAAATTATCACTATTTGCAGATGATATGATAGCATATGTGAGTGACCCCAAAAACTCTACCAAGGAACTCCTACAGCTGATAAACACCTTCAGCAAAGTGGCCAGATACAAAATTAACTCAAAAAAATCAGTAGCCCTCCTGTATACAAAAGACAAAAGGGCTGAGAAAGAAATTAGGGAAACAACACCCTTCACAATAACCACAAATGACATAAGGTACCTCGGAGTAACCCTAACCAAGGAAGTAAAAGACTTGTATGAAAAAAATTTCAAATCTCTGAAGAAAGAATTAAAAGAAGATATGAGAAGATGGAAAGATCTCCCATGCTCATGGCTTGGCAAGATTAACATAGTAAAAATGGCCATCTTACCAAAAGCAATCTACAGATTCAATGCAATGCCCATCAAATTACCAACACAATTATTTACAGACCTGGAAAGAAAAATTCTCAACTTCATATGGAATAACAAGAAACCCAGAATTGCTAAAACAATCCTCTACAATAAAAGATCTTCTGGAGGTATCTCCATCCCTGATCTTAAGTTGTACTGTAGAGCAACAGTTTTAAAAACTGCATGGTACTGGCATAGAAACAGAATGGTGGATCAATGGAACCTAACAGAGGACCCAGAAATAAACCCACACACTTATGGACACCTGATCTTTGACAAAGAAGCCCTATTCTTTATTTAGAGTCTTTAATTGTTGGGATTTTATCGTGCATGTACTATATTTTGAACAAATGCATCCCCTTTTCTTCCCCTCCAATATGTTGCCTTTCATTCCCACCACTGCATTTCCTATTTAACATTTTATAATTTCTTTTTTAGACCCACTAAGTTCAGTTAGTGCAGAATGTCCGTGTATGGGTGCGGGGCAGTCTATGAGAGCATGAACATCCTCTCTTTTCCACCAACAGCCATCAAATGTTAGTAGTGCTTCAGTTATGGGAAGAATTTCGTGAATCCATCCTGCATCCATGCTAGGACTTTTATAAATCTTGTACATTCAGTCAGAGTAATTGAGTTTATATTTACAAAATCACTGTCATATCTAGAAAATATCCTTTGCCTCTGACCTTTACAACCATCTGGTCCTGCTCAGCCACAATTCCTCAACATTGACAAACAGGCTGTGATATAGATTTCCCATATAGAGCTGAATAGTCTCATAGCTTGCACACTCATCATTTTCTTTTGGGGGGGGAGTAGGGTGGAGTAGTGATGGTTCTTTGTATTAATCCTCCTCTATGGCAAAAAGCAGTTTTGCTAATGAGGGTTCATCGGTAGATATAAGGGTAGGAACTCAGGAGGCAATTTGTCAATATGTCCATCTAAAAGAATGATAATAACAGGACCTTTCATAAAGTCTTTAACCTAGTCAATTATTAGTTTTAGCTCAGTTTATAGTGTCAGGAAAGGGTTCTGTTTTTTGGAGCATTCCCTAAATCCAAGAACAGTGGTTAGTCTGAAACATTCATTCAACTATTGTATTATTGTACCAATGGGCAAATCTTGTGAGGCGAGTCCTTCTAATAGTTGACAGTATTTGTGGCAGGGTAAGATGTGCTGATTATTTTTTTTTCCCCTTAGTAGCACACATTGCAACTTTCAGCAATATAAAAGCCCTCCTTTAGTGATGAAACTTCCTCATCTCTCCCCTTTCCTTTTTTATTTCACCATTTTCCTATATCCCCCACATCCTACTAATACCCTTTTCAAATTAGAGCAATTCCTTGTGAGTTCTTAAATATCAAATCTATATTGTCAATAATTTATTTTCTTTAGCTAACACAATTAACCTTGTATTTTTAAACCATGCACTTGTCCTTGAGAAAAAAATACTCCTTTATCTATTGGTAATGCACCTTTATTGAAGTGGCAAACCTTTATTGAAATAATGATTACTTAAATATTTAATAGAATGTATACATAAAAATCTCTCTTTAAAAGACAAGTGTTATCTTCTATCTTTACCAGATTTTTCTCAAAGTTTGTAAAATTGTAATTTGTTTAAAATGACCTACTTGAGAAAAAATGTTATGCTGTTAATTATATGAATAATGTTATGGACCCAGAATGTTAGAATGTGATTCCCCCAATTTAACAATTTTTCTTATAATTTTTATAGCGTACATAATTATGTAATTGGTAGAACATTATCATACATGCGTTTCAAAGTAAATAAAGAATGAATTTCACAAATCTTCATAAGATTGGTGGAAAGGCAAACAGACATGAGATATTTATTGTTTTGTTTCTGATAATTATAGTCCCAGAAATAAAATAAAGACCTACAATTTTATCCTCTGTCAGAGTTCATAGCTGTCAACATTCTTTTTAGCTATTTTTACTAAATTTATTAATATAATATCACTTATTACTAATAAATTATGTAGTATGTGATCTTTGTGATTCATATAGATATAAAATTTAAAGAAATAGTTAATAATCAGTAATAAAAACTCATGTTATAGTTTTTTAATGAGGAAATTTTCACAAATTGAACCTAGCACAGTATTTCTGTCACAAATATATTCTATAACATTTCAGTGTAACATTTTGTTTAGTTTCTATCTCTTTAATTTTTATCTTGTTTTAATTGAACTTAAAATTAAAAATACATGTTCCCAAAACATTAAAAATAATTTTTATAAGTCTTAAAATATAACTGTATCTGTATAGTATACTCATAATAGTGAAGCATTTTGAAAATATTTTTCTTTTGAGAAAAAATATAAATTTTAATATTGCATAAAACTATTTTTATATTTAAGTAATTCAAGAAAGAAAGAAAGTAGGACACATTTTAAGACTATTTAGCATTTATACATTTCTAAATATAGAATATAACTTCTAATATAAAAATAACTCATAAATTACTGATGAATTTCTTCCAGGAGATCTTCCACATAAATTTTAGTGAGTGATTCAAGTTATGAATCTGAATGTCTAAAAATGAGTCATTCTTCTAAATCCATTTAATAATAAAAATTTTA
This sequence comes from Meriones unguiculatus, assembly GCF_030254825.1. Lineage (NCBI taxonomy): Eukaryota > Metazoa > Chordata > Mammalia > Rodentia > Muridae > Meriones > Meriones unguiculatus. The sequence goes on along the minus strand of NC_083362.1, from coordinate 19,806,913 downwards.
ATCACATGCTAAACAGTAATATTTTTAAAACATATTAGAAAAGTATTTTTATATTCATTTTACATATGTTTCCTGGGTGATACTTTATTTGCACATATTATAAATTCTCTGTTTAATCCATCCAATTAATATGTTTTTTGAGTAATAAGATATTATTTTTTTCTTGGTAATAATAAAATGTCCTCTTAAAAAGACATTTAAAATTAAACTATTTGGGGAAGGTAGTGAGATAGAAAGGCAGAGACAGAGAGATAGAGAGAGAAAGAGAGACAAAAACAGAGAGACAGAGATAGACAGAGACAAACAGTGATTTCCACCATGCTTCAGTGAAAGTAAAAATATGAGGACATGTAATTTTGCTTCACTAATTATAAGTAGTTGTTTCCTTGGCAGAGTTCTTACAAGTTTGAAAAGAAAGGGGAAATTTGGATCTAGTTTTATAGAATGACAAAGTATTCATCAAACCCTTAACAATGTAAAATATTTTGCCTGTAATCATGGCTACAATTTAGACTTTTGCCCAAAGAAGTTAAAGAGAATGTTACAATAAAGATTTGTCCTATTCTGTGTGTCAATAGGCATTCATGAAAGTATCTCTTACATTCAGAGAGCCTGGAAGTTTTGCTTGACTTCATAACCAAGTTATTCATACACCTTGAGATTTATTAACACTTAGCCTGATATTCTGATATGCATTCAACCATTTCTTTAACCTACACTTAAGAGAACAATGTAACAATCAACCTTACTTGCCAAGGATTTCACAATTATTCACCTTTTAGAACCATATGTATAGGAATGATCTCAAATTTTCAAGTTAGATTTTCTTCCATGCACACAATACAGAAAGCTCTGTGTGTGTGTTCGTGCACGTGTGCATGCATTAGCATTATCGTAATCATCTGTTAAAGCAAGATAAGAGGTCAAAAAGCAACCTTATATAACAAATATGCACCATAAATGTTTAAAAAAGCAGCATAAAATATTGCTTAGTAACTGTATATTTGGAATACTGAATACTTTGGATTCAATTTGAATAGATTAATCCTATATAAAACTCTTTTAAAGAAGCCTTTAAAGTATTCTCCATTCCTTCTCTTTGCAACATTTTCTGTGTTCAATAAATGCAAGCAAAGCTCTTTGTTAGAGACAAGAAAGACAAACAATAGGGACTGATCAGACACACTACAGTGTATGGACAACCAGAAACTACAAACTACTGATGAAAGATGCAGGGAGAGTAGTGAAGATTTCAAACTTGACCTCACTTTTGGTCAACTTAGTCCAAGGGGAAGTGCTGATTTTTTTTTTCCTCAGTGCTATATTGACGTATTTTGGTACCTTTGAATTTATAGTTAATGAACTGAACTAACAAAGTTGAGAACTGTGTTATGACACAGTGACTCCAGGCATAAGTTCTGGAGGGTAGTAAGGGCAATCTAATTGGTGTTCAGTATAACAACCAGGACAATGGCAGTGGATCACAGTAGTAACAGCAATAGGTTGGTGGGGTTAGCCATATCAAGGAGAAATGAGCTGTAATTGAGAAAGCTTCCTGTTCGAAGGAAAAGAGGAACTGTAGAAGAACAGGCTTGTAGTTTCCTAGCTTGAGGTGCTGCCTAAATCAAAAGTACCATGCTTCAAAGAAGAAAGCTTTCTGGGGAAGTTTCTGAGAACAGATACTAGAAGCCTGTTTATCAATAGCCCTAGAAACTGGTTTACACACACACACACACACACACACACACACACACACACACACACACACATACTATACTGTATGCTATACATTTATTAAGAATGCACTTACTATAAACAATGATGTCAAGTACAAACAGAATCTAGATCCAAGTATGTTTCTTAATAATCATTTGTTCTTTTTACTCACTTATAAATTATAAATTAATCTTTAATTTTGAAGTCTTTGGCACTTTTATTCACTATCCAGTAGTAAAATAACTTTACTACAAATAATTTTCAGATTTTTGAGCAACAAAACCTAGGAAAGGACTAATTCTAGGCTTAATTCTACCAAATTACATATTCTCTTCTTTGTTATGACTTTGCCCATACAAAACAACCAAGTAAATAGCTTCAAGTTAATAGATTAGTAATTATGATCCAAGTAATATGGATGGTCTGTAGGTTTAAAATTCTAAGCACGAAGAAAGGCTGGATTTCCTCGGTGACTAAAGAACTGTTGCTGAGTTGTTTCATTTCCTTTGTTTCTATCTTGTCTTTGAAAACTTCCTCTATTTTGACTATTCTCCAATGCTTCGAGATAAATGCTTTTATTTCCTGAACAGAACATGTAGGAAAATCCCAAAAGGAGTCTTTAGATTGCTGATCTTCTGTTAGTGGCAAATCCTTTGTGATCAAAAGACACCGGAAGACAGAAAATCTTAAACATCCTGAAGCTTAGTTTGTTATTTTAAAAGGCTAGAGTCTAACTTATGAGAGAACAGAGTGCAGATGAACCTTCCACCGTGTGTAGAGCATATAGAATGACTGACAAAGAGCAACTGTTTAGTGATTAAGATAATGGATGTTACTGAATCTTTTAATTTTTAAACATCGTGTTTTGAATAATGTTAATTCTATTCATAAGTACTGAATTACGTCTATTAATATGCAATGGATCGCTATAGGAATAAATACCTTATATTTTGACTTTGTTAATGGCAGATAGGAATTTGTGTAATTAACTATACAATATAATTAACAATAATATGAATAAAATGAACTCGTTACTTTATAGTATAAGATGTATCATGACAGAAGGAATTTCATAATCAGTGTTTGGGGATGGGTTGTATTCTGCACAACCTTAATAAAAAGTACATGAATCAGAAAACAGAAGAGTACATCTAGAGCTTCAGTTATCATGAAGAAGGTGGATTAAAATCTGAGGTTACTAAAATGAGTAGATTAAATATTTAAAAAGTATGTTAAAGTCTAAACACAAGTTTAAGAATTAAATGAAAAAATGTAAAAGAAATGAAATATGAAGAAATAGAAAATAGTGGAAAGAAGGAAAATATGATAAAGGAAACATGAAAAAAATGATGCAGGGAAGAAGGAACAGGGAAGTAAGAAAGAGATGTAGAATGAAGGATGAGTGGAAAGAGGAGAAATGGTAATGAGTATCCTTTTTTATAAAAATGGTCAAGACATGTCAATAGGCTGTATAAATTAGGACGGGTGTGAAGGCTCCTCAACACTTAACCGTGAATTTACTCAACATTAGGAGACTCATTCTCTAATATTTATTTTGATTGTAGAGTCTCCAGAAAAAACTTTCTAGTGCAACTTTGAGTTTAAAGTATGAAAAGTTTGACTACACCCGAAACCTGGGATAACATTTACTACATGTAGAAAATTCTTATGTTTTATGCATATAACCTATTTTAAAAGTGGTATCAAAGAGTGTGGCAGTGTTTTCACGTTGAAGAAATATTGTCATAATTTACTAAAACAATTATATGGACATGTTTTAACTTAATATTTGCAATATTTACTACAGTCTAGTAAATAATACAGATCTCATGGGTTTGTGTAGTAGATTAATTTTGTCTATATTTGTAAGCACAGACTTGGTGGGACACATTTTCATTCATTGTTTACTTGAAGAGAATGACAAATATTATACTTTAGTGACAAAGTCTACCAACTGCCATAGATTTTTGCATGACTCTCAAGGATTAACCAGTTTTCCCTTTACAGAAAATGTATCTAACCCTATTTTGATTAGTGCTTCTTGATTAATATTATATCTCATTTGTATAATTTTAACATTATGCTAAACTTTGTTAACTATCTATACTATTTAATAACAGGATGTGATTCTTTACATTTTCCTTAATAAAAATACATATGAAACAATTTTATAAGTAGCACCTCTTTCATTCCTCCATTGTTTTTCAGCACAGTTTTATCATAGTTTTATCATAGTACATACAGAATGGTCCAAGCACTCCTCTATGGCCAGAATATTAAGACAACATGATGGCTGAGTAGTTTTAGAAATACCAGTCTGCGTTCCTCAGCTTGTTTGTCAGATGTGCTGGCTAAATGCTTCAATAATTCTAACCAGAGAAACTGCATCAAATGTTAAATGTTTCCTTGAGAACAATTTCGTCAAATCTTAGGAGAGCCATTGTGACAAAATTCCATTCTAGTTATATTCCAGTACTGACTCTGTCTTCCTTCTCTTCTAGTTAATATACTAAAACACATGGTGATCTATATTTGACAAAGATGATCTATCGTGACCAAGTGCATGAATTTTTGAATTGATATGTTGGTTTGACTTTTGTTCTGTACTCTATTACAAAACAGTGAGGCGAAACTCATATCAAAATTCATTTCTGAAAATATAATGTTCTAAGTTTTTTTGGATTAATGATTATAAAGTTTGTGTGTTCCATGATTTATAAGTATTTATTCTTCACTTAGCAAATAACGATCTTTCTCAAAATAATTGAAGTCCTCCTTTAGAGAATATCATGTCAGTATAATTTATTGAGTATCAGTTTTTATTTATACAACCTGCTACCTTTCTAGACAATTTTCACGGTTGCCAGGTGACATAAACAGCTTTAAAAAGATAATCTCTTTGGCTATTTATATACTCGGTCTAAAGAGTCAGCACTTCAAAAACTATGTGAGTGGCTGGTAGACGAATGTGACATGCTAACTTTTTCTATTTTAAGTTTCACAAAGTTCATTCATATATTAATATTGGCGAAACTGTCTAAACAATAAGAGTTGTTAATCTATTTATAATAGTAATCCAATGTGGTTAATTGTTCACCTTGTTTCAAATGTTTTACAAATAAAAATAACCCCTTACATTCAACTTCAGTACCAGAAAGGGTAGTCAGTACATGTTAAGGTGTAATGCCCTGTATAGAAAGTTTTTGTTTTATAGTATTTACTGTCTCTCATCTCTGATACCAATTGTGTCTTTCCAAACGTTATCCAGGCATAACTTTCCTCTGAACCATGGATGATCATACTTTAATCAAATGTTATCTGTAGAGAAGAACATGCTAAGCTGGGGCGTAGCATGTAACACTCCTATAAAATACTGGTTTTCATATCTGAAGATATCATCATCAGCTAATAGTAGTCTGGAATTCCTGAAGTAGGATTAGCACTCCAGTGATTAAATCATCATCACTTGGTGTTGGGAGAGGAAAATGACATGTATGGACAATTATCTTAGAACTGACGCCCAATAAAGACAGGTTTTTATGCAATCATCCAGGTCGCATAAGCATCACTATAAATCATTACACTCCAGTGTTACACACTAGATATTCTGAATCCTTAAGGAGTTACAGTGGAGTGGACTAGGATTTGTTAAGAAATGAGATTATGTCATGTACACAGTTCAAATTGTTCTCTTACAAATTAAGGTAAGAAGAATCGTTACCAACTAAACTATACTAATATCTAATGGCCTATTTAAAACAAAAAGATGATATTATATTATAGTACAACTAAAAAAACTAATGTAAAACAGTTGCCATTTCTTTTATATTTTATAATTGTTGGCCCATAAGAAATGATATCCAGATTTTTTGGCTCTGTTGGTCTCCTTGTGGAGCTCCTGTCCACTCTAGGCCTTTCTATCTCCCCCTCCTTCCATAAGATTCCCTGCTCTCTGCCCAAAGTTTGGCTATGAGTCTCAGCATCTGCTTCGATACCTGATGAATTAAATAAGGACCATGCATGACGCCCTGCTCAGATGTAGCCCATGGGCAGCTCAGTCTCCATAGGGGTTCCCTAGTAAGGAGAACAGGAACAGTCACTGGCATGAACTCGGTTGCCAGTTCTTTGGTCACTTTTATCTGGCAAGGTGGTCTTACTAGGCCACAGAGAAAGAGAATGAAGACAGTCCAGATGAGACCTAATTGGCTAGGGTGAGATAGGAAGACCTCTGCCATCAGAGGGCTAGGAGAGAGACATAATGGTGGGGAGAGGGAGGAAGGGCAGAACTGGGAGGAGATGAGGGAGCTACAGCAAGGATACAAAGTGAATAAATTGTAAATAATAATAATAATGAAAAAATTAAAGAAGAAAAAATAAATGATATACATCTCAAAAATTAATTGCATAAATTACAGTATAAAAATAAGCAGGATAAAATTATTAAAATGTGTGTAAATTTTATTTCCTTACCTGGTGAAAAGACCAAGAGAAAATGCTCTTGACATAATGATACACTCTAATAGATGTGGAGTATAAAAGCTGGTGACCTATGCTGTGAGCAGAACTGTTCAGGTCAGATTGAAAGATGGCAACCCTGTTTATCTCTGAAGAAAGGGATTTCAGGAGGAATGGGAGCTGGAATACAATTAATTTCACAGTCACAATGTAACATTTAGGAACAAAGAGGACAGCATGACAGCATGATCTGTTTCCAGAAAGCATATTTGCCCTAGCCTTCAAGTGAGAAAGGTCCCAAAATATAACTAGATCACTAGAATATACAAATATTTTACATCTTGGAGTATTCTCTCTCTCTCTCTCTCTCTCTCTCTCTCTCTCTCTCTCTCTCTCTCTCTCTCTCTCTCTTTCGCCCTCTCCCTTCTTAGAGGATGAAAGTGGAGTCTTTGACTAGGCAAGTAGTTTATTTAATTCAGACCATTTGGAAAGATTTTGTGAGCTTCCTGAAGAATACTATAAAGTGTTGTTAGAGGCCAAGAAATGTGAAACGTGCATATTTCTCTCTGTTGAGCCTGCCTTGAAATGACATTCCATGACTAGTCATTGACCAACAATCATGAAGCTGGAAGTTATTTAAACAGAGACGAAGCATCTATGGATAGGTATGTCGTAGTGCCGTGAAGACTGCAAGAAGAGATGACTAAACCTTGTATATGATACTTTGTATGTGCTTTTATTGTACCTATGTTACCCACTGCTTCTGTCTAATGTTTTTATTGCACTAGGTAATGCCCAAAATGAGCATCTATGCTTCAGTCTTATCCATCATTTGAGCTGTCAGTGTGAGGTGCTTTGTTCCCAACATTCTTCTTGTAATGTGAACATTCAGTGATCATAAACTGGAGAAAGAATGGTTTAGCAGCATATATATTCATGTACATATGTTCCTATATGTTTGTATTGTCTAACTGCTCCGTGTGTAGACACAATAAATTTTTAAATCAAAATATTCTCTGGAAATTTACTATCAACTGATCAATGTCATCTAGTAAATCCCCCTTTATAAATATTCCAATGGAATGTATATTCAGCAAAAACACCCACTGCCAAAATGCAGTTTTAAACCAATTTCCTCCTCTCAACAATGGCCTTGTCCATTTTAGATTAATTTGTAAGAATCTAAACTGATCAGTGTAATCATGCAAAAACATACGCAGTGGTAGAGGAAGTAGAAAATTTTTTTCAAAAGAGAAACTAATATGTAAATTTTAAGATGCATATACAAAAAATATTGTGTGCTGCTGGGGGTGAAAATCAACTGGACAAACTTATTTTGAGTCTTAAATTAATATGAGTGCAATATGTATCTGATCTATATTAAGACCCTTTGCATTAGTCTGCTTTCTAAGGGGGGTTATACTCCCATTGACGTTTCTGAGACAAATGCTCTCTCACAATTGCATTTGTTCACATAAATCTCTGTACTTTAGAATTAACAGCTTTATATAATCGAAGCATATATGAATGTAAACAAAATTAACAAATATGTTAAAACTCTAGAGAAAATTATCTTTTAGATAATTTTGCAATGGAAGTAGCCATAACAATTTATTTTCATTTTACATACTCATATACATATACAAAGATATACATAAATACTTTTGTATTTACATCTTAATCTGTGACTTCATAAAACCTAGCAACATCAATAAAAATGCTATCAGCGATTGCAAATGAAAAAATATACAAGCCTTATAATTTATGCAAACAACATAAAGTTAATAAACTGATTAAAGTGAAATGTCTGTGAAGCCACTCCAAATGAGGAAGTCAAATTAAGCCAAGAACTGTAAACAGGATGTGAATACCCATGAGCTAATAAATGGATAAAGAAAATGAGGTACAAAATATACAATGGAACACTACTTAGTCATAAAACAGAATGAAATCCTGCCATCTGTTGCATTGTGAATGGAACTGGAAATGATTGTGCTCATTAAAATGAACCAGGCACAAAATGACAAGGGCCACCTGATCTCATTCATATATGTGAAACCCAAACACTTGATAACATAGCAATTGAGAGTAGAATGGTGATTATCAGAAGCTGAAGAGATATGAAAAGGGAGGGGAAGTCAGCTGTTCATAGTGTAATACAAAAAGGTAGTAGGGTTTACTTTGGCTCATAGCTTAGGAGATATAATACATTAGCACTGGAAGGCACAGCTATAGGATTGGGAGGCAACTGGTAACATTTTAACCAGAGTCAGAAAATGTGTTAGAGACAGGCAGACACTGAGCTTAGGATAAGAAACTATATGACCCAACCCTTCCTTCCCTCTTGACCTTCTTCCTTCAACATGTTCTATCCCCTAAAGTTTCCAAATCCCTCACAACTGTGTCAAAATACATGAGAATATTGGTGGCGTTTCACTTCCCAACCGTAAGAAGAGCAGTAGAGTAGCCTTGACCACAAGGAACAATCAGGTATTGAGTGGATCAAGACATTAGTAAGAAGTGGGGACAATATGTCCAAAAGGCAGTTATAAAAGCAGACAGTTTGTAGCAGCTTTATGTGTAATAGCCAGAAGCTGGAAACAGCCCAGATGCCCCTCAACTGAATGGATGCAGAAATTGTGGTACATCTACACAATGGGATATTACTCAGCAATGAAAAATAAGGAAATCATGAAATTTGCAGGTAAATGGTGGGACCTGGAAAGGATCATCCTGGAGTGAGCTGTCCCAGAAGCAGAAAGACACACATGGTGTATACTCACTCATATAGACATGTAATACAGGATAAACCTACTAAAATCCGTACATCTAAAGAAACTAATCAAGAGATAGGAACCTGACTAAAATGCTCAATCCCTATCCCAACAGACAGAGAGGAAGGACATCAGAGGAAGAAGAAAACAGGAAACAAGCTAGGAATCTGCCACGGAGGGCCTATGAAAGGCTCTGCCCTGCAGACTATCAAAGCAGACGCTAAGATTTATGGCCTACTGTTGGGCAGAGTGCATGGAATCTTATGTAAGAAGTGGGAAATAGTAAGATCTGGAGAGGACAGGAACGCTACAAGGGGAGCAACAGAACCAGAAAATTTGAACACAGGGAACTTCCCAGAGACTCATACTCCAAACAAGTACCATGCATGGAGATAACCTAGAATCCCTGCACAGATGTAGCCCATGGCAGTTTAGTGTCCAAGTGGGTTCCATAGTAATGGGAAGAGGGACTGGCTCTGACATAATCTGATTGGCTTGCTCTTTGATTACCTCCCCCTGAGGGGGGAGCAACCTTACCAGGCCACAGAAGATGTCAATGCAGCCACTCCTGATGAGATCTGATAGACTAAGTTCAGAAGGAAGGAGAGGAGGACCTCCCCTATCAGTGGATTTGGGGAGGGGCATGTGTGAAGAAGGGAGAGGGAAGGTGGGATTAGTAGGGGAGGAGGGAGGGGTTTATGGGGGAGATACAAAGTAAATAAAGTGTAATTAATAAAAAAACCAGACAGTTTCTAGACAATTCTATTTCTGTAAAATAACTTCTCATTTCCTGAAACCCCTTCCTCTGTCTTAGAAATGATTTGCTAGTTTTTGAAGGCTCATTTCATTATGACAGTGAAAACAATAGGCTCTGTATGCACTGAACTCATCTCAAGTTTTATGTGCATCCAGATACATCAATCAGCCAGGTAATCAGCATCCATAAACAAAGGTTCATCTGTTCTCTGCATTTGAGACAGTCTTTAAATATTACATACTAATTTGGGGCCACCAATTATTCTGTTTCCAGTCTCACTTTTCGCTCTGGGCATTTTTAACACTGTCATTTCACTGCTGTAATGACACCAATGACTTTAGAATGCTGTTTCTCAGTGACTGATTATGTCTTCGATATGCCAATCCTGATGGCTTGTGAAGTTCCACATGTGTTCTTTCTTTGAACATGAAGATTTGAGCACCTTGATTTGTGTAAAATTTTGTGGGTTTATGGGTCACAAGAATAATGAACCACATTCAAAGATCATCTTAGGCTGTGTATAAAAAGAGAAAGAACACATATGTTCTTTTAAAACTTTCTTAGATTAATAGGTCTTTTCCCAAAATTAACTTTGTCTATTTTAGATGAACTCTGTGCTGTCCTGGGAATAGATTGTTTTCATATTATAAATAATAGTCACAAAAAGTAAAATTTTCCATGTAAAACTCTTTCAACAGTTATTAATTTCCTGTGTTCATTTTAATAAATGCATGTAAAATAAACCATTTAATGAATGAGTGAATGGGCTCCAAGATGTGATGAAACCTTCAGATTCTAGCCTTAAACCTCAAGGTCCCTAGCGATGTTTCTTTTTACATCTGGCAGCCTCAATCATCTGTATATGAGTCATCAAGACTGATTTTTATCAGTGACCTTGATGAACATTCCATCTTCTTTTCAATGTTTCTAATAATTTATTGTGGTTTGGGGTACTCCTGGGACATATGCTATCTTATATTTTGACTTAGCACTACATATTGCTGAAAATATGCTTAGAAATATGTTAACTTCTTGAGCTACCTATTATTGTCTTTAAAACAATTCAGTCTAAGCATTAAATAACAATGTAAACAATTCCTACAAAACTAATCCTGTACATCTGTTCATGTTCAGCTCATGGTCTAGGTCAATAATGGGATGGCTCTTTATTCATTTCCTCACCAGCCTGTGGCCCTGTCACACACTTGAACTATCTTAGTACTTTTAACTATATTTACATTACAATAATATGTATTTGAGAACAATTCATTAAGTAACTTTTAAGTTTGGGTTTCTTAATGATAGAATACTTTTAACAACAACAAAAAATCTTATGGTCAAGAGGACGATGCATGGATGTTTAGAAAAGGGTAATAGAATAGATTTTATGGGTGGGCTGAGAATAGCTGGAGACAAGAACAAGAAGGATAAGGCTGAGGAGGGAAATGGTATAGAGGGAAAGAGTGTGGGGAGAGACAAGTAGAATTGGGGGACATTTGCGGATGGTATGAAAACATAATGAAGTTGAAACTGCCTGGAATTTATGAATATGATTCTAATGAAGATTGCTAGCAATGGGCCATATGGACTCTCAACTGCTCATCTTCCGTGACAAGGAGAGGATTTCAGTTGCAGGACAGGGTTGCATTCAGTTTAGTTTTGTGGCCATTAGGGCTCACGGCCTGGGGCAGCTTCCAAAAACGTGACTCAGAAGTAGTTGGGCAGGCAGAAAATATGTGACCTGACATTGGAGAATCTGCCCAGAGACAAAAAAACCAATGGCAGGCTTGGAGAGGATGTAGAGGAACCTGATTGATCACACAAAATTATGTACCCTGCTCTCTCTTCTGGATTAAGTGAGTCTGCAATGGCTCACTCTTGGATTGCACTGACCTGTTCCCAGTGTCTGTGTGACGATGCCATGCATGCCTATCACCCCTCAGCCTGGACCTCCTGACCTCACCCACAGGCTGGACCCTTGGGAGAAGGACCAACAGAGTTGTTGGCCAAGAGGGTCCAGGGGTTCCCAAACAACCCAAGTCTCTGCTAAGACAATGGGCTGCTCTCCACAAGCTGACAATGGAGTCTCATTACCAAGACAAATATGGAAAGTCAAACTGCTGCCTTAATGGAGCCTTCACCCCTATGTTCTAGTCTCTTTTGTGTAGGAAGGTACTCTGCAGGCTACCAATAAAGGAACACGAACACCAACCCAGCCACAAAGTTTTTGATCTACCATCTGTTCTGCCTGAAAAATACATTAGGGCAATTATGGCATGGGGCTTGTGCAAAGAACTTGGAGTTGGCAGCCAATGTCTAATTTGATTTAAGGCCCACTCTATGAAAAGGAACCCGTACCTGACACTGCTTGGGTAACCAAGATCCAGAGACTATTGAATCCAGAAGACTAGAGTAAAACCAAACTGGTCTAAAAAGAAAAAAAAATCATTAAAATATGTCCTTATGATACATTTCTGTTCTTACAGATCAGAGACTGCATTATGCATCCAGTCATGATCAAAGAGGCTTCTTCCAACAGCAAATAAGAATGAATGCAGAGACCCACAGACAGGCATATGTAGGTTCGCGTTACATTCCTCCCCTCAGAGCTAAGGAAATCTCATAAAGATGTTGGTGGAAAGGCTGTAGGAGCTGGTGGACATAGAGGACAGCAGGAGAACAAGGCCTTCTGAATCAAATAAGAAAGGTGCATATGAGCTCACAGAGAAGGAGGAAGCCAGCACAGGGCCCATGCTGCTCTCCACCACATCTTCTGTGCACATACCTGTTAGTTTAGTGTTTTTATGGGTCTTCTTACAATGAGAAAGAGTGGCTCTTTGACTTTTTTGTCTGCTCTTGCGACTCTTCTTCCTGTTGGGTTATGTCCAACTTTAATATGGTGGTAGTTTTTGCTTAATTTTATTATATTTTATTTGGTTTGATTTAGTTGTCTTTTGAAAGCCTTCTTTTTCTAATGAGAAAAAAAGAAAAGGAGTAGATAAGGAAGGTAGTGGAGGTGGGAAGGTACTGGGATGAGGAGAGGGAGGGGAAACTATAATCAGGGTATTGTGTATGAAAAAGAGACTAAATTATTTCCAATAAAAGAAAAAATCTAGTTCTTTCAGGATTTATCTATGGCTGTTATAAGAAGAAATAAAAGAGCAAGTAAAATCTTATGTACATTACCAACAATATAAAGGGTAGAATAGAAACATTTTTATTGAAGTAACAGCATGGAATACTCTACATTTTTCTTACTTTTCAGTGAAGCTGATTGTTAAAGATCTGAAAAACCAATACCCTCAAGTAAGTCCATCTTACAGAGAATTTATTTAGCAAACCTTTATTGCCACAAAAGAATCCCCGGATTTACAGAAATATGTCCATATCCAGGAAGCCACCAGGAAGAACAAATCTTTATGACACTGTGGTTGCCTCAGACATAGGTAGACACTGGAGACAAAAGGAAAGGACAATACTGTCATGAGGCTGAATTCTGCCTTTTTCCTTGATCAGATCTGTGTGTTGAGTAACTAATTTACTATCTCTGGTAACACATCTCTTAGCAAGGGTTATGATTACTTCTAAATTAAATATTAGAATGTGGAATCTTTATTCTATTAAGGTCTACATTGTCAACCACTTTTGATTTATGTAGATGAAGTTATTCCATTGTATTAATAACAAAAATTCAAGCCCATATTAATAAATATCTAGCTACAAGTAGCTTATTGAGAAGCCAAACGATGTACTTCAGGGACTAAGTTCTTTATTCCACAGTGACCACATGGCTGTGTGACCACATGGCTGCTTCACTTCAGATCTCCAAACTGACCTCATTGAAAGTCCCTGAACCCATGTAAATTGAATGAACTTCATTTTTTTTAAAGCACAAAACTAAAATCAATGCATGATGCAAGGACATTTTGAAGGAATTTTATTTCTGATATATTCCAAGAGTTTAAGTCAAGGACTATTGCACATGCATTATGATTTCTCACTTATATGTGCAACAGTATTGTGGTTTTATTAAAACTATTTTGGTACTCATGAGAAGTGGAAAATAAATTAATCCTTGCTTTTGGTTTTTCCTACCCACTTCCTTCATTGCATCTCTAAATTAAAATATTAAAGTTTGTAAACCAGCTAAGAATATGGCAGTCTAAGTTCTTTGGGGACCTCACTGAAACAAGCTGAACCTATGCTCTTTTTTCCTGCTCAGTCCCCTGGTAGTTGCATTAAGTTGAAATAGCATAGTTAGTGAGATGCTCATCAAAAGTCAATATGTACCCTGCATGTCTAATCTGTGAATCTGGCATCCAGAAGCTTGCATCAGGCCAGGGAGCCTGCTGGCACTCAGACTCATGACAGTACTTAGAGAAAAGCTCTCCAGCAGGCCACAACATAAACACAACACATGGAAATTACTCAGGGTTACTTCCTCCAGGCGATTCTTTCTGCCACAAGACAATACAATGGCTGTGCTCATCCAGTCCTGCTGGAAGTCAAATGTGTTCTAAGTAGTTTCCAACATCCTCACTCCTAAATTATGAATCTTTCTTCCAACCACAGAAGGCTGCTTAGAGTGTCTATTCTAGTAGTTAAGAAATTCATACATCTGCAGGGAGCTAACTACATTTTCCATTTTCCTATTTCTTCTTTCTTCTATAATTATGTGTTAGATTAGATGACAGAATATCCCATCACTTTTCTTATACCCATCACCATAAAACCTTTTAATGATAATCTGCACCATTCAACTTTTGCTGTTCGTATTTAACAACATAGTTTCTTTGTGTGATACTTAATGTTATGAAAATAAAGGGAAGTGCGCTACTGCGGAGGCTGCTACTGCGGGGGGCTGTGGAGATGACTTGGTGTGTAAGAACACTCTCTGTTCAAGATGAAGGCCTGAAACTGAATTCATAGCACCCACGGAAAAAAAATTGAGTGTCCCTGTACTTGTGTAACCTCGGGGTTGTGTGGGAGGGGACAGAAATATTGCTGAGCCTTGCTGTCTACCCAGCCTGGCCTGAAAAGGCTAGAATCCAGGATCAGCAGCAAGTCCAACCTTAAAGGAGAAAGGCAGAATATGATAGAGCAGATGAGCCAGGACCTCTGATGTTCTCCTCTGCCCTGTGCGCAGGAGCGCGCATGCACACACACACACACACACACACACTTACTAGAAATGTTATTCAGTTGATGTGTTCTCTTCTGGTAAGTCTATGACTGTACAAAACATATTTAGGCCTAAATGAAGGTCTAAATATGTAGTACTAACACGCATGCACACACACACACACACGCATATTTATATATATATAACTTAGATATGTATGTAATATGTATATTATATTTACATTTATTTTAACATCAACCTTCATTATGACTTTACTATGTGTATAACAATCCAAATCTTAATGGCTCTAAACATTTTACAGGATTTTCTAATTGTTTATAAGTAAGTTCTTTTCAAATGTTTATAAACACTTCTGACATTATTTTTCTTGTTTGAATAATAAGCAAGTATGTCTGTAAAGGCCTTACACGACTGTTTCACTTTCCATGTCTTGAGAGATAATGGAAGACACAGAATCTAGAACAACTGAAACTCTTTCCTCAAGCTTGTCATTCTTTTCGAACCTTAAAATAACACCATCATCTATGCTTGTGAAATGTTTAGGAAATAGATAAAATTAAAGAAAATATAAATGTATAAATGTACAATTTAATATCTCTCAATATATATAGTCATGTATTTAGTTATAGATAAATGGATGAATATATATCTCAGATAGGCACAGATAACTTTAGAAACAAAATTAAAGAAAATTGCACATAACAGCACAATTGGTATCTTGATCCTTTTCTGTAATAATTCTAATTTTTTGCCTTAATTGATTCACAAGTACAGGGGGAGTTGCTAGAACAAGAGTTACTGCAAGAATTTTTATAAGAACATTCAAGGTTATTTTCTACTATTTTTTTAAAACATCACTTTCAATGACCTCTCTTGTAATTTTCCTATTTCTTTCTTAATAATTGTAAAATTGGTACTGGAAAAAATCTAAATATTCTCAGCTTTTTGTCCATTCTATATAGCTTTTTTCTTTAAATACTTCTTTAACATTATTCCTTTCATATGTGAGAAAAAGTTAACAAATTTGGGGGACTTTATGATTTAGCATTTACTTTTCTGTATGGTCTATGTACATATAGACCACATTAATTATTATTCTTTTAATTCAGATAGTTTTTTGAAATTAAATAATCAATAAAAACCATTTATATAATACATAACATGTAATAACTTATATATTATTACTTCATATAGTAATAAATGTCATATTAAATTTTTTATAACTTAGTTATCTCCTGGTGAGCTGAAAGTCTGAGTAATGGCAATATTATTTAAGGATATCATAGTTCTACTCACATGTGTGTATTTTAATTAATTCCTGACTCCTACAAGGAAGTGTTAATGCCACCTTGAGCATGCTATAAGCATGAAGTATTTCCCTAGCAAAGCTGGCAATAGTGCAGGGGACAAAATGAAAACGACTTGCAGGCTTATTAAAAGGTGGAGTGTCCACTCAGTCTTGTGATAGTGAATGAAAGGCTCTTCTTTATTCCAGTGTGCATCTAAATATGCTTTATGTGTCATGTAAACATTAACTACTCATCCACACAAAAAACAGTTAAAAGCAGGGTCTGTGGGGTTTTTTTGTTTGTTTGTTTTTCAGTTACACGACCATTTACTGACTAAATAGGCTTGGTAGTGCTGGCCTGGAAATCTGCAGCCAGAGGTGGTCAATGCCTGCTCAGAAGATTAGTGGGGCAGCTCCCACCTCAGCACCTCAAAGGCGTAGGCATAACCCTCTCAGGGGAGGTTGGGCTAAGGAACCGCAGCCTAACCCACAGCTGTGTCCTGCCTGAAGCCTCCGGAGTAACATGTCGGGTGGAGTCGGTGTGGACATGGGTTCTGGCTGCAGTGACTAGGTCGGGCAAGGGGAGAGGCTTCCAGTGTGCAGCTGCCTGCGCAGCTCCTGAGGCTTCCAGTGTGGCAGCTGCCGCTCTCGAAGAGCACCCTATGTGATGCCTCTGTTCTCCAGGACACTGCGGGACAGGAAAGGGAGCCACTCCATCGCAGGACCGTACACAGGAAAGCCTGTCCGACCTAGTGGGAAGCCAGTCTGGTCACACATCCCCAGAAGCTGTCCACAGCAAACCTGTCCATCGGAAGGATGCAAGCCCAAATCCTCCCTCTTAGATAGCGCAAAGCACACCATGTCCTCCTTGTGGGACGCCACCGTCACTTCTGCCTTGGTGCTGTGTTTCAGCTCCGCCAGAACATAAAGCACCTGTGGTATATGACATTGGTGGCTTCATATGGAGGCTTGATGGGATGCTCATCGTCAATCTCCATAGCCCTGGCACTCCTTTGGGCCGTATATGCACCACTTACCAGCTTAGCCCCGAAACACCAGCCCTCTCGGCGAGCCAGTTCCATTCCCATGGCCACACTGTCATAGGCATCCTTGAGGTGGCCGTGGAAGGTGCGGTAGATGAGCGGCTTATCCGCACTGAACCTGTGCTGCATCTCCAGGGTGAGGCGGCTGATGGCCGGCTGGAAGTAGCTCTGCTCAGGGTGTACCAGCAGCAGCACGCCTGACTCTTTGGCCTTCTTGGACAGCAGGCCCACCCTCTGCAGCATCCTCTTCATCTGTTCCTGCTTAGTGAACCGTGCCGGCAGGGGCAACCGCTGGCCTGTCATCCGCTGCGGTCTCCTCAGCGCGGTGAGCTTAATGGCTGAGAAACCACCATCACTGGCTCAGCCTGAGGCCTCTAGGCACTGCAGTATGTTTTCCATGTAGTCGTCGCATTTGGCTTCATTGGCATAAAGGTGGGTGTGATTTCCAAAGGCAGGATAGACCTGACATTGCTCCTCCCTCTTAGGTGTGGCAGTGCCATCTCTCTCTGCTTCAGAGGTAAAGATTCCATCTCTCTGCGCTCTGCCTCCTTGAGGCACAGGTCTTCCTCCAGTCTGTGGTCTAGTATAAAGCGAACAGCATGGGCTTTGTTGTGCCAGATCAGAGGCCTGATAGACTCCTGGTTCTCCCCAGCCACAAAACGGCTGTAGAAGGTCATCTTCACTAGTCTGTGGAGCATCCTTTGCCCCAGAAGCTTCTTGGCAACATGGAACAACTGCTCATGCTGCGCCAGCAACACTGGCAGCAACTCACACAGGCAGAGAACACAGGTTGCACGCCAGCTCCTCCTACTTCCGGTAAACCCTCTGAGCGTTGGTGAGCTCCAAGGCTGGCACAGGCCCCCCGCAAAGGTTCGGCTGCTCGGCATCCCCTCACAGGCCCCGGGTGGGAGGCTGCCCGCTGGCCTGCGGTTCAGCTGAGGGGTCTGCAGTGCTTGGTGCCACCGAACGCACCTTGAAGACGTGCCTCAGGGCCACGGAGGAGGATCTGTGTTTTATTTTTATTTTATATCTATTTATTTGTTAAAATTTATTTACTTTGTATCCTTGCTGTAGCCCCCTTCCTCATCCCCTCCCAGCCTCACTCTCTCTCCTTCTTCTCCCCCTATGCCCCTCCCTCCTTCCACTGATAGGGGAGGACCTTCTCCCCTCTGACCCCTAGCCTCCCAGGTCTCATCAGGATTGGCTGCATCATTTCCTCTGTGGCCTGGCAATGTTGCATCCCCCAGGTGGAGGTGATCAAGGAGCCAGCCACTGAGTTCATTTCAGAGAAAACTCCTGATCCATAATGAAGGACATGGCTATTTTGTAAGTTTATTTACAGACTAACGTGAAGATAGAAAAATATGTGATTTCCTGTTATCCTTCTCATTCTTCACAGACTTGAGTCACAGGTCTCCTTGGATTCTGATTTCCTCACCAAATAGTGCAAGAAACAGAGTTTTAGTGGGTATCTGAGTGGAGGATGGCTTTCCGACTGGGCTAAAAACATAAAATAAAACGTTGATAACCATGGTTCTAGAGAAAAAAGATAAAAGTGTTTCATGTCATAAAGTTGGGTGTTTCTTTAAAAGCAAAAAATGCATTATATAATCCATTATGGTACAGTTAGTCTGAACTAAAAATGGAAGGGAAAAATATTAAAAATGGAAAAATAATGTTCATAATAATGTTTCAAAAAATATAAGTTCTTAAATTTAAGGAAAATGTCAAATATGTATATATAATAGGTATCAAATGACATATTATTTTATTATGGGTTTGGTATCAAATGTTATGTATACGTATATGATTCACATTCTAGAGGAATAGATATACTGCTTTGTGTTTATGTGTAGTGACAAAGCAGAAAGTAGAAAAATAAATTTAAAATGAATATAGAACAAAGAGTATAAGAAAAATGAATAATTTTGCCTGAGCAATCATATTTACAGAATGGCAAAGAAACAATACTGTAGAAGTTAATGAAAATAGCATCAAAAATACAATGATATATAAAATAGTTTGTATTTTGTAAAGTTTAATTCACTTAAAAAATAAAAGAGTCAGAGAAAATATGATTTCTAAATGAGTATATATTAACTCTAACAAGAGTTATGCTTTTTTATAATATTTCTACATATGCCTTCTATGTTCATGGGTTAGATCATAATATTTCCTTCTATAAACACAATAATAACAACACACCTGTGAGTGCAATATGTGAAAGCATATTGAAATGATAGTATAGTTATCAACATCATGCTTTAGACAGATTTGTTTAGGGAACTTCATACAATTGCTAATAAAATTGGTATTCGAGCACACAGTGATTCTTTTAATATCTGAGTTCCACCATCCAATCCAAATAGAAATATGAAATACTGTTTGATTATGGAATATATTTTGTTGGCTAAACACAAGCATTTTAATAAAATTTATTTACTAAAACAATATTACTTAGTTGAACATAATTATTCAGCTCTCAGCTTCTATTAATTAAATAAGATTACCCTTGATATTTATTTATTATTGAAAGTTGGAATGTATGGAAAATATAGTTAATGCCATTAAGATCTACCTGGCAGAGAGACATTATCCAGCAACTGATAAGAACAGATACAGAATCCCACAGCGGAATAGAAGGTGAAGCTCAGGGAGTCCTAGGAGGACTAGGAAGGACTGGAGGATCCAGAGGGATCAAGGATACCACAAGAACATGCCCACGGAATCACCTGACTGACTGTGGGCTCCCAGAGATCAGGGGGCTTGTGTGGGTCTGACCTGGGTCCTCTGCATATATGGTATAGCTGCGTAGCTCGGGGTTCTTGGGGGACTCCTAAAAGTGGGGACTGGGCTGTCTCTGGCTCTTTTGCCTGCCTTTGGGACCCTTCACCTCCCACTAGGATGCCTCATCCATCCTTGATGTTAGACTATATGACTGGTCTTATTGTAGCTTCTTATGTTGATGCCCCAGAAGGCCTGCTTTTTTCTGAGGGGAGGGATAGGAACAGATACGGGAGAAGGATATCGTGGTGTGGGGAGACTGGGGAGAGGAGAGGGGAAGGAAACAGCAGTCAGGTTGTAGGGTGTGTTTTATAAATAAATTAAATTATAAAAAAATGCAAATAAATAAATAAAAACCAAAAAAAGATCTACTTGGCAGAGTATTTTATGTTAAGTATGTTATGATTCATTAATAGTATAATCATGATGCATATGCAATTGTAGTCACATTACACAAAAGCTGATATCATAAAATGTTTTTATTATAAAATAAAACAGTACAATTCTACCATTCATATAAAATATGAATATAAATTATTCACCCACATCTTTCTTCTATTCAATACATAAAATAAAAACCCCAATGTGGAGATATTACTTAGGCAGACATATTTTGTAACTGCTGTCTGCAAGTCTAGAATTAGGAAACAAACTGCTGAACACATGATCGATTACTCTAGACCCTCTCTATACATTATGTTTATCTACATTAGATTTTCTTAAATTCTTAACATCAACTTTTCTTCACTGAACCAGTTCTTTTAAGACTTAATTGTTTCTGAGCAGGTATTACAAATGCCATCCAACTGAGAAATACCCAAATAAAATTTACATGTAGATACATTTAAAATTAGGGCTAACTTTTCATTGAAACCACCATTTTCCATCCAGATTCCATATCTTATGTTGTACCTGAAAATTTTGTTATGCTTCATAAATTATGGTTTACCAAATAGCCAATGTTTTCCCTAGCAAAAACTATAAATTTTTCCAATTTCCGTTTTCATTTTTTAATTTATTTTTTATTGTTTACATTTTATTAACTCTGTATCCCAGTTGTATCCCACTCCCTCATTCCCTCCCAAACCCTCCTTCCCTCCCTCATCTCCTCCCTGCCCATTTCCAAGTTCACTGATTGGGGAGGATATAACCTAGAACCTCTGCTTGGATATAGCCTGTGGTAGCTCAGTAACCAATTGGTTTCCCATTTAAGGGGAACAGGGACTATTTCTGACAGGAACTCAATGGCTGGCTCTTTGACCTCCCCACCCCCCAAGGGAGGAGTAGTCCTGCTAGGCCACAGAGGAGGGCTTTGCAGCCAGTCCTGAAGATACCTGATAAAACAGGGCCAGACTAAAGGGGAGGAGGTCCTCCCCAATCAGTGGACTTGGAAAGGGGCAGGGAGGAGATGAGGGAGGGATGGAGGGTTTGGGAGGGAATGAGGGAGCAGGATACAGCTGGGATACAGAGTTAATAAAATGTAACCAATAATAAAAATTAAATAAATAAATAAATAAATAAGTAAAATTTGAAACTCACACACAAAAAAAGAATTCACCTGAGAATGAAAAGAAAAGATAATTAAAGAAAAATAGTGAAAGGTTATAATCTTAGGTCTAGGAAAGTGTTAAGATGTACATGTAAGAGAAACAATTCACAGGCTTCATCTCTAACTCCTTGTTCCTATACAGACATTCTAGTGTAAATTACATTAAACACAAACAAGTGTCTTCAGGTAGACTAGTATTCTGTATTTTTAAATTATTTTTTCCTTTTTAATTTTATTTTTATTAATTACAGTATATTCACGTTGTATCCCAGCTGTAGCCTACTTCCCCACCCCCAATCCCATCATCCTTCACTCTTCTTCTCCTATTGTCTTAGCATTTTTATTGTTATTAATTATATTTGATTCACTTTGTATCATCCCTATAGCTCCCTCCTCACCTCCTCTCCCAATCCCATCCCATTTCCCCCTTCTCCACTCAGTCCCTTCACAAGTCCACTGATAGGGGGAGGTCCTCCTCTCCTTCCTTCTGATCCTAGTCTATTCGGTCTCATCAGGAGTGGTTGTATTGTTTTCCTCTGTTGCCTGGCAAGGCTGTTCCCCCATCAGGGGGAGGTGATCAAAGAGACAGCCACTGAGTTCATGTCAGAGACAGTTCCTGTTCCCATTACTAGGGAACCTACTTGGATACTGAGCTGCCATGGCCTACATCTGTGCAGGAGTCTAGGTTATCTCCATGAATGGTTCTTCGTTGCAGTGTCAGTCTCAGAAAAGACCCATGGGCCCTGACTTTTTGGTTCTGTTGCTCTCCTTGTGAAGCTTCTGTCCCCTCCAAGTCTTTCTATCTCCCCCTTCTTTCATAAGATTCCCTGCACTCTGCCCAAAATTTGAGTCTCAGTATCTGCTTTGATACATTGCTGGGTAGATCTCACTTAGGTTCTAGCTATTTCGTTTCTCGATTATATTTTTTAGAAATAGTCCCTCTTCCCCTTACTTTGGGAATCCAATTGGTTACTGAGCTACCACAGGCTACATCTGAGTGGAGGTTCTAGGTTATATCCATACATGGTCCTTGGTTGAATGTCAGTCTCAGAAAAGACCCTGCGCCCAGATATATTTGGTCCTTGTGGAGCTCCTATCCTTTCCCCATCAGACTAACTCCCCTTCTTTCTTATGATTCCCTGTACTCTGACAAAGGTTTGGTCATGAGTCTTTGCTTTGAAAACACTGCTAGTTAGAGTCTTTCAGATGCGCTCAGTAGACTCCTGTCATACTTTCAATGCACATCCCATCTGTCTTTCTAAATGAGGATTGATCATCTTACCACATGTCTGCTCTCTTGATTATCTTTTTTAGGTGTATAGATTTCATTATGTTTATCATATCTCATAGGTCTATATAAGTGAGTATATACCGTGTTTATCTTTCTCCTTCTGGGATATTTCACTCGGAATGATCTTTTCTAGATCCCACCATTTGCCTGCAAATTTCATGATTTCTTCCTTTTTGATTGCTGAGTAGTATTCCATTGTGTAAAAATACCACAATTTCTGTACCCATTCCTCCGTTGATGGACATCTGGGTTGTTTCTAGGTTCTGGCTATTACAAATAAAACTGCTATAAACATGGTTGAGCAAGTATCCCTTTTGTGTACTTGAGCAAACTTTGGGTATATACCTAGCAGTGGTATAGCTGGGTCTTGAGGAAGCACTATTCCTAATTGTATGAGAAAGCACCAGATAGCTTTCCAGAGTGGTTGTACCAGTTTACATTCCCACCAGCAGTGGAAGAGGGTTCCCCTTTCTCCACAACCTCTCCAGCATGTGTTGTCGCTTGAGTTTTTCATCTTGGCCAAAATTTAATGCTAAAAGGGGCCTTATATAACATACATCATACATGTCTTTTCATATCACAAACTATAATTGGTCAATAGTGGATTATTATTAGCATTGCTTATAATATAGACATTTGTATACAATACAATACAAAATAAAACTTTTAGTCCTGTGAATCTTTTGTCAGAAGAAATATGAAAGTTAAATATCTTTATCATTTGAGAGCATCAAACATAAACAAAATGGGTGCAAATGATTTTGTCCCAAACCATTAAACAAACAACACCACGGTGCTGGAGAGATGGCTCAGCAGTGAGCAGCATGCACTGCTTTCTCAAAGGATTACCATTCATATCCCAGCACCCACAAGCAATGGCTCCAGACAACCAGTGAGTCAAATTCTAGAAGTGATCATGTACCTCCAGCATCCATGGCACTCCTCTCTTTGCTCGAAACACACACGTGCATGCGCGAGCGCACACACACACACACACACACACACACACACACGAAGAACCAATGACTCAAATTCCAGGGGTGATCCTGTGCCTCTAGCATCCATGGAACCTAAAGTTACTCCCTTCATTCCCACCCCCAAACCCAAACCCAACTCCACACATGCACATGCTCATATTTAAAAATAATCAAAATCAGTCTAAAGAAATAGTCCTCTTAAGAAATAAACTGTACCAGACCTTCAAAGAAGAGCTAACACCAATTCTCTTTAAACTATTCCACAAAATATAAACAGAAGGAACATTACCAAACTCATTCTATGAAGCCACAGTCACCTTGGTATCTAAACCTCACAAAGACTCAACAAAGAAAGAGAATTTCAGGGCTATCTCCCTTATGATCATTGATGCAAAAATACTCAACAAAATACTCGCAAACCAAATACAAGAACACATCAAAGATATCATCCACCATGACCAAGTAGGCTTCATCCCAGGTATGCAGGGGTGGTTCAATATATGGAAATCCATCAATGTGATCCATCATATTAACAAACTGAAAGAAAAAAAACACATGATAATCTCCCTAGATGCTGAAAAAGCATTTGACAAAATCCAACATCCATTCATGTTTAAAGTCTTGGAGAGATCAGGGATACAAGGCACATATCTAAACATAGTAAAGGCAATATACAACAAGCCTATAGCCAACATCAAACTGAACGGAGAGAAACTTAAAGCAATCCCACTAAAATCAGGGACAAGACAAGGCTGCCCACTCTCTCCATATCTCTTCAACATAGTTCTGGAAGTCCTTGCTAGCGCAATAAGACAGTTGAAGGAGATCAAGGGGATACAAATTGGAAAGGAAGGAGTCAAATTATCACTATTTGCAGATGATATGATAGTATACGTGAGTGACCCCAAAAACTCTACCAGGGAACTCCTACAGCTGATAAACACCCTCAGCAAAGTGGCCGGATGCAAAATTAACTCCAAAAAATCAGTAGCCCTCCTGTATACAAAAGACAAAAGGGCTGAGAAAGAAATTAGGGAAACAACACCCTTCACAATAGCCACAAATGACGTAAGGTACCTTGGAGTAATCCTAACCAAGGAAGTCAAAGACTTGTATGAAAAAAATTTCAAGTTTCTGAAGAAAGAATTAGAAGAAGATATGAGAAGATGGAAAAATCTCCCATGCTCATGGCTTGGCAGGATTAACATGGTAAAAATGGCCATTTTACCAAAAGCAATCTACAGATTCAATGCAATGCTCATCAAATTACCAACACAATTCTTTGCAGACCTGGAAAGAAAAATTCTCAACTTCATATGGAATAACAAGAAACCCAGAATTGCTAAAACAATCCTTTACAATGAAAGATCTTCTGGAGGTATCTCCATCCCTGAACTTAAGTTGTACTATAGAGCAACAGTTTTAAAAACTGCATGGTACTGGCATAATAAGAGAATAGTGGATCAATGGAACCGAACAGAGGACCCAGATAAACCTACACACTTACGGACACCTGATCTTTGACAAAGATGCCAAAAACCATACAATGGAAAAAAGATAGCATCTTCAACAAATGGTGCTGGTCCAACTGGATGTCTACATGTAGAAAAATAAAAATAGATCCATACTTATCACCCTGCAGAAAACTGCACAAAACCAACAGCACAGGCTCTAAGAGCAAAAATCAATAAATGGGACCTCATGAAACTGAAAAGCTTCTGCAAAGCAAAGGACACCGTCATCAAAACAAAACTACTGCCTACAGATTGGGAAAGAATCTTCACCAACCCTTTATCTGACAGAGGACTCGTATCCAGTATATATATAAAGAACTAAAGAAGCTGAAAAGCATCAAAACAAGTAATCCACTTAAAAAATGGGGAACAGAGCTAAACAGAGAATTCTCTGTAGAGGAATATAGAATGGCAGAGAAGCACTTAAAGAAATGCTCAACCTCATTAGCCATTAGGGAAATGCAAATCAAAACAACCCTGAGATTTCACCTTACACCCATGAGAATGGCCAAGATCAAAAACTCAAGTGACAACACATGCTGGAGAGGTTATGGAGAAAGGGGAACCGTTCTCCACTGCTGGTGGGAATGTAAACTTGTACAACCACTCTGGAAATCAAACTGGCGCTTTCTCAGACAACTAGGAATAGCGCTTCCCCAAGATCCAGCCATACCACTCCTAGGCATATATCCGAAAGAGGCTCAAATACACAAAAAGGAAATTTGCTCAACCATGTTTGTAGCAGCTTTATTTGTAATAGCCAGAAGCTGGAAACAACCCAGCTGCCCCTCAACTGAAGAATGGATGCAGAAATTGTGGTACATCTATACAATGGAATATTACTCAGCAATGAAAAATAAGGCAATCATGAAATTTGCAGGTAAATGGTGGAACCTGGAAAGGATCATCCTGAGTGAGTTGTCCCGGAAGCAAAAAGACACACATGGTATATACTCACTCATATAGACATACAACATAGGACAAACCCACTAAAATCTGTGCTTCTAAAGAAACTAAGCAAGAGAGAGGACCCTAACTAAAACGGTCAATCCCCATCCTGAAAGGCAAAGAGGATGGACATCAGAAGAAGAAGAAAACAGGAAACAACCTAGGAACCTTCTACAGAGGGCTTCTGAAAGCCAGAAGAAGAAAACAGGAAACAAACTAGGAACCTGCCACAGAGGGCCTCTGAAAGCCTCTGCCCTTCAGACTATCAAAGCAGATGCTGAGCCTGATGGCCAACTGTTGGTCAGAGTGAATGGAATTTGATGTAAGAAGTGGGAAATAGTAAGAGCTGGAGAGGACAGGGTCTCCACAAGGAGAGCAACAGAACAAGAAAATTTGAACACAGGGAACTTCCCAGAGACTCATACTCCAACCAAGGACTATTCATGGAGATAACCTAGAACCCCTGCACAGCTGTAGCCCATGGCAGTTCAGTGTCCAAGTGGGTTCCATAGTAATGGGAAGAGGGACTGGCTCTGACATAATCTGATTGGCCTGCTCTTTGACCACCTCGCCCTGAGGGGGGAGCAGCCTTACCAGGCCACAGTAGAGGACAATGCAGCCACTTTTGATGAGAACTGATAGACTAAGTTCAGAAAGGAGAGGAGAACCTCCCCTATCAGTGGACTTGGGGAGTGGCATGCATGCAGAAAGGGGAGGGAGGGTGGGATCGGGAGGGGATGAGGGAGGGGCTTATGGGGGGATACAAAATGAATAAAGTGTAATTAATAAAATTTTTTTAAAAATTGCAAGAAAATACTGTGAGGTTTTATAAGAAATAAAATTACAATATCCAAAAATAAAAAAGAAAAGAAAAGAAATAAACTGTGACAAACGAGGAAGTAGTGGGTGGATCATGCCCTTGAATCCTGGACTTGGGAGGCAGAAGCTTGTAGAACTTGGAGTTTGAGGCCAGTCTGGTATGAATAGCAAGTCCTGGGACAGCCAGGCTATGTAAAGAATCTTGTTTTGAAAACAAAGCAAAAGGAAGCAAACAATCAACTCAAATCAAACAAATGGAAACTCCCAACAGTGAGAAAGGATATCTGACAGAATATAGCAACAGTGTCAGATTATACTAGCTCTAGGAATCCAGGGATCCTTTTGATTTTATGTGGTTTGTATTTGAGTTTTCATGGGAAAGATCTCTAAAGATATACTTGCTCAAGAGCATTGTTAAGTGTGATAACAGAAACAAAGTCACACTGTAAACCATAACAAATTCTACAAACTGGACCCACTGATTGAATAAAAAAAAAAAAGTCTTGCAAATTTCCTGATTTCCTTGTTTTTTATTGCTCAGTAATAGTCCATTGTATAGATATACCACAATTTGTGCATCCATTCCTTCACTGAGGGGCATCTGGGCTGTTTCCAGCTTCTGGCTATTACAAATAAGGCTGCTACAAACATGGTTGAGCAAATGTCCTTATTGTGTACTTCAGAATCTTTTGGATATATGCCTAGGAGTGGTATAGCTGGATCTTGAGGAAGCGCTATTCCTTGTTGTCCGAGAAAGCGCCAGATTGCTTTCCAGAGTGGTTGTACAAGTTTACAGCAGTGAAGGAGGGTTCCCCTTTCTCCACAACCTCTCCAGCATGTGTTGTCTCTTGAGTTTTTGATCTTAGCCATTCTGATGGGTGTAAGGTGAAATCTTAGAGTCATTTTGATTTACATTTTCCTGAAGGCTAATGAGGTTGAGCAATGGTGGGATCTGGAAAGGATCATCCTGAGTGAGCTGTCTCAGAAGCAGAAAGATGCACATGGTATATACTTTCTCATATAGACATATAATATAGGATAAACCTACTAAAATCTTTACACCTAAAGAAACTAATCAAGAGGGAGGACTCTTGCTAAAATTCCTATCCAGAAAGGCAAAGAGGATGGACATGAGAAGAAAGAGAAAAGAGGGAACAAGTCAGGAGCCTGACACAGAGGACCTCTGAAAGGCTCTGCCCTGCAGACTATCAATGCAGATGCTGAGACTTATGGGCAACCTTTGGGCAGAGTGCAGGGAATCTTAGGAAAGAAGTGGGAAATAATAAGATCTGGAGAGGACAGGAACTCCATAAGGAGAGCAACAGAACCAAAAAATCTGAGCACGGGGTCTTTCCTGAGACTGATACTCCAACCAAGGACTATGCATGGAGATAACCTAAGAACCCTGCACAGATGTAGCCCATGGCAGTTCAGTATCCAAGTGGGTTCCATTATAATAGGAACAGGGACTGTCTCTGACATGAACTGATTGGCCTGCTCTTTAATTTCCTCCCTCTGAGGGGGAAGCAGCATTACCAGGCCACAGAAGAAAACAATGCAGCCACTCCTAATGAGACCTAATTGACTAGGATCAGAAGGAAGGAAAAGAAGTCCTCCCCTATCAGTGGACTTGGGGAGGGGCATGCATGCAGAGGGTGGAGGAAGGAAGGGATTGGGATGGGAGGAGGGGATACAAAGTGAGTAAAGTGTAATTAATAAAGAAAAATAAAAAAAGTCACTTTTTGCTAGTTTCTCATTTTGACTCAGTTTGACCAATGGTCATTCCTTTTACTCTTCATCTGAGTACCATATCCTGAGAGATAACTCATAAGTCATCCTACTCAATCAACTAAATTACTGAAGGCTCATCCATGGCTGAATATAGAATGTGAAAAAAAAATCAGACACATTCTACAGAAAATCTGAGTAATTTTAGTTAAACATATCTGTGGATCTTCTGTACTTGTCATCATTCCTCATGGAACTTTTCCAAACCTTTCTAACAAAACAGTTGAGTCATAGACTTAAGACGAACGTAAATATCAGACCTGGAAGTGGGAACTGGAGTGAGTTACTGAAGCAGCCTTTGCTTTAATATCGTTACAAAGATAGCCAGAAAAAATAAAAACAAGGCTAAACCTTGCTCCTGGCTGAGAAGATGAATGTAAAGATTAAAAGAGAGGGAGGACGCTGGCTAAAACACTCAATTTCCATCCAGAAAGGCAAAGAGGAAGGACACCAGAAGAAGAAGAAAACAGGAAACAAGCTAGGAACCCACCACAGAGGAACTCTGAAAGGCTCTGCCCTGCAGACTATCAAAGCAGATGCTGAGACTTATGGCCAAACTTTGGGCAGAATGCAGGGAATCTTATGAAAGAAGTGGAAAATAGTAAGATCTGAAGGGGACAGGAACTCCACAAGGAGAGCAACAGAACCAAAAGATCTGAGCACAGGGACTGATACTGATACTTCCCTGAGACTGATACTCCAGCCAAGGACCATGCATGGAAATAACCTAGAACCCCTGCAAAGATGTAGCCCATGAGAGTTCAGTCTCCAAGTGGGTTGCATAGTAATGGGAACAGGGACTGTCTCTGACATGAACTGATTGGCCTGCTCTCTGATCACCTCCCCCTGAGGGGGAAGCAGCCTTACCAGGCCACAGAGAAAGACAATGCAGCCACTCCTGATGAGACCTAACAGATTAGGATCAGAAGGAAGGAAAAGAAGCCCTCCCCTACCAGTGGACTTGGGAGGGGCATGAGTGGAGAAGGGAAAGGAAGGAAGGGATTGGGAGGGGAAGAGGGAGGGAACTAGAGGGGGGATACAAAGTAAATAAAGTATAATTAATAAAAAAAGATGATAACGTGGGAAAATATAGACTGGATGTATCTGGAGCATTCGCAATAGTGACATGGTCTTTCCTCACCAGTTGTTCATGGAAATTTTCTTCTACAAATACAGACTTATCCAGCATATTCCCCATTGTGTTCACCACTAAATAAACAGCATAATCAAAGAAACAATATTTTTTGCCTCAATGCCTACATATTAACATTCCAAGCTTCCGTGCTTTAATTAAAGTTGTTTTTATAGAAGCTCTCTTTTTCTTCTTCTATTCTCTGCCCTACATATATAAGTAAGTCTTGTTTTGCAACCAAATCTCCTCAGAATAAAAAAAGTCTAAAATAAAAAAAGTTCAACACTCTTTCTTTTGACATATTTTTAAAGCATTTTGTCTAATACATTTCTTCAATTTTAAATTCTTTCCTTCACTGGCCCTGAGTTCTTAAATATATCTGATTAATTTCTAGAATTGTGTTAAATTCTCAGAATTTGTAACATTGCACAGAATCATGGAATAGCTACTTGCTGACACCAAGTCTGAGATAGTTTGTCACTTCAAACTAGGAACAAGCCTTGTAACCAGTTTGTCCTCTCTCTGTCTTTCTCTTTCTGTCTCTCTCCCTCCTCTCTCTCTCTCTCATCTTCCTGGTTTCAAACCTATTCCCTGATGCTCAACATAAACTTGCATCATATCCCAGAAAGAGAAGGAAAAAAATGACAGCATGTGTACAAGTATTTATTCTTGAATATTCATGAAATGAATGATATTTTGAGTAGTACCCTACAAATATTCTAAAACTACAGGGGAAAATGCAATCCTTCAGCAGAGTTATTGCCAGCCCTTGGTATTAACAGGTACTAACATGGTGAAGTGTAGAATTAGACTACTTCAGTATATCGGGCAAAGTTGGGAGAGGGAGAGTATACATTATCAAACACATCCTATAAAATTCTCAAAGAATTAATAAGAATATATTTCATGAAACGGATGCTTTGGATGAAGACCCAGAAGCCACATTTAAATACGCCTGTGGAATAGCTAAGCCTCATTAAAAGAGATAATTTAAAAAATTAAATCCTATTACAATATGCCCTGTCAAGAAATGAAATGTGAAAGGTTTCATTCTTTGTTTAGGAAGAAATTGCAAATTACACATGAGTCTAGGGTTGGAGGAGGCTGCTCAAGTTAAAAAATGATATCCATAGAACCAAAACACTTCAAGTCGATTTTGAGGATCAAGAGATAAGATAATTTAAACAATAATAAGAGCTTGTGGGCCACTGGAATTGTAATGTTCAAAACAATAGAATGTAATAGCCTTAGAGCCTACACTAGAAAAGCATGGTTACATTCTTAGCACCCATTCTTAAAAGTAAGCTGAAAAGTGTTAATTAAAAGATGGTACACAATGTACCCATGATTCTGAGTGAGGACATGTTACAAGAGCAAGGAATAGTTTAAAGCACAGAGTGTGGAGACCAAAAAGAAAGTGCTGTACTAACTGTTGTATCCCACATTCTTAGAGCTTCAAAGCAAAGCCAGATAAGAACAAAAACCATGTGGGTAGATGTCTGAAAGACACATAGTCATCCCCATAAAGGAGAACGTTTTAGATGATGGATATGTCAAGCAGTGCAGTAGTCTGAGTCACTGAGCTTCTGTCACTCTTGTGTGAAACACACATTAGATAACTACTTGTTAGAAACACTGACGTTGTTCTTTCCTGGGATATTGCTCAGGAAGAGCTAATATTTATACCAACACCAATTCAAAATTACTGAGGTGGGACTCAGTGTTCATGGACTCATAAAAATTGCCTGCTGACCACCTAGAACAAACACTGAATTATTACTTCTTTTCATTATGTAAGCAACTGTCTTAAAACTTACTCAAGTATCTGATATTATTTTGTTCCTTCTGGCTACAATTCTTGCATTAACGTGGCATTGCTAGAAGGGGCTAATTTGGAAAATATACTTATGATTTTGCACATAGGAATGAATTCTTCTGGGATTATAAAATTAAATACAATATTTTTCTGTCAACCCAACTGCTGGTGCCAAAAATAAGCAACTGCTTTTCTCATGTTAATTTTAGAGCAGACATTCTTGTTTTATATCATCCATGCAGAAAATAATAGAAGTCCACATGTGTAAGAAGGTCTGAATATGTCAGAGAAGTTCATAAATCTACGTCAGATTTTATACCTGACAAATAACTATTATCAATCTCATGCTAAGTGAGTGTTTAAATTTTCAGAAATCAAAACAATTGAAAATAAAATCAATCATCATAAAAATCAGGGCTATCGTTCATCAGTCATGAGATGCCAGAGGTTCCCATATTTCTATAACTCTATTCAATCCAAAAGAATCAGACGGAGAGAGCAAAAATAAGTTATAAAATCTATAAATGTCACTTTCACTTCCCTAGTGTTTTGAACCTAGGGGAAAAAATACAGAATCGTAGATTCAACTAAGACATTTTATCCCAGACTACCGTCCTTTGTGTGACTGTTTGACTGCAAAGGAATACTAGAAAGAAATTGCTAGTACAAGCCACATAAACTGATTTGTTCGGAAGGATGCAATTAATTTAATTATCCTGTTGTCCTTTTGCATCCCGTAGTAAAGCTAGCTCTACTTGTTGGAGACGATTAATATTTGACGTGTGAGTGAACTTACTTGTTTCTGTAAGTTTACATTGTGTATGTAGATCTCTGCATTTTTTTTCTCTAAGTTTCTTCATTAAAATTATAGTTCAGCAATCATTTACACTCATCCTGGAATTTCCTCCTATATATCTTGTCTCCTCTATTTGCTTTTGCCAAGTCATGAATGAACAATATTTTCAGAGTTCAGCAATTCTGTGTGAAGTTACTTCTCCATAGCTTACATTTCTGTTACTGCCATTTGAGTGCCAGAGACAGCTGGGTCCAGCGCCAATTCTGGCAGCACCATCTTAAGCTCTTTTCCAACATGTTTGATCCCGGTACTCTTTTCCTTTGTCAATTTGTATCCTGCAAGAACACAATTATAGGTAACAAAAAGGGAAGGCACCAGCCTTTTCTCTTACTTGAATTTTCATTTGTTTGCCATTGTGGCAGCCCAGAATTAATTGCATCTTCAGTCATATTCCATAGCTCGTGTTTTTATTTTTTAATTCTAATCCTTATTAAAATAGAAGGAAGTTATTGTGAGTGTACAGAGACCTTCTGCTCCGAGTGCCTGATCTGCAGAGAATGTCCCAGAGCTGGTATGGACTGGCACAGAATGGACTATCTGACATGCAGCCCGATGACAACTACAGAGTTGCTAGAGCTCATGATGTGCGAGCAGGTGCTTTTCAGGCCTCAGTGACAGCGTTAGAGATCCTGGTTGGAACCACTTTTTGTTGTGCCAGTTACCCCACTGTGCACAGCGAAGCATAATCTTCACTTTCCGACCTCAGTGTTCTGGTAGAGGGATGTTTTATATTTTATAAATTGGAGTGTGTTTGAGATTCTTTACCCAGCTTTGTACAAAATTGCTCAACACTTGTCCCCTTGCCCAGCTGTGCCCATGTGGTTTGAGGAGTTAACTGTAGCAGTGGACCGAATTTGCTGCTTGGAAAATATAGCTTACGGCAGTGGCATCAGTTTTTCTACTACGGTAAAACAGATTTCTACAAATTTTGTAGTTGAAAAACACAGAAATATAGTATCTTTGATTCTGATGGCAGCCCTTCATAGTTCCCACTGAGCACAAATCAAGATGCCACTCAGCGAAACTGTAACCCCAATCTGCAGACATTAGGGAAGGAAAACTTCCCTTGATTTTCCAATTCCCAGAGAGACTTGCATTTCTTTACACCTAGCCCTTATCCTTCCTCAAAGTCAGTGTAGAATGGCTCTGAAGTCCTCTTGTCATGTGATTGTGAGTCTCTTTCTCAAATTCTGACTCTCATTTGTGCTTTAATTTACCACAGTGTTTAGAGCTGTCCAGATTCACCAGGATTTTTACCATTAAGGTGACTAATGCCATAATTCCACCTACACATTTAACATACTTTTATCATTAGACATATAATATCAAATTATATATATATATATATATATATATATATATTCCACAAGAAATAACATGTATAGCTGTAGGGAGAGGAAAATGCATTCCTTCTACCTTAATTGCAACACTATTATCACCGTAACTTGCAGTAATTACCCAATCCAAACTGATTTTATGTTATGTAGCTTCACAGAAGAAACATAAACAATGGTTTACCCAGGCCAAATGAACTCTTCTATTTCTAGATGGTAAACCAAGGGGTTTATTGAGGTGATCGGCAGGATGGTGAAACCTGGAGATCTCTGCCCAGAATGCAGGAGGCTCCACTGGAGAATTGGCTCCCTTCCTGCATTTGTGCATGGCTTGTCAATCACGGAGTGTGGCTAGATGAGTGTTAGAAATGTTTAAGAAGCCTTATGTGACAGTTTCAGAGTCTTATATTTCCAGAGTCTGTAAGTTTCTATATGATCTTGTGAGACTCAACAGGCCCTCCAGAAGGAAATGTTCTATTTCCTGCAGATTAGCTACACAGGGCCATATTTACTATCTAAAACTTGTTAATGAAACATTGTCATTGTTGCTAAACCCATGTCATTAGTTGTTTTACCTGAGAAGCAAGGAATAACATAATGTGTAGAACTAGATAATATGACTCACCACAAGCAGGAAAGGGTTATGAGAGAGTTTTGAAGAACTGACTAGAATTCTTTCCCTTAAATCTTTAGTCTACCTTTCCATTTTCCTGCATCAGAGAACTTTAACATTCACGTCTTAGCTCTTAATAATGTCATGAAATTGTGGAAGAGAATGCAAATCCTTGATAGAGAAAGAATTCATTATTTATTTTAAAAAAGTAGTGCTAAAGTATAAAATAAAGAAAGGTGAAAAATTTGGAAAATAGCCAGATTCTAAGAAGTCTCTAAATTTCTCTTTTCTCTTTCTTTCTTTTTTTTTTTTCATTTTGTGTGGGTTCAGTGAGCTTTACTGATGGTATTCGAGAGATCAGGGCTCAGTGGGACCCTCCCGCTCTTCTGGAGGTCTGGGATGGAAACTGAAGAAGATGCTCAGTGTCAAGGGCTGAGGTGGGGGAGAGACTCCTCAGCAGCTGAGGGCCCTTTCTCTTACTGATTGTATTTTTTCACTTGCTGTTACTTATTCCCAGGGAAAAAACAAGTATAATATGGATTGCCAAGTTTATTTCTTTTTCACCACTTTGGTAAAAGGGACAAATTTAAATTATTAGGGACGAAAATGCATTTTCCAAGAGAAGTGCTTTTACGATTTACTTTGAATATAAACTGATAAATATTATTAGAGAAAAATGACATTTAGAAGTTTCACTGATATAAAAATGAGATTGAAAATTTCTTTACTCAATACCAACACAAATATATTTTCTCACCATCAATTATGTGATGGAGATTTCTTGTGAAATCTTATTACATTTATCTGCAATCCTTTACTTTAAGGTGTTTCAACAACAATGACCATTCTAGCATATCATTTTTCCCCCAAGCCTAAGTATAATATGAACATAAACAGGGTGGTGGTGGCATATGCCTTTAATCCCAGCACTAGGGAGGCAGAGGCAGGTGGATCTCTGTGAGTTCTAGGCCAGCCTGGTCTACAAAGCAAGTCCAGGACAACTAAGGCTACACAAAGAACCTGACTCAAAACACAAACACCAAAACACAAAAAAATAAAAATAAAATATAAACATAATATAACATAAGCAAAATATAAAATATAACAGTATAAAATGTAAATATAAAGATGAACATAATACATCATAATATTAAACGTCATAAATCATACAGTGCAAGTAATAAAATACATACACATTAAATTAGCATATACGTAATGAAATTACCAAGCATTGATATTATTAAATATACAATGTCTGCTTAAATTACCCTTTATGGTTTTTTTGTTTTGTTTTGTTTTAAAGCACTTAGATAAATTGTTTTATATTTCTGAATATTTATGAGTCTTACCTATGAAATATGATCCTAAGGTTATATTAACTAAGATAAAACATACACAGAACATGTCTATATATCAGTTAATAGTACATAAATATATAGGTTAAAGACTGACAAGAACTGACCAATTATATCACTGGTACTCACATAGAAAAGGTAGCAATAGCCTCCCCAAATGTTCATGTTGCCCTTCTATCAATACTACGTTCTCATTTACAGAATAATTATTATACTGATTTTCCTCCTGTTTTTTTTTTTTTTTCAAGACAAGGTTTCTCTATGTAGCTTTGGTTGTCCTAGATTTGCTTGGTAGATCAGGCTGTCCTCAAACTCACAGTGAGCTGCCTGCCTCTGCCTCCCTAGTGCTGGAATGAAAAGCATGTACCACCTTATCTGTATTTGAAATATATGCAAAAAAAAAATGACAGTATGGAATTGGCTTGTTCTCATTTTAGAATAAACCTATGTACCAAGCATGGTGGTGCCTACTGATAATCTAGGCATTTGGAAGGCAAAAGCAACAAGATCAGGCTCAAGGACATACTCAGAGAAGGAAAGACAGTATGAGTGAAAAAGTGAGTAGAGTGAAAAGAAAGAAAGAGGAAAGGGAAGGAACAGGAAAGAAAAGAAAGGGAAAGAATGGAAGGGAAGGGGAAAGGGGGAAAGGATAAGAAAGGAAAGAAAAGAAAAAGGAAAGTGAGAAGCGAAAAGGGAAGGAAAGAAAGGGAAGGAATGGAAGGGAGAAAGAGGTAAAAGAAGGAAAAGGAAAGGAAGGAAAAGAAAAAGGAAAGAAAGGGAAAGGGGAGAGGAAGGGAAGAGAAAGAAAGGAAAAAGAAAAGGATAGGGAAGGAAAAGGAAGTGAAAGAGAAAGGAAGGGAAGGGAAGGGAGGGGAGAGAAAAACAGAGGGCTTGACATATTTGTGGAATTCCTCACTTGTTGATTTTTTGCTCATTCTTTTTAGTTTTCTTGTATGCTTATTTAGTGTTGGTATTGTAATTTTATTTTTAATTATTTATTATTGTTATTATTATTTCTTACAATTTATTTACTTTGTATCCAGGCTGCAGCCCCTCCACAGCATTTCTTCCTCCCCTTTCCTCCTTTGAAAGTCTCCCATGCACACCATCCCACTCTCTCCTTCAAATTCTTGGCTTTTTCACTAACTGCTCTTGTATGCATTCAAGCATATGTATACACATATATTCATTAATCTGTCTTGTGGAATATGTATGTTATCAGGACTGTTCATTTGGTATTTGATGTGTGCTTCTTTGTCTCTCTTGCTCTCAGGTTTATTAATTGCCTGCACGTTTTTTGTTATTGTTGTTTTATTTTGTTTTTTGTATTGTTGGAGCCTCATGAGCCTATGATTTTTGCACTTAGTTACCTGTCAGATATGGAAGATAATTCCCTATTTCTGAAGACACCATGCACTTCAAAAACAAGACTCAGAGACTCTTGAACTGGAAATCACCTAAATGCCCCTCCCTGAGGACTAGCTTTCTTTCTTTCTTTCTTTCTTTCTTTCTTTCTTTCTTTCTTTCTTTCTTTCTTTCTTTCTCTCTTTCTTTCTTTCTCTTTGTTTCTTTCTTTGTTTCTTTCTTTGTTTCTTTCTTTGTTTCTTTCTTTGTTTCTTTCTTTGTTTCTTTCTTTGTTTCTTTCTTTCTTTCTTTCTTTCTTTCTTTCTTTCTTTCTTTCTTTCTTTCTTTCTTTCTTTCTTTTCCAAGGAGGAGGGTGAACCCGGCCTGGAAAAAAAATCTTTTTTTTTAATATGTTTTTTTATTTTTAAATAATTTTATACATTCACTTGAATCCCAGCTATGGCCCCCTCCCTCTTTCCCTCCCAATCCTCCCCTCCCTCCCTCATCTACCCACTTCCGAGTCCACTGATAGGGGAGGTCCTCCTCTCCTTCCATCTGGCCCTAGCTTATCAGGTATCTTCAGGATGGTTGCAATGTCCTTATCTGTGGCCTAGCAAGGCTGCTCCTCCCTTGGGGGGGAGGGGGGAAGCTCAATGAGCCAGACATTGAGTTCATGTCAGAAACAATTCCTGTCCCCCTTACTAGGGAACCCACTTCGATACTGAGCTACCATGGGCTATGTCTGAGCAGGGGTTGTAGGTTATATCCATCCATGGTCCTTGGTTGGATAAACAGTCTCAGAGAGGACTAGCTTTCATGATGACAGAAAGCTTCCAAAAAAGCAGGCCCCAACAGTCCTACTTAGCTATAACATTTATAAACCATATCGGTTACTAGCATAGTACAATAACCCTGCTGGGGCAGTAGCGAAACACATACCATAAACACAACAACAACAACAGCAGATCATATTGCGTGAGCTAACCCAGAGGCTCCTCACTCCAAATCTTCATAGACGACGTGCATGTATAGCCCATAGTAAGTACAGGAACTTAAAACCAGAAAAGTAAAAGGAGACCACTTTCAATGAAAGAGAAATTGGGGGACAATAAAGAGGGGATTAGCCCTCTGATAAGGAAGCAATCTGATAAGCGAAATGGAAAAAGCAGGGCAGGACTCTTGAGGGAATGATGGGAGCAAACATAGAAAGTGGGAGGACAGCAAGGATAAGATGGCGATATAGGAGTGATCTGATACATAAGGGAAATGCGAAAATGGGTGGGACCTTTCGAGAAAGGGTAATACAGAAGAAAATAGGGGAGCATAAAGGGGAATAGTATACAAGTGATCTGATAGGTGGAATGAGAAAAGTGGAGGGAGGCTCCTTAAAGAAAAGTTAGGGAGGAAATAGAGGAGTATGAGGTAGGTAGGGAGGTAAAATAGCAATATGGGTCTCTGTAAAGGCGGCAAGTAATCAGACTATCAACTAATTGCCAAAACAAAAATAAAAGCTAAAAAACAATGTGTATGTAATTAAGTGTATAAAAAGACATAAGGAGTGTCAGTAAGGTTTCCTCATCTGGGATGACACTGTTCCCTCCGAGAGCCAAAGACCACTTAACAAAACTCCAATACCAGATACAAGAGGCTGTCCTTTGAGTTGTTGGTCAGGGCTACCCGAGAGATTCCTCCACATTATTTCATGTAGTTGTAAGTTTCTACTTTCATTCTTGGATAGAATTTTACTATATGTTTCACGAAAGTAAATTTGATAACTTCAGTTGAGATTCATGATTGGGCCTTTTCCAGTTTGGGCTATACTGTGGAATGTTGCTACATTTATAGGTATCTGTTGGTGAGACATATCCTCAGAGCTTCCATATACCTTACTTATGGTGCAGAGCATAGGCTTGCCGTTCTCATTCTGTTGGGAAAGAAGAAGAAAGCTGAACATAGTTCTACTTTGTGTGTAATGTTATGTTCATACCACAGTTTTGCTAATATGTACTGACTTACCATCAACTGTGGCTATTAAACTAATTAATGTAATAAAGCCCTTAGGACTATGTCTTCAGCAATATAGCCATTAGATGTCTTGTCTTTTTGTGTAATGTAGTAGACATATCTGCAGTTCACATGTTTTGTGTTTATGCTCCTTTAATTATAAATCAATAAATCATCATTCTACTAAAACATGAGTGCTTCCTTTCAAATTTATCTTGGCAGATTGTGTAATCTGTTACCTTATGTTATCATGTCCTATTACACTCTATTCAAATACTTCAATTTCAAAAAATGATGTCTTTTCTTCTGTTCACATTTTCAAATATGTAGAAAATGTTGGCTAATCCCCATAATGTTCATTATCTCCTTAAATGTGGCCATTGGAAACCTTATCTCTTGGACAGATGTGGTGGTGCACACCTTTTATTCCAGTGCTCAGGAGGCAGAGGCAGGCAGGCCTCTACAAGATGAAAGGCAAGCTGGTCTATAAAAAGAGTTCCAGGACAGCCAGGGTCCAGTGCAGAGCTGTTACACAGAGAAACTGAGAAACCCTGCCTTGAGAAACAAAAACAAACACAAAACCAAACCAAAACAGAAAGAACGAAAGGAAAAAAGAAAAGAAACTCTCTTAAAAACGACTTCTGTAAAGAAATTAATGTTCTCTAAACCAAGACTCTTTCCTGATCAGATGATGATAAACTTTTTTAAAATTACCAAATGCATATTTTACCAAATATAAGTGAGACCTTTTTAATAAAATTGTATTTATCCTCAGAAGACAGAAGTCTTTGTGCAACTGAGAGAGTGTGACTCAGCACCTGAGATTACTGTGGACACCCTATTGTCCTACAGTCAGGAAAATCTGAATGAAGAATGAAAAGAATGAATACGTGTCTAATCCTCACTACAGAACAGTGGGTTTGATTCAAATGTCTGGGTTGGAAACATTTAATTCCTAATAAAAATATCATCATTTTCCTGTTGATTACAAAGTTTGGTTTATTCATTTTTATATTGTTTGTTTTAACTAATCATTCCATTTTTTTTTTAACCCAGGTATGAGAAGGCTTTCTCTGTTAGCTGTCCTTCTCTCTCTAAGTCACTTTTCTTTCCTTTTGCCATCTAAGGTATAATGTATCTCAGTTCCCCCTATGACTATTGGCATAAATCTCCCTGGGAACCTAAGATCAATCTCTGACAAGCTACAAACAGAAATTCATGACTTCTCCCGCAACCGTACCTCCCGAGTTGGCTGAGCATGATGGGCCACCTTGAATGCTGTACCCAGAACCTAATTACTCTCCTAATTGCTAAAATCCTATAGCAAACTTTCTTATGCTGATATAAACCTCAGGGACCATTGGTGAGTGTACCACAACACCCCGCTCCCCATCCACTCTCATCCCAAGACTCACCTGCGTTACGTGTTCTCTTTGTTCTCAGATGCCAACTCTGATATCCTTCCTAAATCTCTGACACTGACTCTGGTCAATGTCTCATTTTGAGACATAAAAAAAAAAATGAATCTTATTTCAACAGGTAGTCTCACTGTTTAGTGGCATTGCCAGAGAAAGCTCCATCTCATCAGTCATATATATATATATATTTATATTCAAACATTTCAAATATTCATTATGCTACTCTGAGAGTCTTGAACTAGACAATGACCAAAAAGTAGACTTCAAAAATTATGAAATAATGATTTCAATTTCCATTTTTATTTCTTCATTACTTACATGTATAAAAGTATAGGGTTCTTGTCAATGATGGGTTTAGTGATAATTCACTTACTCAGATGAAAGCTACTTCCTTGTTTCTCTGGATTAGAATTTTAAAAAGGCGTTATTTTAAAATAAGATATTCAATTACATATATTACAAATGTCAGTTTATAAAATGAATTCAGAAACTCTCAAAATAGAAAATCGCATGTTCTGTCATCTTTCTTCAATCTCAGGAACATGCAATGAAATTGAGCTGCCTGGTCATTTCAAAAGAAAATGATTAGAAATCATCTCCTATAAAGAAACCTGTAATATTAAATGCATCACTACAAAGACTGACATAAAATATTCAAGACAGTAGACAAGAAATTCTAACCCATACATATTAGTGATTCAAATGTGGATACTTCTTAGTGATGCTAACTTTTTAGTCAGCACAAATAGAGCTTGTATATTGGCTTCTTTAATATCATTAATAAGAGAAGTATGCTGAGTCCATCAACTTGCCTGTGCTCAACATATTGGATGCCTCTTCTTTGTAATTTTATAAGCAGTTTTATGAGACTGGAAAAAAGAATCCCATTATTTTATAAGCACACATTCCTTTAAACCAGAAAGTCATTATGGACAAAACAAAATACTCCTACCCTGATCCATCCAAATTATCTCGGCATCATACTTATAGCTCCAGCGCAAAGTTCAATAGGGGTTTATAGGCTATGTTGGCCTCAATCACAGAGGTTTGTAATGATGAAATTTCATTAGTTTTTCTAAATACTTTTGAGACCAGCTAGAATGAAGGCTATATTGAGAGTTCTCTGTATTTCTAGACAGGAATTCGATAAGAACATCTTGCCTACTTGACCCCAATATTATATTGCTTTAATAAAGTTCTGTATATTGTACCTGTAGGATTATATATTCAGGATAATTACTTTATAGCTATTAAAACTTGTATATAAATATTTTTAGAAAAAATACTCAGGAAAATACTAAAAGTGCCTCAACGGCCATTTGTTAATATGAGGAAATGCTATAACAAATTAATGAATATATGATCAATTACCATTTCAAGTTGAGATATTTTATGAGTATTTGTATTCTTTTGTTCAGTACTTTACTACAGTATATTAATATATCAAATATATTAAATATATATAGTCTTAGCAATCTGATATTTAAGTTTACTTTTTAAAGTAAAAATATTTGAAAAGCTTATAAAATTCTCTGTATTTTTTTCAAAATTACACAAAATGTCACTTTCAAAGTTAGCATTTGGGCCAGTTAATTCATGAACATGTCTTTGTGTGAAGTATTATACATGTTAGTTATTAGTAAAATTTTGAAACTATAGTGGCAAATTGCTTATTGATTTAAGGAATTATCTGGGCATTTTATGAAAAATAAATCATAGAAGGGTATTGAAGCACATGCTGAGATTCATAGCCAAACTTTGGGCAGAGTGCAGGGAATCTTATGAAAGAAGAAAAGAAAATAGAAAGACTTTGAAGAGACAGGAGCTCCAAAAGGTGACCAACAGAACCAAAAAGTCTGGGCCCAGGGGTCTATGCAGAGACTGATATTCCAACTAAGGACCATGCATGGAGATAACATAGAACTCCTACTCAGCTGTAGCCCATGGCAGCTCAGTTTCTAAGTGGGTTCCCTAGTTAGGGGAAGAGGGGCTGTCTCTGACACAAATTCAGTGAATGGCTCTTTGATCACCTCCCCCTGAAGCTGGGGGAGGGGGCAGCCTTACCAGGCCACAGGGGAAGATAATGCAGTTAGTCAGGTAGGCTGATAGGCTGGAATACAAAGTGAAGAAATTGTAATAAATAAATAAATAGCATTATTGCATAATAAAGCATTATTTTTAAACTTCAAACATGAAGAATTTTTATCATTAATTACAGAACTTGTAATATTACCTAAAACCATGAAATAAATTCTACTACAATATGACAAATGCTTTAAACACATATTGTAATCCTTTCAGTGCTTTGTTTTTTATAAGTGACGGCAATATATCAGAATTTGTCCAAACCCAATATGCCAAATAAATGTCAGTGGTTTCATTACACCATGTTCTTCAGCCTTTTACAGCCACTTTGCAAATCAATCTGGTGCTTTCTCAGAAATTAGGAATAGTGCTACCTCAAGATCCAGCTATGACAATCCTGGGCTTATACCCTAAATATGTTCCACTATTCAACAAGGACATTTACTCAACTGTGTTTGTCGCAGCTGTATTTATAATAGCCAGAATCTGGAAACAACCCAGATGGTCTTCAATGGAGGACTGGATACAGAAATTGTGGTACATTTACACAGTGGAATACTACTCAGCAATTAAAAGCAAGGAAATCTGAAATTTGCAGGTAAATGGTAGGAACTAGAAAAGATCATCCTGAGTGAAGTATTCCAGAAGCAGGAAGATACACATGGCATATACTCACTTATAAGTGGATATTAGACATATAATATAGGATAAACCTACTAAATTCTATAGTCTTTGAAAGGCTAGACAAAAAGAGGGCCTTAATCCTCATTCAGAAGGGCAAACAGAATAGACATCAAAAGTAGGAGAAGAAAAGTAAACGGACAGGACCTTCGACAGAGGACCTCTGAAAGACTCTACCCTCAGGGCATTGAAGCAGATGCTGAGAATTCATAGCCAAACTTTGGACTGAGTACAGGAAATCTTATGAAAGAAGGAGGAAAGAGAAAGTCCTGGAGTGGACAGGAGCTCCACAAGGAGAGCAACAGAACCAAAATATGGGCCCAGGGGCTCCTGCAGAATCAATCAAGTACC
Organism: Meriones unguiculatus; assembly: GCF_030254825.1. Taxonomy (NCBI): domain Eukaryota; kingdom Metazoa; phylum Chordata; class Mammalia; order Rodentia; family Muridae; genus Meriones; species Meriones unguiculatus. The sequence continues at coordinate 19,763,078 of NC_083362.1, read as the reverse complement.
ATACACAGAGAGGACCTGGACCCTCTGCTCAGATGTAGCCTATAGGTAGCTCAGTCTCCATGGGGGTTCCCTAGTGAGGAGAGCATAGGCCGTCTCTGGCATAAACTCGGTTGCCTGCTCTTTTATCACCTCCCCTTGGGAAAGTGGAATTCCTAGGCCATGGAAAAGGAGAATCCAGACAGTCCTAATGAGACCTGATGGGCTATGGTCACATAAAAGCAGGGAGAACGTCACTTATCAGTAGACTAGGGGAGGATGATAGCGGAAAGAAGGGATGGAGGATGGGACAGGGAAGAGGTGATAGAGGGGGCTAAGTCCGGATGCAAAATAAAAAAAAAATGTACTGGTAATAATAAATATAAAAAATATTTTCTCATCCTAGTATTCTATTTTGCTTCATTGGTCTGTATTATAGGTTTCCTAACATTTACTGTTCAGATATATTAGGAAAATTTTTTTCACATCTTGGTCATCTCTGAACATTTTGAGTCTCATAAATTTAAACTTTTAAATGTATGTGAGCGAGTTGACCTTTTCTAATTGACAGTTCATTTATTTATTTATTTTTGTTTTAACAGTTTATAACATGTCATTGTATACCCCAACAATAACAACACAGTACTGCTCAACACATACATTCTAATCAGCTCCCCAAGAGAACAATCAGGACTCTTGTCCATTAGCATATCGATAAGCTTCCTCAAGTTTTAGCATGATATGGAACTAGTTACAGACTAACCTGAGACGTAAAGTTTCGATAATAAATATTTACAAAAGCATTTCAGCTAAGAGTTTAAGAAAGCAAGAGAGGGTAATTGTGTGTGCATGGAATTGCCACAATCATTGATTATATCAAATCTTCGTTTCTATAATCATTATGAGCTCACATCTGGAACTAATACTTTCCTTCTTCTGGTGCAGTAACGCTTCACTTAATTTGCAGTTTTTTGTCTGGTGAGGTTACCTAACCCTCTTTTGATAGTTTCTGCCTATGTGGCTCAGCTGAAATTCTCTACAGAGGTAACAGCCTTGTACCAGGGAGAAATAGCTGCAACTGACAATTCTACATCTTCTTTTTTTTTTTTTTCTGCTTAAATTTTTTAATTAAATTTTTATTTTTTAATATTGGTTACAGTTTATTAACTTTGTATCCCAGCTGTATCCCCCTCCCTCATTCCTTCCTATTCCCACCCTCCGCCCCTCATCTTCTCCCTACGCCTGCCTTTCCAAGTCCACTGAATGGGGAGGACCTCCTCCCCTTCCATCTGAGGCTAGCTTATCAGGTATCTTCAGGTCTGGCTGCAAAGTTCTCCTCTGTGGCCTAGCAGAGCTGCTCCTCCCTCGGCGGTGGTTAGTGAGAGATCAAAGAGCCAGCCATTGAGTTACTGTCAGAAATAGTCCCTGTTCCCCTTACTAGGGTACACACTTGGATACTGAGCTACCCTGGGCTACATCTGAGCAGAGGTTCTAGGTTATAGCCATACATGGTCCCTGGTTGGAGAAACAGTCTCATAAAAGACCCCTGTGCCCAGATCTATTTAGTCCTTTTGGAGCTCCTGTCCTCTCCTGGTCATACTAACTCCTACTTCTTTCATATATTCCCTGCACTCTGCCAAAGACCTGGTTATGAGTCTCAGGATCTGCTTTGATACTGCTAGGTAGAGACTTTCAGAGGTCAGCTTCATATGGAGAAACAAAAAACCCAGAATTTCCAAAACAATCCTGTGTAACAAAAGATCATATGGGGTTATCTTTAATTGACGTTTTAAAAGAATACATGTAGTACAACTTTAGCTTTTATATTACATATGTGCGCATGAGTGTAACCATATAAACTACACAAATGTTTCTGTGAATATAAACTACATGAAAGTGAGAAGAGGGTGTGGGAACACTTTGGAATTAAGGTATGGACAGTTCTGATCCACCAGGGTAGGTCGTAGGATCTAAACACAGTTCCTCTGAATAAGCAACAGATGAACTAGCCAATTTTGTCACTCTAAGACATTGACTAATCCAAGATACTACTACAACATGTTTACAATAATTGGCAGTTATTTTGGCATACGTAATATTTGTTGAACATTTTATAAACAGTAGTTTATAAAAAGAATTTATTTCAAAATTCATATGTAAGCTAAGGGACTCTTGAAACTTTTACTGAGGAGATTTCAAAATATCCCATGCTATAAATTAGTGTCATTACCCTAGATTGTCTATCAGGAGTTAATGGTAAGACCCTGTTGCTGAAGAACATCATGTATTCACAGGACTACAAAATCTTGCTGTAGATAAGCCATAAAGTTTCCTCCTTGCCTTCTAGCCCTGGACTTGCCGGGAAAGGCAAGTTCAACATGTTCACATGATTCCACTTCACTGGCATTGTGGTGGTCGGTGGCTCATCAAACACCAACACGCTGTCGATATGACCTGTGTGGTGATTAAGAACAGCTACCTCAGAGATGTGTCAAATGATTTCAGTCAAAGTTATACTACCTTGTTCTGCTGAACTAGCCAATTTTGTCACTCTAAGACATTGACTAATCCAAGATACTACTACGTGTTTACAATAATTGGTAGTTATTTTGGCATATGTAATATTTGTTGAACATTTTCCGATCAATTATTTTAGAGTAGACAGCACCTATGTTAAGAGCAGTTGATCTGTTGATCTGTTTTTGTTTTTATAGTACTCCTTCTTACTGATTGATCATTTTTACAGAGCTCTTATTGGAATTGAATCTTTAATGTGTACAGAATATAATTCTGAAACCTTATGAAAAATATGTTCTGAGATTTACAGAATAATAGTTATTTCTTACGTTGTTTAAGCCTCTATGAAATACCATTACATATAAAGTTTATAAGAATACAAATTGCAAATTTAGTTTAAAGGTGAAAAATTAAAAGGAATTCAAACATATTATGGTGCAGTCTCGATTTTACCATCAGTCACACGAGTCATGTATCTATAATCATAGTTTTCCTTTAGCCATCATGTCACTTTTGATCTTTTGCAAGACTATATTAACTTTCCCCTAGAGATTACTCAAATTTATATCTTCTTTGATCTTGTCAACAAGTCTCTAACTACCAGATAATGGAGTAAGAAAAATATATCATTACTGGCAGTACATTTGGGTTCATTGTATATTTGTTAAAATATTGATACAGATTTGATACTCATTCACAAACTGCATAAAGCATTTTTTCTTTATTATCATTTATTATAATTTTTTTATGTTGTATCCTGGCTGTAGCCCCTTCCCTCATCTCTGCCCAATCTACTCTCCCTTCATAATCTCCATTTATGTCCCTCCCCTAATCCACTGATAGGTGAGGTCCTCCTCCCGTACTATCTGACCCAAGCCTATCAGGTCTTATCCGGACTGGCTGCATTGTCTTCCTCTGTATCCTGGCAAGGCTGTACTCCTAGGGAGAGGTGATCAGAAAGCCAGCCAGAGTTCATGCCAGAGACAGCCCCTGCTCTCTTTACTAGGAAACCCACTTGGAGACTGAGTCTGTGCAAATAAACATTGGAAGCAGGAGAAGACAGGGAACAGGACAGGAGTCTACCATAAAGGGCCTCTGAAAGACTACTCTTCGAGGTATTGAAGCAGAGACTGAGACTAACAACCAAACAACCAAACTTGGGCAGAGTGCAGGGAAGCTTATGAAAGAAGGGAGAGATAGAAAGACATGGAGGGGACAGGAGCTCCAAAAGGAGATGAACAGTACCAAAAACCTGTGCCCTTGGGGACCTGAAGAAACTGATACCCCAACCAAGAACTATGCATAGAGAAGGCAAAAAGCATTTTTTTAAAATTAAATCATTTAGTTTAACTCTAAATGATACAAATTTAAATCTGGAATACGCAATTCAGTGTAGCATCCATCTGAAAATGAGAACAATTTTAAATAAAGTCTTATTATTCAATTTTATTTTAACTAATTTATTGTGATTTTTCAACCCCGAAGGCCAATATTTTCTCTGAGTTCACAGTAGCAGTTTAGATTTAAAAGAACACTTAATAGTCTGTAATGAATTCTTAGAAGAACGACGTTTTGCTCTTCCGTTTGATGGATTGTGTCCTGCCAGGGTTGCCAGTGCATTTTACTTGACCTTTCTCCTTCACTCTCATTCATCTTAAACCTTTTGTCAAATGAATGACAGGCCATCATGATGTGATGGAAGACAAAACTTCACCTTGTCAGATAAATGTGATCAAAACATTTTTAGAAAATGTTTGTGATTTGAAAGACAGCTTAGGCTAAATTATATCATGACATTAAATGCTTAAGAATAAACTTTATATATCTGAGTTTACCATTGGAATAACTTCAATAATACTTACACATAATGATCACAATGCTTACATGATTTTTCTGACAGAGTTAGGAAAACGGCAAGAGTAAGAATTTTCTTTAAAAAAGTCATTATCACAATATCAATATGAAGTTTATTTTGTGTGTGTTCATGTCGCGTTGTGTGTGGTGTCTGTGCTTGTGTCCAAGTCTATGTTTTACTATATTACTTAACCCTTTTATGAACTTTAGGAATTAAAAGGAAATATTGCCTCTTTGGAAATTTCTACCAAACTGTAATTCTTAGGACCCCTGAAACTGTTGGGTAATTTGATGAAATTGAAAATGGGTGGTTTTATATTCTTTAAGCAGAGATCATCTATCAGCTGCCAGAATAAACACCACTGAGGTTAAGAAGGAGTACATTTTTTTCAACTTTTGTAGGTCATTTGTCTATACCCAATATTTTTTTTATAACAAAGTCCTGAAGGATTCTCCACTTTCTGTGTTTATACCAATAGGCAGAGGCCATTTATATTGTAAATCAATGAACTCATTTCTTATTTTGGCAGGATATATAGTGATTCAGCAGTGGAATATGAGCACACAATGAAGACATTGACCTGACACATTTTTATCCCTTCCTTTGTGAATTTACTTTGTCCATGGAGGAACAGAGAAATATGAACGATAATATAATTACTAGAGAAAAAAAAAAAAAACTACTGCCCTGAAACACAACTAGAGAGAAGTAGACACCTGATTCTTTTTAACCACAGGTGCTAGAATTCAAAAATTGAATATTTCTAAGATTATCAACTATAAAAGCTCACAGTAGATTACATGAATATATAGACAAAATGTTTTTGACTAATTATAGTATTAGTTATTTTAAAACACTAATGATATAGCTTTTGAATAATAGAGATTTAATAATAATAATAAGTAGAGATTTCAGCTCCTTAAATTTAATATATGCAAATTAAGCATATAAATAAACATAGGAAATATGTATATTTTCTTTCCTTTGTTGGTTTATCTACCAAATTTCACAATAAATAATAACTATTTCCTTTTTTAATAAGAATATCAAATAAATATTAATCCAAATGGTATAAAATAATGTTCTATAAAAGCTTATATTAAAATAATTGAGCTGTTTTTATAATCCTTTTTAATCTCTAAATAACTGTTATTTGTCAAATGATATTTATTAGCACAAACTGAATAATAAACAATGATGTTGCATTTAGTTGTTTCTAAATGATGTGACTATGTTAGATAGTCACATAGTCACAGTATGTTAGATAGCATTGCTATTTTTTTCGTTGTTTCTAAAGCTCAAGTAAAATAATAACACTAGTTACTTATACTTTTTAATACGACAAGTCCCGTCAACACTGCTCACACATCCCTGCGTACTTGACCACACACTGGGACATGGGAAACTTGGCAGTGACTTGTAGGTGGCAGGGATATTTGATTTCCAATGAGGCATATCAAGCATTATGGATGGTTATGATCTAAATACATTGTATATACATATGAAATTATCAAATACTATAAGTAGCACATTTATTGAACCATTTTATCTAATGGTTTTTTATCCAATTTTTCATCCAAAATCATTTTATCTAGCATCTATCTATTTAGAATCCATTGGTCTATTTATTTTTATGTGTATATGAGTGTACATATTATTGTAGGCTTGATGTATGCATGCCTGTAGATGCCAGAAGGTCATTTTGTGTGCCTTCCTTGGTTCCTTCACACCTTTTTTTTTTATTCTTGCTTACATTCCACAAGCTGAACATTTCTGCTTCAATAATTACTTTCTTGCCATCAATATTATATTTCAATATTTTGGTAGATTTGAAGAAATTAACTTATAAAGTGCAATCTATTGCTCCAAGATTATTGAAGAAGGACGATATGCTTTAACTACCCAGTAATTAAAAAAAAATGTTAACAATGAAGAATATGCAAATTAAAGTATTATTTTTGCTCAGGAATTTCATCTGCTTGCTATGCCTGACATAATCTAAGTTAAAAGAGTACACATCAACCCCCTTTTCCTCTTACTGATATTCATGTTTTATTGATAAAAAATATAAATATTTATAGATAAAATAGTTTAACCAAGCATTTCAAATTATAAAGTAATTAAACGCTATTATGTATTTTGTCACAACAACAAGAAAAGTAAACTAACACAAAAGGCATACTTCGGACAAATGAAAAAGCAGAATAATGTAGCTCAAACGAAACAACTTAAAAAAGCAACAACACAGTCTCAAAGGACCAAGACACAGTAAGAGATTCCCTTTGGTCCCCAAGGTTTAAGGGGCAGTTCTCAGAAAACATCCTACCAATGCTGTCTCAGGTATGAACAAATTTAACAGAGATGTTTCGCCATTATTACACAAACTAGTACATTAGAAACAATAATGCTCTTTAAATAAGTATATTGCTGGAAAATAATATCATTTAAGAGATTAGTTCCTGAACGAAAACACCATTTGGAAAACACGGTTTTCATCCAAACTGTAGGTAAAGCCCGTGTAACCTTCATTAACTTGTCAGTAGCCACTCTGACGTCTACACTGCTGATGTAAGGGCTGACACAAATTCTTCTGTTGGTGACGTCACAAGCAGTGTTCCATGAGAAACAGACAAAATAGATCTGAGCTACCATTTCGCACCCACCTTACAGAATATGGATGTTTCTATATACTATAATGGACTGTTTTTATTAAAAAGTTTTCAGTTGAATGCTTCAGATATTTTATATACTGAGAGATAGCTTCTTCTTTGTTAAATGTTTCCAAACTATAAGGTACTAAGATTTTGTTTCTTCTTCTTTTTTTTTTTTCTTTTCTGAGACTTTGAGATATATCCAAGATCAAGATGACATGAACGAAGGGCAACAAGTGGCAGAAAATATACTCAGTGTAATTGTGAGGAATGTGGTCTCAATCCACTGAAGTTCACAGAGAAACAGATTTGAAAGGGAAAGTAAGGATGACTAAACTTAGCAAATGCTTCCTTGAAAATGGAAAACTCTCTGAAACATGGGAGGTTCTCAGATTTTCTTTCAAACTCTATTGAGAAACCCTTTTTCTTCCTTGAGAGCTTAGATCTTTTTCTTTAAATTAAATTTTTATTATATTTATTTATTAGTTTATTCACTTTGTATCCCCCTTGTAACTACTTCCCTCCTCCCCTGCTAATTTTATCCTCCCTCCTTCTTCCCTACCCTTCCTCCTTCTTCCCCACCCATGACACCTTTCCCACCCTCCCTGCCTCTTCCCCACCCATGACCCTCCCACAGTCCACTGATAAGGGAGGTCCTCCTCCCCTTCCCTCTGATCCTAGTCTATCAGGTTTCATCAGGAATGGTTGCATTGACTTCCTCTGTGGCCTAGTAATTCTGCTCCCCCATCAGGGGGAGATGATCAAAGAGCAGGCCAATCAGTTCATGTCAGAGACAGTCCCTTTCCCCATTACTATGGAACCCACTTGGACACTGAGCAGCCATAGCTACCTCTGTACAGGGGTTTCAGACCATCTCCATGAGTGGTCCTTGGCTGGAGTATTAGTCGCAGAAAAGACCCCTGTGCCCAGACTTTTTGAATCTGTTGCTCTCCTTGTGGAGCTCCTGTCCTCTCCAGGTCCTACTATCTCCCACTTCTTTCATGAGATTCCCTGTACTCTGCCCAAAGTTTAGCCATCAGTCCATACCCAGCATGGTAGAACCCTTCAGAGTTCCTCTATGGGCAGGTCCTGTCCTGTTCTCTGTTCTTTCCCTCCTCCAATGTCTATCCTCTTTGCCTTTCTGAATGGGGATTGAGCATTTTAGCCAGAGTCCTCCTTCCTGATTAGCTTCCTTAGCTGTACAGATTTTAGTATGTTCATCCAATATTATATATCTAATATCCACTTATGAGTGAGTCTATACCCCTTGTGTCTTTCTGCTTTTGGGATACCTCACTCAGCATGATCTTTTCCTTTTCCCACCATTTACCTGAAAATTACATTATTTCCTTGTTTTTTATTACTGGGTGATATTCCATTGTGTACATGTACCACAATTTCTATATCTATTCCTTAACTGAGGGGCATCTGGGCTGTTTAAAGCTTCTGGCTATCACGAATAAAGCTGCTATGAGCATGGAAGAGCCTTGAACTCATTGGCATAGGAGACAACTTCTTGAAAAGAATACCAATAGCACAGGGTCTAAGAGTAACAATCAATAACTGGGACCTCATGAAACTGAAAACTTTCTGTAAAGCAAAGGACACTGTCTTCAAAACAAAATGACAGGCTACAGACTGGGAAAGGATCTTCACCAGCCCTATATCTGACAGAGGACTAATATCTAGTAAATATAAAGAACTCAAGAAGTAAAACAGCAACAAATCAAGAAATCCAATTGAAAAATGGGGTACAGACCTAAACAGAGAATTCTCAATTGAGGAATATGCAATGGCAAAGAAAGACTTCAAGAAATGCTCAACGTCTTTACTCATCAGGGAAATGCAAATCAAAATGACCCTGTGATTTCACCTCACACCCATCAGAATGGCCAAGATGAAAAACTCAAGTGACAACACATGCTGGAGAGGTTGTGGAGAAAGGGGAACCCTCCTCCACTGCTGGTGGTAATGGAAACTTGTACAACCACTTTGGAAATCAACCTAGCGCTTTCTCAGACAATTAGGAATAGCGCTTCCTCAAGATCCAGCTATACAACTCCTAAATATATATCCAAAAGACACTCAAATTTTTATTTTTTATATTTATTCCAATTTATTTACTTTGTATCCCTGCTGTAGTCCCTTCTTTCATTTCCTCCTTATCAGACCTTACCTTCCTCATCTCCTCCCTGCCCCTCTCTAAGTCCACTGATAAAGGAGGTCCTCCTCCCCTTCTATCTGACCCTAGCTTATCAGGTCTCATCAGGACTGGTTGCAATGTCTTCCTCTGTGGCTTAGCAAGGCTGCTCCTCCCTTGAGGCAATGGGGAGGAGAGATCAAAGAGCCAGCCATTATGTTTGTGTCAGAAACAGTCCCTGTTCTCCTTAGTAGGGTATCCATTTGGATGCTCAGCTACCATGTGCTATGTCTGAACAGGGGTTCTAGGTTATATCCATGCATGATTCTTGGTTGGAGTATCAATCTCAGAAAAGACCCCTGTGCCCAGATATGTTTGCTCCTTTTGGAGATCCTATCCTCTCCAGGTCATAATAATTCCCCCTTCTTTCATGATTTCCTGCACTCTCCCGAAAGTTTGGTTATGAGTCTCAACATCTGCCCTGATACACTGCTAGGTAGAGTTTTTCAGAGGCTTTCTATGGTAGGCTCCAGTCCTGTTTCTTGTTATCTCTTACTTCCAATATCCATCCCGTTTGTCTTTCTGAATAAGGATTGATCATATTACCCTGAGTCCTCTTTCTTGTTTATCTTTTGTAGGTGTGCGGATTTTAGTATGTTTATCCTATCTTTTAGGTCTAGTATCCACTTATAAAGAGCATATACCTTGTGTGTCTTTCTGCTTCTGGGATACCTCACTCAGGATGATCTTTTCTAGATCCCACCATTTGCCACAATTTTCATGATTTTCTTGTTTTTAATTGTTGAGTAGTATTCCATTGTGTAAAAGTACCACAATTTCTGTATCAATTCCTCTGTTGAAGGATATCTGGGTTGTTTCCAGGTTTCTGGCTATTAAGAATAAAGCTTCTACAAACATGGTTGAGCAAATGTCCTTGTTGTGTACTTGATAATATTTTGTATATATGCCTAGATCTTGTATACAGCTAGATCTTGAGGAAGCGCTATTCCTAATTGTCTGAAAAAGCACCAGACTGATCTCCAAAGTGGTTGTACAAGTTGACATTCCCACCAACAATGGAGGATGCTTCCCCTTTCTCCACAACCTCTCCAGCATGTGTTGTCACTTGAGTTTTTGATCAAATGATCCTGTACAACAACAGATCATCTGGAGGTATCTCCATCCTCGATCTCAAGCTGTACTATAGAGCAATAATAATAAAAACTGCATGGCATTGACATAGAAACAGAATGGTGGATCAATGGAACTGAATAGAAGACCCAGAAGTAAATCCACACACTTATGGATACTTGATTTTTTATAAAGAAGCCAATAACATTCAATGGAAAAAAGACAGCATCTTCAACAAATGTTGCTGGTCCAACTGGATGTCTACATGGAGAAAAATGAAAATAGACGCTTATTTATCACCATGCACAAAACTAAAGTCCAAGACCTCAAAATAAAACCAGACAGACTAAATAAGTTAGAAGAAAAAGTGGGCAAGAGCCTCAAATTCATGGGCACAGGAGACAACTTCCTGAACAGAACACCAACAGCATAGGTTCTAAGATCAACAACCAATAAATGGGACCTCATGAAAATCTTTTGTAAAGCAAAAGACACTGTCATCATTATAAAATGACAGCCTACAGACAGGGAAAGGATCTTCACCAACCCTATCTCTGACAGAGGACTAATATCCAGAATATATAAAGAACTAAAGAAGTTAAAAAGCAACAAATCAAGCAATCCAAAGAAAAAATGGGGTATTCTCTGTAAAGAAATACAGAATGGCAGAGAAACACCTAAAGAAATGCTCAATGTCCTTAGCCTTTAGAGAGATGTAAATCAAAATGACCCTGAGATTTCACCTTACACCCATTAGAATGGTTACAATCTTTTTTGTTGTTCTTAGAAATGAAGCTTCTTTAATGAGAGCAATCTATCTCTAAGCCCTACTGCATTTTAGATGGCTGCAATTAATGAATTATATATATACTAATGGAGTAGTCACTTATTATAAAAAGCAAACAACATACAAAACATATTTATTTAGATTTTACTACTCACTTATTGTATTTTTTACTTTTATGAACTTTATTATAAAGCATGCAACTAAATAAAAACATCAGTAAGCAGCTCAGAAATTAAAAAAATAGTGTATATATATTTATATAAATATATATGTATATATATTTATATATATATATATATATATTGAGAAAGCTGTGTTGGCCTTGTAGCTATTGTGCCTACATATAATACATCTCTTAACCTTTTCATAAAATTTTGAAACTATTTGAAATATTTGTCAACACTGTACATTGACTGGAGTATTTTGCCTCCATCATGTCCACTCAGATAATTCCTACTTCTTTATCCATGCAAGTCTTTGTTTGTTTGAGACAGGGTTTCTTTGTGACAAACCTTTATTGTCCTGGCCTTGCATTGTATAGCAGGCTGGCATGTTACTCACAGAGATTTGTCTGCTTCTTGCTCCCCAAGTATTGGGATTAAAGGCATGTCCCACCATGCCTGGCTATCCATGCAACATTTGTTCTTTCTCTCACAAATGTTCAAATAATCATAACAAAAGAAACAAAAAACTAAACAAACAAACAGCAGAACCCCCAGAGGCAAAAAAAAAAAAAAACAAATAACAACAAAAAGTATGTTTGTTTGTTTTTTTTTTTTTTTTTGGTGGGGACGGTGTTGTTTATCAACTACTATTGAACAAGTGGCTTGCCCTGGATAGTGGCTGACATACCCATAGTCACTGGAACAAACTGTTGGTCTCTTCTCATGAAACACATTAATCACCAGCATAGCACAATAATTTTATGGATTCAGTCATGGCACAAACACCTTGGCAATAACCAACATCTCTACTTAGACTTAAAATCCTTTGAACATGAAAGATAGCATGTGTGATACTGGAATCCTAGATAATACTTAGTGTTGTTGAAATCATAGTTGTTGATTATTGAGGTAATAATCTACAAATGATAATTGATTAAATCAGTGTAATTTCTAGCATCAGTTATGAACATTTTTATTACACCCTCTGATAAATGTGGACTTTGCCCCTCCTTAGGAAAATTCTCTTTGCAGCCGATAGAGACCATTACAGAATATCACAACCAATCAAAAAAAGCAGAGTTCTGGATCCCAGTCCCATTGGATTCACCTACAAAACACTCCCCCAACCTAAGGCACAAGCAACAATGTGGAAGAAGAAAAATAATTGTAAGAGCCAGAGTATCAGAGAGTTTGCTGTGAGATTGTATTGTTATATCAGGTTCACGGGACCCTCAGAGACCACCAGGAGACGACTCGATACAATTGCAAGAAAGCTTTATTATGAGAGCGATTGAACTCGGGACCCAAGTCTCACTGCACAGCAGTAGAGAAGTGGGACCCTGAGCTCTGAGTGAACAGGATTTTTAAAGGGAAAGTCTGTGAGCCGGGGGGGGTTTCCATGGCAGCAAGCAGGGGGGCACAAGCCTTGGCATTACAGAATTGGGTGAAGTTTAGCAGGGCGGGGTGACCTTTTCTGAGGCACACAATCACAATGGCTAAGGCATATGATCACAATGGCTATTTTTCTAAACCATATCTGAAACATTGGGGAGAATTTCCCCACCCGATTCTCAACTGATTCCCATTGATTATTGCAGGGGAATTTGTCTCTATTTTCTATGAAGCATTTATTCTGTTGTATTTCCTGGAGGCTGTTGCTAAGAGAGTTAACTTTGTTTTCTGCCAGTTGTACATTCTGTGATATTTCCTGCTACCTGAATTCAGCTCCCCGTCAAGATCTTTATTTCAAAATGGAGTTATATTCAGGCTATCTTAAGCTCTCAGTATCTTCTATTGTCATCAGAAACTAGAGGCAGAAAATCTCATCAGTGTAACCATACAAATGTGAGGTAAACAAGTGTGACACCAAAAAATATGCCGGAACAGATGGAGAGAGGCCCAGGTGGCTTCAACCTTACAAAAGTGCTATTGTTAATACAGTGAAGCTGGGAGAGGTGGTCTCCCACTAGGAAAAACACAGCAGTTGCTTCTCCAGTGTCAACCAATTTTATATATGCATGCAATAAAATCAGTAAAAACAGAGGCCATAAGTGTGAAGGAGACCACAAAAGGGATATATGGTGTATATGGGGATGTTAGGGGAGGGATGAATGGGAAGGAAGAAATGTTGGCACTAACTTATAATCTCTTGAAAGCAGCAGAATGTTTGATCCTTTCTCTGCAACCATTCTGTTAGTCTGTGTCTTTCTTTTAGAGAGTTGAGATCATTGATGTAGATGACAGTAGTGACCAATGACTATTATAGTTCCTTTTATTGTGGAGTTGGTGGTGATTGTGTGTTTGTATGCTTGTTTTCATTTGCTTTTGTTGTTGCTGTGAAGTTATCTTTATCCTGTGTTTTCTTGGGTGTAGTTAATCTCTTTGGTTGGAGTTTTTCTTCTAGTATCTTCTGTTGTGCTTGCTTGCTGTGTAGATATTGGTTAAGTTTGTTTTTTTAATAGAATATTTTGTCTTCTCCATCTATGTTGACTGAAAGCTTTGCTGGGTATAGTAGTTTGGGTTGCCATCTGTGGTCTCTTGGAGTATGCATGACATCTGCCCAGGCCCTTCTGGCTTTCATAGTATCTGCTAAGAAGTCTGGTGTAATTCTGATAGGTCTGTCTTTATATGTTACTAGGCTTTTTTCCCTTGCTGCTTTTGATGTTTTTTAATGTTTTTTTCTTTGTTACTTAGTTTGGTGTTTCAATTATTATGTGGCAAGAATAATTTCTTTTATTGGTCTTGTCTATTTGGTATTCTATTATGCCCTTTGTATGTTTAAGGGCATCTCTTTTTTAAGGTTGTGGAAATTTTCTTCTATATTTTTCTCTAAAATATTTTCTATTTCTGTTATTCTTAGGTTTTGTCTTTTCATGGTTTTGTGTCAGGAACTTTTCCGTTTTGCTCTCCTTGAAAGATGTATCAATTTCTGCAATTGTATATTCAGTGCCTGAGAACTCTCTCCTCCATCTCTTATATTCTCTTGGTGATGCTTCCCTTTTTGTTTCCTGATCTCTAATCTAATTCTCCAACTCCAGGTTTTCTCTGTTTGTGTTTTCTTTATTGATTCTAATTGCATTTTCATGTCTTGCAGCATTTCCTTCACCTGTTTGAATGTGGATTTCTGTCTATCCATAATGGCCTCTATTTGTTTTTTGTTTCTTTCCTCTTTATGTGCCTCGAATAACTGCATAATTAAAGACTTAAGATCATTTTCTTGTGTTTCAGCTGCATTAGAGTATCTTTTGATTTTTGGAGATTCTAGTGAAGCCTGTTTATTTGCCTGCATTCTTTCTTTAAATTAATTTATGTTTTGATAATTATAATTTATTCACTTTGTATTTCAGCTATAGCTCCCTCCCTCATCACCTCCCAATCCCATCCTCCCTCCCTCTTCTCCTCCCTCTTCTCCTCCCATGCCCCTTCCTAGGTCCATTGATAGGGGAAGTCCTCCTCTCTTTCCATCTGACCTTAGCTTATTAGGTCTCATCAGGAGCCGGGGAATTATTCCCAGTATTAGCCAGGTGGCCTGAAGATGGACTTTCACATCTCCCCGGGGATGTTCCTCTCACTTGAGAAACACAGAAATTGGGGTTTTGGGGTCCACCATAAGGCCTGCCAGTCACCCTGCTCTTGCTGCTAAGCCGCTGTTCAGTTACTCCGCTTGGGTGACACCACCATCTTTAATCTCCATCAGACAAGAAAATATTTAAGAATTAAAACATATTAATTTTCTTCTAAATTTCTTTGAAATAATATCATTTATAAAACATTTATTCCAAATATTGAAACAACTTAGAATAAAATATTTAATGAGAAAATAAAATATGAAATTTAAATTAACATAAATGATAATGTTCCATCGAAATATATTAATATAAAGTGTAAGATTTTAATTCACAAATTTTCAAAATGCATTTTCAGACACACATTTTATTTAATGAGTGGTATCAAATAAGACAGAAAAAGTATTGATTCTCTCTTGATGACAGAAAAGTTTAACTCAGAAGAAATAGCATCATAACATCATGAAGATAATTTAAAAAAAATAGAATGACAGACTAATTTGTTTGTGTTTTAATGTAACATATCCATGATTAGAATAAAAACAATGCAACTGCCTACAAATTGGGAAAGAATCTTCACCAACTCTTTATCTGACAGAGGACTCATATCCAGTATATATAAAGAACTAAAGAAGCTGAAAAGCAGCAAACCAAGTAATCCACTTAAAAAATGGGGAACAAAGCTAAACAGAGAACTCTCTGTAGAGAAATATCAAATGGCAGAGAAGCATTTAAAGAAATGCTCAACCTCTTTAGCCATTAGGGAAATGCAAATCAAAACAACCCTGAGATTTCACCTTACACCCATCAGAATGGCCAAGATCAAAAACTCAAGAGACAACACATGCTGGAGAGGTTGTGGAGAAAGGGGAACCCTTCTCCACTGCTGGTGGGAGTGTAAACTTGTACAACCACTCTGGAAATCAATCTGGCTCTTTCTCAGACAACTAGGAATAGCGCTTCCTCAAGATCCAGCCATACCACTCCTAGGCATATACCCAAAAGAGGCTCAAGTACACAAAAAGGATATTTGCTCAACCATGTTTGTAGCAGCTTTATTTGTAATAGCCAGAAGCTGGAAACAGCCCGGATGCCCCTCAACTGAAGAATGGATGCAGAAATTATGGTACATCTATACAATGGAGTATTACTCAGCAATGAAAAAGAAGGAAATCATGAAATTTGCAGGTAAATGGCGGGACCTGGAAAGGATCATCCTGAGTGAGTTGTCCCAGAAGCAAAAAGACACACACAGTATATACTCACTCATATAAACATACAACATAGGATAAACCCACTAAAATCTGTACATCTAAACAAACTAAGCAAAAGAGAGGACCCTAACTAAAAATGCTCAATCCCCATCCTGAAAGGCAAAGAGGATAGGCATCAGAAGAAGAAAACAGGAAACAACCTAGGATCCTGCTACAGAGGGCCTCTGAAAGCCAGAAGAAGAAAATAGGAAACAACCTAGGAACCTACCACAGAGGGCCTCTGAAAGCCTCTGCCCTGCAGACTATCAAAGCAGATGCTGAGCCTGATGGCCAACTGTCGGGCAGAGTGAATGGAATTTTATGCAAGAAGTAGGAAATAGCAAGAGTTGGAGAGGACAGGAACTCCACAAGGAGAGCAATAGAACAAGAAAATTTGAACACAGGGAACTTCCCAGAAACTCATATTCCAACCAAGGACTATTCATAGAGATAACCTAGAACCCCTGCACAGATGTAGCCCATGGCAGTTCAGTGTTCAAGTGGGTTACATAGTGATGGGAAGAGGGACTGCTTCTGACATAATCTGATTGGCCTGCTCTTTGATCACCTCCCCCTGAGGGGGAGCAGCCTTACCAGGCCACAGTAGAGGACAATGCAGCCAATTCCAATGAGAACTGATAGTCTAAAATCAGAAAGAAGGAGAGGAAGACCTTCCCTATCAGTGGACTTGGGGAGGGGCATGCATGCAGAAAGAAGGGGGGGTGGGACCGGGAGGGGAGGAGGGAGGAGCTTATGGGGGGATAAAAAAGGAATAAAGTGTAATTAATAATAAAAAAGACACAAAATAAAATAATATAAATTGAATTAAAGTGTAATTAGTGGTTTTTGAAAACTAGTATATATTTGTGATAAAGTAAAACATTTAAAATACATAAAAATAGATTAGAATTTTTTTCAACATGTTCTAACATTGTAATGACCTGATTCTTAGTGGAAAAAAAAAACATAACTATACAATTTTCTTGTAATATTACATGATTACAATGTGATTATTCTTTCTAATGTTACTCTACTTGTCTCATAATTCCTTCTTAAATAATAATGATATATAAATTAATCAATTAATAATTGCTAGATGGGACATTTTTGATTGTTATCATAGCAACGTGGCTATTTCTGCCATCAAAACCCAGGAAAAAATCAAAGTAGGAGTTGAGGGAATATCTAAATGAATATAATGCATCCGTCCACATGGGAACAAGCATCTTCATATCGTACATAGATGCATAGAGCAATGAACACAATAAAATTAAACAGTGATTATTTTATAGCTCTGAAATACAAGGTTTTGAAAAAGAGGCAGCTATACTCATAAACAGGCGATATTAAACAAATATGCAGAAAATAGTTTAAGATTTAACTGTACTCACACAAAGAAATTAATCTAAGGAATGTTTAGGGTTTCATTTTTTAAAGTCTTCCGTGCTGATTTTTAATTAGTTATTTAAGAATTTCATAAAGTGTATTTTAATTGTATTTCACCACCTCCCAAGTCCTCTGAGATTTCATCCTTCCTTTCCTACTCACACAGTTTGGTATCATCTTCTATTGAAAATCAACCATACTCAATTTGTGCTGACCCTATGTTCTTGGATGCTGGCCTTTCACTGCTAAGGTAAGTCAACTTACAGGGGGCCACATAATTAAAGAAAGTATTCTCTCTCATGCACAGCAGCCTTCCATTCCCAATAGAACTAAAGTTATGGATGGGACTTTTATATTTACCTATCTCTCCATGCTGGGACTTTTCCTGGTTTGAATTTGCATAAGTCTTGTGCATGGTATAAAAACTGCTGTAAATTTTAATGTACAAATGTTTTACTACTATCAGAAATCACGGTTTCACTCAAATAACCCTTCACCTCTGGATCTTAAAATCTTTCTCTCCTCAAACTTTAGAAAGGACAATGATTATAGATACTACATTTACTGATGAACATTCTGAAGTTGCTTATTCTCTGCACACTAATAAGTTTTAGGTATCTATATAGATTATTATCTGCTACGGAATAGCAATTGACCTGATATATGTACTCTCAGAATCAATGGGAGCATACACAAGACCTGCATAGTCCCAATCCAGGCCAGATTCCAGCACTAAGAGGGCATGCTTATGGCCATAGGAACCATTGATAAACAGAAAGAAATTTACCTGTTGGGAAAGGCAGCATCCGTTTTCTGTAATGGAATGCCACTGAGTACATCAACTCTAGTCCAGTGCAGGCCCCATACCCACTCTTAGATGTTCAACACAAAAGGAACCCCATGGTATTTTTATGGACATTTTGGATGTTTTAATTTTTTTCTTAATTTACCTTTTTCATTTTGATTTACATTGTGTAGGAGTTTCTATGATTTATTTATCTTTTGGATAAAGAGAGACAGAGCTAAATTTGAAAGGGTGAGGATGAAAGTTTCTAGGATGTGTTAGATGAAAAGAAAAACGTGATAAAATTATATTATAAGAATTAAAAATCATAAAACTATTAAATAATAAATAAAATTGATCATTTTTCATTCTTATCCATTTTCAAAATTATAATAACAATATTTCTCTTTAGTCTTTGTTTTGGATGTATATTTAGTGCTTTATAAAATTTATACATTTTAATTGGAGGATTTGTTAAACTACATTTACCCATCTGTCACTCAATAAAGATAAAACATAGCTATTACCCTTAAAGTCTCATTTAGTCATGTTATATCCACGTAAAAACAAATTAGAGTTGGACATTGAAACATTACCACAGAATCAGAGGAAATTTACCAAACTGGAATGGCATGCAGTAGAAATCCATATTGTACTGAACTGAAAATCTGAAAGAAATGAACCAATTTCTAGATATACCAAGCATATCTAAACTGAATCAGGATAAACCAATAGCCTAAACTGTCCTATAACATCTACTGAGAGATAAACACTATTTTTTAACTCTCCCAACTAAAACAAGCACAGGACCAGAAAATTGGATATAGAACTCCCTAGAAACCCCAAGCAGAACTAAAACCAGTACTTCCCAAACTTCCACAAAAGGCAAAAGGAAGAAACATTTACAAGTTTTTTCTATTAAGCCACCATTATCCTGATGCGAAAGACCCAACAAAGAAGAATTTACATACCAATATTTTTGATGATCATGTATGCAAAAATATTTAATAAAATACTTGAAAACGAAGACCAAGAGCACACAACACACACACACACACACACACACACACACACAATCTACCATGATCATTCCATAGATGCAGGGATGTTTCCATATGTAAATCAATTTATGTAATCTACAACATAGGTTGACATAGTAATATCATAATATAAAATATCATTATATTGTTATATTATAATAAATAATTTCTGTTATAGTGTATTACAGAATTATAAAATAATATATATAGTTGAGTTCATAATAATGTAATAAACATAGGTGGTTTGTTTTAAATAAACTACCTGATCATTTAAATTGATACAGAAAATGCCTTTAACAAAAACCAATGTCCTTTTATGACAAAAACTCTGAAGAGTCTAGGAAAACAGGAGACATAGCTCAGCATAATGAAATCAATTTACAGAAAGTCCACAGGCAACATCATGTTAAATGTAGAAAATCTCAAAATATTTTTATTAAAATTAAAAACAAGAGAAGGATATCCATTCTCCCCTCCCCTGTTCAATAAAGAACATGAAGTCCTATCTCTATAGGTAAGAAGGGTGAAAGAGATAAAGGGGATACAAATGGGAAAAGAAGACATCAAAATATCCTTATTTACAGATGATATGATTTTGTACATAAAAAGAGTAAAGGTTCTATCAGAATCTGCTATAGCTGATAAATACATTCAGTACAATATAAGGATGCAAAGGTAGCCTACAGCATTAATAGTTTATTTTTCCTTAAATTTACATATTCACTTTTACATCCCGATGGTAGCTTCCCTCATACCCTCCCTCCCCCCACTGTCTTCCTTCTATCGACCCAGCCCTTTTCCTCAGAAAAGGAGCTGAACCCAACCACTACAGCACATAAAAAAAAAAAAAAAAAAAAAAAAAAAAAAAAAAAAAAAAAAAGTCGTATCAGGACCGAGTTCATCCTCATCCACTGAGGATAGGAAAGGTAGCCCCGCCAGGGGGAAGTGATCGAAAGCAGGCAACAAAGTCCGTGCCATAAACACTATGCATTCAGCTCACTAGGAGACCCACAGGAAGAGTAAGCTGCCCATCACTTACACATACATGTGAAGGGCGCCAGGTCCGTCAATGCAGGGTCCTTGCTTGGTGCTTCTATCTCGGCAAGCCCCCATGGGTCTAGGTTAGTTGAGAGCAAAGTCTGAGGGAATTTCCAGCCAATGCCTGGTCCAGACTGGGACCTACCCCACGTGAGAGAGCCGACCTTTGACAACATTGATGAAACTCTGCTATGCTTACGGACAAAACCCTAGCATAACCATTCTCTGAGAGGTCCCACACAGCAGCGGAGAGAATCAAATGCTGAGAGGCACAGCCAAGCATTAGGTGGAGCTCAGGTAGTCCTGTGGAAGACTCGGGAGAAATAATGGAAGGACCAGGAGGGGACAGGGACAGCACAAGAGAATATTAGTAGTTTTTCCATATGCAAATGACAGACACAGAAGGAAATCAGAAATTCAGTACTATTCATGGGCTCAAAAGAAACATCTCAGAATAAACATACCAAAGCAGCTTAAGTCTTGTAGGGTACAAATTTTAAGACCCATGGGAAATATTGGAAAGTTTTTTGTTTTTTAACATCACAGTTGGAAACAACAGAGTATATAGAGATTGACAGAGTATAATCAAAGATACAAAAAATCAATATTATTCATATTGTGCCATAGTCTATTACTCAATTAAATTAACTTATATAGTAATTTTCATGTTGACTCTAAAGTTAAGGCAAACTTTCAAAACAAAGAGTAAGTTGAGACCTTGAAGTTAGCTTGTTTATTGGGTAAAGTTACAGCTTAAAGAAGATATAAACTGAGTTTTTACAAAATTGCAAATTTTAACTGCTTAGAATATATTTAAGTCAACAAATATTAAAAATAAAAACTAATAAATATCACTAGTAACATATGCAATAAAGAACCTATATTTCAACAATGCATTTCTAAAGTTGAATGCATGAATTATAAATAATCTATTAAAATACTAACATTAGACTTGAGACAGAACAATATATGAAATTATTTTCAAAATTATCTAATACATAAATAAAAATGCTATCCATTACAACATACTAGTTTGTCCTCACTACAATGACAAAACTTGAAAAGACAGCACAGCAATATTGATGAGTTATGGACAATGGAAACTTTAATCAGGTTTTGGTGGTGATATAAAATAGCACAATCATCTTTGGAAATTATTTGGCACTTTTATAAAAAATAGACATATATCTAAGTTATTATCTCAGTCATCAGCATTTAAGCATGAAATATGAAAACATATATTCATAATGATGTATAAAATGTTTGGAGCCATTTTAGTTATACGAGCAAATCATTTGAAAGATGATTGTTATTCCATTAAAAAATGAATTAACTATGATGGTGACACATTAGGCATGTACATAACTGGAGAGAGAGAGACAGAGGGGAGAAGAGATGAAGTAAAGAGAGAGAAGAAGAAAGAGGTAAGGGAATGTCTCTACCACAGCTGAAATATACAAAAAGTAAAACCATAGCTCCTGGAAAACAAATATTCATGGTGGAAATGCTAAACTATCCCATTTACATAAGCATCAAAATAAACATTATTCCACTACATTCTTACTCATAATAGCAGCTGTTCATTGGATGTGGGGTTGACACAAAATAATTATACAGACATTTATTTTTATATTAATGGAAATGTTGGAGTTTGCTTATTTTAAAAAAAAAAACAATGGATTTGTATTAGACTACATTTAATATTTTATAAATTTTTTTGTTCCAAAAGAAAAAAATTATTCCAGTATAGTTTTGAACTTTTAGTTACCCTTGAACAGGGATGCATTATGGCCCCAAATTCCCAAACTTTATAGAAATGTCTAGAAATCTCAAACAATATTTAATCTAGAATTATTTCAATGCTCCTATCTCTGTGGCATGACTCTATTATAACCTGGAGACGGATATAATAAAATCCAATGTTGGGCTTTTCGTGGCTGGTTTGGTCTATGGGATTTTTCTCCAGTTCATGGGACTCTGGTCCCGCATAGGCTTTCCTTGTTTTCTACATGTGGACACTCAACAGTGCTTCATTTAGAGGATGTAGTCCTCTTGCAACAATTGAGTCACCCTGTATTTTGTTGTTGAACATGAAATCTCTGATTGTGATGAAATCGGTCCCCAAACTACTGAGTCTGATATTCTGTTACAGAGGCACAACAAACCAAATAAGCTAGCTGCCCTTGAGTTTCCATCCCTTGAAAGAACAGAAGGGAATTAGGAAGTCTCCACATCTGAAGCGACAAGAGGTCTTATGGGTAATATTGCTGTTCCTTCCTGGATAAATTATATTAAAGATGACAAGAACCTCATTTCCTCTAAAGTCTATGAACACAATCTGCCCTAGAGAGAGAAATGGATTTTCACAAGAGAACCAAGAGGAACCTGAGCATTGGCCATTGTTGCAAATATTTTAGAATTTTCAGTTTCTGGAACCCTTAACAAAAAAGACTTTTTCACATACTTAAGATGTCATTTTTCATATAAATTCTGCAACTTTTCAACATTCCTCACACTTCCATGAAAGTTGCTACCTAGGGATAAATAAATGTAGAAACATAAAGCATTAAAGCATTTTGTGGCTCCACAATGTTCTAAGCAATAATTCATACAGTAGAAAAAAGACAACTGCATTTTATGCTTGTGCATAGGTATGTTATGTGTCCCTTAATCCTAAAGTGACAAAGTGAAAATGAATTGTTCCATGTTTAGAAATACATCAAGTAGAATTCTGTGAACACTAGCAGTATGGAAGAAATATTCTTGTTCAATGTCAAAATATACAAATATTTTAACTCACTATCAACCCTATGACATTGGAGTGGAAGGCTTGATGTTCCTTCTCACGGCTATGACATTCACATAGAATAGAGAGGGAAAGGTCTTGTGATGAAAAGTGACTAGCATATAAGCACTTCTCAGAATGGCCCATTTTTTTCTACATGGCTTACAAACCCAAAGCTCATGAAGCTTTCTCGTTTGCATTTCAAAAAATGAAGAATTTCATAAAAGGAAGGAGTTCATGTTAGAGACAGTCCCTGTTCCTATTACTAGGTAACCCATTTGGGTACTGAGCTGCCATGGGCTATATCTGAGTAGGGGTTCTAGGTTCTCTCCATGTGTAGTCTTTCTTGGAATATCAGTCTCAGAAAAGACCCCAGTGCCCAGATTTTTTTATAAATGAAAAATAACAGTTCATTGGCATTTCAGTTCTACTTTTATGTATGGGTAAGACTAAACATATTATGGTTCAGGAAGTAAACACTTAAGTCACATATTAACATTTAGCAGAATATAAATTTTTAATTTTGTTTTCCTTTATGTTAAATTTTTGTGGTTAATAGGCTATATTTTAGTAAATTTCAATCACTGTAAATTTAAAAGTTTTGTGTAGTTTTGTATAACTTATGTGATGTAGATAATTTAAATGAAAGTTCAAAAGTCATTGATCTGAATTATCAATGCCGTGTTAATGTCTTACCAAAGATGTGTTAACCTCATTCTTCTAATGATCACTATTTAATATCATGTTTTCTGTAACATGTAGAACAAACATGACATGGAACTAAATGGCAGAAAGTAGAATATTTGGGGCGACAAAAACAATAGGGAAAGGTCTAAAAGAACAGGTACTGGGAGTTGAATATGAGCAAAATAAAATGAAGTACCTGCATTATGTCATATAATGAAACTCATGGTTATGGTTATATATATATTAATGAAAAACAAAATTTCTGAAAAAATAACAAAGGATATTTGATACAGAACTTCTAGAACAGTCTAGTATCTTGGTCTAGTACTAGACATTTATTTATTTAAAGACAGGTTTTCAAAATATCAAACAAAATAAAAGTGTCATTTATCTAAATGGCAATGCATAAAGAATGGCCTCGAATTCAGTGTTTGAGCAGAGTCTGTTTAAAGAGTTTTTCTAAGCATTGTGCACAATGTTGAGTGTCTTCTAAACAGAATCTCTAACTGTCCTTTGTTCTGACCTCTCTTTTCAAGGATATTTCCCCTGGAAACAGCCTTGGAATACAGAGATGGTAACTTGCTCCATACCAAAAGGTGTAGCAATATGCGCTCGTCATGTTGAAAGATTGCACATCCCTTGGCTAATGGTTTCTTTCTGAAAATGCCTATGGTGGTTCATGAATCAAAATTCATCTGTATTGTTTCACGGATATCATGCTCTCTGATGTGATAGTCTGAAAAAGTGCTTTATTTGTGCCCATTGGTTTGGATTCTAAAAGCTCCTGACCCAAACTGTGGTGGGTGAATCTGGTCACTGTAGAAGCCATATGGTCTCATATCTGTTACAGTGCTGGGTAGACTGTAATCAAAGTATGGTGCTGGGTGAAATGTCCCTCCAAATTACAAAGGATGGGGTTTGGGAGCGAAGCTCAGTGGCAGAGTTTGATACTTATGAAATGTATAAAAAAATCAAATGTGATTCCTTGTGATCAGGAGACATGCCCATTGGAATCGTAGTAAACAAAGGGAAGGGAATGGTCATCGTGTACTGTAGAGGAAAGAATTCATATTTTGGAGTTGAGGAGTGAAAGATTAAAAGAATTCTGTGCAAATGGGGACTTGTTTGATCGCTTGTCTCCCCTCAGTGCAAAAAGAATGTTAAGATAGAATGCTAAAAATAGCACCATAAACTCGACAGTACTATCTGAAAAAGTCCATGGCATCTAAATCAAATCTTCTGAAGTTGAAACAAAAACTGTCTGCTGTGAGAACTTTCCAATGGTATTTGTAGTGAACTAAAAATATTTCTCAGTGTTTGACCATGTATTTGAGGACTCTCATTCACCTTGAAAACAGAATACATTCTGAGTGAGACCTGAGCTATGGTAGGTAAAAAGGCAAGCAAGCCCAAGGGCTTAGCCACTTTGAGTGGCTATGATCACTCTCCCCAACTGTATCCTCTGTGTCTTTCCTTACCACTTAATTTATTTCAGCTAAACATAAAACTGTCAGAGTAAAGCATATGTCTTCAGGCCAAACACTGTAGAGATAAATCTCAATCACTTACTCTACTATTTGGGTCACTACAAAGGGTTGAATATTATCTCTAAAATGTATGTCCAAGTAAAACATCCTGGTATATCTGCATATGTACATATTTGAGGACAGATGTAATAGTAAAGGATCTTGAGATTAGGCCATTCCTGATTTATGGTTGGTCCTAAATCAAATAACTGAACTCCTTATAAGAAAAAAAGGAAAGGGTTTTCAAACACACCAACATGAAATGACCCAGGAAGAAAAGACTTGGAAAGACTGGATGGATCCTAGAGAAGCCAGAATTGAGGTATGGAAAGATTTTTTTTTTCTCAGAACCTTCAGAAGAATCTCATCCTTCTTTCTTTTCATCTTCAGATTTCTGGCCATGGTGTCTACAAGTGAAGACATTTCTGTTGCATTAAGTCATGAAATGTGTGGTGATTTGTTATAACAGCCCTATAAAACTAAATAGACATGGTGTTTTGCTCACAATAACAGTCTGTTCTATAATACAACACAACAAAGCCAAACTGCTGACTGAGAGTGTGCTCTTCATTTATACTTGTGTCCTCCACCTTTGTAGGTCCAGCACCGCATCATAACAGACATGGACTCTCTGTCTCCAATATTATAGGTTACAACAAGACAGTTTCAATCCAATCAGCTGATACTCTTCATACCACCTTGGCCTTGAAACTTAATTTGCACAATACATTTTGCTTCTTAGATCATTTGCTGTCTTGAATATAATGTACAGTTCATTGCTGAACCCACTCAGCCATGGGCAGATAGTGTGCCAGCAATGTAGCCAGTTACAGCTGAGGCACTGCCCTAGTTTCCTCACTGTCACTCAGGAATATTTCTGACTCTACCTCTATCAGATGAAGAAAAGAGATTTTTGGCCTAATACCTTTAAAATCCTGGTGAGCTGTTCAGTGTAATTATCCTGAGATGGAATTCATCCACCATTCTCAGGAAAGATTATAAGGTTAAACAGACCTTACTTACTGGGTTAGCCTAACTGTCTTTGCTAAGGTATACTACAGATCTCTGTCAAGTTTACAAAAGTTCACTATCTCTGTTGCTACTAATCCTCCTAGATAAAGTCAGTTTAAAAGGAGAGTATGATTGATGAAAAAGTTGTAGTCTCTCCAAGTTTGTGGGAAAGAAACAGTACCCCACCCCGTAGTTATCAGGTCTAAAGAACAGATTTAGATTTTAATTTCAGAGCTATCACTACAGCCTTTTAAAAAAACAACACAGTGTTGGAGCCTTCAGGCTAACATGGTGTTTTAGCTGAACCCCACTGCTGGTTTTACTGTGATCCTTCAGAAGATAAGCCTTCAGTCTGATTACCATTCCTGTTAACATCATTGAAATAAACATCTGAAGCGGCAGACCCTAAATCTCAAGACAAAATATACATCATCGCTTCTCTAAGTTCTCCTTCTTTAAAAACAAGTCCATTTCAGATGGCAAAAATTTAAATCGGTGTAGATGTTGGTTTTAATTTCCTCAGAGCAAGGAGTGAAATGATAGCTTTACAAAAGCTTCATTCATGATTAGGCTGAGCCCTGAACGTTTCTAACTATTCCTAGTACTAGGCCTGGAGGCTTCTAGCCTCCATGCAATCTAATCTTATGTAAGCCATGACCTTAAAGGCTTCAGCATCCAACCTCCCTTTGGTAAGGTAATCCAAGAATGGTTTCTGAGACTTACTGCTGAATAAGCTCACCCTTTCTAGCTCTTTCTGAGCTCTGGCTGGCTGGTTCAACTAAGCTGTTATGCTTCAATCCTTGCTTCTCTCGACTTCTGACTGAATTGCTCTGCTTAGAAAAACTGCCTCTGAACTCTACAAACTGAACGGCACTGAGTGTTGTAGCTGAAAGGAACTGCAGAAACTGAATGGAACTACAGTAGCTCAACAGAACCCAACTACATTCAATGAAACTACACCAAACCCAACTCTCCATGGGGTGCTCTGAAGTAGCCTCGTCTTCCTCTCTGTTCTCCTGAGAGTTGACTATAACCTATATCTGACTCATTCTGTAAAATCTTTCTCTGAATTGTCACTTTGCCTGCCACTCAATTAGATGTCATTATTTGAGATTAAAGGCGTACTAAAATATGTGTATTCTAGTCATTTCGTACTGTAATCCAGGGTATGTCTGCATTCCAGCAGGATCACATAGACCTAAAAGGTCTTTAGATGTGATCTTTTGCCAGAATAGCCATGTTGTTAGATTTAAATTTCTCTACAAATTGGCCCTTTCAGCTCTTTCCATTCAGTATTATCACATATTATCCCTGTTATTGGGGCTAGAGATAGTGTTTATAATTGGCTTCTAAATAAGTGGCAATGACAATATGAGGGTACCTCCCATGTGATTAGGCTGTACTATATGATGACTTAGCAACCCTGTGACCATATTAATGCAAGAATGTACATATCAGTATTTTCATTTCTTGAATAAATAGAAAAATAATTTTATAGCAAAGGAAAATTAAGTCTTATAAGGCATTCAGTAGGGAGCTAGGTCCCCCATCCCCAACCAAACATCTGTCCAGATTTTACAACCTCAACTATGTATCCAAGAAGAAATGACTTTTGAGTTCATGTCAGAGACTGTCTCTTCTCTCCTTTACCAGGGAACCCACAAGAGGACTGGGATATCTATGGGTGACATCTGAGCAGAGGGACTACATCCTCTCTCTGCATGGTCTTTGGTTGGTGCACCAGTCTCTGCAATCCACTCTGGGTCCTGCTTTTTTAGGTTTGTTGGTTTCCTTGTATGACTCCTGTCCCCTCTAGGTCCTCTATATCCACTTTCTTCCATAAGACTCCCTGCACAGTTTGGTTGTGGGTCTCTGCATCTGCTTCGATCCCCTGCTGGGTGGGCTCTTTTAGAGGACATCCGTGGTAGGCTCCCATCCTGTTCCTCCTCTCTACTACTTCTGGTGTCTATCCTGATTTCATCTTCTCTAGGGTTCTCTTTGTTGTTTAGCTTCTTGAGGTCTGTAGATTTTAGTGTGTTCATCCTATATTATATGGCTAATATTCACCCATAAGGGAGTACATACCAGCACGTCTCTCTGCTTCTGGGTTATCTCACTCAGGATAATCCTGTGCTCCTTGTTCACTTCTGTCTGGTGAGGCTACCTAGTCAGCCCTCAGAGGAAGAGGATTACAGCAGTCCTGATGGGACCTGATAGGCTAGCATCATACAGTAGGGGAGGAGGACTTATCAATCAGATGACTAAGGAAGAGGAATAGGAGAGAAAGAGGGAAAGAAGGTGAGACTGGGCAAAGATAGGAGAGGGGGTTACAACCAGGACATAACGTGAATAAATTGTAAAAAAAATAAAAATAAAGAAAAAAAGCATTCATTAACATATTTTATAGAACCACAATGTATGATTTTAACACATGATGTTACATAAATTCAAAACCAGCACATGGGAGGCAGAAGCAGGTGGAACACCCTCAGTGCATATCCAGCCTGGCATATATAGCAAGTTGCATGCCAGGCAGAGCTACATACTGAAAACATGTCATTTTGGGGGACAGGGGGAATAAAAGATTTTATTTAGAAGAGGAAGAGGAGGAGGAGGAGGAAGAAGAAGAAAAAATGACTTTTAGTAACACAAGAACAGCTTTAAAAGTGAACCTTGTCTAGACAGCAATCAAAGTACAGCTTAATGAGATCACAAAAGTAGCAAACAAAGATAAACTGATCCAGACTTTGGGCATAGAGAAAAATAATAATACATTTTTAAATGCTAAATTTGTGGTAATTAGCTGGGTGCATAAAAATTAATTCATTGAGTGTCATCCAATTCTGTGACAAATCTTACCTGACTATAGCAATATACAAAGGATAAACTGGACTAATTTTCCCATAATTGCTCTAAGAGGAAAGAGAAAACTTTATTACTTACTCTGCAGAGAGAGCTTTAAGAACTGCCAGTAGACAGCAAGACAGCACTGAAAGACTCTGTGCTAGAAGTGCGATCTCAAATGCCCCCTATGAAAGCCCAAGAATTGAAGACATAGACTTAATTGGGAACATTGGCACATGAGCAAACATGAATAAATGGGGCTTCCTAGGTGGCTGTTTTTTCATTAAAAGCATAATTTTGAAGAGGATTGTGGGACCTAGGACTCTTACTCTTTTTTTTTACCCTGCTCATCAGATGACCATCTTTGCCATGCTACATCCCCTATCATTGTGTCTTTTCTTGATAGAGCCCTCAAAATAATCATGGGCTGAAATGTACCAAAACAAATCATTTCTCTTTGAAAGTCAATATCTCCAGTGTGGCTTACAAAACACAAAGAACTGGTAAAAACTTGTGAATCTTAACTAACTTGGGTACCATTTTGAAGTCTCCAATAATCACAAACAAAGTTTCAGAGGTAGTATGTGATTATTTGGGATTATAGAACTTGTATGAAATCCTGGGCTTAGGCTGTCTTCTCTTTGAAGCAGTGATATCCACAGTAATGATTATTAAAATGTTGTAACTGCAATCACTTAAGGAAATGACTCTCAGGATAGGAAGGAGATATCTTCTTGATTAGCTAACCCTTCATTTCTTAAGAAAGTTTCCCAGGGTGGGCATAAGAGTCTCACATACCTATGCACATCTTGTTGATAGCTTTCCGCTCAAAATGGAAGTCATTCATGTAGAAAGGTTCTTATAAAATGTGCCTAAAATTTCATCTATGAAGACAAAAGGCTCTGGACACTGCTCTCAAACTTGGCACACTACTCCGGGAAATTATAGATGATAGAATTACCTTAAGATTTCTATTTGAGTTCCCAATGAAACCTTCACAACTACTAGCACATCATGCTGTACCTTGATGAAGGCTTTAGCAAAGTGTAAAAGCCAGTGAAGAAATGTCAATTAGGTGGAGAAAGTAATTTGATATTTAAAGTTAGACCTTTATGGTCTAGAGGCATTGGGCGATACCTGAATTTGAGATACTTACAGGCATAGTTAAGATAAATGATGAAGTGTGAATTTACCCTACTGGTTCGATATTTGCTACAGCTTTAATTAAAACCTCAATGAGAAAACTCAAAAGCTTGCTTCTAAGTATCTGTCATTCAGATTAATCAGAGTATCTGACAAGGCAGAAGGCTGTTGAACATATGAGGTACAAAACTTATCTGCAACTCCAACAAATAGCAATAATAATGATCCTTTAATCCACACTACCATTTTGGAATTCTTTAAACAGCAATCATGGCTCATAAGTGACAATGTTCCATTTTGAAGCAGATAATAGGTAGGTTTATTACACAATATAAAACAGGAAGACTTCCTAAACTCTGGTTCCCATCTTATGATGCAACTACTGGAACAGGTACAGAAACTAAATAAGACCCTTTATCATTGTCCCATAGGACTTGAGAGTAGGAAAAACAATGGCTATATTATGGACATATTACTTACTGAGATATGATAAACTTCTTTTTCTTATTCTCTTCTGTACCTTTTCATGGCACATTTTGAGCAAATTCAAATCTTTCCTTTTTATATCAATGTTTTTTTCTTTATTCTTTAAATTTTAATACATATACAGAAGAAAATATCGTGTTATCCAACCACCAACTTCTCCCTCCCACTCCTCCCAATATCCCCAAAATATCTCCCCCAAATGTAGATAGATAAATACATAGATACATACATATAGACATACATAAATAATTTTGGTAAGCTTTTTCTTATGCAGGTCTTGCTATCATCCTTATACAATCCATAAAATTTAAGAAAATGCATATTAACAGAAGAACATTTATTACACAGCTTTAAACATATACTGCCTTTACTGAGTGAAGAGAAAATATCACATTTGCATTTATATCCTAATATTAATTTAAATTATATTTGTGAAGTTTTATATTCAATTGTGTTCCATTTAGGTTCTTTTTTGGCTGCCACACAAGTATTTCAAATATACAGCTTCAACATTATCTGTTAACTTCTTGAACTTTGGATTGAAATTATTATCCATTTAGAATCAATAATAAGAAATAAAACTTTTTACAATATAACAGATAGTCAGTAAAATATTACTCCCACTACTACGGTTTATAAAAAAAAAACACAAATTAAGTATGTGGCAAACTGATGTAAGCATATTCTAATACCAATTAGGAGTGCAAAGAAGTAATTCTATTTTATGACTTACATTTCTTGTAAAATATGGCCTATCAGTGCATTCATGTCTATCCCATTAACATAATTGCCTTTATAATGCTGTTACATAGCTCTTCTGTGATATATTTAATTATTCTTTTATTTTAAATAACCGGTTGTTTCCAAATACTTACTGATTGAATAGTATATGCAATATTGAAATTAATTTTCTTGTTTTCTGTAATCTCAAAGTAAAAATTCTTTTTTTGTATATTGAAATAAGGGGCCAACATGGATTTCAATGAAATTTATTCTTAATATTTTTCTATGGTCACATATTTGAGCCTAAGTGATAATTTCACAATGTTATCACAATGTTAAAATATTTTTAAATATTTTCTGAATAGAGTTTAGTAGACAGTATATACAACATGTTCATTGATGTCCTCTTAATCTGACTACAAAATAGTTACAACGTTATATGTCTTCAAAGAAAAGTAACTTAAAATTTACAATTTCACATGACATGATTTACCCTTTTTTTTTTCTAAAACTGAGAATGAACAAAAGTAATTTTTGCTTGTGACCAGCAGTCATTAATTCTTCAATTAAAATGTTTGATAAATGTTTTATGGAGAGACCAACTAGCTCAGACATGTTTCGTGAGTTAAATTCATCCAAGTTCATTGTAGAGGCTCAAAATTGTAGAGTAAAAAATTCTGATGATTTCTCTTCCTTGTATTTCTTTTATTATCTTTCTTTCTTTTTAAATTCTTCTTGGTTTGCTTTAATTTATGTTTCTCCAGGGAGTAGAGGAGGAGAAAAACTTGGTGTTGGGTAGATGAGAAAATGGAGAGCATTTGCTAGGATTGGATAAAGAAGAAAACATCACAAAGATATACCACAATTTCTGTATCCATTCCACAGTTGAGGGGCATCTGGGATGTTTGCCGCTTCTGGCTATTACAAATAAAGCTGCTACAAACATGGTTGAGCAAATGTCCTTGTTTTATACTTGAGCATCTTTTGGATAGATGCCTAAGAGTGGTATAGCCGGATCTTGAGGAAGTGCTATTCCTAGTTGTCTGAGAAAGCGCCAGATTGATTTCCACAGTGGTTGTATAAGTTTACATTCCCAACAAAGTGGAGGAGGGTTCCCCTTTCTCCACATCCTCTCCAGCATGTGTTGTCACTTGGGTTATTCATTTTAGCCATTCTGATGGGTGTAAGGTGAAATCTCAGGGTTATTTTGATTTACATTTCCCTAAGGATGTTCAACGTTTCTTTAAGTGTTTCTCTGCCATTCGATATTCCTCTATTGAGAATTCTCTGTTTAGCTCTGTACCCCATTTTTTAACTGGATTACTTGATTTGTTGCTGTTTAACTTCTTGGGTTCTTTATATATACTAAATATTAGCCCTCTGTCAGATATAGAGTTGATGAAGATTCTTTCCCAATCTATAGGCAGTCTCGATGACAGTGTCCTTTGCTTTACAGAAGCTTTTTAGTTTCATGAGGTCCCATTTATTGATTGTTGCTCTTAGAGCCTGTGCTGTTGATGTTCTGTTCAGGAAGTTGTCTCCTGTGCCAATGAGTTCAAGGCTCTTCCCCACTTTTTCTTCTAATCGAGTTAATGTGTCTGGTTTTATGTTGAGGTCTTTGATCCACTTGGACTTTAGTTTTGTGCAGGGTGATAAGTATGGATCTATTTACCCCTCAGTTGAGGAATGGATACAGAAATTGTGGTACATTTAAACAATAGAATACTACTCAGCAATTAAAAAAAAAATCATGAAATTTGCAGGTAAATGGTAGGAACTAGAAAAGATCATCCTGAGTGAGATATCCCAGAAGCAGAAAGACACACAGGATATATACTCACTCATAAGTGGATACTAGACATATAACATAGGATAAATATATTAAAATCTGTACACCTAAGGAAGCCAATCAGGAAGGAGAAATCTGGCTAAGATGTTCAATCCCCATTCAGAAAGGCAAAGAGGATGGACATTGGAAGGGGGAGAAAACAGGGAACAGGACAGGAGCCTACCACAGAGGGTCTCTGAAAGGCTCTGCCCTGCAGGGTATCCAGGCAGATGTTGACATTTATTCAATTAAGTTCATAGCCAAACTTTGGGCAGAGTACTGGGAATCTTATGAAAGAAGTGGGAGAGAGTAAGACCTGGAGAGGAGCTCCACAAGGACAACAACAGATCCAAAATATTTGGGCACATGTGTCTTTTCTGAAACTGATACTCCAGCCAAGGACCATTCATGGAGATGGCCTGGAACCCCCTCACAGAGGTAGCCTATGGCAATTCAGTATCCAAGTGGCCTCCATAGTAATGGGAACAGGGACTGTCTCTGACATGAACTGATTGGCCTGCTCTTTGATCATCTCTCCCTGAGCAGGGAGCAACCTTACCAGGCCACAGAAGATGACAATGCAGCCACTCCTGATGAGACCTGATAGACTAGGATCAGAGGGAAGGGGAGGAGGACCTCGCTTTTCAGTGGACTGGGAGAGGGACACGAGTGGGGAAGAGGGAGGGTGGGATTGGGAGGGGAGAAGGGGGAAGGTACAGGGGGGATACCATGTGTATAAACTGTAATTAATAAAAATTAAAATAATTATAAAAAATTAAAATAAAATACAATGAAAAAATAAAATACAAAAAAATAAAAAACAGGAAAACATCAACATACAGTTTATGAAAAAATTAGTAAAAATAAATTTAGAACTCTATAAGGAATTAATTCTTCTTTGGTTCTTTTAAACCTCTTAACATTTCTCTGAATTCTTTATATTATGTCATTTTCTACTATTATAGTAACTATATATTTAATTCTGATCAGCATTTACATTCAAAGATGAAATTTTAAGGCTTGAGAAATGAACATTTATTTGAACTGGTTTTTAATAAGTTTCTTCAGATCTTCTGGCAATGTACCTATTCTTTTGACCACATTTTATCAACTGATGTCATCTTCTTTGCATCATTTTTATTATATTATTAACCATAAACTGGTTTACTCAGTCCTTAATATTGAAATACATTTTAGTCAACCAATTGTATTAATGTATGAAAATTTACAATAATCTGATTTTCTCCACTTTGAAAATTGATCTGGAGGTTTCTCAGAAAACTGGAAATAGATGTACCTCAAGACATAGCTATCCCACTCCTGCATATAAACCCAAAAGATGCTCCACCATACCACAAGGACATTTATTCAATTAAGTTCATAGCAGCTTTTTGCATAATAGCCAGAAATTCGAAACAACCAAAGAATAGATAGCAAAAAGGTGATACCTTTACACAAGTGAATACTAGTCAACCGTTAGAAATAAAGACAGTGCAATTTTTAGGCTAGTCGATCGAGCAAGAGATCATTCTGAGGATGTACCCCAGATCCAGAAAATCACACATAGTATGTACTGAGTTATAAATGGACCTTAGTCATAACGTAATGGATAACCATGCTACAAACCACAGACCCAAAGAAGCCAAGGGGGACCCAAGTGAGGATGCTTGAATCTCATTCAAAGAGGGAATAAAATAGACATTTGAAGTAGATGGAGGGAGGGAGCTGTGTGGGAGAGGGGTTGATGATGCTAGTAAGGGTGGCGATCATGCCAAGGGAGACGAGGATGAGAGTGGGAGGACTGGGAGAGAAAATGGAAATAATCAGTGGGGTAGCATCTCTGGGACAGAAGAGGTCCCTGGGAGTCTATAGGGGCTATTCAGGCTGAGGTCCCTAATATGGATCCTGAAGCCATCGTCTCCTGTAGCCAGCTGGGCCTTCCAGTGGAGAGAAGGCAACAACAACCCACCCATAAAGCCTTCGACCCAAAATTCATATTTTCTAGAGGAAGTGTAGGCATAAAGATGGAGCAGATTGAGGAAATGGAAAATCGATGACTGGACCGGCTAGAGGCCCACCCCGTGGAAGAGGGTCAACCCCTGACACTATCGAGGATGCTCTGCTATGCTTCTAGACAGGAGTCTAGTGTAACTGTCCTCTGAGAGACTTCATCCAGCAGCTGATGGAAGTAGATGCAGAGACACACAGCCAAACAATAGGTGGAGCCTGGGGAATTTTGTAGAAAAGAGGGAGGAAGGATTGATGGAGGTATAAAGGTCAAATATACCAAAAGAAAACCTGCAGAGTACATAACCTGGGCCCATGGGAGCTCACAGAGCCTGAAACACCAAACAAAGAGCCTGCATGGGCTAAACCTAGGACCACCTACACTTATTTAGCACATGTGCAGCATGGTCATTGTATGGGTCCCCTAACAATGGGAGTAAGGGCTATCTCTGACTCTGTTGCCTGCCTTTGTGTCTCTTTCCCCTAGCTGGGCTGCTACTGAAATAAATGAATATTTTTTTATTCATTTAGTGATTAAATGGATAAAATTTTATAAAAACGTCAAGACACAGACACACTGTCAGAAGACTCCTACATTAAAAAAAAATAGGACTTTGATAATCTAGCATGAATTTTTAAGAAAACTTGTCTTGAAGTTAATTAGAGGCATTTCAAAGAATCAGATGAAGATAATTTGTTTTAGTTGTATTTAAATAAATTTTTATTGAACCAATTAAAATAAAAAATTGGTAGCTTTAAAGTAAGAATGTTAGGACTGATTTTATTTTTAAAAGAGAGAGAAAGAATACATGGAGTTGGAAGGTAGAAGGTGAGAAAATCTGTGAGGAGAGGAGGGAGAGAAAACCATAATATACAATATGAAAAAAATATTTAAAAAATTCTATGAAAAAGGAAACATAGATGATCTGCATCAAGATTTTCTTTGGAAAATCTTCAGACATGTTCTCATTTAAATTAATCAGAGTCATATTACTGAGCTTTACAAATTTCTGAGACCTTCATCTGTGGAAGATTCATCAGCCTCATATAGAACAACAACATTCACCATTCTTCCTCTTAAACTAATTTTATGTATTTATTTATTTATTTATTTATGAATGTATCATAACAACTAAGTAAGAAAATTTAGTCAGTCAGGTAACACAGTGTGCATTTTTTGCTCTGTTTTGTTTTCTTTTATTTATTTATTTTATTTATTTATTTTTTTGAGACAGGGTTCCTCTGTGTAGCCTTGGCTGCCCTGGACTCCTTTGCAGACCAGGTTGCCCTTGAACTCACAGCTTTCAGCATGACTCTGCCTCCTAGAATTCTGGGATCATAAGGGTGTGCCACCGCACCTAGCAACAGTGCTATTTCTGAAGAAAACAAACACATAATTTGATTTAGCTTCCATTGCTTTCCTTTTGTTTGTTCCTGCAGTCTTACAAATGAGTCATTTATTTGTTTTGTCAGCTTGGGTAAATAGCCAATGTACTGTGTTTGTATAATCCCACTATAAATAATTATGATGGCTCAAAGAACAACTTATTTGATGAACAAGGACAGGCAATATTATGGATATGACCTGGCATGTGTCACATTTCTACAAACAGAAAACATTTTAAAAGCACTAACATGTCCAAAAAGAAAGCCATCTTATTTTTTTATGTTTTTCAATTAGTAATTTTCTGTTCTTTTTAAAAATTTCTTTATATTTTTATAAATTATACTTTATTCACTTTGTATTTTTAATAAAAACTTAGAAACTGCAGATCATAACACACTACTGTACAGATTTATTTTCTCAAGACAGTTATTTTGTGCATACATGTTTATTCTAGCTCTCACTACACATTTTTCTTAGGAAATTATAAGCTTTATTCATAGTATTTACATAATTGTATAGAAAATATCTTCTGACTTCTTCCTTTCCAATTTCCACATTTTTTTCTTTTCCATTCTTGTGTTACTGCTGCATTTTTTATTCCACTCCAATTGTACTATACTCTATTTTTTTCTTTCACTATGTGTCAACAATTGTACTACCTATATAACTATGTAGCAATTTTTTAAATCTAATGTAAATAAGATAGAGTGTATTGAATTGCAATAAAGTATGTAATTAATGAATGTATTAATATATTTAGCAACACACTACTTTAAATGATCCACATTGGAAAGATAATGAGCTGCATAAAAAATAAATTGTATCTTTTAAATCTAATTATTAACACTACAGGCAGGAACTTTTCCTGGATTATTATACTGACCAGTCTCTCTCTCTCTCTCTCTCTCTCTCTCTCTCTCTCTCTCTCTCTCTCTCTCTCTCTCTTCCCTCTCTATCTCCCTTAGGAAACTGTTGTAAATGTTTTGAACAAGAACATATGCTTTTCATTTGAGGCATTAGGATCTGGGAGCACTGCGTCACCTCATCATAAATAGCTTTTCATTTGATGACTTGTCGACAGAGCCATAGCTGTAGGCTGTATGTCATACCCGCCTGCCTGTTTGCTTTACCACAATAGACTGTGTAAGGGCACCACATTTTGCTTCTTCCTTCTTCTATTCCTGTTTTTATTTATAGATTCCTATGCATTTCATGAATTTCTTTTTAAAATTGTCAATTTGTTGTATTAATTAGTTTTGAATGAGAATTTAGAAATAGGAGCTTTAAAGTTTTTCAGATTAGAAGAGTTTTGGTGGATAGATTGGCAAGTACATAGAAGATAGACAAACATGAATAGGTAGGAAGATAGACGTAGATAGATATAGTTAGATGGTAGATGATATGTAGAAAGACAGATAAATAGATGATAGACAGATGAAAGACAGATACATAGATAGCTAGATAGATGATAGACAAAAGGTAGACGATAAAAAATAGATAATAGATCAATAGATAGATGATAGACAAAAGACTGATGATAGGAGATAGATGATAGACAGAAGATAGATAGATAGATAGATAGATAGATAGATAGATAGATAGATAGACAGACAGACTTTGGTAGATGATAGTTTGACAGATGATATATAAATAGGTAGTAGATGTTAGATAGATAGATAGATGAGAGATGATAGAAGATTAGGAGAAAATTACAGAAGTCAACAATAGATAGCTGACCAGTGACAGACATCAAAAGGTGGATACATGACAGATAAATATGTACTAGTAGATACTGATGAAAATGATTTTGAAGACTGTGATTCCATGTTATGATGTTTCTAGGCTTGTTCTGAAAGAAAGCTGGTATTATTAGGAGGGCAATTTGCATTTTAAATAAGCTCTCCTACCTTTTATGAAAATGAAAACATAAGGGATTGTGATTAGAGAGATCGACCATTATCCAGTGCTAAAAAAAAAAATACACTCCATCCAAGCGCTGATTAAAAGCACAACTGTGTGCAGTGACACTGTCCTGTAGAGGTGACTGAGTGTATTTGAACTTACTTTTCCTAGATACGGTGTAAGTGCAACTATCAACAGTAAGTCATTACAATTGACATTGAAATCAGAGAGGTATTTTCAAAGATCAGGAGTAATGTAGTCATCAGCCACAACTAGTTCCTCAAAGAGTCAAATGAAAGGAGGTAGAGTTAAACAGGGCCATGCTATTAAGAATAAACTCCAATTTGAAATGTAAAATTAACTCATTGTGTTATTTCAGATTCCAATAGATAAAGTTATTTTAGTGTATGCTTGATTCAATATTCAATCTTAAAACATGAGCAGGAATATAATATTTGTGTTTTGATACTCTTACAGAATGAGAGCATAGTAAGTTTGATTCTAAGTAATAAAATGTGTATATTGTTCAGACATTTAATCATATTTTGAATCATAAATCATTCAGACAATAAGATTGTTGGGTGTTTTAACATACTTTCATTACAAAAAATAATCTCTTCAAATATGTGCTGCATTTTTAACCCTAGATAACCCCTATCTAGACACTGAGCTGAGCTACTTCATCTCAAAATAATAGCATAGTTAGGAAATTCCAGACACTCAAGAACATAGAGACAAATTATAAATTTCAGCTTTACCATAGTAATTTCTTCAATAATTTTTGATATTTTAAAATTGATTTCTAACTGAACACAGGATTTGTACATTTGGAACCAGCAGTGAGTTCAACCAAAGACCAGGTATGGAGAGGACCTAGACCCCCTGCTCAGATGTAGCCTATAGGCAGCTCAGTTTCAATGTGGATCTCCTAGTAAGGGGAGAATATCCAGGCTCTGACATGAAATCAGTTGCCTGCTCCTTGATCATTCTCCCTGGTGGGGAGACCTAGCCAGCCCACAGAGGAAGAGGATCTAGGCAGTCCTAATGGGACCTGATAGGCTAGGGTCAGACAGTAAGGGAGCAGGACTTCTCTTATCAATGGACTAGAGGAGAGGGATAACGGAGAAAGAAGAAGGGAGGGATGGTGGGACCCAGGAGGAAATGAAAGAGGGGACTACAACTGGGATACAAAGAAAATAAATTGTAAATAATAATAATAATAATAGGAAAAAAGAAAACATTCTGGACTGAAATTTTTCTTTGAGAAGAAAGTTCATCCCTTTCCTTTCTCTCTAAACCTAAAGTTTAAAGCCTGTCTTCTTTTCAATGTCAGTTCTCCTCCATGGTTAGAGAGCTGCTCTTCCATCACACAGTGAGTAAAATGGGAAGGACCACTCCTTCAGTCAACACTGTGAGAAAACGTTTTATTTAAGTGTGGTTTCATGAACAAAACTAACCCAAATGGCTTAACAAATTTGCATTTATTTATTTACTTGCTTTTATAAGTCAAGAAGTCTGCAGGAGAGCACTTAAGAGACTTGGATTTTTCACTCCAAGCCAGAGTATGTGGAACCTTATGGTTCTCCTCTGGTAGTCACTGGCAAGTGGCAGAAGTCTTGCTTAAGGGCTAGCAGCCAAGGCAGTCAGAAGTGCCAGGTAGAGTGGGCTGGAAGAGAAGTGTTTGTCACATCCCAGTAACCACCTTGATTTCCAGGGAACCACAACAATGGGTAATATTTTATTATTTGGTACAGAAAACCTGGAGAGGAAGAGAGAACAGGTAATGGGTGATAAATGAGCTAACCCACAAAGATAGGCCCTAGATAGCGTCCTCAATTTTAATGCTTATATCTGTTATATAGCAAAAGAGAGATGTGACTGATGTTAGAACTGAAAGTTCACACTCTCTATGTACAAGGTGAAAATGAACAATCTAAGAGAAAAATAGATCTACACAATGTTTTTTTTGTTTTGTTTTGTTTTTCAGGTTTTTAATTGTGCCTCCCTAGGATTTCTCTCAAAAGGAAGGAAACATTAGTGAGGAAATTCCATATATAACATTGGCAGGGATTGTAAATTACACATAGTCCATGTGTGTGTGTTTAAATCTTCTTTCCTTTATTTTTTTCTTTATCTTAAGTGTAAATGGCTCTAGGGTATGGGGAAACTTGGCTACCTATCTGACCAGGGTAGCTTTCTGGATGCCTGCCTAGTGGTTTGAGTGCTTAAAGATTCTGCAAAGTATGAATCATGAACAGTTCCAAAAACAATAAAAAGCGTATAATTTGGCTTCAACATCTCCATTTACACACAGGCCAATCTGAGCTAGATGCTCTACTCTGCTTTTGTTAAAGATTAACTCCCCCATAGAACACAAATTCTGATACACATATAAAACTTAGTAGACTATTGCCTTTTATCAAACTTCTAGATAAGAATAATTTGTGCATTTGCTATAAAATTATATCTGATATCATCCAACTATATTATTCACTGTCCTCTGTGAAAAGAAAAACTCCTTTTCAGAGATCAAAGTCAAAGGGAAAGATTCCTTCTTAAGTAATTGTGATGCTTCTATTATCTAACCTCTTGTGTAACTCGTACAGTCACTTTGACAACACAAAGCTGTTCTCGTGGCGCACTCACCAGAACAAAGGCTTCCTAACCCACCTGTGCTCATCAGCATAGTGATATTAAAGCCTGGCCTAGATACCATCACAAAAGCCGCAGCGACTTTCCTCTATAAAATGCTTAAATCAGCTATGTCTGTCAGCACATGTTTGTATTTCCAGATATGCCAGAGACCAAGGTGGGGAAAAATCACAAGTTCAGGGCCTAAAATGGCTTCGAGTGTTACTCAAAGCTCTCTTGGAAAGGCACAAAGATTCTGTCTCTAAATAAAAGTAAGAAGGTGGCTAGGTATAGAGCTGGTATAGTGTGTTCTTTCATGGCAAAACCATATATTCAGTATTCTCTACCACAGAAAATAATGAAGAAAATAAAACAAATGAAATCAATGAAGTTTCTAAAGAATGTACAAAAATTGCATTTATTAAGTACATAATGGCCCAATGTGTCAGCATTGAACAGAA
This sequence comes from Meriones unguiculatus, assembly GCF_030254825.1. Lineage (NCBI taxonomy): Eukaryota > Metazoa > Chordata > Mammalia > Rodentia > Muridae > Meriones > Meriones unguiculatus. The sequence goes on along the minus strand of NC_083362.1, from coordinate 19,721,369 downwards.
AGTTCATTTGGGATCACCATAGTAAACAGCAAAAATAACTATAACAAGCTGTTCACTTAGGTCTATACACTGCATTAAAAAACAAAACAAAACAAAACAAAACCCACTTCATTCTAAATGAATGAGGAAAATATGAAACACACACTAGAAATCAAGGAAATTAGAAAAACCTTATATTGATCTATATTTCAGGGTTTCCTGTTTAATAAGATGATACTTGATACTTCTTTATTTTATTGGTGGAAAGCATTGCCTGAACTTTAGACATGAAAATCCATGATTTTCTGGAGTCAACAGTATGTGATGTTATCAAAGCTATCATTTACCAATTGGTTTTTAGTGTCCTCATCACTTATATGGAGACCCGGCAACAAATATTTTACTTCTAATCCCCATAAAGATTGTTCATGAAACAAGACTACAGTATTAGTTTGATTCCCATGTTTTCTGGAGATGAAGTTAAGGACTTGTCCTTGATTAATGGCAATTTAAGGAGAGCTCAGGGGTAACAGAAACTCACTCTTTCTCTCATTGGAAGCCACTAACCCACTGTTACTTCTCTGACCTGCTACAGTCACGGGACCCGCCATCTAGATTTATCAACTGCCATGATATGCTGTTGGCAGAAGTATAAATTAATTGTAAGCCCTGCATAAATGTACATGAGTAATGACACCAAAGTATCTCATCCACAGAGAACTCCCAGGGCAGGGCTACTCATCTATCATCTGTGGAGCCATTGTGGGTGGACTTTCCAAACGTTAAAATCCTTTCTCTGCCAAAACCTCCAAGGCAGCCTTCGAGAGACAGTGTGCTTACTGTTTAAGATGTGGAGAGCAGTACCATGCAGTACAGGGGTGGGAGAGAACCAGAGGATAAAGGCTGTGTCTCTGCCCTGGGTTCCTGTGGTTGATGCCTGCCGTTCCCGCTCTCTTGCCTATGAAGACTTAGGCTCTGTCTCGGGGACCTACAATGAAATATTAAGAAAGCAACAATAACTTGCTTATAAACAATTTTGAGAACAGCCACATCACAATAAGGATGAAAGACAAAATGGTACTCTAACATATTATGGAGAAGAAAAATCTGTGAAATGTTAGTAAGATTTGGGGACTTTAACTGTATTCTGAAACTCTGAAATGTCATGAGAATTATCGAGAATATCATAGCCAGGTTTTGCTTTTGAATTAAAAAAGCCCTTCTGGATTATTTACTAGCACTGAAACCTTATATAGGTCAATTTTTCTGTGTTAACTGGCAAATTAATTCTTGATTAAAGAATGACTATCATGAAAATTGGAATATACCTACCAAACATCAGTTCAGTGAACTTATTAGGAGCAATGAGCATCTTATGTAGTTGTTATCACCTACTATTTTAAAACAGGAAAAACAAGATGAATACTAAATTTAAGCTTATATCAAGGTAAGATGTATTATTTGAGTAACAAGATGATTTCTGACTACATTAATATAAACAGATAAATTGCAGAAACAACGATATTTATGAGACAACTATATACATCTCTATTATTCCCTGAACTCTGCCCAAAGTTTGGCTCTAAGTCTCAGGATCTGCTTTGATACGTTGTTGGGTAGAGTCTTTCAGAGGCCCTCTGTGGTAGGCTTCTGCATTGTTCCTTGTTTTCTCCCACTTCCAGGGTTTATCGTGTTTGTCCTTCTGATCGAGGAGTAAACATCTTTCCTGGGGTCGTCCTTGTTGTTAAGCTTCTTTAGGAGTACATATTTTAGTATGTTTATCCTATATTACATGGCTAATGTCCACTTATAAGTGCATATGTACCCTGTGTGTCTTTCTGCCTCTGTTACTTCCCCAGGGTGTTCTTTTCTAGTTTTATCCATTTACTTGCAAGTTTCTGCTCAAAACCAGAGTCCAAGTGGATCAAAAACCTCAACATAATACCAGACACACTAAATATGTTAGACAAAAAGGTGGGGAAGAACATAGAACTCATTGGCACAGGAGACAACTTCTTAAATAGACACAAACAACACAGGCTCTAAGATTAACAATCAATAAATGGGACTTCATGAAACTGAAAATCTTCTGTAAAACAAAGGACACTGGCATTAGAACAAAACGACAGCCTACAGACTGGGAAAGTATTTTCACCAACCGTATATCTGAATGAGAACTAATATCCAGAATATATAAAGAACTCAAGAAGTTAAGCACAAGTAATCAAGTAATCCTATTAAAAAGGGGTACAGAGCTAAACAGAGAATTCTCAACAAAGGAATATTGATGGAGGAGAAACACTTAAAGAAATGCTCAACTGTATAAATGTACCACAATTTCTGTATCCATTCCTCAGTTGAGGGACATCTGGGTTGTTTCCAGGGTCTGGCTGTTACAAATAAAGTTGCTATGAAGATAGTTGAGCAAATGTATTTGTTGTGTACTTGAGCATATTTTGGATATATGCCTAGGAATGGTATAGCTGGATCTTGAGGAGGTGCTTACACAATGGAATACTGCTCAGCAACTAAAGACAAGGAAATCATGAAATTCGCAGGCAAATGGTGAGATCTATAAAAAAAATCATCCTGAGTGAGGTATTCCAGAAGCAGAAACACATACGGTATATACTCTCACTTATAAGTGTGTATTAGATATAATTGGATAAACATACCAAAATCTGTACACTTGAAGAAGCTAAGCAAGAAGGAGGACCTTGGGTAAGATGATCAACCCTCACTCAGAAAGACAAATGGGGTGGACAATGCAAGAAGGAGAAAACAGGAAACAGGACAGGAACCTACCACAAAGGACCTCTGAAAGACTCTACCCAGCAGGGGATCAAAGCAGATGCTGAGACTCATAGCCAAACTTTGGGCAGAGTGCAGGGAACCTTAGGAAAGAAGGGGAAGTTAATATGACCTGGAGAGGACAGAAGCTCCACAAGGAGAGCAACAAAAGCAAAACATCTGGACTCAGGGGAATTTTCTGAGACTGATACTCCAACCAAGGTACATTCATGGATATAATCTAGAACCCCTGCTCAGATGTAACTTATGGCAGCTCAGTATTCAAGTGGGTACCCTAGTAAGGGGAACAGAGACTGTCTCTGACATGAACTCAGTGGCTGGCTCTTTGATCACCTCCTCCTGAAGGGGAAGCAGCCTTGCCAGGCCATAGAGGAGAACAAGGCAGCCAGTCCTGATGAAATCTGATAAGCTAAGGTCAGATGGAAAGAGAGGAGGTCTTCCTCCATCAGTGGACTTGGAGAGGGGCATGGGCGAAGATGAAGGAGGGAGGGTAGGATTGGGAAGGAATGAGGGAGGGGGCTACAGCTGGGATACAAAATGAATAAACTGTAATTGATATAAAAAATAAAAATTAAACTAAATAAAAAAGAAATGCTCAATATCCTTAGTCATCAGGGAAATGCAAATAAAAATGGGGCTGGATTCCTCCTTAAGTCATCAAAATGGCTAAGATCAAAAAATCAAGTGACAACACATGCTGAAGAGGTCGTGGAGAAAGGGGAATCCTCCTCCACTGCTAGTGAGAATGTAAACTTTCACTCCTTTATGCTTTAAAAGATTTGGAAATTCATGAAGAAGAAAAAGAAAAAAACCTGCTTGTTTAAGAAATTAAAAGCACAGCAAAATATCATGGTGCACACCTTTAATCCCAGCAATCAGGGGGCAGAGGCAGGCGGATCTCTGTGAGTGTGAGGCCAGTCTGGTCTACAGAGGGAGTCCAGGGCAGCCAAGGCTACACAGGGAATCCCTGTCTTGAAAAGCAAAAACCAACAACCACAACAAAGAATCAATTAAAAGCACAATGAAAATACATTATAGGGAAGACAATATAGAGAATGATATTCATTCTCATAATTTTTGTATTTTGTCCTGTATTCTAGTTGTTAAGAAGTACTTTAACAGCCTGGTCTGAATATTCTTCCTTACATACTGCTGCTTCTGCCGCTGAGTTCCAGGGGAGGCTCAAGTTAGAAGTGTTCGCATTGTGTTTAACAAACTTTCCTTCCTATCTGTTTCCTTGCAGTCAGCTTCATGTTGGTATAACTCACATTATCGACAGGGAGAATTTTAGCATGCGGTTATACATAAAGAGATGTTTTCTGTCTTATAGTAAATAATAATAGACATTTGTCAGAAACCAAATACATTTGCCACAGCTGTTAGTTAATTGAAATTATCCATTGCTCAATATATAACCCAGTGATTTATTAGTTGTAATATATATTAATTCTAATAATAAAATAATTTATCAGTTGTATTTTCTTACAGTTATAATTCAATTCACTTACTACTTAGTTAATTTTCTTTTGCTGTGACAAAATACAGTGTCCAAGGCTAACTTATATAAGAAAGCATTTAGTTTTGTGGCTCAGAGTTCCAGAGGGCGAGTCCATGTTCCACCATGTTGACAGGCAGGCATGGCTTTGATCAATAGCTGAGAGCCCACAAATGATCCATAAACATCCATGTGAGACTGGTGATAGAGCAGGCTTTTGAAACATCACATTCCATGCACATTCACACACCTCCTCCAGAAAGGCCATGTAAAATGTTAAAATACAAAAGAATGTAAAGTGGAAATATTTAACGAAATACATCTATGGAGCAGTTCAATTATACTGAAAGAGCTGTTCTACAATCCTCTCTCAAGTTTGCCATGAACACAGAGAGCAAGCACTGTCCACATGTATATGGAAAACTGATATTTATCACAGAGTAGAGGGTAAACAGGAAGCAAAGGCTGAAATTGTCCTTTTAGTAATATATTGCAATTTTTGTTAGTAGTTTGCAGGCATTTCCTTGGATGTTTAAAATGGGTTCTCACTTTGTAGTACAGGCTGGTCTTGTACTGGGAACCTTTTACCTTGGCTTCTCGAGAGCTGATTATGGGTATCACCAACTTCCCTGGGTCAATAGTTTCCAATGTTTTTTTTTTTTTTTTTTTTGTGATCTGAAACATACTTTTTAACTTTTTATTATCCTGTAGTTACTTGTTTCCTTCTGTTATCTCTCCATTTCTCTATGCATATATTATTAAACTTATATGATCTGATTACAACTTTAACAACTCTTTTGCTATTTTGACTTATTTTAGTGTGTGTGCTTTTAATAGTCTCTATAGTCTCCCCATTGCTATGAATAAGATAAACGAATTCTTTATGCTATTAAAGCATTAAAAAATAACTCACAAATACAAATGTAAATACAATTGTATATGTTGTATGGGAAAGAGGGAGTCGGATCAAGTTCTGTCAAAATTTCTGCTCTACTTGAGAAATATATATTGGTTGTGATAAAAAATAAGTAATAGATTTCCTTTCTGCTGATAAAAAGTATTCCCTCATTTTTAGTGAATCCATTTTTATCTGATTGATTTACCCATTCCAAAATTCCATGAAAATCCTTGCAGTCAAGGCATCCTGGTTATTTGAATGCTATCTAAACCTGCTTACTGATTCACCTAATATTTAGAGTTTATATTTTAGACTCTGTTGTTATTGCTATGCATAATTCATCCATAGAAGTGTATTATCATGTCTGCTGAACTGATGACATTGAGCTTCTGCCCAAAAGTAAACATTCCACTAAGATTGAACAGGAATAAAAGATGAAACCATTTACATAATTTCTTGTAAAGGTTTTAAAACATATCTGCTTGAAAATATCCATTTTGTTTCTGAGACTGTCTCTATATAGAACACAATGCCTCAGATTAATATCCAAGTCTTCCCTCTAACTTCTGATGCTATTGGAATTTCAGGCCTTCAGCATCATGCCAGGTAAAAATGTCTGTGGGCATATTTGTTTGTTTGCTTGCTTGCTTTCTGTTTGTTTCTATCTTACATCTCTCCTTTCCCAGACCTCCTCTTAAATTTGAGTATTTATAACTACACAGGTATCAAGATCCACGTGCTTGGCAAGTTCTTTCTTAGAAATGATCAAGTTAATGATGCATTTGTTCAAAGGAAAGGATTCTTTTTCTATAGAATCCCATACCTTAAAACCAAGGACAGGGGCTGGAGAGATGGCTCAGAGGCTTAGAGCACTGTCTGCTCTTCCAGAGGTCCTGAGTTCAATTCCCAGCAACCACATGGTGGCTCACAACCATCTATAATGAGATCTGGCGCCCTCTTCTGATGTGAAAGCATACATACAGATATTGTACACATAATAAATAAATAATTTTTAAAAATCTTAAAAAAAAAAAACAAAAAACCAAGGACAGTTCTATATAGTAAATATCACACACACACAAATTTATACATGTATATATATACATTCATACATACATACATATATATTATGTTTATTATATGTATATATATATGTTGCATGCATCATTGTGTTGCATGTACTGCTTAATCCAGCCTTTTTGGAGCTTCAGTATCTTTCTTGTATGTGCAGCAGCGGGCTGTTCTCTTCTTTTTTTTTATTTTTATTTTTTAATTTTTTTTCTTATTAGTTACATTGTATTAACTCTGTATCCCAGCTGTATTCCGCTCCCTCATTCCCTCCCAATCCCACCCTCAGTCCCTCCTCTCCGCCCTGGCCCTTTCCAAGTCCACTGATGGGTGGGACCTCGTCCCCATTCATCTGACCCTGTTTTATCAGGTCTCCTCTGTAGCCTAGCAGGACTCTTCCTCCCTTGGGGGGTGGGGAGGTCAAAGAGCCAGCCACTGAGTTCCTGTTAGAAATAGTCCTTGTTCCCCTTACTATGGGAAACCAATTGGTTACTGAGCTACCACGGGCTACATCTGAATGGAGGTTCTAGGTTATATCCATACATGGTCCTTGGTTGAATGTCAGTCTCAGAAAAGACCCTGTGCCCAGATATATTTGGTCCTTGTGGAGCTCCTATTCTTTCTCCATTACACTAACTCCCCTTCTTTCATATGATTCCCTGTACTCTGCCTAAGGTTTGGTTATGAGTCTTAGTGTCTGCTTTGAAACACTGCTAAGTAGAGTCTTTCAGAAGCCTTCTGCGGTAGACTCCTGTCATACGTTCAATGCACATCCCATCTGTCTTTCTAAGTGAGGATTGATCATCTTACCTCGTGTCTGCTTTCTTGATTATCTTCTTTAGGGGTATAGATTTCATTATGTCTATCATATCTTATAGGTGTATATAAGCAAGTATACACCGTGTTTCTCTTTCTTCTTCTGGGATATTTCACTCAGAATGAACTTTTCTAGATCCCACCATTTGCCTGCAAATTTTATGATTTCCTCCTTTTTGATTGCTGAGTAGTATTCCATTGTGTAAAAATACCACAATTTCTGTATCCACTCCTCCGTTGATGGACATCTGGGCTGTTTCCAGATTCTGGCTATTACAAATAAAGCTGCTATAAACATGGTTGAGTAAATATCTCTGTTGTGTACTTGAGCAAATTTTGGGTATATACCTAGCAGTGGTATAGCTGGGTCTTGAAGAAGCACTATTCCTAATTGTCTGAGAAAGTGCCAGATAGACTTCCAAAGTGGTTGTTACCAGTTGGTCTTCTCTGCTTTCAAAAGTTAAGCTTACATTCAGATGCCAAAATTCAGAAAGGCCAAAGCATCTAGAATTGCACCATCTCCACCCTGCAGCCAGCTGAAAGGTATTCTTGATGTTATGAAAGAATACATTTTCCCAGTGTTTTGCTAGTTATCAACTTACATTTACAACTGCTCTTTCAAAACTGAACTTTCTAATACTGTCCAAGCGATTAAAATATAAAAGAGAGTGGCTACCTTATTTACCAGGGCAACAGGAAGGTTGGACAGTTGTAGAAAACCATGGTAAATGGATGACTGAATGGATATAAATATGACCAGAGCCCAAAATGCATGGAGGGACCTGTGCTAAAAATCTAACTGTCCTTGACCCTACAGAACATTATTATCTAAGCAGGACACTCAATGATATGCTTGCTTCAGACCCTTTTCAGACACGTTTGTGAATGAGAACATTCATTCTTTTTCAACACTATTCCTAAATCTGAGATCCCAGGATCAGTAAGATAATCACCATAAAATTTGACAATCAGTGAAACTATTCCTGCCCAATCCAGATTCAGGGGGAAAAAATATCAAGTTTGATGGGAATGGGGATTAACCTGATTTTAAAAGCCCCTGGCTAGATTCTCAAGCCTAAGCACACTGTTTTAATCCAGTTATTTTTTGAATAAAGACAGCTGTTACTAACTAGCTACCCATGGAAATAAAAATTAGCACTATTTTTCCCACTAGTTTAAGCACTAAAACCTGAAATAAATTCCTGATCGTAGCCTCCTAAAAGATGTCAGTTGGGAAGGACAGAAAATTTGAGCTGTTTCATGAGTAGGTTATGAATACAACCACATTGTTTTAAAATTACAACGTAACCAGTGCTCAAATTTAATACCACCCATTTGAATATATAAATAATGGCTTCTTCATAATACTTTTTTAAAAGTGTGTGATCATGATATTGGAAGCACATATTAGAACTGTATAAAAGATATGGAAGCAAATTTTCTTAAAAGAGCTGGTTTCAATCACAGGTAATGGAGCTATATTTTATAAATTAGTATTTTTGACCCTTTAGTTCCTTTTAATCAATGTATCTGTGAAGATGGTAGAAGAAGTTATGAGATAAAAGTGGTTTGCACCCCAATTTTCTTTCTACTCATTATCCACTTTGCCTGTTACAATGCAATTTTACTCTTCAGGAGATGGCCACAATTTCTACAAACTAAAGGAAATGCCGAGTGTTATAGAGTGCTTGAACTTACAGGCACGGTCTGGGAGACTTGCAGAGGACAATCCAGCAAAACTCACAGAAGTCTGATTGACTCTGATCTGTACCATAAAAATGTTAGCCTTTCTTAATTGAAGCATATGGAAAGCTGCCAAAGAATTTTTTAAATTTATTTATATTTTTATTAATTAAAGTTTATTAATTTTGTATCCCAGCTATAGCCCCCTCTCTCATCCCTTCCAATTCCACCCCACCTTTCTTCTCCTCCATTGCCCCTCCCCAAGGCAACTGATAGGAAAGGAGCTCCTCCTCTTCCATCTGACCCCAGTCTATGAGATCTCATCATTACTGTCTGCATTGTCTCCTTCTGTGGCCTGGTAAGGCTGCTCCCCACTCAGGGGAAGGTGATCAAAGAGAAAGCTACTGAGTTCATGTCAGAGACAGCCTCTATTCCCCTTACTAGGGAACCAACTTGGAGACTGAGCTGCCACAAGCTACATCTGTGCAGGGATTCTTGGATCGAAAAGCTCACATGACAACACATGCTGGAGAGGATGTGGGGAAAGGGGAACCCTCCTCCATTTCTGGTGGGAATGTAAACAGGTACAACCACTTTGGAAATCAATCTGGCACTTTCTCAGAATATTAGGAATAGTGGTACCTCAAGATCCAGCTATAACACTCCTAGGCATATACCCAAAATATGCTGAAGTACGCAACAAGGACATTTGCTCAACCATGTTTGTAGCAGCTTTATTTGTAATAGCCGGAACCTGGAAACAACCCAGATGTCCCTCAACTGAGGAATGGATACAGAAAGTGTGGTACATTTACACGATGGAATACTACTCAGCAATTAAAAACAAGAAAATCATGAAATTTGTCAAAGAGTTTTTAAACTCCTTACATTTTATAGACTTAATAAAATGCAAAACTCAAAATGAGAGCTTATTCCTCATATGTATATGAGGAATTGCTATTCTCAAAGAGAGGACACTTCACAGAATACATAAGAAATAGAATGAAAAACATTCAGTTATCAAAATTCCCCTTAATCTCCCCAGAAAATATCTACGCCACAGTTTCTATCACTTTGGTAAAAACTATTGCCTTAACTCGTTCGTTCCCTGCAATTTTTATTTATAGTAAGTAGAAGTATAGCTTAATCATAGCCAGAACAATTTAACTTGATTACTAAGAATTATTATTTTACTTGAGGCATTGCCAACATAAATATCTTGAATATTTTACTCAGTTGCTTAGTGTGAAGAAACACTCTTTGCAAATTTGCTAATAATCAACAGTGTGTTTTCATTTTAAGCTATCTCAGGTTCTTTAATTAATTGTGGACTTATGATTGACATCATGAAAGTTTTTAAATGAGTTGGAAAATTTTCAAGCTTCTAGAAGACAATGTATTTAAATATAGAGATGAACAATGTTTTTATAAGTTTAATACAACAAATATTGTTTAGTCATATAATTTACCACATAATTGGAGTTAAGATTTCAAAGACCTTTATTTTTTGCTCATAAACATTTTATTATACTATTTTTCCTTTGAATTTTCTTTTTGTTCTTTTTTTAAATGTTTTTTATTATTATTTTTTATTACAATTTATTCATTTTGTGTCCCAGATGTAGCCCCATTCCTCATCTCTTCCTAGTCTCACCCTCCCGCCTCATCCCCTCTCATAGTCCACTGATAGGGGAGTCCCTACTATCTGACCCTAGTCTATCAGGTCTTATCAGGACTGACTGGATCCTCTTTCTCTGTGGCCTAATAAGACCACCTTGTCAGGGGTAGGTGATCAAAGAGCAGTCAATTAATTTCATGCCAGAGACTACCTCTGTTCCCCTTACTAAGGTTCCCAAGGAGCTTGAGTTCCCATGGGCTACACCATAGCAGGGGGTCTAGGTCTGCTCCATGCATGGTCCTTGCTTGTTTCATCAGTCTCTGAAGGCTTCACTGGGCCCAGTTTCTTCGGCTTTCTTGGTCACTTTGTGGAGTTCCTTCCTGTCCCTTCCAGGTCTTCCTATCTTCCCCCTTTCCCGTAAGATACCATGCACTCTACCCACTCTATGAATCTCAGCATCTGCTCTGATACCCTGCTGGGTAAAGTTTCAGAGGCCGTCTGTGGTAGGCTCCTGTCCTGTTCCATGTATTCTCCCCCTTCCCATGTGTATCTTGTTTGCCTGTCTGAATGAAGATTAAACATCTTCCCTAGGAACCGTGTTGTTGTTTAGCTTTATAACTACAGATTTTAGTATGTTTATCCTATATTATCTGTCTAATATCCATTTTTAAGTGAATATATACCATGTGTATCTTTCTGCTTCTGGGTTACCTCACTCCGGATGATCTTTTCTAGTTCCATCCATTTGCCTACAAATTTCACAATTTTCTTGTTTTTAATTGCTCACTAGTATTCCATTGTGTAAATGTACCACAATTTCTGTATCTATTCCTCACCTGAGGGACATCTAGGTAATTTGCAGTTTCTGGCTATTAGGAATAAAGGTGCTATAAAAATGGTTGAGGAAATGTCCTTGCTTATATTGAGCATATTTTGGATATATGCCTAGAAATGATACAGCCAGATCTTGAAGTAGTACTATATCTAATTTTCTTTTTTAATATTTAGTATACTCAATGTAGCTTTTATTTTTTATTTTTATTATTTACAGTTTATTCACTTTGTATCTCAGCTATAGCCTCCTCTCTCATTCCCTCCCAACCCAACTCTCAGTCCCTCATCTCCTCCCATGCCCCTATCTAAGTCCACTGATAGGGCAGGAACTCGTCTCCTTCCCTCTGACTCTAGCCTATCATATCTCAACAGGACTGGGTGCATTGTCTTCCTCTGTAGCCTGCTAAGGCTTCTCCTCCCTCAGGGGGAGGTGATGAAAGAGCCAGCCACAGAGTTCATGTCACAGACAGTCCCTGTTTCCCTTACTAAGCTACCCACTTGGACACTGAACTGCCATGGGTTACATCTGAGCAGGGGTTCTAGGTTATCTCCATGCATGGTCCTTGGTTGGAGCATCAGTTTCAGAAAAGACCCCTGGGCCCAGATTTTTTGTTTCTGTTGCTCTCCTTGTGAAGCTCCTTTTCCTTCCATGTCTTTCATCTCCCCCTTCTTTCATAAGATTCCCTCCACTCAGCCCAAAGCTTGGCTGTGACTCTCAGCATCTGCTTTGATTCCCTGCTGGATAGAGTCTCTCGGAGGCCCTCCGTGGTAGGCTCCTGTCTTGTTTCTTGTTTTCTCCCTCTTCTGCCCTGTTTGCCTTTCTGAGTGAGGATTGATCATCTTACCCAGGGTCCTCCTTCTTGCTTAGCTTTTTTAAGTGTACAGATTTCAGTAAGTTTATCCTATATTATATTTCTAATACCTGTTTATAAATGAATATATACCATGTGTGTCTTTGTGCTTCTGTGATACCTCACTCAGGAGGATCTTTTCCAGTTCCCACTATGTGTCTGCAAATTTCATGATTTCTTTGTTATTTACTTTTCGTTTGTTTATTTGTTTGTTTGTTTTTATTGCTGAGTAATATTCCATTATGTAGATATACCACAATTTCTGTATCCATTCCACAGTTGAGGGGCATCTGGGTTGTTTCCAGCTTCTGGCCACTACAAATAAAGTTGCTACGAACAACAAATGTTGAGCAAACATCCTTGTATACTTGAGCTTCTTTTGGGTATATGTCTAGGAGTGGCATAGCTGGGTCTTGAGGGAGCGCTATTCCTACCTGTCTGAGAAAGCACCAGATTGATTTTCAAAGCGGTTGTACCAGTTTACATTTCCACCAGCAATGGAGGAGGGTTTCCCTTTCTCCACAACCTCTCAAGCATGCGTTGTCATTTGAGATTTTGATTTTAGCCATTCTGATGGGTGTAAGGTGAAATCTCAGGGTTGTTTTGATTTGCATTACCCTGATAATTAAGGACGTTCAGCATTTCTTTAAGTGTTTCTCTGCCATTCGTTGTTCCTCAATTGAGAATTCTCTGCTTAGCTCTGTACCCCCTTTTAAAATTAGGTTACTTGATTTGTTGCTGTTTAACTTCTTGAGTTCTTTAAATATTTTGGATATTAGCCCTCTGTCAGATATAGGGTAGGTGAAGATCCTTTTCCAATCTGTAGTCTGTTATTTTGTTCTAATGACAATGTCCTTTGATTTACAGAAGCTTTTCAGTTTCATGGGGTCCCATTTATTGACTGTTAATCTTAGAGCCTGTGCTGTTGATGTTCTCTTCAGGAACTTATCTTCTATGCCAATGAGTTCTAGACACTTCCCCACTCCTTTTAACCAATTTAGTGTGTCTGGTTTTATGTTGAGGTCTTTGATCCACTTGGACTTTAGTTTTGTGCAGGGTGGTAAGTATGGATCTATTTGCAGTTTTCTACATGTAGACATTCAGTTAGGCCAGCACCATTTGTTGAAGTTATTGTCTTTCTTCCATTGTATAGTTTTCTCTTTTTTTTTCTTTTCTCTCCTTTTCTTTCTTTCTTTCTTTTTTTTTTTTTTTCAAAAATCAAGTACCCATAGGTGTGTGGGTTTATTTCTGCATCCCCTTTTTGGTTCCATTGATTCACCATTCTGTTGGGTGCAAGGTGAGATCCAGTCCTTTTCTGATTCCCTTCAGAAAGAGCAGGGCCCCCAGTGATATCAGCCATACATCCCCTAAGAAGATATAATAATATCATAAATACATATCCTATCAAGGCTGAGCAAGGCTACCCAGTAGGAGGAAAAGGTACCAAAGAGCTGTCTAAAGAGTCAGAGACACTGACACCCCCACTGCTATTGTATTTTAGATATTCAAATTTCATTAATTGATATTTATAGGTGTTTATGTTAAGTAAATGAGGCAGTTGTAAACAATTTAGGTACTAAAATCTCTTTGAGAAGATTCTAACCAGAAATGATTCCAAATATAAGCATGTGTCATCTATGGGCTTGCATATACACATTTTTTTTTGCTTTTTTATATGTTCTTTTTATTAATAACACAATTGTTATTATTTATTACAATGTATTCACTTTTTCTCCCAGCTGTGGCCCCTACCCTTGTCCCATCCCAATCCCACCTTCCTTCCCATGCATTTTTTATTTTAAAATATAATTATGTAATTGCATTGTATGCTACGAATGCTTGAAAATGTAATAAAATGCCATGTCTAATTAATATTTGCTAGTGAAGACTTTAAAATGATAAAACAATAACAACCAAATAGAAATTATTTAAATATAAAAAATAATAAATAAAGTTTGCCTTATGTTCAGGATTATAGAATGAAACCACTGTGTGTGTGTATATGTGTATATGCATTTTGTGTTTGTGTGTGTGTGTGTTTTGTGTGTGTGTGTGTGTGTGGTCTGTGGAGGTCTGTGTTCTCTGTGTGTGTGTGTGTGTTTGTGGTGTGTGTGTGTGATGACACAGGAATTGTGTATATAATGACACAGGAATTAGCAACTGATTTTCTTCTCTGATCTTTTCAACCACACTTTAGCTGATGACTGTGAAAGCTTCTGATGCGAAATTCCATGATCACTCTCACATCTTTCTTCTGAAGCCTCACAGAGTTGTTGTTGGCCACATTTTACGTATTAGTTAATTCTCCTGTTATTATGATAAAAACAGTCACAAGATTAACTTGAAAGCAAAAAATATTTTTCTCAAAGGTTAGAGGTCAAATACATGCAGAGGAACTTTAATCCAGCAACATAGTTGCTCTGGCAAGGGTTCGAATCCAAAGACCTGGATCTGTATGATCTGGTTGAAGTATAGACAAGCCCTTGGTACACACCTTTAATTCCTCTGGGAACTTAGTACACACCTTTAATCCCAAACAATGACATGTCATTGATGGGCATACAAAGTGGCAATCAGAGAAAGATTTGACAGAATGAATAAGAAATAGGATATGCCCAACTTTCCCAAGGACAGGAAAAAGAAGCTACTTAACAGCATGACAGTACATTTGACTTTATGGAGACAGAAAAATGGAATTCAGGAATATAGTACAGTTCAGTAGAGTTCAGTTGCTCTCCTGCAGCTGAGTTCCTGGAATTCACAGGCAGTTTTTCCAAGCAGGGTAATTCAGTCAGAAGCATGATGCAGCACCTACCTGTTCCCTGATATGCAAGGCTGGATCTTCAGTTTATCTACCCATCTGTTTGGTGTGTAAAAGAAAATTTGAGAAGCCAAAAAAAAAAATGAGAGAAGAATTAAAGTTTCATATACTTTTTGGAAAAATTAAGTAAAATGTAGTGAATTTAATAACTTCATTTTATTATGCAGTTCATTGAGATAATCTAGAATCCCTGCACAGATGTAGCCCATGGCAGTTCAGTGTCCAAGTGGGATCCATAGTAATGGGAACAGGGACTGTCTCTCACATGAACTGATTGGCATGTTCTTTGATCACCTTCCCCTGAGGGGGGAGCAGTCTTACCAGGCCACAGAGGAAGACAATGCAGCCACTCCTGATGAGATCTAATAGACTAGGATCAGAAGGAAGGAAAGGAAGATCTCCCCTATCAGTGGATTTCGGGAGGGGCATCAGTAGAGAAGGGGGAGAGAGAGATTGGGAGGGGAAGAGGATGGGAGGTACAGGGGGATACAAAGTGTAGTTAATTAAAAAAAATAATTTAAAAAAGTAAAATAAAAAAACAAAAACAAAATCTGGGCTTGCAGAAGATTGTATGGAGACAAGAAACTTCCAGGCCAATATAAGGGATAGTTATATAGAGACATTCTGGGCTTAGCCCAAGTCATGTATTTGTAAATCTTGGGTACAGCTCTCATATCATCTCCTCATCTGAATCATTAAAAACATCATTACTACAGGAGGTCATGGTGACAGTAGCTTGAGGTAGATGGTCAGTTTGTGTTTTCAGTCAAGAGGAGGTGATTGCTATTGGTGAATGCTAGCATTTAGCTTTTCATACTCTTATTCATCCTGGAATTGAACCTACTAAATGTGATGCCCATAGCCAAATAAGGTCTTCTCACTTAAGGTAGTAATCTAATCTTTTCAATCCTTCACATGTGTGCTTAAAGGCTCTTATCCTAGGTGATACTATAATCTGTCAAGTTGACAGGTGGCATCACTCATTATCTCATGCCACAACCTGAATGTTGTCCTGCTTTGAGATTTCCTCTACCAAACTGATTAGTCTATTACTGTATAACTCAACCATTTAAAGTGTTCATAATTACAGAATTCAGATAAATACACTACAAGAACATAATCTGGCTGTCTTCCAGCTTAGTTTCTGATAAATTTCTGGTACTCTGAATCCTCATGCCTCTGCCACCCACATTTCTTTTTTAATTAAGTTTTAATTTTTTATATTAATTAAACTTTATTCACTTTATAGTCCCTCCCAATCCCACCCTCCTTCCTTCATCTCCTCCCATGCCCCTCTTCAAGTCCACTGATAGGGGAGGACCTCCTCCCCTTCCATCTGACCCTATCTTATCAGGTCTCATCAGGACACATTTCTTTAAGGTTTCTTGACTTCCAAACTTCAAATAAAAGTTTATAAAGCTCTTACCTGAAGTATTTGGAGACTGCTTCATCCCACAGTTCCAAACTCTAACTAATTCCTTAGTTCCCAATGTCTAAAATCCACATGACCAGGCTATCAAAGTAGCCATCCCATATCTCTGTATTAATTTTCTGTATTTGTCACTTCTGTTGTTGATAAAATTATTTACAAAAGAACCTGAAGAAATCAAGTGTTTATTTAGTTCACAGTTTGACAGAGAGGCCATAGTTCCAAGGAAGCAGAGTGACCAGGGCCTGAGACTACACGTTACATTGAATCTGCAGCCAAAAATCAGAGAACAAAGAATGTGCTTTCTCATTTCTCTTCTTCCAAAATGGCCAAGGCCCAAACCATGAATCCGTGCTGCTCACATTTATAGTGGCCCTTCCCACCTCAATTAACATAATATTGAACTAATATAAATGATGACAATTTCCAATCCAAAAGTCTATTCATTTCAATTGGATTATAACCTGAGTTAATAAAGTTAAATGCAATGTCTATAACTACTCACAGACTAGATAAAAATCACTCAAATCATTGGTTCTACCTTGAAATACATCATGAAAATAAAGTTAACTGCATAATAAAATGAAGTTATTAAATTCACTACATTTTACTTAATTTTTCCAAAAAGTATATGAAACTTTAATTCTTCTCTCATTTTTTTTTTTTTTTTTGGCTTCTCAAATTTTCTTTTACACACCAAACAGATGGGTAGATAAACTGAAGATCCAGCCTTGCATATCAGGGAACAGGTAGGTGCTGCATCGTGCCTGCACTTTCTCTCTGGTAGACTAGGCCTAGTGGGGTCATCTATACTGTTGGCAGAATGCAAGGAAAGGTAAGGTATAACTGTACTGCACATGGGACAATTATAGTCAAGTGAATTCACTTCCCTCAGGGCATGTGGGGAGAAATTCTAGAACCTTTCAAAGACTTGCTGGGCTTCTATGTCCCCACCGCCAATTAGTGAACTAGAACATGTCATCTGACATATCAAAAGACCCCACAGAACCATGTTTCTCTTACAAGAGCTGTGAGAGACACACCTGCACCTCACAGAGGCTTGCTTTCTCCCCTACCTCTTTTTTTTATTAGTTACATTTTATTAACTCTGTATTCCAGCTGTATCCTGCTCCCTCATTCCCTCCCAATCCCGCCCTCCCTCCTTCCTTCATCTCCTCCCTGACCCTTTCCAAGTCCACTGACAGGGGGGATCTCCTCTCCTTTCATCTGACCCTGTTTTATCAGGTATCTTCACGACTGGCTGCAAAGTCCTCCTCTGAAGGTTGCTCCTCCCTTGGGGGGTGGGGAGGTCAAAGAGCCTGACATTGAGTTCCTGTCAGAGATAGTCCCTGTTCCCCTTACTATGGGAAACCAATTGGTTATTAAGCTACCATGAGCTTTGTCTGAGTAAAGGTTCTAGGTTATATCCATACATGGTCCTTTGTTGGAGAAACAGATAAAGTATAATTTGATCACATTCACCCTTTCCCCGACCCCTCCTAGACTGATCTTCCTTCCATACATACCCAATTTTGTGTTTCATCTTTTTAAAAACACATCAAGTATAGTTTGTTCTGATCATATTGTCTTAGATGTTATGGCCTTCGCTGAAGTGTGGTCAAGCTAATGGGGCTGCCCCTTTAAAAACTGACTCTCCTTATCAACAATAATCAGTAGCTACTAATCTAGGAGTAGGAGTATGTTCTCACTTCCCAGCTCCTTGCTGAAATTTTGTAAGGCCTGATTTCACACAGGACTGTGGGTTCATCATACAAGTCAATGCAATACTTTATCTAGAAAACATTGATTCCTTGGGAGTCATCTACTATCCCGGGCTCTTACAGTCCTTCTGTCCCCTACTGCGCAACGAACCCCTAGTCTAAGGGGTGTAATATCGATGTTCTGTTTAGGGTGAACATTCTACAGTCTGCTATTCTCTGCCCATTGACAAATTGTGGGTCTCTGTTAGCAGCTTCCAACACAAAAAGTGTCTTCTGTACTAAGGGCTGACTAATACATCACTCAGTGGATATCATAGGACATTACGAGTTTGTCTAGCATTGTTATTTTTAACTTATCAAGCAGAGAAATGAGATGTCACTTAACTTTCATTTCTCAGATAACATCGTTATTTGCTTATATTTATCCTTCTATAGTTCTTATCATCATATACTCAAAAGACTTCTTACATTAAAAAAATAACTAGAAATTACACAACGCTGTATATTTTATATACCCAAATTCTGAAAACATATTTATAAGTTCTTAGCTTGTGATCTTCTTGGAATTTGAACCTCAAATTACTGACTACAGCTTTGAAATGAAGTTTCTTCTTTTTGACACACACACACACACACACAAACACACAAGCAGAGACTCTTTCCTTATATCAAGTTAGTAGTTTCTATCCCATTATTTTATGTAACATAGAAATATTACTTAATCTCTCTATTATTGACTTTACTTGGTGAATTAGAATAAAATTTTCATGAATATGGGTATCATAAGTCACATTCATATTTCTTCATAGTAAATACAAGACTGTCAATGCAGAAGTCTTACATAGCTTTAATGTACATTAGTATCAATATTCTTTGTTTTTCTTCAGTTCTTCTGTTTTTTAAAAATTAATTTATTTTTTATTAATTATAGTTTATTCACATGGTATCCTAGCTGTAGCCCTCTCCTTTATTCTCTCCCAATTCCGCCCTCCCTCTGTCATCTCCTCTCATGACCCTCCCCAAGTCCACTGATAGAGAAGGTCCTTCTCCCCTTCCATCTGACCCTAGCTTATCAGGTCTCATCAGGACTGGTATTGTCTTCCTCTGTGGCCCGGTAAGGCTGCACCCTTCTCAGGGGGAGGTGATCAAAGAGCCAGCCACAGAGTTCATGTCAGAGACAGCTGCTGTTCCCCTTACTAGGGTACTCACATGGACACTGAGCTGCCATGGGCTATATCTGTACCCACGTTCTAGGTTATCACCATACATGGTCCTTGGCTGGAGTATCAGTCTCAGAAAAGACCCTTGGGCGCAGAGTTTTTGGTTCTGTTGCTCTCCTTGTGGAGCTCCTGTCCCCTCCAGGTCTTTCTATCCCCCCCTTCTTTCATAAGGTTCCCTGCACTCTGCCCAAAGTTTGGCTATGAGTGTCAGCATCTGCTTTCATACACTGCTGGGTAGTCTTTCAGAGGCTTTCTGTGGTAGGCTCCTGTCTTGTTTCTTGTTTTCTCCCTCTTCCAATGTCTGTCCTGTCTGCCTTTCTGAATGAGGATTGTGCATCTTACTCAGGGTCCTTTTTCTTGATTAGCTTATTTAGGTGTACAGATTTTAGTATGTTTATCCTATATTAGATGTCTAATATCCACTTATAAGAGAGTATTTATCCTATATTATATGTCTAATGTCCACTTATAAGAGAGTATATCAAAAACATTTTCTCAGCATTTATAACAGAGACCTATAGGCTATCCTTACTAAATCTACTTGAATTTCACTAACTGATCATTAACATACAATCCTAACACTTTACAAAAGAATTATAAAGGGAGAAGTTTGAGTATTTCCATTGAATCTTATTAATATAGAATAAAATTCAGATTCTAAATATTGTGGAACAATCTGTAATGAACTAAAGTGTCTTTTCTCTCTTCTCTTTTGTTGCTTCAATTATGTTTGTTTTAAAACAAGTCGAGGGTTCTTTTTAAATTATATTCTTAAAGTTTTGTGAATAAAATTATAATACTTATTTTAACTTTTATCATAAGGTTTGATTATAACACAGGACTTAGTCTCCCCTTCATTGTCCTTGGACGAGTTCAGCTCTTAAGTACTCAAAAGACAGGGCATCTTTGTGGAACATGAAAACGTTTCTGGTACACCCATATGTTCCTGTAAGCATTAGATTATAGTATAAGCTGTGTTGCTCTGTTCATACTATATCTCATCAGTCCCTAGATTGGAATATTTTCTGCACACAAAGAAGAGATTTCCCTGGACCTATAGGTAGTTTACTGTCTGACAGGAAACCCAGAAGTAGTTTATTGAACAATGAAACACTCTTCTCAGGAGTAAGATTCTCCTCTAATTGCATAGCGAACACAGAGAATAATGCTGAGTGTATCAATGATATTGGAGCAAAGAAAGGACCCTCACTCACAGTGACTATTCCAAGGAACTTGTTAGTCCTGCTGTTTCCACCACACTGTCACACACTACTTCAACACAATAGCGAGCCACAAGGCAAACTGCTGCTTTCAGAGGCACGCCAGAAACAATCTGTCTTGAATCTACAGGTGACTATTTTCCACACCAAGCCTTAGAGACTATGCTCAAGCAAAAACCAAGCAACCAACCAACAAAAACCAAGACTTATAAGAAGTGATTAAAGGAGTAAGAAAGATACAATGAAAGAAAGACTATAAAAATTGAAATATCAACAAAACTAAGAATTTTTTAATGAATAAAATTGTTACACCTTTGGTTATAATAAAAATTGCAAAGACAATTTGAAGTAAAATGATGAATGTAAGAGGATCTGTTAATTTATGAATACAAAAGATAAGAGAATTCTCTAAGCAATAAATGCAAATATTTGAATAAAGTAGAATAAATTAATAATTCCATAGTTGTGCATAATATTCCAAGACTGAATTATAAGAAACTAAAACAATCAGGATAAATCAATAAAGAATATATGAACTGAATCACTAACTTAATAACTTTCTTATGCTCATCAAAGTAAAATCCAAGACTTGCCTGCTTCATCAAAATTTTAAATAACTAATATTCATCTTTCTTCAGCCCTTAAAAATACACAGAAGTCAGCATCAACCTCATATTAACTCTAGACTAGAGCTTTGTAAGAAAAGTAAATTAATGATCAGTACTGGTTAATTCAAGTAAAATAAGTTCTCGGCAGAGTGCTAATAGTGCATTAAGAGTGTTATTTAATAAAATGAGACTTGATTCATCTCCAGAGTGCAAGGAAGGACCACCATAGACTAATTAGTACATATGTTACGATGTTAGCAGAATACTCAATGAATTAGATATATAGAAAAAATTGGGCAATGCCATACCTTTCAAGGATAAAAATATTCAGCAAAATAGGTATATTACGTTTTATCTCAGGACAATAGAGGTTATGTAATGAAAAAATGAACAAGCAAAAAACCATTATATTTTTAAAAATAGCGTATTTAGAGATAAGTTTAACCAATGAGCTGAAAGACTTGTACACTTTAGTGCAGAGTGTTATTTAAAAAAGTAGAAGAGGAAATTAATCAATAGGAAGCTTTCCTGTGTCCGTATGTTACAACTGATATCTCAAATTTCCCTTACTGTCAAAAGCAGTCATGAATAAAGTACAATCCTTATCAAGTTTCTAATGGTATGTTTAATTTCCTAAAATATGTATGGACATACACTCAAAATAAATATATGGTCAAATAGTTATAAGAAAGAATTGAAAAAATAAAACTTGAGAAATAACACTACATGTTTTCAAACATATCATAAGTCAGAATACTTGAAAAATTATGGAATTAGTAGAAACACAGAAACATTTGTTTATGCAGCAGATTAGGAAACATCAAACTGAATCTAGTTATTTATGCTCAATCAATTCAACAACCATGTCATGCGTTTATAAGATGTAAGTATTCTCAAGTATTGATGGGGAGATAATTGGAACTCCATGCATTAAATTGGAATTAAAGCCTTATCTCATACGATCTAAAACATTCAATTAGAAATAAATAAAAGAACTTAAAACAATACTTGTAATAGCTGTAAAATTATTAGAAATTTTATCAAAAAAGATTAGAAATTAGCTCGGCAATAATAATTTTGTTCCCACATTACTTCCATTTCATGAAAATTATCACACATCATACTATTTTAATGATTTGGGTTGAAGAAACATACATATTTAAATTTTTATTTAAAATTACATTATTTCCCTAATTTTCTTCTTATTCTTCCAACTCTTCCAACGCCCCACACCACTCTTTGCTCCATCTCAAGTATCTAGCCTGTTTTTCTTTGTTATTGATGTGTGTGTGTGTGTTGTACAAACTACTGCAATCCTGTAGTATTGCTTGTGTGAATATGAATGCAATTTCAGGGATCACCACTGGCCACTTGATATTAATTAATGGTTTAAGTGTCTTCTCTTGGGGGTAGCACTATTTCTCTCAAGCTCAGTCAGCAACCCATTTTTTGCCTTTATTTCTTTGTCGAGGGGCCAGGCCTGCTGACATTTCTGCTTTTTTATGTTAGAATATCTATTGATATCAACTTTGTTTATATCTAATCCAGGAAGCTATATTGATAAAGTGTCATGATGAATCTTCCCTGTTATTTCTGGATGACACAATCTCAGAGCAAGTTTGTTTCCTGGCTCTTAATATTATTTCTGCTTGTCTTCCACGGTGTTCCCAGAGACTTAGGTTCAATATTTGTGCTGTAGATGTATCCACTGAGGGTAGTTACCTCATTATCAATTGAATTTAGGTCATTGTTGCCGTTCATAGACTGTATAGTTGGGTGCTTGCTGCTCTCTATTATCAGATTACATAGAACCTTCTGGTATAAAAAAGTTATGCTTCAGGGAGAAGACTTTCAAGTCACATCCAGTTCAGATTCCTTGAATCCTGTGTCTGAAGTGTGTGATGTCAATAGAACCTACCTTCAGCCTATAGGCGGCAAAGGTAATAGTAGGGGCTTTTATTGTTTGGGGAGTCACTTTGATAGCCTGACCAACAGCTAAAATGGTACTGCCTGAAACTGTTTTTTTATTTTATTTTATTTTTCTTAAATGGTCTATGACTCTATACAGTTGCCAGCTTTTAATGATCATTTACTTAAATGTCTTAAAAACTATACATGTATACACAAATACTGATATGGATAAAACTTGTAGTAAATAAAATACGGTTTGATTTCTTATGGCTTTTCCAAGCATCTTTTATTTTATTTTCCCTCCCCTCTTCCCCTGCTCTGTATTGAATTCCTCCCATTTTCCTTTCAAAGCTTCTCCCTCAGAGTTTTTCAAACCACCCCTTCATAACACATCCTGTTTTTCCTAACTATCGCCTCACCCCTGTTACCATTTGGCTTTCATAGTTTCTGTGGTAACTCCAGGACATACACTCACAGCTGAAAAACTGGAGGCAAGAAGCACGTACAGGAGAGAATGTTTGGGACCAGTCTTTCTGCGACCAGGTTTCCTCACTCAATTCAGTATTTTCTACTGCCATCCATTTACCTAACATTTCCATGATTTAATTAGTCTTGTGGTTAAAAAGTGTTCAGTAGTGAGTACGCAGTGAATTTAAACTGTATTTTCCCCTGAATAGATCATTTATAGTGTTGCATTTTTACTTACTGATAAATTAATGTTATTACTATACATTTTCCTAGAATTTATGTTGTATACTTTGTACAACATAATTTGTGCATAATTAATACAAAAACAGCTCTCTTTTATTTTAAGATTTAGTCTAAAGATTTCCTTAAAGTCATTAGAGTAAGGAAACAAAACATTTCATCATGTGGGCATTAGGAACATTTTTGAAATTTAATTTTTTTATATTTTGAAATTAAATATAATTACATGATTTCCTCCCTACAATCCCTCCCAAGCTCCCATGCCTGCTTTCTCTCCAATTCATGATCACTTGGTCTTAAGGACTATTCATGGACTATTCATAACCTAGAACCCCTGCACAGGTGTAGCCCATGGCAGTTCAGTGTCCAAGTGGGTTACATAGTGATGGGAAGAGGGACTGCCTCTGACATAATCTGATTGGCCTGCTCTTTGATCACCTCCCCCTGAGGGGGGAGCAGCCTTACCAGGCCACAGAAGCTGACAATGCAGCCACTTTTGATGAGATCTGATAGACTAAGATCAGAAGGAAGGAGAGGAGAACCTCCCCTATCAGTAGACTGGGGGAGGGGCATGCATGAAGAAAGGGGAGGGAGGGTGGGATCGGGAGGGGAGGAGGGAGGGGCTTATGGGGGGATACAAAATGAATAAAGTGTAATTAATAATAATAATATTAGTAAAAAGAAAAAAATTATTGTTACATACATGAATATTCCTGAGTTGATGAATACAACTTCACTATTGTCTTGGACATTTATGAGCACATACTTACTCCAATGAAAGTCACAATCTGTTTACCTAACTACACCCCAAACATAACGGCTGTCAATGTGGTTACCTAACAAAGTCAACCTAGAATTAGAGCCCTACAACCACCTGAAGCCTTGTAGATGTTCATGATATGCTGCCTCCGCGGGCTGTAATAAGGTGAGTGGCTTTCGCTGCCACTTGAAACCATTGTGATGGTCCTGGTCCAGGCTGCCTCCGAGGGCCTTGTGGGGCTGTGGTCCTGGCGCAGCCAGCGTCTGCGCTCCTGGCCTGCGCTATCTTCAGAAACCACGAGGAAGAAGCTCATGATCCACGAGCTCCCACCACTACAAAGACCACGGAAGCTACTCATTGCAGTGATATCCGTGATTGACGACGCATAGCTGAGAGAGAAGGGCGTGGAAGCCTTCTGTGACAATTCCCACCTCCAGCACAACTCCCATCTCTCAAAAGGGCAGCAACCTAAACAAGAGGCCGTGGACCACAACTCTCAAACACTGTGAAAGGATACTGAAGTTAGCTCTCCGTAGCTGAAGACTTCCGGTGGGGATGTGGGAGGGGAACAGCTAAATTCTATTGAAGTGGAAGGCCACAGAGAGTTTCACTGTACTCCAATGACTGTATACACAAAACAAACTGGACTTTTTCCTTCATTATAATTTTTTTTTTAATTTTAAATTCTTTAAAAAGGGGCAAGACATGGAAGGACTTGGAAATGAGTATGACTGGGGTGCATGATGTAAAATTGCCAAAGAATCAATAAAAATCATTACATTAAAACAAAGAAATTCCTAAATTTTGTAAAGTTAGTAATAACCAATTAGAAAACATAAAGAAATAAACAATTTACAATATTTACAATACTATGACACTTCAATGCAAATATACTACCTATTTATGATTTTAACCAAATAAAACCTAATAAAGAAAAATATGAATAAATGCTATAAAGGATTTTACTGAATTCTGAGTAGAAAGAAACATATAATCTTGTCATAATAATTTCTAGCAAATATATAATGAATTAATACCATACTTTTACAATTGTAGATTCTTTTTTAAAGACTGCATTGTATGAGTCAATTTAATTACCACTACGTTTCAAGGTAAGTTACGACTTTACATGATGTAACTGTCACCTTATACAGTGCTTAGATTTGCAACAAGACGTGAGTGAGCTAAACACAGCATGTCTCCCGAGGCCAGCATTATGAAGAAAGCATTTAAGGAGGAAAAATACATTCTGAGGCCAGTTTTACAAAGGAACAGAAGACATGTTCTCTAGGCTTACAGTTGATGACAAAGTATTTTTTTTTCCTTTGAATGACTTAGGAAGTAAAGAGTTACTGAAATTCTCTTTATAGATGAGTCTGGTTAGCAAAACTTAGATAAAAGCTTGTGTTAGAGAGAAGACCGTTTCAGGAAAGTGAATCATGAGGCTGCAATGCTTCTGCAGGTGTCACAGGGAGGCACATCCAAAGAAGGAAAGTCCGTGGACTCTTGGTGCATCATTGTCAAAATAAAATACACCCAATGCCTCTTGAGTCTATCTGTCCTCTCTAAATACCAACGTATCTTCACATCTTTTATTTCTAAAATTAAACTTTTTGTTATTTTATATTGTAGTTGTAAATGTGCCCTTTTTTCATTTTTTTAAGTTTATTACAATTTATTCACTTTGTATCCTGGCTTTGTATCACCCGTTTCCTCCCAATTTCACCCTCCCTCTCTCTTCTCCTCCCATGACCCTCCCCCAGCCCACTGATAGGGAGGTCCTCCTCCCCTTCCATCTTACCCTAGCCTATCAGGTCTCATCAGGACTGTCTGCATTGTCTTCCTCTGTGGCCTGGTAAAGCAAATGGGCCCTTCTTAAGCAAGTAACCACTGAGTAAACTCAATTGAGAAAATGATAGGGGTGTCAGTTTTTTATAGGAAAGTACTTAAATATATTCGAACTGTGCTGTAGAGTATAGTAATAACAGTGTGTTTTTAAGTGTACACTTCTCTGGGTTCTAAACCAATTCCATATATTAATTTTGTAATGCTTCCTAATCTGTTAAATTGCTCATCATATCTTTTTTACCAAAGACAGGGAAGCTCAGTTGCTTACATGATGTCATCTGTCCAATGTCAGGAACAAAAGCATGCAAGATACAACAACCACACAAAATCACATTTATTAGCCAGTGAGTTGAACCTTGGAAGGAGTCAAACCCTTTAATATCTCTGAAGTCTCAGGGCAATCTTCCTGTCACTTAATCGTTTTGAGTCTGAAAGCACTATCCTAAAAGGAGACAGCTCTACAATCCCATGATTATACTGTAAAAGAACCATTTCTTCCTGAAATTCCAAGCTATATAATTTCAAAGAAATGTGTACGTGTTGACTGAATTGGTATGATATGACTGCTGAGCACACTCTTAGAGAATATTGTTAAATCCTTTAAGCCCATATTTAAGTACTACAGAGAAGATGCTGAAGGGGTAGGATTGGAATGCCAGTGAGCGTTTGAATGGCTTTCACATCTTTGTTCTCCAAAATGCTTGTGTTGCTTCATCTTTATCTACTAGCAACTCAATTTTGATACCATTTTAAAAGAAGTTTGAAATTATATTTTCCACCAAACAAATTTAAATGAGCCAACCAGCAGTGTATCCTTTTAAACTCTGTTCTGTTTGTAGTTTTAAAATTCTGTCCACTTGCAGCACAAGACATTGAATTTATCCCTGTGTTGCCTGTTTTATTGCATAGTTAAATGATCCCAAGCAGCTTAACCTGCTTAGTCATGCTCCTCCTTGAAAATAAATATCCGCTGAGAAATATGCAAAGCATAAAATTTTCCTCTTAGAAATTGGATGGTAGCTAATTAATATGACTTCTCAAAAATTTCAATTACCTAATTCATCCAAAAAATCATTCTGTTGTAGGCAACCACTACATTTAATACATTATAATCATACAGCATTTATTCCCAAAACAAAGATAACTTGTAAAAACAACATCTCTTTTTCTAACCAGTGATGGCAAGCATATTAGGAGTCCATACCAGTTTACAGTTGTTATTAATGAGAACCACAACTTAATTTCTGTCTATTTCGGTGACTTTCCAAATTGGCCACATGAAGAGGTGCACTTATCAGTATGAGAGAAATCAGTCCAAATTGTTTTTAACCGCCCTTCATATAACTTCGAGACACTTGATCAAAAAAACATAATAATAATAAAGGTCATAATGAATCAGACTAAGGAATTCCTATCACATTTTTATTTGTAGTGATTCCTTTAGCATGGTGACTTTGATAAAGTTTCTGAACATAAAAGGCACTTGGGGACTTAGAGATTGAATCAATAACTTGGTGATGGTGGTTATTATCACAGCACAGTGG
Source organism: Meriones unguiculatus (assembly GCF_030254825.1). Lineage (NCBI taxonomy): Eukaryota > Metazoa > Chordata > Mammalia > Rodentia > Muridae > Meriones > Meriones unguiculatus. The sequence goes on along the minus strand of NC_083362.1, from coordinate 19,693,526 downwards.
ATCAACTCCAGAGGCTCACACATGCTAAGCAAGTGCTCTACCTATTTATTAGCTATATCCCCAATTCAATACTGTTATTATTAGAAATGAGAAAACAGTCATCAGCCTGGTAAAAGTTAGGTCAGATATTAAGAATTATGCCTCCCTCTAGGCCAGGGAATTTCTGAATTTTTAATCAATAATTCTTTAATCCTAAATCAAGGTGTAAACATAAAATTATATGTTAAATTTTATTTTGTCAATATGAGGAAATGTAAGTCATTGTATGGCAAGCTTTCAGATTTAATTGTAATTAGAAGTACTTGGCCTTAGCTATATAATTCCCTGCTAGAAATTCCTTTCCTGTACATTACATCTATTTATGTTCATCCCTCCCTCTTTTTACTCTTCCCTTGATCTCAATTTCCTCTGTGGAAATATGGTTTCATTTTCAAGAAAGACTATTGTTTAATTTGAGAACGATAAGTTCATGTACAAAGATCACTGACAATGGATGAAAATCAAAGACCTTAACGTGGAAATTTCAGTATTCTTCACTATAGGGTTTTTTTTTTTTTTTCTTTAGAGCCTTTCATAGATAGTAAATGACTCAAATGCATATACAGTTTTAATTTGGGTTGTTAAATTTAGAAGAACAAAAACCATAATTCTACTTAAAGTTTAGACATATAATAATTATTTATTTTTTAGTATTGAAATATGTCATAAACACTGGATATATATGCACATATCTATATTCTTAAAATTAATATTTTAAAATATTTTTATTATTCGAAAATTTCATACAATCTGTTGTTTTTTTCTCACTTCTTATATCTAAAGTATCATGTTTATTTTTACGTATTATAAACTGTTTTTGTTAGTACCTGAATTTTTTAAATACTTTATTTGCTTTACATCCCGACTACAATTTCTTTTTCTTTTTCTCTTCCCAGACTTTTCTCCACCCTCCCTTTACCACCCATCCATTCCCTCCTCCCTTTTTCTTCAGAAAAGGGAGGTTTCCTAAGGCTATCAATCAGCCTGAGCATATTAAGTTGCAGGAAGACTAGGCTCATCTCCTATTGAGCTAGATGAGGCAGCCCAGTAGGGGGAGAGGATCCCAGAGGCAGGCAGTGTAGTCAGAGATCGCCCCTACTCCCTCTGTTAAGAGTCCCATACGAAGACCGAGGTACACAACTGTTATGTATGTGAAGAGGGCCTAGTTCAGCACCATGCGTGCTTCTTGGTAGGCAGTTCAGTCTCTGTAAGCCCCTATAGGGTTAGTGGATGCTGTAGATTTTCTTGTGGTGAACCGTGAGCCAGGTCCCTTCTTCTCCATCTTCCTCAAGGTTCCCCAAGCTCCACCTAATGATGTTTTATTTTTTAAGCATTTCAGGCAATATATTTTAATCACTTTTTTCATCTCCAACTCTATTCTAAGATATGTCCCTACCTATTCTCCCAACTTCATGTTATTTCTCTCTCAAGAAAGTAAAAGCTAAACAATCAAACAAAAAGCACATGCATGTACACACAAACACACACACACACACACACACAAGCACAAATACATAAACATCCACACACATACATGCATACTAACACACAAACTTGTACACACTTGCATAAACACACATATAAAACAATTAGTTTTCCTCTTTGCAGCAACTAATGACTACAAATAGCTTCCTTGTCTGGGCTGGGGCTGTGTGTTCACTTACCCATGCTGGGATTTCTGTCTGTGTTGAACATGTGAAGCTCCTTTCCATATTTAACCATCTCTGTGAATTCATATATAAATAAGCTTTCGTGTCTGGAAAGTACTGTTTTCTTGGAGTCCTCCACTACCACTGTCTTTTACAATGTTTCTACCTTTTCTTCTTCTGGTTGAGGTCTTCGGGGCATGCCCTGTCCACTTTAACGTATCTATTGTTGTCCTTGCTCAGCTCATGTTTAGGCAGCCATGCTGATGAAACTTTATGGGTATAGCTCCTGACATTACTAGATTACATAACCCCACAGCAAAAGCTCTGAACTTCTGGCTCGCACAAACTTTCCTGTCCCTCTTCTGCAATGTTTGCTGAGCCTTTGTTGGACCTTATCCTCAAATTCTATACCCAAATTTATTTGTATGTCACCAGCTCACCACATATGTTTATCAAACACACGAGCTTACCATTGCCAAGCAAGCATGACTCAATCTTTCACAAGTTTATGTTTGAGAAATTATGCAATGATTCACAATTTTTTCCACTCATTGATTTATTTTATTCACTTTACATTCTTGTAGCCTCTTCTCTCCTTCTTTCCCAGTCCCACCTTCTTTCCCTCCCCATCTCTCCTCACCTTTTCCTTAGAGGGGAGCTCCCTTTCTCATCCACTCCAGCTCCTCAAGTTGCAGCAGGACTGAACATGTCCTCTTCCCTATTGCCTGTGAAGGAAGTCCTGCCAGGGGAAAGTGATCTGTGCCAGGGGAAAGCTGGCAAATGAGTCTGTGTCCAAGGCAGAACCTTCTTCCCTTACTAGAGTACCTACTTGAAGCCAAAATGCCCATCAGCTACATCTTTGTAGGGGGCCTAGGTCCAGTTTATGCATTGTTCTTGGTTGATGCTTCAGTCTCAGCAAACCCCTGTGGGTCCTAGTTAGTTGGTTCTGTTGGTTTTTCCTGTGGAGCTCCTGTCATTTCTGCATTCTTTTATGGATAAAGAAACTGTGGCATGTTTACACAATGGAATATTACTCAGGATTTAAAATAAAGAAATCATAAAATTTACAGACGAATGGATGGAACTAGTAAAGATCATCAAAGACACACATGGTCTGTACTGATTTATAAGTGGATTTAACCATATAGTACAAGATAAGCATAGTAAGAGGCACAGAACCAAAGACGATAAGTAATAAGGAAGACCCACGTGAGGATGCATAAATCTCATTCAGAGAAGGATATAGAATAGACAGTGGTGATGGCTGAAGAGAGGGAACAAGGTAGGAGAGGAGGCACAGAGAGTTAAGAGGGTGGATATCAGACCTGAGGAGAGTAAGGGCATGGTGACAGAAGGCCTGTAGAGAAAAGAAAAGCTGAGGTTGGGGACATCTCTGTGAAAAGCTAGGGATCTAAGTCAGGGTAGGCTTCTGGGAGGATAGGAGGGTGATTAAAGCAGAGACTCCCAGTAGCAGAGACTATAGAGGTTGAAGAAGACACCCTCTAACTAAGTAGTCACATAGTAGAGGGAGGAGAACACCAACTCACCCACAAACACTTCTACCCCAAATTTACCCTGTTTACGAGATGTGCAGGGATAAAGATGGAGCAGATAGAGCAGAGATTGGGGGATTGCTCAACTGATGTCTGGCCCACCCAAAGACCACCGAACATAGAATGCCAACCCCTGACACTATGAATGATATTCTGCTGAGCTTGCAGTAAGGAGACCGGAAGAGTTGTCCTCTGAGAGGCTCTACCGAGCAGCACTACAAAACACATTCAGAGACTCAGGAAATGTGCAGGAAGTCTTGGGGAATAGTGGGCAGAATGACTCACCTTATTAACTTCAGAAAAATGTGTTGGAGGGGCAAGATGGTGGCGCGGGGAGAACTCATTCTGAGCAGCAGCAGCAGGATCAGCACAGTGACCAGTAATCAGAACTCGTGGCCATAAAACACAGTCATTGTGTTTCCCAGGTGAGAGGATACCCCACGGTGGGGGATTCAATCAGCTTTTAACTCACCCGGCTAAACCGCAGAAGAGATCCCGGTTCTGCCAGACGCTTGGCTGCCGGCTGCCAGCCGCCAGGCCCAGCCCCAGCCCAGAGCCACAAGCCAGTGTCTCTGGTCACAGTCCCAGACTGAACCATGCGCACCACACTATCAGAGACTGGAATTTTCAGTCGAGAGATAACCCCAGGGTACAGGAAACGACTGGGACCGGCCTTAGGTCACCCAGACATTCGCTGGAAAAGACTCGGGTTCCATGGGCACCCCAGGAGCCAGTCCGGAGCCAGAGCCGGGGACCCAGGTTCCCGCACAGAGCCCTGCCTGCCTGCACTCCTGATTGGCCGCCTGAGATAGAACGGTGGGCACCAGGGCACCAGCAAATGAGTTTCACTGTCCAGTGCAAACACACAGGGAGGGAAACAGCTGGTCTGATCTCAGAGCACTCAGCCGACACCCCCAGCCTGAAAAGGCCCCCGGAAAATTACCCATCTTAGGGAGGCACCCAGACTCCCAAAGGCTGCAAAGGCAGACACAGGCAGTTTCTGCACACCACACAGCTGGCAGAGACTGAGCCGCCAGCACTCAGCTGTGCTCCAGGCACAGGCAGTTTCTGTGGCCAGCCAGCTGGCAGACACTGAGCAGTGTGCACCAGGGCAAAAAAAGACACTGGGAGTCCCTGTCTCCAGAGAATCCACAGGGAAGGAAGGAAACTGTACTGATATAAATCACCCAATCCTTCCCTAGAAAAAGTCTAGCAGACTAGTGGGGCCAAGGCGCCATCACTCAGCTGTGCTCCAGACACAGACACAAACAGTTGCTGCACGCGTGATGTCCAACTGGGTCATAGCAGCTGATCATTAAATATACAACAAGAAACCCAGAAACAGGGCAGCTGCCCTCAGGACTTCCCTGGGTGAGAGGAGAACACTCTCGACTAACAAAGACCACAGTTACCACTCAGGTCTATATCCCTGAGGTGAGCAACTCCTGAAAAACCACCAGCCATCCAGGGACTATACCCAAAAAGCTGAGAAGACATCCTTCAGGAAAAACCAGCTTTCTGCAAAGGGGATTCTCTCCACCACAGGATCCCCAGGAACCACCAGAAAATAACACCAAACACCTAAGATAGCACAATGGGTAGAGGCCAGTGTAAAAGCTCAAGCAACAAAAGACAGAGCAATATGGCGTCTCCAGAACCCATTTACCCAGGAGCAAGTAGGCCTGGACACCCCAGCATAACTGAAATCCAAGAAGATGACCTAACAACTTTGCTCATGAAGATGATAACAGAGGAAACAAATAAGATTCGTAAAGACATAGAGGAAGATAAACTCAAACAGAATATTGCCATCCGTAAAGAAATAGAGGAAGCTGCAGCCAAACAGTTTATGGCTATTAGAAAGGAAATGCTTAAAGCACTGAATGAAATAAAAGAAACAGAGCTGAAGGAAGTAAAAGAAAAACAGGAAAGTACAATCAGACAGGTGAAGGAAGTAAACAAAACAAATCAAGACCTGAAGATAGAATTGGAAAAATTAAAGAAAACACAAATGGAAGAAATAATGGAAAGGAAGAATCTAGGGAAGAAAACAGGAACTACAGAGGTAAGCATAACCAACAGACTACAAGAGATGGAAGAAAGAATCTCAGGTGTAGAAGATACAATGAAAGAAATCGATGTATCTGTCAAAGAAAATGTTAAATCCGAAAAATTCCTGTCACAACCGTCCAGGAAATGCAAGACAATATGAAAAGACAAAACCTAAGAATAATAGGTATAGAGGAAAAAGAAGACTCCTTTCTCCAAGGCCCAAAAAATATTTTCAACAAAATCATTGAAGAAAATTTCCCCAAGCTAAAGGAGAGGCCAATTAGAATACATGAGGCCTACAGAACACCCATCAAATTTGACCAGAAAAGAAAATCCTCCCTCCACATAATAATCAAAACAGTAAGTATACAGAACAAAGAAAAAATACTAAAAGCTGCAAGGGAAAAAGGCCAAGTAACATATAATGGCAAACCCATTAGAATCACACCTGACTTTTCAACAGAGACTATGAAAGCCAGAAGGGCCTGGACGGATATCATGCAGACCCTAAGAGAACACAGATGTCAGCTCAGGCTACTATACCCCGCAAAATTCTCAGTCCTCATAGATGGAGAAAACAAGATATTCAATGACAAAAACAAATTTCAACAATACCTACAAACAAATCCAGCATTACAGAAGACACTAGAAGGGAAAATACAACCCAGGAAAACTAGCTACATTCAAGAAAACAGAGGAAATAAATAACCTCACTTCAGTAAAACAAAAAGCAACCAAGCACACAACCTGATGACCACAGCCAACATCAAAATCAAGGGGATCTAACAGCCACTGGTCATTAATCTCTCTCAACATCAATGGACTCAACTCCTCAATAAAAAGACACAGATTAACAGAATGGATACATAAACAAAACCCAGCAATCTGTTGCACACCTAAGACACAAAGATAGACATTACCTGAGGGTAAAGGGTTGGAAGACATCTTTCCAAGCAAACGGACACAAGAAGCAAGCAGGAGTAGCCATTCTAATATCTGATAAAATAGATTTTCAACCAAAATTAATAAAAAGAGATGGGGAAGGACACTTCATACTCATCAAGGGAAAATTCCACCAGGAAGACATCACAATCCTGAACATCTATGCCCCAAATACAAGGGCACCCACATTTGTGAAAGAAACATTGATAAAATTTAAAGCACATATAGATCCCCACACATTAATAGTGGCAGATTTCAACACCCCACTCTCAACAAAGGACAGGTCAACAAAACAGAAATTAAACAAAGAAACAATGTCTCTGACAGAGGTCATGAATCAAATGGACCTAACAGACATTTACAGAACTTTACATCCAAACACAAAAGAATTTACCTACTTCTCAGCACCTCATGGAACCTTCTCCAAAATAGACCATATAGTGGGTCACAAAACAAGCCTCAACAGATACAAGAATATTGAAATATTCCCTTGTATCTTGTCTGATCACCACGGAATAAAGCTGGACCTCAACAATAACAGAAACAACAGAAAGCCTACACACACATGGAAACTGAACAACTTGTTACTAAATGACAGCTGGGTCAGGGAAGAAATAAAGAAAGAAATTAAAGTCTTTCTAGAAATCAATGAAAATGAACACACAACATACCCAAACTTGTGGGACACAATGAAAGCAGTGCTAAGAGGAAAGTTCATAGCACTAAGTGCCTTCAAGAAGAAATTCGAGACAGCTCTTTCAAGCACCCTAATGGCTCACTTAAAAACCCTAGAAAAAGAAGAAGCAGACACACCAAGAAGGAGTAGACGTTTAAGGTTCTTAAATTACTTTTTTCCCTTTTTTCTTAAATTTTTCATCAATTACACTTTATTCATTCTGCATCCCCCCATAAGCCCCTCCCTCCTCCCATCCCAATCCCACCCTCCCTCCTCCCTCTGCTTGCATGCCACTCCCCAAGTCCACTAATAGGGGAGGTTCTCCTCTCCTTTCTGATCTTAGTCTGTCAGTTCACATCAAAAGTGGCTGTATTGTCCTCTACTGTGGCCTGGTAAGGCTGCTCCCCCCCCCCCCCAGAGGGAGGTGATCAAAGAGCAGGCCAATCAGATTATGTCAGAGGCAGTCCCTCTTCACATTACTATGTAACCCAATTGGACTCTGAACTGCCCTGGGCTACATCTGTGCAGGGGTTCTAGGTTACCTCCATGAATAGTCCTTGGTTGGAGTATGAGTCTCTGGGAAGTTCCCTATGTTCAAATCTGTCTAAACAATTGTCGAGCTATATTTTAGGTAATTGGACTGGAGAATTTGATACTACGATGGAGCAGCTGAGAGTGGCCATTGTCACAGTAAATTCTACCAGAGTGGACGCAGGACTAGCCACAGGATTATCAACATGGATTGCTGCAGCCATGAATCATCTGAAGGAATGGGCGGGCATGGGAGTGTTAGCAGGCCTTCTGGTGTTGGTCTCCTTGGTTTGCCTGTGGTATATATGCAAGATTAGAGTCTCACAACAGTGTGATGCAGCCATGATCATTCAGGACTTTACAGCCATTAAAGCAGGACATTCTCCCCAAGCATGGTTGGATACCATAAAAAGCTAAAATGATACGCTCAGGATGCGAGGCTAAGCACTGCACTCAGGGTCAGCCGCTTTGGACCCAGAGAAGAGCATGTCTGATTGCATGCGGGTTGATGCCCCAGGTCCCGCCTCTGAGAAAAAGGTATTGGACGGTCTGATGCTCTTTGGGTGGATGACACCTAAATGAACATCTGTACAAAGTCCCAATTTATTTCTAATATCAGAGATCAGACCTCTACTCTTGACTGATGCGTCTAAAATAAAAAGGGGGAACTGTAGAGAGCTGCGGAATGCTATGCCTTAAAGATGGAGCTGGTTTCCGCCTTCCACCTTCCCGATGGTGAGTGCTCTCTGTCACGAACAACTCCACATTTGGCTAAGGCCGAGGATCTGGCTTGCTTCCATGTATGTGGACCTATCTGCATTGCCCCCGTGGCATGCCTGGGTTGGCTACCCAGAGGCTATTTAAGCTGTGGGCTGGCTTTCCCCGGGGTCCGAGGATTGTTCAATGTTCCTGAATAAACTGCATTGAAAAAAAAAAAAAAAAAAAAGAAGGAGTAGACGGCTGGAAATAATCAAACTCAGGGCTGAAATCAATCAATTGGAAACAAATAAAACAATTCAAAGAATCAATGAAACCAAGAGCTGCTTCTTTGCGAAAATCAACAAGATTGACAAACCCTTAGCCAAGCTAACTAAAAGGCAGAGAGACACCACCCAAATCAACAAAATCAGAAACAAAAAGGGGGACATAACTATAGACACTGAGGAAATCCAAATAATCATTAGGACTTACTTCAAAAGTCTATATGCCACACAATTTGAAAATCTAAATGAAATGGACAATTTTCTTGATCGATTTGACTTACCAAAGTTGAATCAGGACCAGGTAAATCAACTAAATAGACCTACATCCCCCAAAGAAATAGAAGTGGTCATCAAAAGTCTCCCATCCAAAAAAAGCCCAGGACCAGATGGCTTCAGCGCAGAATTCTACCAGACCTTCAAAGAAGAGCTAACACCAATTCTCTTCAAACTATTCCACAAAATAGAAACAGAAGGAACATTACCAAACTCATTCTATGAAGCCACAGTCACCTTGGTACCTAAACCTCACAAAGACTCAACAATGAAAGAGAATTTCCGGCCAATCTCCCTTATGAACATTGATGCAAAAATACTTAATAAAATACTTGCAAACCGAATCCAAGAACATCAAAGATATTATCCACTATGACCAAGTAGGCTTCATCCCAGGTATGCAGGGGTGGTTCAATATACGGAAATCCATCAATGTGATCCACCATATTAACAAACTGAAAGAAAAAAACCACATGATAATCTCCCTAGATGCTGAAAAAGCATTTGACAAAATCCAACATCCATTCATGTTTAAAGTATTGGAGAGATCAGGTATACAAGGCACATATCTAAACATAGTAAAGGCGATATACAGCAAGCCTATAGCCAACATCAAACTGAATGGAGAGAAACTTAAAGCAATCCCACTGAAATCAGGGATAAGACAAGGCTGCCCACTCTCTCCTTATCTCTTCAACATAGTTCTGGAAGTCCTTGCTAGAGCAATAAGACAGTTGAAGGAGATCAAGGGGATACAAATTGGAAAGGAAGAAGTCAAATTATCACTATTTGCAGATGATATGATAGTATACGTGAGTGACCCCAAAAACTCTACCAGGGAACTCCTACAGCTGATAAACACCTTCAGCAAAGTGGCTGGATACAAAATTAACTCCAAAAAATCAGTAGCCCTCCTGTATACAAAAGACAAAAGGGCTTAGAAAGAAATTAGGGAAACAACACCCTTCATAATAGCCACAAATGACATAAGGTACCTCAGAGTAACCCTAACCAAGGAAGTCAAAGACTTGTATGAAAAAAATTTCAAATCTCTGAAGAAAGAATTAGAAGAAGATATGAGAAGATGGGAAGATCTCCCATGCTCATGGCTTGGCAGGATTAACATAGTAAAAATGGCCATCTTACCAAAAGCAATCTACAGATTCAATGCAATGCCCATCAAATTATCAACACAATTATTTACAGACCTGGAAAGAAAAATTCTCAACTTCATATGGAATAACAAGAAACCCAGAATTGCTAAAACAATCCTCTACAATAAAAGATCTTCTGGAGGTATCTCCATCCCTGATCTTAAGTTGTATTATAGAGCAACAGTTTTAAAAACTGCATGGTACTGGCATAGAAACAGAATGGTGGATCAGTGGAACCGAACAGAGGACCCAGAAATAAACCCACACACTTATGGACACCTGATCTTTGACAAAGACGCCAAAACCATTCAATGGAAAAAAAGATAGCATCTTCAACAAATGGTGCTGGTCCAACTGGATGTCTACATGTAGAAAAATGAAAATAGATCCATACTTATCACCCTGCACAAAACTGAAGTCTAACTGGATCAAAGACCTCAACATAAAACCAGACACATTAAATCGGCTTGAAAAAAAAAAGTGGGTAATACCCTAGAACTCATTGGTACAGGAGAAAACTTCCTTTACAGAACACCAACAGCACAGGCTCTAAGAGCAACAATCAATAAATGGGACCTCATGAAACTGAAAAGCTTCTGTAAAGCAAAGGACACCGTCATCAAAACAAAGCGACCACCTACAGATTGGGAAAGAATCTTCACCAACCCTTTATCTGACAGAGGACTCATATCCAGTATATATAAAGAACTAAAGAAGCTGAAAAGCAGCAAACCAAGTAATCCACTTAAAAAATGGGGAACAGAGCTAAACAGAGAATTCTCTGTAGAGTAATACTGAATGGCAGAGAAGCACTTAAAGAAATGCTCAACCTCACTAGCCATTAGGGAAATGCAAATCGGAACAACCCTGAGATTTCACCTTACACCCATGAGAATGGCCAAGATCAAAAACTCAAGTGACAACACATGCTGGAGAGGTAGTGGAGAATGGGGAACCCTTCTCCACTGCTGGTGGGAATGTAAACTTGTACAACCACTCTGGAAATCAATCTGGAGCTTTCTCAGACAACTAGGAATAGTGCTTCCTCAATATCCAGCCATACCATTCCTGGGCATATATCCAAAAGAAGCTCAAGTACACAAAAAGGACATTTGCTCAACCATGTTTGTAGCAGCTTTATTTGTAATAGCCAGAAGCTGGAAACAACCCAGATGCCCGTCAACTGAAGAATGGATGCAGAAATTGTGGTACATCTGCACAATGGAATATTACTCAGCAATGAAAAATAAGGAAATCATGAAATTTGCAGGTAAATGGTGGGATCTGGAAAGGATCATCCTGAGTGAGTTGTCTCAGAAACAAAAAGACACACATGGTATATACTCACTCATATAGACATACAACATAGGACAAACCCACTAAAACCTGTGCATCTAAAGAAACTAAGCAAGAGAGAGGACCCTAACAAAAATGTCCAATCCCCATCCGGAAAGGCAAAGAGGATGGACATCAGAAGAAGAAGAAAACAGGAAACAACCTAGGAACCTACCACAGAGGGCCTCTGAAAGCCTCTGCCCCACAGACTATCAAAGCAGATGCTGAGCTTGATGGGCAACTGTTGGGCAGAGTAAAGGGAATTTTATGTAAGAACTGGGAAATAGTAAGAGCTGGAGAGGACAGGGTCTCCACAAGGAGAGCAACAGAACAAGAAAATTTGAACACAGGGAACTTCCCAGAGACTCATACTCCAACCAAGGACTATTCATAGAGATAACCCAGAACCCCTGCACAGATGTAGCCCAGGGCAGTTCAGAGTCCAATTTGGTTACATAGTAATGTGAAGAGGGACTGCCTCTGACATAATCTGATTGGTCTGCTCTTTGATCACCTCCCCCTGGAGGGGAGCAGCCTTACCAGGCCATAGTAGAGGACAATGCAGCCACTTTTAATGTGAACTGATAGACTAAGATCAGAAAGGAGAAGAGAACCTCCCCTATCAGTGGACTTGGGGAGTGGCATGCAAGCAGAGCGAGGAGGGAGGGTGGGGTTAGGAGGGGAGGAGGGAGGGGCTTATGGGGGGATGCAGAATGAATAAAATGTAATTGATGAAAAATTTTTTAAAAAAAGTGAAAAAATAATTTAAGAACCTTAAAGTTCTTTCAAAAGTGGAGGAAAACATGGAGTTAGTCAATTTACATGGAGCAATTCTCGCCCCTGGGGGCAATGGTCTCCTGAACCTACTCAGACCATGGACACCACCACTGCTAGTTCTAGAACTGACGCAAGATGTTCCAACGAGGGGGTTAAGGCTTCTCATAATATTTCCTATAAGCCCACACCTGTTTGTTTATATCCCCCATTTTTTATTCATTATTAGCCAGATAGAACCAAGTAATTGTGGTAATGATACTTGCTTTTTTGCCCAATGCTGGAATGCTAGTGAATTTAGGTATGCCCTAGTTACTCGCATGCCTCGCTGGATGCCTGTGCCCGTTGATGCCCCTCATGCTATGACTGTCTTCAGACAGAAAAGGGATCTTGGAACTACAGCCACCATTGTTACTGCCATCTCATTGCCGGCTGTTGGAGCTACTACCGCGGCATTAGCCATGAGTCATATTGTGCAGACTGCTCAGACCCTGAATAATCTTTTAGCCAATGTAGCTCATGCCTTAGATGTACAAAAGGAATTAATTCTCAACTAAAAGGAGGCTTGATGGTGTTCAATCAGAGGATTGACCTCATTCAGGAGCAAATTGATACCCTATGGCAAATCGCTCAACTTGGCTGTCAATGGAAGTATGCTGGACTTTGTGTCACTAGCATACAATATGAGAATTTTTCCCATGCTGCAAATCTGTCTAAACAATTGTCTAGCTATATTTTAGGTAATTGGACTGGAGAATTCGATACTACGATGGAGCAGCTGTGAGTGGCCATTGTCACGGTAAATTCTACCAGAGTGGATGCAGGACTAGCCACAGGATTATCATCATGGATTGCTGCAGCCATGAATCATCTGAAGGAATGGGCGGGCATGGGAGCATTAGCAGGCCTTCTGGTGTTGGTCTCCTTGGTTTGCCTGTGGTATATATGCAAGATTAGAGTCTCACAACAGCGTAATGCAGCCATGACCATTCAGTCCTTTAGAGCCATTGAAGCAGGACAGTCTCCCCAAGCATGGTTGGCTACCATAAAAAGCTAAAATGTTATGCTCAGGATGCGAGGCTAAGCACTGCACTCAGGGTCAGCCGCTTTGGACCCAGAGAAGAGCATGTCTGATTGCATGCGGGTTGATGCACCAGGTCCCGCCTCTGAATAAAAGGTATTGGACGGGTCTGATGCTCTTTGTGTGGATGACACCTAAATGAACATCGGTATAAAGTCCCAATTTATTTCTAATATCAGAGATCAGACCTCTACTCTTGCCTGATGCATCTAAAACAAAAAGGGGGAACTGTAGAGAGCTGCGGAATGCTATGCCTTAAAGATGGAGCTGGTTTCCACCTTCCACCTTCCCGATGGTGAGTGCTCTCTGTCACGAACAATTCCACATTTGGCTAAGGCCGAAGATCTGGCTTGCTTCCATGTATGTGGACCTATCTGCATTGCCCACATGGCACGCTGGGGTTGACTACCCAGAGGCTCTTTAAGCTGTGGGCTGGCTTTCCCCAGGGTCAGATGATTGTACAAGGTTCCTGAATAAACTGCATTAAAAAAAAAAAAAGTGTCATCTTTGTTTTTTCTTTTCTCTCACAGTTCCTATCCTTACATATATCCCATATCTACCCACATTTTATTTTTCTTTGGGAGGGCTGAAATTTCATTTTACAGTTTAAAGTACATCATGAAGGCAAGTCAGGGCAGGAACTCAAGGCAAGAATATGCAAGCAGAAACAAAGAAGCCTTGAGGAGTACTCTCCTCACAAACTGCCCATCCACTCTGCCTTCTGATTTAATCTTTTTACCTTTGTATTTGCATGCTGTTGGTATAATGTTCTTTTGAAATGTATACACCTTACTTTTGTTCATTCAAATGCTGATTTCCCCCCAACCACTCTCTGGTTTCAATCCGGATATTGCATTGTGATACTTATTCTAAGCATCCTGTCTCAACTAGCTGTAAACTTCCCAATAAAGCAAGTAGACACAATGTTGAGTGGGAGGAACCAAAGGACAGGAAAGAGGGGAGGAGCTAGAAGGCAGGAAATGAGTGGGAGGAGAAGGAGCAAGAGGAGAGCTTAGAGACTGAGCTGGAGGAGAGATCTTGAAACTATGTGGAGAGATGGATTGGACCTAAGATATCACAAAAAGCAAGTATAATATGGGAAATCTAAATGTTAGGAAACTATAAGGGCTTGGAGGTTTAGGATGGAGTAACTATTGCCCAGCATTGTGTTCTAGGCTAACTAAATAAACCCAGTCTCTGTGTGGTGATTTGGTTATATAGCTGCTTAGGATTACTAGAAGATATATCAATAGTAAATATTAATCACTGCTTACAACAACAAGCAGATTCTTTTGCTGCATAGGTGATTCCTGCTCAGAGCTTTGCGATATTCTTTCTCCAAATATGAGTATTCTGTCATCTCATTTTTACTAAAAGTCTTAACAAAATTTGCTTTACTGGAAAGATTCACCAGGAACAAAATAACAGCAGTGTTTTCACTTTAGTTTACTTTATTTCCTTTCGAAAACATTTTTGTACATGACATTTCATCATATATTTGCTTGACAGGGTGTGCCATCTTTTTCAGACTGTAACTTTTACTAAGCTGTAAAGTTTTTGCTCATTTGTCTGCTCATCACTGAACTCATTGTACCTAAAACCTGATACACTTCTGACATTCAATAAATACTTGTTAAATACACAATAGTTTTTAAGTGAGAAATAGCAGAATAAATAATTTTTCTTTGCAATTATAACTTTTAACATGGAGAATGTTCTTTGTGATGCAGGTATGTCTATAGGGATAAAGAAAATTACTTCAAAGGAGATTCTTAGAATTTTAGAGGGCATACTGTGAAGTGACTGGAACTTAAAAACAAAGGCTAACATGAGGCCAAATGATCAGAAATGATTTTTAAAACCTTAACAATGATTTTGTTATTCAAAAGAGACATGCTAAAGGGAAAATGACATTTCACAATAATATTTAGTTTTAAATATGCTAGCTGAAACTACTCTAAAGATTCCTTTCTATGGCTGCCTATGTGGACTGGTTTCCTCCATATTCATTCTGTACCTTCCAGCTTGCAGAAATACACACACTATTCTAAATACATTTTTGTTAGTTGCCCCAAACTTTAAGTAAACTTTTTAAGCTATTATTTCATATTTTGAGTTGGAAATCATGAAATGCAATATGATATTAACAAAACCAATAAGAAGTAACAGGGAGAAAGACTCAGTTAGCCTTGGTTAGGGAGGGTGACAACAGACAAGCCACACAAGGTTCTGTAGTTTGTGCCAATCCACAGGAATCCAGAGACTGCTAAACTGGCAACAAGCCTGTAGGCTTTAAAGGATTGTATATTCCACAGAAACTCACAGAAAGAATAGTTTCCTCTTTCATGTCGTCCCCAGTATAAAGAGCAGAACACTGGATAGACCTCAGAAAACTGTAAACTTGCCACACTTTACAAGCATTGCATTAATAATCCCTTTCTGTCATCTTTGACCTATTAAAATGTATCTTAACATCTCACATTGTGGTTTCAAATATGTTTTTATGTACAGTAATGAAGTATGCCTCAGTGTCTTCTAATACTGGTTACTTTAAGCACTCCAAATTAATTCATTAGCAATTTGTATTTGTCAACAAGACATTATCTGTTTCCTACTGTACTCCTGACTTGTAAGAAAAATAGATTTAAGTTGACATACAAAATTTTTCTTTAATAACATATTTGAAAAAAGACGGAAAGGAAAGTTACATATTAACTGACACGTTGTTTCATGATACACTATTTTCTTTGGAGTAAATTTAAAAATGAATTAAAATCACCTGAGATTCATGATATTATTTAATTTCACCGTAGTGCTAGATGTATATCTTCTACTGTAGGAATTAGTGTAACCATCCAACACAGTGTAAAATATTCAGCATGATTGAATTTGCATATGATTCGATTTGTCTGGTTCTAATTTAAAAATTACTTTTTTGTGTTCATGTTACTTTAATCTTACATAACAAGTTTGGAAATGCATTTTAAGTCCAATTCTGTTGTTCACATGGAATTTTCCTTTTCACTATCCCCTGCCCTCTTAGTGGCAACACCATTTCCCTGTCTCTGTAGTGTAGATAATTTACTGTTTATGCTATAAATAAAATGTTAACAAACTCCTGAAGATAAAGCATCCTCTTTAGGGTAATTGTTTGCTTACATCAGATTTTACAAAATGAATCTGGCTGTTTTGAGACTGTGATATGTATTTTCATTTCAGACCATACTCTTTTGGACAGACTTCCCAATGCCTATTTTCATGTGACAGACCTGGAAAAGTCATTTCCCTATGCCAAATTTTTTCTTAAGAAAGGCATTATAAACTAAATGGTATCTATTCCTTGAGATATCCCAATGTATTTCTCATACCTGTCCTTTATAATCTATCAAACTCCGAACTCCTTTCTCTATCTGGCATCATAAACAAAGACGTTCCGCTGACACCTTGACAGCAGAGGAATACTCACACGCTTGTTATTCTCAGACTTTAAATAAAGCATGCCAGGGTGTAACATTCTTCCAAAGGTGAAATTTAAAGCCAATTATAGAGCTCACAAACACTTCCGCGCACTCTCCCTGCAGGGAAGTTTAGGGATCATTACTCTGAAGCAGTGAGCAGGCATAAATACACTACATTCTTGAAAATCAACAAGAGTACTTGAAAAACAAGCAACTAATCTTTCAAAACAACATTCAGATAGGATTTCTGAAAGTATGTGCTTCTAATTCTTAATGAGACAACATAAAGTCAATGTGATGAAAATTGAAGGTGGGCTGGAGATAAACTCAGAATTTCAGAGCATTTACTGCTGGAGCAGAAGGCCCAGGTTGACGTCCACACACCCACACAGCAATTACAATTGTCTGTATCTCAAGTCCCAGGGGATCCAGTGCCTTTCCCAGCCTCTACTGGCAGTATGTACTCAGACATACACTGAGGCACACAAACATACACAACAAACAAACAAATAAATATATAAATATTTAAGATTATATTAAGACTTCCTTCTTGATAGTCATTGACAAGAATTTAAGGTTTTACATTGAAAATCCCCTTGAATATTCCTGGACTGGGACCACATCTAGAAGACTAAAGTAAGGCTTCTAGAAAGTCAGGTTTTCTAGAATACACACAAACACACACACACACCCACACACCAATGTTTTAAAATTTGCAAACAAAAATTTTGGTCAGAAGACAAGACAGGAGGGAGGGAATTAACTTAAACAATGTATAATAACAGGCAGAGGTCAAATACCAACTTACCTTCTAGGGAAATTACAAATTGATTTATTTCAAATTTGCTGTGACAATCAAGCCAACAAATCGGCTTTCTGTGTACTGCCCCCACGTAAAATAATCATGAGCAACCACTCATATCCCCATGAGCTGAGAGGCCTGATCTCTAGAAAGCAGGGGACACAGACGACAAATGACTGGGGCTCCGAATCCCTGACATGCTGGTGCCTCTGGGCATTGCTGCCCTTTCTTGTGCTTTCCTCTCACTCTAGCGGCATGTTGCTCTCTGCCTCTCTTCATCTCCCCCTATGCACTAGTGTCTTTTGGGCTTCATTTGTAAAGTTAGCACTGACAGGAAGAAAGTAAGCTCGGCAAGTGCATGCTGGAATCTTCCAGTTTATCTCTTAGGTCAATGCTTCCTCTAAATATTTATATTTCATTTCTATGTCTGATGAGAAAGGGGATGAAAGGAATTTAAAGTTCCAATGAAATGCTGGCAGACATAAAGGAGAGCGCACAGGAAGCACACAGGTTAATACCTGTAGATTTAACCCTGTTAACTGTCTTATTGCTTACAAGATAGCTCCCAATCCCAGCTGTCTTGTGTTATAGAGACTGAAGTTCTGGGAATATGAATTGAATTTACATAAAGTGTAGGCGATAGGTGAATCTGATCGTCATTGTTCCTTTCATTTTTTTCATGTAAGTACAAACCAGGTCATCGATTATAGCTGCTACTAACAGGACGGACACAGTTACTAATTCCCAGGCTAATACCTGCAAACGCTAATATGCATTTTATTTTATCCAAGAAAATCTCAGTGTAATTTTCTAGAGCCATGTTTAAACAAATACCTGAAAGTCCTGCAATATGAAATACTCTTTTTGAATCACAGATATAGAACTGTGGATGCGTAAATTAGTTATGTCTTACTATGCTTCATAACCAAATGTGTTTTCGACTCTTCTGCTTCTAAATTTTTATATAATGTTCTTCATTTCTTTCATGGAAAATGCATGGCCGGTTTCCAGCTTAATTATAAAAACCTATAATTATTTATTATAGGATTATTGCAAAATACATTTCACAGATTCTGTATTGCACTGTTTTCGTTGCTTCAGATGGACCACTTGGTCATGTGCAAATGGAGCCTTGGCCTGTGTTATGATAGAGAATGTTTTCAATTATGATGTCATTTATAACATTATAATCTACTCCACAACACAGGGAGTTTCAATTATATTGCTATGGCACAGAATCCATCGGATGTTAGATGAAGATATCAGTGTAAGGGAAATTAGACAATGTCTTTAAGGATTAGGATAGTCTCTTCTGTTAATCATTCATGTATTGGCCTGATTTGTTTGTTCAGTTTTGTGACTAATCATTTTGAGATGTGCTATTCAGTAGCTCACAGATGGGCAAAGAGAACAGAAGTGTGTACTATGAGCAGACATTATGATCCTATGCTTTCAAGGTTCTTTCTTTGTCTAAGTAGCCATTCCCTACTCTATATTTAGAAGATATCTAACTTTCTCACACTATTATCTTAATGTTTTGATATTTTGTTCCTTGTTTTGTTTTTATCTGATTTTCAGGCCCCAATTCTTTGTTTCTTTCCCCAAAACTAATACCTCCAGTTCCCCGATTTCTTACATTTTTTTCCAGTAGTTTCTTGATATATTTTTATGTATTTTTATTTCTCCCTCCATATAATCTACCAGATATAAATTTTAATAAAAACATCCTTAAATTGAAAGAAGGCTTGAGGAGTGTTTTAGACTCTTTTAGAGAAAATAATTTGAATTGCATCATACTTCCTTTTGCTTTTTTATGTCAAATATATTGTGTTATTAGAAGTACTTTGATTACAGCTTATTTATATTTGTCTCTTGTTGAAAACACACTAAATAAACACTCTTCTGTTTCATCGCTTGATTTTTCTGAACTGGGATATTAAATCTTTAAAAAAAATCCTTCACATAGTACTAAACTGTCACTCAAATGCCTGTGATCCTTCACCTATTACAGTTAATTCCTCTCAAGATATTGCGATCTCTTATTCCCAATAACTATAGTTATTTGAAAATAGATTTTTACTTTAATATTAGAGTGCTTTAACCTGCTTGAAGCAAGAGGTCAACGGATATTTGAATTATGGTAGAATTGTCTTCCTAGTCAATCTACTCACATTTTAAAATGAATATTTCAATTAAATAATCATTCCAAGACTTTAAAATATTGGCAATATCAGTTGAGTTAATATCTATTGAATTATAAGTTTATCATCATCTATGTCACTTCACCGTGCCCCTGTCCGAGAGCACATTTGCTGAAGCTAGGCAAGCACACATGGCTCTTGTCTTTCAGACTGTAGACTAACAGCTCTTCCCATTAAATATGCAGAAAGAAAAACCTCATTTTCCAGACATATCAAAGTCTGTGCACAAAGAAGGCAGAAGGCAAAAGTGGGGGGATTCTTGATATGTACAGATTTTTGCAGGATTGCACATCTGCATAGCAATTTTCCTCAATAGCATCTTACAACACAAAGAATATGAAGACACTGTGTTATTTATATTGACAGAGACCCTTAAAGCTACAGGAAAAGCTGAACAGGCCAGGGTATTTCTGTTTCTATGCAATAAAAAGCAAGAACTCAAGGTACTATCAGAAAAAAATTGAGACATGAGCTTTTCCTCAAATATATGTGCTAGTATATTGTCTTAAAGTATCAAAGAATATTAGCAGAAACTTGTCAAACATCTCATTGCCGACCTGCCTAGTATATCATAAAGAATATACATTGCTAGATGACTGATCTTCCATTAACTACTGCATTATTTATGAGATAAAATTTGGCAGTCTTCTTTTAGAAATATTCAAAACACTCAATCTTGTCAAGTGTATACTATGAAGAAGAGGCACAAAAAAGAGCAACAAAATAAATCAAAATTCCATTTCTATGGAGTTTAGTAATAGAGAATATTAACTATAATCAAGTGATCCAATAGTTTCACACACATTAAGATAAAGAAATTTTAACTTTCTAAATGGCATTATCAATTTTATCATATTTTTGACTGATAAGTGGTTGTCATGTTTCCATATTTAATTTGCCATTGTAAAAGCTCTTTCTAGTAGGTTTTTTTCTTTTCTTTTTTATTCCTTTATTATAAATTAATCTACTTGGAATGTGTTTACATGATATTAAAGTCTTGTCTCTTTCATTTTTGGCATCTTCATTATGTCATTGCAAAACCAACAACATGAGAAAAAAAACAAACACTTTACTCACCTCATAGGGAATAGATTATTTTGGCTCCAAATTTGAGTGACCATGGCCTTGAAAAATATATATATATAATTTTTATTTTTATTAATTACAGTTTATTCATTTTGTAACCCCCTGTATCTCCCTCCCTTCTCCCCTCTCAATCCCACCCTCCCTCTTCCCCATAGTAATGGGGACAGGGACTGTCTCTGACATGAACTGATTGGCCTGCTCTTAGATCACCTCCCCCTGAGTAGGGAGCAGCCTTACCAGGCCACAGAAGAAGACAATGCAGCAACTCCTGATGAGACCTGATAGACTAGGATCAGAAGGCAGGCGAGGAGGACTTCCCTTATCAGTGAAATATATATTTTAGATTATCCCAAATCCCATATTTGAACTGGTATCAGTCAATTTCATGAAAGGCTCATTGTAACAGAACACAAAAGGTGATGAATCTAGGCGCTTTCTTTTTATTTTATTTTATTTTTTTTTTTGTTGTTGTTGTTTTTCTAGGTGCTTTCTTAAATACATCGGTAGAAGCATTTTATAGGCAGTTACAGAAATGTGAAATTGGAGTTGCTGTATCTTAGCCTTTTGGTTAATGAAAGATTAGGTTTGTGTTAACAAAATACATTCCAAGAAGTTTGTTTCTATAATCAGACGTGAGCAATCAGGATGACACAGAGAGGCTCAAAAACTGTTTAGTTAGTTGGATTAATTAACTATAGTCAAAAAAAAGATTTTTATATTGTCTAGACCAGCACCATTCTAACTCTCCACAGTCATTAAAGTTTTAGTCGTTCAATTGGCCTTTGTAGAAACTGTTTCATTTCAAGAATCTTCTTTTACAATTTTATTCCATTATGGACCTAAATACTTGACTTCTTACATACTTCCAAGAACTATTCTTTTACATTTTTAATATTTATAATTTGAATCTATGGTCCTACCATCCTCATTGTATGAATTACTTGAAATTACTTCATGTGGATACTTCATGTATCCACTTCATGTGGATACTCTACTAAATTACTCTAGAAGTTATTTCATGTGGATACTCTAGTAAAGGAAGTGGGGACAGCGTTGGTCAAAGACTCACCAACTTTTTGATCACTTTCCCCTGGTGGGACTGCCTCACTAGGCCACAGGGGAGGAGGACATGTTTAGTCCTGGGTAGATTGGAAAGGGAGCACCCTTTTCTGAGGAATAGGTGAGGGGAAAAAAGGAAGAGGAAGGGAGAGTGGGAGGATGGAGGGGGAAAGGAGGAGGGGTAGGATTACAACCAGAATGTAAAGGGAATAAAAAATAAATTAATTAGTAAAATATACCAAATGGAAGCCACACTATATCCATAGGATCTGGTGGAAATCTGTGTGTGCCTGATGAAGGCTGTTTCAGTCTTGAGTTTATACGAGCTTTGATTGTGATGTTTTAATGGGTCTTGTTTTCTTGGTATCTTCCATCCCTTCAATCTCTTACAGTCTTTCTGCCTCCTCTTTCATAGGGTTCCCTAAGTTCTTATGCTTTAATAACAAAACAGCAGTGATTCTTGTCCTACAGTACTTGATGTTACAACAACCCTCTGGTCTGAAGGGAAAGTAATGAATTAGATATGATATAACAAAAGTATTATGAGCTTGCACGGGACTGGTCAGCATACAGTTGTTTGTCATCACGTAAGCACATCAACTGCTAACAGATGGCTCCAATCTCACATTCACAGAGGTCGCTTCAGTTAAACTTTGAGACACAAAGCAAAAGAAAAAGGAAAGAATATGATGTTCGTACTGCAGAAGGAGGCTGGCTCAGGTTGGGGAGAAATGAGAGGCTATATGGTGGAAAAAATAAAACACAATATACTTTCTTTGTCTCTGATATCACATGCATCCCTAGATAGGTTCAGAATACATTTGACCAGTCCTCTCTCAGAATCAATTTATACATTGGACCAGTCCTCTCTCAGAATCAATTTAGTGTCAGAAAATTAGTAGGTGGAAGACCCTGATGACTTTTAAGAATGTCTGACTTGTTGAGGTCTTTGATCTTTATGTCTTTATGATCTTTATGACTTTAGTTTTATGCAGGGTGATAAATATGGATCTGTTTGCATTTTTCTACATGTAGACATCCAGTTAGACCAGCACCATTTATTGAAGGTGTTCTTTCAAGGTCTGTAAATAATTGAGTTGGTATTTTGATGGGAATTGCATTGAATCTGTAGATTGCTTTTGGCAGAATGGCCATTTTCACTGTTAATCCTGCGGATTTATAATCATGGGAAATCGTTCCATCCTCTGATTTCTTCTTCAATTTCTTTCTTCAGAGACATGAAGTTATTTTTCACACAGGTCTTTCACTTGCTTGGTGATATTCACACCAAGGTACTTTATGTTATTTGTGGCTATTGTAAAGGGAGCTGTTTCCTTCAACATAAAACCAAACACACTAAATTGTTAGAAGTGCAGAAGAGCCTGAAGGTGACTCCACAAAAGGAACTCCACAAAAAGATCAACAGAGCAAAAAAATATGGGCTCAGGGGATCCTGCAGAGGCTGATGAATCAACCAAGGACCATGCATGGAGAGGACCTAGATTTCCTGCTCAGATGTAGCCCATGGCCAGCTCAGTCTCCATGGGGGATTCCTAGTAAGAGGAGTAGGGGCAGTCTCTGACATGAACTCAGTGGAGCGCTCTTTCATCACCTCCTCCTGGTTAAGTGACCTAACTAGGCCACAGAGAAAGAGGATCCAGACAGTCCTGATGAGACCTGATAGGCTAGGGTCAGACAGTAGGAAAGGAGGATCAACCGTGTCAGTGGACTAGAAGAGAGCCATGGGGAAAAGGTGGGACAGGGAGGAGACAAGGGATGGGGCAACAGCCAGGATACAAAGTGAATAAATTGTAATAAATAATAACAATGAAGAAACAAATTAATAAAAAAATAAAATAAGTAGCTAGTGGTTCAATATCCAGTGCAGCAATGTGGTACAGAATGAATGGAAATGGTAACAATGTGGTTCTTGGTCACCTGGACCTCTTTTCATGGAGGGAGGGTGTAGCTGGGAACCCATGAAGCCCTTTGGATGTCTGTTGTCCTTGTGCAATGTATGAAGCTTTTCACCAACATATGAGGAAAATGTTCTGGAAGCATGTTTGGAGGAATTCTACTCGCTTCTGCTAACACAGGTGGCAGTCCTCCAGTCTCAGGCTAAATTCACAAATTTACATTCATACTTTTTAGGCATTCATGTTGGTATAGATAGTGTTGCTATAATGTTCTTGTGGAATGCATACAATTTACCCTTGTTCATTTAAATGCTGATTTCTCTACACCACTATCTGGTTTCAATGTGGACATTGCATTGTGATGTATATTCTAAGCATCACCTGTCTCAAGTTTGTGTAAACATGCCACCATTTGTTCCCTGTACTGTCAATAAAACAACCAGCCAATGCTGAGCAATACAGAGAATAGGGTGGGACATCCTGGTCTGAAGAGGAGTAGAATGAAGGGTGTGGGAGGGGTGTTGGATAGAGAGAAATAAAAGAGGAGAGGACTTGGAACTGCCAGGAGAGATGAAGTGGGCATAAGGTATGACTAAAAGCAAGCCTAATGTGGGAAATCTGAATGGGAGGAAGCTATGTGAGTTTAGGATGGAGTAATCATTGCCCAGCATTGGGCTCTATAAATCCTAGTCTTTGTGTGGTGATTTGGGTATATAGATGGTTTAGGACTAACCACTGTTGAAATAAAAGATAAATCAATATTAAACTTTAATAATCAAAAATAAAAAAATTAAAAACTTTAATAATCAAAAATAAAATAAAATAAAACTAGAACATAAAAAGCACACAAATAAACAAGCAAAACAGAACAATGCTGAGTTACGTAAGGGCCAGTGCCAGTAGGCACAGATGTGGTTGGTGATTTCCACGTTGTGCTTAGAAGGTGGCATTTCACAGCCTTTCTTCTTACTTTCCTGTTTTTCATTCATTTTCTCCTTCTGGATGACCTTTGAGTCTTAAGGGAGTATATTAGGGTTATTATTGCTCTGATGAACCATGACTAAGAGAGGCTTGGGAGGAAAGGCTTTGGCTTATGCTTCCAATTCACAGTTCATCATTGAAGGAAGTCATGACAGGAACTCAAACATACATGGTAGCTCAAAAACATGTGTAACTAAAATTCGAAGGAACCTGAATTCTTCCGTGGCTTTCATCTTCGCTAGGCACTCAGGCGTAAGCAAACACATGCACATACACACAAACACCCATGCAGCTAAAGAGAGAGAGGAGGAAAGAGACAAGGAAAGGGAACGTGAGAGAGAAAACCAAAAACTATATTTTTAAGGGTATAAATAAGCAGATAGAAACCCAGGGGAGGCTACACCAATGAAAACACAGGGAATGTGGGAATTAGGTGGAATGCAAACTCTCTGGTGTATACATGCCGGCTTTTCAGTTACACTGACCTAAGGACTAGACTGAAAAAAATCCAGTAGAATATATTGAGAGATTCAGATTTAAATCTTTGCTAGGTGGAATGCATTGATGAGTCTGTGGAAGGAAAGTAATATAATCATAAAAGAGATTTAAAGTGCTAAACCCAGCAGAACCAGAGCAGATTGGCATAGAGACATGTTGTTAGCAAGGAGACATTATATACTAGGGTAGGCCAAATGCACGGGTATCATGCACATAAATTATAGGAGACAGAGAGTGTGGTATAATAGCCAATTTGTATTTAGGAAGAATGGCTGTCATGTGGACATCCAGACAACTAATGCTGAAAATCCAGGGGTCTAAGAGTCAGCACAAAATTGCTTACATCGATATAACAGGAGTTCCAAAGAAAACATTGATGCAATATGTTGCATAACACTTTTTTGTAGTGATCCATTTTGTCGGTTTTTCATTCTGTGTCATAGTCAAGTTTCCTGGCCTCTATGCTTGTACCTGTTGGTCTGTGTACCTACCTCTGTGCAGCATATGTGCTGGTTTTCACGTGTTCCTTGCTGTGTGGAGCCCATGTGTGACAGCATGCACCTAAATGTCTGTCTGCCTTGCAGTCTTTGTTCATGGTGAAAATAATTTTGTCTCATTGGTCTGTGACTCCTCGGGTTCTCATCAAATTCCTGGCCTCCCCTGACCCTCAGCCTTCCTGACCTCACACAGATACAAGATGCGGCAAAATAATGATCAGTGATTTTCAAAACAAATTTCACAATTCATTTTCTCTTGTTTTTTTTTATTTAAATGGATGAGTTTTCCCCTTGATACTTCACCTAAAGCATTGAAGTAATAAATCTCATGTTTTTCAGAGGCATGGTTGAAACTGGAGATTATAATATTAAGTAAAATAAACCAGGCTCAGAATGACAAACATGTTTTTTCTTATATGTGTAATACAGATCTACCTGTCCATCTTTCTGAATCTACATATGCATATATATAATATACATATTCATATACATACATGTATGTATCAGAGCATCATATACATATTTCTATACAATGTGATGATAGCAGAAGGACCTGTGATGGAGAAATGTTTTTAAAGAAGGGGAATTCGGTTTCCCAAAGTGAGGGGAACAAGGACTATTTCTAACAGGAACTCAATGACTGGCTCTTTGGCCTCCCCACCCCCAAGGAAGGAGCAGTCCTGTTAGGCCACAGAGGAGGACTTTGCAGCCAGTCCTGAAGATACCTGATAAAACAGGATCAGATGAATGGGGAGGAGGTACCCCCCCTATCAGTGGACTTGGAAAGGGGCATGGTGGAGATGAGGGAGGGAGGGAGGGAGGGAGGGAGGGAGGGAGGGACTGGGAGGGAATGAGGGATCGGGACACGGCTAGGATACAGAGTTAATAAAATGTAACTGATAAAAAAAATAAAATTAAAAAAATAAAATAAAAAAGAAGGGGAATTCATGAAAAGTAAAAAATGTCATATCATATACAGAATCAAGGTTTAAATAAATATGGAGAGCAGAGAAGATTTAATGTTAAGTCAGAAGAGGTAAAGGAAGGGCAAAATGGAGTAATAAAGGTGTCAACATGTAAAAATGCAGTATTATAAATGGATAAATATGTTATAATGAAGACCATTATTTATATATCAACTAAACAAAAACACACAAACTCAAATAACAAAACTAAAGATGAAAGGTCTTTATATTTAAAAACATACCATAAGCATATTTATAACCATTCAAATAAAATATAATTCAAAATACAAGTAAACAGATTCTTTAAATAGTTTGTATAAGAAATATAATCTATTGTTTTGCGTTAAAAAAGGGAATATTAAAGTACAACAGAAGACTCAATTTATAAACAGAAAATAAAAAAAAATTAAAACTCATACTCCTGTTACTACTTCAGGACACAGAATTAGATTGTGGAAACTTTCTTTAAAAATATTCATTTACACAAGGAACCTTATCCCATAATTTTATTCTTCTAATAAATATGGTACCAAGTAACTGCTGTCACTAAATCCTGTACTCTGCAGCAAATTTGAGCCAAGCTAATTAGCAGTAAATCTGCCAGAACCCACTCAAAATATTCTTCTAATTAATCAGAATAGGAATAGATGAATTGAAAAATGTTATTATACCATGAAAGAAATCTTATCATCAATTTCTAGGGTTATTTAACTAATTTGTCTGTCTTAATCGTGGCATACCTATTAGTCTTTGCTTTTCAAGTCGCTTAAAATTGTTCTGATAACCTGGGATGAAGAGATTATAAAAAGCTTCTAATAATTATGATTTGTATTGGCTTCCATTTATTTGTTAAAGCACACTTGATTCCAGTAATGAACATTCTTCTCTCTATTCATACTCTAAAATAGTTATCTTTGCAGCTCTTTAATCTTTAAACGATTTCTGTCCTTTTAGAACTCTTTGCTGTTTTGATTCTTTCCCTCAGTAATTTTCAGTGAATGTCTTCAAAATATCTTTGATAAAATCTCGAATGTACTTGAGTGTAGCTAACAAAGCTGCACTATGGAAAGGAATCTAAATCTTACAACTATCATGAGCACTTGCTGAGACACAGACAACTTGTCTTTTGGAGAATTTTACGCTGGTGATATATTTCCAAGCAGAATAACCCAAAGTTGTCTTCGGATTAATATTTGTGGCTTTCTAACTTGTTCACTATCTTAAGTGTAAGGCATAATTTTTTTTTCTAAGTGTGGGAAGGAAAATTACCTTTAAGTCTTAGATGTGAAACTATGTAAATTAGAAACATTTTGCCACAGGGAAGTAGAGTCAGACTTTTGTGATGGAGATAGATATTGCCATTGGAAAGCTTTTTTATTACTATTTTACTTTTCTTTGATATTATGTGATATGAATGGTGTTTTAACTCAGGGTTTTCCTTACACAAAATGACCTGGCACAAATGCAACCATGAAAATAAAAGCCAGATACCTAGCTAATTCATTTCAAATACATTAGCCACTAAAATCAAGAAAAGATTGAAAATATGTTTCATTAATGATTAAAATCTAGGTACCATAGTGCCACCTTGTTTAAGAGTCTGGTTTCTATCCCTGGGTCCCGTACAGTGAAAGGAGAGTCCAGCTCCTGAAAATTTTCCCTTGACCTCTACATGTGCACATTAGGTCTGTACATACACACACACACACACACACAGAGAGAGAGAGAGAGAGAGACTATTGAATAAACATAATGCTTGTTTTGAAAACCTAATAAATAACATAACATGACGTTTTACTATTATTATTATTGTGGTTGTTGTTGATATTTACAATTTATTCGCTTTGTATCCCAGTTGTACCACCCTCCCTCATCTCCTCCTGGTCCCACCATCCCTCCCTCATCCTACCTTATCCCTCTTCCCTAGTCCACTGATAAGGGACTGATAAGGACTTCCCTACTGTCTGATCCTAGCCTGTCAGGTCCCATCAGGACTGCCTGGATCCTTTTCCTCTTTGGGCTGGCCATGTCATCCCACCAGGGAAAAATAATCAAGGAGCAGGCAACTGAGTTTGTGTCAGAGACTGTCTCTTCTCCCCTCTTCCATCTTGAATGACACACAGGACTAAAGGAAAAACAAAACAAACAAAAAACTTTTGCAGTTCATATAAGGTCTAGATGTTAATAACTGGAAATGATTCTAACATTGGTTCCTTAGCTGAATATTGATTTGTTTTTATTGTCATAAACTCCTTACACATAATAATGGCTTTTTGTTTGTTTGTTTGTTTGGTTGGTTGGTTGGTTGGTTTGCTTTGGTTTTGGTTTTGGTTTTTCGAGACATGGTTTCTCTGTGGAGCTTTGGCTGCCCTGGATTTGCCTTGTTGGCCAAAGGCTCTGTCTGCCTCTCCCTCTGCTTCCCTGAGTTCTGGGATTACAGGTGTGCATCGCTGTGCCTGGCTAGTTCTGGCTTTCTTCAAGGAAAAATATTTTAGCATCTTTTGACTATATTCAGGCTGTTCATGCTTTTTATCCTCTCCTTACTTCCTCCACCAACCCTACTAGTCTCCATCCTTCCCAGCATCCTCTTTACTTGCAAGTCATATAATGTATATCTCTGTAACACCCAAGGGCCAAAAGCCAGAGAAAGTAGGCAGTACCTATCTGTTTGAATCTGAGTTCTTTCACTTAATATTTTTTATTGTTTACTTGTTTAGTTTTAATTTTATTTATTCATTTTACATCCCAGTCATAGCCCCCGACCTCCTCTCCAGTTCCCACCCTTTCTCACAGTTTCCTCTATCCCCTGTTCCCTATTGCTCAGAGAAGGGAGTTTCTCCCCACCCTATACTGTCACCCCAGCCTAACAATTCTCATCAGGACTGAGCACATCCTCTTCCCCTGTGGCCTGTCAAGGTAGCCCCACCAGGGGAGAGTGATCGAAAAGCAGGCAACAGAGTCCATGTCAGAGTCAGCCCCTCTTTCCCTTTCTCGGGAGAGCCATATGAGGACTGAGCTGCCCATTTGTTCCATCTGAGAAGAAGGCCTAGGTCCGCTGCATTCAGTCTTTGATTGGTGCTTTAGTCTCCACAGGACACCCTGGGCCCTGGTTAGCTGACTCTGTTTGTCTTCTTGAGGTGCTCCTGTCCACTCTGAGTCCTTCTATTCTTCTTCCTGTCACTCTTCCACATGAATGCCCCCTGAACTCCACTTAATGTATGCTTGTGGGTGTCTGCATCTGTTTCCATTGGGTGCTGGGTGGAGTCACTCATAGTACAGCTATGCTAGACTCCCATCTCCAAGAATTGCTGTGTATTACTAATCCTGTCAGGAGTTGGCTGTCTCCCATGGGGTGAGTCTAAGCTTGGGCCAGTCATTGACTGGACACTCTTTCAATCTCTGCTTTTTGTTCCTGCACATCTTACGGGCAGGGTTAATTTGGGGTTGAAGTTTTTGTGGGCAGGTTGGTGTTCCCCTCCCTCCATTAGGGGTCCTGTCTAGTTGGTGGGTGGCCTCTTCAGTCTCCATGACCCCTGTTACTAGGAGTCCCACCTAAAGTCGCCCTCATATCCTCCCAGGAGGCTACCCTGTCTTAACTCCCCAGCTTGTCACAGGGAAGTCCCCTCCCAAAGTTTCTCTTCTCTCTGCAAGTCCTGTCTTCCTGCCCCGCTCTCCCCAGGTCTAATATTAAACTTCATTTCTCCCCATGCTACCTTTTTTATCCTGGTGGCGCCAGATACGCCCCGACCCACGAGGCTTCAACGGGGTTCCTAAGTGGAGAGATTGGAAGGAATGGGGGGGGGAGACAAAAGACACAGGAATGAAAGCCAAGTCTGTTCATCTGATCAAGCCTTCCGTTTATTAGAAATTTTTACCCAACTTATATAGGGAGAAGGCAGGAAAGGGGGAAGGTTAATCTACTGCTGCAGGAAATAGGAAGAGTGCTTTCATGGGTTAAATATTGTACCTGCAAGATACCATAAGGATATTCTCTTAAGATATCTTACGGATGCTCTAACAAACAGATGTCCTCACAATCTATCACCCATGGTTTAGGGTCTTAGATAACTCTTTCACTAAATAGCTTTAGGTCTCCACTAAATGACCTTTGCTCTCTACTTGGCTTTGGCTTCAGCAACTACCTTTGTCTCCACTAGATAGCTTTGACTTTGGCTTCTGTAGATAGCCTTGGCTCACTAATTGACTTTGGCTTCCATAGATACCTTTGTCTTCACTAGATAGCTTTGGCTTTGGCTTCCGTAGATAGCTTTGGCTCCAGGCACTGTTCCTTTTCTTCAACCACTTTTGCTGTCTATTCTGTTTCTACTTTTGAGTGGGAATTAAGCATCCTCCCTTGGGTCCTCCCTGTATCTTCCTTGGGTCTGTGAGTTGTAGTATGATTATCCTGTATTAGATGGCTAAAATTCACTTATAAGTGAGTACATATCATGTGTGTATTTTTTGGGCTACCTCATTCAGGATGATCTTTTCTAGCTCCATCCATTTGCCTGTAAATATCATGATTTCCTTGTATTTAATAGCTGATTAGTATTCCACTGTCTAAATATATTGAAATTTCTTTATTCATTCTTCAGTTGAGGAACAATTAGATTGTTTCCATATTCTGGATATTACAAATAAAGCTGCTATGAAAGTAGTTGAGCAGGAGTCCTTATTATATGGAGAACATCGCTGGGCCATATACGCAGGAGTGGTATATAGGTATATAAGAGGGGTCTTGAGGTAGAGCTAGTCCTAATTTTCTGAGAAACTGCCAGGTTTATTTCCAAAGTGGTTGTACTCCCACCAGCACTGGAGGAAAGTTCTCCTTTCTCAATAACCTCTCCAGCATGTGTTGTCACTTGTGTTTTTAATCTTTTTCGTTCTGATGGGTGTAAGATGGAATCTCAGAGTCATTTTTATTTGCATTTCACTGATAACACTAAGCATTTCTTTAAGAGCTTCTCAGCCATTCGATATTACTCTGTTTAAAAATTCTGTTTAGCTCTGTAAACAAACTTTTAATTGGATTATTATAAATCATTTAATTTACTGAGTTCTTTATATACTCTACATATTAGCCCTTTGTCAGATGTTGAGTTGGTGAAGATTTTTTCTCAATCTGTGGGCTGTCATTTCGTTCTGTTGTCCTTTGTCTTATAGAAGCTTTTCAGTTTCATGAGGTCCCATTTATTGATTGTTGATCTTAGAGCCTGAGCTGTTGGTGTTCTGTTTAGGAAGTTGTCTCCTGTGCCAATGAGTTTTAGGCTGATCCCCAGTTTCTCTTCTGTTAGATATAGAGTTTCTGGTTTTACGTTGAGGTCTTTGATCCACTTGGATTTGAGTTTTGTGCAGGTTGGTAAATATAGACCTATTTGCATTTTTCTACACATAGACATGTTAGACCAGCACCATTTTTAAACAACATAATTTCTTTCATTTTCCTTTATGGTTGAACTGAACACCATGTGTGCATACCATGTTTTCTTTATCTATCCAGCTCACAGTGAACCTGATGGTTGAATCTATAGCTTAGGAAATATAAATTTCAATAATAGATAAACTTTCAGTATCTCTTTGGTATAGTAACTAAAGTCTATATACTTTTGGTCAGAAAGAAGAACCTCCATTTATAGTGATTTTTAGATTTAATGTTCTTATATTTTCTTAGTAGCTACAGTCATTTACATTTCAACAACATAATATAAGGTTTCCCTTCACCCTTCCTCATATCCAGCATTTGTAATTATTATTCTTTTAATGACAGCCATTCCAACCGGTACAAGATAAAATCTCATTGTAGTTTAAATATTAATTTGCATTTCCCTGATAGCTAAGGATGTTAAATAATTTTATTCATGTTTGTTAATTGACCATTTGTAATTCACTTTTTAAAGTCTCTCTCTCTACTCTTTCTTTCTTTCTCCCCCCTCGTGTGTGTGTGTGTGTGTGTGTGTGTGTGTGTGTGTATGTGTTTGTGCGTGACACACACACAGATGTCAAAGGACAATCTTGAATGTTGGTCCTTGCCTTCAGCTTTCACTATGGCATCATATAAAGTATTTTGCTTTACTGATACACGTAACAGGCTAATTGGCTCCTGAGTTACCTGATATTCTCCTGTCTCCTCTTCACAACCTGTGGTTTCACAGACATACACACTAGATATTATGGGTTATGGTAATGTGAATCCAGCTTATCATTTATAATGGCAATAACTTTTACCTACAGAATCATTACTCATGTTTTTAGTTTATCTTTTTTATTTTTGAGAACTATCTGCCCATGTATTTAGGTCATTTATGGATTATATGGCTCAGTTTTTGTATATTTACTATTTTGATTTTTATAAATTTTGACATCAATCCTTTGACAAATATATATTTTCCATAACTTGTTTTCCATATGGTAGGATGCTCTTGAACTCTACTGTTTTCTTTGACGTGAAAAGGTGTTTCAATGTTGTAAAACCGCATTTAGTGATTTTTTAAAAATTATTTCATGAACAAGACAAGTCAATTATAATTATACTATTCTTACAACTTCATATGATATCCCTCTGTTTTCCTTTATCAGTTACAGGTTTTCAGGCATTCAGTTGCCTCTAATCATTGTAAATTTTGGGCAAGGTGGAAGATGAGCATCTACCTTTACCCTTTTGTGTGCTGATATTCAATTTTTAAGAACCAATTATTGAAAATGGGTTTTCTTGTCTAAATTTTTTTTTGCCTTTTCTGTCAAGTCAGGTGCCCCATCTGTGTGTGTTAATTCCAGTTCTTTTATTCCATTGACCTATATGTCTGTTTTGTTTTGGATTTTGTTTGTTTTTGTTTTGTGCCAGTGCCATGCTATTTTTCTTCATTTGGCTAGGTAGTACAATTTGAAATTGGTGTTGTGTTATTTCCAACATTGATATTTTTTTTGTGTGAGTGAATTTGTTAATTGCTTTTCTTTTTTATGTTTATTTAATTTTTTATATTAATTACAGTTTATTTATTTTGTATCTCAGCTGTAGCCCCCTTCCTCATTCCCTCCCAATCTCAACCTCCCTTCCTCATCAACTCCCTGCCCCTTTCCAAGTCCACTGATAGGGGAGGTCCTCCTCCCTTTCCCTCTGACCCTAGCTTATCAGATCTTATCAGGATTGGATGCAATGTCCTCCTCTGTGGCCTAGCAAGGCTGCTTCTCCGTAGGGGGGGTGTGAAGGGGAGGTCAAAGAGCCAGCCACTGAGTTCATGTCAGAGACAGTCCCAGTTCCCCTTCCTAGAGACCCACTTGGATGCTGAGCAGGACATCTGAGCAAGGGTTTTGGTTATATCCAAACATTGTCCTGGGTTGGAGAATCAGTATCAGAAAAGGCCCTTGTGCCCAAATATATTTGGTCCTGTGGAGCTCCTGACCTCTTGAGGTCTTACAAACTCCCCCTAATGGCTTTTTTGTTTGTTTTTTGTTTGTTTGTTTGTTTGTTTTGTTTTTGCTTTTCAAGACTGGTTTTCTCTGTGCAGCCTTGGCTGTTTGGACTCACTTTGTAGACCAGGCTGGCCTCGAACTCACAGAGATCTACCTGCCTCTGCCTCCCTGTTTGCTAGGATTATAGGCATGAACATTGTGCTCAGCTCTTTATTTTCTTACTGAATATTCCATGACAAAACTAAATTTAAGCAATATCTCTTCAGGAACCCAGCCCTACAGAAAATACTAGAAGGAAAACTCCAATTCACCTAAAACAACTACACCCAAGAAAACATAGGATACGAAAACTTTCACACACACACACACAAAAAAAAATTAAAAGAAAACATGCAATGAATCACAGTAAGACCACCAACTCCACAATAAAAGGAACTAACATTTATTGGTCACTATTATCTATCAAAATCAATGGACTCAACTCTCCAATAAGACGACACAGATTAACAGAATGGTTGCAGAAACAGGATCCAACAGTCTTCTGCATCCAAGAAAAACACCTCTGCAATAAAGATAAACAGTACATCAGAGTAAAGAGCTTGGAAAATGTTTTTCAAGCAAATGGATCCAGAAAAAAGCTGGGATAGAAATCCTAATATCTAATAAAATAGACTTTCAACCAAAATTAACCAAAAAAGATGAGGATGGTCACTTCATTCTCATCAAAGGAAAAATCCACCTGGAGGACATCACAATTCTAAACATATATGCCCCAAATACAAGAGCACCTACATTTGTTTTTTTTTTTTCTTTGTTTTTTTTTTTTTGAATTTTATTTTTTTTCTTATCAGTTACATTTTATTAACTCTGTATCCCAGCCATGTCAAAATCCCTCATTCCCTCCCAGTCCCTCCCTCTCTCCCTCATCTCCACCGTGCCCCTTTCCAAGTCCACTGATGGGGGGGACCTCCTCCCCATTCATCTGATCCTGTTTTATCAGGTATCTTCAGGACTGGCTGCAAAGCCCTCCTCTGTGGCCTAACAGGACTGCTCCTCCCTTGGGGGGGGGAGGCCAAAGAGCCAGTCATTGAGTTCCTGTTAGAAATAGTCCTTGTTCCCCTCACTTTGGGAAACCAATTGGTTACTGAGCTACCACAGGCTACATCTGAGCGGAGGTTCTAGGTTATATCCATACATGGTCCTTGGTTGAATGTCAGTCTCAGAAAAGACCCTGTGCCCAGATATATTTGGTCCTTGTGGAGCTCCTATCCTTTCTCCATCAGACTAACTCCCCTTCTTTCTTATGATTCCCTGTACTCTGCCAAAGGTTTGGTCATGAGTCTTTGCTTTGAAAACACTGCTAGTTAGAGTCTTTCAGATACGCTCAGTAGACTCCTGTCATACGTTCAATGCACATCCCATCTGTCTTTCTAAACAAGGATTGATCATCTTACCACATGTCTGCTCTCTTGATTATCTTTTTTAGGTGTATAGATTTCATTATGTTTATCATATCTCATAGGTCTATATAAGTGAGTATATACCATGTTTGTCTTTCTCCTTCTGGGATATTTCACTCGGAATGATCTTTTCTAGATCCCACCATTTGCCTGCAAATTTCATGATTTCCTCCTTTTTGATTGCTAAGGAGTATTCCATTGTATAGAAATACCACAATTTCTGTACCCTTTCTTCTGTTGACGGACATCTGGGTTGTTTCCAGGTTCTGGCTATTACAAATAAAGCTGCTATAAATATGGTTGAGCAAGTATCCCTTTTGTGTACTTGAGCAAACTTTGGGTATATACATAGCAGAGCATCTACATTTGTAAGTGAAACACTATTAAAGCTTAAATCACACATTGATCCCAACACCTTAAGAGTGGGAGACTTCAACACTCCTCTCTCACCGAGGGACAGATCATCTAGACAGAAGCTAAATAGAGAAATAAAGACACTTACAGAGGTCCTAAATCAAATGGAACTAATAGACATCTAAAGAAATTTTCACCCAAATTCAACAGAGTATATCTTCTGTTCAGCACCTCATGGAACCTTCTCCAAAATAGACCATATAGTTGGTCACAAAGCAAGATTCAACAGATAAAAGAAAATTTAAATAATCTCTTGTATTCTCTCTGACCAACATGGGTGAAAGCTGGACCTCAAAAACAACAGAAATAGCAAAAAGCCTACACACATTGAAACTGAACAACTCCCTGCTCAGTGACAGCTGGGTTACAGAAGAAATAAAGAAATTTAAGATTTCCTAGAATTCAAGGAATATGGAGACACAACATACCCAAACTTACGCGAAACAATGAAAGCAATGCTAAGAGGAAAATTCATAGTACTAAGTGCCTTCAAGAAGGGACCCTGAGATCAAAACGACCCTGAGATTTCACCTTACACGCATCAGAATGGCTAAGATCAATAACTCTAGTGACAACACATGCTAGAGAGGTTGTGGAGAAAGGGGAACCCTCCTCCATTGCTGGTGGGAATGTCAACTGGTACAACCACTTTGGAAATCAATCTTGCACTTTCTCAAACAATTAGGAATAGTGCTTCCTCAAGACCCAGCTATACTACTGCTAGGCATATACCCAAAATTTGCTCAAGTACACAACAAGGACATTTGCTCAACCATGTTTGTAGCAGCTTTATTTGTAATAGCCAGAATCTGGAAACAACACAGATGCCCCTCAACGGAGGAATGGATACAGAAATTGTGGTATTTCTACACAATGGAATACTACTCAGCAATCAAAAATGAGAAAATCATGAAATTTGCAGGCAAATGGTGGGATCTAGAAAGGATCATTCTGAGTGAGCTATCCCAGAAAGAGAAAGACACACATGGTATATACTCACTCATATAGTCCTATAAGATATGATAAACATAATGTAATCTATACACCTAAAGAAGATAAACGAGAAAGAGGACCCGGGGTAAGATGATAAATCCTCACTTAGAAAGACAAATGGGAGATGCATTGGACATAGGAGAAAAGAAGTAACAGGACAGGAGCCTACCGCAGAGGGCCCCTGAGAGACTCTACCTAGCAGTGTATCAAAGCAGATACTAAGACTCATAACTAAACCTGTGGCAGGGAAACATATGAAATAAGGGGCAATTTGTATGATGTGGAAAGGATAGGAGCACCACAAGGACCAAATATATCTGGGCACAGGGGTCTTTTCTGAGACTGACACTCCACCAAGGACCATGTATGGATATAACCTAGAACCCCTGCTCATATGAGGCCTGTGGTAGCTCAGTAACCAATTGGTTTCCCATCAGAAAGGGAACAGGGACTATTTCTGACAGGAACTCAATGGCAGGCTCTTTGACCTCCTCACCTCCCAAGGGAGGAGCAGTCCTGCCAGGCCACAGAGAAGGACTTTGAAGCCATTTCTGAAAATACCTGATAAAACAGGATCAGATGAAAGGGGAGGAGGTCCTCCCCAATCAATGGACTAGGAACGGGGCAGGGAGGAGATGAGACAGGGAGAGAGGGTGTGGGAGGGAATGAGGGAGCAGGATACAGCTGGGTATTGAGTTAATAAAATGTAACTAATAATAAAAAGTAAAATAAAATAAAAATTAACATAAAACTAAGATTCAAAAAAAAAAGAATAAATTTGTAACATTTCATACAAGAAACATAATGGGCCACCTGAAAACCTTAGGAAAAACAAGAAAAAAACAAATAACAGCAGCAGACATGCCCAAGAGGAGTAGAAGACTGGAAATAATCAACCTTGTGACTAAAATCAATAAATTATACTAAGATAAAACTGTTCAAAGAATCAAGGAAACCAAGAGCTGGTTCTTTGAGCAAATGAACAAGAAAGACAAACCATTAGCCAAACTAACCAAAAATCAGAGAGAAACTATCCAAATCAGCAAAATTGGGCACAAAATGGAGGACATAACAATAGACACTGAGAAAATCCAAACAATCATTAGGTCTTACTACAAAATCCTATGTAATTTTGTCTTACTACAAAATTGGAAAATCTATGGGAAATAGACAATTTTCTTGATAGATTCTATTTAACAAAATTAAATCAAGATCAGGTAGCAAGACTGAATAGTCCTATATCCCCCAAGGAAATAGAAACAGTCATCAAAATCTCCCTTCCAAATAAAGCCCAGGACCAAATGGTTTCAGCACAGAATTCTACCACACCTTCAAAGAAGAGCTATGTCCAATCTTCTTCAAACTATTCCACAAAATAGAAACAGAAGGAACATTACCAAACTCATTCTATGAAGCCACCGTTACCTTGATACCTAAACCATACAAAGACCTAATCAAAAAAGAGAACTTCAGACCTATATCTCTTATGAACATTGACGCAAAAATACTCAATAAAATACTGGCAAACCAAATCCAAGAACACATAAAAGATATCATCCACTATGACCAAGTAAGCTCCATCCCAGGCATGTAGGGATGGTTCAATGTATGGAAATCCATCAATGTCATCCACCATATAAACAAACGGAAGGAGAAAAACCACATGATCATCTCCTTTGTTCCTGAAAAAGCATTTGACAAAATCCAACATCCATTCATGTTTAAAGTCTTGGAGAGATCAGAGATAAAGGCACATACCTACACATAGTAAAGACAATATACACCAAGCCTATAGCTAACATCAAACTAAACAGAGAGAAATTTAAATCAATCCCACTGAAATCAGGGACAAGACAAGGCTCTCCACTCTCTCCCATATCTCTTCAACATAGCTCTTGAAGTCCTAGCCAGAGCAATAAGACGACTAGATGGAGATCAAGGGGATAAAAATCAGAAAGGAAGAAGTTACAGTATTGCTATTTGCAGATGATATGATAGTATACATGAGCAACCCCCAAAATTCAACCAGAGAACTCCTTCAGCTGATAAACACCTTCAGCAAAGTGGCAAGATACAAAATAAACTCATAAAAATCAGAAGCCTGCCTGTATACCAGAAAAAAGGGCTGAGAAAGAAATTAGGGAAACAACACCCTTCAAAATAGCCACTAACAACGTAAAGTATATTGGTGTAACTCTAACCAAGTAAGTGAAAGACCTGTTCAAAAGAACTTCAAGTCTCTGAAGAAAGAAATTGAAGAAGATATAAGTAGATGGAAAGATCTCCTGTGCTCATGGATTGGTAAGATTAACAGTGAATATGGCCATCCTGCCAAAAGCAATCCACAGAGTCAATACAATTCTCATCAAAATACCAACTCAATTCTTTACAGACTTTCAAAGAAAAATTATCATCTTCATATGGAAAAACAAAAATCCCAGAGTTGCCAAAACGATCCTGTACAACAACAGATCATCTGAAGGTATCTCCATCCCTGATCTCAAGCTGGACTACAGAGCAATAGTAATAAAAACTGCATGTTACTGGCAAAGAAACAGAATAGTGGATCAATGGAATCTAATTGAAGACCCAGAAATAAACCCACATACCTATGGATACTTGATTTTTTACAAAGAAGCCAAAACAATATAATGGAAAAAAGACAGCATCTTCAAAAAACATACTGGTCTAACTGGATGTCTACATGTAGAAAAATGCAAAGAGATCCATATTAATCACCTTGCACAAAACTAAAGTCCAAGTGGTTTAAAGATCTCAACATAAAACCAGACACACTAAATCTGTTAGAAGAAAAAGTGGGGAAGATCCTAGAACTCATCGGCACAGGAGACAACTTCCTGAACAGAACACCAACAGCACAGGCTCTAAGAACAACAATCAATAAATGGGACCTTATGAACCTGAAAACCTGTAAAGCAAGGGACATTGTCATCAGAACAAAATGACAGCCTACAGACTGGGAAAGGATCTTCACCAACCCTATATCTGACAAAGGCCTAATATCTGGAATATATAAAGAACGAAAGCAGTTAAAAAGCAACAAATCAATTAATCTAATTTTAAAATGGGATACAGAACTAAACAGAGAATTCTCAATAGAGGAATATCAAATGGCAGAGAAACACTTAAAAGAAATGTTCCCAATCATTAGTTGTGAGAGAGATGCAAATCAAAACGACCCTGAGATTTCACCTGACACCCATCAGAATGGCTAAGATAAAAAACTAAAGTGCCAATACATGCTGAAGAGGATGTGGAGAAAAGGGAACCCTCCTCCACTGCTGGTGGGAATGTAAACTGGTACAAACACTTTGGAAGTCAATCTGGTGCTTTCTCAGACCATTAGGAATAGTGCTTCCTCAAGATCCAGCCATACCACTCCTAGGCCTATATCGAAAAGAGGCTCAAGTACATAACAAGGACATTTGTTCAACCATGTTTGTAGCAGCTTTATTTGTAATAGCCAGAACCTGGAAACAACACAGATGTCCCTCAACTGAGGAATGGATACAGAAATTGTGGTACATTTAGACAATGGAGTACTGCTCAGCAATTAAAAGCAATGAAATCGTGGTATTTGTAGGCAAATGGTGGGAAATAGAAAAGAGCATCCTGAGTGAGGTATCCCAGAAGCAGAAAGACACACATTGTATAAACTCACTTATAAGTGAATACTAGACATATAATATAAGATAAAACTACAAAAATCTGTGCACCTATAGAAGCTAAGCTTGAAGGAGGACCCTGGGAAAGATGATCAATCCTCACTCAGAAAGGAAAATGGGATGGACATTGGAAGAAGGAAAAAACAGGAAACAGGACAGGAGCCTAGGACAGAGGGCCTTTAAAAACTCTACCCAGAGTATATCAAAGCGGATACTGAGATTCATAACCAAACTTTGCGCAGGATGCAGGGAATCTTATGATAGAAGGGGGAAATAGAAAGACTTAGAGAGGACAGAAGCTCCACAATGAGAACAACAGAACCAAAATATCTGAGTACAAGTGTCTTTTCTGAGACTGATGCTCAAACCAAAAAACATTCATGGATATAACCTAGAACTCCTGCTCAGATGTAGCCCATGGAATCTCAGTATCAAAGTTGGTTCCCTAGCAAGGGGAACAGGAACTGTCTCTGACATGAACTCAATAGCTAGCTCTTTGTTCACCTCCCCTGATGGAGAAGCAGCCTTGCCAGACCACAGAGGAGGACAATGCAGCCAGTTCTGATGAGACCTGACAAGCCAGGGTCAGATGGAAGGGGAGGAGGACCTCCCCTATCAGTTGACTTGGAAAAGGGCATGGGAGGAGATGAGGGATTGGGAGGGAATGAGGGAGGTGGCTACAGCTCTGACACAAAGTAAATAAACTGTAATTAATAAAAAAATAAAAATTTAATTAAAAAATAAAAGAGAAAATTGTAAAGGGAATGGAAATCACAGTCATTTGGGCAGCTTCTTTACCTAACTTACATGCAACTTCAGGACCAGATTGCACCCAGTCACATGGTGCCTCTTCTGTTTGATAACAGATTGATGCTTTGTATATCCTGCTTCATGATTTGGTTGATTAGACAATACCCAGATCATGATGGGCATCTCAAGATGAATGTCAAAAGTTCAGTTTCCGCTAAGCCCAATAGCAAGCCAAGAGTTGTACATAAAAGCAATAGATATTGGAAGTAACCGACAGCTCTCTGTTTAGTCTAATGACCTTCTCAACTAGAAAGAAAGCATGTGTGGCGGTGGAAGCCTAGCTAATTCCTCAATACTGCTGAAGTGATTGCTGGAGGAGACTCTACAACCACTAAATTTTTAAACTAGAATAATCCCTAACAACAACAGCACACACAAACACACAAATCACTCCTGCACCTAAGGAACAGGGAACATTGTGGAAGAGGAGATGTAAATATTACAAGCACCAGAGAATTAGGGAGTTTCCTCTGAGATTGTGTATAAAGAGGATGGTGAACAGTCCATGAGGCCTCAAACATACAAAAATAACTATAGGAAACTGAAGAAAGCTGGGAGATAAAGCAATGAGCTTCTCCAGAGAAGAACACATCAATTGATTGTCTAGTGTCAAACAGTTCCCTTAAAGCATATATACAAGTAACATTATATGGACTGGTCAAGTTATATGTATATACACATATGCATGCAATAACAATTAATGAGAAAAAGAGGTCATGAATTTGAAGAGTAGCAGGGATGGACATAGGGAAGGGATTAGAAGGAGTAAACTCAATAAAAAATAATTATAAATTAAAAATTTAGAAAAATAATTATAGGAAAAAATAATATAGTCAAACTGGCAATCAGATTAACCGTCACAAATTAACCATTCAGAAGTCTTAATGGTCCTCTGAATACCATCAATTTCTTCTCTGGTGGATCCATTCTCATCTTGAATTATTTCTGACAAGTCTTACTTAATTTTTCAAAGTCCCAGTATTTCATTGTTTTTTTATTATTTTTCTCATTTTATTACTTTTTTATATTTTTGCACAATTAACCTTTCCCCCTCACTCCTACAAGATTCAAACTCTACTCTTTAACATCCCAACAATGCCCTCTGCTTTTAAAGACACATAAAGTCCAATATTTTTTTAATCTCTCCTCCCTGAAATGTGGTCTTCCCTTGACAAACCCTCAGGTGCTGCATGCTCAAAATAAATAGACTTTCATGCTCTCAACCACTACTGACTACTTGATTGTTGTTTTTTTTTTTTCTTGGTTCCATACTATTAATCTATGTTCTCATATTCATTTTTAACCATTTTGCCATTGTGGTCTGGCTTCATTTTAACTTGTGGTACAATAATGAGTCACTTATTTGAGATATCTCAGATTTTTAGTGAAGGCTTTTATAACTTTAAACATGTCTCTTAACCCAATTTCTTTATATCCTAAGGGCTCTGGTATAATGAATTTTCCCTTATATTCAATTTTAGAGGTTTGGAAATGTCCTTTTTTTTTTTTTTTTTTTTTTTTTTTTTTTTTTTTTTTTGATGACCCAACCATTCATTTACTTTTGAGAAATATGCCTTTACAATGTAACATTTTAACTCGGTGTGAGTTCCTCAAAAATGTTCTTTGTGTCATGCAACTTTTTGAGAAGCTAAATCTTTTCTAAATACTCTTTATAATTTAATATTGGAAAATCATCTCATGATATACTGATGAACATATGTGAAAGAATGGCCTGGATATTATAAATTGAGTAAAAATAAGGCCTCTGTTTATAATTTTACACAGTGAAATATCTTTACAGTGTATTCACAACTAGTATTATAATCAGAAAAACATATTACAAAAAGATTTCTCTGGAATATATGTAATAATGTTGATAAAATTTGAATCATATTGTGATTTGTGTATAAAACAGTAAGGAGCACTTGTCAGTCCCACACAGTCACTGCTTGTAAATGATCTTTATTCTAAGGCGTTTATCTAACTCCCTAAGGAAATTCTCTGTTTTCTAGCTCTGACTCCATAGTATTTCTTCTCAATAATTTATGAAATATTGCAGAATTGTTTTTCTACTTACAATTATTCACTGCTTAAGAGTGTAGTCAACTATTTTTAATTACATACTCACAATTAGAAAAAGACTGAATTATACCGTCCATTATTTTTTCTATAATTCCAAGTTGAACAGTTGGATTCTACCAGTATTATATGTGACTCCATTGTAATTCTTCAAGTTTAAAAATCATCTTTCTTAGTGCCAATATTTGTCATTGCCATGATTTGAAATTTTTGTGGAAATTAGAAAGAGCAGCATATAATAAATTTTATTAGATTAATAAAATTTGTTTGCATTAATGCATCACTACTGTCATTTGCTCAGTATACTTTGTATAAAGATTATAGTTTCCAGAATGAAACTTTTAAGTTATTTGCACAACCAAAAAGTAAACAAGAAGTTATGTGTGGAAAACAAGAAAAGTATCAACATAGAGAAAAGAATTCATTTTCTCAGGATCCTGATAAAAGATCTATTAGGTAAATTTTCCTTAGCTAGTTCAGGTTTATAAAAGGCTTAACAAATGAGGTTGACTTCTGTAATAAAGAGAAGAGATACCTGAAAAGCCACAGCACAGACAGATTAATTGGGTTTCATTAAGATTTTGATTATATTGGCATATATACTTATGCAATGTGGCATATGATGTTCAGACTATCAGACTAGTAAATGACTTTAATATTGACTGTGGCTTTTGGAAATTAGGTGATTAGTGATTTAACAGAAAATGGTTAAAATAAAAGAAAATGGAAAAGAATTTAAGAACCACTCAGGGAAATCCTGTTCAGCTGCTGTAAAAGGGTAATCTGTGGTACTTGTTTTTCTCTCGCTTAGGTAATGTTTCTCATT
The DNA here is from genome assembly GCF_030254825.1 of Meriones unguiculatus. Lineage (NCBI taxonomy): Eukaryota > Metazoa > Chordata > Mammalia > Rodentia > Muridae > Meriones > Meriones unguiculatus. Next base: position 19,649,343 of record NC_083362.1, on the reverse strand, counting down.
TTTAAGGTGGATTTAGACATTATAGAATTCAGATGTTCATTTTCTGTTTCATATGAGGGTTTTAAAAATTGTTAATTTTCCTAGACATGAAATTACAGATAATCTTCTGATATCACCTTTATTAGCATTGTTCCATGGATAATCAGTGCCTGGGTCACAGACTAAGGTTTTTTTTAGTAGTCATCAGGAGTTCCAATCCTAAATGATGACCACATCACTGTAGGAATGAGTTTAAGGTGAAATTCAATGAGTCATTTGAGTTTGGAGGCCTTTATAATCTACATAAATCATAGAAGGCTGTAAATTTTTTATTGCATGACCATTGAGAAAGGAAGAAGTTATATTTTCAGCTCTTTTCAAAGCATAAATTAGAAAACAAATTCCATACCTCATGTAGTCCATGTGGTTCCCCCAATAAATACCCACAGTAAACGCAAGCTAGCATATCCAAACCGAGGTGATTAGTTTCCATAGTTAAATAAAGCCTGCACACTTTTTTTGACTCTACATATATTTTTTGTTTTCAAGGACAATGTCTTAAAACCACAAATGAATTTTTAATGATATAATCAATTGGTAAATAAAAAAGGATAGCTATAATAGAGACCCTGATGAACTCAACAACTAATCAGAATAAATGGCCCAGATTGATACTTATTTATATAGAAAATAAAAATTATGAAATGGGAATCATACAAATAAATTAAGCTGTGTATGTGACTCTAAGGGGAAAGAAAAATGTAGGAATGTTAATCATAAGGCAAGAAAATATTCAAAAAATGCTGAAGAAACCCAGAGTTGATAGGCTATCGAACAATTATAATTTTAAATAATATTTTATTTACCTAAGAATACTTACATGGGAGAAGATCTTCACCAACCCTGTATCTGACAGAGAGCTAATATCCTGAATAAATAAAGAACTCAAGAAGTTAAACATACAAAAACTCAAGTTGTCCAATTCAAAAATGAGGTACAGAGCTTAACAAAGGATTCTCAACAGAGGACTATCAAACGGCAATAAATAAATAAATAAATAAATAAATAAATAAATAAATAAAATAAACACTTTCAAAATGTTCAACATCCTTAGTCATCAAGAAAATGTAAAACAAAACAACCCTGAAATTTCACCTCACACACATCAGAATGGCTAAAATAAAAAACTCAAGTGACAATTTATGCTGGAAAAGATATGGAGAAAGGGGACCCTCTTCCATTGCTGGTGGGAATGTAAACTTGTACAACCACTTTGAAAATCAATCTGACACTTTCTCAGACAATTAGGAATAGTGCTACCTCAAGATCTAGCTATATCATTCCTAGGCATATATCCAAAAGATGCTCAAGTATACAAAAAAGACATTTGTTCAACCATGCTCATAGCAGCTTTATTCATAATAGCCAGAAGCTGGAAACAACCCAGATGTCCCTCAACAGAGGAATGGATACAGAAATTGTGGTACATTTATACAATGGAATACCACTCAGCAATTTAAAAAAAAAAAAAAGCAAATCATGGAATTTGTAGACCTAGAAAAGATCACCCTGACTGAAGTGTCCAAGAAACAGAAAGACACATAGGGTATATATTCATTCATAAATGGATATTACACATATAATATTGGCTAAACATTCTAAAGTCTGTACACATAAAGAAGCTAATCAAGAAGGAAGATTCTGGGTAAGATGCTCAATCCGCATTGAAAAAGGCAAAGAGGATGGACATCAGAAGAGCAGGAAAACAAGGAACAGGATAGGAGCCTACCACAGAGGGACTCTGAAAGACTCTACCCTGCAGAGTATCAAAGCAGATGCTGAGACTCATAGCCAAATTTTGGGCAGAGTGCAGGGAATTTCATGAAAGAAAGGGGAAATAGAAAGACCTGGAGGGGACAGGAGCTTCACAAGGAGAGCAACAGAACCAAAATATCTGGACACAGGAGTGTTTTCTGAGACTGATACTCCAAACATGGGCCATTCATGGAGATAACTTAGAACCCCTGCACAGATGTAACCCATGGCAGCTCAGTGTCCTAGTGAGTTCCCTAATAATGTAAACAGGGACTGTCTCTGACATAAATTGATTGGCCAGCTCTTTGATCACCTCCCCCTCAGGGGAATGCAGCCTTACCAGGACACAGAGGAAGGCAATGCAGCCAGTCCTGATGAGACCTGATAGACTAGGATCACATGGAAGGGGAGGAGGACCTCCTCTATCAGTGGACTGGGGGAAAGGCATGGGTGGAGAAGAGGGAGGGTGGGTAGGATTGGGAGGGGTAGAAGGAGGGAGCTACAGGTAGGATACAACGGGAATAAACTGTAATTAATAAAAATAAAAATAAAATATAAAAAATTAAAAAAAGAGATTTCTAAATTGAACCCAATGGATTGATGAATTAAGCAGAGACATATGACTAAATAAAGATCAACAATCAAACATATAGTAAAAAAAAATAATAAGATAAAATTGCCAGCATTTTTAAATTTTACTTTACTATTGAGAAAAAATAAATTATTTTATCCATGAAAAGAGAGAGAGAGAAAGAAAGAACCTAGGCCTATTATAGTAGATTTTTGAGGAAGCGAATATCCTCAGGAATGGACAGCTTAGGCTTCATGTGGATCCTCTAGTAAGGGAAGTGGGGACTGCATCAGACATGGACTCACTTGCCAGCGTTTTTTCTAGCTTTCCCTTGGAAAGACTGCTTTGACAGGCCACAGGCAAAGAGGAAAAGTTCAGTCCTGATGTAACTTGGTAATCAGGGGTGGATGGGAAGGGGAGCTCCCCTTTTTTGAGGAAAAGGAGAGGGATAGGGGGGAGGGGGACTGGGAGGAAAGAAGAGAAGAGGTTATAAGGATGTAAAGTAAATAAAATAAATAAATGAGAAAACCAAAAAAAAAAAAGATTTTACTTCACTACTTTGAAGAGAATCATCACATATGACTCTGTGTGTGTGTGCACGCTTATGCCTGTGTGTAAATTTTGATTTCCACATTCTTTACATGATGCATTGATTTTCAACTTAGTTTCAGTATTTAACCTTTCCTCCTCCAATATACCTTCTTATTAAACATAAAAAACAACAAACTACTGTTTTATGAATATAGTTTTAAGTTATGTAAGCTCGTGTTAGGGAACATAAAATTTTATTGAAACATTTAAAAAATACAAAGTACTCCTCTGAGGAGTATAAAAGGGAGGAGAAAAGAGTAAAGGTACTCCATGCAGCAGGTGGGGCCACTCAGTGCCATTTACTCCACATCTTTCAAATTATCTATAAAATTAATGTAATTCCATTACAGTACCACATTCTTCTCCTTGCATAATTATAAAGTCCATGCTAAAAAGACTGGAAAATACACTGAAAAATTACATTGAGGTCATAGATGTTAAAATCTACTGTAACAAGAAGGGTGACGCTGTTTATACACAAGTGAGAGTTGGAATCTGCCAATGCCATTTCAAAATGTTTAGGCTAAAATCTCACTCATTCTCCACTATGCATAAATAAGTAATATAATTTCATGGTATGAACTAACAGAAACCACAGGCTTTGAATGATCAGGTTCATGCAGTATAAATTGTTAAATAGAAAATAGATAGAAAACTATGATCTAGCTGCATAATCATCTGTAATTGTTACCTCATTGTCAAGAAATCATTGAATTCAATGTATTGGAGTTTCTTGTATTGCTTTTAAGTAAGCAAAGTGCTGATTGGAGTCTAGATCTATAATTTGTCTGAAATAAGTAATATAGCAGATGCGATTTTTTGATAAATCAGTTTGGAAATGAGGTCTGAATGGTCCTGATACAATGTTTAGCTGCTTTAAAGAGAATAAAATTAACAAGAAGAAAACTCATAGCTTAAATAGATCAGGTCAAAATTAAAGTTCTTGTATAATATTTTAAATACTGATTTGCTCAAAAATTTTGAACAAGATTTAAAAAATGATATTACTAAATGTTACTATTTATCTGTTGTCACTTGAGAAAGGGGAACCCTCCTTCATTGCTGGTAGGAATATAAACTTGTACACCACTTTGGAATCAATCTGGCGCTTTCTCAGAAAATTGGGAATAGTGCTATCACAAGATCCAGCTATACCATTCCTAGGCATATATCCAAAATATGCTCAAGTATACAACAAAGACATTTGCTCAACCATGTTTGCAGCAGCTCTATTCATAATAGCCAGAATCTGGAAACAACCTAGATGTCCCTCAATGGTGGAATAGATTCTGGTACATTTACACAATGAAATACTACTCAGCAATTAAAAACAAGGAAATCACGAAATTTGCAGGCAAATGGTGGGAACTAAAAAAGATCATCCTGTGAGAGGTATCCCAGAAGCAGAAAGACAAACATGGTATATACTCACTAATAGTGATTAGTAGATATATAATATATTTCTAAAATCTATACTCCTAAAGAAACCAAACAACAAGGAAGACCCCAGGGAAGATGCTCAATCCTCATTTGGAAAGGCAAACAGGATAGACATCAGAAGCAGAAGATAGAGAACAGGACAGGAGCCTTCCACAGAGGGCCTCTAAAAGACTCTACTGATTGAAGTATCGAAGCAGAGGCTGAGACTCATAGCCAAACTTTGCGCAGAATGCATGGAATTTTATGAAAGAAGGGGGAGATAGAAAGACCTGGAGGGGACAGGATCTTCAAAAGGAGACCAAGAGAGGCAAAAACAACAACAACAACAACAACAATAACAAAAAACCGAGCCCTGGAGCCAGCACAGAGAATGATACTCCAACTAAGGACAATGCATAGAGTGGACCTAAAACCCCTACTCAGATGTAACTCATGACAACTCAATCTCCAAGGGATTGCCTAATAATGGGAACAGGGACTGTCTCTGACATGAACTCAGTGGCTGGCTCTTTGATCACCTTCCCCTGAGGGGGTGCAGCCTTATCATGCCACAGAGGAAGACAATGCAGCCAGTCCTGATGAGACCTGATAGACCAGGGTCAGATAGAAGGGGAGGAGGACCTATCCCATCAGTGGACTAGGGGAGAGACATAGGGGGAGAAAAGGGAGGGAGGGTAGGACTGGGAGGAGACAGGGAGGGAGCCACAGCTTGGATACTAATTGAATAACTTGCAATAAATGATAATAAAAATAATAATTAAAATTAAAATATTTTAAAAAATAAGTGCATAAGAAAAAAAAAAACACTTTTATTTTCCTTCCAAAAGTCAATGCCCAAACAAGAGTTTCTTTTTTGCTTCTACATGTTATTGAACACCAAAGTCCACAATATTGTACTATTACTATGAATTCCTTTAGTAGTCAAATAGTCATTGTGGTTATCAAATAAGAAAACACTTTATTTTAAAATTATAGTTTACAAATTGATAAGTGCAACCTATTTACACATATGAGCCTGCAACATAATTTTAGAATAATTGTTGCTCACTTCATGTTTCCAAAAACAAAACAAACAAACAAAAAGTCCTATGTGAAATTCTCCAAATAAAAACTAAATCACTAAGTGACTACTGTGTGTATCAGTTTCTTCCCAGGTTGAAACATTTGATCCTTAAGGGCAAGTCAATAAGAAAGAAGTAAACAACTCAAAATATCTTATGGAAGTCACTGAAATGGACCAGAACCATTAGCTTCCTCCCAGCCTAGTAATCTATAAACAGAAAAGGATTCAGAGAATCACTTTCACACACGACAAGTTGTAAAGAAGATAAGAACCAGAAAACAACTGCTGCACATTGATGAAATAAAGACAAAATGAGTTCCTTCTGAAGAGGCCCAGGCCAACTGCAAAGAACTCTCAAACTACTGCACTGCCTATAGGCTGTGCAACTTACTCCAAGCTTACAGATTTGCTGGGTTATCACCAATTCTAGGGAGGGTTTGGTGATGCAATTGTCTTTGAGTCACTTCTGCTCCTGTAAGTAGGCCTTCACCCATATTCTTATAAGAAGCTGTAAGAAAATGCATTGGATCATCAAGTCTGATCTTGGTGGTATCCGTCCCTTCTTCTGAGCTTCATTCCCTATTTAGGGTGAGTAAATGTATGTTTTATATTTTCCCAGGAAAAGTCTGTCACACTGAAGCCCATAACTGTAATACAGCATGCTCATAGCTGAAGAAGAATAATTCAAGATTAGCCTGCTTTATAAACAGGTTAAGTCCAGCATACGGTAAAAGTGAGGCCTTACCTTAACAAAACAGTAAACCAAATCAACAAAAATTCATCTCTAGTGGAATCATTTGTGCTACTGTAGTGATAAATATTTCAAAAATATTTTTCTGTCTCTTACCTTGTATTTGATTTTGTTTTCCATTACAATAAAACGGAATAGTTTCATATAATCTTAAAAATTTTAAATAATGCTATTTTAACAAATTGTACTTACAATTAAAATACAATTATTTAAAAGAGAAAACTATATTAAGTATTGCTCCGTAGGCTTCTTTTATTGTTTCTTTATTAACAAATTACCAAGTTCAGAAAAATAAACACAATTAATTATTACCACTAGGTAGGTCACCTGTATATTAATAGCTATATATTCTGACCCCTGATGATTTCTTTGGCTCATTCAACCTACAATGAAGTCAAATTCTAAATTTCAAGAGTCAGTGATAGTAAAATGAAATTTCTTCTAAATCATTTTTCTCTCTTTCTATGTACAGAGAATGATAAAAGAAAAATATTTTCTTTGATCTTGTGTTTGCTAGCAAAAATCTGCTCTCTGTGCATCATTCAGCAATGTATATACAAATATGCAAATATATAGCATGGATCCAAATCTTATTCATACCCAGTTTCTGTTTATGAAATTCATAATTCGAGTATACTGATGTTGATATCATTCCCACTAATTATCTTATATTGAATACATTTTTAATGATTTCAGACTTTTCTTCTAAACAGATGTTCCTTGAAGAGTATTCACTTTTTGCTGCTGTTAGTCTGCTTAAATAAGTTGGCACCAATTTGTTAGGTTATAAAACTGGGTACTTTGCTTTAACCAATTTTATATTAGCATAAAACTTCTGCATACTCAGCCCTGAGTGTTTCCCCATGGAAAGGAAGTAGCCTTTCTTACCATTTTATTGCCTCATTCATCAGTGTTTTATTTCCAAATTGGATGCTTCCATGGATGTCTTTCCACGCTAATGAGCTGAAGTTAGTACTGCCCAAGAATTGTGTAGCCCTTTAGGGTTGATTTCACTGGAAAAGTAATTCAATACTTTGGAAATTCCCTGGAAGAGACTAGGATGGAACAGAATTAGTGCAGACATAAAAGCTAGCTTTAAATAGTCCTTCTGAGGTAACTACTCATATATTTATCTCCACCCTTAAGCCTTAATTACAGTGAATGATAGAAATAATGGCAATATCATCACTTGTACTTGTTGCTTAAGGCACCGTATGCAGGTTGTGAATGCACAGTTGTGCAATAACCCAACTTGATTATTCACGATAGACCACATAATTGTCTATCTGCTCACAGTAATTGTTGATCATTATCTACTATCTGCCTTAAAAAAATACAGGGTCTCACTGAGTCCACAATATTGATGAAAAGTACACCTGTCTCCTCATATCCAACACCACACCAAAGTTTTAGGATGACAGTTAGCACTGTCTCTTACTCATTTTTTCCCTCAATTATATGAGTGAAGTCAGACTATATCATAAAGAAAATGTGTTCAAGGCAAGTGTAAGTATGGAAAGAGGGTCACTTGCCCTTTGCTTTGTATTCTTCCAGATACTGTCACGCTATCACAGACTCAATCAGTGACAATGCCTGGACGTAACAGTCATTTCTGAGGCATCTGCAATTATCACCATTTAATAGTGATGGATGTGGTATTTTCAATGAATTCTGTTTTTCTTATACTATGCAATGGCCATAGGCTTTTTGGTGGAAAGGCATCTTGAAATCAAATTAACTTTTCTTAATGTCATGGAGAATTTGTTTGTTTGTTTGCTTGGTTTTAGTAATTGATAAAAAAATAATGTCATCTCTAACCGATTAAAATACTCACAAAACTATAACTATTATAGAAAGCATTATAATTTTAAGTTATAGTCTAAGTAAAAATATTCCAGTGAGTTTAAAACATTGCCATGTTTTAAAGATAATAATTAGTCAACTGTATCTTTCCTCTAGAATTTAAAATTAACAGTAAATATAGACAAGAAAATTTGTCTAAAATATGAACTATCTCATGAACTAAAATAGAAATGCTTTTGCTCAAAAGAAAGATCATTTATTGTGAAGTAAATTTGAGTGACTATGACTAAAGAACAATGAATCGTAAGTCTTTACAATCAAAGAAAGTCATAAATAAACATACTTTTCAAATGCATTGCTGTGTACATAAAGTAGCTAGCCAACAGCGTGATTTCAGTAGCATGAAAGCTGTTATTCTTCTCTTTCCATATTGCTTATAATATCTTGAGATGTTTTATTAGATAGCAGCTACATCTAGTTACATATTGCAGTTTAATTATTGCAAGTATCATACATGAAATTGCATAATTAAGACACAAAATTAAGTAAAAGCTGAGGTGCATAATTAATTGGCACACAGAAAGTCTGTTTACACTTAATACTTTCAGTAACAACTGTGACTTGGTTAACAATCTTTATACTGATAATTTTAAAAATCTGATATGTTGGGTACGCATTAATCAGGAAATCAGTCATCAAAGCCATTTTTTCAATGAATATACAACAGGAAAACAAGGTGTTTCTTCCATCTTAAGGTATACAGCACTATAATTTGTTAGTGAGAACAATTTGTTCTTTTAATATATTTTGTAAATATATTATTCAATTTCTTTTGGGGAAACATTAGATTTTTTAATATTTTTTATTAATTACAGTTTATTTACTTTGTATCCCATATGTAGCTCCCTCCCTCCTTCCCTTCCAATCCCACCCTCCCTCTTCCCCACCCATGTCCTTATCCCAGTCCACTGATACGGGAGGTCCCCCTCCCTTTCCATCTGACCCTAGCCTATTATATCTCATCAGGAGTGGCTGCATGTCTTCTTCTGTGGCCTGGTAAGGCTGGTCCCCAATCAGGGGGAGGTGATCAAAGGGCAGACCAATCAGTTCATGTTAGAGGCAGTTCCTTTTCCCATTCCAATAGGGGGCCACATGGACACTGAACTGTCATAGGCCACCTCTGTGCAGGGGTTCCGGGCCATCTCCGCAAGTAGTCCTTGCCTGGAGTATCAGTTTCAGAAAAGACCCCGATGCCCAGACTTTTTGTATCTGTTACTGTCTTTGTGGAGCTCCAGTTCCCACTATCTCCCACTTCCTTCATAAGATTCCCCGCACTCTGCTCAAAGTTTGACTAGGAGTCTCAGCATCTGCCTCGATACACTGAACGGTAGAGCCTTTCAGAGGCCCTTGGTGGTAGGCTCCTGTCCTGTTCCCTGTTTTCTCCCCCCTCTGATTCCATCTTCTTTGCCTTTCTGAATGGAGATTGAGCATTTTAGCAAGTCCTCCTTCCTGATTAGCTTCCTTAGGTGTACAGATTTTGTATGTTTATCCTATATTATATGTCTAATATGTACTTATGAGTGAGTATATACCTTGTGTGTATACCTCACTTCTGGAATACCTCACTCAGGATGATCTTTTCTAGATCTCACCATTTGCTTGCAAATTTAATGATTTCCTTGTTTTTTATTCCTGAGTAATATTCCATCGTGTAGATATACCACAATTTCTGTATCTATTCCTCACCTGAGGGGCATCTGGGCTGTTTCCAGCTTCTGAATATTACAAATAAAGCTGCCACAAACATGGTTGAGCAGATGTCCTTGTTGTATACCTAAGCGTCTTTTGGATTTTTTTACTTCTAGATGACTTAATCTTAGTTACAAATGTTATCATGGAAAACTAGAAATAAAATATTGTCAAATAACACTTTGAAATCTAATTATAATTAATTTCCATTAAAATATAATTACATATGAAAACATTCATCAGTGTCTAAGAATACTGGATTTGATTCTCAACAGCTCATAGCCATCTGTACACCATTTTCAAAGGGGCTGATTTCCGCTTTTCTCTCTTCTCGGTAGATACATGGTGCATACATGCAGAAAAACACATGAAGGCATTTTTTGGGTGTCTTCCTTTTATTTTTAAAATGAACAACAATGAAGCATATTTTGATAGCACATTCAAACATTTAAAATATACTTGTCCATGTATGTTCACAAACCAGTAAAAAGGAAAATTTGTGATTTAGGTATGGATGTTGAATTAAATGCTTTATCTATTCATAGTTATAAATTTTGAAATAACCAGGCTGACTTATTTTTCCATTCTGGTAACTACCTGTGGTGGTTTTGAATGCTTAGTCACCAGGGAATGGTGGTAGTTTTTGAAAGGATTAGAAAGAACAGTGGGTGTAGTCTTGGAAGAAGTGTCATTGAGAGTGGTCTCTGAAGTTTGAAAAGTCCGTGCCCGTCCCAGTGCACCTCTCTGCCCGCCATGAGGACCTAGCACTCAGCTACTTCAGCAACACCATGCCTGTCGTGTCTGCGGCCATGCTTCCTACTATTACAATAATGGATTAACCTCTTAAACTGTGAGCATTCACCCAATGAAATGCTTTCTTCTGTAAGAGTTTCCTGTGTCACAGTGTCTCTTCAAAGCAATAGAGCACTTACTGAGATACTATCTTTGTTTATTTTTGATGCAGTGTTAGAATATCTAAGACTGGGTAATTTATAGCGAACAGAAAAACATTTCCTCCTATATAAGAAAATTTTAAAGTCTGAAACAGGTTTGGCAGCTTCTGGAGAGAGTTTTAATTACATAGTAAGAAATGAAAGATGGAGAAGCACAATGAGGACCAAAAAGCTGTTATGAAGGAATTATTTCTCTATAGAAGGGTTGAGTTTTCATGCCTCTATCCTCTGCCAGGAATCCCCCCACCTTCTAAAAAAAGTGTAATACTTCAATACAGGACAATAATTTAATACATTTGGATGGGACAAATATCTGAGCCATGTTTCATAAATGGGGAAAGATTTTCAAAGCAATATTCCATTATGAATAATGATGTTATTCATGAATATGAAACATTTTAAATTTTCTCTTCCTCACTATTCATTTAAATACTTATGGCCATAATTTATCTGTCCTCTGGCATTTTTCCATGTTCTAACATTAGTAATCCTGCAGAACTACTGACTTTCAAAAGAGGCTACCCTCAAGCTCACAGTCTTCCTGACTTAGCCGCTACATACTGAGATCACAGACATATACCACTAAGCCTGAACGACATTTTGACTTTAATCTAAAAGCCTTCTTGTATTGTGCTTTTAACAAATAACAACCGATGAAGAATTATTAGTAGTCTGTTTTAACAGGATATTACTACAAGGTGTATATTTTTAAGATAAGAGTATAAGACAAAACTTCTATTAGTGACAAGTTTAAATTCTTTCTTTATAACCAATTAGTTTCATTGCCTTTGTCATACACTTGAGTTTTCTAAGTCTCTGTGGATACTGAATGTGCCACTCAGAGATGCAAATATAAATCTCACCAGACTCACAGGTGCTTTTTAAGAATAGAGATCATATTACAAAGATAAACTCAGGCATTTACTAAATGATGAATATAAGTAGTGATATTGATTAATAGTTATGAATTCAATCCTCTAAAATTTCTATAGAGTCCTTGATTTCATAATCCGTGTAGAAAGTATTATTTTGTTACTGATTTGTGACTCATTAATATCTTTACATATAATTGGTTCATTTTCCCATTCTTTTCATCTTGCTAGAATAGATACCACATGAACCTTTCATTTACGTAGGATTTTATTAGCAACTGGTCTTTGTTGTCCAGTCTTTTGTATAGAATTCAGCTTTCTGATCCTTTGTTAACTGTAGAAGTCAAACTCAGTGTATCATTATAATGTAAATATTAGCCATACATTTATTGCTGAGCATTGATAGAGAGGAACTTTTAATTATCTCGTAGCACTTTTTATAGTATAGGGTAACTATAAAATTCTCAATATATTTGCAAAATTATCAGTGGTTTTACCATAATGTATACTTTATATAATCAGAAAGAAAATTAAGTTAACATCAATAATTTTCGTCATGGAAGGTTATAAGTAACTCAACATTTTTTCTAGTTTTGTTGATTCACTTTTATCACTCAGGGCTCCAACATTTTATATCTTCCTTTAAATCCAAAACTAACCTCCCTCTGTATACTTCACTGGCATTTACTTGTTGAAAGAGATATGAGGAAGATAAGGATAACTTCTGGAAACTGTCCTGACTCAAAGGTGGCATGAAATAAATCTAAACCCTCTTGTAGAGAAAACATATATAAGGATTAGAGGTCCTTGATTCTAATCAGTAGGATAAATAAGAGTATATAGTAGCTTATTTTCATTTCTTTTGGCCAGGAATAGAAATCTTAAAGCACCTTGTGGATCTATTATCCTCCTTCCACTTGTGGACTAGACACTGCTGAAAATAACATGTCTTTTCTAGTTTATAGAAACCCAGTTTAGCCCTCTTAAACATTGTCATGGAGAACAGCATTAACTTACTCAAGTAATTAGAAAACTGCTTTAAAAACATAAGTACCTACAAAATATGATATCACCAATCTGTCCTGTTTTTCAAAATTGTCTTTGGGCTATGGTTGCAAAGGAGGTAGGATATTGATCATGCTATCAAAGTTCTCGGGAATGAATGTGCACTTATATTTGCAATTAAAATGCAATGCTTTATCTGCCAGAATTAGAGAAAATCTGTTGAATTCAAAGAAATGCCTTGTTTAAAGATTATCTAAAATTGATGTTTGAGTAATGACAAAAGATGGACAGAAAAAATTTACAAAAGGTAAAATATCAATTGAAGAGAGAAAAAAATGAGAAAGGGGAAGGAATGAATAGGAGACAAAAGAAAAAGAAGAGAGGACAGAAGATTAGAAGAGAAGAAGGCATTAAACCTTCTATTGATACTAAGGATATTAATAATGTTCACTAGTAACAGATAATTTAATAAATAAGAAGACCCAGGAGTGATTAAATTTTGTGAAAATATCTCTTGACTCCTCAAAGACAATACTTTCGGCAGACATCACAGCAAAGTTAATGATAGCCTTGAGATCACTTTAGACTGTGCATTTAATTGGCTGTCCTACCGTGTGCTTATGCTAGTTAGGATTAACCTTCCTTTAAAGGAAAATATAATACCTTGGATTTTCCTTGTGTAGAGGAACTTTTTTCCAACATGTCTTCTCTGATCAAATCCAAAGACCTTCTAAGTTTGGCTGATCCAGCTAAAGTGGAGACATGCCTTTATTACACACCTTTAATCTGAAATAATGAAGGTACAGTTAGTTTGTAGAAGGAAAGACCCATGTTTGGAAGTGATGGCTCATTGAGAGGCAGACAAAGTGACAAACCATAGAAAGATATGACAGAATCAGTTGGATGTTGGATATGGGATACATCTAACTCTCAAGACAATAGAGGAAAAAGAGGTGACTTAAGAGAGCCTCAAAAAGGGAGAGAAAGAGAAGGCAGTTTTACTAGGACAGTTTTACAAAGACAAGTTGTGGAGAGAACAAACTATACACCAGTGAAGCCAGAACAGACTAGAGAATGAGTAGTAGCCAGAAGATTAGAAAATATTTTCAAAGTTAGTATGAGGCCAAGCAAAGAAATTCAGGCAGAAGCTGAGAGTAGCCAATTTGAATCAGTCTGTTCAGAGAGGAGTTTGATCCAAAACAGCAGAGATGAAGCAGGCAGCTAGATTCAAGAAAGAGCTAGAAAAGGTGAGCTTATTCAGCAATAAGTCTCTTGGGCTGAAAACATTTGAAGCCTAAATTAGATTTTATGGAGGATAGTTCTTAGACCTAGGCCTAGATTAGCAGATGAGGCACTAATCCTCTGTAACAACATTTAAGTCAGAAAAATAAAAGATAATTTTATACCATGTGTCTTAGGGTTTCTACTTGAGTGAAGACTCATCATGATCATGGCAACACTTATAAAGGAAAACATTTTTTTATTTATTTTTATTTTTATTATTAGTTACATTTTATTAACTCTGTATTCCAGCTGTATCCTGTTCGCTCATTCCCTCCCGATCCTACCCTTCCTCCCTCATCTCCTCCCTGCCCCATTTCCAAGTCCACTGATTGGGGAGGACCTCCTGCCCTTTCAGCTGACCCTGTTTTATCAGGTATCTTCAGGGCTGGCTGCAAAGTCCTCCTCTGTGGCCTAGAAAGACTGCTCCTCCCTTGAGGGGTGGGGAGGTCAAAGAGCCTGCCATTGAGTTCCTGTCAGAAATAATCCCCTTTCCCCTTCCTATGGGAAACCAGTTGGTTACTGAGCTACCACGGGCTTCATCCACGCAGAGGTTCAAGGTTATATCCATACATGGTCCTTGGTGGCGTGTCAGTCTCAGAAAAGACCCTGTGCCCAGATATATTTGGTCCTTGTAGAGCTCCTATCCTTTCCACGTCATACTAACTCCCCCTTCTTTCATATGATTCCCTGCACTCTGCCGAAGGTTTGGTTATGAGTCTTAGTATCTGCTTTGATACACTGCTAGGTAGAGTCTCTCAAGGGCCCTTGTTGTGTACTTGAGAAAATTTTGGGTATATACCTAGGAGTGGTATAGCAGGATCTTGAGGAAGTAGTATTCCTAATTGTCTGAGAAAGTGCCAGATTGATTGCCAAAGTGGTTGTACTAGTTTACATTCCCACCAGCAATGGAAGAGGGTTCCCTTTTCTCCACAACCTCTCCAGCATCTGTTGTCACTTGAGTTTTTGATTTTAGCCACTTTAATGGGTGTAAGGTGAAATCTCAAGGTCATTTTGATTTGCATCTTCCTGATAGCTAAGGATGTTGAGCATCTCTTTAAGTGTTTCTCTGCCATTTTATATTCCTCTACAGAGAATTCTCTGTTTAGCCCCATACCTCATTTTTTAATTGGATTACTTGATTTATTGCCTTTTAACTTCTTTAGTTCTTTATATATTCTGGATATCAGCCCTCTGTCAGATATAGGGTTGGTGAAGATCCTTTTCCAGTCTGTAGGCTGTTGTTTTGTTCTGACAACTGTGTCTTTTGCTTTACAGAAGTTTTTCAGTTTCATGAGGTCCCATTTATTGATTGTTGCTCTTAAAGCCTGTGCTGTTGGTGTTCTGTTCAGGAAGTTGTCTCCTGTGCTGACCACCATGGACTAAAGCTGCACCTCAACAACAATGGAATTAGAAAAAACCCTACAAGCACATGGAAACTGAACAACCTGCTACTCAATGACAGCTGGGTTAAAGAAGAAATAAAGAAAGAAATTAAAGACTTCCTAGAATTCAATGAAAATGAAGGTACAACATACCCTAATTTATGGGACACAATGAAAGCAGTGCTCAGAGGAAAATAGCACTAAGGGCCTTCAAGAAGAAATTTGTGACATCTCATACAAGCAAGTTAATGGCCCAACTAAAGGCCCTAGAAAAAAAAGAAGCAAATATACCCAAGAGGAGCAAACGGCTGGAAATAATCAAACTCAGGGCTGAAATCAATCAATTAGAAACATAAAACAATTCAAAGAATCAATGAAACCAAGAGCTTGTTCTTTGAGAAAATCAACAAATAGACAAACCTTTTAGCCAAACTAACTAAAAGGCAAAGAGAAACTATCCAAATCAGCAAAATCAGAAATGAAAAGGGGGATATAACTACAGACACTGAGGAAATACAAACAATAATTAGGTCGTACTAGTACTACAGAAGCCTATATGCCACAAAATTTGAAAATCTAAAAGAAATGGACAATTTTCTTGATAGATTCCATCTACCAAAATTAAGTAAGATCAGGTAGAAAGATTAAATAGTCCTATATCCCCCAAGGAAATAGAAGCAGTCATTAACAATTTCCCTTCCAAAAAAGTTCTGGGCCGTATGGATTCAGTGCAGAATTCTACCAGACCTTCAAAGAAGTGCTAAATAAAATTCTCTCCAAACTATTCCACAAAATAGAAATAGAAGGAACATTACCAAACTCATTCTATAAAGATACAGTCACCTTGATACTGAAACCACACAAACACAAAGACCCAACAAAAAAAGAGAACGTTGATGCAAAAATACTCAATAAAATACTTGCAAACAAAATCCAAGAACACATCAAAGATATGATCCACCATGACCTAGTAGGCTTCATCCCAGGCATGCAAGGGTGGTTCAACATATGGAAATCCATCCATGTAATCCACCACATAAAAAAAAAAAACTGAAGGAGAAAAACCACATTATCATCTCCTTAGATGCCGAAAAAACATTTGACAAAGTCCAACACCCATTCATGTTTAAAGTCTTGGCGAGATCAGGGATACAAGGCACATACCTAAGCATTGTAAAAGCAATATACAGCAAGCCTATAGCCAATCTCAAACTCAATGGAGAGAAACTTAAATTAACCCAACTGAAATCAGGGACAAGACAAGGCTTCCCACTCTCTCCATATCTCTGCAACATAGTACTTAAAGTCCTAGCTAAAGCAATAGACAACTAAAAGAGATCAAGGGGATACAAATCGGAAAGGAAGAGGTCAAAGTGTCACTATTCACAGATGATATGATAGTATACATGAGCAACCCCAAAAATTCAACCAGAAAACTCCTTCAGCTGATAAAAACCTTCAGCAAAGTGGCAGGATACAAAATCAACTCAAAAAAATCAGAAGCCCTCCTGTTTATCAAAAACAAAAGGGCCGAGAAAGAAATCAGGGAAACAACACCCTTCACAATAGCAACTAATAACATAAAGTACCTTGGTGTGACTCTAAAAAGCAAGTAAAAGACCTGTTTGAAAAAAAACTACAAGTTTCTGAAGAAAGAAATTGAAGAAGATATCAGAAGATGGAAAGATCTCTTTTGCTCATGGATTGGTAGGATTAACATGGTGAAAATGGCCATCCTGCCAAAAGCAAACTACAAATTCACTGCAATTCCCATCAAAATCCTAACACAATTCTTTACAGAACTTGAAAAAAAATTCTCAACTTCATATGGAAAAACAAAAACCCATAATTTCCAAATGATTCTGTACAACAACAGGTCATCTAGAGATATCTCTATCTCTCATCTCAAGCTGTATTACAGAGCAATAATAATAAAAACTGCATGGTACTGGCATAGAAGCAGAAAGGTGGATCAATAGAACTGAATAGAAGATCCAGAAATAAACCTGCACACCTATGAATACTTTATTTTTGACAAAGAAGCCAAAACCATTTAATGGAAAAAAGACCGCATCTTCAGCAAATGCTGCTGGTCCAACTGGATATCTACATGCAGAAAAATGAAAATATGTCCATATTTATCGCCCTGCACAAAACTAAAGTCCAAGTGGATCAAAGACCTCAACATAAAACCAGATACTCTAAATCGGTTAGAAGAAAAAGAAAAACATTTAATAGGGGCTGTTTTACAGCTCCATTGTCATCATGGCAGGGAACAAGTCAACATGTAGCAGATATGGTGCTGGAGAAGGAGTTGAGAGTTCTACCTCTGGACTGGCAGGCAGCAGAAAGAGACTGAGAGGCAAAGGGCTGGTTTGAGATCCTGAGACTTCAAAGTCCCTTCCAGTGACACACTCTGTCTAAGAAAGCCACACATTCTAATTGTGCCACTCCTTACGAGATGAGCCTCTGGGGGCAACTCTTTTGTTCAATTCACCGCACCATGTCATCAATTTTTGTAACCTGAGCTAATGCTAAGCTTTAATGTTTTATTTTTGTGCCCTTCTAGGGCCAGATACAGAGTAATATATATGTGTGTTGTAAACATTTGCTACAAAGTCCCCAAGAGGTTGGGAGCAATACTGGACTAGAAGTGTCTGTCTAGTGTTGGAAACTACATCAGATATAACATGATAATACCTGTTTGAAGTCCTGTTTGCTTTTCTGGGTGCTTCAGGACAATAGGGGCTAGTGAAATAACTTTCCTGTATAACACTCTATTCATTATTTCTACAAAGTCTCTCTTGTTCCTCCCCCATGTGATGCTTGCTGAGAACTTCACTATATAAAGAATAAAGCCCTTTGTCAGAGAGCACACAGCATTCCACAGCATTCCACATTTAGCAGACAGATAGGCCATCAACCAGACTACTGACAAACAAAAGGCACTGGGAGAGAAGTAGAGAATTCAAATTTGGGCTCACTTTTGATCAAATTATTCCAAAAACAAATGTATTGTTTTTATTCTTTAATGGTCTTCCATGTACTGTGTTTCTGAAGTCAATTTTTAATGCATTAAGTAAAAGATCTTACATCTATAAATCAGTATTCCTGTTATTCACATATTAAATTTAAATGTTTAGCTCTTAGCTATAAGAAAACAAATGTACAAGTTATGATACTAATGTTAAATATTACATAAACTTATAATTTCTGTCCTGAGATTTGCAGTACTATGAATAGAAAGAATCTGTCATGAATGGCATCAGAAAAATTCTCATTTAAGTGAAGTTGCAGAATTTTCTTTTGCATCTTTTGGATATTTAAGATTTTCCTAGGTGATGACATAATCTACCTTTTGACTGTTTATTTGGATGAATTATTTAAGTGGCTACTGAGAGTGAGAATGCATAACTGCATCATCATGACTGAGCTAAGAACTACAAAGAAAAATTTTCTCACAAGTTTCTATGCTTCCAAATAAATTTTTAATAGGAAGTAGACTTGTAATTATTCAGTGTTACTGTTTTGTTTTTTTCCAATATTTTATTTTTATTTTTTATATTCATTACAGGCTAATTTACTTTGTATCCCAGCCATAGTTCCCTCTCTCATTCCCTCCCTATCCCACCCTCTCTCCCTCATCTCCTCCCTGCCCCTTTCTAAGTCCACTGATAGGGGAGGTCCTCCTCCCCTTCCATCTGACCCTAGTTTATCACATCTCATCAGGACTAGCTGCAATGTGCTCCTCTGTGGCCTAGCAAGGCTGCTCCTCAGTCAGGTAGTCAGAGGGGGAGGTCAAAGAGCCAGTCACTGGGTTCATGTCAGAGACAGTCCCTGTTCCCCTTACTAGGGAAACCAACTTGGATACTGAGTTGTTATCCAAAAGATGCTCAAGTGCACAACAAGGACATATGTTCAACCATGTTCGTAGCAGCTTTATTCATAATAGGCAGAACCTGGAAACAACCCAGATGTCCCTCAACGGAGGAATGGATATAGAAAGTGTGGTACATTTACACAAAGGAATACTACTGTATTGGTTTTTAATCAAAGGTTTATAATTACTTGAATTCATAATTCGAATTAAAAAATCTAGTTTAATACCTATGTAAAATACTAATAAAGTAACATGCTTAAAGATTAGCTATAGTATGTCATTTGCAAATATTTGTTTTTCTAAAAACATTTATGTCTTTAAAATTAAAAATGTTAAAATATGATAATGTAGAATGCATTTTTATATTAAAGCTAATATTTTATAGCAGAAAAATTAAATTATGAATTTTAAAGTTTTCATCATTTCTGTATGGTGCAGGAATTACAGATTTGTGTTACTAAATCCCACTTTGCATGGACATCCTGGGGATTCCGCTCAGGTTATGAGGCTTCCACTGGCAGTCAGTCTGACCATCCTAGTTGTCCTCATGCCCTGGATTCTTTTTTGTCTTTTGCTTTATGATTTGCTTGTTTGTTTGTTTTTATTTTAAATAGAACAACATAAACAAATTGTGACTTTGCTTTATAACATAGAATACCATCGTTTCTGTACTGAAGTTCACGGCAATAATGATATGGGGACAGAGTAATTTCTCCAGGTTTTAGCGATGTGTTTGAGACAGGGCGGACAGATCAC
Organism: Meriones unguiculatus; assembly: GCF_030254825.1. Classification (NCBI taxonomy): domain Eukaryota; kingdom Metazoa; phylum Chordata; class Mammalia; order Rodentia; family Muridae; genus Meriones; species Meriones unguiculatus. Next base: position 19,629,449 of record NC_083362.1, on the reverse strand, counting down.
TGTCCCAGAAACTGTGGCTGTCCCAGACAGTTTCATAGCAGGAATACAGACAAACAAACAACAAATGAATGGAAAGAAAGGGGGAAAGGAGAGGAGCATGAGGCTTGTGTATTGTTCTTGTACCCGGTTTGCTGGCCACAGAACACACGGTCTCCTTGACTGGCAAATGAGTTGAATTAGTCACTTGTCTATTTAATTCCACAGGATAGAAGACTTGAGAGAAAAGGAAGTAAGGGAAACCCAGGATACCATCAAAGATATACCTCTATCCGCTATGAAAACGCCCAAAGCTATATTCAAGACTGTACTCTGAAGAAGGATGGGCAGGATTTTCTCGTTGGGTTACACCTTCGAGCGGTCACTATTCGCTTTCCAGGCTGTCAGTTCCCTACAGGTGTCAGCTGTGCTCTCCGTCCTCCCAGTGCACCTACCAGGAAGGCTCCTTGCAGCATAGCAGGAAGGGTGCGAGAGAACAAGCGGAGCTGTCAGGAGAGCCACAGGAGGTGCTCCGTGACGTCACAAGCTCTGGGCTTTACTTTGACTTCGAAAAAAAAAAGAAACTCTTCCTCGACTGCGAAACCCATGAACCGGGCCCAAGCACATAACTGCGGAGTTATAATCCTGAGAACTGTGAGAGTTTGAGAGCAAATGCTATACAGAGCAGGGTCAGCCCCATGGGCTGGCGGCCAGAGACTCGGTGCTCTGAGTGGGCCACACTGCCCACCTGGAGCCTCTTGGCTCTACCTCCGGGTACAGAGATCCCGATCTAAGCATGGGAACAACAACCAGCAAAACACCAGAACTGAGGCGTCTGCAGAGCCCCTTCTGTGAGCAAAGATGTTGCTTTTTTAAAAGCCGTTTACACTATTTATTCTCCGTGAATAGTATTTCCGGGTGTATGCACGCGCAATAAGCCCAACGTGGTCTGTGAGCACTTGCTGCGCTGTCCTTGTCCGCTTTGTGTTTTTCTCCTTTTCCCATACCGTCAACATTATTCACCAAAACTCATTTTTTTCCCTGTCCTTACTCTTCCCTTGATTCTCCTAAGGTTTCAAAATCTTTTCAAAAAAGCCATCTGATTCTATTAAAAGTAGACAGTGAAACAAATGCTTCTGAGACCAGACGAGACTGGGAGAGCTAGTAGCCAATTACGTCCCCTCCTGTGAGAACGGAGGGTTCTGGGCAACAATGAGAGGACTCCATAGTACATTCAATATTGGCCCAGCTTGGAACAAATAATCCAAAAAATTGGGCACGTGACTCAAGAATCACAAGTCTCTGCGAGTTCTGCAATTACCTGTGTCAGTTAAAGCAGTCAGCTTTTCCAGGTGACGAAAGAGTTACTCCAATTGTGTATACTATCAGTTTCATGAAGAAAAAAAGAGGTAAAAAGAGGTAATTTTCACTTTCAACAGATTTGAAAAGCCTTCTCTCTCTCTCTCTCTCTCTCTCTCTCTCTCTCTCTCTCTCTCTCTCTGTGTGTGTGTGTGTGTGTGTGTGGTACACAGCATTCACAGATTATAAAAGATTATAAAACAGGACATTCACAGAACTAAGCCACAAATAGACAAGATAACATTTCGAAATGCTTTCTCATTTTGTTTTTTAAATATATTCTCCATTATTTATTTGTGTTATGGAACTTAAATTATTAGTTATCAGCTCTGGTCATAAGTGTAATTGAGAACTTTTAATGAGCTTTTTGACTGTTTTTTTTTTTCATACATAGATTTAACATCAGGGGGGCACGGGACACAGATAGAAATAATTTCCTTAAGCATCTAAATATTTAAATTGTTTTTAAGGGGAAAAACCTCCACACTTTTCAATAATGGCTCTTCCCCATAGGTTGACTTTTGAAGAAGGAACCAGAATCCACTGCATGAGCCACAAGTTCAGACTTCCTTGTGAAGAAGCTAACTTCCCCCCAAATAAAGAGGCAACTGAGAAGAGGGACATCATCTATACTTCTCTCCCTTCTCCTAGGAATGAAAAGGTCACAGGGATGCTTGTAGGACCAAGAGCCAGTAAGGGCTATTAGCTACCAAGCTCTTTTTTTTTTTTTTCCTTTTTACTAATAGTTACATATGGGATGTATCTAAAATTTATCTCCGCTCTTTTAACTAGATGTAAAAGGCACAACAGGTGCAGAGTAGTGCCATGCTGCCTCCAGGGACAAGCTGGCTACTGTTTTGCATTTTCTATAAAAAAGAAATACCCTTTCCGCATGAGAAAGACATTTCTAACCAGCCCAGACCTCTGCAGGTAGCTAACAAAAGTCTGTTCTTTTCTCTGAGGAGGTGAAACTGAATTTCCTGGAATTTGAGTTGACACCTTTCTCTCAACCTCTTCTGTTTCCAATTTAAAATCTTTCCTCAGAGTTCCTACACACTTTGTGTTTGGATAATTATTAGGCTAAATTTTCTTCCATCTCGTATTCTCAGTCTTCTTGCTACCAACCAAATGGAGCGCCTCACATGACCAGTGAACTTCTGGCCTCTTTACCAGTGAGCTACAATATTTATCTTCATGGCAAAGCCCTGGTGCCCTCTCCTTGACTTCTGTATGTGTACAGCATCCAGCTTTGAAAACTCTTATAGAAATAATCGTAAACATCAAGATAAAAAACATTTTAGATATTTATAATATCTGTTTTAATAGTAGACAAATGAATAGTCTCCTCTGGGGCTCTGATTTTGGAAATGTTGCTTACAATTAGTAGCTTTGCCATGCTCAAAATAATCCTTAATAGAGTTAAACCCTAAAAGATGACAAGCACACAGTTACAACCAAAACAGGAGTGACTTGTCATCTTTCTAGCTCACTATAAACTCAGTAATAGGATAAATAATAGTGTACTTTAATTTTATGTGTTTCTGTCAAGTACTAGGCATAAAAAGCCTTCCCACTCAAATGCTAATACAATCTGGGAACTTCCTTTTAGAGAGAATCACTCTGCCTTTCCATTTACTCCCTAGCTAATACTACTTTTTATCAAACTACTCTTTAAACTCTGCTTTGAAAGAAAAGAGGATTCGTTCACATGGGCATTGTCTCTGTGCATTCCTGTGTGTTTCCAGCCAGGAGCAGGATGGAGTTTTGATAATCCTAACTCCTGGGCATCCGGTGAAAACTGTTTGTTCCAAATCCATACAAATGCTGAATCATAACATCTAAGGAGGGTGATGGTGATTTACTATGGAGATTCAGTGAGCAGTAATCTTAACATTGACTGAGGATTAAGTAAATGGTGAGAAAATGGAGATCCCCTCATACCCAGCAGTCCTTATAACTGCTAATTTACTGCATGATTCTAATTAAATGAAGCTGGCTTCATAATGGCAAAGTATGGTGCCTGTGTAGGAAAGCTGTTAACATAATTATAGCTCTAGCACAGGGAGCAAAGCAGATTACAATTACTGGAGAGCCATGGGATACAGATACCATGAGTGTTACAACATTAGCAAGGAGATTTACAGGCTAAATATCCCCACTACAATGTGCCCTTTGTATTTAAGTTTCTATTCATTAGGTGGCATCTAATAGAGATATTTAAATATTAAGTATTCTTCTCTAGGTAATCAGTTTTCTTATTCAGAGGAGAGCCAGCAAGGGAGTGTGTGTGTGTGTGTGTGTATGTGTGTGTGTGTGTGTGTGTGTGTGTGTGTGTTGTATGTCTGTATTGGGTTAAGTATATTCCTATATTTTGGTGAGCAATTTCCTCCTTGTTTAAATATCACTTCCTTGGAAGGATATGTATGATGTGACAGTTATCTATCAAACTGTAACTAAAATTGGCTTGTAAGAGCAAAAGAAAACCAAGGTGTAATACTGGATCCCACTTTTTACATATTTTTTTGCTGCTGTTTATCTTAATAGTTGGTTACCATAGCAATCAACTATTAAATAGCAGTCAAAACTGTCAGACTATATAAATAAATTCATACATACATACATACATACATGAAGACAAAATCTAAGATAAAGGTATTTTCAAAGTAGAGTCCAGGTCAGTGTGGGCTATAATAGTTCATCCTAGGCCATGGAAGCATGACCCTATCACAAAAACAAACAATAAAAAGAAAGAAATTAGGTTATCTGAGTTTTTTAATTCCTAAATTAATATATTTTTCACTTTACTTCCTTCCTCCTCTCCTCCCCATCTCACCTTTCTAACCTCTTTTCCCTTGCCTACTTAGCCTTCTCCTCCCAAAAGGCTAACCCCTCAAAACCAACCCCAGCACAAAAAGACACATCAGGTCTAAGCACATCCTCTTCATCTGAGGCCAGAGAAGGCATCCCAGCTAGCGGAAAATGATCCAGAAGCAAGCAACAAGGTCCATGTCAAAGACAGCCCCTGTTCCACTTGGTACCGAACTCACTGAAGACCAAGCTACCCATCAGTTACATATGTGTTAGGGTGCTAGGTCCAGTCCATACACGCTTGTTGGTTGGTGCTTCAGAAAACCCCCATGGACCAAGGGTAGTTGACTCTGTTGGTCTTCTTCTGCAGTTCTTGTCCCCTCCAGGTACTTCTGTTTTTCTCCAGACTCTTCCATAAGACAAGCTATGCTTAATGTTCGCCTGTGAGTATCAGCATCTGTTTTGATCCTCTGCAAGGAGCAGTCTATCAGAGGACAACTATGCTAGACTCCTATCTGCAAGTATAGCAGAGTATCATTAATAGTGTCAGGGTTTGGCTTTCAAGGGAGGGTCAATGGCTGGACATTCCCTCAATTTCTGCTCCATCTTTATCCCTGCACTTTTTGTAGGCAAGGTAAGTTTTGGGTAGAAGGTTTTGTGGTTGGATTGGTGTCCTCTCCTTCCACTAGTCCTTCCTGGGTTGGAGGTGACTTCTTCAATTCCCATATCCCCAGCTTGTAGGAGTCTCAGCTAGAGTTGCCCTCATATCCTCCCAGGAGCCTAACATGTACAGGTCTTCAGCTTGTCCCAGAGATGCCCTCCACCCTCGGTTTCCCAGTCCTCTCCCATCCTACCCCTAATCTCACCAAATATAATCCTCTTCCCATATGCTCTCTCACCTAATTAGCCAATTCCAAAGTCTATTCTATTTCCCTTTTTGAGTGTGATGAAAGCATCCTCCTTTGGGCCCTCCTTGTTGCTTAGTTTCTTTGAATCAGTGTATTGTAGTATGGTTATTCCATACTATATGTTTAATATCCAATAATACATGAGTACATACCATGTGTGTCATTCTGGGTCTTGATTACCTCACTCTGGATATTTTCTAGTTCTGTCCATTTGTGTGCAAATTACATGATTTCCTTGTTTGTTTGTTTATTTTTAAGTAGGTTGTCTTATTCAAGTTTGTTTGCTTGTTGTTGTTTTTAAGTCAGAGTTTTTTTATGTAGTTGTCCTGGAATTGCTTTGTAGATGAGGCTGGGCTTGAACTCATAAAGATCTGCCTGCCTCTGGCTCTCTGAGTGCTAGGATTACAGGTGTGAGCCATCCCACTAGGCAATTCCTTTGTTTTTAATAGCTGAGTAGTATTCTACCATGTAAATGTACCAATTTTCTGTATCCATTCCTCTGTAGAGGGACATCTGGGTTGTTTCCAGTTTCTGGCTATTACAGTAAAAGCTGCTATGAACATAGTTCAGCAAGTGTTCATGTCCATACTTGATTTGTTGGTGCTTAACTTTTTGAGTTCTTTATATATTACAAATATTAGCCCTCTGTCAGATATAGGTTTGATGAAGATCCTTTCCCAATCAGTAGGCTGTTGTTTTGTTCTGATAACAGTGTGCTTTGCTTTACAGAAGCACTCAACCTTGGTCATAGCAGCTTTACTCATAGCCAGAATCTGGAAACAACCCAGATGTGCCTCAACTGAGAAATGGATACAAAAATTGTGGTATATTTACACAATGGAATACCACTCAATAATTAAAAACAAGGAAATCATGAAATTTGCAGGCAAATGGTGCGTTCTAGAAAAGATCATCCTGAGTGAGTTATCACAAAACATAAAGACACACACGGTATATTCTCACTTATAAGTGTATATTAAACATACAATATAGGATAAACATAGTAAAATCTGTACACCTAAAGAAGATAAGCAAGAAGAAAGACCCTAGGTAAGATGATTAATCCTCACTCAGAAAGGCAAATGGGATAGGCATCAGAAGAGCAGGAAAACAAGGAACAGCACAGGAGCCTACCACAGAAGGACTCTAAAAGACTCTGCCCAGCAGGGTATCAAAGCAGTTGCTGAGACTCATGGCCAAACTTTGGGCTATGCCCAAAGAGTTCAAGAAATCTTATGAAAAAAGGGTGAGATAAAAAGACTTGGAGGGTACAGGAGTTCCACAAAAAGAGCTACAGAACCCAAAAATATGGGCCCAGGGGGGCTGAGATTGTTACTCTAACGAAGGACCATGCGTGGAGATAACCTAGGACTCCTGCACAAATAGCAGGTCAATCTCCAAGTTGGTGCTCTAGTAAGGGGAGCAAGGGCTGTCTCTAACATGAATTCAATGGCTGGTTCTTTGATTACCTGCCCCTGAGGGGGAAGCAGCCTTACCAGGCAACAGAGGAAGACAATACAGTCAGTCCTGATGAGATATGATAGGCTAGGGTAAGATGGAAGGAAGAAGGACCTCCCCTATTAGTGGACTGGGGGAGGGGCATGGGAAGAAAAGAAAGAAGGAAGGCAGGATTGGGAGGGAATGAGGGAAGGGCTACAGCTGGGGTACAAAGTACATAACTTATAATATATATTTTTTAAAATGGCCCACTACAGAATACCCTTTAATTCCAGAAGACCACAAACAAAAAGATGGAACCGAAAACACAGACAAAACAAAGAAAAGAAAAGAAAAGAAAAGAAAAGAAAAGAAAAGAAAAGAAAAGAAAAGAAAAGCAACAACAACAAAAGCTAAACACTAAAGAGAACCCTAGGGAGGATCCTTTAATATCATTAAGAATGGCAAGCAGGATAGACACCAGAAGCTGTGAAAGAGAAAACAGGATGGGAATCTATTATAGCGGGTCCTCTGCAAGCATTCATCGAACAGGGGATCAAAGCAGATGCTGAGATTTAGGGCCAAATTTGAGCAGAGTACAGGACTCTTATGAAGGAAAGGAGGGGTGGGATTAGAGGGACATGTAGGGGATAGGAGCCCAGCAAGGTGAACAAGAAAACTAAAATATGAGTCCAGAGGGTCCTGCAGAGACTGCAACCAATGGAGGACCATGCACAGAGAATACCTAGATTCCCTTGCTCATGTGGATCTTTGAGTGAAGGGAACAGGAGCTATCTCTATCATGAACTCAGTGACTGCTCTCTGATCATTCACCCATGATGATGCAGCCCTGCCAGGCCATGGAGGGAGAGGATCCAAGAAGGCCTGATGAGACTTAACAAGCTATAGGCAGATGGCAATAGTGGAGAACTCACTCTTTCAGTGGACTAGGGGAAGGGGATGGAGGGAAGAAGGAGGAAGAGTGGGACTGGGGGAGTTGAGGGAGGATGCTTCTATCAAGATAAATAATGAATAAATTATGAAAAAATATAAAATTTAAGAAAAGAATTCTGTTTAGCTCTTTATCTCATATTTTAATTGTATTATTTGATTTGTTGGTATTTAATTTGTTAAGTTCTTTATATATTTTGGATAATAACACCCTGTTTGATATAGGGTTGGTTAAGAAGAGATTTTCCCAATCTATAGATAGGCTGTCATTTTGTCCAATTGACAATGTTCCTTGCCTTAAAGAAGATTTTCAGTTTTATGAGGTCCCATTTATTAATTGTTGATCTTAGTGCTTGAGGTGTTGGTGTATTCAGGATGGTCTGTTCTGCGCCAATGAATTCTAGGCTATTCCCTGGTTTCTCTTCTGTTACTTTTAGTTTATCTGGTTATATGTTGAGGTCTTTGATCCACTTGGATTTGAATTTTGTTCAAGGTGATAAATATGGATCTATTTGACTTCTTCTACCTGCAGAAATCTGGTTAGACATACATCATTCGTTGAAGATACTGTCTTTTTTTTTTTTTCCAATGTATGGTTTTGGCTTGTTTGTCAGAATTCAAGTGTGTGTAGGTATGTAAGTTTTTCACTGGGTCCTTGTTTCAATTCCATTGATCAACCAGACTGTTTCTACAGTACTATGCAGCTTTTATTACTATTTTTCTGTAGTACAGCTTGAAATCAGAGATGGTGGTACCTTCATGATTTCTTTTATTATACAGGATTATTTTACCCATTCTGAGTTTTCTTTTCAAATGAAGTTGAGAAGTGTTCTTTCAAGGTATGTAAAGAATTGTGACTGTATTTTGGTGGGAATTGCATTGAATCTGTAGACTGCTTTTGATAAGATGGCCCTTTATGTTATGTTATTCAGACCAATTCATAGGCATGGAAAATATTTTCATCTTCTGAAATCTTCAATTATTTTCTTCAGAGACAGGAAGTCCTTGTCATATAGGTCTTTCAGTTGCTTGGTTAGAATTACTCCAAGATATTTTATATTATTTGTGGCTATTGTGAAGGGTGTTGTTTCCCTAATTTCTTTCTCATCCTGTTTGTTATTTGTATGCAGGAGGCTATTATTTTTTTGAGTTAATTATGGATCCAGTCACTTTGCTGAAGGTGTCTATCAGCTATAGGAGTTCCCTGGTACAATTTGGGAGATCATATATACATAGGTATCTTATATATGTATAAGATTATATATATATATATATTCATGTCATCTGCAAATAGCAATACTTTGACTTCCTTCTTCCTTTCCAAATTATATCCCCTTGATCTCCTTTACTTATCTTATTGCTTTAGCTAAGACTTCAGGTCCTACATTACAGAGAAACAGATAGAATGAGCAGTCTTGTCTTGTCCCTGATATCAGTAGAATTGTTTTAAGTTACTTTTCACTTAATTTGATGTTGGCTATTGTCTTGCTGTATAGTGCCTTTATTTTATTTTTTTTAGATATGTGCCTTATAGCCCTGATCTCTAAGACTTTTTACATGAAGGGGTATTGGATTTTTGTCAAAGGCTTTTTCGGGATCCTATGAAATGCTCATGTGTTGTTTTTTTTTTTCTTTCTTTCATTTTATTTATATAGTGGATTATGTTGATGGATTTTTGTATGTTGAACCACCCCTTCATCCCCAGGATGAAGCCTACTTGCTCATCGTGGATGCTGTTTTTGATGTGTTTTTTAGATTTTGTTTTTGATGTGTTCTTGGATTTGGTTTGTGAGTATTTTTGCATCAATGTTCATGAGAGATATTGGTCTGAAATTTGTTTTTGTTTTTTTTCTTTTTTTAGGTCTTTGTATAGTTTATGTATCATAGGATGATGCCTCTTAGAATGACTTTGATAATGTTCCCTCTGTTTTTATATTGTGGAATCATTTGAGGAGTATTGGCATTAGCTCTTGAAAGTCTAGTAAAATTCTCTGCTGAAACCATTTAGACTTTATTGGTTGGGAGACTTTTAATGCCTTTTTGTCTCCCTGGGAATTATAACACTATTTAATTTGCTCATCTGATCTTGCTTTAACTTTTGTTACGTAAAATCTGTCAAGAAAATTGTCCATTTCATTTATTTATTTTTTTCAATTCTGTAGAGTACAGGCTTTTGAAATAAGACCTAATGATTCTTTGGATTTCCTCAATGTCTGTTGTAATGTCCCATTTTCATTTCTGATTTTGTTAATTTGGATATTGTCTCTATTCCATTTAGTTAGTTTGCCTGAGAGTTTGTCTATCTAGTTTGCCTGAGGGGGGTTTGTCTATATTGTTGATTTTCTCAAAGAGCCAGCTCTTGGTTTCATACTTAAACTTATGGGACAAAATGAAAGCAGTGTTAAGAGGTTAAGAGGTAAGTTCTTAGTAGTGTGTCTTCATATGAAGAAATTGGAGAGGTTCCATACTAGCAACTTAATAGCACACATCAAAGCTCTAGAACAAAAAGAAGCAAACACACGTGAAAGGAGTAGACTGTAGGAAATAAAAGTCAGAGCTGAAATCAATAAATTGGAAGCAAAGAGAACAATAAATAGAATCAATGAAACCAAGGTCTGACTTTCTTTTCAAGACGGGCACCAAGTCCTAACCCTAGCTGAGGTGTTATTTGCAGTTGATATCTTCTAGTTAGGTTTCTTTTTAGTTGCTGCTAGACTGACCACGCTCCAGAATACATTCACAGCAGAAATTGAACCTGATGGGCTTCTTAAAGCAAAGATGATGGCAAGTTCCGTAGGTGGGGAAGAACACGGTGGATCTGAGAGGTGAGGGATTAAAGCCATCGAATACATTGTATGTATAGCACTTAAACCTAGAATATTGCCAGAAGGGCAGTTTTAATCTTTGGGGAAACTTAAGTTAACCACATTTTCTATTTACTCTGTTATTTACTAATAGTTTGTAGAATTGCTTGTTGAAAAAAAAAAAACTCTTATTTAATTCAAAACTAATTATTAAAATTGTACATTATTTCCAGTCCTATATTAATGAAACACATACTTTATAGGAATTAGCATCCAAACATCAAATTGACATGACAGACTGAGAAGCTCTCAAAAGAAGAACTGTGCTTTCTCTGTACACTAGAGCCTTCAATATCACACAGGTGGCACCAGGTAAACTGACCAATTCCCATGTGTACATTGCGAATCAGACTGGACAAAGAGGCATGTATGTGTTTAAGGATATACATCCATATGTATCATTAGAAACTCTGTGCCTTAGGGATGACTAAAGAGTTGTCCTGAAGTTTTACCACATTAATCAACCTCAAATTTATATACATATAATTTATTGCATAAAATTTAGAAAATATGTAGGCTACATTTGAAAAAAATGCAGAGTCCCAATGTAATCTAATCAATGGCTGTGAATTACTAAGATCTGTGGGATTTAGGTTTCCAGCCCTGGTTTTCTATCCCTCACAAAGTCCATTTACTAACTTCTGAAAATACCATTTATGAAGGATTGTTTATTCTATAAAATTTGGTCTGCTTTACATAGTATGTAAGAATCACTGCCAAGTCAGAAGGAAATGTGTGTTACCAAGTTGCCACATGGTATCTGTGGCAATTTACTGTTTCCTCTTAAAATTACAAGTCTGAAAATCACTGGAAAAAATATTTAACTCATCTTAGTAGTAAAAAAAAAAAAAAAAAAAAAAAAACCTACTTCAACATGATTGCATCAAATTAAAAAAAAATGCTTTCTTCTCAGCTTTCAGTGATTGTAAAGTGATATTTTCTGGAGATAATTCTTAAAGACCAACCACAGGCTAGACTTAGACTCATTGTAGAAAAGGTGTGATTCGCATAAAAGGCTTTACATTCCATAGCCTATCATAGTCATCCAGAGACTTAGGTGGAAGCAATGCTTTGTGGGAGTAAAATCGGGGCACATGTCCTGATGAAGACAACAGCTCCTTTTGAGTTCACATGGAATGAAGGTGGCACCAGGCCCAGTGGTCAGCAAAACCTCGTGAGAATTGGAAAACTTTATTCTGCATTAGCTGCATTAGGCTTTTTAATATTCAGGCCTTTGAATAATAAAACTGGTCATCACTTTAAGAAACATGCCGAGGCTTTGGAGTGAGGATAGGGGAGGGTTGGAAATACGTAACTATATTGTTATCTCAAAAAAATTAAAGATGAAATAAAAATTCATTGGAAAACCAAACCGTAGTTCATCCCTTCAAACCTGCATTGTAACTGGTGTGAAATGTTGCCTTAGAGCGCACAGCTACTTAGACTCGGAGAACGCTGCTGAGACTAAAGGCGGCAACAGCACTCTAAGCACCGCAGGCGTGCGCCAGAGACGAGCACAGCTGGGTCTCTCGGGACACATAGCTGCCATGATGAGAATAAGAAACCATTTTTCATTAAATCACGTGAACAGTGATTAAAATGCAGGGTTTTTTTCAATGATTTCTGTAGTAAACAAAACTCACAAAAGAGAAGTATTGAGTGAAAATGAGCACATTACAGAAAACAATATTGTTTTCAAGCAGAGACAATCTACATATAAACTTCTAAAAGAGTTTTGCAGAAAAAAAAATCTCTAACACAATACAAATGTGTGTGTGTGTGTGTGTGTGTGTGTGTGTGTAAAATTTTCAGTAAGTTTCTAAAATTAGAATGTGCCTTTCATTCAGTTTTTCCCCCCTTTTTATTCTAACTGAAACCTGTTGGTCAATACTAAATTGAAAAGAAAACTTTAGTAATGGATGTAAATACATCCTTTCTGGAGAACTGGTTGACCTCTGCCCTTACTTACGTGTCACAGTGAGGAAAAGGGTCATCCATCTGCCCCCATGGACATTTATCATTTCTGAGAGAGTTTCCCTTTGACCTACAAATTTCTTTTGCAGACAGACTAATTTATGCTTTTTTTTAAGTCAGGCTGAACACTTCTTTTTACTACACGAAAATGATAATTTGAGCATGTCAAAATGGACATGTTCACTTGGAGGTCAGTTGAGGGGATAATGAGGAACATGGATTTGGTGAGCTTCCTAAAAAGTAACCAAACTGTTTTTGTTTTGGTTTGTTTGTAGAATTAAGTTTTTATTACAACGTATTTGGTTTCGATAAACGTCTGTTGTTCATAACATTTAATACCTCAGACTTCATATGAGTATTACTCAATATAAAGACTTTCAGCATTTGATCCTAGAAGAATTCTTCAATTAAAAATGAGTTTTATCAAACCTATTTAAAAGTCAGCTTCATATCTATTACATTTTCTTTTGATGTTTGCAAGATTCCCTTTATAAATCCAACATTGTCACATTTATTTTAAGAGTTTACCTGTTAAAAACTGTTAAGCAAAAAAAAAAATAAAATAAAATAAATCTTACCTCCAAAGTAAAAAGAAACGGTTGATTTATGAACAAAACACGAGTAACCACAGATTAGGAACTCAGATCCAAGTTAACCTTAAAACCATGTTCCAATGAGATAACAACCTCACATATGTTTTTTACTAAGAAAAATAAGAAACAGTTATGAATAATCACTTTGTGTATACATTGGTGGAAGAATCAGTAGGCACATGGGTTCCATCTGAGTAATGAATGTTTTGCTATAGGCATTTTTGTTTCTGAGAAATTTAGCTTTGGGGTTTGTGGGAACTATAGATTTCTTGATTGTTAAAAAGTATTTACCTACTGGTCACTATATGGCACATTATATTTACCTACTCTACTGTATTGCATATTAGCCATATACAGAGGTTGGCAATAAATGACTGTTAGACAGAGCAGGTGTAACTCAAGTTATATGTGTCTGGATTTGTCGCATTCTGATATCTCTACATCATTAGCTTTCTAATAGGTCAAAAAGAATTTGCATTCACAGAATTCTGGGAACATTATTGTACAAAATTCTTTTCCTTTCTTCTTTCATTCATTTGTTCTCTCCTTAATCCTTCCATTTTACTCCCTCTCTCTTTACTTTCTGTTTCTTCAGTCTTTCTATGTTTTCAAGTGCTGAAAAATCTGGAAGATTGAATACCCACACTTTTTCCTTGAGCTATGTCCTATTAACTTGTGCACTGTTTTTAATGTTTACTGTATAGAATTATTGGAAATTTGTTTCATGGAAAACTAGAGAGAAGACTATCTAATCCGATTAAACTGATTGGAAGATTAATTAAAAACCTGTTGATAGTGAATATTTAAAAGATATTTTACTGATATTACTGAGATATACAAATGTGTAGACTGCTATGTGTGTGCTGTCATACAGTTTTCATGACTAAATATGTATGGAAATATTTGTATATCTGTATTTTTTGTAAGGTGGTAAGTTTCCCTCAGTACTTCTTTTTCCTGAATTTTGTTTACTACAGAAGAATTCAAAGACTAAAATTATAAGCAAATTCATTGAAAAAATCTTTGCACATAATTTGAGAGGTAAGAATGACAAAGAAACCTCAATGGAAACACTAGAATTAAAGGTTGAATTTGAACAATTTAATCAAGTAAGGTATCTTTATTAGAGCCATTTTCGAATAGCCTCATAAATTTAATGGCTAAGGGGTTAAAGAAAAAAAATTAAAGTGACTGAAGAAAGAACAGCAAAGTTTTAAAAATTAGAAAAAATGTAAGAAGACAGTATTTTCAAGGATGAATAAATGTTTGTGGGTATTGCAGAATCTTACATTACTCTTAGGTGGATGGAGGAACATGAGGGAATTTACCAGCCCATATGTAAATATTTTCATTGTTATGAGTATAAACCAAGACATAGTCTTGGACATGTGTTTATGAGGTGCATACAAGGTTTCAAGACTACGGCCTAGAAAAAGATTAGACCTTCCCCCCACTGTGGTTTGCACATGATCAAAACTGGATAAGGTTTATTACTGCAAAGTTGATGTAGGTGGCTCGAATTCACTACATTTTATAAGCTTATAAAACAGTGAAAATACAGTTGCAATAAAATTAGAAAGCATGAATTTTTCACCCAGCATCAGATTTTTGGAAAAGGATTTTGCTGTTGGCATACGGAATATTTCCATGTCCCTAAAGGTGAACAGATTGATTGCAAAAAAAGATGTCCAGGTGCAGAAATCGAATGGCATTTTCCAGAAACACTAAGATATGAGCTTGTCCATTGTGAAAACAGTATTTCTAAAATAAAGAGTATCTAAACATACATAAGGTCTATCTGGGAAAAAATTTGGCTCAAGTCAGAACTTTTCATATAGACATCAATTAAATATTAACATTATATTTTGTTAACACTGCAATAAAAATGTGTAAATATTGTCTGAGAATGGAAGTATACAAGAGACTAGTATAGATTATGCCATTGTGTAGACAAAAAATAATGTCTGGCAATTTAACAGCTTCATATGGTTTCTCATTTGTTTTCTTACAGACCTACAGTTCTGAATGTACCATTCAAAAGCTAAGCTCTTTTTTTTTGAGTATTCTTTAAGATGTAATTCATTATATATATATATATATATATTTATATATATATTCAATGTATGAAATAGTTATTGTGAGATGCATATTAGAACATGCTGAAGTTACACTTTGTGTCTTACATTCTAATATTGGTACATCTCTCCTTTCTCACTCTCTCTCTCTCTCTCTACCTGTGATAACTTGTTCTTAACTCCTTGGAGTTTTGAATCTGAAAATTAACACTAAGGAAATAAACATATCTGTATTAGTTACAAATATAGAGTTAACACATAGCTAAGACATATCATCATTTTGGTTCACCAATTTTTTTTTAATTAAGATATAAAGCTGACCATGGTGGCACAAGCCTGTAATGCCAGCAGATGTAGGCAGTCCTCTTTGAGTCAGCCTGGTCTATAAAATGAGACCAGAACAGCCAAGGCTACACAGAGAAACCATCTCTCAAAAACAAACAAACAAATAAATAAAGATATGTTTTCTTTACTTTGTGTAGAGGGCACCAGGACCTTATGTTCACAGATAAGAATGAAGAAAACCAGGAACACAAAGTGCTATCTTTTTTAAACAGTGATGTGTACCTGTTTTCTGCCTAGAAGGCTGGGAGTGGATGTAGTTAATAGCCTGGCGACCTGTCTTTAGGGCCAGACCACGTCGAATCTGCTGGACTACTGTGTTTGCCAGAGACTTTTGCTTCCCAGACCTTCAACTTCAGTATCATTTCTCAGTCAACAGAACCTATCTTTAGGGAAGGAGTTTCATGTACATTAGAGCTAGGTGGCCCTCTATGCTATCTATATGACTGAGACCAAACCTAATCCTCCCCTAGGCCCTTAAGCTAGAGAATACATCTATAGATGTCACATGTTCTCTGCAAAAAAAAAAAAAACAAAAACAAAAACACCAGGCCACAGAGGAGGACAATGCAGCCACTCCTGATGAGACCCAACAGACTAGGATTAGAAGGAAGGAAAAGAAGACCTCCCCTACCAGTTTACTTGGGGAGGGGCATGCATAGAGAAGGAGGAGGAAGAGAGGCATTGGGAGGGGAGGAGGGAGAGAACTATAGGGGGGATACAAAGTGAATGAAATGTAATTAATAAAAAAATTTTAAAAAGATGAATATTAAAAAAATTTTAATGTAGTAATGCCTTAAACCTTATTGTAAACCTGGGATTAAAATAATTGTTACCAGGAAACATTTTCCCAATCAGAACTGTACTTAAATATGACTCAAATAAACTGTCCAGAGTCATTTTCTAGAAGTTGGCTACTTAGTTGGGGTAACCCGATTTCCTTGTCTAACATAGATAATAATTATACCAGCCCTGTCTTTGTGGAAACCCCATCAAAGTTTCCTTCATAATAAAACTGTATTTAACATATTGCTGTAAACTGGAGTGTTTGGAACACTCATTACAAAACTATAGCATAGCCATAGGTTTTATAAAACCTTTTACATTTTCAATGCTATATTCTTATATATAATGAGCATAATCTTCAGACATAGTGCTTACAGCCAATAATATATTAATGACATTTAACAGAACTATGTGTATGCAAGGTATTAAAGAAAGACTAGGATGAGAAAAGGAGTCTACACTTACACGCAAACATTTTAGGGCATAAAGACCCTGGAAATGGTTGTTAAGATGACTTAGTAGGAATAACTGAGAAATATTTGGGACCTAATCTAGTTGACTGTCTGTTGCTGTGATAAAAACATTGACTAAGCCCAACTTGTGGAGGAAAGAATTTATTACATAATACAGGTTAGAGCCTATCATTGAGGAAAATCAGGACAGGAACTCAAACAGGACCCTAGAGTCAGAAACTAAGGCAAAGATCATTATGGGATACTGCTTGCTGGCAACCTTCGCTTGGCTTGCTCAACTTGCTTTCTTATACAACTCATAACTCTCTGAACTGGGGTGCTATTTCCCATTGTATGGCATATAAATGCCTCCCATCAATGCCTTTTACTAATCAAGAAAATGCTCCCTTCCACGTGCCTACAAGCCTATCTTATGGAGGCACTTTCCCAGTTGGGGCTACTACTTCCACATGGTGCTAGTTTGTATAAATTTGACAAAAACTAATCAAGACAATTGACCTCTTGTTCACTTTACATGTAAACACGTTAGCATTAAGCCATAACTTTGTCTCTCTAGTTTGTTCCCAAGGTCACATCAATATGAATATCATAATATGAAACACGGTCCAATGTTTAAAAGTCCCACAGACTTCAGAATTTTAACATTTTAAAGTGCAGCACCTCTTTAAAATATCCAATTTCACTCAAATGTGGTCCCCTGGAAGCACAAAACTTATTACACATCCTTATTCTAACAGGAAAGAACCAGTATATAACTACAATCTGATCAAAGAAAAACTTACTTCCAAATTATAAGCAATTAATTGACACTGAAGACTCACTCATAATCTTCTGGGCTCAAAAGAGCTTGTACAACACTGCTTTAGCTCAGCCACCTACATCACACATCTTGTCTTGAGTTCAGTACAGGTCTACTCTACATGTGCTGCTGTCCTTGGTGGAGGTCCACAGTCCTGGTATCATCAGTATGACGGATTCCATTGCAAATAAGGCTTCATCTTCACCAGTGGCCTTCTGGTCTCTCAGAGAGCAAAACTCAGGAATGTTCAACTCCTAGGTTCTGCATTGCACATTGAAGTTGCGTCTTCATGGTTGACTGTCCTAGGATCTCAATGGGAACCTGACCTTGGCTGACACTGTGAAACTTTTAACTTTTTGACATAGCCCCTATAAACTTTTGCTTTCATTTTCCCATATCAAGTACTACATGGGAGACTATTATGTATCACCAAGTATGACTGTCAGCTTAAAATACATTCTTGTCCCCTGTTAACTCGCAACTTCCACAAACTGATTTTACAGAAATACTTTCCAGAAGTTTACAGGGCACCGATGCTGGTTTCATCATGATTGTAGCTGATTTTTCAACACTAACTAACCACCATCAATTGTCCCAGTAATGTAAAGGTTTCACTTTTGTGATGCTGGTTTCTTGTTAGTTACAGATTATTCTTCAGAGCCTGCTAAAAAGAAACAACAAACCCTTAAGTTAAATATTGTACAGTATTGTCTCTAATAGAGCCTTTCATTTTGTCTGAAAATTCATGTCAGGGTTCTATTGTCTTCAGTTTTATCAATGATCTTACATTCCAGGTTTTTACAGAGTGGCCTATTAAAACACTCAATGGCTTTTTCAGCTCAAAGTCTCAAAGGCTTCCATAGTCTTTACCAAACAACATAGTCAGGTCTCTCATGGTAATAGGGAATTCTCTTGCATCACTTTCCGTTTTAGATACTTTTAATTTTCTGTTACCATGAAAAACAAGCAAACACCAACATTTTTCAGAAAATGGTGATGATTCCTTTATACATAATAGCAAGTATGCAGATATATATATACTTTAACACTACTATAGAAAAGCTCAAGTGAAGATTGGACAGTAGGTTTAACACAGAGAAATAAATAAATTGAACAATATGACAGCAATTAAGAAGAAATTAAGCTAGATTTCTAAAAATGAAGAAAAAGTACTTAACAAAACACCACCAACAATTTATTATTTTTAAATATTTCAAAAAATAAGAATGATTCATCTTCAGTGTAGTAAAAGCTATCTATGCATATCTATCATTTGCAACGTACAGAATGCCACCCCTATATGAAAAGTTTATACCATTCCTTCTTACCATGGCTCACATCCTCACCAGATAAATGAGCACAAAGAAAAAAATAAATAAACAATGCACACATTAACAACTAAGAAGTTGAATAGATACTTTTGAAAAGTCCTACTAGAACTAACAGTCCTTGACCTTACTGCTGAGAATATACAATGCTTCACAAACAGTTTGAAAGTTTGTTTAAAAGTTTCCCTGCAGTTAAGCACATACTTGCCCAAGCAATTCACCTCTCAAGGGTTTTCTTAAGGTAAACTAAACAAAACACCAAGACAAACACCAGCACACTAATATTCACAATGTATTCATAGCTCCAAGCAGATATTGACCAAAATGCCCATCACTGGTGAATAGATAAACAAATTGGGAAGCACTTGCCCAATTCACCACCACAAAGCAACAAAAAAAGAATAAATCACTCTTAAAGTTACAACATGAAAAATGATCAAACATGCAAAGTAAAATTTGTCACAAAGTCTACAGAAAACACTCATTTCAATGAAACTTGAAAAAATTATTTAACAGGCAAAAAGGGCAAGGTTTACTTTGAATCAGAATACCATTCCCTTGAAAAGATGGATGATATAAAATGAATTTTTTTCTTATCAGAGACAATGTTACATAGCTTACAGTGACACTAAAAATGCAGGTGCAAATGTTTATTTAATGTCTATAATTATATCTTCGTAAGGTTGATTAAGGTAAAAACACTAAAAGTTATTCAATCAAAACTAAATATTTATTAAAGAGTATCACAACTTTAATAAACTTTAGGTAGAATAAATAAATACACAATTTTAATATTAACTTTATTCAGTAGAAATTGACCAACAAGTAATTCTCTAATCCACTCAACCTTATCTCTTCCCTTTCTACCCCTTTCTGCCTTCTTAATGTTTACTTCTTCATCCTAAAATTCTGTGCAGTTAGGAAATGTTAGTTCTTTCCCCATGCTTCTTTATTGTGTCTTCCATTTAATTCAAGATTTAGCAGGTATTCCAGGATGTCCACCTGGTCACATGTTCCTCTTACTATATCTTCTTACATGTTCTCATTACTATATCCAGTTCCTCCTCTTATACCATGACCATCAAGAACCAAGGATTTTTATGCTGTCCCTAGAGAAAGGGAGAATACTTGAATGTTGCATGAAAATGTTGTTTCATTTATTTCCTTTAAAAATGTTTGATGATTTTAGCTACATATACAATTGTGTAATCATATTTATCTCCCATTACCCTCTCTGATCGTATTAATTTTCCAATGACCACCTTTACTCACCTTCTAGCCTCTTACTTTGTGTGTGTGTGTGTGTGTGTGTGTGTTGTGCAGATAGATATAGTTGCATGTGTTCATGATTGCAATAGCCTTGTTATATCTAGAGGACGGTGTTTTATAGTACCCTTCAATACTCTCTAGCCCTCAGTAGCTTCTGACTTTGTTCTCTGTTCCTTGAGCTTTGAATCTGGCAATGAACACGTTCTAGTCACGGCTGAGAACTCACCACCAATTTATTCTCAGCAATTTAACTTTTCACTTTTAGAACAGATTCATACTAACTTGAGATAATAATGTAGTGCATAGAAACACTACCTATATTTCACAGAATATTAATACTATATATTTGTTAACATATAATAAACCAATATATCATTCACTATTATAAACCAAATCAATAAATTTGCATATATGCAGAGCTTTTATCTCAAATACCAGCAATAAACATTGTATCTAACCTTTTTTCAAATAAACATGTAAATGTAGATGCTGAACAGATGTGATACAAACATTCTATGGGATATAGTCTCTGAGGCTTTGTTATTTTTTTTACGTAGTATATACTTCCTACTAAAGGACAGGGTATTATCTATTTTTAAAAACACACTTGAGTATTTATAGAATAATTCTTTCTTGTTGAGGTATGTAACACTAGTGTCTTGTTTTCTGACACAGTTTCTATGAAAACTATGTTATTAAATAGTGGATTTGAAAACTCATAGTCTTTTAGAAATTTATAGATTAGAAAGCTTTTTTGATTTGTTCAAATATTTCATCCTGAAAAGAAACTGAATGACTCTAATCAACAAAGCAATATTCTTATTGCTACTCTTTTTCTCATGCACTTAATAAGACAGAGAAAATAAGTAGACAGTCATGAGCAGACAATGGGTAAAAAAATAATACTGATATGGAAAAATCTATTTACGAACATATTCACAAACATGTATACATGTCTGTATGTATGTCTGATTTTATAAGCTTTTCAATGGATTATAACTCTTAAGTTTTAATAAATGTATTCATAAAATTTTATGTCTAATACATATGAAGATTAAAAAACACACAAATAATCAAGCCTGTTATTAGATGATTCCTGCTACACTATCCCTTTTTTTTTTCCGTATTCTAAGTAATAATAGATATATATGGTGATGTCATATGTGAATTTAATTCATTTGGGTAACAAACATGAGATTATACTGATTGTAGCAGTCTGTTATCCATGGAGTTTTCTATTCCTTCGAAGTTAATAGCTCTCTTTTAAATACCTACTTCTAATTCAAAACACACAGATCAAGCCTATGCTGCCTCAGTGAAAGGAAGGAAACATAATTACCCAGTGAAATCAAAGTCTGCTTTTGTTCCTTCATGAGAGAAAAGAGCCATTTAAAACCTTTGAGGCAGGTGCCACAAGAGCACAGAGGAAAAGTAAAATGGACAGAAAATTCAACCGGAGCTAAGAAAATATGAAAATTTCTTAAAGAAATCTGAGACTTAGTATTGCCAGATTAAAAAAAAAATCTTAAAAATTTCCCAACATTACAAAACTACCAAGGGATAACCTTAGAGTGTTATTCGTATTTCTATGAGAATACAAGTCTAAAATAACTCTGAAATATAACAAAACAAACAATATACATACAAATATGTATTCACTTGTTAGGTGTGTATTGTTCAGAGAAACAGTCATTAGCTCCTGTTGCACTTGGATGATTGGAACTTAGGGTAACAGAGTTTGGGGGAGAACCTCAAATGTTTCTATGTGAATTATGACAACTATTAAGATAGATACCCCTAATTTGCACCTTTGTACTGCAGCATTAAGGACAGTAGCTCATATGAAGCATCATTTAAAGAAAGGGTAATGATATTTATTACAACTAGATATGTGATAGCTTGAGCTTTTGGAAATACAACTCAAACCACTTAGAGTTACATCATTTTAGCCACTTTTATGTAGGAAAAAGATTTTCATACAAAACATTTGGATTATGTCTTCCCTCCCCCAATCCTCCTAGGTCCTCCCCATCTTCCTACACACTCAACCCCATATTCTTTTTTCCTTTCTCTTTAAAACTAGCAAAACAAAACAACAAGAATCACATACACCCTAAAAAACATAAACGTTGAAAGAAAAATAAATAGCCAAAAGACCATTAGGAAAAAATTCACACACACACAAAAAAAGCAAAACAAAACAAATCTACAGAAAAAAAAATCATTGAGTTTGTTTTGCATTGGCCAACTGCTCCTGAACATGGAGTCTGACCTGCAGATTGCATTGGAGAAATACTAACATTTTTCTTTGGTACCAGTTGTAGGTAGCTGCTTAAGTCCTGATGGGAGCATATGTATTTCCCCGTCTGGGTTGGATGTCCTCTCACTTAATCCTGTATAGTACTTGAACCCACAGTGACAGTCTCTGTAAGTTCTGATGCCCATCAGTACTGTTATGTCTGAAAGACACTCTTCCTTGCAGTCATTAAACACCTCTGGATATTAGAGATTTTTTGCCTTCCTTAAATGTCAGCATCTTCAGGGAAGGAGTTTGATTAAGGCATTGAGTGATTGATTCAAAATCTCTGGGCATTGTCCAGTTGTGGGTCTCCTTGTTAGTTCCCATCAATTTCAACAGCCTGTTATGTTTGGGGGCTTACTCCATTGAGTAAACATTTGGCCAACAACTCAATAAGATATAACATATTCGTAGAACTGGGGGTTTTACGTGGTGGCACAAGATGTCTAGTTGTGGTATTGTTTCCCCTATTATTAGGTGACTCCATTTACATTCCATTCGTATATAAATATATTTTAGAAAGCTTCTACAGTGGTAAGTTTCCATATGGATTTTCAGATGGCCTTTCATGTCATCACCCCTAGTATTTTCTCCTCTATCTTTTTCTGCCATCTCCTTCCTTATTTAATTCTCCCGTTCAAGGTTTCCTGTTGTCTTTCTGTATCACCATAATCTCTTTATCTTTCCTTGAGAGAATCTTTCTTCTTCCTAGTGCCTTACTAGATACCAAACTTCTGTGTTCATTTGTATTTTAGCACATATATGGAATGTAATTGGTAACAAGTAAATATAAGAGAAAACATACAATATTTCTCTTTTTTGGGCTGAGTTACCTCACTCAGCTTGATTGTTTTTAGCTTCATCCATTTGACTAATAATTTCATACTTTTTAACAAATGAATAATATTGCATTTTGTAAATATACCATATTTTCATTATTCATTCCTCAGTTGATGGAGATCTAAAATGGTTCCAATATATGGATAATATTGATAGAGACATTTTGACTGATATAAAATGATATCTTAAAGTATTTTGAGTTTGCATTTCCCTGATGTTGAACTTGTTAACTGTCTGCATTCTATTTTGGGAACATTCTACTCAGGTTAAGACACCAGTTTTAAATAAGGCTGTTTTCCTGCTGTTCAATGCTTTTTCTTGTTGTTTATATACTTTACATACTAATCATTCATCAGATATGTAATTGTTAAAGAACATTTCCCATTCTGTAGGCTGCCATGCTGTTTGAATGATTGTGTCCTTTGCTATATAGAAGGTTTCAGATTCATCAGGTACCATTTACTGATTGTTGGTAATGGTGCCTGAGCTTTTTGTACCCTGCTCAGAAAGTGCTTTTCTGTTGTACTTGTTCAAGCTTATTCCCCAGGTTCTCTTCTAACAGACTAGTGAAATGGTCTTATGTTGAGGTCTCGATGCATTCGGAATCTCGGAATCTAGTTTTGTTCAAAAGATGGACATTGATCTATTGGCATTCTTTACATGCAAACATCCAGTTTTCCCACTACTGTTTCTTAAGGATATGGTCTTTTCTCTAGTGTGTACTTTTATTTCTCTCTGTCTATATATTTCTCTCTATATATATATTTCTAGAAATAAATATAGAAAAATATATAGTGAAATATGTATTTATATATTTATATAAAGAGAAATAAAAGTACACACTAGAGAAAAAAACTGTATCTTCAATATATATAATACATATATTTATTTATATATGTATATATACATATATATATACATGTCAATAGGTATTTGGAATTATGTCCAAATACAACTGCAATTCAATTCCATTGATGAGTATGTTTGTTTTTATGCAAAAACCATGCTTTTTTATTATTACATAAGCTCTGTAGTACAACTTGAAATCTGGAATGGTAATACCCTAAAGCAGTTTTTATTTTTAAAGATTGTTTTAGCTTTCTGAATATTTGAATTTCATATAACGTTGAAATGTATTTTTCAGTTTATGTGAACTGCAAAGTACTTATTGAGAATATTTTCATCTATATGCATAGGGGATACTGGTCTATAATTTCCTATCTTTCTTGGCTCTTTTGTTGCTTTTGTATCAGCATAATAGTGGTTTTGTAAAAGGAATTGGAAAATATCTCCTCAGTTCCTCAGTATTGCGTTATTTATTCTTGTAAACACTGGTAAGAATCTGTACTGAAGATATGAGGCTATCAGCTTTCTTTGGTTGCTGCTTTTATTTCACTAGGGTTTATGGGTCTTTTTAAATAGCTCATTGTGATTCATTTAATCTTGGTAGGGATGTTTTTGTGGG
The DNA here is from genome assembly GCF_030254825.1 of Meriones unguiculatus. NCBI lineage: Eukaryota > Metazoa > Chordata > Mammalia > Rodentia > Muridae > Meriones > Meriones unguiculatus. The sequence continues at coordinate 19,604,903 of NC_083362.1, read as the reverse complement.
ATTCATAACAATGGGAGCAGGTGTATCTCTTACTCTTTTTGCCTACCCTTGAGACTCTTCCCTACTATTGGGTTGCTTTCTCCAGGCTCAGTATGTATGAGGACTTTGGCCTTGTCTTATTGTATTTTGTTGTCCTATTTGGCTGTCCTATCTTGGAGGCCTGTTCTTTTCTGAGGAAGGAATGGGGGTGAAGATTCGATTTGTGGGAAAGGGATTTGAGAAGACAGGAAGAAAACTGCTCTGGATGTATTATATGAAAGGAGAATCTATTTTCAATAAAAATCAAAATAATAATAATACACTTCAAAAAGCTTTTCCTTTGTGCTGATGTACAGATTTGTATTTATTTTAATTTTTATATTAATTACTGTTTATTCCCTTTGTATGCTAGCTGTAGAACCTTCCCTCATTCCCTCCCAATCCTACAATCCCTCCCTCTTTTCCTCCCATACCCCTCCCCAAGTCCACTGATAGGGATGGTACTCCTCTCTTTCTATCTGACCCTAGCCTATCAGGTCTCATCAGGACTGTCTTTCATAGTCTTCCTTTGTGGACTGGTAAGGCTGCTCCCCCCTCATAGGGAGGTGATCAAAGGGCCAGCATTGAGTTCATGTCAGAGACAGCCTCTGTTCTTCTTACTAGGGAACCCACTTGGACACTCAGCTGCCACGGGCTACATTTGTGCAGGGGTTGTAGGTTATCACCATGCATGGCCCATGGTTGGCTGTACAGATTTTAAAATCATGTCTTTATGATTCTCTAAATTTCCTCATGATCTGTTGTAAAGTCCTTTTTTTCTCTATTTTTGTTAATCTGGATGTTTTCCGTCCATCTTTTGTGTAATTGGCTAAAGATTTTTAGTCTTGTTGACTTTCTTGAATAAAGAAACAAGTTTTTGTTCTGTTGATTTTTCCGATTGTTTTTGTTTTGTGATTTTTGTCTTATGTTTGTATTTCATTAATTTTACTCATGATTTTTTGTCATCTAGTTTCTTTGTGGCATATTTCTTCTTCTTTTTCTAGAGCTTTCTTTCTAAGTTACTAATATGAAATTTTCCCATGACAACCACCATGACGTTCTGCACACACATTGATGTGGTTCATAGACTTGGTAGCTAAAAAGGACTGTTGGTTGCCTCCTTCATTTGGAAGCTTATAAGCCCCATGAAAGACAGGCCCCAGGGAGGGGACATTCAGGTCAGTTCCACATCAGTAGTTGCTGAGTTGTGTTTCTGAAGTGCATAGTTTCTTCAGCAATACGGACCTGCCCTCCAGCTCTGGGAGTATCCAAGGACTACAGCAAGAGGCTGTATGTTTTGGGATTCTCTTGGAAAGCCCTGGTCACAAAATCAAAATAGGGCTGATTATGTCAGCTATTAGGGCTTTTGTTAAGTGGTGTTTGACTATTGGAAGTAATACCAGATGAGAAAATTTTATTAAACTTAGTATGTATATTTACATATTGAGTTACCTGTGCTACTGATGTCTTAGGTAAGTATTTAATAGTATGGTTTCTTATAGCTTTTCAGAAATCCTTATTGTTATTTTACCCACCTCCCTCTTTCTTATGTGTTTGACTTTATACATACTCCCTCAGGAGGGGACATTTTCCCATTTTCCTGATGAGATCATTTCTGCCCTGCTATGCCCCTTTATGTTCCTCACACCTTCTTCTGTCTTTATTTCCTTCCTTTTCCTTAAAGAAAATTCCTACCCCTACTTCCTAGGTCTCTGCTAAGGTCACATGTATCCAGTTTTTGCAATCTCTGTTGCTCTCCAGCACCCTTGTTCCAGCAATAGTAATTTCTTTTTTAATTTTCCTCATTTCTGTTGTTACTCCAGGCTATGTACTAACATACATAAGTTTGGGAGCTAGAATCCTCCAATGAGATAGAACACATGCTGTTTACCTTCTTATAATTACATTTTATTTTTTATAGTTTTTACAGTTTATTCACTTTGTATCCCACGTGTATCCCCTCCCAGTCCCATCCTCCCTCCCTCATTTCCTCCCTGCCACTCTCCAAGTCCACTAATAGGGGAGGTCCTCCTCCCCTTCCATCTAACCCTAGCTTATCAGGTCTCATCAGGATTGGCTGCATTGTCCTCCTCTGTTGACTGGCAAGGCTGCTCTCCTATTAGGTGTAGGTGGTCAAAGAGCCAGCCACTGAGTTCATGTAAGACAGTTCCTATTCCCCTTACTAAGGCACCCACTTGTATACTGAGCTGCCATGGGCAACACCTGAGCAGGGAGTCTAGATTATCACCATGAATGGTGTTTGGTTGAAGTATCAGTCTCAAAAAAGAACTCTCTTTTCGTTCTGTTACTCTTCTTATGGAGCTCCTGTCCTCTCCAGGTCTTACTATCTCTCCCTTCTTTCATAAGATTCCCTGAACTCTGCCCAAAGTTTGGCTATGAGTCTCAGCATCTGCTTTGATACAGTGCTGGGTATAGTCTTTTAGAGGCCCTGTGTGGTAGGCTCCTGTCCTGTTTCCTGCTTTCTCCTTCTTCCAATATCCATCCCGTTTGTCTTTCTGAGTGAGGATTGATAATCTTACCCAGGGTCTTCTTTCTTGTTTACAATTAAGAATAGTGCTTCCTCAAGATCCAGTGATACTAATCCTAGGCATATATCCAAAATATGTGCAAGTACACAACACGGACATTTGTTCAGCCATTTCGTAGCAGCTTTATTCATAGTAGCCAGAACCTGGAAACAACCCAGATGTCCCTCAACTGAGGAATGGATACAGAAATTGTGGTACATTTACACAATGGAATACCACTCACCAATTTAAAACAAAGAAATCATGAAATTTGCAAGCAAATGCTGGGATTTAGAAAATATCATCCTGAGTGAGATATCCCAGAAGCACAAAAACACACGTGATATATACTCACTTATAAGTGGATACTAGACATATAAGATAAACCTACAAAAATCTGTACACCTAAAGAAGCTGTTTATCTTTCTTGGTCTTGGTTATTTCAACTTAACATGGTCTTTTCTAGTTCCAGCTGTTTACATGGAAAAGCCATTATTTCATTTCTATTTACATTGGAATGGTATTCCATAGTGTGTAGATACCACATTCATTATGCACTCATGGTTGTGGGGCATTTAGGTTGTTCTTATTTCCTAGCTATTGTGACTAGAACAGCAATGAATACCACTGAGCAAGTATCTCTGTAATAGTTTGTCTGTTCCTTTGGACATATGCCTTGGAGATTTCTAGGAAGGTCATAAGGTAAGTCATAAGGTAAAATTACTTATTTTTGAGAGCCCTTCACACTGATTTACATAATGTTTGCTCTAGTTCCCAAACCCACCAACAGCTAACGAGAGTCCTGTTTCCCCACATCATCTCCAGCACTTATTTTTGATTGTTCCACTGATCTTTGCCATTCTGACTGGAGTAACCTAAACTTTTTTTTTAATTTTTTTTTTACTTTTTTATTACAATTTATTCACTTTGTACTTTCCTAATTTCAACTGATAACAAACTTTTTTTTAAGTATTTCTTAATCATCCCTTATCCTTTCTCTCTCTCTCTCTCTCTCTCTCTCTCTCTCTCTCTCTCTCTCTCTTTCTTGTTTTATATTTAGGCTTCAGGGCCACATTTTGAATAGGACTATTGTTATATTTTGTGTTTTGACTCTGTGTTGTGAGTCCCTTGTCTATTCTTGATACTAAAACTCTGTCACAATTGTAATTTCTTTTCAGTTATTTGGAATTTCTCTTGACTCTGTTGTTTCTTAGATGTGCAGACAACTTTTAGTTCCATGTAATCCAACGTGACAGTTGCTGGTGTTAGTTCTTTCATGAATGCAGTGCTGTATAGAGCATCCTTTCTCACATCTATATCAGGTAGGGAATGTCTGGATGATTCAGGGTGTTGGGATTAGGTCTTCTATCCATTTGGAGTAAGTTTTTTGCAAGGTGGTAGATACGGAACCAATATTTCTTTGCAGCGTCTGAAAATCTAGTTTTCTTAGCATCATTTGTTGAAGGTTTTTTTGTTTTGTTTTGTTTTGTTTTTAACCTGGGGTTTAAGAGACTAATTGAAAGAAAATATTTAGCAGCCATTTTTATTGTTCATATGGCCTCAATACTGATGGGGTGTGAGAACGTTATTCCATTACATGACATCTTTGCATACTGAGTAACTTTTGTGGAGGGAACTGTGGAAAAAAAAAAACACATAAGCAAGATATTTCTCTTTTTTGTTGCACCTTTATTTCTTCCAAAATGCATTATAATATCACAATTTCTTTCTAGAACTAACTATAAAAGGTGCATCACTGGGTTGCAAATCACAAAAGAAGAAAATATTACAGAATTAGATCAGCTTTTGCTGAGTGAAGATCCAGGAATGTGGGTGGATGTTTCTGGCTCACGCTAAACTCAGTTTTCGTTATATGGAAAGGAATTAGATTTGCCTTTAGTATTTAGAATTTTGTTTTACATTTTTTTTTTGATAAAATGAAATGCTTTGAGACTTATGGCCAACTGTTGGGCAGAGTGCATGGAATCTTATGTAAGAAGTGGGAAATAGTAAGATCTGGAGAGGACAGGAGCTCCACAAGGAGAGGAACAGAACCAAAGAATCTGAGCATAGGGGTCTTCCCTGAGACTGATACTCCAGTCAAGAACCCTGCATGGAGATAACCTAGAACCCCTGCACAGATGTAGCCCATGGCAGTTTAGTGTCTAAGTGGGTTACATAGTAATGGAAAAAGGGGCTGCCTCTGACATAATCTGATTGGCCTGTTCTTTGATCACCTCCCCCTGAGGGGGAGCAGCCTTACCAGGCCACAGAGGAAGACAATGCAGCCACTCCTGATGAGATCTGATAGACTAAGATCAGAAGGAAAGAGAGGAGGACCTCCCTTATCAGTGGCCTTGGGGAGGGGCATGTGTGAAGAAAGGGGAGGGGGCATGTGATCGGTTGGGGAGGAGGGAGGAGGGAGGGTCTTACGGGGGATACAAAGTGAATAAAGTATAATTAATAAAAGTTTAAAAAAAGAAATTTATCATATACCAAAAATTTTAAGATAACCATGGTTGTGTTAAGGAAAATTGTTTCTTGAAAAGAAAATAAGAAAAATGTTTTAGTTAAAAGGAAAATAATTTACAGTTCAAATGGAATCTTTTACAGTGTACTTGAACTAATTTCACCAGATCTCCAGATTAAAAATCATCTGTAGAACACAAATTTCTTTAAAGCATCATCCCTCATATTTTCCCTGCTAGGTGTAGCTCATCAAGCTTCCAATCTGTGCTCTGTAGCCTCTGCTCTGTATTCTCAGTTCAATGAATATATCTAATATTCATATTTGCAAAGAAGGATCTAATGTTTGGGCTACAATCATGCCATGTGAGCAATAGAGATGTTTATGACAGAGAAATACTTGATGAAATGCTACAGTAGTTTAAGTAGTAACTTCTTAGGTATTGCTTTTTACCTTTTTGGCTACAACCAAACAGCAATATGTCAGTCTTTATCAGAAACAGAAAAACTTGTATTAAATAAAGGGATATATATATATATATATATATATATATATATATATACATTTAAGTCTTTATATTTTAAATGCTTTATCATTATTTATGATCACTATAGAAGAATTTCAAATTTGCGGTGATAGGAAAGGACATCAGCTTCTCTATAAAATGAGATTGTAAAAGATAATTAAATTAGATAAATTCCTATGGAAGAACATCTAAAGAAAAAAGAAAACTGGTATGGCCTGTGGCTACAAGTAGGCACAAAAATTGATCTTCACTTAATATTCAGAGAAAAACAAACCATGAGGTTTCTATTAAATCACATTTATCCAATCCATTTTTTTATATTTCTGGATGCTACTTTCTACTAAAGTTATTAAGCCCAGTGAAAACACACTGGTAAATAATAAATGTCCTTTCATCTAGACAGAACTTTCTCAACAAATAAATAAGTAACGACTTATTTTCTCACAAAGGAAAAGATATCTGATCAGAGTTCCTCTCAAAGTCACTGTTATTTGTTTTTATTTCTTCATTCTTATATTCGGCTTCCCTTCTCTTCTCTTGCAGAATAAGAGTAAGTCTACAATGCTGGGAGGTGAAAGAGAAAGAGCAGCCCCAGTCCCTCTGATCCAATTATATATGTGTTTTCCTATTTCTGTCAGGCTAGAAGCAAAGAGAAATGTACTTCCTGAATTTTTAATAGTATATTTGTTTATTTTTCACTCTAGACCTTTCTTCGTACATTTCTAAATGTTGCTGTAACTAGCAGAAACAATTTTTCATTTCATGTTCATAATTCTCATCAAAGGAGAAAAATACAAGATAAACTTTCCAATATTATCTAATTCTCACTATTTACCTTTGGGAAATTATATGAATCATTTTGAACAAATGAAAAATGGTGAGAACTCATTTTTAAAGGAAAATTAAAAATGCCTTCTAGAATTCTGTCACACTTTTATTTATTTATTTTTTTTTATTTCGGATTCCTGTTTAAACACACTCACACTCAAAGGGGTACTGCATCCAACAATAAATAACTCACCCTATTAGTCAGCAAACACATTCCTGATGGATGCACACATGCGTACATGGCACAAGCTAGAGAATTATGGATTAGTTTCTACTGTGGTACAAGAAAACTATATAAACTTTTGAGGCTAGATTTTATTTTCTGTTTAAAATGTAACAATTCCTTTTCTAAGCCATGAAGATAGCATTCCTGAGTGAGACACACTTCTTTGTCCAAATCTGACCATTTTGTTGAGAATCAAAATACTGAAAACATATTCTCTAGGTTTTTGTTTTTTGTTTGTTTGTTTTGATGTTTTTGTTGCTGTTTTGCCAAATTACAATGGCAATGAGTAAACTTGATAACAGTTTCTAGAGTAACCAATCATACCTTTAGGATGTCTGTCCATCCCTTAAGAGGCTCTTCTGAATCAGAAGTTATATGTCCATGAACCTATCCGAAAGATCAACTATAACAGTATAAGCCTCTATCTAAAGATAATTTTTTAATTTTTGTTTTTTACATTAATTATATTTTATTTGCTCTGTATCCCAGCTGTAGCCCCCTCCCGCATTCCCTCCCAATACCACCCTCCATCCCTCATCTCCTCTCATGCCCCTCTCCAAGTCCACTGATAGGGGAGGTCCACCTCCTCTTCTATCCGACCCTAGCTTATCAGGTCTCATCAGGACTGGGTGCAATGTCCACCACCCCCTGAGGGAGAAGGAGGAGGCTGCTTCTCCCTCAGGGGGTGGTGGTTAAAGAACCAGCCACTGAGTTCATGTCAGAAACAGACCCTCTTCCCCTTACTCGGGAACTCACTTAGATACTGAGCTGCCATGGACTACACCTGAGCAGGAGTTCTAGGTTATAGCCATGAATGTAACTTGGTTGTAGTATCAGTCTCAGAAAATACCCCTGAGCCCAGATGTTTTGGTTCTGTTGCCCTCCTTGTGGAGCTCCTATACAATCTGGCGATTTCTCAGACAATTAGGAATAGCGCTTCCTCAAGATCCAGATATACTACTGCTAGGCATAAACGCAAAATACGCTCAAGCACACAACAAGAACATTTGTTCAACTATGTTCACAGCAGCTTTATTCGTAATAGCCAGAACCTGGAAACAACCCAGATGTCCATCAATGGAGGAATGGATATAGAAATTGTGGAATTTTTACTCAGCAATGAATACTACTCAGCAATTAAAGATATTATTAAAACAATTAAAAACATCTATGTTTACCATTGTGATAATGGCTTGATCACTGTATATTATGATTTTGATGCAGTCCATGTATAAAACTGATTCCAATTCAAGCATATAAATAAAAAATTAAAAATAAAACATCCGTTTCCCTCCAGGAAGAAGATGAACTTTGGAGTTCAACAAATATTCTGGAGAACTTAAAAAGTGCATGAATAATAATTTTGTGTTAAGAATATCAGAATAGTCATCAACTATGGGAAATGAATGCAGAGAGAATGGTGACTCTTAGTTTTTATCTCAAAATACTTCTTGAGGGTCTAAGCTGAACCTAAGAAGAGTTCAGAGCAATGAATAACATATATTATACAAAATCACCTGGTATAATTTTATTTTTCCTTTTAATTAATTTAGAGCATATCATTTAATTTTATTAACAACAGGAATCTGAAATGTTATATTTGATTATTGTGAAGAATCCCTATAGTTAATGTAAATCATGTGTGAGAAACTTTAGGAGATGAAATTAAGAACCATGCCCTTCCACATGCTGTTGCCAAATGTCTACCTCTCTTTGTGTGACATATATAACACAGTTTATTTTCTATTATTTTGCTTAATAAGGAATGCCCAGACTTCAGATCTTAATCTACGGAATAATTTCTGTTTCATTATTTCTCTTACCACTAAAAATTTTCCCTTAAGTGTGTGATCTTATTTCTCTTGCAGACCTCATGTAAAAGGCTCTTCTTCTCAACAATGGAGCGTTCTTTTTAAAGCTGAACTCATGAAGCACTTTCGAGTGCAAGGCTTTTCTTTAAGTGTGTTCAGGTTGGATTTTCTCCTGCAGTTTTTAGTGCTGCAACTCAGATCCCAGTCAGCTCATGTCACTCCCCGGATCAGCAGTAATAAGTTATATTGACACGTCCCTCCTCAGAGCACAGCACCTAGACAGTAGAATACTTGCAAATTATGATGAGCTCTCCAATTCTTTGCTTTAAGTGTTGCCCAGGCTTTTATTCACTCTCTTTTGTCCACAGAATAGCCTCCTGATTGAAATCTGCTTGATTACACAGGGCACTGAAGGATGAGGTGAGGCATAGTGCCAAGGTTCTAGTCTATTCCTGGTGTTTTGTTCTCATTTGTGTGTGTGTTTCTCAGTAATTCAATGAACATCCTATTGGCCAGATTCTTGCAGGTAAAAAGATATGTTGTGACTATATTTGAATATTGCAAATGCTGGCAGGTATTTTTAAGACATTTCCAAACATTTTTAAAGAATTTAGGATCTTTTGGCTTACAGTTTCCTCATAGGCTGTTTCAATCAAAAGTAATACTAAAAATATGTAGTTCCAGACTCTAGATATTGATGTTGATATAATTATCAAATCCAAATAACTAGAGCCCCATGAAAAATGATAGATTCCAGATCTGGACCAGAAGATTTTGTATATATACATACATATATACATAAAATATACATACATATATATACATATATGTATAGGTATATATATTTATATATATTATATATAAATATGTATATATATATTTACAAAAATCCAAATACCCCTCTTCTACTTATAACAAAGACCAGTCAATATTTTAAACAAAGCAATAACACAGTAAAAATACTTTTTGTCTTAGCACAAAAGAGTTTGCAAAAGAAAATGTGAGAAACTAGCCATGAGAGGAACGGCATTATTTTATCATGTTTTTCTCAATAGAAGGAAAAAGGAGAGGAAGAGAAAAACATAATACATGCACTAGACTGCCAATATTAGCCATTAGAGGTCACAGCAAGAGTGTGTAGAATACTGTTTGTAATCTCACATCATTCCAGTCTGCCTGAGTTCCAACCCTTGCCTTCTCAGAGGCCCTGGGAGAACCCTAACACAGAACTTCCCTGATTTTCATCTCACCCCTGCCCAAACTTTACCTCACATAACTCTGCTGGGACCAAGACTGTGTTGCAAAACAGTCACCACTATAAAATGTGGGTTGAGCCTTCTCTTCCTCAAACTCATGGGTGAAAGAAATACCTATTCTATAGATTAACATTTGGACAAGTTCATAACCAGGTTGAACTCCTATAATTTATTAGACCCTGAACATTTCTTATGTTGAAGATAGTTGAAATGAAGAAGTTATAAAATGGAACAATATTTTAAATATCTCATTTGATATAGCTTGGTCTCTCTCAAAAAAAAACTAGAGTAGTGTCAAATAAAAAAGATGATATAAAAAGATTTTTGTCAATCACATCTACATATGTATGCTAAGAATTTAGTGTATGGAATGAGCTACATTTTATCCATTTCTTCTTTTTGCAAAGACAGTTTGATAGAAACCTAGGTGTACCAGTCTTCATTTATTCTCAATGTTTTATCTTAAGGCTGCAGAATCAGACAGCTGGCAGAAACTGTGTGGCTGTCAGACCCATACATATTAAAAGGCAACTTTACATTTTTGATGTATTTAAAATATTTAAAACCTTGTATAGAAAATTTATTGAAACTTGGTATAAGCTTTAAAGTAATAGAAACTAAAAATGTCATCGGTTTTGCAAGGACTGAATTCTAACCATGATTCTTACTAGTGTTTTATTCTATAATGTCTTTTTGGATGCCTTAATACACTGCACACAAGATATCCTTCATTTTCTCCTTTTCCACAACGGGTAACTGAAAATCATCTTACAAATACTACTGTTTTTGAGAATATAGAAGAATTGTAGAGTCAATATTCTTTTAGTGCCGGTTGTAAAACTTGAACCCTTAGCCTCACTATTTGCAATAAATCTGTTTCCACTTGTAGTTAAAGATCTTGACATGCTATGGGCATGCAACTCAACAGCACAAAATTTAAGTGAATACTGTCTATACCATTGTGATTGCCGATAGATATCAAGCTGCACATGCTACATACATTTAACCACATACTCAGATAAAAACAAACTACAATGATCTGTCTTACAATTTAAAAATGCATGCAGAAATGTATGTCAGAAGAACACAAAAGACAAGGTAGATACTGGTTCTGGCAAACAGTTCTAAGTTTAATAAGCAAAAAGGCATATTTAAAATACTTATTAATAACAGACATTAACAAAACAGTAATGTTACCCTATTATAATGATAATAAGGAACTATTAAATAATTCATAGATTTTCAAAGTGCACAATAAAATTTAAAAACAAAGAAGTCACATAAGAAATAAAGAATAAACATGGAATAACTGGGATAAAAAGGAATAAGATTGGAATTTTCACAATAATCTGCATTTTAGAAGAAGCCCACAAAACTTAAATTATAAAAGGATTGTCAACAAAAAGATGAAAAGACATACACTAAACAAAGTAATAAAAGACAACAAAAGTGACAGGAAAAGAAAAGAAATAACAAAAAAATAATACTCCATTTCCCTAACACTTTATAAAAGTGAGTTAACAATGAGAAGGTAAACCAGCAAATTGACAGAACACTGACATAGATAATGGAACATTTTAATTAGTATGGGATTTGTACTGCAATTGGTAGGAGTATTTTCAGTATTTACAGCATGTTGTCAAATACAAAAGAAAGAAAGAAAAACCTAACTTAGGGATTACAAATATAAGAGAAATTTAAAAAAAACAACTTTTTAAAAATTCTTTATTAATTACACTTAATTCACTTTGTATCCCTCCTACGACTCCCTCCCTTCTTCCATCCCAATATCTCCCTTTCTCCAATCTCTGCGTACATGCCCCTCCCCAAGTCCACTCATAGAGGAGGTCCTCTTTTCCTTCCTTCTGATCCTCATCGATTAGGTCTCATCAGGAGTGGCTGCATTGTCTTCTGGGGCCTGGTAAGGCGGCTTTCCCCTCTGGGGGAAGTAATTAAAGAGCAGGCCAATCAGTTCATGTCAGAGACAGTCCTTGTTCCTATTACAATGGAACCCACTTGGATACTGATCTGCCATGAGCTACATCTGTGCAGGGGTCTTAGTTTATCTCCATGCATGATTCTTGGTTGGAGTATCAGTCTCAGAGAAGACCCTATTCTCAGTTTTTTTGGTTCTGTTGCTCTCCTTGTGGAGTTCTTGTCCTCTTCAGATCTTACTGTTTCCCACTTCTTTCATAAGATTCCCTGCACTCTGCCCAAAGGTTGCCCATAAGTCTCAACATCTGCAATGATAGTCTGCAGGGCAGAGCCTTTCAGAGGTCCTCTGTGTCAGGCTCTTAACTTGTTCCCTCTTTTCTACTTCTTCTGATGTCCATTCTCTTTGCCTTTTTAGATAGGGATTGAGCATTTTAGTCAGAGTCCTCCCTCTTGATTAGTTTCTTTAGGAGTACAGATTTTAGTAGGTTTATCCTATATTACATGTCTATATGAGGAGTATATGCCATGTGCGTCTTTCTGCTTCAAAGGTTGTAGAGAAAAGGGAACCCTCCTCCACTGCTGGTGGGAATGTAAACTTGTACAACCACTTGGAAAGCAATCTGGTGTTTCCTCATACAACTAGGAATAGTGCTTCCTCAAGATCCAGCTATACCACTTCTAGGCAAATACCCAAAAGAGGCTCAAGTACACAATAAGGACATCTGCTCAACCATGTTTGTAGCAGCCATATTTGTAATAGCTAGAAGCTGGAAACAGCCCAGATGCCCCTCATTTGAGGAATGGATACAGAAATTGTGGTACATCTACACAATGGAATATTACTCAGCAATAAAAAACAAGGAAATCATGAAATTTGCAGGTAAATGGTGGATCTGGAAAAGAACATCCTGAGTGAGCTATTGCAGAAGCAGAAAAAAAAAAGACAGCTTTAAAGTAGAAACAGGCAGGAAATGTTGCAGAGAGGCAAATAAAGGTAAATATCAACTGTTATGGACACTAATTAAATCACTACACCTGTTGCAGGAGAGATAGATTTAAGAAAAAAAAGAAAGGTCGAGGCGGGGCAAGATGGTGGCACTGGGAGGACTCTCATTCTGAACAGCAGCACAGCGGGACAGGCACAGTGACCAGCAAGCACAACTCGCGACCATAAAACACAAGTGATTGTGTTTCTCAGGTGAGAGGATACCCCACGGTGGGGGATTCAAACAGCTTTAACTCACCAGGCTAAACCACTGAAGAGACCCTGGTTCCACCAGGCGCTTGGTCGCCAGCCCAGAGCTATATACCAGCGTGATCTGGTCACTGTCCCAGACTGAACTGTGGGCCCACAACAGCACAGACTGGATTTTCCAGTCGAGAGATAACCCTACGGAGCAGGAAACGATTGGGACCAACCTTAGGTCACCCAGACATCCCCTGGAAAAGACTTGGGTTCTGTGGGCACCCCAGGAGCCATCCCGGAGCCAGAGCCAGGGACCCAGGTGCCTGCACAGAGCCCTGCCTGCGTGCCTGATTCGCCGCCTCAGATAGAACTGTGGGCCCCAGGGCACCAGAGACTCAGTTTCACCATTGGGTGCAAACCCACAGGGAGGGAAACGGCTGGTCTGATCTCAGAGCACTCAGCTGATACCACCAACCCGAAAAGGTCTCGGGAAAATTACCCAGTTTAGGGAGACACCCAGGATCCCAACTGCCAGAAAGGCGGAGGCACGGGTGGGCATCTGTGCCTGTGGGTTCTACTCGCTGCCACCCCAGACAGAAGGGCGGTCCCCAAAGCAAAGACTGGGTGTCCCTGGCAGGAGGAAACCCCCAGCGGGGGGGGGGATCATCAGGTCTAACGCTCAGGACACCCAGCACCAAAAGAATTTCTGGATTCACGCAGACTCTAGGCTCTAGCTTTCTAATGCAGGCATGAGCGCTGTGCTCATCCGCCATTATTGAGTACCACTAGGGCACTGGGGCACATAGTTGCATCCTCAGACCTACAAAAGCCAGAGAGTCATTACAGCAGCCCTCAGATACTGTGCCAAGGATCAACCAGTTACCCCTAGCTAGACTGGCAAAACTGTGGGAATCCCTGGTCCTTCAAGAGGGCTGCACAGTATCTGGACCAGAGCAATGCCTGCAGCCAACATCCCAGACAGGGACACACAGCTTCTGATCCAGACTGAGGCACCCAGTCTCCAGACCAGAGCGGCGCCCCCAGGGGGCCAACTCAACCTAGGTGCACATTCTCCACGCCCAGAGTGGAGCACTCAGCCTCTGGCCCAGAGACTTGCTGGGTGCTCCTCTCACTTTCCTGGACAGAACTGTGTGCCCCAGGATAACAGACTGAGTTTCTCTGTTGGGAGAAAACCCCACAGCTAGGAAATCAGCAGGTTCTTCAAGAGAACTGTACCTGGAAAACTGTAACAACAGCAGCAGCTCACTAAATTTATAACGAGAAACCCAGCAGTGGGGCAGCTGTCTTGAGAACTTCTATGGGTAAGAGGAGAGCCCACCCTGCCTAACAAAGACCACAGCTACTACTCAGGGCTATACACCTGAGGTGAGCAGTGGCAATTCCTGAGAAACACTGGCCATACAGTGACCATAACCAAAAAGCAGAGGAGGACTCCTTCAGGAAAAATCATCTTCTGGCCAAGGGGATTCTCCCTAACTCAGGACTCCAGAAAGCACAGAAATTAACAGCCAACACCTAAAAAGCCCAATGGGTAGAGGTCAGCATAAAAGCTCAACCAACAAAAAAACAGAGCAATATGGCATCTCCAGAACCCAGCCATCCAGGGGCAAACAGCCATGGACAACACAGCATACTAGAAAATCAAGAAGATGACCTAAGATCTATGCTGATGAAGAGGATAATAGAGAAAACAAATAAAATACGTAAAGAATTAGAGGAAGATAAAAACAAACAGATCATGGCTATCTGTAAAAAAATGGAGGAAATTAAAGACAAGCAGATTATGGCCATCTGTGAAGAAATACGGGAAGATGCAGCCAAAGAGTTTGCGGCCTTCAGAGAAGAAATAATTAAATCACTGAAAGAAGTAAAAGAAACAGAGTTGAAGGAACTGAAAGAAAAAGAGGAAAATACAATCAAACAGGTGAAGGAAGTAAACAAAACAAATCAAGACCTGAAGATAGAACTGGAAAAATTAAAGAAAACAGAAATGGAGGAAATAATGGAGAAGAATTTAGGGAAGAAAACAGGAACTACAGAGGTAAGCATAACCAACACACTACAAGAGATGGAAGAAAGAATCTCAGGTGTAGAAGATACAATGGAAGAAATCGATGTATCTGTCAAAGAAAATGTTAAATCTAAAAAATTCCTGACACAGACCGTCCAAGAAATCCAAGACAGTATGAAAAGACAAAACCTAAGAATAATAGGTATAGAGGAAAAAGAAGACTCCCTTCTCCAGGGCCCAGAAAATATTTTCAACAAAATCATTGAAGAAAATTTCCCCAAGTTAAAGGAGAAACCAATAAGAATGCATGAGGCCTACAGAACACCCAACAAATTTGACCAGAAAAGAAAATCCTCCTGCCACATAATAATCAAAACAGTAAGTATACAGAACAAAGAAAAAATACTAAAAGCTGCAAGAGAAAAAGGCCAAGTAACATATAATGGCAAACCCATTAGAATCACACCTGAATTTCAACAGAGACTATGAAAGCCAGAAGGGCCTGGACAGATATCATGCAGACCCTAAGAGAACACAGATGTCAGCCCAGGCTACTATACCCTGCAAAACTCTCAGTCCTCATAGATGGAGAAAACAAGATATTCAATGACAAAAACAAATTTCAACAATACCTACACACAAATCCAGCATTACAGAAGATACTGGAAGGGAAAATACAGCCCAAGAAAATTAGCTTCTGTCAAGAAAAGACAGGAAATAATTAAACTTACTACAATAAAACAAAAAGCAACCAAGCACACAACCTTATGACCACAGCCAACATCAAATTCAAGGGATCTAACAGCCACTGGTCATTAATCTCTCTCAACATCAATGGACTCAACTCTCCAATAAAAAGACACAGATTAACAGAAGGATACGTAAACTAAACCCAGCAATCTGTTGCATACAAGAAACACACCTAAGGCACAAAGATAGACATTACTTGAGGGTAAAACGTTGGAAGACGAATCTCCAAGCAAATGGGCCCAAGAAACAAACAAGAGTAGCCATTCTAATATCTGATAAAATAGACTTTCAACCAAAATTAATAAAAAGAGATGGGGAAGGACACTTCATACTCATCAAGGAAAAATTCCACCAGGAAGACATCACAATCTTGAACATCTATGCCCCAAATACAAGAGCACCCACATTTGTAAAAGAAACATTGATAAAATTTAAACCACATATAAATCCCCACACATTGATAGTGGGAGATTTCAACACCCCACTCTCAACAAAGGACAGGTCAACAAAACAGAAATTAAGCAAAGAAACAATATCTATGACAGAGGTCATGAATCAAATGGACCTCACAGATATTTACAAAACCTTACACCCAAACACAAAAGAATTTACCTTCTTCTCAGCACCTCATGGAACTTTCTCCAAAATAGACCATATAGGTGGTCACAAAGCAAGCCTCAACAGATACAAGAAGATTGAAATAATCTTGTATCTTGTCTGATCATCATGGAATAAAGTTGGAATTTTACAACAACAGAAATAGCAAAAAGCATACACACACATGGAAACTGAACAACTTGTTACTAAATGACAGCTGGGTCAGGGAAGAAATAAAGAAAGAAATTAAAGTCTTCCTAGAACTCAATGAAAATGAAGAGACAACATACTCAAACTTGTGGGGCACAATGAAAGCAGTGCTAAGAGGAAAGTTCATAGCACAAAGTGCCTTCAAGAAGAAATTTGAGACAGCTCATTCAAGCAACTTAATGACCCACTTAAAAACCCTAGAAAAAGAAGAAGCAGACACACCAAAAAGGAGTAGACTGCTGGAAATAATCAAACTCAGGGCTGAAATCAATCAATTAGAAACAAATAAAACAATTCAAAGAATCAATGAAACCAAGAGCTGGTTCTTTGAGAAAATCAACAAGATCGACAAACCCTTAGCCAAGCTAACTAAAAGGCAGAGAGACACCACCCAAATCAACAAAATCAGAAATGAAAAGGGGGACATAACTACAGACACTGAGGAAATCCAAACAATCATTAGGACTTACTTCAAAAGTCTATATGCCACAAAATTTGAAAATCTAAGTGAAGTGGACAATTTTCTTGATCGATTTGACTTAACAAAGCTGAATCAGGACCAGATAAATCAATTAAATAGTCCTATATCCCCCAAATAAATGGAAGCAGTCATCAAAAGTCTCCCATCCAAAAAAAGCCCAGGACCAGATGGCTTCAGCGCAGAATTCTACCAGACCTTCAAAGAAGATCTAACTCCAACTCTTTTCAAACAATTCCACAAAATAGAAACAGAAGGAACATTACCAAACTCATTCTATGAAGCCACAGTCACCTTGGTACCTAAACCTCACAAAGACTCAAAAATGAAAGAGAATTTCAGACCAATCTCCCTTATGAACATTGATGCAAAAATACTTAACAAAATACTTGCAAACTGAATACAAGAACACATCAAAGATATTATCTACTATGACCAAGTAGGCTTCATTCCAGGTATGCAGGGGTGGTTCAATATACGGAAATCCATCAATGTGATCCACCATATTATCAAACTGAAAGAAAAAAACCACATGATAATCTCCCTAGATGCTGAAAAAGCATTTGATAAAATCCAACATCCATTCATGTTTACAGTCTTGGAGAGATCAGGGATACAAGGCACATACCTAAAGATAGTAAAGGCGATATACAGCAAACCTATAGCCAACATCAAACTGAACGGAGAGAAACTTAAAGCAATCCCACTGAAATCAGGGACAAGACAAGGCTGCCCACTCTCCCCATATCTCTTCAACATAGTTCTGGAAGTCCTTGCTAGAGCAATAAGACAGGTGAAGGAGATCAAGGGGATACAAATTAGAAAGGAAGAAGTCAAATTATCACTATTTGCAGATGATATGATAGTATATATGAGTGACCCCAAAAACTCTACCAGGGAACTCCTACAGCTGATAAACACCTTCAGCAAAGAGGCCGGATACAAAATTAACTCAAAAAAATCAGTAGCCCTCCTGTATACAAAAGGCAAAAGGGCTGAGAAAGAAATTAGGGAAACAACACCCTTCACAATAGCCACAAAGGACATATGGTACCTCAGAGTAACCCTAACCAAGGAAGTCAAAGACTTGTATGAAAAAAACTTCAAGTCTCTGAAGAAAGAAATCGAAGAAGATATCAGAAGATGGAAAGATCTCTCATGCTCATGGATTGGTAGGATTAACATTGTGAAAATGGCCATAATGCCAAAAGCAATCTACAGATTCAATGCAATTCCCATCAAATTGCCAACACAATTCTTTACAGACCTGGAAAGAAAAATTCTCAACTTCGTATGGAATAACAAGAATCCCAGAATTGCTAAAACAATCCTCTACAATAAAAGATCTTCTGGAGGTATCCCTGATCTCAAGCTGTACTGGAGATCCCTGATCTCAAGCTGTACTATAGAGCAACAGTCATAAAAACTGCATGGTACTGGCATAGAAATAGAATGGTGGATCAATGGAACTGAACCAAAGACCCAGAAATAATCCCACACACTTATGGACACCTGATTTTTGACAAAGATGCCAAAACCATACAATGGAAAAAAGATAGCATCTTCAAAATGGTGCTGGTCCAACTGGATGTCTACATGCAGAAAAATGAAAATAGATCCATACTTATCACCCTGCACAAAACTGAAGTCCAAGTGGATCAAAGACCTCAACATAAAACCACACACATTAAATCGGCTAGAAAAAAAAGTGGGGAATACCCTAGAACTCATTGATACAGGAGAAAACTTCCTGAAGAGAACACCAACAGCACAGGCTTTAAGAGCAACAAATAATAAATGGGACCTCATGAAATTGAAAAGCTTCTATAAAACAAAGGACACAGTCATCAAAACAAAGCGACTGCCTACAGATTAGGAAAGAATCATCACCAACCCTTTATTTGACAGAGGACTCATATCCAGTATATATAAAGAACTAAAGAAGCTGAAAAGCAGCAAACCAAGTAGTCCACTTAAAAAATGGGGAACAGAACTAAATAGAGAATTCTTTGGAAAGGAATATCGAATGGCAGAGAAGCACTTAAAGAAATGCTCACCCTCATTAGCCATTAGGGAAATGCAAATCAAAACAACCCTGAGATTTCACCTTACACCCATGAGAATGGCCAAGATAAAAACTCAAGTAACAACACATGCTGGAGAGGTTGTAGAGAAAGGGGAACCCTTCTCCACTGCTGGTGGGAATGTAAACTTGTACAACCACTCTGGAAATCAATCTGGCGCTTTCTCAGACAACTAGGAATAGCACTTCCTTAAGATCCAGCCATACCACTCCTAGGCATATACCCAAAAGAGGCTCAAGTACACAAAAAGGACATTTGCTCAACCATGTTTCAGTAGCAGCTTTATTTGTAATAGCCAGAAGCTGGAAACAACCCAGATGCCCCTCAACTGAAGAATGGATGCAGAAACATTGGTACATCTATGCAATGGATAGATTCACTCAGCAATGAAAAATAAAGAAATCATGAAATTTGCAGGTAAATGGTGTGACCTGGAACTGATCATCCTGAGTGAGTTGTCCCAGAAGCAAAAAGACACACACGGTATATACTCACTCATATAAACATACAACATAGAATAAACCCACTAAAATCTGTACATCTAAACATACTAAGCAAAAGAGAGGACCCTAACTAAAATGTTCAATCCCCATCCTGAAAGGCAAAGAGGATGGACATCAGAAGAAGAAGAAAACAGGAAACAACCTAGGAACCTGCTACAGAGGGCCTTTGAAACCCTCTGCCATGCAGACTGTGAAAGCAGATAATGAGCCAGATGGGCAACTGTTGGGCAGAGTGAATGGAATTTTATGTAAGAAGTGGGAAATAGTAAGAGCTGGAGAGGAAAAGAAATCCACAAGGAGAGCAACAGAACAAGAAAATTTGAACACAGGGAACTTCCCAGGGACTCATACTCCAACCAAGGACTATTCATGCAGATAACCTAGAACCCTGACAATGCAGCCACTTCTGATGAGAACTGATAGACTAAGGTCAGAAAGAAGGAGAGGAGGACCTCCCCTATCAGTGGACTTGGGGAGGGGTATGTATGCAGAAGGGGGGGGAGGGTGGGACCGGGAGGATAGGAGGGAGGGGCTTATGGGGGGATACAAAATGAATAAAGTGTAATTAATAAAAGTTAAAAAAACAATATAAATAAAAACAAGAAAAGTGGCAGCTTTCTGGTTTAGAAGTGAAGAGCTTATTACCACAGACTAGATATTTGCAAACGTAAGACTTATTTACCACAGCATTTGTTAGTGGTCAGAGTAACAATTCTATTGCTTCCCATAGTAGCTAGAAAGTTTAAAAGCCCATGAGGATCAATTTCCAACCTCACACAAAGATCCAACAAAGAAAAAGAATTTCAGATCAATTTCTCATGAACATTGATGCAAAAATACTCAATAAAATACTCACAAACTGAACCCGAGAACACATTAAAGATACCATTCACCATGTCTAAGTAGGCTTCATCCCAGACATGCAGGGGTAGTTCAATGTATGGAAATCCATCAATGTAATCCACCATATAAACAAACTGAAAGAAAAAAGCCGTATGACCTTTTGAAATGCTGAAAAAAGCTCTTGACAAAATCCAACACCAGTTCTTAAAGTTTTAGAGAGATCAGGGATACAAGGCAAATACCTAAACATAGTAAAGACAACATACAGCAAGCCTATAGCCAACATCAAACTGAGAGGAGAGACATTTAAATCAATCCCACTGAAATCAGGAACAGGGCAAGATTGCCCACTCACTCTGTATCTCTTCAAGGCCTAACATAAACCCATCCACACTATATCTTTTAGAATAAAAAGTGGAGAAAAGCCTTGAACACATTGACATAGGAGACAACTTCCTGAACATAACACCAACATCTCAGGCTCTAAGATCAACATTCATTAAATGAGACCTCATGAAACTGAAAAGCTTCTGTAAAGCAAAGGATATTGTCATCAGAACAAAATGACACCCTACAGTCTGGGAAAAAAATCTTCACCAAAATTACATCTGACAGAGGGCTAATATCCAGAATATATAAAGAACTCAAGAAGTTAAACACCAACAAACCAAGTAATCCAATTAAAAAAACGAGGATATCACATATCAGTGGACTTTGGGGGCACAAGGGAGGAGATGAGGGAGGGAGAGTGGGAATGTGAGGGGATGTAGGAGGGGGCTACAGCTGAGATACAAAGTGAATAAACTGTAATTAATAAAAAAATAAAATGGGGTACAAAGCTAAACAGAGAATTCTCAAGGGAAGAATATTAAATGGCATAGAAACACTTAAGAAAAATGCTCAAGTACACAACAAGGACATTTGTTCAACCATATTCATAGCAGCTTTATTCATAATAGCCACAACCTGGACACAACCCAAATATCCCTGAATGGAGGAATGGATAGAGAAATTGTGGTACATTTACAAAAATGGAATACTACTCAGCAATTAAAAACAAGGAAATGCTGTGGGAAACAGAGGGTCACTTGGGACATTGAAGCCCCTGCTCTGTGGGTCTAATTGAGGAGTTAAGGCAGTTAATGCCAGAAATTGTGCTGCAACCATCCCTAGCACTGCTACATATACAGTGAAGAGCCCCTCCCACACACTCAAGGGTTCAACATTATCTATTACTCTGTCCCTCGAGACACACTTCCACGCACACTTACACACACACACACACACACACACGCGCGCGCGCGCGCGCCTGCAATTGCCCCTTTTGCACCCATGTACTTTATTCCCACAGGTACAGCTAGTCCACCAATGCACATGTTGAGGCCACGGGACCTCTCTCAGCTTCCTCCAGACACCAGAGAGAGACAGTACCAGTCTGAACTGCAGAATCCAAAATAAATAGGTAAGGTTTCAGATAAGCCAATGGCCAGGGGTAGGCAAAACACATCCAACATAAATCAAGACATCATGACTTCACCAGCAACCCTCCAAATTGATGGCTACTCCAATTCATCAGAAGCACAGGAAAATGACTTTAAAGCTATGCTTACCCAATTAATTGAGGCTCATAAAGAGGAAACAAACAGTTCTCTCAGAGCAATAGTCATGCAAATTCATACAGTTAAAGAGGAAAAGAACAAATCTATCAAAGATTTGGCCAGTCAATTGGAGGTAAAGAAAGAGGAAATGGACAAAATTCTTAAAGAAACACGGGCGAATACATCCAAACAAATAGAGGCACAAGTAGAGATACAACTACTGGCATATAGAGAGGAAATGAACAAAAAAAAAAAAAAAATAGAGAGAGAGACCATCGTAGAGAGGCAGGAATCCACATTCAAACAGATGAAGGAAATGGTGCAAGGCATGAAAACAGAATTATAATCAATAAAGAAAACACAAACTGAGAAAACCCTTGAGCTGGAGAACTTGGAGAAAAGATCAGGAACCACAAAGGTAAGCATCACCAACAGAATACAAGAGATGGAAGAGAGAATCTCTGGAGCTGAAGACACACTTGCAGAAATGGATACTTCTCTCAAAGAAAAAGTAAAATCAGAAAAGTTCAAAACACAAAATATCTAAGAAATCAAGGATGCCATGAAAGGATGAAATCTAGGAATAATAGGAACTGATGAAAAAGAAGACTCCAGGCTCCAAGGTCCAGAAAATATTTTCAAGAAAATTTTCCTAACTTAAAGAAAGAGATGTCCATAAATATACAAGAGGCCTACAGAACACCGAATAGACTACACCAGAAAAGAAACACATCACATCACATCATAGTCAAAACACTATATCTACAGAACAAAGAAAAGATATTAAAAGCAGCAAGGGAAAAAGGCCAAGTAACATATGAAGGTAGACCTATCATAATCACACTGGACTTCTCATCAGAAACTATGAAAGCCAGAAGGGCCTGGGCAGGTGTCATGCAGACTCTAAGAGACCACAAATGTCAACCCTGACTACTATACCCTGAATAGCTTTCAATCAACATAAATGGAGAAAACAAAATATTCCATTACAAAACTAAATTTATACAATATCTACAAAGCAAACCAGCCCTACGGAAGATACTAGAAGGAAAACTCCAATCCAATGAAAACAACTTCACCCAAGAAAGCATACAGATAATATCCCAGCAAAAATTAAAAGAAGATAAGCAATGAAACACAGTAAGACCACTGACTCCATTATAAAAGGAACTAACATTCATTGGTCACTATTATCTATCAACATCAATGGACTCAACTCCCCAATAAAAAGACACAAACTAACAAAATGGGTGCAAAAACAAGATCCAACATTCTGCTGCATCCAAGAAACGCACCTCAACAAAGATAAACATTACCTCAGAGTAAATGGCTGGAAAAATGTCTTTCAAGCAAACAGACCCAGAAAACAAGCTGGGGTAGCTATCCTAATATCTAATAAAATAGACTTTAACCAAAATTAATCAAAAAAAGATGAGGAGGGACACTACATTCTCATCAAAGGAAAAATCCACCAAGAGGACATCACAGTTCTGAACATCTATGCGCCTACATTCATAAAGGAAACATTATTAAAACTTAAATCACACATCGATCCCAACACCTTGATGGTTGGAGACTTCAACACCTCACTTTCACCAAGGGACAGATCATCTAGACAGAAGCCTAATAAAGAAATAAAGCTACTTACAGGGTTCCTAAATCAAATGGACCTAATAGATGTCTACAGAAGTTTCTACCCAAACTCCAAAGTATATACCTTCCTTTCAGCACCTCATGGAAACTTCTCCAATATTGCCTCAAAAGATACAAGAAGATTGAAATGATCCCCTGTATTCTGTCTGACCACCGTGGATTAAAGCTGGACCTTAACAACAAAGGAATTAAAGAAAAACCGACAAGCCATGGAAACTGAACAACTTGCTGCTGAATGACCACTAGGTTAAGGAAGAAATAAAGAAAGAAATTAAAGAATTCCTAGAATTCAATGAAAATTAAGACGCAACATAACCTAATTTATGGGACACAATGAAAGCAGTGCTCAGAGGAAAACTCATAGCACTAAGGGCCTTCAAGAAGAAATTTGTAACATCTCATACAAGCAACTTAATGGCCCAATTGAAAGCTCTAGAAAAAAAAGAAGCAAATATACTCAAGAGGAGCAGATGGCTAGAAATAATCAAACTCAGGGCTGAAATCAATCAATTAGAAACAAATAAAACTATTCAAAGAATCAATGAAACCAAGAGCTGGTTTTTGAGAAAATCACCAAGATAGACAAACCTTTAGCCAAACTAACCAAAAGGCAGAGAGAAACTTTCCAAGTCAGCAAAATCAAAAATGAAAAGGGGGACATAACTACAGACACCGAGGAAATCCAAACAATTATTAGGACGTACTACAAAAGCCTATATGCCACGAAATTCGAAAATCTAAAAGAAATGGACATTTATTTTGATAGATTCCATCTACCAAAATTAAGTCAAAATCAGGTGGAAAGACTGAATAGTCCTATATCCCCCAAGGAAATAGAAGTAGTCATCAACAGTCTCCCTTCCAAAAACCAGCCCTGGGCTAGGTGGATTCAGTGCAGAATTCTACTAGGCCTTCAAAGAAGTGCTAAATCCAATTCTCTTCAAACTATTCCACAAAATAGAAACAGAAGGAACATTATTAAACTCATTCTATGAAGCCATAGTCACCTTGATACCTAAACCACACAAAGACCCAACATAAAAAAGAGAACTTCAGACCTATCTCTCTTATGAGCATTGATGCAAAAATACTCAATAAAATACTTGCAAACCAAATCCAAGAATACATCAAAGATATCATCCACCATGACCAAATATGCTTCATCCCAGGCAAATCAGAAAGATGTCAAAGTGTCACTATTCGCAGATGATATGATAGTATACATAATCGACTCCAAAAACTCAACCAGAGAACTCCATCAGCTGATAAATACCTTCAGCAAAGTGCAGGATACAAAATCAACTCAAAAAAATCAGAAGACCTCCAGTATACCAAAGACAAAAGGGCCGAGAAATAAATCAGGGAAACAACACCCTTCACAATAGCCACTAATAACATAAAGTACCTTGGAGTGACAATAACCAAGCAAGTAAAAGACCTGTTTGAGAAAAACTTCAAGTCTCTGAAGAAAGAAAAATTAAGAAGATATCAGAACATGGAAAGATCTCCTGTGCTCATGGATTGGTAAGATTAAAATTGTGAAAATGGCCATCTTGCCAAAAGCAATCTACAGATTCAATGCAATTCCCATCAAAATACCAACTCAATTCTTTACATACCTTGAAAAAAATGATTCGCAGCTTCATATGGAGAAACAAAAAACCCAGAATCTCCAAAACGATCATGTACAACAACAGATCATGTGGAGGTATTTCCATCCCCAATCTCAAGCGGTACTGCAGAGCAAGAGTAATAAAAACTGATGGTATTGGCATAGAAACAGAAAGGAGGTTCAATGGAACCTCATAGAAGACCCAGAAAGAAACCCACACACCTATGAATACTTGATTTTTGACAAAGAAGCCAAAACTATTTAATGGAAAAAAGACAGCATCTTCAACAAATGGTGCTGGTCAAACTGGATGTCTACATGCAGAAAAATGCAAATAGATCCCTATTAATAACCCTTTACAAAACTAAAGCCCAAGTGGATCAAAGATCTCAACATAAAATTGTATATTCTAAATCTGTTAGAAGAAAAAGTGGGGAACAGCCTAGAACTCATTGGCACAGGAGCCAACTTCCTGAACAGAACACCAACAGCACAGGCTCTAAGAGCAACAATCAATAAATGGGACCTCATGAAACTGAAAAGCTTCTGTAAAGCAAAGGACACCATCATCAAAACAAAACAAATGCCTACAGATTGGGAAAGAATCTTCACCAACCCTTTATCTGACAGAGGGCTAATATCCACTATATATAAAGAACAAAAGAAGCTGAAAAGCAACAAACCAAGTAATCCAATTAAAAAATGGGGAACAGAGCTAAACAGGGAATTCTCGATACAGGAATATAGAATGGCAGAGAAACACTTAAAGAGATGCTCAACCTCATTATCCATTAGGGAAATGCAAATCAAAACGACCCTGAGATTTTAAGTTACAGCCATTTGAATGGCCAAGATCAAAAACTGAAGTGACAACACATGCTGGAGAGATTGTAGAGAAAGGGGAACCCTCCTCCCTTGCTGGTGGAAATGTAAACTGGTACAACCACTTTGAAAATCAATCTGGCGCTTTCTCAGACAAACAGAAATACTGCTACCTCAAGACTAAGGTATACCACTCCTAGGCATATACCCAAAATTTGCTCAAGTACACAACAAGGACATTTGCTCAACCATGTTTGTAGCAGCTTTATTTGTAATAGCCAGAACCTGGAAACAAGCCAGATGTCCATCAACAGAAGAATGGATACAAAAATTGTGGTATTTTTATATAATGGAATACTACTCACCAATCATAAATGAGGAAATCATGAAATTACAGGCAAATGGTGGGATCTAGAAAAGATCATTCTGAGTGAAGTATCCCAGAAGGAGAAAGACAAACATGGTATATACTCACCTTTATAGACTTATAAGATATGATAAACATAATGAAATCTATACACCTAAAAAAGATAATGAAGAGAGTGAACACGGGGCAAGACAATCCTCACTTGGAAAGACAGATGGGATGTGCATTGGATGTATGACAGGAAGGCACCTGAAAGACTCTAACTAGCAATGTTTCAAAGCAGATACTAAGACTCATAACCAAACCTTTGGCAGAGTACAGGGAATCATATGAAAGAAGGGGAGTTAGTCTGATGGGGAAAGGATAGGAGCTCCACAAGGACCAAATATATCTGGCCACAGGGGTCTTTTCTGAGACTGACACTCCACCAAGGACCATGTATAGATATAACCTAGAACTTCTGCTCGAATGTAGCCCGTGGTAGCTCAGTAAGCAATTGTTTTCCCATAGTAAGAGGAACAGGGACTATTTCTGACAGGATCTCAATGGCAGGCTCTTTGACCTCCCCATCCCCCAAGGGAAGATCAGTCCTGCTAGGCCACAGAGAAGGACTTTGCAGCCAGTCCTGAAGATTCCTGATAAAACAGGGCCAGATGAAAGGGGAGGAGGTCCTCCACAATCAGTGGACTTGGAAATGGATAGGAAGGAGATGATGGAGGGAGGGTGGGATTGGGAGGGAATGAGGGAACAGGATTCAGCTGGGATACAGAGTTAATAAAATGTAACTAATAATAAAAAATTAAATTAAATTAAAAACAAGGAAATCATGAATTTTGCAGGCAAATGGTGAGATCTAGAAAAGATCATCTTGAATGAGGTAACCCAGAAGCAGAAAGACATACACAGTATATACTCACTTATAAGTGGATACTAGACCTTTAAGATAGGATAAACCTACACAAATTGATATACCTAAAGAAACCAAGCAAGAAGGAGAACCCTGGGCATGAAGATCAATCCTCACTCAAAAAGACAAACAGGATGGACACTGGTAGAAGGAGAAAACAGGAAGCATGACAGGAGCCTACCACAAAGGGCCTCTGAAAGACTCTACCCGGCAGTGTATCAAAGCATATGCTGGGGTGCATAACCAAACTTTGGGCAGAGTTCAGGGAATATTATGAAAAAAGGGGAAGATAGTAAGACCTGGAGAGGACAGGAGCTCCAGAAGGAGAGCAACAGTACCAAAATATCTGGGCACATGGGTCTTTTCTGAGACTGATACTTCAACCAAGGACCATTCATGGATATTACCTAGAACCCCTGCTCAGATGTAACACATGCAGCTCAGTATCCAAGATAGTTCCCCAGTAATGGGAACAGGGACTCTCTCTGAAAGGAGCTCACGTCTCTTTGATCACTTCCCCCTGAAGGGCAACAGCCTTGACAAGCCACAGAGGACAACAATGCAGCCAGTCCTGATGAGACCTGATAATCTAGGTTTAGATGGAGGGGGAGGAGGACCTCCCCTAACATTGGACCTGGAGAGGGGCATGGGAGGAGAAAAGGGATGGAAGGCAGGATTGGGAGGGAATGAGGGAGGGGCTAAAGGTGGGATACAAAGCAAATAAACTGTAATTAATATAAAAAATAAAAAAGTGAAAAAAAGAAATGCTCAACATCCTTAGGCATCTGGGGAATGCAAATCAAAAGAACCCTGAGATTCTTAGACCCATCAGAATGGCTAAGATCAAAAACTCAAGTGACAACACATGCTGGAGAGGTTGCTGGTAGGAATGTAAACTTGTACAACCACTTTGTAAATCAATCTGGCGCTTTCTCAGAAAACTGAAAATAGTGTCACCTCAAAACCCAGCTATACTCCTGGGTATATACCTGGAAGATGCTCAACCATGAGGACATTTGCTAAATTATGTTCATAGCAGCTTTATTCATAGTAGCCAGAATCTGGAAACGACCTAGTCCCGCAACGAAAATGGATATAGAAATAATGGTACATTTACAAAATGGAATATTACTCAGAAAGGAAATCATGAAAATTTCAGGCAAATGGATGACACTAGAAAATGTCATCCTGAGTGAGGTATCCCAGAAGCAGAAAGACACACATGGTATATCCACATTTATAAGTGGATATTAGCTATATTATATAGGATAAACATACTAAAACCTGTAAACTTAAAGAAGCTAAACAACAAGGAGGACCCAAGAGAACATGCTTAATTCTCATTCAGACAGAAAAGCAGGACAGACACTGGATGTGGTAGAAGAAAGGGAACATGATGGGAGCCAACCACAGATGTAATGTAAAAGATCCACCCAGCAAGGGATTGGGGCAGATTCAGAGATCCACAGCCAAAATTTAGACAGAGCAGAGGGAGTCTTATGGAAGAAGGCAAGGGATACAGAAGGATCTAGAGGGGACGGGAGCCATGCAAGGGGATCAAAAAGCCAAAAGGGGAAAAATTAGCTGGTCCCAGCGGGGATTGCTGAGGCTGATGCACAGATGTAGACTACAGACAGCTCAGTCTCCATCTGGGTTGCCTGGTAAGAGGAGAAGAAACAGTCTCTGACATGAACTCAGCTGCCTACTCTTTGATCACTTCCCCCTGCTGGACCTAGACAGCCCACAGAGGAATAGGATCCAGGCAGTCCTGATAGGACCGGATAGGCTAGAGTCAGACAGTAGGGGTGGGGGGAAGGGAGTACTTCCCCTATCAGTTGTCTAGAGGAGAGGGATAGGGGTGAAAGAGAGAGGGAAGGTGGGACATGGAGGAGATAAGAGAGGGGGGTTACCACCAGAAGACAAAATGAATAAATTGTAATAAAAAATAATAACAAAAAGAAGAAAAAAAACATAAACTGGTCTCAAACTTGTTAATGATAGGTGTTCTAAAGGTTTTTCATATATGAAAATTATAAGGGTTTGTATAAAAACTGACCTAAAATCTCAAGAGAAAAGGCTCAACCAATAAGAGTACTTACTAGTCTGACAGAGGAGCTGGGTTTAGTTCCCAGCATCCATTTGGTAGCTAAATTCCCTCTAAAACTTTAATCCTACATCCAATGCCTTCTTTTGAGATTTATGAGTTCCAGACATTCAAATGGTACATTTAATTTATATACATGCACGCAAAATACTATACACATAAAATAAATGAACCGAAAACTTAAATTTAGAAAAAAGTAACTCAAGTTTGGCTAAGAGTCTGAGTATCTCTTTCAATACCCTGGTGGGTAGAGTCTTTCGGAGGCCCCTGTTGGAGGCTCATATCCTGTTCTTTATTTTCTACTACCGATGATGTCTATGCTGTTTGCCTTTCTGAATAAGGTTTCAACCTCTTCCCTAGGGTCCTCCTTGTTGTTTACCTTCTTTAGTGTTATAGATTTTAGTATGTTTATCCTGTTTATATGGTCAGTATCCACTTGTGAGTATATACCATGTGTGTCTTTCTGCATCTGTCTTTTCTAGACCCCACCATTTGCCTGCAAATTTCATGATTTCCTTGTTTTAATTGCTGAATAGTTTTCCATGTGTGAATGTATCACACTTATGGATCCATTCCTCCCTTGAGGGACATCTAGGTTGTTTACATATTCTGGCTATTACAAGAAAACCTACTATGAACATAGTTGAGCAAATGTCCTTATTGAATGGTGGGGCATCTTTTGGATATATGTCCAGGGGAGGTATAGCTGTACCTTGAGGTAGCACTATTCCTAATTTTCTTAGAAAATGCCATCAGGCTACTGAGGAAGATACTGAGACTCAGCTAAACATTGGGTAGAGTGCAGGAAACCTTATGGAAGAAGAAGGAGATAGAAAGACCTGGAGGTGACAGAAATTCTACAAGGAGACCAACAAAGCCAAAGAACCTGGGCCCAGAGGGGGCTGCAGAGACCGATACTCCAACCATGGACCATGCATGGAGAGGACTTAGAACCCTTGCTCAGAGGACGCCAATAAGCTGCTCAGTTTGCAAGTGGGTTCTCTCGTAAGGGGTACAGAGGCAGTCTCTGACATGAACCCAGTTTTTGGCTCTTTGATCACCACCCCTCGGGGGTGCAGCCTTGTCAGGCCACAGAGGAAGACAATGCAACCAGTCCTGATGAGACCTGATAGGCTAGGGTCAGAGGGAAAGGGAGGAGGTCCTCCCCTATTAGGGGACTAGGGAAGGGGCATTGTGGAAGAAAAGAGAGGGTGGGTGTGACTTGGAGGAGATGAGGGAGGAAATACAACATGAAGAGAGAAAAAAAGAGAGAAAGAGAGAAAGAGAGAAAGAAAGAGAGAGAAAGAAAGAAAGAAAGAAAGAAAGAAAGAAAGAAAGAAAGAAGAAAGAAAGAAAGAAAGAAAGATTGGAAAAAAAAAAGAAAAAAGAGAAGGTAACCCAAAACATTGCCAAATGATGAAATGTTATAAAAAGCACTTTTAAATAACCTGATCAAGCAAGGTACTTGAAACTTAAACAATTTGAAAATAATAAAAATGAAATTGTTACATGGCTATTTTATGTCAAAAAATTTGGGAGTATACTATTGTTTTCATTTCACAAAATTATAATCATAGAAGAAAATTTATCTACAGGATAAAAGACCAGGAATTCAACATAAATCTTTGTTATCACCGTATATATTGAACATCATATAAACAAAACTGGCACTAATTAAAATAGTTTTTTTTAATGACTGTAACAAACTCAGAAACTGTGATTGGTCCTGTTGTGTTTTAAACTGCATCGCTCAATAAATACTATAAGATCTGCCCCCCCCCCCCAAAAAAAACAGACAAGTAAACTAACAAAAAACTACAGAAAAAAATTCTGAGATCAAAGGTCCTACCTCAAGAACCAAGACGTGCAACACAATAAAAAGCCCAATCAACGACAAACTTTAAACAGAAGCTGACAATAAAAACAAGCAACGTCACTCATCAACATCAGCAAGAAGGCAGAAACGACTGTGGACACCGGGACATTGAAAGAATAAAGAACACTCTATGCAATGCTGTCGCAGTTTAGTTTCTCAGTTAGTTTCTCAATTAATTATCAATAACCACACACTTTTCAACATGACTTGCTTCAGTTATCCCTGCTCTCATTAAGAGAACTGATTTCATACATTGCCTAAACTTTGAAAATCTCCAGTGTGAAAGGGCTTTATTGAATAATTCCAACAAACATTTAAAAAATAATTCAGAGAACTAATCATAATCTTTTATGCTAATGAAAAGAAAAACTTTCCAATTAATTTTTCAAAGTTAATGTCACTGCACTCTCAGAACTATATCAAAACTATACCAAAGCAGAAAGATAACCAGAGACTGATATTGTAATTCCTATAGATCCAGTCATCTTTAACAAAACATTAACAAGCAAAATTAAACAGTATAAAACTTTATCTTTTATGAGTTAGTTTCTAGTGGTGAGCTGAGCTTAGATCATAGTTCTGAAGCAGTCAGAGCAGTTCACCAAATAAAAAAATAATAAGAAAAATAAGAATAATGTTCACAACAGTTAATACTAAATATTATCAGAAAAAAAATCGATACATATTCACAATGAGACTCAGAATAAATGGGATAAGAACTACACAACAATTTAAAAACACTTGTAAGACTCAAATGCTAAGGTTACACTAGATATTGAAAGACTGGTTTCCCTTTTAGGGGCAAGGATTTCATGTCTCACAAAACACAGTCAGTATAGTACTGAAAATGCTGGCAGGCAATTACAATACAAAGAAGACAAAAGAAAACAAGACAGAACAAAAGGAATGCAAGTCAGAAGTAAGAAATGCAATCAGCTGTAACAGAAGACCCGATTTTCTAAATAATAGAATTCTTAGGGATTTTATTGAAGACATGACTTATAGCCTAATAATTGAATTCAATATGATAATAGTCTTTGAGAAATATACTCAAAGTTAATTATATTTTTAAGTATTAGGACTGTTTATACAGATAACTCTATAGTATCATTTACAATTACTCAGAAATTGGACCAAAGATAAGAACAGTTATATTTATGCATAAGTTATATAAATTATATACATGTGAAAAGTAATTTAATTTATCATTACCATTGTTTTGCTTAAAGATTACTAATGTGAAAAATTCCAGTTCAAACATGCATTTATTTATATTAAATGCCATTTAAAATCAGAGGCTTCACCAAATGCTGGCAAGAATACATTCACAGACAGCAAATCAAAGTGATATGTTTACTGTGCACAACAATTTGATAATTGTTTTTCAGGCTAAATATAGAGCTAATGTACTTCACACCAGTGAACTGCTGAGATTTATCCCAGGGAAATGGAAAGTCACATTTTTTTTAACTAACAATTGATTTTTGAGGAAAACTTTATTTGTGACAGTGAAGGTTGGAAACAACCCAAAGGTTCTTAACTTGTACATTTCTGAGCAACCTAAAGAGCATCCTCACAAGGAAACACTATTTATTTTGAAGGAAAATAGGGTGCACAGAGTCTATTAGTAACCTGGCTGAAATGCCAAGTTTTATTACTGAAAGGGTCAATTTGAAACATCATACAAAACACATCCATTTATATAAAATTTTGATTTGGCAAAGTTATTGATACAGAAAATTGATTAGGAATTTCTAGAGGGAAAGACAGTATAGCTATAAAAGAGCAATATGAAGAAATTTTATGATGATCAAATGTTTTCAGTCTAAACTCTATCAATATCAACAACCTGCCTGTGGTATTATACTATGATTTTTCAGGACATTATCATCTGACAAAACAGTGTGAAGGTTACATGATAAATTTCTGTGTCATTTTTAATGTTTATTGCATTTTTTTGTTTATTGTTTGCAAGTGAGGTGGGATGTTTGTGGAGTTCATAGGACAACTCTCTAGTGTCAGCTCTTTTTTTTTTTCTCATTATGTGGGTTCCAAAAGGCAAGTTCGAATCACCGGAATGGTGGCAAATGCCTTTATTCAGTACTCAGTGAGCTACTCTCACTCTCTATCATTTTATAAGTGCATGAGAATATACAATTATCTCAAAATAAAATGGACTAACTAAAATATGTTTACATACCATGTAGACTTATATGATAGCTCATATTATGTAATTAATGATAAGTAAATATTTTCTTCAAATTTAATATTTTTTCTTAAAATTTTGATAACACTGTGTTGCAATAATTTAGAATTTTTTCCTAGAAGGTAGATTATATTCGGAAAAAAAATGTCATGTTATTTGTTGCCCTTTGTGACAGTTTCTATTGAAGATAATAAATTCATTAAAAATAAGAAATCAATGCTTTTAAGCATACCTCTCTGAAATTTACATATCCCTTGTACATTTTAAGTGCTTTAATTTCCAGTTAAAGAATATATATTGTCAATTTGTTATTGTACAAGTTTCACAATAGTCATCATTCATTACATTTAAAATCAAATCACATAAAAATACAGACACACATCTTGAAAATAGGTGTGTGTTTGTGTGTGTGTGTGTGTGTGTGTGTGTGTGTGTGTGTGTGTGTGTCTGTGTCTGTGTCTGTGTCTGTGTATGGCTGTGTGTTGACATGCAAGAACAACCGCCCCTAGTATCATTCTTCACGTATAAATTTTTATCTTTTCAGATAGGGGCTCTCACTGACCTGCGCCTTGCTGAGCAAACTAACCTGACTGGCCAGCGAGGCCCAAGTTTTGCCTGTCCTCAGTTTGCCAGCCCTGGGATGACAAGGGTGGCATCCTGCCAGGCTTTTTAATGACCTCAGCATGCTCGCAAGGCAAGAGCTTTACCGACTGAGTTTGTCACCGGGGAGAGTTCTGAGAATTAAAAATATGACCAAGGAGTATACTCAAAGTGCTACCATAGATTGTAGGCTTTTAATTTATGTCTCTGAAATATGTTAATGTCCAGAATATTTAGATAGACTTTACGTCAATGGAAATGTATTCTGTAATAATAACTGCTGACCAAGGGCCTATGTCCTAAGGCTGGATTTTTTTCCAGCTAAAGAAATTATGAAATCTTTTTTCATTGAACTGTATTGAAAAAAAAAATAAACCCAAAACAAACAACAACAAAGCATAACGTAACAAGAAGCAGCATACAGAGGAAGAATGCGGTTATTTTTTTTTTTTGATGCATCGAAGCATCTGCTTTGATACACTGCTAGATAGAGTCTTCCAGAGGCCCTCTGTGGTAGGTTCCTATCCTGTTTCTTGTTTTCTTCTTCTTCCAATGTCCATCCCATTTGTCTTTGTAAGTGAAGATTGATCTTCTTACCCCAAGGTCCTCTTTCCTGTTTATCTTCTTTAGGTGTACAGATTTTAGTATGTTTATCCTATTTTATAGGTCTAGTATCCACTTATAGGTGAATATATACTTTGTGTGTCTTTCTGCTTCTGGGAAACCTCACCCAGGATGATCTTTTCTAGATCCCACCATTTGCCTGCAGATTTCATGATTTTCTTGTTTGTAATTGCTGAGTAATATTCCATTGTTTAAATGTACCACAATTTCTGTATGCATTGATGAGACTCCTAACCAAACTTAGGGAAGAGGGCAAGGAATCGTATGAAAGAAGAGGTAGTTAGTAAGACCTGGAGAGTACAGGAGCTCCACAAGGAGAGCAGCAGAACCAAAATATTTGGGCTCAGAAATATTTTCTGAGACTCCAAGCAAGGTTCAATCATGAATATAACCTAGAACTCCTGCTCAGATGTAGTCCATGGCAGCTCGGTATCCAAGTATGGTCCTTAGTAAGGGGAACAAGGACTATTTCTGGCATGAACTCAATGGCTGCCTCTTTGACCACTCACCTGAGGGAGGAACAGCCTTGCCAGGACACAGAGGAGGACATTGCAGCCAGTCCTGATGAGACCTGATAAGCTTTGGTCAGATGGAAGGGGAGGTGGTCCTCCCCTATCAGTGGAGTTGGAGAGGGGCGTGGGAGGAGATGAGGGAGGGAGGATGAGATTGGGAGGAATAAAGGAGTGGGTCACAGCTAGGATACAATGTGAATAAAATGTAATTAATGTAAAAACTAAAAATTTAATTTAAAAAATTTGATGCTCAAATCCCCTACATTGGTACCCAAAACTTAAAAAGCAGGTAGTTATTTGTTATCTTTAGTGGTTTTTGAATTTAGATGATGAAAATTAGCCTTAATACTCTGATGAAAAACTTTCCCATAGATGATTAAAAAAGAAACACAATAGGGTTGTCTGAATTAGAGCCCGTTGATTTATACTGTGCAAACTTTTAACAGTATGTTTTCAGGAACCTGCTTCCTTAAGTGTGCTGAGGTCCCTCTTTGTTATGTGATGAAGTGGCTGTCCTTGTAGACTTTTGCATAGATCACCAAGTCACCTCATCATCACAAAACAAAGTTTATGCTTTGTTTTGAAAAGAATAGTAACAGAGTTCTTTACCAAAAACAAATTATTTCATTGCTAGAATTATTTGTTTCTAGTATTCATTTGTATATCTGAGAAACTGGTTTATTAACTTTATGGTAAAGAAAGAGGCACACGAAAACCATAAGTAATGTATGAACAATGGCTTGCTTGAAATATTTAGGCATATTTCTTGGGAGTATTCAAGATAATTATTAAGGCAGTGTACTTGAAAGAAATGCAACTAGGTTATTAATTTTTCCTTTCTACATTAAGTGATTATACCTCAATCTTGAAGTATAATCACAAATTCACTTGTCCACTCACGCTAGAACCAAGATATTATGATCAAAGATAAACTCTAACCTTAGCAGTGCAGGGAAGGGTGATTCCAAAACAGCAAGTCTCATTCTTATACCAGCTAGTGGAAGTGGATGCTGGGCATCCAATTGAGAAAACTTTCTCTCAGCTAGTTGAGCTCATTCTGTCATCTGTTGATGTACTTTTTAAAAGCTCTTTTTACATTTTTAAATATCTCTTTCTCCCTACTTCACCCCAATCCCGTCCAACACCCCGACACCAGGTAAGAGAAAGAAAGGGCTAGTAGAAGAGGAGGCCCAGTTCTCCTAGCTGCTTCCTGATGGTTAGGATCTTCAGGTTTCTGGGAACCAGTCCAATCCTTGTTTCAAGATCTCTCCAGCTTCTTGCCTAACAACAGCAACAGGAGCCACAGGGTCCAAGCAGGAGTCTTCTGTCCCTGTACTTACTTGTTTGCCTGGAGTTGCTGATATGTACAAACTGTCTGATGAAAGTACAGAAAGACCTGCAGAAGAACTTAGTTACTTTTTTAATGCAATGTGTCCTTTTCTGGCAGAACATTGATGATATTATAAATAGCTTCCGAGGTGAAATTACAGTAATGATCGCTATCTTGTTTTCTCACAGGTTCATTCCCTAGGATCTTGGACACACTCTGTAGTGAGAATGCACTGCTAGCTTACTGGCTAAATGGTTCTATGTACGCTAATGAAAGAACCCCACGGCAATCTACAAATGGCATTTTCATTGTCAAATTCATAATCTGTGGCTCAAGAACACCCCTTAAAGAGCAAGCTTAGATCATGGGGTACACGTATTTTGTATTTGTCCAGTTTGTATCATATTTTTTCCTAGAAACAGTGATGAATAAGCCTAGTGGAGCACGGTCTTAATGCATAGATACATATGTTGAACCTTCATATATTCAATTCCATCATCTCTGTCTGATTTCAAACTCATAGATATTGCCAACTACTTGGCATTTATACTTGGATCCTTAATATCTATTTTAATATGTATATAACAATCATTGATTTTGACTCAGAAAACTGAGTTTCTCACTCTAAATTTTGTCCTTTTTCCATTCTTCACTGTTGTGTGAGGAAAGATTCTTTTAGGACAAAATACAAGCAGACATACGTCAGTCTGCATTTGCACTGTATGTCTTATACCTTGAGTGATTTTAGTTCTCTGCCAGTACTCATCATTAATGGACAGTGTATTTTATACACCTTTCTTCCCTGAAATAAATGTTCCAAAAACAAGAAGTTTATCCATCCCATTAATGATATATTCCATTCCCCAGGCAGATGCAATTCATAAATATTCAGGTAATGTTTTCTGTCAATAAATTTGAATGACAATGCAAATGAACCCTTTAAAGAGACAGAAAAAAAGATATACAGAGAGAAAACTTTTAAAACTATTGTTAGGAAAAAAGCTGAGATAATCAAATCATTAGAAACTGATTTATCAAATAAATAATATGCTTATATTGTCAAGCTCATTGAACCACTATAACCCAGAAATGGGATCAAACCACCTGCTTATTAAATTGATAATAAATTAAATAAAAGTATATATGCAGAATATAATATAATATAATATATATTATTCATCTATAAAGACATGAATGGACTGAGGATCATTACATTATGAGAAATAAGCCAGGACCTAAAAAATGAAACCATTATATCATTCATATATGTGATCAATAACAGCTTATCTTTCAGAAGTTAACAGCAATTAAATTATTGCCAGATATTGGGGGGAAAGGTTGGCAAATGTTTAAGAAATTTACAATTAGATAGAAGCAAGAATCTACATATGTTTCAAAATATGCAAAGAAAGAAATTTTAAATATTTTGCTATGAAGAAATGATAAGTACTTGAAAATAGGGATGTGATGTGTCTTTTTAAAGAGGGAGTTAATATGTATGCATACCTCAAATTGTTACATGGCACTCACTAGTGCTTTCATGCTGCATTTTATGTATCTGACTAAAATGAATTCAAAGGTTCTCAAAAATTTGCCTTTGTGGAAAACAAATGTCAAACATAACACAGTGTGTCCACGATTATTAACATATGATATCTGGTATATTTCATTGATTGGTTATGTAGCTGGCTCTTTAACACAGGGCCTGCTACCTGATAGGAATCAAACCAGGACACTGATTCTCAAAGAGATAAACAGCAAAGCACAAAGGTTATAGATCTCTACAGAACAGATCACATTTGGATCTGACCCTCATCGGCACACACCCCAGTCCTATGGCTGATGTTTGCCTTTTTCTGTGTTTTTTGTTGTTTGTCCCTTACTGATATGACCATGAATATACTACTCCATCTAAACTCTGTAGAAAGTGGCCATGGCTGGGTACCATTTGCGTATAAGTCTGAACTTCCAAGATACATGAAAATGAACAAATGTTTTCCTCAGGGTATTTGTGGGCTCTGTCTTGCTGTAGATTTCCCTTTTGACATACAGCTAGTTAAACATGCTTTCCTCTGTCCATAAGAGATTGATCTGGATAGACACAGACGTGGTGAGAGCTGTTAGAGTTTTGCGTGACTGTGTACAACTAAACACATAAAACTCTAACTTCTTAAAATACAAGGGCAATATGTGATGTGCATTCAGTAATAAATGGCAGGAGTCATGACTCTGCGACATAAAAAAATAAGGAGAAATCTTTTACATAAAGGTTCTGTGGATATTTTGCAACAAAACAATTTCAGGAGCCAGTTCCCGAGGGGGAACAAGGCAATTCCGTCAACTATTGTGTTTCCTGAACTTCACTATCCAACTGAACAGCAGGTTTAGCTCAGTGAGTTCAAGCCT
This sequence comes from Meriones unguiculatus, assembly GCF_030254825.1. Lineage (NCBI taxonomy): Eukaryota > Metazoa > Chordata > Mammalia > Rodentia > Muridae > Meriones > Meriones unguiculatus. The sequence goes on along the minus strand of NC_083362.1, from coordinate 19,566,008 downwards.
GCCAAGTTAAGTCAGGTTTGTACATTCTCTGGAATGGTTTCCACACTTCCATTAATTTTTTTTTTTTCCCTTTCTGGAAGAACTGGTGCACACGCCTAATAGGAAATAAGTTTCTCTGCTGCTTTCATTTCAGGTACACCAACGCTGTACAATAGAACACAACAACCCAATGGATAAATAACGCCAAAGAATCATCCAGAGTAACACAACTGCAGAAAAAGATTTTTCCCCTGTCAAACAGAAAGCATCGTACAGAAACGCATGTGAAATCTGGCTTTTCAGGCATCACTGGTGTCATTCAGAAACTTTTTTTTCAGCCAATGGTTTTATTTGCACAGTATTGGGAGGTAAATTTTATTTTAATCCCTGCCCTACTTCACATCTGTTTTCTACGTCTCATCTTTTAGGAACGCCAAACTATAAAAAAAAAAAAAAAAACCTAAAATACTTAAAGAAAAGTTAGAGTAAAAGTGTGTAAGAATCCACAATGTCCATTGTGCATGAATTATTTCTGTATTATTTGACCCAAATTTTTTACATTTAAAAATGTCCAAAATAGTTTCTTATAAAAATTATGGTTACATACTGACTTTTAAAACAAGGCAATACTTCAATATTATTCCACGACTAATAAGTATTAAAATAATTAAGCTAAATTTTGACATTTGGAATTCTCTAAGTATTTTGTACTTGTATTAAAGTAAAACTCAGTACACGTTCTTTGTATAGAATGAATTTTTTATTATCCAACAAATGCCCCTATAATCAAATCCTATTTGAAAACAATATTTATTTTGATTTTAGTGCTATAGAAATTTAAATTTATTTAAACAATCTTAAGTGCAAAAATGTTATTTTGGGAGAACTGATATGTTTAGGATTTATTTATAGTTTGTATATCCATATCCAAACATACTTGAAAAAAAGGCTAGATTTTAAAAAGAAATTCTTCTCATGTTAATAATAGAGGACCAACATCCTGTTCTTTTTAAAGATAAAAATAAAGATGACAACAAGGATACATAGATGAGTCAGAAAGTTCACAAGGAAAACAGAAAAAGAACATGAAATACTATCTGAAGTCCAAGAAAAAAAAAACCGATTATGTCATTTCAGAGTTACAGCACGTACATGTACTTAAATATAACTGACAGACTGATAAGAAAAGTGGTCTGAATAATCCATGGCTCTTGTTTTTATACATTTAGGGAAAATTATCTTGCATGTTACAACACATTGTCTTATTAAATATTAATGCAGAAGTGTCTGAATGTTAATCATTTATTACATTCACAACAGTTTATCTATTTCTTCTTCCTAAATTATTTAAAGCAAAATCATTCTTGAAAGATTTTTTTGAAGGGCTTTCAGTCTGAGAACATAACAAGTGGTCAGTATTTGAAAGCAGACACTTGAGGTGTTTCTATTTTAAAATGATTAATTTATTTGCTACAGTTTATTCACTTTGTATCCCTGCTGTAGACCCCTCCCTTGTCTCCTCCTTGTCCCACCTGCTTTCCCTCTTCTCCACCTATGCCTTTCCCCTAGTACTCTGATAGGGGAGGACCTCCTCCCCTACTATCTGACCCTAGCCTATAACTGAGAGCTGAGTTACCCACACCCCAACAAATGCTCAGAGACAAGTAGCTATGCACACCTGGACAGGATTTTGTAGAATAAATGAAGGAGACGTGAACATTTAATTTACTATCTTTCTTAACAAAATTTTTCTCATAAATTTTGACAAGTGCTATGGGTTAGGAAGGATTGTTAATTTTTTAAAATTTTTACATGCACCCCTCTTTCTCCGTTTTTATACATAAAAACTATTTGCCTGGTATTTGATGTTAATACAGTTGACAAGCCAAGGAGTTTATATTAAAAACCTTGTTTTGTTTAAACCTGGTTATGTCTACAAAAAGGGAGCCATGTGCAAACACAAGCTAAAGATTTAAAATACAGATTTTCTTGTACTGAGAAGCATTTCTTTGCATTAGCAAAAGTGTGTATGGAAGTCAATAAAGATGCCTTACCATGGAGATCATAGTTTTTACTAATAAATGAGAAACAGAAGAAATGCATAGATAGATTATAGGGAATAATACAGAGAAAAAAACAATAATGAAATTTTTCATTAGAGAATGCAACAGTACGGAAACTGTCTTGTTCACAAGATCCATCATTCAGAGAAGATAAAGGTGAGAAATTTGGACTTATTAATGGAAAAATAATTCCAAGGAGCTGAGCAACTACACATTTTTAAAAAATCAACCCTGAGCTCTTTCAGATGGACTGTGTCCTCTTCCCTCCTTGGAGTTACATCTGGACCTTGCAGTAAACTAACACAGCTGTGACTCATTGAGCAATGTTACAGTCCCATCAATTACTAATGGTACCGAGGTGTGCCTTTGGAATATAGCTGATTCATCTGAGAAAGTAGCCGTTCACTTAACTAACTAGGAAAACTGCATTAGCACTTGCATATAAGCCTTTCTGTTATTATTTATTTCCTTTCTTGACAAGTTTCCTGCAGGAGGAATGAGTAACACTGATATTACTAATACTTAGTGTATTATAAGTGAAATGTATCATTATATATGCTTTATGTATCATGAAAGTAGATATCCTTAACAGGAAAATACAAGGCTGAAATTTAAGGATAGTGTTACTTTTCTCCTTGCTAAGGCCCTTACACAAAACCATAAAAGACATACTGAATCACATCAGTAAAATAACATATAGTCAGGTGTTAGTTGTGAGCAATCTGTACCAAAGACATTAAAAACTATCAGATCACAGACTGATTAGGCAGAAAACATATGCATTTGATCTAAATATATGATGTATGTAATATATGTAGTTGTGTATTATTGTACATAATAATATACATTATACAATAACTATATATATACATATATATATATAATGTATAATATATTGACATTGGACATGTGACCAAGCAACATCATAGTCAGATAAAGGGGAAAGATGATGGCCTTACTCTGAAGCCCTTGGTTTCATGAATCTCTAAGAAACTGTATATTGCTTGGAAGCCTATAACACAGATAGGGCAAATTAACAATGAATGAATGAATGAATAAATAAAAGAGCAAATTAATGAGAAAAAGATTCAACATTTTAGAACTGAATTGTCCTTCTTCTTTAAACTACAATTCTATGAATTAGATTTTTCTAGTCCAGATAGATGACCATTGCTACTAGCTAGAAGACAAAATTTGTCAGCACTAGTCAAAAAAGATAAATAAATGTTGTATAATCAGGGGACATATTTTTAATGCTCAGTGAAATGAGCATTGTGATCCCAACATTCATCCAAATGGACATCACATATATCGCATGGCCTCTCACTTAGACATAAAGTACCTGCCTTCAGAGATGGAAGAATATTAAATTGGATTATGACCCAATTTTTAAAAATATGTATTCTTTATTTTTTATTTTTTTAGATTAATTAAAGTTATTCACTTTGTATCCCAGCTGTAGCCCCCTCCATCATTCCCTCCAAATCTCACCCTTCCTCCCTCATTTTCTCCCATGCCTCTCTCCCAAGTCCACTGATAAGAGAGGTCCTCATCCCCTTCCAGCTCACACTACCCTATCAGGTCTCATCAGGACTGTCAACATTGTCTTCCTCTGTGGCCTGGTAAGGCTGCTCCTACCTCAGGGGGATGTGATCAAAGAGCCAGCCATTGAGTTCATGTCAGAGACAGTCCCTGTTCCCTTTACTAGGGTACTCACTTGAACACTAAGCTATATCTATGCAGGGGTTCTAGGTTATCTCCATGCATAGTCCTTGATTGGAGAATCAGTCCCAGAAGAGGCTGCTGGGCCCAGATTTTTTAGATCTATTTCTCTCCTTGTGGAGGTCCTGTCCCCTCAAGGTCTTTCTATCTCCAGCTTCTTTTACAATGTTGCCTGCACTCTGCCAAAACTTTGGCCACGAGTCTCAGCCTCTGTTCTGATACCCTGCTGGGTAGAGTTTTTCAGAGGCCCTGATAGGCTCCTGTCCTGTTCCCTGTTTTCTCCCGTTTGCCTTTCTCAGTGAGGACTGATCATCTTACGAAGGGTCCTCCTTGTTGTTTAGCTTCTTTAGGTGTACAGATTTTAGTATGATTATCTTATATTATGTGTCTAATATACACTTATCAGGGAGTAGATACCATGTGTGTCTTTCTGTTTCTGGGATACCTTACTCAGGATGATCTTTTCTAGTTCCTACCATTTGCCTGCAAATTTCATGATTTCCTTGTTTTTAAGTAGTATTCTGTTGTGTAAATGTACCACAATTTCTATAGCTCACAACCCAATTTTTATTTTCAAAATTTATATAAAACAATAAAATTGTTGTATATTTTACACAAATATAGGTCAAAGATGAACTAGATTCTGAGCAAGAATATATTCTCTGTTTACAGATATCTGAATTTGTTTTAATTTTAAAGTATTTATTTCATCATCTAAAAAGATGAAACCTCATCTAAAAAAGATGATTGATCTGCATCATTTGTTAAGTGGTGCTTCAATGAAAATCTTTATGTTCATTTTTTTTTTTCATTTTTCTTTCAAGCTTCCTCATTGCCTGTATTGTTTTTGAAAATACATGATTTGAGATTTAGACCAATATGACTGCTATCCTGGTTGTGAAAATCTATATCAGAATGGAGCACCATTACTTAATACTATTAGATGTTAGTTTAAGAAATTTTCAACTTATAAAAACAAAATCAATTAAAGGATAAGCTTGTTGTCATTTTATTGGCTCAAATAGTATTGGTATAAAAGTTACAAAATGCTGCCAGAACAATATCATAGATTCTGATGACAGGTTTATATAGAATAAAAGGAATTATAATACCTTACACATGGTCTTCTGGGAGAGAGTGGAAACTACACTTATTCAAACAAGTGTCAAGAATTTCCCTTCAAGGGAAACACTTAGAAAAATGCCCCATTTTCTTCTTATTTTTATTAGCATTTTTCTTTTTCTGTTCTTAATAGAGAAATAAAACTTCAATGATTGTTACTATCTAAATATCGCTCATTTACTGTGGAGCTCTAGGAGAAAAAATAGTTGGCTCATGGGAAAGTACACTCTTCTTTGGGGTAAACTGGCATAGACATACTGAAATACATCGTCCTGGGACGCTAGATAGGTTGGCTCTCACAGACCAGCAATATATACCGTATCCAGGATGAAGAGCATAAAATCCATATTGCTCTGCCTTTATTTGTGTCATGAGACTCAGCAGATGGATTTGGGGCATACATCCATGCGTGTGGAAATAAGCATGGGCCTTCCAGACAGAGAGTGATAGCTTCAGGGCGCACTGAAAACAAAACAACACAATACTGTGGAACAAAGCCAAGGAAGTGATCAATCTCACGAGCAGCGTTAAGTCTTCCTCATTCCCAGACTACATACGCAGTTCCGAATAAAGAATCTTAATCAGATGTTCGGTCTTCCATTTTTGGCTTCATTTCATTATTTTTTTATTTTTATTTTTTATATTAATTACAGTTTATTTACTTTGTATACCAGTTGTAGCTCCTCCTTCATTCCCTCCCAACCCCGCCCCCCTTCCCTCATCTCTGCACTTCCCCTCTCTATGCCCACTGCTAGGGAAGGTCCTCCTTCCCTTCCATCTGATCCTAGTTTATCATTTCATTATTTTTATTTCAGATGCTTTGTGAAAAACACCATAGGGATTTGAAACAGAGAAACTAACAAGCAAATACCCCTGTTATTACAGAATTACCCATAAAGAATGAGAACCCAGGAGAATGAATAAGCATTTCCTCTAGTGAAAGATGTGTCCCTTGAAGTGATCTATAAAATAGCATAATGGCACCTTGTTGTATGTGTCAGTATTTCAAGGCGAAACTTGAAATGTACATCGGACTCAAAGTTACTGTTATAAATAATAGGTTCCCTTTCTTTCTTTGGGTCCATATTTCTAACGTTAGGAAAATTAAATTACATTATACAAATACTCTCAGAAAGAAATATATGTTGGATATGTCAGACACTTAAATTATCTGTCTCAATGAACTGAGAACATGCTACTAATATGTTCTATTATTAGTAGAATCTGCTACTAATTTTGTTCATACGCATGCATTTTCGTGGAGTTTACATTATAGTTAGCTTACAGATACCTCTTTTAAACACATGAGGCTAAGCCAGAAGGTAAAAAAAAAATGTGGATAAATTTTTATGGTATAGTTTCTTTCTGAACATTTATGCCTGTTATTGCTTAAGAAACACATACATATATATTATATGTTATATTCAAATGTTCCCCCACTTTACTGAACTGAATCCAGTGAGTGCTGCCTATTTGTGAAAACTACTAACTGAAGTCTGGGTTGTCTCCAGAAGTCACATCTCTGAAGCAAACAAGTACCCCTCCCTTAGAAACTGGCTCTTTAATCACCTCTCCCAGGCCACAGAAGAAGAGTGTGCAGCTCCTTAGGAAAACTTTCCTGTTGAACAAGATATGGATTGAAATATGTTCAACTACATGTATAAAAAAATCCATTCTTTAATAAGAGAAAAACATATGTGTGAAAGACAACTTTAGTTATTCAAAATTCTGAAATGTATGGAAACATATATGTTGAAATATTTCTTAAAATCAAGTGATGGAGTAAGAATGTCATGCAATCTGAGGAAAGAAAAGTAAAAAAGAAAAGTTACCTTTTCATCTTATGGAATAAAAAACCTCATGACAATTTTTATTTTTTTTGAAATCAAGAATAGCTTTTATCAGCATTCCCATATTGGTGTAAAACAAAAGTGTGGTCTTCTTCTTAGATAGGCTTACCTTCAAGTCATTTACTTGTATATATAAAAGCATGGTGATACTTATTTCCCAAAGATAAATTGTTAATTTTTATAAAATGTTTCTCCAATTTAAAAATAAACAAATAAAAATGAAGGTCTTGGGAATTACTTTTATTTTTTTAATTTTTGTACATATATGCAAGATATTTTAATCATATCTAATTCACATTCCCACTTCCAACTCTTTCTATGTTCCTGAACATACCCACTAGATCTATAGATAGATAGATATAGATAGATAAAATATATATATACATATATTCCTTCTCAGTCTTATTATTTGCCCCTGTATCTACCTGGGTTTAAGACTGACCACTGGAGGATTTTATTGCAAAGCTAAAAGCATCACATTAAGCAAAACAGAAGGACTCAGCTTTCCCCAAACTAAAAGATGTAAGCATTAGTTCAGTCAGAATCTCAGGCTGCTAATTTCATTGATGGTTTATATTCAGTGACCTATAAGTACATCTTCTAAAGTGGTGCTTCTGCATGAAGGAAATTATATGACCAGAGAAGCAGATATTTTATACCAAAAGTAACTTTAAGGAAGCAGAATTTTGGTGTCTTGAATGATAATGTCCTCCACAGGCTCATATACTTTAATGCTTAGTCACCAGGATGTCTTTGAAAAGGAAGTCTTTAAAAAGATTAGAAGGATTAGGAGCTGTGGCCTTGTGGGAGGACATATGCTAGTAGGGGCTTTGGTGGTTTTAAAAAGACGATGCCTTCAGTCTCTGTCTCTGTCTCTTTCACTCATGTTTTACAATAAGAATATAGCTCGAAATTAAATCTTCAGCACCTTACCTGCTATACCTGCCAGCATGATTCCTGCCATGATAATAATGAACCACACTTCTGAAACTGTAAGCATGCCCTGATTAAATGTTTTCTTTTATAAGAGTTATAAATATAACTCTGAATATAAATAAATAAATAAAGAGTTGCCTTGACTATGGTGTCTTTTTATTGCCGGAAGCCAACGCCAGCTAGTGGAAAGTTACAGATAGCTGCAACAAGGTCATAGGTGAGAGATTTACGTTTCCGGAACCTATGAGATATCTGTGTGTCAGGCTAGACATTTTGAGATATCTTAGCTGACATTCTTGTAGTATCTCTTTTAGTAAACATTCTTGCAGTGTTCTGCATCATCATTAATCACCCTGATACGTTTTGTAAACTATATTGCTGACACATTTTCCCTTCCTGCCTTCTCCCTATAAAGTTGTGTGAAAATTTTCATATAAACGAGAGCGAGATCAGACTATAGACTTGCTCTCATTCTTTGTGTCTCCTTGTCTCTATTTCATTCTTTTCGCCCCTCCTTAGGAACTCCTTGAACTCCTGCTGGACAGGACACTTTACAGCAATAGAACAGTGACTAAGACAAGAGCCCTTTAAAAGCCATCACCAGAAACATGATGCGACAGAAGACTGTTTCATAAACAGCCAAATGGTGATGTAATGGAAGTCTAAGTGCCATGAATTTTGAATACAGACTTTTGCTGGTATTTGAAATAACAGAAAATGATTTCAAGATAATTAATTTGTTCATAACTGAGGAAAAAATATATTACAAAAAAAGTAAAAAGAAGAAAACAAAAAACAAATTGGATAATAAGACTGTGTGAATGTTGGGACTGGAAGAGATATGAGAAGCTGACACCGAATGTGTGTGGGCCACAGGGCATCATGATCACACACTCAAGCAGATATTGACAGCACATACTAGACTTTATGGGTTTTTATGAAAACAAATCACTGGATGAGAAGTTGGGAGGCAGTGTGTTGGAGGAGGTCAAAGGCTGTGGAGTAGGTCTAATCAAAACACATATTCTCAAAGTATAAATAAACAAAACTTACAGGTTTTAAAATACAGTGCATGTTCTAGGCTACATGATATTAAAGTTTGTAAGAATTTGTAGGTGCGGGCAGATACTCAGTAGTTACAAGCACACAGGATACACACAGTCTCCGTTTGTTTTCTCAGCACTCCATATCAACATGGGAGACAGGAACTAGGAAATCCCCAGTAGCTAACTGGCCACAAGGCTTAAGTTGAGTAAAATCAACAAAAGACATATTTCCTGAAAAAAATATGGAAGGCCAGAACCAACACCTAAGTTGTCTGACCACTATAGCAGTTGCAAGAGAGTGTCCTTTCCTACTAGAATGTGCACACACATACACACCTTTGTAAATATTCTTTCACAAAGTTTCTCTGAAGAGACCAGTGGCTGCAGAACACAAATATGAAAATGATGCTGTAGACAAAACATGTGCGTAATCTGTATTCTAATCTGCTTTACTATAATGAAAGGCTTGGTCTATTTTTTAATAAAATACCTCCAAGTTACCAAGGGAGACTGAGCGGATGTGTGAGAGGCAATTTGCAGCACTAATAGCCTACATCTCACACCAGGCACCAAGATCACCAGACATAGTGAGTTAACTCTAAGCATCTTTAAACACTCATCTTTACTTGAATAATAACCTTTCAGTCATTTCTTCATTACATTTAATGAATAAACAAATATTAATTTCATAATGGAACGTGTGTAGGATTAACATACTTGGACTTGTGAAAACTTTATAGTTTGGCTCTATTTCTAAATCCTGTGGTTCTCCTTTTAGACTTATTTTAGATTTAAGAAATATTATTATAGAAAATTCTGTAATTTTCAACTGAGTATGTTATGACTAATATTTGACTTCACAAGGAGAGCAACAGAACAAGAAAATTTGAACACAGGGAACTTCCCAAAGACTCATACTCCAACCAAGGACTATTCATGGAGATAACCTAGAACCCCTGCACAGATGTAGCCCATGGCAGTTCAGTGTCCAAGTGGGTTACATAGTAATGGGAAGAGGGACTGCCTCTGACATTATCTGATTGGCCTGCTCTTTGATCACCTCCCCCTGAGGGGGGAGCAGCCTTACCAGGCCATAGTAGAGTACAATGCAGCCACTTTTGATGTGAACTGATGGACTAAGATCAGAAAGGAGAGGAGAACCTCTCTCAGTGGACTTGGGGAGTGGCATGCATGCAGAAAGGGGAGATAGGGTGGGATTGGGAGGGAAGGAGGGAGGGGCTTATGGGGGGATACAAAATGAATAAAGTGTAATTAATAAAATAAATTTAAAAAATCATATATATATGTGTGTATGTGGGGGGGTATGTGTGTGTGTGTATGTGTGTGTGTGTGTGTGTGTGTGTGTGTGTATTTATTTATAGAACTTTAGTTATAGAAGTGTTTAAAAATTACTGCTATCATACTGGCTTGAAATTTCTCCCATTCAACAACCTATTCCCACAATTAAGCACTGTCCTTATTTCTAATAGTTTATGTTAATTTGATCACCTTTCAGTTTAATGCAAATTACCCAGGAATTACGTCTTTATTCTCCTACATTGTACTCATTGGGAGACACACAAGTACTATTGCCTTCAGTAGTATGGTCCTTTCCATTTGTATATACTAAAGAGTTAATATATTTAACTTCATGTCAAGTGACTGGAGTGCTTACACTCTGATTGATATAAGTTAACATGTCATTTCAGCTCAACTGTAAGTTTCTTGGTCAAAGGTAGACATGTGTACTAGCCTATCTAGTCATTTACTTTTGTCACTGTGATACACACTGCCCAAAAGCAACTAAAAAAGAAAAGGTCTTAATTGGCTTAAGCATCAAGGTTAGAGGTTGCCACCGATGGAAGTTAGATCAGGCACTCTGGAAAGAATGAGGAGGAAGGACATGAAACAATGACCATGGAGAAGTATTGCTTGTGACTTTCTCTACACGCACAGTCATCTGGGATCTCTACCTCCATGATTAATCAAGAAAATAGCCCACCAAGTGGCGTACATGTCAAACTGAATTGTTTTTTATCATTGAGGTACCCTCGTTCTACATGGCTCCACAGAGAGTCAAGTTGTCCAAAAATCTAAGCAGTATGACATGTAATCAACTTCTGTAAAAGTTAAAATTTATTTTCAAAAGTTTTATACTAAATCAAACGTATATATTTTCAAAGTACATAAATATAGTTTTTCTGTAGTTTTAAAATGGTGTGTATTGTCGGTATTCTTAATTTTCATTTAAGTTGCTGTGTGAAATAGTATCCCCCATGCCTTTCAGGTGTATTTCTTGATATAAAGAGCATTGATTAATTTATTTATATTGAAAACCACTTGAATATCCTGTTCAAGGATTTACTTTTACCTTTTCTGTTGTACCTGTTGTGGCCTCAATTGATTTATCCAGATTTTGATTTATATTTTATTATGAACAAGAACAACAAAGTCTTTGTTTTTCACATGAATTCAAAACATCTTACTCAACATTTTTTGTTTTAAAAAAAGTATTTATTCCATTTACATCTTTGTCGTAGGTTCCTCCCCTCTCCTACCATTTCCATCCTTCTTCCCACAGCCCCCTTCCTTATGTCTCAGAGTAGGGCAGCCACCACTACCCAAACACTCCAGCTCACCTAGGAACAGCTTCATTTTAAAGAAATTAATGCTAATTTTTAATGAGCAGAAATTCCAAAATCCACATCAGACTAGAATTTGCCCACTTTGTTGTCTTTCTAAACATATAAACGTCTGTACACAAATACTGCAATGAAATGTTTAAATTTCCCTTTATACCATTTGATTCTACCTGAATCACTGTGCTGCATGCAGGTTTTTTTTAAATCACACCTAAATTTTAAAAACCTCAATTTTATCATTCTCAATTTCATATGGCAATTTATCATTTAGATCACATTGTTAATAGTAAAACCAGCAATTGGATGTTACTAACAGAGATAGATGTTTCCCATAACACATATGAGCCCTGGGAATCAAATCCTCATGCAGCTAACATGATGGAATAAATGGATAAGCAAGAGCAAACTAAGAACCAAACACTAATTGTCCTGAGATCATTATCAACAGCACTATTAAATGAAAACCCAATAAAAATGGCCAGACGGGGAACATGAAAAGTAACAGCTTTATTTTACTAAATTTTGGGTTAACAATTGTAGAGCAATTACGGAATATAAACTTAGGTATTTTATTGTTGGACTCAGATTGTTAATGCTTTGGGGGGCAGGGTAACATTGAATTTCATATTCTCTCCTCTTCATCTCCTTTGCAGAAATTATAGTAGTACACCATCACACTTGGGTTCATGCGCCGGTGGAGATCAAGTGCGTGATGCAGGCTAGGAAACCACTCTGTCAATTGGAATTACATCCTAAGGGTCAGGATGATTTTTTTTTCATCATTCTTGAACAATACTTTTGCAAGAGGGGGTTGTTTTCTTAGATCCACACTGAAATATATTTTTTATAATCTTAATAGTGTTTTAAATTTTATTTTATTAATTACACTTTATTCACTTTGTATCCCCCCATAAGCCCCTCCCTCCTCCTCTCCCAGTCCCACCATCCCTCCCCCTTCTTCACGCATGCCCCTCTCCACTCCTGATGTGATTTGATAGATTAAGATCAGAAAGAAGGAGAGGAGGACCTCCCTTATCAGGAAAATTATTTTAAATTATATTATTATATCATTTAAGAAAAGGAGGGGATCTTACATGTGCTAGTCTGCAACTGTAATGAATTAGAATACCATTCAACTTCATGTTTCAACATTCAACCTGAATATTCATAAGATGTTTGGTCAGTACTTATCTTAATAATCGGACACTATACTCAAGCATGACTCTTCTCCTGCTCAATAGTTTGTTCATGTCCTTCAGTAATTCTGTGTTAACACTACCCCTCATACACACACCAAGCAGGATATACTTCTGATTATAAAAACACATATAAATATGCAAGTAATAACAATGAGTGAAAAAAAGGCATGGATATAAAATAAAACAAGGGGAGATGTGGGAGGATTTCAAGGTAGGACATGGGAGGGAGAAAAGTTGTGCTTATAGCATAATCTCAAAAACAATTGAAAACACTTCCCTAAAGTGATAGATACTTGATTTTGATGTCCCTTGATGGAGAAATGGATACAGAAATTGTGGATCATTTACACAATGAAATGCTACTCAGCAATTAAAAACAAAGAAATCATGAAATTTCTAGGCAAATGGTGGGATCCTAAGCAAGAAGGAGGACCCTGGGTAAGATGATTAACCCTCACTCAGAAAGGCAAATGGAACTGACATCAGAAGAGGGAGAAAACAGAGAACAGGACAGGAGATGACCAGAGAGGGCCTCTGAAAAACTCTACCCAGGAGAGGGTACCAGAGCAGAGGCTGAGACTCTGAGAGTGCAGGGAATCTTATGAAAGAAGGGGGAGATAGAAAGACCTGGAGGGAACTGGAGCTCCACAGGGAGAGAAACAGAACTAAAAAATCTGTGCCCAGTGGCCTTTTCTGAGACTGATACTCCAATCAAGAACCCTGCATGGAGATAACCTAGAACCCCTGCACAGACATAGCCCAAGGCAACTTAGTTAGTGTCCAAGTGGTTTTCCTAGTTAAGGGACTGTCTCTGTCAGGAACTCAGTGGCTAGCTCTTTGATCACCTACCCCTGAGATGGAAGCATCCTTACCAGGCCACAGAGGAAGACAATGCAGTGTGTCCTGATGCATCTTGATAGGCTAGAGTCAGAGGAAAGGGGAGGAGGACCTCCCCTATCAGTGGATTTAGAGAGAGGCATGGGAGGAAATGAGGGAGGGAGGTTGGGATTGGGAGGGAATGAGGGAGAGGGCTACAGCTGGGATACAAACTGAATATACTATAATTAATTTAAAAAAATAAAATTTAAAATTTAAAAAAGATCAAATGTAACAAAATGTTTTAAATACCCCTAAAAGAACATAGGTGATCACATATAATGATTTAATTAAAGCAGTTAAATTAGTTCCTTTATAATCAAAGATTACTAATGCTGATTTCCATTTGGTTATTTTCAGAGATCTATCATCAGCATCTGGAGAAATTTCATGAGTCCAGCCGGTTTTGTCTGTCTGTTTGTTTGCTTGTTGTATATTTAATGTTTTTATTTTAAACAGATTTGCATCATTTTCCCCTTCTTTTCCTCCCATACATGTATATTTATATGTATGTATTTGCATGCACCAACACATATACACAAATAGATATAGATAGATTGCTGGATGGATGGACGGATAGATAGATAGATAGATAGATAGATAGATAGATAAACAGATAGATTGAATGATTGATTAGAGCCTATTTCCATTATTCGAATTTATATGGTTTCAGAGCAGAGCACTAGGCACTGGATAATTAGTCAAGGGTATCACCACTAGAATCTGATTCTTTTGTTTTTTCTTTAATTGTTATTTGCTTGTACTTACTTGTGTAGAGGGAGACTGTGCAAAATTTCCCCTTTCATTCTTAACATATCCAGTGATATTGCTCTTGCTCTGGTCTTATAGTGTCAAATCTTTTTTAACTTACATTGAGACAAAGGCATGTCTCATGCATGGGCCAGCTGTTTAAGTGAGGTTATGGTCAATCCGTGATGACTACAGTCTTTACTAATGTAGATAGGCTACCTTGAAATTAAATATATATTTTTTTCAATCCACAGGACTCACAGAGCTTGTTTCAAACTTACAAACAGGCTTCATTTCTGGGAGAAAATTTTATTGCCTTTTTGAGTTGCTAATGAAAAGCAAAACGATTTTGATTTTAATTTTATTTTTGTCTTCAAACTCACTACAAACAGTGCACTAATAAATGTTCAAATCACAGATGGCTCATCCCAATGGCCCAACTTTGAATTCCTTAAACACTATGAATTTTCTAATACCACAGATAATGCAGATTTTAATTTTTTATTGCATTTATTATTTACTTTTCAGTTACGTGTTTGTGTTTCTGTACAGTATGTATACAGTAAACTGAAGAGGAGAAAAGAGAGTGTTGAATAAGCTGGAGCTGCAGTTACAGGCATGTGTGCTACAGGCTGCCTTTAACATGGGTATGGAAACCAACCATAGTTCTTCTGTAAGAAGATGTGCTTTTAAACACCAAGGAATATCTCCAGTCCCTTCAAAATTTTAGTAAATAAAACCACAAAACCTTACAACACATACACATACCACCTTCATGGTTTCTTTTTTTCTTTATATGTTTTTAACTTCCAAATGAGGATTGTATGACTTGTAGAACTTTTCTAGTTTTTGTGAGTTCATATATTTATTCATTGCCAGTAGCCAGTCCCAGCAATGGCCACATCTTGCAAAGTAGATAAGGACTTAGCAAGGCTGGAGTGAGTCAGCTACTGGGGTCAGGGAGTCTGGAAGCCTGACTGACTAGCAGTCAGAGTGCTCCTTGAATTATACAGAACTCAACTTACAGAGATACTTTCAGTTGTTATAAAACTTAGACCATGTCATTTTTGTCCCCAGAAATGTATTTTAACTTCTTCTTGGTCATATGTTTAGTCATCGTTGACAAATCATGACAGAAGAAAATTATCTTTTACAATAATTTTCCCTCATCAAATCCTTAAACCAATTTTTTCTTGTTTTTATTTCTTATTATCATTTGCTACAATTTATTCAATTTGTATTTCTGCTGTGGCCACCTCCCTCATCTTCCCCCAATCCCACCCTCCCTCTCCCTTCTCTCCCTATGCCCCTCCCCTAGTCCACTGATAGGAGAGGTCCTCTTAGTGTTCTGTCTGACCCTAGCCTATCAGGTCTCATCAGGACCGGCTGCATTGTCTTTCTTTAATAATCTTGTGGTTTCAAGCAAACTAGACAGAAAGAAAACCTCCAAGCCACCCTGGGCAGGTTGCCATGTCCCAAATAGTATTATCAACTCTTAATGCTAATTGTCCTTATGCCCAAGAAAAATCTTCAGGCCAAAGCTGCTGCAGTTATTCAATTTCGGGCATAATACAATGTTTATATTTACATATGTGTATAATTGGTTTATATGTCTAGTCTTGGTATTCTTTTGTTCCTTGGTCATAGAACGCCCTGTACAGTGGCCCTGTAAAACATACATTTCTAGAAAAGGGGGGCACCTTAATACTTCATTATTTCATCATTTATCTGCATTCTTTGCCCATCAATATAAACACTTGTGTAGGACAGCGATAGCTTGAGCCAATCTAACTTTGTTGTGTCCAATCTTTTAGTTCCCATAACCACCTGTAGAAAGAGGCTCTTCATTTGATCTTTTGCTAATGCTAATGACTCTAGCCTACCACATTTTTTTTTTACCTTTTTAAATTTGCTTTGTTCTGATTGTCTTGTTCCTGAGTAAGAACAGGGACAGATATTCCAAGAGTATCTTGAAGTCAGAGCCTCATGAGGAGACCTTTGATGTCTTTATTTGAGTCATAACCTCCAGAGCATAAGGAAGCTCTTCATGTAGGCCAGAGAAAAATTTCCCCCTAAAAGCGTGGATGTGGGGGCAGGAGGGGAAGGGGAAGGGAGGGAGGGAGTGTGTTCAAGGCTGTCCTGCGGCAGCTTAGAAGTACTCCTGCTGGAAGAAGGCATAAAGGATTCTTAAGAAATTTTCCATCAAATCCATATCCCCAAGTTGTACAAATATTAAAAAGCCTGCAAGCACGCAATACATGGAGGTCAAAATGGCAATTACATCATGTGACTCAGCATTGCTGGATCTAGGTCAAACAGCTGTTCTGGCATTATGACTTTTGCTGTTTGTTTTAGATATGGCTGTGCCAAATTATTGAACAAATAAGTATTTGTTTCTTTATCAAAAAGCAAGTACTGAGTGATAAAGAATAAAATGTGAACCACATAAAGTTAACTCACTTCAGTAAGTAATGAAAACCCTAATGGCTGAGTTTGCATTGGACCCCAGTTTTAAGATGGAGGATTGTTGTTTTCCTCCCTCTTTCCCCTTCTGAACTTTAGGAAGAGAGGAAGAAAACACAGGAAATCCTCACAAAAGTTTAATCAAACAGACAAACAAGCAAATGTTACTGAGATTACTTGCTTTTTGATCAATCCTAGGTCTTCAGTTTCTTGGGATTTAGCTCTGGGGAACAGGCAGAATATGGTACACAATACCTTCTTATGAGACAATACAGAAGATAAGCGAGGAAAGCCAGACAGAGCACTGCAAGCACTGAGTATCAGAATGCATTCTAACCAGTGCAAAAAGCTCTTTTACTCCTTTTTTTTTTTTAAATTATACATAGCATAATTATTTTATTTTTTTTTCTTTTTATTTTATTTTTTTTTATCAGTTACATTTTATTAACTCTGTATCCCAGCCGTGTCTTTTACTCCTTTTGACAAGAAACTGAAGGGAAAATTCTCCACAATGGTTATAACCACACTGATTATTTTACATCACAAGGAATATGTTATTTTTATATTTTTTGCTGTGAGATGATAACATAACTTCTAGAGTACTTGAAAGAAAAGCTAGCAGGGTGTAATGTTATGTTTCCTATTGTGCAAAAACAATGGAATCCTTGTATAAGAAATGGAAAGGAAAATGGACATGATCTCCTTACACGCTATTATGAACCATTAAGAACAAGTGGGAAGAAAGTGTAAATTGTTTACTTGTCCAGAGATTTTCAAAACAGCTGTAAGAGTAGGGTTTTTTTTAATCATAAAGGAAGTTTAAGCAGAAAAAAAAAACTTAAGAAACTATTTTATGACTCCAAAGTGAAATATGTAAACTGTAAGAAGAGAAAACTTGGAGAAGAATGTAAAGAATGAAGATAGCAAGATTTATCTCAGTTTCTCTATCAGCAGATTGTAAGGTAGTTTAATTCCCTTCAGATTCAACATTGGAGAGTAGATGTGTTTGTCTTCTCATACTATTTATACAACATTTTAGTGCCATAAATAATTGAGGTTTTCTAATCTGAGTTGTATTTTTTATCACACTAATATTGACTTAATTGTAGAAGGATGAAACTAAGATATAGCAGGGTTTCAATTAGATTATTGTATGCAAAGCCTGTGTTTTATAACCAAACATTGGAGTTACTGCATAATTAGTGGCAATTTTCCTGCTTTTGTCTAAGGAACATGAGAAGAAACATGATGTGGGCCAGCAAGCCAGCTCCACTACGTTCTAGAGGATCAGGAATGTCGCACCATGTAACACGTGCTTCACAGGAATTATGATTCCATCTGAGGCGCTAAGGTTTACCCTACAAATTAGCCAGAACCTAGGAAACACATGTACAATAGTGATCAATGTTCCCAATATTAATAAAATAATGGTGAATCAAATTGTGAATGTGAAACACTGACAATGTAGTTCTTGTATACCTTAGAGTAATCATTATTAGCAACTTTGAGAAGCACAGTAGGTTGCAATAGTTCATAATTTATTTTCTCTAACCTGTATCAGTAAGATTCTTTCGTAGGGAGGGTAAAAGAAAATATCTCATGGAGTATAGACAGAGAAGATTGTATACCAACAAGATTTTTCATATGCTTCAAATTTTCAGTTTGTTCAATTGGACTATATCTCAAAATTAATAATAAATCTAAATAATATAATTTTATAAAAAATTTCTGTTGTATTCCCCCTACTTGTTATGATGACTGAATAAACATTCAATTTGGCTCATTTACAAGATACAATAACACTTATTTTCATTATTAATGACACCTTTTAAATACAGGCTATCTGTCTTCAAGCACTCTAAATAATTTCTAATCACCACATGAGTCTGAAATTCTTGGTTATACAAAGCTTTTATTGGATTCAAAATTCACAGTTTAAATCCATGTAGAGAAAAACTTTATTGATTTAGGTTTAAGCAAATGGGAAGTATAATGATTAGGAAGCAAAACAAAATCTTATAATGTTCAGAGAGAGAGATGGAGAGAGCAGACACTTATTGATAAGCAGATGAATAATTCAACTGCCTAGTAGGATCAAATCTCAGTAAAACAACCTTAGGATACATTGCTTTTACTATTCCAATGAACTCTTTTGACCACGTGGCATATGAAGGATAGTATATGGTATTTTATGAGATAAATTGTGTTTCATATGAATTTTTCTTATTTCTTTATGGTCTAGATATTTCAATTAAGTATTTGTTATTAATAAGAAAAGAATTCATTAAACAATGGGTTAGGTACATTTATTGAAATTTTCAGTTATTTCTTCTTTTGATTTGTCTATTTTAAATTTGATTTTCAGTACTTGGAAAACAATCCTTTGGAATTCCTTCCAATGCAAAGTCATTTTTTTTTATTTTATTTTTTAAGTTTTTTTATTTATTATTTTTTTTATCAGTTACATTTTATTAACTCTGTATCCCAGCCTTGTCCCACTCCCTCATCCCCTCCCAGTCCCTCCCTCCCTCCCTCATCTCCACCATGCCCCTTTCCAAGTCCACTGATAGGGGAGACCTCCTCCCCATTCATCTGATCCTGTTTTATCAGGTATCTTTAGGACTGGCTGCAAAGCCCTCCTCTGTGGCCTAACAGGACTGCTCCTCCCTTCGGGGGTGGGGAGACCAAAGATCCAGTCATTGAGTTCCTGTTAGAAATAGTCCTTGTTCCCCTCACTTTGGGAAATCAATTGGTTACTGAGCTATCACAGGCTACGTCTGAGCGGAGGTTCTAGGTTATATCCATACATGGTCCTTGGTTGAATGTCAGTCTCAGAAAAGACCCTGTGCCCAGATATATTTGGTCCTTGTGGAGCTCCTATCCTTTCCCCATCAGACTAACTCCCCTTCTTTCTTATGATTCCCTGTACTCTGCCAAAGGTTTGGTTATGAGTCTTAGTATCTGCTTTGAAACATTGCTAGTTAGAGTCTTTCAGGTGCCTTCTGATGTAGACTCCTGTCATACATCCAATGCACATCCCATCTGTCTTTCTAAGTGAGGATTGTCTTACCCCATGTCCGCTCTCTTGATTACCTTTTTTAGGTGTATAGATTTCATTATGTTTATCATATCTTATAGGTCTATAAAGGTGAGTATATACCATGTTTGTCTTTCTCCTTCTGGGATACTTCACTCAGAATGATCTTTTCTAGATCCCATTATTTGCCTGTAATTTCATGATTTCCTCATCTGTACATGGGTTCTATGTTATCTCCATGCATGGTCATTGGTTGGAGTAGCAGTCTCAGAAAAGACTAGTGGGCCCAGATTTTTTTGGTCCTGTTGTTATCTTTGTGGAGCTCCAGACCCTTCCATGTCTTTCTCTCTCCCCCTTCTTTCATAAGATTTTTGTACTCTGCCCAAAATTTGTCTATGAGTCTCAGCATCCACTTTAATACCCTGCTGGGTAGAGTCTTTCAGAGGCCCTCATGGTAGGCTCCTGTCTTGTTCCTTGTTTTCACCTTCTTCCAGTGTCTATCCATTTGCCTTTCTGAATGAGGATTGAGCATTTTACCCAAGGTACACTCCTTGCTTAGCTTCTTTAGGTGTACAGATTTTAGTATGATTATCCTATATTTTGTATCTAATATCCACTTATCAGTGAGTAGATACCATGTGTGTCTTTCTGCTTGTGGGATACCTCACTCAAGATGATCTTTTCTAGTTCCTACCATTTGCCTACAAAAAATGACTTCCTTGTTTTTACTTGCTGACTTCTGTTGTGTAAATGTACCACAGACTTTTGATGAATGCTTATATTTCCTTGGGGAATATAATACTATTTAGTCTATTTACCTGATTTTTATTTAATTTTGGTAAATGGAATCTATCAAGAAAATTGTCTATTTCATTTAGATTTTCAAATTTTGTGGCATATAGGCTTTTGTAGTAAGACCAAATGATTGTTCAGATTTCCTCAGAGTCTGTTGTCATGTCCTCATTTTCATTTCTGATTTTGCTGATTTGGAGTTTCCCTCTGGCTCTTAGTTTGTTTAAGGTTTTATCTATCTTGTTGATTTTCTCAAAGAACCAGCTCTTGTTTTCATTGATTCTTTGAATTGTTTTCTTTATTTCTAATTCATTGATTTCAACTCTGAGTTTGATTATTTTCAATCGTCTACTCCTATTGCATGTGTCTGCTATTTCTTCTTTTTTTTTCTAGGGCATTTAGGTGGCCATTAAGTTTCCTGAATGAGATGTCTCAAACTTCTTTCTGGAAGCATTTAGTGCTCTGAACTTTCTTCTTATCACTGCTTTCATTGTGTCCCATAAGTTTGGGTAAGTTGTGCCTTCATTTTCATTAAATTTTAGGGAATCTCTAATTTCTTTTTCTGTTTCTTCCCTGATCAAGCTGTCATTGAATAGAGAGTTGTTTAGTTTCCATGTGTATGTAGGCTTTTGTTATTTCTGTTGCTGAGGTCTAGTTTTGGCCATAGTGTTCAGAAAGGATACAAGGGATTATTTCAATCTTCTTGTATGTGTTGACGCTTGCTTTGTGCCTGACTATATGGTCAGTTTTGGAGAAGGTTCCATAAGGTTCTGAAAAGCAGGTGTATTTTTTGGTGTTTGAATGAAAGTTCTGTAGACATCTATTAGATCATTTTGATTTAAGACCTCTGTTACTGTCATCATTTCTCTGTTTAGCTTCTGTCTCAGTGATCTGTCCCTTGGTGAGAGTGGGGTGTTGAAGTCTCCTACTATTAAGGTGTTGGGATTGATGTGTGACTTAAGGTTTAATAATGTTTCTTTTACACATGCAGGAGCCCTTGTTCTTGATGCATAAATGTTCAGGAATGTGATGTCCTCCTGGTGGATTGTTCCTTTGATGAGCATGAAGTGGTCCTCTCTATCTCTTTTGATTAATTTTGGTTTAAAGTCTAATTATGAGATATGAGGATGGCTACTTCAGCTTGTTTCTTGTGTCCATTTGCATAGAAAACATTTCTCCAGCCCTTTACTATAAGGCAGAGAAATGTTTCTTGAATGCAGCAGAATGTTAGATCCTGCTTCTATAACCATTCTGTTAATCTGTATCTTTTTATTGTAAAACTTGGTTCATTGATATTGATAGATATTAGTGATCAATGACTGTTAGTTCCTTTTGCTATGGAGTTGGTGGTGATTGTATGATTGTGTGCTTTTTTATTTTGCTATTTTTTTTTTGTGAAGGTAATTTTATCCTGTGTTTTCTTGTGTGTTGTTGATATCTTTGTTTTCCATCTAGTATGTTTTGTAGGGCTGGGTTGCTGTGTATATGTTGTTTAAATTTACTTTATCATGGAATATTTTGTTTTCTCCATCTGTATTGATTGAAAGTCTTGTGGGGTATAATAGTCTGGGTTGGCATCTATGGTCTCTCAGAGTCTGCAGATATCTGCCCAGGCCCTTCTGGCTTTCATAGTTTCTCTTGAGAAATCTGTTGTGATTCTGATAGGTCTACCTTCATGTATTACTTGGCCTTTTTCCCTTGTTGCCTTTAATATTTTTTTCTTTGTTCTGTAGGTATGGTGTTTTGATTATGATGTGCCTTGAGGAGTTTCTTCACTGCTCTAGTCTATTTTGTGTTCTATAGACCTCTTATATTTTTATGGGCATCTCTTTAAGTTGGAAAAATTTTCTTCTGTGATTTTCTTAAAAATATTTTCCGGACATTGGAGCCTGTAATATTCTTTTTTATCTATTCCTATTATTTTTATATTTTTGTCTTTTCATGGCGTCCTTGATTTCTTGGATGTTTTGTGTTTGAGATTTTTCTGATTTTACTTTTTCTTGAGAGTAGTATCAATTTTCTACGAGTGTATCTTCAGCATCTGAGATTCTCCCTTCTTTCTCTTGCATTCTGTTGGTGATGCTTACCTTTGTATTTCCTGATCGTTCCTCTTAATTTTCTAGCTCCAGGGTTTTCGCTATTTGTGTTTTCTTTATTGATTCATGCCTTGCACCATTTCCTTAATCTGCTTGAATGTGGATTCCTGTATTTTCATGATGGCTTCTATTTTTTTTTGTTCATTTCCTCTTTCTATACCTCTATTTGTGCCTCTACTTGTGTCTCTATTTGTTTGGCTGTATTTGCTTGTATTACTTTGAGAGCTGTGTTCCTTTCCTCTTCATGTGTCTCTAATAACTGGGCAAGCATAGATCTGAAATCATGTTCCTGTGTTTCTGATGAATTAGAATATCCATTCATTTTGCGGGTTTCTGGTGAAACCATGATATCCTGATTTTTGTTGGATGTGTTCTTACACTGACCTCTAGGCATCTTCTTATCCATAACCTTTGCTGTTTGTTCCTGGAGTCTGTACTTCAGACTAGGTGTGTCTGCCTCTGGTGTCTGGAGTATTCTTCAGGAAGATGAGAGAAGACCACCTGTTTGAGAGTGGATGTTGGTGTTTCAGCTCTAGCTAAGGGCGGAAGGTCGCAGGTATGTGTGCAAGCACTGGAGTGTGAGTGGAAGTGTGCCTTGAAGGACAGGGTGCTAGAGCATGTAGATGCCTTGCAGGGTAGAGGGGAAGCCCTTGCGGGTGTGTTGGTGCTGTTCAAGGGTGCAATGTGCCTCCTGTTCAGGTGCCCTGAATGCCTCAGTGGCCCACAGGCCTGTGGGACTGTTCTCCGCCTATTCAGATCTGACTGGGCTGCACCCTCTTGACTACAGGAATTGTTTGCCTGGACTCCACTGGTAGACCCACAGCACAGGAGCTTCAAAGTTGAGAACACTGTCCCAATGGTCCCTATGTTTCCCAGAGCGGAGGTGTGGATAGGAGGGATCAGAAGTCTGGCTGGTAGCATAGAGGGACCTTGGATCTGGAGCTCTTCACACATTCACTTGAAGGTACCCTCACGTACTCGCATGCCTAATTGAAAAGCACAAGGACCCCGCTGTTCTTTACTCTCAGATTTGGGCCTACAGGGGAAAAGAAAAGTGTAGGAGATTGTCAGCTCAGTGGTGTCCTCTGTTTGGCCCCTGGGTAGGGAGACCCACACTTGGGGCAGCTGCCTCTGCCATCTCAGTCACCAAGCTCTGAAGCTCCTGCTTGGGGCAACCACGGCCTCTGCTGAGCAGGGAGGCCTATGCTTGGGGCAAGGGGAAGTGCATGGGGATTGAATATTTGCCACTCTCAAGCCATGGTGATGTCCACAGATGACCTGGATCCAAACTGGCCGTTTTACAGGTTGGCCCCTCTTGCACAGGAAGCCTCAATGTCGGTATTCTGGCTTCATCTACCCCCGCCCACCCCACTCACCAATTTCAGAGTTTCAGATCCTGTGTCCCTCAGATACTATGCATGCTGGTAGACACCATCTTGGATCTCTCTTATTTATAAACTTTTCTAGATAATAGAGAAAATTAGAAACAGTATATACGAAAACACATACAGAAGGAAAATGGGTGTATTATCTGACTAAAACTATATGGTAAATGACTTCATTTAAACAAATACAGTGATATATATTTAAAATTGGTCACAGATGTGATTGATGTTTTTTAGCTTGAAAGGTCCTTCTGAATTTTTGAAACAGTCTTAACGCATGGCTCATTCAATTTGGTATATTTCTTCTTTGAATTCTTCAGACGGCACTATTTTAATCAAAATTATAGAGAATTTGAAAAGAAAGATTAATTTAGAATTATGTGGTATAGAATTATGTGGTATAGAACTGATTAAGGTTCTAGGTTTTACAGTCAATGGACGTGTATTAGAATCCAGTGGTCCAACTTGGAAGTTAATAGTTACTATGAAGATGTAAACCATTTCCATCCATTTGTCTATGTGTCTATGAGTTTGAGATTGGAAAGGCAACTATTTCTCAGAGCACTTGACCTCTAACTGATGAAAAATAATTAATTTAGTTAAACAGCCACTTAAGAACAATAAATGTAGTTTTATAATATATGTCTAGTATCCACTTATAAGTGAGTATATACTTTCTGTTTCTGGAATAAATCACTCAGGATGATCTTTTTTAGTTCCCACCATTTGCCTGCAAATTTCATTGTTTCCTTATTTTTAATTGCTGAGTAGTATTCCATTGTGTAAATGTACCACAATTTCTGTATCCATTCCTCCATTGAGGGAAATCTGGGTTGTTTCCATCTACAAAAATCTGTACACCTAAAGAAGCTGAGCTAGAAGGAGGACTCTGGATAAGATGATCAATCCTCACTCAGAAAGGCAAATGGGACAGACATTGGAAGAAGGAGAAAATAGGAAACAGGACAGGAGCCTACCACAGAAGGCCTCTAAAAGACTCTACCCAGCAGTGTATCAAAGCAGATGTTGAGACTCATAAACAAAATTTGGGCAGAGTGCAGGGAATCTTAGGAAAGAAAGGGGAGATAGTAAGACCTGAAAAAGACAGGAGCTCTATAAGGAGAACAGAACCAAAATATCTGGGCACAGGGGTCTTTTCTGAGACTGATACTCCAACCAAGGACCATTCATGGATATAACCTAGAACCCCTGCTCAGATGTAGTCCTTGGCAGCTCAATATCCAAATGGGTTTCCTAGTAAGGGGAACAGGGACTGTCTTTGACATGAACTCAGTGACTAGCTCTTTGATCACCTCCCCCTAATGGGGGAGCAGCCTAGCCAGGCCACAGAGGAGGACAATGCAGCCAGTTCTGAAGAGACCGGATAAGCTAGGGTCAGATGGAAGTGGAGGAGGACCTCCCATATCCTTAAACTTGAAGAGGAGCAAGGGAGGAGACAAGTGGAGGAAGGGTGGGATTGGGAGGGAATGAGGGAAAAGGCTATAGCTGGGATACAAAGTGAATAAACTGTAATTAATATAAAAATAAAATTCAATTAAAAAAGAACAACAAATATTCTAGGAATCTTAACCTTCAAATTGCCTATTTCTTATTAAAATTCAACATTTTCCTTCTTATTTTAATAAGCAGCAATCCAAGGAGTGAAAGAGATGTTTATAATTGGCATTTAGCTCTTTGATTTTGTGTTTAGCAGACAAACATTGTTCTTGAAAGTATAAAGATAAGAAAGGCTTACTCAAATGATCTGTGCATGTGTTCTACTACAGCTCAAGTCATCAAAACACCTCAGCACAGAAACCAAAGAAATGATTAAGTATCACAGCAAATTATTTAAGAGTTGTGGATGGTAACTAGAATTTCATAGTCCAAAGAGAATTCAGAACAGAGAGAGAGATGCTTAGAGGATTTTTATCTTTTTGTCCTTTCTGATAGGTGACAGGTGACTTGTCAGAAAATGAATCCCAGATTTGATGCTCTCCTGACAAAAGAAAGGAATAAAATCTAGATTATAGGAAAATAAAGGGTAAGTGAAGGCAGAACATGATGAATTTTCGGTTTCTCTTCCTTCCTTCTTTTAAAAATTGCTGTAGTCTGTATATACAGGCTTCATTTAAAGTACTTCTTAGAGATTTTTATATAAGTAACCAATACCTTCCACTACTGTTTTCAGGTTTCAGGTTTCAGTTATATAAATTTGCATGGTTAATGCTAGCGATACTATTTTATCATTCCTCACAAGTAGAAGACAATGCTTTACAAGAGGATTATGTAAATGAAATGTCTTAATGAAGTAAGGAATTATAACTTTTTAGGGTAGATTTTGATTTGTATTGGCCTCTTGGGAAACACTCAGATCTGAAATTTTATCAAAATAGGTTCTATATCTTGAAATTAATCACCTTTTAAATGCTGATCATTCTTTCTGACACATAAGATATATTATATTATATGATGGATATTTATCATTAGTTTCACATGTAGAAAAACTTTGTGTATATATAAAACATATATGCTATTTTTGTTAAGAATCCAGGCAGTCCTGATGGGACCTGATAGGCTAGGATCAGACAGTAAGGGAGAAGGACTTCTGCTATCAGTGGACTAGGGGAGAGGGAAAAGGGAGGAAAAGGGGGGGAGGATGGGACCAGGAGGAAATGAGGGAGGGGGCTACCACCAGGATACAAAGTGAACAAATTGTAAATAAGTAATAATGATTCTGATCATAATAAAATAATCCCTATTTTTAAACTAGTACTTGAAGTCATGAGGCAGAGCACTGAGACGTCATTTGGAAGGGAGCACTAAAGTGAGGTAAAGTGTCATTACACCAGACATAGAAAAGTGAGCACTACAAATCCACCAGGCTCTCCTAGTGGGGCTTACGTCTAAAGAACACTGTTTTAGACAGGTGGCACGGAAAGCTCAGAGTAGAGGAAGAAGAAAGATGTGGGAATCTGCTGAGTAGAAATACTAACGCAGTGGGTAAATGAAAAATACAAATGAAGTCATGCCTAGACTCCTTGCCAAATCAAGAACATTTATGGCTTTGTCACACGCAACACAGAGACATAGAGAGTCATAATTTTAGGCCTTTTGGGTTGGTATAAATAAAAAAGACAAAAACAAAACAAAACAGAAAAACAACAACAAAAAAAACTCTCTTCCAATTACTCACTGTGTTACACCATTTGGTGTGTTTCCAATGCACTCTCTAGCATATGGACCTTTATTAAATCTGTAAAACCACCTCACTCCCCTTCAAGTTTCCACTTGATATGAATCATAGATTATGGGTAAAATTAAGCCTTCTCAGTAGATTTACCTGAGTGATTCTTGTGCCTGTATATATACATCCATGCTTGTAACATAAAAACATGTCTCTAATGTTTGTGTTTGTGGAGAATTATTTGTCTTGTAGCTCATTTGTTTATCACATTGTCTTTATGAACAGGTGTTATACATTCTGATTAATTTCATATTCTCATTTATCTTTACATTGAACCCAGTGAGTTACTTATCATTGTTATAATTTCACTTAGTGCTATGTAAGAGAGAAAATTAATACATCAGAATCTTAGAACTCTAGGGGGAAGATTTATTTCAGAACCACCCTCATTTTTAATAAAATAAAAATGGTCCCCCAAATAGAAAATTATACAAGAACTATACAACAGATATTTCCCCAGAGCTACAGGAAGGTGAAGATGGATGAAGATGGCTGAGATCCACCTGAAAACACCTTCCATGTGTCTCCCCACTGCTGTTATTTACAGATTTGTTCAACAAACATTTATTGAGCACCAGTGCTTCACCGGGGACACATTGATAGATAAATAAAGTTTTCTCTTCTAGAGGGGCTTACAATTCAATAAAGCCATGAAGGCTGTAAGTAAATAGTGGCAAAACTCAGCAAAACCATAGATCTTTCCCCGCTGCTCTGGGAACACAGAGAAGAAACAGCTAGTGAAACCATGCCCTGTTTATCAAAAGTTTGCTGAGAAACAAGTGCGCACAGATTATGTACTTTGTACAGATGGCTGAGAGCCAATCACAAATTCCCCGACACAGAGATTATAACCCTTTGAATGATGACACTAATAACACGACAGATATGATAGAAGTACTTTTACAAGGATTGTACGGTAACAGTGAAATTTGTCTTTAACGTCACTCACTGTAATCCTTTTACTTACTTTTAATATTCAGTCCATTTCATGTTCTTTAATTTCTCTCTGCATTTCCCATATGAAAAAAAAATGCTTGATATTTAAGTTTTTAAGTCTGGTTTGTTCAGTTAACACAATCATTCCTAGCACTGTACACTTTCCAGGAAAATATGTAACTTGATTCTTTTTGACGGGTGAGTAAAATATCATCATGTATCTTTGTGTGTCCTGTATTTTCTGTCCATTCATATATTCACTAGCACATATTTGGATTCTATCATCTGTTTATTGAGAGGAGCATAGCAGTGAACTGTAAGCATAAGCGGGAGTGTCACTCTTATGGAACACTCACTGATTCATCTGGGCACATAAACATGATTGGTACGTCTATCTTACAGACATACTGTGAAATTTTGAGTAACCTCAATATTTAATTCCACAGTGTACGGGCTTAGAGTACTACCAGTAATGTCTAATTTTTCTCTGCCCAAATTCTCATCATTATTGTTCCTATTTTTACAGAAGAAGAGAACGATTTAGTCTAGTATGAGCTGTTAGTAACTCGGTTTTGATTTTTATATAAATACATTAAACATCTTTTCATATGTTAATTTCTATGCCGTAGATCATTTAAAATGTGTCTACTGGGAGTTATAGAGATGGCCTAGTAATTCTGAGCACTCACTGTTCTTGCAGAAGAGCTGGATTCAGTTCCTAATTAATACTCACCTGTTAACTCAAAACCATTCTTAGCTCAGATTCAAGGGATCTGATATCCACATTGTGCTTAGTGGGCACTAGACATGCTCTTGGTTCAAGGCATACATACAGACAAAACATAAACCCATAAAATAAGTAAATTAAAATAACTAAATGTGAAAATAAATAAATAAAGGGATGCCAACTTAATTATATAAGAGTTATATGGTCTATTTAGTAATTGAGTTATTAGGTCTTCTACTGGTGTTTGTTTGTTTCTTTACAAATTAAGATATTAATTCCTTTAGGATGATTAGCTGTCCCAAGTGGCCTCTCAATTCTATGCTGTCTCTAGAACTCTGTAATTTCTTCTTGATGTACAGTGACTTTGAATTTCATGTGATCCCATGTCAATTCTTGCTCTTGCTTGCTGAGTTATAGCATACTAGGCATAAAGCCATTGTTTATGCTTATGTATTAAAGTATTACTATTACACATATGATTTAATCTGTCATTTCTAAGTTTGCAGCATTATATTAAGTCATTCGAACCAATCTGAACTGATTTTCACACATGATGTAAAGGTTCTAGGGCATGTGGGTAGGTTTAGAGGAAGAGGAGAAAAGGGGAGAATGTAATCAATACAATATCAAAAAATAATTTTTAAAATATTAGTGATCTAGGGGTGGCTTGTCAAATACCTCTCAAAGGATTACCAAGGTGGGTCTTCAAGAGGTCATACAAATTAACCACAGCTAACTAATATACAGAGCAGTGAATCTAAGTTCCAATGAATACATCTACAAAACACTCCGAAACCTTAGCCTCAGGGAACCTTACAGAAAAGGAGGTGGGAATATTGTAATTGCCTCAGGATCAGGGACAAAGCTGTGAGAGTATGTCTCCTAATAATATCTGAAACAATGCCCATAAAGTTTAATTGACATGATTGCATAAATGTGAGCAAAACAAGGATACTATGAATAAATATGAGAAAATAGATAGGGGAAAGGCCATGAGGATGAAACCCTATAAAAAGAACTACCAGCAACTAAGAAAATGTGGGAATGAAAAAGGTGCCCTTCCACGGAGAAGAAAGCAATGATTGGATGTACAGTGCCAAATGGCCAGCCTTGAAAACACACATATAATAAATAGTATCAATATTGAAAACCAGATATTTAATAATGTAACTTTATATACATATATAAACCCACATGAAATAATGAGTACTGGTGAAAAAAAGGAGACTGTAAATTTGGTAGAGAGTGTGGAAGGTAATGCAGGAGGGTTATGGAGGGAATAAAGGGAATAAATAAATGTAGTAATTAAATTATAATCTTGGAATGGAGAGATGGCACAGTGGTTAAGAACACTGTCTACTTTTCCAGAGGTCATGAGTTCAATCCCCCGAAACCACGTAGTGACTCACAACTATGTATACTGGGATCTGATGCCCTCTTCTGACGTGCAGATGTACATTAAACAGACGAACAAATTTACATATGCATATATAAATTCACATATACACATACATATATACATATATATAAAGTAAATAAATAAATTTATATATACATAAAGTAAATAAATAAATCCTTAAAATTATATAAAAATAAATTATAATCTCAAAAGAAAAATATGTCTTCAAAAGCATTAATAGTCTAGTAATGATAAGGAAAAAAAACTGGTATGTAGTTTTATGGTGGGAACCTAAAAAAAATGTTTGCCTCATATTCATGGCAAATGGCAAGGAACATTCTGAGTTCTTCCAGTTTTATCTCAGCCAGAGGTCAGAAATGACAGAAATATTTAGGGGCACTGGTTAATGTTTAAGGTTCTTGTTTTTGTCTTCTCCTTTCACACAGCAACTTCATGAGCACAGCTGCTTGGAATCTATGTATGATCAGATGTGCAGCAAGATCTCCAACCCAGACACTAAAATTATGAATGAGGCAACCAAACTAAGTAAATTATCTCTACATGCCCAATAAATTTACAGTCCATCATGGTCAATTCTTTCTTGGTACCTCAAAACACATTCTCCAAAATTGGCCACATACTCAGACAAATAATTATTCTCAAAAGAAAACAAGAAAATTGAAATGACACCCTTCATCCTGTCAACACCCTATATCCTATCAAACCACCGTGAATTGAAACAAGATATCAACAATAGAAAAAACAGAAAGCTTATACACTCATGGAAACTGAACAAATCCCCAAAGGAAAAAAAATGGGTCAAGATAAAAATAAAATAACAAATTAAAGACCTTAGAATTGAATGAAAATGAATACACAACGTGCCTAAATTTACCTGAAAAAAAAAAATAAAGGCTCTACTAAGAGGAAGTTCATAGCACAAAATGCCTACATTAAAAAAAAAGAGACCATATACTAACAATTTAAGTGCACCACTGAAATTTCTAGAATAAAAATAAGACATCAGATCCAAAAGTAGTAGATGCCAAGAAATAATTTATCTCAGGATTAAAGTTAGTTAAATAGAAACAAAAATATATACAAAGAATAAATGAATCAAAGAGTTGATATTTTAAGAAAATCTATAAAATTGATAAACACATCATATCCAACCAAAAGGCAGATAAGGACTATTAACAAAATTAGAAATGAAACATGGAACAAAACAACAGACACAGAGAAAATCCAGAGAATCAAATGTTTTAAAACTCCTTACTCCCTCCTAGATTCCATGGAGTTTCCATTGCAGTAGGTTTCTAACTCACCTCCGAAACGCCTCCAATTGTCTATACCAGTATTCTCTTCCTCCATCCTTTAGGCTCTTTAACTAGTACATTCTGACCCACCCCACAAAAACACCCATGGCCATATGGCTTTAAAGAAGAAATTTTTAAGACTTTGAAAGAAGAATTAGAGCCAATAATCCTCAAATCATTACACAAAATGGAAACAAAAGGAACATTTCCCATTTAAATTTATGAACCAACAGTCACCCTGATACCCCAAACACATAAAATCCCAACAAAAAAAGACAATTACAAACCAATTTCTCTTGTGAACACAGATGCATAAATACCTGAAGAGAATCCAAGAACATACAAAAAACATAAACTAATATAATCAAGGAGGCTTCACTTCAGAGGCTCAGGAATGGTTCAATATACTAAAATAATTGCATATAAACTACCATAAGTGAAAACTAAAAGACAAAATCCACATGGTCATCTTATTAGATGCAAAAAAAAAAATAGGACTTTGACAAAATCCAACATCCCTTCATTGTAAATGATCTGGAGTGTTGAGGGATACAAGAGACACGCACCAACATAATAAAGGCAGATTACAGCAAGCCCATAGCAAACTTAAATGGAAGGAAACTCCATTCCACTAAAGCCAGGAATAAGAGAAAATTGTCCAGTTTCTCCACAGCCATTCAATGTAGCACTTGAAGTCTTTTTTTTTTTTTTTTCAATGCAGTTTATTCAGGAACCTTGAACAATCATCTGACCCTGGGGAAAGCCAGCCCACAGCTTAAATAGCCTCTGGGTAGCCAACCCAGGCGTGCCACGTGGGCAATGCAGATAGGTCCACATACATGGAAGCAAGCCAGATCCTCAGCCTTAGCCAAATGTGGAATTGTTCGTGACAGAGAACACTCACCATCGGGAAGGTGGAAGGCGGAAACCAGCTCCATCTTTAAGGCACAGCATTCCGCAGCTCTCTACAGTTCCCCCTTTTTGTTTTAGACGCATCAGGCAAGAGTAGAGGTCTGATCTCTGATATTAGAAATAAATTGGGACTTTGTACCGATGTTCATTTACGTGTCATCCACCCAAAGAGCATCAGACCCGTCCGATACCTTTTTCTCAGAGGCGGGACCTGGGGTATCAACCCACATGCAATCAGACATGCTCTTCTCTGGGTCCAAAGCGGCTGACCCTGAGTGCAGTGCTTAGCCTCGCATCCTGAGCATAACATTTTAGCTTTTTATGGTATCCAACCATGCTTGGGGCGAATGTCCTGCTTCAATGGCTGTAAAGGCCTGAATGATCATGGCTGCATCACACTGTTGTGAGACTCTACTCTTGCATATATACCACAGGCAAACCAAGGAGACCAACACCAGAAGGCCTGCTAACACTCCCATGCCCGCCCATTCCTTCAGATGATTCATGGCTGCAGCAATCCATGATGATAATCCTCTGGCTAGTCCTGCGTCCACTCTGGTAGAATTTACTGTGACAATGGCCACTCTCAGCTGCTCCATCGTAGTATCGAATTCTCCAGTCCAATTACCTAAAATATAGCTAGACAATTGTTTAGACAGATTTGCAGCACAGGAAAAATTCTCATGTTATATGTTAGTGACTCAAAGTCCAGCATATTTTCATTGACAGCCAAGTTGAGCGATTTGCCATAGGGTATCAATTTGCTCCTGCACGAGGTCAATCCTCTGATTGAACACCATCAAGCTTCCTTTTAGTTGAGCATTAATTTCTTTATGTACAACTAAGGCATGAGCTACATTGGCTAAATGATTATTCAGGGTCTGAGCAGTCTGCCCAGTATGACTCATGGCTAATGCCCCGGTGGTAGCTCCAACAGCCGCCAATGAGATGGTAGTAACAATGGTGGCTGTATTTCCAAGATCCCTTTTCTGTCTGAAGAGAGTCATAGCGTGAGGGGCATCAATGGGCACAGGCACCCAGTGAGGCATGCGAGTAACCAGGGCATACCTAAATTTACTAGCATTCCAGCATTGGGCAAAAAAGCAAGTATCATTACCACAATTACTTGGCTCTATCTGGCTAATAATGAATAAAAATGGGGGATATAGACAAACAGGTGTGGGCTTATAGGAAATATTATGAGAAGCCTTAACCCCCTCTTTGAAACATCCTGCATCAGTTCTAGAACTAGCAGTGGTGGTGTCCGAGGTCTGAGTAGGTTCAGGAGACCATTGCCCCCAGCGGTGAGATGTGCTCCATGCCAATTGACTAACTCCATGTTTTCCTCCACTTTTGAAAGTCATTTAAGGTTCTTAAATTATTTTTTTCCCTTTTTTTAAAAATTTTTCATCAATTACACTTTATTCATTCTGCATTCCCCCATAAGCCCCTCCCTCCTCCCCTCCCAGTCCCACCTTCCCTCCTCCCTCTGCTTGCATGCCACTCCCCAAGTCCACTGATAGGGGAGGTTCTCCTCTCCTTTCTGATCTTAGTCTGTCAGTTCACATCAAAAGTGGCTGCATTGTCCTCTACTATGGCCTGGTAAGGCTGCTCCCCCCAAGGGGGAGGTGATCAAAGAGCAGGCCAATCAGATTATGTCAGAGGCAGTCCCTCTTCACATTACTATGTAACCCAATTGGACTCTGAACTGCCCTGGGCTACATCTGTGCAGGGTTTCTGGGTTATCTCCATGAATAGTCCTTGGTTGGAGTATGAGTCTCTGGGAAGTTCCCTGTGTTCAAATTTTCTTGCTTTGTTGCTCTCCTTGTGGAGACCCTGTCCTCTCCAGCTCTTACTCTTTCCCAGTTCTTACCTAAAATTCCATTCACCTGCCCAACAGTTGCCCATCAGGCTCAGCATCTGCTTTGATAGTCTGAAGGGCAGAGGCTTTCAGAGGCCCTATCTGGCGCTTTCTCAGACAACTAGGAATAGCACTTCCTCAAGATCCAGCCATACCACTACTGGGCATATATCCAAAAGAGGCTCAAGTACACAAAAAGGACATTTGCTCAACCATGTTTGTAGCAGCTTTATTTGTAATAGCCAGAAGCTGGAAACAACCCAGATACCCCTCAACTGAAGAATGGATGCAGAAATTGTGGTACATCTACACAATGGAATATTACTCAGCAATGAAAAATAAGGAAATCATGAAATTTGCAGGTAAATGGTGGGATCTGGAAAGGATCATCCTGAGTGAGTTGTCCCAGAAGCAAAAAGACACACATGGTATATACTCACTCATATAGACATAAAACATAGGACAAACCCACTAAAACCTGTGCATCTAAAGAAACTAAGCAAGAGAGAGGACCCTAACTAAAATGTCCAATCCCCATCCGGAAAGGCAAAGAGGATGGACATCAGAAGAAGAAGAAAACAGGAAACAACCTAGGAACCTAGCTAGCACTTGAAGTCTTAGTTAGAGCAATGTGACACCTTAAGGGGATCAAAGGGACACATAGGAAAAGAAAAAACAAAAGTATCTTTATTTGCAGATGATGCTTCTACAGCTTATAAACATTTTCAGGAAAGTATTAACTCACCCAAATCACTAACCAAATGTCAAACATTCTGAGAAAGAAAGGAGAGAGACACATTTCCAACAGTGCCCAAATAATAATAATTTTTTAAAAATGTCTTTGAGTAACTCTAAACTAGTGAAAAACTTGTTAGATAAAGAAGATACCTAGAAAAAAAAAAAAGAAGATACCTAGATGAAGAAGATTTCCAGTACTCATTGATCAGTACAATTAATATGGTAAATCTCTCATCCAAGCAAAGCGATCTATAGATACATTGCAATCTTATCAAAATTACAACACAATTCCTCACAGAACTTGAAAGGGTAATTTTCAGTTTTATATGGAAGTACACAAACAAACAAAACAAAACAAAAAACGAAGATAGCTAAAAAAAAATCTCAAGTAATAAAAGAACTGCTCCAGAAATCACTATCTCTGATTTCAAGTTGTACTACCAAACTATCATAAGACAAAACATCATGGTTTTGTCACTAAAGAAGACACAATGATCAGAAATAAATCCACACACTTTGAAAAGCTGATATTTCATAAAGGAGCCAGACTACACCCTAGAAAAAAGAAAAGAAAAGAAAAGCAAAAGAAAACATCTTCAACAAATGGTGTTGGTCAAACAGGAGGGCTGCATGTAGGGGAATCAAGATAGATCCATACTTATAGCTCTGCACTAAACTCTAATCTAAATAGATCAAAGACCTCAATATAAATTAGACACAATGAACCTGGTAGAACAGCAAGTGAGGAATTGCCTTGAAATCATTGGCACAGAGAAAGACTTTCTGAACAAAAGATCATTACACAGGCATTAAGGTTAACAATTAACAAATGGAACATCATAAAATTGAGAGTTCTGCATTGAAAAGGACAATGTCATTCAGACAAAGTGGCAGACTACAGAATGGAGAAAAAA